>NC_141689.1:1842896615-1844330615 GCF_964263255.1 Lissotriton vulgaris | reverse complement strand
CCACCCTCTGGTTCATCGCAGTCACCCTCTGGTTCATCACTGCCACCCTCTGGTTCACCACTGCCACCCTCTTGTTCATCACTGCCACCCTCTGGTTCGTCACAGCACCCTCTGGTTCACCGCTGCCACCCTCTGGTTCAACACTGCCACCCTCTAGTTCATCACTGCCACTCTCTGGTTCACCACTGCCACCCTCTGGATCATCACTGTCACCCTCTGGTTCATCACTGCCACCCTCTGGTTCACCACTGCCACCCTCTGGTTCATCACTGCCACCCTCTGGTTCATCACTGCCACCCTCAGGTTCACCACTGCCACCCTCTGGTTCACCACTGCCACCCTCTGGTTCATCACTGCCACCCTCTGGTTCACCCCTGCCACCATCTGGTTCACCCCTGCCACCATCTGGTTCATCACAACACCCTCTGGTTCACCACTGTCACCCTCTGGTTCACCACTGTCACCCTCTGGTTCATCACTGCCACCCTCTGGTTCATCACTGCCACCCTCTGGTTTATCACTGCCACCCTCTGGTTCACCACTGCCACCCTCTGGTTCACCACTGCCACCCTCTTGTTCATCACTGCCACCCTCTGGTTCATCACTGTCACCCTCTGGTTCACCACTGCCACCCTCTGGTTCACTACTGCCAGCCCCTGGTTCATCTCAGCACCGTTTGGTTCACCACTGCCACCCTCTGGTTCACCCCTGTGGCCATCTGGTTCATCACTGCCACCCTCTGGTTCATCACTGCCACCCTCTGGTTCACCACTGCCACCCTCTGGTTCACCACTGCCACCCTCTGGTTCATCACTACCACCCTCTGGTTCACCATTGCCACCCTCTGGTTCACCACTGACACCCTCTGGTTCACCACTGACACCCTCTGGTTCATCACTCCTACCCTCTGGTTCACCACTCCTACCCTCTGGTTCACCACTGCCACCCTCTGGTTCATCACTGTCACCCTCTGGTTCATCACTGCCACCCTCTGGTTCATCACAGCATCCTCTGGTTCACCATTGCCACCCTCTGGTTCACCACTGACACCCTCTGGTTCACCACTGACACCCTCTGGTTCATCACTCCTACCCTCTGGTTCACCACTCCTACCCTCTGGTTCACCACTGCCACCCTCTGGTTCATCACTGTCACCCTCTGGTTCACCACTGCCACCCTCTGGTTCACCACTGCCACCCTCCGGTTCATCACTGCCACCCTCTGGTACATCACAGCACCCTCTGGTTCACAACTGCACCTTCTGGTTCATTACAGCACCCTCTGGTTCACCACTGCCACCCTCTGGTTTACCACTGCCACCCTCTGGTTCATCACAGCGCCCTCTGGTTCACAACTGCACCTTCTGGTTAATCACAGCACCCTCTGGTTCACCACTGTAGATTATGGGGAGAAAGCACACCTGCCCAGCCTCAACCGGGGGCTAGTTAATGTGTTACTGTATTTGAGCTTCAAGTCCGGCACCTGCTTCCTTATCTGTAAGTGCTTCCTGTTGTGGTTTAATTTTTGTGACAGCCTGGAGCATTGTGCCATACTTGTAACTATTCTCCGACCCTGCTTCGAGGGTCAGAGCAGGGTCAGAGAATAGTTGCAAGTAGGCAACAACTCTGGAGGCCCCGCTCAGGAAGCACTTACAGGGTTACAGCAGGTGCCCAAGTTAAAGTTAATTTCTTTGTAACCATTTTGTAAATGGTTACAAAGAAATTAGCTTCAACTTGGGCACCTACTGTAACCCTGTAAGTACTTCATGTACTTCAGGTTTTGAAAATTCGTCCCGCACGCGATTTCGCAGATTTTTCTGCAATTTCGCGAGATTCGAAATTCGAAATTGGAGAAAATCCGCAAATTCTGCAAACGAAACGGATTTTATGCCAATGCTTACACGTTTACAAACTATCTCTGGTGGGATAGCCAACATTACTCTGTAGCCTTCACATCAAATTGTAAATATGTTATGTAATTCTGTAACTTATTGTGTATTTTGTATTTTTGATCTTGTATAGGCTCTCAAAATTTCCCCACCCAATGAATATTTAGTAAAATCTTATGATGGTACCACCGTTAGAGTCTTGTGCTTTTCTAAACCTGAAGTGTACTTGCCTGTGTAACCAATTCATGTCATGGCGTGCTTATCCAAATTGCAAGCCTGCCTTAAGACCCTTAACGTGGAGCAGTATGTGTGGAAATGCACCATCTTTTCACTTTTTAAGTAAACATTTGGAGTGATATTTGGCACTGCACACCCCCGCGGTCTGGTTCCTGGCACACATAGCCATGGTTGCAGCGCACCGAGACCCTCAACCGCCGCACACAGAGGAAAAACATTAGAGTGAACAGTGGTCTAAGATACCTTTGTGGTGGCACAATACTGAAGTTCTAACAGACTCTCCATTCATAGTTGCAATATCTGAGGAACCAAACTGGTACTTTCAGGAGAACTGGGGGTCCGCCTCATGCAAGATGACCGAATGGGAGGCCGTGAAGGTGGTCATGAGGGGAATCTGCATCAAGACATCTTACGGGGTTCGGCATCAATTGGAGCGGGATGTGGCTACACGCAAGGATAACATGGGTAGGCTGGTGGCCGAGATTGCCAATGCCCCCTAGAGACTGAGGGAGTGGTATGCGGTCAAGGAAGCCCTGCTGACTGACCTTCGTTGGTTAGAAAAACATGTTCAAACGGCTATACAGAGAAGGAGATAGAACAGGGGCATTAATTGAATGACTAGTAAGGAAAGAACCATCTGTGGCACATATAATGCAGATTTGCGCTGACAACAGGACATTGGTGTAAACGCAGCGGGTGATAGCTGAAACCTTGGTGAGTCATCTACAGGCGGTGTATATAGAGCAATCTGGGCCAGACCTGGATGCGATTCTTACCTATCTGGACTCAAATGAACTCCCCCGGTTGGATTCTGAGGAACAAGAGGCTCTGAGCGCCCAGATCACCAAAGATGAATTAAACCGCGCTCTAGGTCTTCCTAAATCGGCTTAAAGTCCGGGATCCAACAGGCTCCCGGCAAAGTTTGATAGACAATTTGCCCCATTACAGGAGGATAGACTCCTCGAGGTGAATAATGGGGAACTGGGAAAAGGTGCTCTTCCACCCTCTATGAGGGAAGCATTGGTGGGCATCATATTAAAAATGGAAAAGTACCCCAACCTGCCCAGTTCCTACAGGCCAATATCGCTGTTAAATATCGATGTAAAAATACTCAGTGCGATAATGGCGGAACGTCTCCTCCCGAAGATGACACAGCTTATCCATTCAGATCAAGCAGGTTCCATTCCAAGAAGAAATACGACTTATAACCTGGGACGGCTGGCGCATGTGTGGCATGCCCGAGTCTGCTGGAAACCGATAGCGCCATAGCATTGTTAGACATCGAACAAGCATTCGACTCAGAGTGGCCTTATATGTGGTAGGTCCTTTGGAAACTTGGGGTGGGCGAACAGTTCTTACAATGGGTACACTTTATGCAGCCCCAGCTGGCAGAGTCCAGGTGGGCAGGGCGGTGTCTTGGTGGCTCATCCTTGGAAGGGGCACCCGTCAGGGATGCCCACTTTTTCCCCTACTATTTGCAATTGTCATGGAGCCACTAGCCGCTCGTCTGAGAACTGTGATGGACCCTTGGGGAGTTAGGTTGGGGAGACCAATCATATAGTCTCTCTATATGCAGAAGACACACTGGTCAACATGACACACCCAGAGATCTCTATACCTGTGCCCCTTGATGAGTTGTAGTACTTTGGTTGAGATCTCGGGACTTTGCATCAACCCCGAGAAGTCCAGGGTGGTCCCAATTAACAGAATGGCCCGATCCTACCAAGGGAGAGACTGCACATTGAATTGCCGTGGGCGGAAGAGGGTGCACGATGCAGCCACTGCCTATCTTGAACTCAACATTGGCCGTGTGGTGGAATGGTTGAGGGAATCAATGCGCTTTTGTACTGATCTGCCGTTGTCACTCATGAGGCATATCACTGTTAATAAAAGGATCGTCCTGCCTCACAGCCTGTATACACTGCAACACTAACTCTATATAATCCTGTGGTCCTATTTTCATACACTAGGGAGTCTCATGGTGGACCTCTTGTGGGGGAAAAATGTAGAAGGGTGCAGTTGGCAACGTTACAGAGAATGTGGAAAAAGGGTGGTTTGGAGGTGCCCCGCCAAACAATGTGCATGTATACAACTATTACAGTTACCTATAAGTGCCAATAAAACTTTATGAGGAAAAAAATGTGTGATACACGAGTGCAGTGCACCCACACCGCATGCAAGTGATGTATGCATTTGATGCTCTCATATTGTGTGTGGGACAATTGTCCTACATTTTCGGTAAAGAAATTGGTTACTATAAATACAAACATTGATGTTTTTCGGGTACCTAGGTACCAGAGAACATAGGGTGGCAACAAAGGTTAGACCACTTAACAGTGGCAAGGGCATTGATTGTATGCCACAAGAGGATCCAGTGTCCCATCCTGATGAATGCCATAGACTGTTCCGAGCCAACAGGCAGAAATATGTTGACGGTTTGAGTGGTGATGGAGTACTAGTTCCCCTTTTCTTCACACTATATTTTTAATGCCAACTGGTACCCCACCCAGTATAAAGGTCCTATTGGTGTATCACATTAGTTTTTACTTTATTTTACGTGTCCATATATGGTTAGAAGTACCTCCTTGACTTCAGTGTGTAGGTCTGCTCTTCTTCAAACCGGATGTTTGACGAACGAAGGGAGTCCTATGATTGAGCATGACACCTGGTGGCGTGTGAGGACACCCCGTCACATTTTTATGCATTTCCAATAGTAGGATGATGTAACATGGGCATAATCCATAATATGCCGAATTAAGAAATTTAAAGATTTTCACTCGGGTGGCTTTTTGCGGGTAACAGGTTGTGGCTTGAGACCATCTCACTCCTGAGGCCCCATTGCCTCTAGTTTCCGACATTGGATAGTCTCCAGGGTTCATGTGTTTTGATGCACAGGAATTTGACACTGTGCAAAACATTTGTCAGGTAAGTCTATGACCATAAAATATATACTACTCTCTAGATGTTATGTTAAAGGTACTTATTAAGCGTGCGTTTACCAAGCGGTTTCATGGCGCTAAGGACAAAGGGGAGGCAGCATTGACATGGCAGGACATTGGTTTACGCGTAAGCTTGAGAAAACAACAAGGTTTTGAGGAGTTTTCTAAACGGAGCATAAGAAGACGTAGACCTCAGTTCCATGGGGAGAAAGCTCCAGAACTGTGGGGCTAGGACCGCAAATCTAAGACCCTAGTGCTTCTTGTGTTTAAAAGCTGGAGTGGTCAGTAGGTTCAGGTAAGAGGAGCGCAGCTCCCGGGAGGGGATATAGCGCTGAATCCTCGAAGAGACAAAGACCCGACTAACGTCAGCAAGAGCTTTAAAAATAGTGCAACCCAACTTGAAGTTACAGAGCTTGGTCACCAGGAGCCAATGAAGACTCTTCATTAGGGGGCTAACATGATGGTGTTTGGGTTGACAATAGATTAGTCTGGCCGCTTGGTTTTGTACCAGCTGCAGACAGCGTAATTGGTATGCTGGAATGCCAACATGCAATGAGTTGGCATAATCGATTCGAGAGATTACCAGGGCCAGAGTGACCAGGATCAAAGCCTCAGCGGTCAAGAATCGGCTGATCTTTCGGATTCTGCGAAGATGGTGGAAACAAGCAGAAACCACCGAGCTGATTTGATCTTTCATGGACAGATCGTTGATGATAATTCCTAAGCTTTTGACAGAGTCAGCTGGGCATGGGGGACTGCCCAGGGCAAGAGGCCAAAAGTTGGAGTTCCATGGGTTAGCAGTTAATCCAGTGAGAATCAACTCCGTTTTATCCGGGTTCAACTTTAAATGGTTAGTATATATCCATTCGCTGATGAAGCTCATGATGGATTGATTTGATTTGATTTATTATTTTGTATAGCGCTTGAATCACCCCGAGGGGGTATCTCAGCGCTCGCTGCAGTGACAGCGGAGGCAATGGCTAGGCTGAGAACAGAGCGGCTTTCACTGTTTTCCTAAACTTCAAGTGGTCGGGGCATTGTCTTAAGGCCAGAGGGAGTTGGTTCCATAAGAGGGGGGCTTGGTGAGAGAAGGATTTGCCTCCAGTCCTTGACTTCTTCATTTTGGGGGTATTGAGGAGGGCTTTGGAGCTTGAGCGTAGGGTCCAAAGTGGGGTTTATGGGTGGAGCCTCTCCGCCAGATAGGCGGGTCCGTTCCCCCATATAGCTTTATGGGTGATGCAACATATTTTGAATTTCACGTGTTGTCGTATGGGTAACGTGTGCATTTGGTGAAGGAGAGGGAGAGAAGCAGATCTATGGGGGGCATTTAGTGTCAGGCGGGCAGCGGTGTTTTGTATCATTTGGAGTCGATTTAGAGAGGACTCAGTAGCTGCAATCAGGAGGGCATTACAATAGTCCAGCTTGCTCAATATCAGAGTTTGAATCAAGGTCTTTCTGGTGGAGTCGGGTAGGTAGGGGAAAGATCTCCTTAAGAGGCCTAATATGTGGAAGCAAGAGCCCACTATGTGAGTAACTTGCTTCTTCATAGTGATGGCCTGTTCGAGGTACACTCCTAGATTTTTAACAATGGTTTCTGGGGAAGGGGCTTTCCCTAGTTCCGGGGGCCACCAGTGGGGTGACCATAGGAGTGGTGCATCACCAAAAAGCAAATCCTCTGTTTTTCTGGCATTCAGCTGGAGGTAGTTGGTTTCCATCCATCGGGATATAGCTAGCATGCCAGAAGAGAAGGTGAATTGGGTGGTCTGTGAGGTTTTGTAGAAGGAAAAGGTAAATTGGGTGTCGTCCGCATAGGATATTGGGACGAACCCATGCTTCCTTAAGAGAGCAGCCAAGGGGGCTATGCTATGTAGATATTGGATGTTGACCACTGAGGAGGTGGAGGAATCGATGTTAAAAAACAGCTGGAGGTCATCTGCGTAGTTAAAGGTTTCAACCATTTTAGTACGCAGAGGCCAAATTAGGGGTAATAAGTGTAAGTTAAAAAGAAGGGGGGAGAGGGAGGAAGTTTGGGGGACTCCACAGTTCAGTTTAATTTTTTGGCCAGAAACGTTGGGAATTCGAACTGCCTGAGATCTGTTGCTGAGGAAAGAGGAGATCCATTGCAAGGCCAGGCCCTGGATCCCAGCACAGCTGACACGGTTGCTCAGAAGACCATGATCAACCATGTCAAAAGTGACAGACAGGTCCAGGAGAACCAGGGCCTGGGTGAGGCCTTTATCGGTCCCCCTCCTAAGCTCATCCATAACTGTCAGTATAACTGACTCTGTGGAGTGTGCGGGTCTAAAACCTACCTGGAGTGGGTCAAGGAAGTGGGACTGTTCAATGAATGAGCTGAGGCAGTTAGTGACATGGGCCTCCAGGATTTTGCCCAGATAGGGGAGGAGGGAGATGGGACGGTAGTTATCAAGGACCAGAGGGTCAGCATTGGGTTTCTTCAATATCGGGACAATTTCTGCGCTCTTGAAGATGTCAGGGGCAATACCTAGTTTGAGAGAGTTATTGAGAAAAGAGAGGACCGGGTCTGGACAGGTGAGGAAGGCTGCCTGCAGGATGTGATGAGGGCAGCAGTCCACAGGGGAGCCTGATCTAACTTTTTAAGGAGCTTAAAAAATTCGTCCCTATAGATAAGGGGGATTTGTTCAATGACAGAGGAGTTTTTGCAACTGGGGGGGGGGGGTCATAAAAAGGTCCAAGGGTAGGGATGCTAGCCCTAATGCCGGCAATTTTCTCGATAAACTAGGAGTTGAGGGAATCACATAAGGATTGTGAGGGGACAGATTTGGCCATAACTCTGTCGGGTTGTGCAAGTTCATCAACAATGGAGAAGATGTCCATGGATTTATTGGCCAAGTTCATGATTTTTGAGGAGAAATAAGCTGCTTTGGTCTCAATAATGGCGTTTTTATAATCTCTGAGCTGACTTATGAAGATGGCCTTTTTATCCGAAGAATAATCACGTCTCCAACTGCGTTCAGCTTGCCTCAAAGCTAATTTCTTAGCCTTGAGGTCATCAGAGAAGCAGCGTTGGGCATCGTGAGGGCGTTTGATCTTAATATTCTTAAGTGGAGCAAAGCTGTCGCTGGCTGATTCGAGCCAAAGTTTAATTCTATTTTCCTGATTGAGGAGTGATTTGTGAGGGGTGGGCATTGTGGCCTTTAACAGTGAGCAGAAATCATTAATGTTGGCCCGGTTCCAGTTTCTGGCTAGGTGATTTCCTAACTGGCCGGTTTTGTTCGGGCAGGCGCAGGCCAAGGTGAATGTAATAAGATGATGATCTGACCATGTACATGGGGAGAGTTGTAGCTTGGATATTTCTAGGTTGATCTAAGATGTGCCCTTTTATGTGGGTGGCGGCCTTCACATGCTGGGTACAGTCCATCCCCAGGAGAAGGTCTGTTAGTGCCAAGGAGCTAGCACTTTATGTCGTTAGGCCAATAATTAAAATCTCCAATTATGATCATTCTAGCATGATTGAAAACCAGTAGGGAGATCATTTCGCCTAGGAGTTAGGGGAATGAGGGCATGTGGTGTGGGGGACGATAGAATAGGGCACAGATAAAAGAGGACTGAGGTGATTCGAATTTCAGTATGAGACTGTCGACTGAAGGTATGCCTGTAATCCCTAGTGAGGAGAATTGGAGTCTTTGATGGGTGATGGCAGGAACCCCTCCCCCGATCTTCCCTGAGGGACCTTTGGCCTGGAGGATATAGTAGCCGGAGGGTATTGCGGCTAAGATATCAGGAACCGACTCAGCAGTGAGCCATGTTTCAGAAAGTAGGAGGATATCAGGTTTCTTGGAGTCTATGAGCTGGAAGATCTCTAGTTGATGTTTCACCATTGAGACGGTGTTAAGGTAGCTAATGGTGAGGGTCCCTACCTTATGTTACAAAGGAGCGGGTGACTCTGGTGAGATCTTGGAGGGGTAGAGGATTCTCTGCAGCTAGGTAGGTGAACTAGCTCAGGGTAGGTGTCCCTGTGGGCCAAGATCCCTGCTTTGTTAACGATAGCCCTGGTCCAGGGGTTGATGGGCCAGTTGACTTGTAGCTGTTTCAGTTCTGAGGGCGAGTACGATAAATAATTGGCATAATGTAAGGACCCTGGCCCTAGACGGGCGCAGACGGGCTTTCATTTGGCGTGCCTTTGGCTTGCCGGCAGTGCGCCCGCTGCATGGTGAGAATGGCATGCCCCTTAAGCAGCCTGGGAGCACTAGAGCGCTAACTGTAATGCTCCACCTCTGCAGCCCCCAAGTGCCGAAAGCCCGGAACCTGAGACGCTGCACCCTCCACATCAAGCGGGGAAACCCTGTGGTAGACCGGGATGCCGACGTCAAGACAAGCGAAAGAGCAGAGTGCAAAGTGCAAGTAAGTGCAAGCAGGTTAAAAATGAGGTTTAAAAACACGTGAGGTTTCTGTTAAAACAAACAATTGAGAGCACAGGTTAGTCCTTAGTAATCAAGAGCATTAGGGTTACCGGCAATGCTTGTCTCGTGTCAGCGCGCGTCCGCTGCGTGACGAGAATGGCATGCCCCTTAAGTAGCCTGGGAGTGCTAGAGCGCTAACTGTAATGCTCCGCCCCCAGCAGCCCCCAAGCGCCAAAAACCGGGAACCTGAGACACCGGCACCCTCCACAACAAGCAGGGAAACCTCGTGGTGGACCGGGATGCAGGCGTCAAGACAAGCAAAAGAGCAGAGTGCAAAGTGCAAGCAGGTTAAAAATGAGGTTTAAAAACATGTGAGTTTTCTGTTAAAACAAACAATTGAGAGCACAGGTTAGCGCCTAGTAATCAAGCGCATTATGGTTACCAGCAATGCTTGCCTCGTGTCAGAGCGCGTCCCCAACTCATTTCCAGCCTTTTCTATTTCTATGAAATGTCTGTCCATTGATCAATTTCTTTTTGTGAAAGGAGCATTCCATATGGCTCTTTTAAATTTATTGACATTTACACAATTTGTCCCATCTGTCACAGTTCTCCAAAGTCACATTCAGAATTCTAAAATGTTTCATTACTCTTTTAGCCAGTAGCTATATCAAGGGGTACATGTCCTCAGCAACCTTCAAGAGTAGATGATGAGCAGCTGACATCAAGGTGTCCATCCACAAGATCCTATTATATCTCATGTGCATAGAAATATATAAAGCAAGAGATACACTTGTGATCCTGCAAGCTTTTGATCACACAGCCCCTTGGACAAATAATAGACCATGGAGGCAATCTAAATCTGCACCCTGGTTTGGGCCCGAGCTTGTTAAGGAAAAGGCGGCTTGTAAACAGCTCGAGAGACGTTGGAGGAAAGGTTATTCGGTGGAAGGCAGGCTGGCCTATAAAACTAAGCTTAAGGGCTATCATGCTCGATTAGGAAGCACCGGACGGCACACTACAAAGATAAGATAGAGGGTGCGGAAAACTCAATTAAAGAACTGTTTGCAGTATTCAAGGAAGTGGGTTCCCTTCCTAGCAGCGCTGGCCCATTGGATTGCTCAGCGGAATCCTGCGACCGAGTGGCCCAATATTTTGCTGATAAAGTGGGGAAAATCTATTCCTCATTCCCAGTGGAAGTTAGAACAAAGCTTAGGACAGAAGATGCTACCAGCTACTGTTAAGGAACTGAGTTACTAGTATCCTTCAATACTCCCCAAGAGGACATTCTAATTGACATAGCCTCCAAAATTAAATCAGGCTCCCCTAAGGATCCAGCACCTGCCAAAATACTTAGAGAAAGTATTAACATACTGGAACCTCACATACGCCACCTGCTGGATCTGTCTTTTGGCTCAGGGAATGTTCCGTCAGTATGGAAGGAGGCAGTGGTAATTCCGCTAAAAAAAAAAAAACAACATCAGTGCGGAGCAATTAGACAATCTACGACCAATCTCCCTCCTCCCTTATTTCTCTAAGATCGTAGAGAAAGTTGTCAATAAACAACTGACAGAGCACATTGAGACCTGTAAACTTTTACATCCCACCCAATCAGGTTTTCGGGCATCTTACTCGTCCGAATCTGCCCTACTCCTGTCCACTGAAACCATACGTAAGTTGGTGGACGAAGGCCATCAATCAATCAATCAATCAATGCATTTATATAACGCAGTACTCACCCGGGGGGTCTCAAGGTGCTAGGGGAGGGGGGTCCGCTACTGCTCGAACAGCCAGGTCTTGAGCTGCTTCCTGAAGGCGAGGTGGTCCTGGGTCAGGCGGAGGTGGGTCGGGAGGGTGTTCCAAGTCTTGGCAGCCAGGTAGGAGAAGGACCTTCCTCCTGCGGTGGCTCTTCGGATGAGGGGGACGGCGGCGAGGGCGTGGCTGGTCTATCGGAGCTGGCGTGTGGGGGTGTAGAAGTTGAGGCGGCTGTTGAGGTATCTTGGGCCTTGGTTGTATAGGGCTTTGTGTGCATGGGTGAGGAGACGGAAGGTGATTCTCTTGTTGACCGGGAGCCAGTGCAGGTCTCTCCGGAGATGTGGCTGTGTCGGGGGATGTCGAGGATGAGTCTTGCTGAGGCGTTCTGGATCCGTTGGAGTCTCTTCTGGAGCTTGGCGGTGGTTCCGGCGTAGAGGGCGTTGCCGTAGTCCAGTCGGCTGGTGACGAGGGCCTGGGTGACCGTCTTCCTGTCTCGGCGGCCATACCACAGCGCTGATCCTGTTAGACCTGAGCGCGGCCTTCGACACTGTAGCACATCACATCTTGCTGCAGTGTCTGAAAAAAGGAGAAGTAAGGGGCAGAGCTTTAGAGTGGCTAGAGTCGTTCCTACGGGATCGGAGCTTCCAAGTCGCTCAAGGTCCTCATCGGTCTAGGAGTATTATGCTTAATCAGGGAGTGCCCCAAGGGTCTAGCTTGAGCCCCACCCTCTTCAATCTCTATGTATCACCTATAGCAGAGATCACGGAGAGATTTGGGGTTCAAGTAGTAACCTATGCAGATGACACCCAACTGGTGGTGTCTCTTGCACAGCCAGACGGGGCAGCAGCCAACAACTTCTCAATGTGCCTTCAAGCCACAGCAGGTTGGATGGCTAATAACTGCTTGAAATTAAATGGCAGTAAGACAGAGGTGCTGGTGGTGGGACATGCGCCATCGGTGTGGACATCTGCATGGTGGCCGCAAGAACTGGGGCCTTTACCCTCACCTAGTGAACAAGTAAAGAACTTGGGTATCTGGATAGATAACAAGATCTCCTCGAGCAGCATACCACTCGGGTGGCCGGCCAATGCTTCGGCATTTTGAGAACTATGCGGAAAACATTGGACCTACTCCCCACGACAGCCAGGAAGACCATAGTCCATGCTCTGGTTACCTCGAGATTGGACTATGGGAACGTCCTGTACTTAGGAGCCAACAACAGATGTATCACTAGGCTTCAGCGGATACAGAATATGGCGGCCTGCATGATCTTGAAACTACCCAGAAGAGCACCATCTAAGAAAGCCCTGGAATCCCTCCACTGGCTTCCGATTAAAGAACGGGTGCTCTATAAAACCCTACTGTTCAGCCATCGCATCATGCAGGGAAAGGGGCCATCTTACCTGCTGGATCTCTTGAATCCGTATATCCCGGGCCGGGACCTGAGATCTTCCGGGAAAGGGCTGGTGAAGGTCCCTAGGTTCAGAAGAGCTCGGATGGGTGGACGCTCCTTCCGAGTACAAGCTGCTCAATATTGGAATAAACTCCCATATGTAATGCGATCAGAAGTCTCAGAACGTATTTTCCGGAAACAACTTAAAACCTACCTCTTCCCTCTGGCTAGAGATTGAGGAGGTTAACAGGGGAGAACAGGGTGGGGATGATCCGTCTGTTGCCTAGGCCAGTCACTCTTAGCGCGGGGACACTCTGGTCCCAGTGTAACCATGCGCTTTATAAAATGTATTATTATTATTATTATTTATCCAATGGAATGTCCCATTCCTCTTCGTTAAAATGTCACCTGCACCTTAAAGTTATAGTATAACATGTCTTATTGTCCCTAAACTCGCTAATATCAAAGTAGTAACTTCATTTTCCTCTCCCTTGCAGTGGCTGGGAGAAAACATCCTGATGGTGTGCCAACTTGGGGAAAAACACAGTCCTTTTGCAAGCTGCAAACTTGGGGAAAAACACAGTCCTTTTGCAAGCTGCCAACTCTGTGACCCCCACCGCTGCAGACGAAGTGGAGACTGTTGGTCCCACAAAGGATAACATCTTAAACACTGCTGGCTAGCAGTCTCCCTTGTAGGAATTGTATTAGGTTGCAAGCCCAGAGGTATCACCTAAAAAGCTATAGGTGATCTGCCCCGCGCTGCAGGACTCACCTCCAACCACTTCCCAAGCTGCAGTTTCCTTGTTTGCGTTCCTTGTTCCACCTTCCAACTCAGGTGAAACATCAGACTTCTCTCCATCTTCTCACAAAGGAAAAACCTCTGGAGAGGATGGCTTCTCCTCCATTGTCACCCATCTGGAAGACCTCCAAAAGACAAGGGGCAGACCTGTGATTTTTAGTACGAAGGCAGAAGTCTCCATAATACCATGAACTTGCACCAGGAACATGTTCATCACCTCAGTCTAGTTAGGGTCAATAACCATCTACAGCCCCCCACCCCACCAGCTCATCTCCTCCTCCACTAACCTACCTGATTCCAGTTCACAAACTGGTCCTCAACCTAATTTGAGTCCAGTGTTGTATAGCTAGTGACGCGGGAAACTGCCACAATGTGCACTGACACCAACCACCAGTCCCATTAAGATTTCAGGCACCAGTCCCTGCCTTATACTCACACAACACATCTCTGGGTTTGTTTCCACCATTCCAACCACTGAAATAGTAATTGGAACCCCTATTGTGTTGATATTTTTAAATAAACCCAAATGACTCCTACCTTGTATGTGCCGCATTTGTGCCTGGGTCTGAAGGAGTGTGTATGTGAGAACTGCCATGGATTGTATTGGAAAGTCTGCATTATGATCCATTCATCCTTATTTCATCACAAACACAAACATCTTACTACAGCCATGCCCACACACTAAACATAGTCACAGTACAAGCAAATATGTTTTAAAAGTAAAGATATATAGAATTTTAATAAAAAAATTGAAATCTGGTATGGGTTCTGGGGATGGTGTAAACATGACGACTATCCTTGGGTTGGAGATAAATACCCAAAATAGAGTCTGAGTCTAAGGAAGGAGAGTGGACCTGGAGGGGGTGGTTAATAAGAAAAATATATATGCCTAGAAGATCAGGAGAAAAGTCTATATAACATGTCAAATGGGAAAAATTAGGAATATCAAGAAACAAGTATAAAAATCATCCCAACAAATGTAATAACGCCCCGAAATAATGTTCATAATCGCAATTAAAGTCCAAAATGTCCAACACATCCAAAAATAAGCCTAAATCAGTCCTCCATCCCAACTGCTATTTCAGGACTGCTGTGCTCCTGTGTGGAGGGCAAATGTTCCAGGCCATCTTCAGGGATGGAGAATTGGGTCACTTAGAACTTCAATTCCAGAGCAGGCATTGTGGGTTGCAGGTCCGCGCCTAACGGCTCCTCTGCTGGATTAAGCATGGGCGGAAAATCCGTTCCGCTCGCGGATTTTGCGGATTTTCGGTAAATTCGCAATCCGCGAACTCTCGCGAATTTACCGAAAATCCGCAAATTCGCACGCAACGTATTTTTTTTCTTGGTGATACAATATTGCGGCGTGCGGCATTCACTTACCGTCATTCAGCGTTTGCCGAGTTGTTTTTCTCGAGATTTTGCGAGTGCTGCGCCATTTTGGATCTAGCTGCGGGATCCCGCGGGAGTTTGGCGACCGCGATTACGTCATCGCGGCTTGCCACCTTGCACAGCGAGAGTTTGTCAACGCGAGTACGCCGTGATCACGTATCGCGGGAGTTCGCAATTGCGAACACGTAGATGCGGCGGGCAGGAACAATCTCACACTCGCGAAATTACAAAATTAGCAATTCTGCACAAGAAATCCACCAGCAAGCAGCATAAACCTTCTGAAAATGATGATTTTTATCAGAATAACTCCTCAGGTTGACATTTGCCTGCACTTTTTTTTGCAATGAGTCCATTTTGGGGGGGAGGGTGGGAGGAAGGAAGTGCCCCACAGTCTCCAACTTCCTGTTCCTGTCCAGCAGGCTCCTCCCAGTGCTTTCTTCATGTCCTGGTCACTTTCATTCGGATCTTGACCTGGAAGGATTACTTTTTGTGGATGCTGCTGGATATTTGGATTTGAGGCCTTTTTGACTTTCTTTGGATCACTTTTGGATTAGAAATTTCACAAGTAAGTTTGTTTGGGACATCGCAGTTGCTGCAACAACAATTTTAGAATTTTCGATTTTTGGGCTGTTGTTGGGGCCTTTTGAGCAGGGGTAGTGAGTGGTGCATGGGCCTAGTCTTTCTGTGGGGTGTCTTGAATTTAAACATCATGGAGGGCATGGATGGATTGGGATTGTGCTGATTTTTCTGTGTTTTTCGATTTTTTGGGCTGTTGTTGTGGCCTTTTGACCAGGGGTAGTGAGTGGTGCATGGGCCTAGTCTTTCTGTGGGGTGTCTTGAATTTAAACATCATGGAGGGCATGGATGGCATGGGATTGTGCTGATTTTTCTGTGTTTTTCGATTTTTTGGGCTGTTGTTGTGGCCTTTTAACCAGGGGTAGTGAGTGGTGCATGGGCCTAGTCTTTCTGTGGGGTGTCTTGAATTTAAACATCATGGAGGGCATGGATGGAATGGGATTGTGCTGATTTTTCTGTGTTTTTCGATTTTTTGGGGTGTTCATGGGGACAGGCCATGTGGGTGGGGGCCATTTTGAGTGCTGGTACAGGCAGGCCCTGGCCATGTGCTGGGAGGCAGGGGGCCATTTTGAATGCAGGCAGTGTTCTTAGGCGTGAGTGGTGCATGGCCTAGTCTTTCTGTGGGGTGTCTTGAATTTAAACATCATGGAGGGCATGGATGGCATGGGATTGTGCTGATTTTTCTGTGTTTTTCGATTTTTGGGCTGTTGTTGGGGCCTTTTGACCAAGGGTAGTGAGTGGTGCATGGGCCTAGTCTTTCTGTGGGGTGTCTTGAATTTAAACATCATGGAGGGCATGGATGGCATGGGATTGTGCTGATTTTTATGTAGTTTTCGAGTTTTTGGGGTGTATAACTGAACTGATGTTCCTCTGTCTTCCATTGCTTTTAGGTGCACAAGACTCAAGAGAACCACCAGTGCCAGGAAGAAGTCCTGCAGCGGTGTGTGTGTGCAGCATAACGTCACACGACGTCACGTCTGGCCACAGACAACTCTGCAACTCGTGCAACTGCGGCCTGCTGTTCTGACCTCTGAAGAAGATGGCCCCAAAAAAAGTTCCCCGTAGCTCCTCTAGCAAGAAAGTTGCCAGTAAGGAGCAGAAGAAGCAAGTTACCAAGGAGACTGGTGTGCCGCCCGCCACATTTTTTGGGAGTAAAAAAAAAAGTACACCTGCAGCAGCAGCGGGATCTGCTGGGGACCAAGCTGGGAGCAGCACCCCTGCACCATTGGGCTCAGTGCCACCACCACCACGCCAACTTAAGTCCAAGCCCTTGAGTGCTGCAGAGGCACTTAGTCTAGTTGTTCAATCACCATCGACCAGTGATGTTGGCTCATCGCAAGAAAGTAGCAGCAATGTCCCTCAATCAACACAGGTTGTTGTAACTCATCTGACGAGTGTTGAACAACCACAGCCGCAACAACAACCACATGTGCAAGTACAAGCCCAAGTACTTGTGGAAGGAGAGGCAGCGCAAGGAGATGCGCAAGCAGAGGTGCATGGAGGGTCACAAGTGCCCACAATTGTTGTTCCTCCCGAAGTAGGGGCACATCAGGAAATCGACAATCAAGCCGAGGTATCATTTGAGGAAGCCACTCCACCTGATGATTCATTGTCTTCCAGATCCACAGCAAGGAAAAGATCAAGGGTGGTGTCTACATCTTCTTCAAGCCCACCTCCTTCTGATGATATGGATCAAACTTGGGAACCAACACTGCCGTCTGAGAGTGAGGCACACCATGATCTGACAAAGGTAGTTAAGCGTAAAAGGAAGGTCGTCAAAAGCCTCATAGTTATGGAGTGTGATGAGGCTCAACAAGAAGTGGCGGATTCTCCTGCTGATGAAGACTCTCACCACGACGACGCAGTCATCATAAAGGTCACTGCAGCCCCAGCGGGCATGCAGCAAACAGACATTTTGACCCTAGCCCGAGAAGCTGCTGAGCGTGATGATGATGTTGTCGACGAGGAGGCAATGGAAACATCACAATCATTGGAGTTAACTAGTACACCAACACGTACCGCTTCCATATTTCTTCCTCGCCAGAAGGGACCTCCATCCACCTCGACCTCAATTAGTGGTGGTGAAAGTGCACAACGTAGTAAAGTTCGGCAATCCACATCCTCCACTTCATCTGGCATTAGCAGCATGACCACAACCACCAGTATCGCCGCCTCCTCGGGCCCCCACAGACATTTCAAGTATGCAGTTTGGGACTTCTTTAGTGTTTGCCCAAAAAAGGAAAACTTCGCCATTTGTAGCATTTGTAAGCATGCAGTTAGTCGTGGTAAGTTTGGTACCAACTATGGTACCGGAGGCCAGAGAGGTCATCTTAAGAGACAGCACACTGTCCAATGGTTTGCGCACCTAAAGGAGATCAAGGAAGCCTGAATTGCAAGTCAAGAAAACGTTGATGTTTCATCTGATGATGACGAGGAGGAAGAAGTGTCAAAGACTTCACTTACACCCAGTACCCCTGTCAGCAGCACACCCCCTGTGAGCCACACTAAGAGTGTCGGAGAGAGTGAGACACCAATGCGAAAAAGTTCATCAGCGAGCGTAACTGGGTCGAAGAAGTCAGCATCATCATCATCCCGTAAAAGCATGGTCTATGCCAACATTAGAACCATGTTGTTTTCAGAGGCGCCATATGATCGCAACCACCCACTGACGCGTCTGTATAACACTAAGCTGGCTAAAATGCTAGCTCTGGACCTTCTCCCTTTTTCTTTTATAGAAGGGGTTGGTTTTCTAGAATTAGTGGCAGCGCTCTGCCCTAAATGAACGGTTCCTAGCCGGTTCTATTTTGCCAGAGTTGCGGTTCCAGAACTACATGAAGATGTGCTGGAGGTGATTGGGGCAGCTTTGCAGAAGAGTGCTGTTCACACTATACATCTGACAACAGACATGTGGACCAGTGGCGCAGGCGCTGATTACATGTGCATCACTGCATACTGGGTCTCTTTTTCAGGGGTTAAAACAAAGCTAAACGCAGGTGTTGACCCGGACCAAGTTTTTAAAGCTGCTCGGAAACATGCAACACTAGCCATGTTTGGCTTGGAGAAACGTCATTCAGCAGAAAACATTTTTAATGAGTTTAACACAAAGGTCTTTCACTGGCTGTCCCCAAAAAAACGCCCGATTGGTTATGTTTCCACGGATAATGGCGCCAATGTAGTTAAGGCCATGAATCTGGGTCACTATTTCAGAGTGCCGTGTTTGGCGCACTGTATAAACCTGGTTGTTAAAAAATTCTTGAGTGATGAAGACAGTCCAGCGTGCGAGTTAGTGGCCACATGCCGAACAATGTGCAACCATTTCAGCCATTCTTTTAAGGCCCGGAAGCATCTGAGATGCCTGCTACATGAACCTCGAATGACAGTGAAAGCACTCATCCAGGAGGTGCCAACACGTTGGAACTCAACCTTCTACATGCTTGAGCGTCTGTATGAGCAGTATACGGTACTCAATCACTATTTCTTAACACGGGTACAGCTCAGAAGGACCTGAGGCTAGATGCGGCGCAATGGAACCTAGTTAAAAGCCTGACAGACATGCTTCGTCCTTTTGAGGTCTTCACGCGTGCAGTCAGCAAGGAGGACTGTAATTTGGGAAAAGCTATCCCATTGTTGCGCATGCTGGAGCACCAACTGAAGGCGGTGTCTTCTATGTTTCAAAAAGATTAAAAAAAGCAAGACGCTTTTGTTTTGGCGGAGAAATTATTAGAGCGCCTACTTGGCGATGAACGTCTTAAAATGATCCACTCAGAACAGCATTACATTTGTGCTACTATTCTGGATCCACGCTACAAAAAGGCGCTGGCAGGCCGAGTATTCTTTCCTTTTGATGATGAAGATGTTACAAAGTACAAACGTTGGCTAGCCTTGTCAGCCATGAGGTTTGAAAGAGAACGGCAGCAAATTGAAGGAAAAGGTAGTACATCAGCATCAGCAGGCCATTCCCAGTCAAAAGAATCCACTTCTGCACCTGTGGCTGTGGCAGAAGGGACCTCTCAGCTGTTAAAGACACCGGCAACCAGATCATCTGCACCAGACACAACAGTAACATTGGGTGAAGAAGAGGATTGGCTAAGTCAGCTTGGGTTTGGTTCTCAAAAGGTCCCAGCAAAAAGTAAGCAAAGTGGAGGAATCGTGGAGAACCTTCAGTCGATGGTGCAGGACTATCTGAAGGACTCAACAGAGGTCTATCTTAATGCTGACCCATTGGCGTATTGGCATGGGAAAAAAGAATTGTGGCCAGAGATCACCAACCTGGCTATAAATTACTTGTCTTGCCCACTCACAAGCGTGTCTTCTGAACGTGTTTTCAGTGCTGCTGGTGGCATTGTAACTTGCAAACGGACCCGCCTCTCGCCCAAAAATGTGGAGAGGTTAACAATGATCAAGATGAATCAGCACCTCATACCACCAGATTACAAAGTATGAGAACACACGCCGGATGAAGACGAGGAGGACAGCAACTTAGATGAGGGAATTTCTTCTCTGTTAGGTGACACTGACCTACTCCTGCCTGAATTCGCAGAGTATGAGGACGAACTCTTATTCTTATTCCCTGACACCGAGCCCTGAAAAGGAGCCAATGAATCAATAACTTTCTTTTTCGTCCTTTTTCACTTTTATTCCTGTGTGTCTGTCTTTCTTTGTTTTGCACAGTTAATATAATTAAATCTTTAATCACCTAATCACAAAACAAGCCCATCAGCAGAACTGTCTTCACTTGTTTGCTTATTGATTTGAAGGTGCCGCAGTCTGCATTCCTCAGGTTCACAAGTTCACAAGAACATGCTCCTCTATCCTCCTCCTCCAGACTCCTATTTCCCTCAAAGCAGAGGGCTGGATTACGCCCAATGAAGAAAGACTCTGCACTTGTGGGGGTGTTCTACTTCTTTGCGGGTGAGTTGGCGGGTCTTGGGGCATTGCTGGGAAGCTCTAATACCGGATAAAAGTGGTTTGGACCAAATCGGAGGTGAATTTTTTTGTGCGTTTTTGCTGACTTGCTTGCCTTTGAGGTGCTCTTTGGGGGGGGTTCCGGGTGTTTGTGGGTGGGTTTTGGGGTCTGGGAGCACTGCTGGGACAGTCTAATTTTGATTGCATTTGCTTTTCAGGAAATCTGTGGTGGAAAAGGGGAGTTATGACCTAGCTGCACAGCGCATTTGGACCGAAGGCCGATAAATATTGTAAGTATGAGATTTTCCTTTTTGGCTGTTTGGGGGTGTTGTGCTTTTTTGCAGGTGGGTTGGCGGGTCTTGGGGCATTGCTGGGAAGGTCTAATAACGGATAGAAGTGGTTTGGACAAAATCCATGCGGAAAAGCCTTTTGGCACTTTTTGTAACTTAGGGTTCGTTAGGGTTAGCCCTAGCAGCAGGATTGCATGTGTTTCGGGGTGTTCTAGATTTTTGCAACTGAGTTCTGGGGTCTTACAGCACTCGTGGGAATGTGTAATTTTGGTTGCAAGTGATTTGAAGAAAATCCATGGTGGGAAAGGGGGGATTTGGCATAGTTAAAGAAAGCGTTTGCCACTATTCTTAACTTAGGGCTCGTTATGGTTAGCAGTATTTGTATTGCATGTGTTTGGGTGGGGGGCTGTTTGTGGGGGGATTTGCGAGTCTTGGAGCGATGCTGGATATGGATACTTTTGCTTGCTTGCAAGTGTTTTGAATACAATCCACGGTGGGTAAGGGGTATTTGGGCCTACTTTTACTTTCAAAGTACGTTTTGTCACCAGTTTTCTACTAGGCCTCGTTTATTGAGATCTGATTGGGGGTCTTCTACATTTTTGCGACTGGATTTAGTAAGGGTCTGGGTGGGAGCACTGCTGGGAAGGTCTAATTGTGTTCTAAAACACAGTTTACAGTACACCTAGTTTGAGGGGAAAGATCCGCTAAATTAATTTGCCCATACTTATTTATCCTTCAAAAGGAGACTCAGACAGAGTACGCACTTTCAAAAATATTGTACTATCTATTAGGAAACTCAAAGTGTGACTTTTGGCACTACACAGCGTACATACCTTATATTTATTTGTCAGTGGTGTTCTAATATCACTTCCTGTTTTTCCATCAATAATTACAGGCCGGGTTTCAGTCTGTGCAATGGGAAAAAAAGGATGAAGTCAGGCTTCACATTAGCGAGCCGCAATTCAGCATCCGCCAGGCAGGCAGTGGACAGGGTGTCTTCTGGTCACCAACATTGACGGACGGAGCGTCAGCTGGAATGGAGGAGTGCCGCTAATAAGAGGAAAGGTTTGATGCGTGCAACTTACTTACCAAATTCAACAGGACAACTACAACAACATACAGATAGAGTATCCTTTCTTTTGTAATGTTTTTTCAAGTAATGTTATTGCTGTGAACTTCTATGAGTGTGACTCTGCATTTCTTGGATCTCTCTCCGCTTCTAAATTGATCCCTAAAGCCATTCTATAGGTTTTACTTCGGCTATTTTTTAAACATAATTTAATGTAAGAAGTGTTTCTCTGAGTGCAGAGATAGGCAAGTGAAAACGCTGCAGCCCTGTACTGTTGCATTCTGTCATTCACGGTTGTCGAAAGTACTACTTACTTTTCAGTAACAATGCATGCAGTAGTGCATGCACTTCCTTTATGTCACTTAAAAGATTTATGGTTAGCTTTGTACCCAAAGATTTCTTTATCTTCAATTATTGTTTGTCCATGCTGTGCTTTTTTTTTCTTCTCTCAACAAAACTTACCCAAAAGAAACCCCCATTTCCATCCATTTTCCAAACCCTAACCCTCTTCCCCCGGGCTGTGTGGTTTTGATTGATGTGTGACTAAATGACAGCAATAATTCCACACACTTGCTGGGGAGGATAAGGTCATAGCAACAGGCTGGTGAAGGAATCCGAGGATATATTCTAGACTTACTCAGCTTCAGTACTATTTCTTGTAGTAGTAGCCAATGTCAAAGAATTCAACGCAAGTACTAGTTATACTTTCAATACTTTACCATTTGTTATGCTACATTGTGGCACTGTTCTAGTGTAGTGCCACCTGCTATATTCTCTATCGTACCGTTGTAATGCTCCAGTAAGGACAAAGCAGGTTTAATTTTCTTTTTTTCCATAGGCATGCAACTGCCACTGTGTCACACCACTAGTACCACCGCAATGAGGACATTTCATCCGCCCAGGATTGCCAACCTTAATCGCCATTTCCCGTGGAGCCAGCCCTGGGCCTATCCCTACTTTCAAACACAAATTACAGGTAAGATAAGCGTTTGGTGGGAGGTAGTATAATGGAGTATTAGGGGAGACGAGAGATTGACGGTAGTACTACTTAAGTCCTAGGACTCTTGAATTCACTTACTCTGTGAGAGGCACTTAGTGTTGAAAACATTTGGGCAATTACTTACACAACTTGAATCAAGATGCCACTTAAGTTTCAGGAAAACAAACTTTCTGTTAAACCCCCACCCGCCAGACTCAAAAGCAGTAAAAAACAGGTATGCTCAGATAAAGTTTCAAAAAGTATATTTGTGTAGCCCTAACAAAATAATCTCCCGCAAGACCCTCCCTAACCCCAACAATTGTCCTTCAAAAGTCCCAAAAACAACCCAACTCCCAATTCCCACCCCCCAAAAGTCTCTAAAAAAGGGGCAAGGGACACTACGGCAGGATGCTGTTCACTTTAGCGGCCAGGGCATCATACTCCTTGCGGAGGGTGGCATGGTTGGAGCGGAGGCCCTCCACCAAGGTCTTATATGTTAGGACTTCCTGCTCCAGGTAGGACACTCTGAGGCATAAGCGGTGCTGGCGTGCCTTGCAACTCCTGTGGGGGGCAGCTGCTGTCTTTGCTGCTCGGCGGAGGCGGTTGGCTTTGGTAGCCGGGCTCCGTACAGCTGGAGCACTGCGCTGGCTGGCAGCCCGTGGGGGCACGGAGGAGGATGCAGCTGTCCCAGTGGATGTTGTACCAGTAGGCTGCGTGTCCTCCTCCTACAGGGCCACCAACCGCCGATATTCGGCGACAGTGGCATCCAGCCTCCGTTGCCGGGCCATTTGAGCCAGCTCCTTCCTTGTTGGTTTTGTTGATTTGGAAGGAGCAACTATATGAAGAAAGAAAGACATAGTCTGTAAGCAATGCTCCTTAAGATTAACACAAAATGATTGAGCAGAAAGTTGTGTCACAGCACAACTAGCAACTTGAAAGCACAGTACATAACTATTGAGGCCAGTATCTATCTAACCTCCCACTTCTTCATCCTTGCTCTAACATTAGTGGGAGTTTAAGGAACAAATTCTACGAGCACTATGGACTTCCATTACAGTCGACTATGACAGTACACTAGTCTTATTCTTCTTCTTCTCTCTTGTTTAGGAAAATTGGTACGTTATCTTATGCAAGCCGGCATAATGCCAGCGCAGTGAACTTGCACCCGAGAAAAACAGACGCACACCATGATGAGTGAGACAGACTTGCGTTACTGTACCGGTCCAGTACATGCAGGTGGTGAAGCTCTTACTTTTCTATTACGGGTGGCACTGAGAATACTCTGTTAAAAGGGCTTCTGCTTAATTAATTTAACTTTCACCCTACAGTGCAAATGAGTACTAGAAAAGGAAAATGAAGAAGCTAAATAATCTGATTATCTATCACTTCACATGGGATGTATTTGATCACATATGGGATGACTTTAGGTGCTTTGCTTTTTATTGAGTGAACAGTGATACACCCACACATGAATGACGTACTACTACTAAACTAAACTTATTAAGAGAGGAAGGGAGTGTCCACCGTAATAACTGGATATATGCTGTGCTTGCAGTTGCAATACAAACTACTGCTACTATTCATGGTAGTATTTGGGCAAAATTACAACTTCTTTTCTTTGCCATTCCTACACTGGACCGGACGTGCGGGTGCGGTGTTACATGCTCTTCAAAGTAACACTTAGTTCCTCCAGTGACCGTCTACTCTCTCTAGATACACATATACTATCTAAGAGTCAGATAGTAACATGATCCAGGCATCCATCCATTCAAAGTATATGCACACATACAGTTTCTGTTTCACCCACCCAGGCTGTTCTCCTTCCACCCATCCTTGCTTCATCATTCACCTAGCCATGCACCATACCATATTCTTTCCTTCCCAGCCACCTCGGGGCCTAAGCAACCAGATATCATTCTTCTTTGCCAGTCATCATTACATTTCTCGTCCTTCCACACTTGCTTACACCCTTCTTTCGCTTTTCGTTCATCCCATCCATCAAGTTCATCTCAGATCTGATTGGGATTCTTCTCGCCAAAAACTTCACAGCTAAGTCGAAGTACATTTAGAGGAGGCTACTACCTGGTTGATTTATAATACACCCGTTCAGAAAGCACACTGTGCAGTCTTCAAACTCAATAAGTAAGGAATATATAGCTTACCTCTGCCCGCCACCACCGTGTGAACCCTCACAGGCACATTGGTGTTGTCCGGCTCTTGCATCGCCGCCTCCTCCCCAGAAGTGTTCTCCTCATCCAGCACCACCACCTCCGCGCTGGCCCCGCCACCAGATGTTCCACCTACAAAGTACATTTAAGAATGTTAGAATACACCACTCACTACTATATAATATTTGGTCTAGGAATAAAGAAATGTGAAAAAAACAGAAAACAATGTAATAATTTGTGACTGTCTACTCTAAAGTAAAAATGTCCCTTTTTCCAGGGAAGGCTGTTGTCTTGCTGCACTTTTTGGCACAACTCATGAATGCTTGCTTTTTATTTTTAACACGCACCACTTTTTCACCTAACAGACAGAAGCTTGACTTCTAAGAACACGAGCAAGATCAAGTTTAAGCCAGGTGAGAGCTCGGCTCGACCACAAGAAATGTGTTAAATTAATCGTCAGCACTAAGCACTTTTCCATTTTCAGTTAAACGTTTAGTTTTATGACAAACTTGATTTTAATAAATGTGTTTACTTTTAATAAAGCTTTTAAACTTAAATAGACTCTGTGGTTTTTGGTCCTCCAGACTAGAGCGGCTGAGCTAAAGGTTTTGCAATTTTTACAAGCATGAGTCCGTGCCTCTGACACTTCTTGACTCTGACTCCGTACTCTTGTCCTGCGTTGGATAATCATCATTGGGGATCAATCATCGTTGACTTTGGGAGATAAATTACTCTGCCACACTATCTAGTCAGTAAGGAGATTGGGGGTTCAACTACAAAGTCTGTTATCACTGAGGTATGTGGAAAGTCTAACAGCGCCTATTATAATTGATAAGCTAAGCAATGCATTATTTAGTGTCCATAGTTCTGTTTGTGCAGATTTGTCCCTGCAACAGTAGTAGAATGGATTGTCCTCCTATCCAAACCAAAAGTAAAGTAGTATCCTATTCTTTCTTGGTGGTCATTCACCTTTTTATTGTTGGCAATTGTCAAAGCATAAACATTTAGAAGACTTGAAAAGACATTATGGACAATCCCAGAGGACTGCACTCAGTGCATAGAGCTATTGCTGACTAGAATGGGAGTCCAATGGAATTGCCAAATGTGCAATATTAGTTAGCTACACAGACAGACTAATAAGAATAATCTAGTAATACCACAGGGAGTCATAGTCGAGGCAGGATAAGAATTTAGATACAGTCTACAAGAAGATCAAAGACGATTTAGGAAAAATCGAATGAGGAACGCTAGGAAAAAATAGGTACTCTATATTAAAATTAAAACTTACCGGGCCAGCAAAGGAGCCCTCGCCTGCCCGATACTGGCCTGCATCCTGTTGAATAGCAGCCTCCTCCTCCTGTGTCCTCTTGCCCCTGGGGGGAGCTGATGTACATGAAAGAAAGAAAGACCAGAAAACATGGATGATATTTGTCAACCAAATCAAACATTTCAAAAGAACAATAACAAAATATTTTGGCGAAATAGCAAATAGACAACTATTCCACGGGATATATTGACCGATCTCATGTGGTCTACTACGTTATTAGTATTGCTTGATTTGCACGCGAAGTGACAGACAAAGTCCATCGTGATTGCAGATCAGGGACAACACTAAAAAGTTTCCTACTACATTAACCAGTCATTAAAATACTCAAACTATCAATCCACCACCACTATTTCTTCTTATCGCCATGTGTACAAAGGAAGGACTGGACTTGAGTCTGTAGGGGCTGATTTAGAAGCCCCTTGCGACTCTTTTGCTCCATTGTTGCGTGACTTTTGTGACGCAGCGGCAGAACAAAAGAGGCGCCATGGTGCGGCGTATATTAAAAACGTGACGCATATGGGAGATGCATCACGTTGTAAAGCCCTGCGCCATCAGGGGGCGTTCCGGCGCAAGGGAGGGCGTTCCTGCGAAGGAACGCATCCTAAAAGTGGCTGAGGGAAATCTACAAGATTTCAATCAGTCACTTTGAGGACAATGATGCGTGACTCAAACCCTGCGCCTGCTTGAAGCAGACGTACGGCTTGACGCAGCATTGGGGAGATAGGGCACCCCAGAGCATTGCTGGAGCTGCGCCATCATTGCGACGCAACTCCAGCAATGCGCCGCCTTTACGGCACAGATGCGTAACGCTTTGGTGAAGTTTTGGGCCCATGGTGTGCCGCATTGTAAATACGGCGCACCATGGGTGTTGGTGGCGTGGCGCACAATTACTGGCGCATCCCTGCTACTTTGCAGGGATGCGCCGGTAATTAAAAATCTGACCCTTAGTGTCTAGCATTACGCAGTTCTTTAAACTACACTCATACATAATTTCACAGGCCAATGAAATGAACACAAAATCGAAAACAAATAAGCATAGTAGGAACGCTACTGAAAAGGAGAGCAGTGCACCTGAAATGCACAGAAGATTTTGAAATATAATTTACCTACAATGTAATCAGCAGCATTAATGCTCTTGGTAAAAAACAGAAATTTGCAATATAATAACACACAGAGCAGGAGAAAACAGAGTAGTAAAGAAATAGCTACTACTACTCACCAAGCCCAGGGATCTCAAGGCCGAGCAGATCGCGTTCCCGGTCCAGGAGATCCGTCCAACGGTGGGTGGCCTGGTTGTAGGTGCGCCGCACCCGGGAGTGTTGGTACATGGCCCGACACACCTTCTCCCACCGCTTCCGGCGCTCCTGGATCCCGTACCCGCGAGCGATCTTGCCGCCTGCCATGATGGTCCTGGGGAGGCTGCCCTGAACATAAAAAATTAGTGCAGCCACCTCCTCCGGGCTGAAGAACTCCCGGGGTGCGACCTGCTCCCCCCTCAAACGCCCGCACGGGAGCCGGGCACGGGGTGCGGGACCCTTCCCCTTCTCGGGATGTTTCCCGGCTCCCTTTACCATGGTCTGGGCAGAAAGGATGCTAAATAATAAAGAAAATAGAATAGGGAAGAAGAAAAGAAAAGAGTTTAAAAAAGTAGTTTAAAATTAACCAAAAGTAGCAGAAAACACAAAAATATAGAGCTAGAAAAATAGAGGGATAGATAATAAGTAAAATTGATTAAAAAAACTTCAAACAAGCAAAGGATGGCAGAGATTCAGAGAGGATAGAAAAAGCATGCCCAGAACCATAGCAATGAATGAGAAACAAGATGGCCGCGCCCGTTCACGACCGCGTGGGTAAGTTCGCGCGAGATTTTCCTCGCGAACACACGCGAAATTGTACTAGCGAGCCGCACACTTTGCGAGATTACACATCGGGCCCGGAAACGAAAATACGTCATGCAAACAAGATGGCCGTGCCCGTGAACGACCGTGAGGGTAACTTCGCGTCGTTGCGCTACAAGCAGCTCACTAAAACGCACAAAACCTTGCAAAGTAACACGCCGCAAAAAACAAATCGCATATTCGCATGAATTCGCGGCTTCCGAATTCGATCTTGCGCACGTTCGCGCCCCGCGAATCCCACGAAATTGCAGAAAAACGAGTTTTGCAAAACTGAAAGCACTCAGCAGGTGCAAAAGTTCAAACTCATCATTAGTAACCATTTCCTGTAGTGCTTCCTGACTGGGGCCCCTCCAGAGTTCAGTTGCTAGTTGCAACAATTGTATGACCCTGCTCTGACCCTCACAGCAGGCTCATAGAATAGCTACAAGTAGGCCACAAAGGTCCTGGTAAAAAAAATTGCACTGCAACAGAAAGCAAATTACAGATAAGGAAGCAGGTGCCAGACTGGATTTTTAAAACAGTGACACATTAATAAATCAACCCCAAATTAATTCATGTCAGTTGAAGCAGGGCAGGTGTGCTTGCTTTTCCCCCCCATAATCTACAGTGATGATGATGAACCAGAGGGTGGCATTGATGTACCAGAGGGTGGCATGGGTGAAACAGAGGGTGGGAGTGTTGAAACAGAGGGTGCTGTGAACCTGTGATGATGAACCAGACGTAGAAACAACATAGGCGCGACTGTTGCGTGCCGACAAGTTCGCAATTGCGAAGTGGTACAAAACCCTCACGAACTGGCAGAAACCCTTGCGAACACAATAAAAACAAAAAAATCTGCAAATTCGCGAGAATTCGCGGATTTTGCGGATTGCGAGTTTGCAAATACGCAAATTCGCGAACGCCAGATTCGCAAAATTCGCCCATGCTTAGCTGGATCACAAAATAGGGTGGTTTGAGGTGCAGAGGGAAGACGTATTGAGGTTGACAAAGACAAGGTGGGAAGGAGTGGGTTTAGGAACGTAGGGCCAGATGTACAAAATGTGGGGATAGCGATTTTCAAATTGTACATTTCTGCATCGCTATTCCTAATGTAGGATATTCTTTGAGTTTCAAATAGCAATTCCTAGTGGGTCTCAAATCAACCCAAGTCATCAATATTGATGAGGTAGGTCGCAGTTTGAAACCCATTAGGAATCACAGCAATGAAAGGGATGGTGGCCTGCTGGGAAAAATGAGTGGCAGTAAGCCACTCTGTAATGGGCCAGCACTAGCTTCTTTTGTCATTTACATCCTAGCTGGCAAAAATGGTAACAGCATTTAACTGCAATGTTTAAATATGTCTCGTGTTTAAATAAGTCGAGCCATATTTAATTATTGCCAGTTCAATAGAATAATTGTGAAAAATCTGATGGGGGCCCAATGAACTTTATTTCTTGATTGGGAGGGGGGGCTGCGCAGCATTAAAAAGTTTGAAGACCACTTCTCTAGACAGAGACTGCCTATATGACTGTTGGTCGTGCTCCAACAGCAAAAATCCATTCTGAGCACCCATGCCAAGTCCCCTACAGATGGGGAAGCAAACGACCCAAGACTGGTTTTGGCCTATAGTGAGGTACGGTTTGATTCTCTTGGCACAGTGAACACTAAACCCACACCTCGGCATACCTGCTGTGCTTAGGTCGTCAAACCATGGAAAACTAAATGTCATGGGTGGAATGCATGAATTCATCTCAGTCTCTGGTAATCTCTATGATCTGTGACTGACATGAGAGTAGTAGAAAAGGGCATGTGGAATTAGAAATACAAAGTGCAACAGTCGGAAAATTAGGGCATACCCATGCCTTATTACAATCTATGTATATTATACACTTATGTTATAATAAAAAAAAGTTACATTGGGCTTGTGCTCTCAATTATAGTTTACAGGTAACTTCATGGAAAACAGACAGGATGGACAAGACTCATTAAACAGGAGACATGACACAACAACACTTGCAATTCATTGATAGAGCAAAATACTTTTTGTATGCAGTTGACTATCATAGTGCTGAGTTGCTAATCATGAGCCTCCAGCTGAGAGTGGAGGTATGCCTGACCGATTCTGAGGATGCATCTGTGCAATGTGCTGATTCAAGTATCACATGTGATTCTATGAGGATACCAACAAGCACACCCTCTGCTGTCTGGCATGCCCATCATCGAAATTACACCCAGTGCTTGCATATCAGATTGGCTCCATTGTTTTGCAGAGGATGCAGCATGAACAATGCTTTCCTCCACGACATTCTACTCCCCCCACCAATCACATATCTGGAAATATGAGATAGAGTGGAAGAGGTGGGGAAGACGGGAATGGGATAGGAGAGAGAACAGGACTTCACTACTTCTCCATCGTCATTCTCCCCAATACAGCCGACCACCAACGCCATCGACAGGGATGACCACCAGGTCCAGGAAAAAAGAACCAGAGAGAAGAATAACGGGGAGTCTGATTAGGAATCTTTCATCTATCTCACTCTCCAATCAGGAAACAAGTATCCTTAATAAAGGACTTTCCTTCTGTCCTACAGCCTAATGGAGTCAAACTCAAATGTAAATTGATCTATTTAAGTTCACACGAAAAATAAAACTTAAAGCTTTCTTTGCTGATTGAGTCAACTTTTACCTAGACCGATCATGGACAGCAATCTCAGAATTGTCTATTCAAGATCTAACCGACATAGAAATACTATCCAATCACAGCTAACAGGAGACATACCCCAAATCTCTGGCTAGAACCACCATGGAACTAGGAATTGAAACCAACATATCTATAGATACAGAACTAACCAAAAAATTGACCTTCACCCCACAATTACCAACAGGCAATAGCACTGATGCCTTCCATCTTGCAGTCACCCATGATCTCGAACAGGAATATGCCAAATACCAGAAGAAACTTAAATATCTACCACAAAATATTTCCAAGGATGAAAGAACAGCGATCAAAACATTGCAAGGAAGAAAAGATCTGATCCTGAAGGAGGCTGACAAAGGAGGTAATCCAGTGGCACTTCACATTGATGACTATATTCTCGAAGCAAATTGTCAACGTGAGGAAGGGACATGCTACCAACTCCTGTCATAAGATCCAATGCCTGAGATCCTCAAGTTGATCAGTAAAAAAATTGAGAAGTGGTATGGATCGGAACTAATGTCCCTTGCTGAAAATGCATTTCTTTACATTGCACACCCGACGATGCCCACATTTTACCTCCTCCCGAAAATACATAAAGGCACATACACATCGCCAGGTAGACCTATCATAGCGGGCATTAATTCACCATGCTCAAGACTGGGAGAATATGTTGATAAAAAACTACAGGTGCTAATGAAAGAGATTCCATTGTTTATTCACTATACCAAGGACATCCTTCTTAAACTACAGTATATTACATGGGAACCAGATTTTGTACTAGTGTGCATTGACATTGTGAGTCTTTATACCTCAATTGAACACCAAGATGGAATAAAGGAAGCACAACAATCACTCTGGACACAACCGGTCCAACTTCTTGGAGACCAATAAAATGATCCTAGAGATGCTAGAATTTTGGTTGGATAACAACGTTTTCAGCTTCAATGGCAAAATATACAAGCAAACTCACAGAACTGCCAGGGGGGCCAAATTTGCGCTGCTGTACGCATGCATCTTTATGAGCTACATTGAAAAATTCTGGCTGTGGGACCCTCATTTTGCTGACATCACCACTCTCATTATACAGTGGCGAAGGTATATTGATGATATTCCCTGCATCTGGCAGGGAGACATACCCCTGCTACAACGATTTCTTGAAACTCTGGATAAAAATCCCTGGGGCATCAAAACCACTGTCATATAGATGCTGCTTTTCTATATATTGTGTTAAGTTAGCATGAGTTTATTAAATGTTTAAACAACATATTTTCCTTTGGCTTCAGTTTGCACACGACACATAATTGTTATTATAGCTTTCAACCTAGACGAAAGATGTGATTTATTTGAGAATAATATGTTATTGCTCTGATATCTGTCGTGCTTGGTACACTGTCTGAACAGTGGGTGCTGTACGCTCTAAGAATAACCTAACACAAGGTTGCAGGGAGCTCTGATCCTCGCACCACTAGACATAACACAAATACAGTTGCTGCCAACATTGGGCTCTAAGCGGGTTTAAGATAGAGTTACTGAGAATGCAAAAACACACTTGATGGTGCTTCGCATGCAGAGAGCTGGTAGCTGATGATGTGATCTTCTCCTACTGACATTTAGAGGTATGGGCCCGCCCTGCTAAAACAGGAACATTACAGAAACATACACAAGTGGATGTATGACGTTACAACGCATGCTATTACAACGCATGCTTTTACAACGCATTTTTTACAACGCAGAAGATATTACAACGCAATATTTTACAACGAATACTATTACAACGCAATATAGAGTTACTAATGAAAAAGTACCATTACAACGAAATCCTTTAACACGCATACCTTTACAACACATTTAAATAATAATTTTTTTTTTGTAATATAAAATCTGGCACGGGATGCAGGGAAATAAGGGGTTTTGGGTGGGGAAGTGTATTAAAATGCGGTCATAAACTCAACGGAAAAGCCCCGAATTTCTTAAAAATGCATAGCTTTTCAAAGGATTATTTATTTATTTAAATAAATAAATAAATATATATTTTTTTAAAGTAAAATAAATCCTGGCACGGGATGCAGGGAAATTAGGGGTTTTTGGGTGGGGAAGTGTATTAAAATGTGGTGATAAACTGCACGGAAATGCCCCGAAATCACAGATATTTCAAAATTAATACACGAGTAACAAAATTAATACTCGAGTAACAAAATTAATACTCGTATTTATGAAATTTCACATATTTCACCAAGAGAACGATTTACTTTTCAAAACAACGTGGAAACGATTATTAAATAAATAAAAAACAAAAATTTTTAAGAAACAAACATTTTACATACAGAAAACCGCCATTTTAAGCACTGTAGTTTAAAATGAAGTCCATCTACCATTTCCATGACATTAAAGATCAACAATACTTTCAAAATGGATTCCATACCGGAACGAAACTATCAAAACATCACTTCAAAATACAACATTATAAACTATACGTTTTCACATTATATGAATGAAAATAAAATTAGAAAACTAACGGTGTAAATTAAAGAAATAATGATGCTACTGACTAAAAGTTATAAATACGTGCAAGACACCATTTTTAAGTCAGTTGATTATCAACTCCCAGAGTGACCAGACGTCAAAAGCTGACCCTCTTCCCTCTTCAACGTAATATCAGCCATAGCCAACTTTGAAGCATTTTTTCAATGACATTCAAGTAAGTTAAGAAAACGAAGTAAAGAAATGTTTGATTATAGCATTTGAGCAGCAATAACTTAGAAATATTTGTTTTTTAAATACATTAAATAATACAACATTAACCTTTAACTAAAAGAATACCTGAATAGTTCAAAGTTTCAAAGTTTAAAGTTTATTATGATTTGGCTCTCATTGAGGGCCACATAAAATAACATACATATTATCAAAACGAAATAAACACAAATTACATACAGCAACAGAAATAACTACTTGTTATAAACAAATAATGCACTCATCAACATCTCCCAAAATCACATTAATATATGTCTAAAAATTCTTTAAAATATTTAAATATTCTGGAACAGAACATTTCGTTAGGGGGGCAATACAGAGCATGGAAAAACATTTTTATATTCATAATTCCCAATTGTAGACAAATTGGTTTTATCCATTTTTTGCGCAATAGGCGTAATATCGGGCAAATAAACAGTACATGGTTAAGGTCTTGAGCAGCATTAATACATAAATTGCATAAGGGAGACACTCCATACCATTTTGCGAGGAGTGTATTAAGTGGAAGCAAATTATGACGTAAAAGGTACCATATCCTACGGACACCATGCGGAATATTCCACGTTAAGTATTGTTGTGCTTGTTTAGGTGTATAGGTTAAGACCAGGGCTTCCCTTTCTTTATACTTCTGTTGGGCAAGTATATCCCGCTTATAACATAGTTCCCAGGACCTACTTTTTAACTTTAACTTTAACTCTGATGGAGAAAGAGAAAATAACATACTTTCATCCAGTTCCAATAGTAAAACAGCTTTTCTGAAATTTTTTACCAGCTGCGAGAACTCATTAAAGTTACCTAAAAGTTCCTTTTTTAAGATTTCACGTAGGGTTCCTGGTTTACCTCTGGCCAGGCATGCTACCCACCTTACAAGAGCAGCCAGCCCTTGAGCCCAGCAGCTTCGCAGTCCGAATTCCAGCCTGCAAGAGGATGTGGAGCAGGCTGAATTAAATGAGGAGATTTTCCTTAATACCTTTCCCTCCGTTTTTTGCATAAAATCCCATTGATTTATATCCACCAATTCCATTCCATAAAGGAGGGTAGCAGGAATCTTCGCTCGAAATACCTCCAAACATAAGGAGAAGTGCCTCTTCCCCGTCGCATTATACAAGGAACATAGTCCCCTACCATGGGCCATTGCTTTTCTAGAGTTATTTTCGATATGGGGCTTCTCACTAAGGTTAGAAGATATTATTTTGCCCAGAAACGTATAGGAGTTAACTACCTCAAGTTTTTCTCCGCTTAATGTCCAATTAAAGCTCCTAGATCTGCACTTCTTCTTGCCAAAGATGCACATGATCTTGCTTTTTGAGCTATTAATTTTCATATAGTGTGTATCCGCGAATTCATTCAATGTATGAAGACGATTAGCTAGACCTTTCGGGGTCAGATCTAAAACTAGTATGTCATCTGCATACATTAGAATAGATATAGCAGTCCCTCCAATTACTGGGGCTAGTCCCTCACAATCTGCAACAGCAGTTGGCAAATCGGCCATATACAGGGAAAACAGTGTGGGTGCCAATATACATCCTTGTTTTAAACCATTTCGGGAGGGGATCGCTTGAGAGAGACCCCTTTCTCCGCCTTGTAACACCCTACACCATGTATTCAAATGTAGGGACTTAACTAAGTCCAATAAGTATCCCGGCATACCCAATGCCGCCAGTTTTCTCCACAGCGTCGGTCGGTCGACCCTGTCGAACGCTGCGGATAAATCTATAAATGCTGCATATATGCCCCCACCACGAACACGAACATATTTGTCTACGATTACCCGTAGCATAGTTAGGTTATCTAGAGTTCCATGCTCTTTTCGAAAGCCTGTCTGTTCCCTAGGTATAATATTATTTAAAAATGCCCACTCTGTTATTAATACTAATAAAAGTTTAGCAAAAATTTTCCCTATCGCATCTAATAAAGCAATTAGGCGATAATTAGAGGGATTATCACGGTCTCCTTTTTTAAAAATTGGGATCAGGATACTTCCCCGCCAAGAGTCGGGAACTGTTCGAGTTTTGAAACACGCCTGAAACACTGGAAGAAGAATCCTGCTCCAAGTGGTTACGTCTTGCTTGATTATAGACATTGGCAATTCGTCCGGTCCCATAGCCCCGGAAGAGCGCATGCTCTTGATTGCGGTAGCTATGGAATACTCAGTGGGGAGTTCCATTTTAGAATCGATATTACGGTCTGGAACCCATGCGTCACCCCCTGCATCATTGGACGCATATAAGGTGATCACAAATTGGGTCCAGACATCTTCAGTAATAACAGTAGGAGTGGACGTTTTTACAGATCCACATCCTTGTCTTATTATGGACCAAAAATGTCTAGAGTTTTTACAAGTGGATGCCTCTCTTAGATTGATCCATAAAGTATCTTCTTTGTCTCTTTTTAACTTGGCTCTCAATCTCACCCTCCTTCTCTTTAACAGAGCTAACTGTAACCCAATCTCCCCTGATCTATTAAGGTATTGCATCCTAACAAGTTTATTGATCTCTTTATTTAACCTTAATAAAAGACTAGGAGAAAAATATTTCTTTTTATACTTTCCTTTGCTCCTGGCCATTTCAGTTACTTTCTGGATGAGCGTTTCCAGGAACATGAATTCCCTACCTTGCCAAGAATCGAGTTCATTTAAGAATTGAGTGAGGATGTTTTGTACATCCTTATTATGACTGGATCCCCAGTAACATCTACCAGAGTGGCGATTAATAGAAAAGCCTTTGTTCTTTAGGGACCAGCGGTCAGCTTCAGGGGGTATTAATGAGACAGTTAATTTAATAATTTTGTGGTCACTCAAAGGAGTATGAGTGATTACCAAGTCTTTAAAACAAGAGAACGTGTCAAAGTCTGTTATTGCGTAGTCCAAAATAGATTCTCCCCTAGTAGAACCATGTGTATAATTTGCCGGGGAATCAGAAGGCATTCTGCCATTTAGGATAATTCCCTCCACGGCACTGAGCTCCCCGAGAAGAATCTTGCCCCTTTTGTTCGTTTTTATTTTATTAGGCAAGAGAGCTTGGGGAATATTAAATACTTCTTCTTTTACTTTGTTTCTAAACATGTCTAAGGAAGTATTGGACACTTTACAATTTAAGTCCCCCACCAGTAATAAGTGCGGGGGGTCATCCACCTCTAATAACTGCTTTATATAGGAAAACATACGTTTTAAAACTGACGTAAAATTATCTTCGGGAGGAATGTAGGCATTTAATATTATAAACGAAGACCGTTGAACAACGGGATCCAGGTTAGAGATGGTTATGGATTGGAATAGATTACTCTCATCCTTGTGATGTAAATGTAAATGTAAATGTAAGGTGTTTTGTAGCGCGCTCAATTACTACCGGAGTATCCTGGCGCGAATGACCGCTGGGGAACCCGTCCTGGCTTTCCCTGTGAGATGGTCCCTTGCTGGGTATCTCCAAGGTGAAGCCAGGCATCCCCGGCGTCTGTGGGGGGCCATTGTAGAGATGAGGCAAGCTTAATGCCCAGAGTTACCGAGTGTGATCACTGCCCAAAGTGGGCACCGAGGCGAGAATTATCAGTCCGCTGACCCTGGTCCGCGACCCTGCCGCGTCGGGAATCGAACCCTGGTCCCGGGCCGTTCTCATCCTCCGGGTCTGCCGCCTCTAACCAGTGAGCCACACCTCTCTACTGTGATGTGAGAATTGCCATTGTATTGTATTGGATAACAGACAAGCAATTCCACCTTTAGCATGGCCCCTTTTAGATGGCGTTGCAGCGGCTTCTAGGATGAAGTAGTCATTCCCTCCATAAGGGAGAGTATCACACCATGTTTCTTGGATACAATACACATCCGCATTCAGAGAAAGAAGATAATCAAATTTCTCAGGGCAATTAGACAAGCCAGCAGCATTCCAAGAAACAATTTTTAAACACTGGTTAAAGATGTGAAGATGGTCGTGGGTTTCTCGAGGTGGTGTTTGAGAGAACTCCCGGTAACCAGTTCCACATCGAAGCGTCTTCAGCTAGAGGGTTATCGGTGCTACCAGATAGGGGAAAGACCTGAGAAACCATACGTTTGCCTCTGGAGAGCCAAATTTTTAGGTCATTATTACATATAGGAAAATCATCCTGTCCAGAGGTCAACTTTGTATTTCTTTCAGTAAGAGAAAGACACAAGTTTTTATTAACAAAAGGTAGCACGTCAATTCCTCTACGTTGAAAGGCTTCTGCTTGTTGAAGGACTAGATTAGCAATTATTTTAGAGTAAAACTTTACCCTTATTCGTTGGCCATTTATGGATCTTATTGGGAGAACTAAATCAATATCATTTGTTAAGACCAACTTTAAGCTTTCAATTTCATTAAAGCAGCTAAGTAGCCAAGATCTGTTCATTCTTAAATCAGAAAATACCTGAATAGATTTTCAAACATGTCTAAAGATTCCCAAAAACATATAAACGTTACTAATATTAAAACGTTGTAATTTTTTTAAAAGAAAGTATTCTATTCAGAAATATACTATAAAATATTTACAACAACAAAAAATATTTATTTCTTTTACAAACAGTTCTCCTACCAAATGAGACGAATAAACCAGCTTTTCAAAATAAAGCTTTTTTTCTAAAGAGCAACACTACTCACCACGATTTAAAATAAGGTACTTTTTTTCCTATTTACCAAAACACATGATTAAATAGTTTACACACCTTCCGATATAATAATCCATACCTTTAAATTATTCTTTTCTCACAGAAAAAGCAACTTGGTTTAAGAAAAAACCCATTCATTTTCGAAATATAATCGTCGAGATTTTGAGAAGGTAAATATTTTTTATATTTAAAAAAAGTATAAATATTAAATGAAATTATCACCGAAAAAACGAATTTAAATATTGTTCTTACTACTTGAAAATGCAACAGTACAGAAAGTGTGACATGATGTAGAATTTTCAAATCTAAATCCAACATCTACAAAGTGCAGCTGTTGAAAAAATGTGGGACGGTATAGAATAAACAATAACTAAAGCAATTTCAAATCAATGCAATTCTAGAGAAAACAAGAGTTTAATTTGGAAAAATAATTAGAATTCCTACACAATAAAAATGCAGCACTAAGAAAGTATGTGATGTTTTAAAGATAACAATTATTTATCATTTAAAACTTGTCAGTTATCACTAGATCACAAACAATAGAAAACAGATTTTCATGAAATGTTTTGAATACATTTTAGATACTCAAATTTATCTTCTGAAGCCCTCCAATCAAGAACAAAAACTGGGAATAGCAGTCGACAAAGAAAGCGAAACAAAAACATATAAAAAAAACTAGGATTATCAGTAAGGTAAGTGCTGGATAGGGTAGGGGTGTCAATTACTATCCTAACTCCAGGAAGGTGCATCAGTAAGGTAAGTGCTGGATAGTGTAGAGGTGCCACTTACTATTCTAACTTCAGGAAAGTGCATCTGTAGAGTAAGTGCTGGTTACTGTAGGGTTACAACTTACTATTCAAACTCCAGGAAAGTGCATCAGTAGGGTAAGTGCTGGATAGTGTGGAGGTGCCACTTACTATTCTAACTTCAGGAAAGTGTATCAGTAGGGTAAATGCTGGATAGTGTAGGGGTGCCACTTACCATTCTAACTCAAGGAAAGTGCATCAGTAGAGTAAGTGCTGGATACTGTAGGGTTACAACTTACTATTCAAACTCCAGGAAAGTGCATTAGTAGGGTAAGTGCTGGATAGTGTAGAGGTGCCACTTACCATTCTAACTCCAGGAAAGTGCATCAGTAGGGTAAGTGCTGGATAGTGTAGGGGTGCCACTTACTATTGTAACTCCAGGAAAGTGCATCAGTAGGGTAAGTGCTGGATAGGGTAGGAGTGCCACTTACTATTCTAACTCCAGAAAAGTGCATCAGTAGGGTAAGTACTGGATAGTGTAGAGGTGCCACTTAGTATTCTAACTCCAGGAAAGTGCATCAGTAGGTTAATTGCTGGCTACTGTAGGAGTGCCACTGAGTATTCTAATTCCAGGAAGATGAGACAGTTGGAAAAAATTGAATAAGTGATAATACAGTGTTTAAAATTAAATTAAAACACAATAATGTTGTAATTTTGCACACCCTCATAAACTTCAAAAAAGAAATTAACATGAAACATTTAGAATACATATAAAACATTCTCCAATTGTTTTTCTAGAGCCAAACCAGAAAAGCAAAACTCAAAAAAGCAATCAACAAAGAAGCCCAAACAAAAACAAGTCAGAAGACCAGGAAGAAGACAAAGAAGCAAACTCCAAAATCCAAAGGTAATTTATAAATATAAACACATCTAATCCGCAAAATACATAGCAAAAGTTGATTTGAAAAGTTTGTAAAAAGCAAAGAAAGAGCCTCAGTAGAGTAAGTGATGACATTTTTAGAGGTATCACTTATTATTCCAACTCCAGGAAGGTGCATCAGTAGGGTAAGTGCTAGATAGCGTAGGGGTGCCACTTACTATTCCAACTCCAGGAAAGTGCATCAGTAGGGTAAGTGCTGGATAGTGTAGGGTTGCCACTTACTATCCTAACTCCAGGAAAGAGCATCATTAGGGTAAGTGCTGGATAGTGCAGGGGTGCCACTTACTATTCTAACTCCAGGAAAGTGCATCAGTAGGGTAAGTGCTGGATAGTGTAGGAGTGCCACTTACTATTCTAACTCCAGGAAAGTGCATCAGTAGGGTAAGTGCTGGATAGTGTAGGAGTGCCACTTACTATTCTAACTCCAGGAAAGTGCATCAGTAGGGTAAGTACTGGATAGTGTAGGGGTGCCACTTAGTATTCTAACTCCAGGAAAGTGCATCAGTAGAGTAAGTGCTGGATACTGTAGGGTTGCCACTTACTATTCAAACTCCAGGAAAGTGCATCAGTAGGGTAAGTGCTGGATAGTGTAGAGGTGCCACTTACTATTCTAATTCCAGAAAGATGAGGCAGTTCGGAAAAATTGAAACAGTGATAATACAGTGTTTAAAATTACATTAAAACACAATAATGTAGTAATTTTACACATCATCAAAAACTTCAAAAATTAAATTAACATGAAACATTTAGAATACATATAAAACATTCTCCAATTGTTTTTCTAGAGCCAAACCAGAAAAGCAAAACTCGAAAGAGAAATCAACAAAGAAGCCCAAACAAAAACAAGTCAGAAGACCAGGAAGAAGACAAAGAAGCAAACTCCAAAAACCAAAGGTAATTTATAAATATAAACACATCTAATCCGCAAAATAAATAGCAAAAGTTAATTTGAAAAGTTTTTAAAAAGCAAAGAAAGAGCCTCAGTAGGGTAAGTGATGACATTTTTAGAGGTATCACTTACTATTCTAACTCCAGGAAGGTGTATCAGTAGGGTAAGTGCTGGATAGTGTAGGGGTGCCACTTACTATTCAAACTCCAGGAAAGTGCATCAGTAGGGTAAGTGCTGGATAGTGTAGGGGTGCCAATTACTATCCTAACTCCAAAAGGTGCATCAGTAAGGTAAGTGCTGGATAGTGTAGAGGTGCCACTTACTAATATAAATCCAGGAAAGTGCATTAGTAGGGTAAATGCTGAATAGTAAAGGGGTGCTAATTACTATTCTAACTCCAGGAAAATGCATCAGTAGGTTAATAGCTGGCTAGTGTAGGGGTGCCACTGAGTATTCTAATTCCAGGAAAGTGCATCAGTAGGGTAAGTGCTGGTTAGGGTAGGGGTACCACTTAGTATTCTAACTCCAGGAAAGTGCATCAGTAGGGTAAGTGCTGGATACTGTAGGGTTGCCACTTACTATTCAAAGTCCAGGAAAGTGCATCAGTAGGGTAAGTGCTGGATAGTGTAGAGGTGCCACTTACTATTCTAATTCCAGAAAGATGAGGCAGTTCGGAAAAATTGAAACAGTGATAATACAGTGTTTAAAATTACATTAAAACACAATAATGTAGTAATTTTACACATCATCAAAAACTTCAAAAATTAAATTAACATGAAACATTTCGAATACATATAAAACATTCTCCAATTGTTTTTCTAGAGCCAAACCAGAAAAGCAAAACTCGAAAGAGAAATCAACAAAGAAGCCCAAACAAAAACAAGTCAGAAGACCAGGAAGAAGACAAAGAAGCAAACTCCAAAAACCAAAGGTAATTTATAAATATAAACACATCTAATCCGCAAAATAAATAGCAAAAGTTAATTTGAAAAGTTTTTAAAAAGCAAAGAAAGAGCCTCAGTAGGGTAAGTGATGAAATTTTTAGAGGTATCACTTACTATTCTAACTCCAGGAAGGTGCATCAGTAGGGTAAGTGCTGGATAGTGTAGGGGTGCCACTTACTATTCAAACTCCAGGAAAGTGCATCAGTAGGGTAAGTGCTGGATAGTGTAGGGGTGCCAATTACTATCCTAACTCCAAAAAGGTGCATCAGTAAGGTAAGTGCTGGATAGTGTAGAGGTGCCACTTACTAATATAAATCCAGGAAAGTGCATTAGTAGGGTAAATGCTGAATAGTAAAGGGGTGCTAATTACTATTCTAACTCCAGGAAAATGCATCAGTAGGTTAATAGCTGGCTAGTGTAGGGGTGCCACTGAGTATTCTAATTCCAGGAAAGTGCATCAGTAGGGTAAGTGCTGGTTAGGGTAGGGGTGCCACTTAGTATTCTAACTCCAGGAAAGTGCATCAGTAGGGTAAGTGCTGGATAGTGTAGGGGTGCCAATTACTATCCTAACTCCAGGAAAGAGCATCATTAGGGTAAGTGCTGGATAGTGTAGGGGTGCCAATGAGTATTCTAATTCTAGAAAGATGAGGCAGTTGGTAAAAATTCAAACAGTGATAATACAGTGTTTAAAATTAAATTAAAACACAATAATGTTGTAATTTTGCACACCATCAAAAACTTTAAAAAGTAAATTAACATGAAACATTTCGAATACATATAAAACATTCTCCAATTGTTTTTCTAGAGCCAAACCAGAAAAGCAAAACTCGAAAGAGCAATCAACAAAGAAGCCCAAACAAAGACAAGTCAGAAGACCAGGAAGAAGACAAAGAAGCAAACTCCAAAAACCAAAGGTAATTTATAAATATAAACACATGTAATCCGCAAAATAAATAGCAAAAGTTGATTTGAAAAGTTTGTAAAAAGCAAAGAAAGAGCCTCAGTAGAGTAAGTGATGAAATTTTTAGAGGTATCACAAACTATTCTAACTCCAGGAAGGTGCATCAGTAGGGTAAGTGCTGGATAGTGTAGGGGTGCCACTTACTATTCCAACTCCAGGAAAGTGCATCAGTAGGGTAAGTGCTGGATAGTGTAGGGTTGCCACTTACTATTCTAACTCCAGGAAACAGCATCATTAGGGTAAGTGCTGGATAGTGTAGGGGTGCCACTTACTGTTCTAACTCCAGGAAAGTGCATCAGTAGGGTAAGTGCTGGATAGTGTAGGAGTGCCACTTACTATTCTAACTCCAGGAAAGTGCATCAGTAGGGTAAGTACTGGATAGTGCAGGGATGCCACTTAGTATTCTAACTCCAGGAAAGTGCATCAGTAGAGTAAGTGCTGGATACTGTAGGGGTGCCACTTAGTATTCTAACTCCAGGAAAGTGCATCAGTAGAGTAAGTGCTGGATAGTGTAGAGGTGCCACTTACTATTCTAACTCCAGGAAAGTGCATCAGTAGGGTAAGTGCTGGATAGTGTAGGGGTGCCACTTACTATTCTAACTCCATAAACTTGTATAAATAAGAAAATAAATATACATTTCTAAAAGATAAAACAAAGACATAGAAAAACATAGTAATTTTTTTTTCCCATTTCATTTTTTCAACAGATAATGTCAAGCCAGGCCACAGCATCTTACACTAAATCCAGGAAAGGAAACAGACTTCTCAAACATTGTGGATATATATATTGTAATGAAAGGATAAGTGAACCAAGGAGACATTGGAGGTGTGTGCAATAAAATTCTTCCCGTTGCAGCGGCAGAGCGGTTACTGTTGGTGACAACGTAATAAAAACAACTGAACATAACCACTCTGCCTCTGCAATGGAGATAGAAATACGTGAAACAATAAACAAAATGAAAGATATTGCATCCACCTCCAATGAAACTCCTGGTAGAATTTTAAGAGAGGTTGCACAGCATGTCCCTGGTCATATTGCTTGTAATATGCCTACTATACCCAATTTGCGTAGAATTATTCAACGTAAAAAGCAGGCAAGTAACACTCACACAGTTACCCCTCAAACTTTTGCAGACATAATTATTCCTCATGAACTTATTCTATCTTTCTCTAATGAACCTTTCTTACTCTATGACAACCAAAACCCTCTTAAACGTATTCTAATATTTAGCACTCCCCGCAACCTTTTTAAGTTAGAGAATACTGAAATTTGGATGATGGATGGGACGTTTAAATGTACGCCCCATCCCTTTACCCAAATTTACAGCATTCATGCAGAGATTAACAAAAATATAGTTCCCTTAGTGTATAGTTTGCTACCAGATAAGCAATCTGCAACCTACACTGAATTTTTGACAGTGATTAAAGAGAAAACATCCGGGAAAAGTCCTAGGAAAATCATTATGGATTTCGAATTGACTATGATCAATGTGATCAACAAAATGTACGTGGATACCCAAATTCAGGGATGTTTTTTTCATTTTTCCCAGGCATATTGGCGTAAATTACCAAAAACATCCCTGGTTTCAGATTACCGCTCAGATAGCAAACTACAAGTAGAATTAAAGAAACTAACAGCACTTTGTTTTGTACCTCCTGAAAGTGTAGACGAGTACTACACTGCAATTTCTGAATCAGAATATTATGTTGAAAATGAAGAAAAATTGGCACCCTTGTTAAATTACTTTGAGGACACATGGATTGGGCATCTAAGCAGAACGGGTCGCAGGAGGAAGCCACGTTTCCATGTGGAGTGGTGGAACTGCTACTCAACCTGCTTGGAAGGAGGTGCTAAAACAAACAATGCCATAGAGGGATGACACAACTCCTTCAGTCATACAATTGGGAAACATCATCCAAATTTCTACTCTTTTCTGAAAACTTTGAAGAAGGAGCAAAGTTTTCAAGAAATGAGACTTGCACAAGCATTAACAGGTAGCCGAAATCCACGACCTTCTAAACAAGCTAAGGAGATGTCCGAGAGACTATTGACAGTACTTCAACAATTTTCGTTGAGTGTGGCATTAGACTACCTGGAAAATGTTGCTAACATATTACATTTCTAATCAATTCTCACAAACTTACTTTCCTGCTTTGGCCTTAAATTATTTTTTTCACATTTAATTCAATTGGCATTTTTGTAAAACATTTTTAAAATTAATTTTCGGCGGGTTCCCTTACCATAAGAAGTCTTCTTTTTTTCTGTTCCACCATTTTCAAATGTAGACAAATCCATTAGTAATTTTTTCCCCAAAAAAACTTACAATCCAAAAATAAGTCACTCTTCTCCTTCTTTAATTTTAAAATAACATATTTTTATCCATTGCATTTAAAATGGAATATATTTACTTTTGAAATCATTTTGAACGTTCCATCAAAAATATCATTTTCTTCCTCACCACTTATTTTTTCCAAAGTGATGCTTGCTTGAAATTAATTTTAAAAAAACTAGTTTTTTGATAAAGGTTTTTTTTAAGTATTTGGCATATTTTTTCCAATTGTGAAATGTTGTAATCTCTTAAATTTATACCTCCAAAAATCTGCAAAACTTATCAGAATATTTTTCTATTACTGTTTATCAAATCGATACTTTTTCAATGTTTTATTTTTAAATCGATAATTTAATGCATTTCCTGAGTAATGCATTCTTCTTTACAAGTAAAAAAATAATGTATGTGCCATAAAATACATCCATATCCATAACATAATTGTTTAAATTTTTTTTCTTTTTTCTGTACATTTTCAAACAGAAAAATTACGTTCTTGAAAACAAATCCATCTTCGTTAACCGAATCCTTTTGCATTCTTCTTTTTTCCAAAAATCCCTTGCAGCAAAATGTGACGTTCCCAACCTGTAAATTAATTTTTAAGGTTATGAAACATCACATCCTAACTGGATTTTTTCCCGCTAACTAAATCATATTGTATCTAATTCCAGTTTTTCCAAGAAACAACACGCAAAAAAATTCCTTTAATTCCTGGCCTATGCAACCAATCAAACCTCAAAAACGAAAAGTACAACAATTTAATCTAAATGCATTTCCCTTCTTTTTTTCCTCTTGCAATTCAAAAAACCAGTTTTCTTTATTACCAACAAAGCCAAAAGCAATCATTTGGAAAAATAACAAAAATATCCTATTTCTCTTCTACAAAACTTCAATAGCAATACATTTCTATCTCTACAAAAAACATTAAACGTTCAAAATGTTTTCTAATAATTAAACACTGTTATTTTTCCATCTTTACCCATTACTTTAATCGTAACATGACCCGACGAAGGCATATACAAGTAAAATGTTCAGCGACATGCTTAAAACAAACACTATACAACTTTTTTTAACATCCGCAACCTCTCCTTATCCTTTCATTACAATATATATACATTTTTTTCTTTTTTTTACTTTAAATAAAGTTATTTAAGTTTCCTACCTTTGCGCAGATCAGCTTCCAGCTGCTTCCAGCAATCGATGCAATCCAAGATAGCCGCTTACGTCGACGTTAAAGTAACGACGTGATCAAAATCAACCAAGATAAAAAAAGGACTATTTACTAAACATTTATTCTACTTAAGTTAATATTTTGTAAAAATATTTTTTCTAAACATAAAATGTTACAAAAATATGGAAAATGTTAATAAAAATGTATATTTATTTTTGACATTTTTTAAATAAAATAAATCAAACTAAAACAATAACATCATGGTCTTTCCACTTTTTTTTTATTATTGTTACTTTAAAAATAATATTTTGAGTACTATAAATTATGTTTAATATCACTTACCAGTATGCTAGTCTTGTTTCCATCTTCTCCCTCCTTCTTCTGTTCTTTTTCGACCTTGCTATTCAGTTCCGCGGATTACTATAGAGTAGTCATTGAAATAAATGAAGGACTAAACCATCCATTGGAATCAAATAAGCATGGGCGAATTTTGCGAATTCGCGATCCGCGAATTTGGGGATTTGCGAATTTGTGATCCGCAAAATTCCCGAATTTGCGGAATTTTGGTTTTTTGCGTGTTCGCGGGGTTTTTTGCGTGTTCGCAGGGTTTTTTGCATGTTCGCGGGGCTTTTTGCGTCTTCGCGAGCCGCTTGCATAGCGAAGTTACCCATGGAGTCGTTTATGGGAGAGGGAGAGAGAGATAGATAGATAGATAGATAGATAGATAGATAGATAGATAGATAGATAGATAGATAGATAGAGAGAAAGAGAGAGGGAGAGAGAGAACGAGAGAAAGAAAGAGAGGCCGGATCTCTGAAGGGCCAGATTCCTGAGTTGCCCCTACAGAACATACAGCTTTTTATTTTTAGCAAAATGCATATGAAAATTGTGCTGTAAAGGTCTCTTTTAGTTTAACCCCTCCTGACAACTCAAAATGGGTGTATTTGCCATCCTCTACCTTCTTCCTGTTTTTTATATCTGTAAGTGCTTCCTGATGAGGTTTAATTCCTTGGACAGGTGCCTCGTTGCCTACTTGCAACTATTCTCTGACCCTGCTTCAAGGGTCAGAGCAGGGTCAGAGAATAGTTGCAAGTAGGCAACGAGGCGCCAGGAAGCAATTAGCAGCAGGTGTCCAAGTTGAAGTTAATTTGTTTGTAACCCTTTTGTAAAAGGTTACAAAGAAATTAGGTTCAACTTTTGCACCTGCTGCTGTAACCCTTGCTTGGCTGAAAATTCGTCCCCGCTGATTCGCGGATTTTACCGCGGAAAATCCGCAAATTCGCCCGCGAAACGGATTTTATGCCCACCCTTAGAATCAATGTAAAACCGTGGGAAATTTACTAAAAATGCTTCTTATAATATTTCTAACCTTTTTAAAAATTTCAAAATATTTAAAATATTTAAAACATTTTGATACTTAATTGATATTAACCTTATTTTCCTTCAGAAAATTAATAATAATTGTATAATGAATAAAATCTCTATTTTCTACTTAAAAATTTACCAGAGTATTATTTATTAAAATATTTTTGAAAAATAAATATAAATACCTGAGTATTATTTTATTTTAAAATAAATAAAATTTCTAATATTAAACATTACATTTTAATATTTTGAAAATTAAAAATTAAATAATAATGAGAAATTATATATAGTTAAAACAAATACATATTCATAAAGGATACCTGAGTATTAATTCTTCTAATTAAATTCATTTTTCCAACATTAATATTTATTAATTTAATATTTTATTATTTTCAAAAAAGATACCTGAGTATTAATTCTTCTTATAAAATTCATTTTTCCTACATTTTTCCAACATTTATTAATATTTATTAATATTAAATTTTAATTTCAAAAATACCTCTAATTTTTTTTAAAAAAATAAATCAATTAAAAAAAAAACATTTTATTAAATATATTTATGATGTAAAAGCATGCGTTGTAACAGCACTCGCGTTGTAAAACCATGCGTTGTAAAAACATGCGTTGTAATAGAACTTGCGTTGTAATAGTTGCGTTGTAATAGCACTGCGTTGTAATAGTTGCGTTGTAATGGCTGTTCCCCTACACAAGTACAATACTGGTCATCCACTTACAGAACATTTTCATCTAACACATCCTCACAAGAAAGACTTCATCTTCTTTGGTCTGGAAGTGGTATGGCCAGCCAAACTCGGGGGAGACCGCGAACTGAAACTGAGAAGAAGAGAAAGCGAACTCATCCTTAGGTTCAATACGGTTACACTGGGACTTAACAAAGATGCAAAAATGCATGCCTGGTTGGGAGAAGATTAAATCATGCTTCCTTTGTGCTCTATATTTGATGTACAGTCCTTCTATGTACAACCGGGACATAAGCTATCTTATGCCATAAGATAAGGAAGCTTCTGCATGATCTAGCATTAGGTTTCTCTCCCAACCGTGCATATAAGGAGATCACGATACTAAACCTGTCTTAGTCACCACCATCACCATTTAATAGTAGACCATGACCGGATGGGGCTATACCATGTGAACATAACTGACATTCGCCCATAACCACCTTAGGATGGCCTCAGAACCCGCCCCCTCGGTGACGTTCCCGTATACAGTGACTGAGAACCAAGAGTCCTACACACGCATTTATTTATGGCGATTTTTAGAGCGCCCAAATACCCGAGGGTGTCTTGGCGCTGTTGTCACAGAACTCTCTGTCGGAGAAGGGGGTTTAGGCTTGGAACAACCATGTTTTCAGTTTTTTTCTGAAATTGAGCAGAGTTGGTGCACATTTGATGTGGAGAGGGAGAGTGTTCCACAGTCTGGCTGTGGCAACGGTGAAGCGTTTGTCTCCCCAGTTAGCCCTTCTTGTGCGGGGGACTGTTAGCAGATGGGCTGAGGATGAACGCAGTGTTCTTCGCTGTTCGGGCGGGTGAAAGGCTTGTTTTAGGAATAGGGGGCCATGATTGTGGATCGCTTTATAAGCTATGCACAAGGCTTTAAATTTGATGCGGCTCCTCACCGGCAGCCAATGTAGCTGTTGGATGTAGGGTGAGACAGATGCAAATTTGGGAATGGGTAGCAGGGTCCTAGCTGCTGCATTCTGTACAGTTTGTAGTTTGTTGAGGACCTTTTGTTGTGCATTTAGAAGCAAGGCATTACAATAGTCCGTTTTAGAAAAGACTAACGTGCTGACTAAAGTTTTGCCTGCAGAAGATGGTAAGTACGGAATGAGTTTTTTGATCTTTTTTAAGGTGTGGAAGGAGGATGAAACCACTGAATTTGCATGCTGCTGGAAGGACAATTTGTTGTCAAAGATGACCCCCAGATTTCGTACCTTGACTACTGGTTCTGGAGGTTGTCCCATTTGTTGGGGCCACCATTGTGGAGACCAAATTGGTTGTAGTCTCCCGAATGTCATCACTTCTGTTTTATCAGAATTTAGCTTGAGGCAGTTTGATGACATCCAGGAGCTTATTGCTTTCATACCAGATTGGAAGTTTGAAGCTACTGTTTGGCCGTCATCGAATACGGACAACACCAGTTGTGTGTCGTCTGCGTATGTGGTGAGAGAAATTCCGTGGGATTTGATGACCCTCGCTAAGTCAGACACATATATATTAAACAGTGTCGGGCATAAATGAAGGACATTCAAGAACGGCCCCCTGCTTAAATAGATATCCTAGAGACTAGTCACATCAGTTCCATTCTTACATTTCCCATTCCAATATGGCGCCCATACTCTGGGGAGCCGGACCGTAACCAGTCACTACTGACCCGAAAACAGTAAGCGTCAGCACTGTACTTAAGGCCACAGCCCGTGAGTTCCGATGCTGATGCCGACTGTGATGATTGCCGAACCCAGGGCATTATGCCTGTGACATTTGAGGTGAGTAAATTACTGTGGACCAGTGTATCAACCGAGTCCTACGTATCCCAACTTTGTTACCGATGCCAGCATTCAGATGCTAACCTCTACCCGGTCTTTTTTTATCTCATAGAAATACACAATTTGAGCGGATTCCACAGGACAACACCTGTCCTGTACTGTATCATTTACTGTAAGCGTGAACATGCCGCAAGCTACCAGGGTTCACCATCGACCTCCAGTTTGTAATTTGAACGCATGCACACTTCCCCACCGCAACCTCTCTGAGCCCCACACATAACTATTCCCAGTGCAACCCACCCACACTAATCCCCCATACCCCCTCTCCCAGAACACTCACGTCAGGGCACTCCACATACCTTCATGTATGTACGGTTACGAACCTGCATAGCTCACAGGACTTATAGGCTATGACAAATTTTACAGTTCACAAGGTACCACCACTGTCCATTTGTTATCCTGAGGGTCAATTTGGCTACTAACCCCAGTACCTCTCTATTCCCACCCCACCCTGCTCTTGGAACCTGAACATGGGACCTGATTATCCACCTCTCTATGTAAATATATTTTACACTACCTTTAAGTCAACACTTGGTTATATCAACATGTATACTGTTTGATAATGTGACTTGACTAATGACTCCTGTATTTGAAACAAATTATATCTGTTATGATTTTTTCTCTTATATAAACCCTGTGTTCTATATACCTTCTCTTCGTCGCTTCTGGCCTTTTCTCCTCTACCATTCTTCCTTCATCACAAAATCCATTCAACATTTCGTGTGCACTTTCTGACTGTTTATGAACCATTTTCATATTACTTTATGATGACAAATGTATATCGATGTCATATCTTCATACCATACTTCTCAAACCATCACTATACTACATATGTAATACATGAATATTCGCAATATGATTACAAATGTATAACCATGCCATAATCTCATATCGTTGTTTTATTTACGTGTCTGCCTATACCTTTGCACTGTTCCGTTTCCCCCCCCTTTAACCCCATCTTTTCTTTTCCTCATGCCTGGCCTTTTTTTCCTCATTCTTTGTCTTTTTTCCTCATTCTTTGTCCTTTTCTTTCTAACCTTGCTTTCTACATGACTATCTAATCTTTTTTCTCCAAACATGCTTCCAACCTCTTCTCTTTACTTTTTCTTTGTTCTTTGTCCATCTTAAATTGTATATGGAATACTTGCACTTTGACTGATTTTAAATGTATATTGATGCCATATCTTCATATAATTATTTTATATGTGTGCTTGAGGAACTGTCTGCACCCTGCGCACTACACGTTTTCGATTATATTTGTATGTTTTGTTTCTTGTTTTTTGCTGTGGGTCTCTCTGTCCATTTTAATGGTGATGTGTACAGCCTTGAGGAAGCCCCAGGCCGGATGGCCATGTAAAGGGGGCCAAACACGTGTTCGCTGTTACTCCTCTTTTGGGATCTAACTAGGAGTCCTTGAAGTGAGTCACAAACACATAAAAATAAAAATCACTACCTTGCATACTTTCTATTGGAATTTTCTCTGTGCGTACGACAATTTTTGGCTTGTCCTGACTCTCTCTTGGACTACTTCTGCATCATCATTAGGTTGGTTAATGAGGCCTGCGGAATGTAGTGAGTTCCTACAAAATTTAGAGATGCCTTAAATGTATTGTTTTTCAGAATATTAAATGTAATTACGACTGTGAATAGATCTTCTAACTCCATTTTTGAGTAACCTTAACTCAGTTCAACATAAATCTGGAACTATCTGGAAGCTGAATATACAAACACGAAGTATCTCAAGAATGAAACACATCTATCTATGCTTATTATAACTCCCTTAAGTTTCATGACCACACATGCTCTGATGAAGATACGTTATATTCTCTTGAGTTCTGCTAATTGGAAACATAGCCAATATAGTTAACTGCTGTTCCTAAATCTAGTAATGGTATGTCCTTACTAAAACTTCCAAAAATAGTTTCATGGGGACTTGGCCAAGATGGTGACAGAGTGAGATGTGTTTTGCCGCCGCTCCATCTCCACCAAACCGAAACCCTCCTGCCACCCCAGATACAGCGCAACCTCAGCCGGATACTGAAAGCTGCTAATCGGGGGTCGACCAACAGGCCCCCCGATACAGACAAAACTACTCGCCTGACCTGGAAGATGTCAGATATAGCGAGGCCAGCAAGAGCATAAAGCTAGGTTTAAGGCCCTCCCAGAGCCGTCAGCGGCGGCTGCAGCCAACGGAGGCCAGGGGATGCTACGGTCAGGGGGTCCCGACGCTGCCCTTTACATGCCAGTGATTCTCTATGCGGGAAGGCAAGACTTCGGCGTGCCCTCGATCGCAGTGGAGCATCACTTGCTTGGGCGAGCTATCTGGGACCTCGCCGAGAGGAGGAGCAGAGACGCATCCGTCGGAGGCCCGTGCCTTTTTAGATTCCTGGAGGGTGCGGGCCGAAAGTGGTGGCCTAGCGCTACACAGAGACACCAAGCACTGGATGAGAGGCTTGGGGGCGAGCCGGAGGCATCAAAAGGGATAAGTCTGGCGCCGGCTGAGACGTGGGGGCCCTGGCCGGCTGCCCAGAAGTGGGACATTGGCTTCCTGCAGAAGGCTTAGTAGGTGGTGAGGCTCCTACAGCCCACGCACAGAGGGCAGAGACCACACGGACTGCAGATGTTAGAACATGGAAGAAGAGCTGGTCTAGTGACAGGCTACACATACCTTTGTGCAGAGGCCCACGCAGAGGCCCATCAAGGAGAGGAAGGCTCTGTCAGATGCTAGGGCCTGGGCCTAGCTCAGGCAAGGGATTGAGAACCGCACAGGGCTAGAGATTGGTGCTTGGGCTGAGAAGTAAGAGTCGGGTGAGCCGGGAGTGCAAAGAGAAATCCTAGTCAAAGAAGAGCTCCAGTAGCCACCAAATAGCAGCCGACCACCAGACGAGAAAACAGCCAGACCTGCGCCCGCTGGGAATTCACAAACTGACAACCAAGCAACAACACAAGAGACATAAAAGGCCAAACCAGGGGATGCACAATGGATCATCATCAACCGCTGACTGGCTGGGCCTCAGACCCGGAAGCCACTGGTAATCCAGGAAGAACCCCTACACATACACCTGAACAACCGGGGAGCACAACCTTCAGCCTATATTCCCATAAGGAATAAGTCTGCCCCAACCTCAGTCATCGGCCATAGAATAGAAAGGCAGAAGAAAAGAGAGAGAAGATGAGCCTTTAGAGACTATGCTTCGAGGTTCGGCTGCGATCTGTACACCCCCTGAGTCGAGGAGTACTGGAGATTAGTACAGGACACTTACCACCCACACATACAGTGACACAGAATAAATGGCAATTGTGATGTCAAAGAAAGGGTGCTTTATTAAAGACATGTTCGTGAAATTTGGGAGCCCCCAGTAGGGAGAGAACAAAAGGGGTCAAAGCTGAATGAATTCAACACTGGTGGGGGACCCTGAGGCTCTAGTCACATGCTCATACCTGGAGACCCTGTTCTCAGGCCTGAGAGAAGACCTACTGGCAGTCAAAAGGGATCAAACGGGCGAGCGGCATGGAAGTAACTGACATAGGAGACTAGTGGGCACGTTCCAGGAAAGGGGAACCTCGTGAATCGAAGAAATAGAGCAATTACAACGAGAAATCATATGCTTGTCAGAAAACAACTGGATCTCCAAGCACTAGCAGATAACCTGGAAAAGTACTCCAGACAAAACAACATTTGAATTTGAGGAGTCCCTAGAGACGTGGAAGGAGGAAGCTTAGAGACTTACATAGCAGAACTGTTCACACAGATCCTGGGTGATACTACAGCAGAGGCAATTTGTTTAGGCAGGACACACAGAGTGGGTAGCTGGGTCCCAGGAAGGGATCACCCGCTGGACATCTTGACCTGCATCCACAACTTTGCCCTGAAAGAAAAAGGTGAGAGTTCCGACCAGTCACGACCTTCCTTCGAGACAAGAATGTGGCCTACTCATGGGACACCCTTTTAGACTGATATTCCGATGGCAGGGTCAGCTTAGACAGCTCTGCTCCCTATCTGAGGTGTGTGAGCTACTCCAAACTAAATACGCAATTTGATAAACAGAGAAATCACGGTAGGTGGAGATGGCAAAGCGTCCCTGGTGGTGGCCAAGGCTCTGGGACAGACCCGGAGACTATGGTGTCTGAAAGAAAAGCCCTTTTGAACAAACTAGCAGAAGACACCATAACCAATGATCCAGCATGAGGAGGCACAGCACAGATTGAGAGGTGGGTGTCAGGGGTAGGGGGCCAGAGGTGGAGCGGGGACTCAAGACATGGCTGGAAATGCACCCAGAGACTTCATTATTGGTAAAGAGATGGCTTACTCTTGGCCATCTTCAATCTAGTGATTATGGTTACTTGTTGTTTTTGCTATGGGTTTAGTTTACTGGTGCCTGTCAGTTAGCCAGAATATCTCAACATACCTAATTCACGATGAGTCATATGAAGCGAGAGAGGGAGGTGGCGAATCCAAGATGTGAACACGAGATACCCCAAGTTCCTGTCATGACAGCAGCAACACAGAATCTGAGGGTTCTGATCCTCAATGTCAAGGGTCTGATTAACCCGGTCAAGAGAAAGGTGATACTCTCTTACCTAGAGAACTCACAAGCGGATGTGTGCCTCTTACAGGAAACGCATCTGCTGCACAGAGACTAGCATAGGCTCAGGTCTCAGGTTTTACTACAACGGTTCTTCTCCTCTCTGACCCACATATCGGAGGGAGTAGCGCCACTGTTCTCACAATACTTTCAGGGAAAGGTGGGGATAAAGGTGGCAGAGATTAAGGTCTGTCTCCTAGGGTACTGAATATATTTTGCCCCGCACTCTGTACTTGTGGGGTCTATCTACTCCCCCAATGAGAGACAGGAGCAGTTACTACAAGGAGCATTAGGAAAAATAATGGCCACACAAGATAGGTGGGTGAATTTAAGGGGTGACCTAAATTTAGTGTTCCATAATGACTGAAATCACTCGACCCAATGGCAGGGGGCAACTGGGGCAATTAGCTCTGAGATGCTATGAGAGCTCGGCCTGAGTGACTTGTGGTGGGTCGCCATCCCAAATCGAGAGATTATACCTTTGTCTCCCATTCACAAAGATCATACCCGCGGATGGACTACTTTCTGGGCTTAAGGAAATTACAAGAGGCAGTGCGCTCTGTGAAAAGCAAACACAGAGCCCTGTCAGATCACTCGGCAGTCCAATTGGACATCAGCCTCCCACCTAAAAACTGGGAAACTCGAAGGTGGAGACTACGGGAATTGCTACTTCGAAGCCCAGAAACTGTTCAACTGTTTAACAGGTGGAGAAGGCGATCAGGGATTAACTTTAAGTCAATGAACTCCCCGAGACCTCACCGGCGACAGTCTGGGATGTTCTGAAGTCAGTAATCAGGAGGGTGCTGATAGCAATATCTGCGGCAAATAACAAGGCCAGGTGAGATAAACTGACACAACTCCATCAACAGGTCTGGGAACTTGAGCGCATTCATCATAACACTGGAGCCCCCAGGGTATGGAGGCAGCTGGAGATAGCAAGGAAGCAGACCTAGCAGACCTAGACCACGCTGAGTACTCAATCGTTCATCTTAAATCTGCTTTCTACCTGTTAGGGAATAAGTGTGGAGGACTATTAGCCACCAAACTCAAAGGGCATCACCAAGCTAACAGTGTAGAGCAACTGACAACAGAAATAGGAGAAGTAATAGATACTTCTATAAGGATCTATATATTCAGCACAGGATTCCCCCCCCCCCCCCCCCCACAAAAGCGATCGCTCACTACCTGGAAAAAGCCAAAGTAACCAGGCTGAGGGTGGAGCAAGCAGCAGATCTCGATAATCCTATCTGAATAGAAGAGGTCATAATTGCAATCTCAAGATTGAAACCCAATAAGTCACACGCCCCTGCTGGTTTCCAGGCCCTCTTTTAGAAAACTTTCTGTAACTTAGTAGCCCCCCTTCTCCCCAAGGTATGCAGTTCAATTATGAGCGCAGAGATGCTCCCACCATCAATGCTAGAAGCCTCCATCACAGTCATAGAGAAACCAGGCAAAGATAGGAACCTGTGCGGGTCCTATCGACCCATATTGCTCTTAAACGTAGATGCGAAATTATTCACCGGGGTCTTAGGAGCACGGCTGGACTGGTCACTCTGGGCTAGTCCAGATTCATCTCTAACAGATAATGTTCAGACAACACCAAACAACTCCTCCATGTAATTGGCAAGGCATCCCACTTCCAGCTTAAGATGATGCTTTTCTTTATAGACCCAAAGAAGCCGTTGAACAGAGGGCATTGGCCATACCTGGAGGAAGTGTTGAGACACTTTAGACTGGGGGACAGTGTTCTGATTGTGGGTGTTGAGCGAGCATCGGTTAGGATAAATGGAAGAAACTCAGAGAGCTTCCCAATCCAACGTGGTATGCATCAGGGGTGTCCTATTTCCCCTCTACTATTTGCACTTTATATGGAGCCATTTGCGTAGAGAGTACGGGACGATCCAGATGTGAGACGTATATGCTTTGCGGGTGAGGAACACCTAATTCCACTCTATGCTGATGATGTCATCGTTCCCTAGATGACCCGCCGGTGTCACGAGTTTTTGGGGAGAGGTCAAGAGATTCGGAGCAGTGTTGGGCTTCCGATTTAATATCACCAAATCGCAGGCACTGAACTTGACGGTACCACACGCCACACGAGAGTTCCTTACTCAGGTGTACTCGATTAGCTGGCTTACCACCATTTTATATTCAGGGATTCAACTTGCTTCGACCATTAATCACTGAGTTAGTGAGCAGAGTTAAAACGGATTTAGCCCGCTGGCATCCATATGCACTGTCGTGGCTAGGACAACTTGCAGCACTAAAAATGATGGTCCTCCCCAGGATTTTGTATCTATTCTTGACTCTGCCTCTTTGGCCACCACCAGGAACGCTCCAAACTCTACAGGGAGCCTTCCAGTCATTTGTTTGGGCGAACAGGCATCCCGCATGAGACGAGACCAGAGTTGGCGAAATACGAGAGAGGGAGGCCTAGGCGTTCTATCTTTCTTGTGCTATTTCCAAGCAGCTCAGCTTAGGTACATGGTGGAATGGTCCCGCTCAGAATCAGAGAAGTCTTGGCAGTTTTTTTGGACAGGGCACTGGCAGGTTCATCCATGTGGAAGATCCCCTTTTTGAAAAAAGCCAGTAGCTCACCTAGGGCCCGATGTAGGTAAATCTCATTTACCGACTCTAGTATACCAAATTTTACCGATTCGGTATTCTAGATTCGGTAAATGAGATATAGGTAATAATTCGGTAATTTCTACCGAATCGGTATTTACCGATTTGGTAATTACCATTGATTGATATGGGCCTTGAGGCCCATAGGAATCAATGGCAATTGCTGAATCGGTAAATACCGATTCGGTAAAATTACCGAATTGTCAAGGGGGACAGGGTGTCACTTTGACACCCTGCTGCACCCCTGATTCTAGCTTGTGTGCCATGTGACACACATACATGCCCTTAGGTCATGTATATGTGCCACATGGCACAGGTGTACATGCACAGATGTGCATGTACACAGAAATTCGTTATTTACCATGAAATAGTATTTCATGGTAAATAACAAATTCTTAAGGGCCTGTGGCACGGTTTTCTGTGCCACCTACATCTAGATTTACCGAATCGGTAAAATTACCGAATCAGTAAATATTAGGCCCCCAACATCTCAATCTCCAAATACCGGTCAGTAACGGCCAAAATCGTCCGTTACCGACCGGTATTTGGCGACCTACATCTGGCCCCTAGTCTTTACCTCCTGGTGACGACTGCCTCCACGCTTAGGGTGTGGGACGCAGTGGGAGCAAAGAGGGGCCTCACTTTATTTCCTTACCCGCTGACTGTGTTGGTGGAGAACCCAGACTTTACTCCAGGACTGAATCATACTGAGTTTGGCGCCTGGCAGAAGCCAGAGTGCAGATCAATAGGCCATTCGTTCTATGAGGATGGTCCCATACCATTTGATACACAGCGAGTAGACTGTGCTGCTTTTCTGGATGTTTGTTATGACTCCGAATAAAGCTACATATGATATGATGACTGTCCTCTCCCCTAGGACGAGAGATTCCACTACACTCAAATTAGATACTGGGTGACGAGTCTGGAGATGAAGGAAGCAGCGCAGCGACGACTGCCTTCAAGAGATAACTTCTTGGTAGGGACTCAGACAAAAATGTTGTCTCTGATCTATACAAGATCCTGATGGGCCAAGATGTGACAAAATACACTGCCAAGCTGCGGTGGGAACGAGAACTGGGGCGACCATTGACCCAAAAGGAATGGAGGGACAGCCACTACAGGGCAAGATACTCAGCTCCCAACACATCCAGAGCAGGGACTACTGTGAACCCAATCCACTTACCTACGCACTCAAATCTAAGAGGGTAGACACATCACACTGGCACTTAGAGCGGCACACCAATCAATATTAGCCCAATGGGATACCAATAAGTTCCGACGAGATTAGCATGGATACACTGATTTTGGGACGTACTGGGGAATGAGACGCTCTCTTTAGCACTCAAATCGGAAAGGGACACATTCAGGGAGATATGAGACCCATTCATAAATGTAAATTGATACTTGTATAGCGCACTACTCATCCGCAAGGGTCTCAAGGCGCTTGTACGAATACCGCTGTGGAACCCATCCTGGCTTTCCCTGTGAGGCGTCCACTCCTGGGCACCCCCAAGGTGGAGGCCAGGCATCCTTAGCGTTGTGGGGGCCGTTGTGGAGATTAAGCAAGCTATTGCCCAGAGTTGCAGAGTGGGACCCCATGATTGGAATAGGCACCGAGGCGAGAATTATCAGGTCTGTGGAATTTTGAGCCTAATAACCGCAGAGGCGGGGAATCGAACCCTGGTCCCGGGCTAGACCTCTGCATCAGGGTCTGCCGCTCTAATCATTGAGCCACACTTCTCCACTACATCCATTCATAGCACTACTATCACAAGAATTCACTGAGCTTACTTGCCCTAAACATCTGCTACGACTGATGGAACACCCACACACATAAGCCAAATCTGACAGGATGAAAGCTAAAGACTGCAGTCATAGTTTAGGTTATGAGTTACAGGCACCCGAGGGGGGAGGGTGAGGGAGGGAGGGTAGCTGGGGTTTTTGATGTTATAAATTGGAATATAGCTGATAACGGCTCAATGTTGGCGCCTTGTCAGCAGAAAACAGATGTTCTTCATATGCTTACCTTGCAACAATAAAAGAAATGTAAACATAAAAAATATTTTTATGAAAGTAGGAACATATATATATAGTTGAACATAGTCCTTTAGGAATAGTTTAATTTCATTTCTGTCAGCAACATAAGTTCAAAAGTGTCAGTACTTATTCTTTCTGGATAAACCCCAGTTTCAATAGTTTGAAAATAGTTCAAAGTATGCTTTCCTCAACAAAATCGCTTAGACTCTATACTGAATTAGATCCTAGTTTCGATGTTTCGAAATTGGTCCAAGTTCAAAGTTTGATTTCATCAAGTCGGCTTCAGTAAACTTCTCACTGGTCGACTCATTGATATAAACAACCCTCAACAGACAACTGATCTCAGTAAAGGGAATCCACAATCAAGTAGCAAGTCCTGGGTGCAGGATCATTTCAGCATGATTGCCTAGTAATGAGGCTGTCAACCATAAGGCAAGTTATACTCAGTACTCTAAAATGTTCGCTGTCTCTCTGAAATACGTAATAGGTAACCCTGGGCAAAGCACTACGTTACGCTCGTGTAGTTTGTGAAGTTTTCGCAACTTCGCACTACGCGAACTGCAAGTAGCACAATGCAAACATGCATAGCGTAGCGTCATTTTTTGCTTGCTCGCGGTCCTCAACGACAAGTTAGCGACCACGAGCAAGCAAAATGACATCCTCGCAAGACTTTTTCCTCGTTCGCGATCAGCAACATCACGTTGCCGATCGCGAGCAGGGAAAATAAACCTTCCAGCGAGATTCTCAACCCGGGGAGGTCAGGTTTCTCATTGCGAGGGGTCACGACCGCTCGCGATGAGAAACTACCAGTCCGCGTTGAGAAAGCTGCAGCTCGAGTAAAAATCTACTCGAGCGGTAGAAAAGTACAGCTCGCACTGTGCAAGATGCCGTTTTCACAGTGCGAACATGCCACTACGCAGTTCGTGTAGTGCTACGCGTAGCTCGCGTAGTGCGAAGTTCACTTTGCATAGCTACACGTAGCGCTACTTCGCGAACTACGCCCACCGGTCTGCCTGTTGGGAATCGTAGTTCACATCTATTTCGCAGCCATGCAGCGTGTCCTTCATGTACGTGCCAGTTCAGTCTACATAGCACCAGCGCTCTACAATGACTGCTGATTTATCCTTGTAGGCATGTATCCTAGCACACAGAGGCTTGAAACACCATCTCCATGTGGCTGAACCTGAAGAGCGGTGAGCGACACCCCAGCCCTACTTCCTAACTCTGTCTCGTCTAAGTAGTTCTGTGCCTAGGAGGTCGTGGAAGAATTCACCTAGACTATTCTGAGGTTATGAATGGCACTCTAGTGGTACCACACAAAACGATAAAGTGAAATTAAACATTAAGAAATTAAAATATTGGCATATGTAACGTAAGTTGTGTGTGCTGCTGGATGTGGTGCCTAATGATTTTCGCACCTTATGCATTAGCAGGTGTGTTGTAAGGAATTGCTTTGAACCTGAATTCCTGTACAAATATTTATGCTTATGTTTTCTGTTGTGAGAGTGAGTTTTTTAAATGATAAATTATATAGAAATATTTTAAAATCATTTTAAGTTTCTTTTTTTTTATGCAGTTCTAAAAAACATGTCCGTCCAATTCTCCCTATATGCCTCCAATGATTTCTATGTGGTAACTTTGAACTACCTGTGAGTAGCCATGTGTTCACTGTGACTTACTCTAAGGATTGGCTGGAATAGATTTGAACCTGTTTGGGCTGTCGGAATTAGATGTGAGTCTCACTTTTGATGAATATCGAATCACTCTTTTGGAGATGTGTTTTTAAATTTGGATGCCCCTACCTATGCCCATCGACAATCTTCTCTTTCCTTCCCACACTTTGTGGTAGATACAAAGTTACACCAATAAGGTAGAACTAGTTAGCGGAGTTCTCCAAAGTTATGGAGAAAAAATCGACATCTAAAAGAAAAGCCAGTCATAGTGGAGATTCCTGCACATACCTTGAAGAATTGCATTTGTGAGTACATAAAGTAGTACTGCAGGATTACAACCTAACATGCTCCAAAGCGTTTTCATGAATAAGCCCGAAAACGTTTTGAAGTATATTCAAACAGAGTCATTAAACTCCACCTGCACTTTTACACTTACCTTTATGAATCCGATCAATAGTGGTCTGCAATGAAAGCTTCCATGTTCAAAAATGCCTTTTTATTTTCTCACACACATTAACATAACATATTCATGGACCCTAATAGATAGTTTAAGAGTAACTCACACAAGAGAAAAACATAGAGAAAATGGTAATTGTAAATTATGAACAAAATATAAATCATTGTTAGGCAAAACCTCCTGCCTAAGCAATTGAACAGTTCATTTATCAAGTATGATTACAAATTGGGCTGTGATGCATGAAACAGTCTCCTCTGCTCAACATTTGAACATTGCTTCCCTATTCTCACAGTCCTAGTGCTATCATAAGTACATGTGAAAGATTAAAAAACAAATGAATGACCTGGTGTTATTACTATAATATGGATGTCAGCATGTAGAACGTCTATGCAATATTTTCCTTACTGCAGCTTATCCGTGAAATTCATAACTAAGTCATGAGCTACTGACCACTTCAGCCCATATATGCAGGATCTATTATGTCTTTACAGTAAGACAGAAAGGGTCAGATGATGTAATATGTGGGTGTATCATTCCACCACACTCATGGTTCAATTGCCTCATTCAGCGGGGAAACAGCAGAGCTTCCAAAGGCTGAGCTCAAGTTGGCTCTGCCTTCTGAAGTTTCTTGCAAGGAATATAAGAGCTGTATTATGCGTTTGGCGGTGCAGGAGTGGGCCCTTACCGCACCGCCAAACCCGTGTAGCAACTGCCTGTCAGATCAGGAGTTTTCTCCTGGTCTGGCGATCGGTTCTTTGGTGTTCCTAGGGCGGTGACACTGAAATAGGCACCACAATGAGAACATCAAAAGCAGTACATGCACTGCATGGACTGCTGCAGTCCATGCCATGCAGTACTGGGGTGCAAGCACACAGGGGCATCCACATGGCGTGAAGCACCAAGGGGCACTCTAGGACCTCTTTGCTTCCTCACCGCCACACTTTTCATGGCAGTCGCACTGCCATGAAAAGTGTGGCGGTGAGGAAACACGTAATGTGCTTGACAGGGCCACAGCGGCCTGCCAAGCACACTGCAGCCTTAAGACCGCCGTGCCACCACCATGGATGGCTGACCCCTGGTGGTTGCAGTGGTCCCAGGGTGGCCCGACTGCCCTGGTCATAATTGGGTGGTCAGGAGACCGCCACTGCCGTGCCCCGCGAGTCTGGCGGTCTGTGGGCCATCAGACTCATAATAAGCCCCTAAGTGTTGAACGGCGGGTCGTCTAAATGGCGGTTTCTTCCTGTTAGTGACAGTCTGGAGCAGGAAAAAAGTGATCTCCCCATGCGCTGAGAAAAGTGCATCAGGGACATTGTTTTTTTTGTTTTGCAGGAGAAAAAAACATGAGGTTTGTTTCTGAAAAACAAAACAATCCTGAGCAGTCCAACATGACTGCTGTGTCAACAGGACCACTTTCATAGAACTTTCATTATGGTTAGATGGCCATAGCTGGGCTGTAGGCAAATTCTCTGCCCTAGCGGGTTGCAGTCATCTCACTCGTGTTTAAACAAGCCCCTGATGTTTCTTAAACCACAAAATTGGATAAGGTAGTGAACCAGTTATTGATTAAAAATATTCCTTGTGAAACTTTTCCCATTCTGGAATAATAACCGATTTAATGACAGATAACGGAATACTGTTTTCATACTGACCAACCCTTCTCCTCCATGACAGACGCTATGATTAATGTTTTTTACTGATGATGTGTCCCAGCCTTGAGTTGAAGACCCCTCATACAATAGCGGCTGCCTACCTGAATGGATCTAAAATCTTGGAAGGGAAAAGCACAAAAATACAGTTCACGTCAGAATTGAATTTGACATCAAAATATAGTTCAGTATTGACCTAGCAAAAGATTTTAAAATGCCTATGGCATCCAAGGGCACAGACATTCCATGTATCCAATACAATAAATAATCTGTTGACCTGATTCACAGTAGAGGTAGGATGAGTCACAATAGAGGTATAAACAAAGGTGAATTTATAGTGGGGAATCTAGAATCCTATTTCATTAAATAACTATCTATGTTTATTCCGATGCAAATATCAGAAACAACTGTTGAAACTCCACACGTTTGGTTGAGTTTCTACAGTCCACAGTCATAATAAACTGATAGGTAAGGGAAGTTTTAGGGTTAAGGGAGACCATTCAAAATTTCTCAAACAAGTCAGAAATGTGCAAATATTTACGAATATTTTATATGGCCATTTCCACCCTAGAAACAAATGCAAAATGTACTGGCAAACAAGCATAGAGAAAAGGGGTAATAAAAGGAATAGCAGAACAGAAGAACGACTGTATTTTTAAAATATGTTTACTGACATTTTAAACCAGCCTACATATTTTTATACATCCATACAATACTCTATGTTGCTATGGATATCTTTCCCCATGCTTGGGCCCCTCTCATGTTCCAATTTAAGGATGTGAATAAGATCATTTCAATTGTCTTCCATCTCTCTGCTTCTACAATCCATCCTTGCACCTTAAAATGAGCAAAGACCTCCAGTATCTATAAATCTGCCTTTATATCAGCAGCAACTTTATATCTATGAATTTGTACACAATTCTATTTCCTTTTGCCGAAGCATATCGCACAATCTACACATCGTGGGGTGGTACATATTATAGCTTGCTTAATCTCCACAACGGCCCCTCGCGGCGGGATGCCTGGCTTTCACCTTGTGGATACCCTGCCGGGGTTATCTCACAGGGGAATACCAGGACGGGTTTCCTAAGCAAGCCCTGGGAAACCCTTTGTGGGTAGCTGTGCGCTATATAAGCTCAAATACATTTACATTTACATTTACATTTACTTCAACTAGTATGGATGTAACTGTTCTTCCAAAGCTCTCCAGTGCTTTTCATGACCTTTTTTGTAGGAAGAGGTCACCTAAACCTCGCCACATCTGGTCCCATCATGAGGCTTTTGTGGCTTAAATCAGTATAGCAACATGTGCGTCAAGTATGTAGCAGAAGAACCACTGTAAATTAGCATCGCAAAACTCTCAGCTCCTCTGTCTTATTGAAAGGCAGGATTACCATCATATTTTTGATGATGCCGCATTATCCTGGGCCGCCTTTGACAGGTGGTCAATACACCAAAAGGCAGGACTTCGGAGTTTTTTTTACGAGCAGTGGCCAATATGAGAAGCATGGGGGACATGGCCATGAAAATACAGAAACAGCCCTCATTTGTTGGGGATTGGTTCAACAGGGACATCTGCTTTTGTTTTACAAAAACAAACCCCAAATGGAGGGCTGCCCAGCATTTTATTTTGTTCATCATAAATGCCCTGGTGTCTTAGAGAACTCCCCAACAAAGCATCTTTGTTACTATGGGACACTGTTTTTCCAAGCCCTAAATTTGACCCAAAGCATATTTCAGGATGGAAAAAGGTATAAAGTATCCCCATATTGAATGAGTGTGTACAAGGGAATATTTTTTCCACCTAGATTTTTGTTTTCCAAATATAGAAATGTAAGAACATTTTGAAATCTTAAAGCATACTGCAGTGAATTTTTATTTTGACATCAAAATACTATTATTAATAATTTGCACACACTCACATTTAAATAAAACATATGCTAAATGCAACATTTGTAGTAGATAATCATACTTAAATGGTGTAGGCCTGCAAATAAATAAAGTGCTGATTTAAGTTAGCCGACGGCATGTTAAATGAAAAAGGCCTGTTTTTCACATTGAATAGTTGTTTGTGCAAAATGTTTTTCTTCTCTTTACTGCAGATGTTGCTACTTCAGAAGCTTATTGTTAGATGGTGAATAGACACTTGTTTTGTATTTGACAACTGATAGTATGGTTCTCACTGGGAGAAGAAAAAGTGACTGGAAAAATGATTCTTGGGAGGAAGTGTTCGGACCACAAGAAAACCACTTTTATCTATTGACGGACTGATGTCTGAAAGTCTGTAATGCACTGATGAGAAAATGGGGAGTTTGCCTATTCCCAGGAATTTGCAGATTTTCTATTGGAGGATGAAAGAAAATAATGTTGAAACACAGAATTTGTGTGTTTATATTAGTGTCCGTTCCTTGAGTAGTTCTCAGGCCCCAGATACCCATATTCCGGATTCTTTCTCTGAATCTCTGACTAGAGAGTTTATGATGCCTTTCCTCTTGAGAGGCTGCCTTACTTAGATTTTACTGAACTGAACTTACATTTGCTGATATTTTTGAGCTTAAAATACTTTCCAGGTTATAATGCAAGGGCTTCATGCTTGCAAATTCATTCTCCCGTCAGAATTCTTTTTTGGATTTCGGAGCTGACACTTTCCTTTTTCTCTCTTTATCTAAATTAAATTTTGATTGGGGAATTTCCTTTAAAGATCAATTATTACTATTTTGATTGTGATTCTAATGACCATTTTGTTCTATTTAATCAAATATAATTTGATGGATTTTATTGATTTTTAATGCTGATATCTAAAAATGAATGCCTAATGAATAAATAGATGAAAGACCAAAAGATTTGAAACTAAAACCATTTTAACTCACTCTAACTCTGTTTATTGGCTGAATTGGGATGCGCAACCACACACAGAATTACCAGAACGACCGTGAGGGGAACAGTCTTGTCACCAGCCTACCTGCCTTTATTTCCTTGAGGCAGGGGGTGCACGCCAGCAGTTAGCCGTCAGGAAAGCGGCTGTGGACACACCTGGGCCCCCCAAAGGGACTACAGTATCCAGAAACACCGCAGGCATACCTGGACAGCGTCATCGCCCAGTGCCGCCAGCCTTCATCTGGGGGCCACGCCTCCCGCAGCACAGGACGCGCAACCACACACAGATTCCCAGAACTACCGTGAGGGGAACGGTCTTCTCACCAGCCTACCTGCCTTTGTTTCCTTTGTTTCCCTGAGGCAGAGGGTGCACGCCAGCAGTTAGCCGTCAGGAAAGCGGCTGTGGACACACCTGGGCCCCCCAAAGGGACTACAGTATCCAGAAACACGCAGGCGCACCTGGACAGCGTCATCGCCCGGTGGCGCCAGCCTTCATCTGGGGGCCACGCCTCCCGCTGCGCCGGACGCGCACGGGCAGCGCCCGGGACAAGGGCGGGACCGTCTGTGGCCGTCCGGGGCCGGTAGAGGCTGGGCTGGGCCCCCTCCCTTACATCCTGGAAATGGACTGCGATATATAATCTGGACCACACAGTTGAAGTTAGTTACAAGGGAGGCACTTGATACCTGCTTTAAGGGGTCATTTGTGCTCGCTTTGCGTTTTTTTGGCTAGGGGTTGTCAATGCTTTGTTGTGCTTGAATAACAAGGGTGGTAGTGAATGGCCTCTATCGTGGGCATTGTTTTAGTACTGTGTGTTTACCTAAAAGTAACTGTTATAGGCCCACACCCCATCAGATCTTATAAACAATGGCCAGTACGGTTCAAACTAGGTCCGCCAGGCACACTCTGCGCATTTCACCTGACCTTTGTCAGATTAGTAAAACAAAAGGTATCCCTCCCCCTACACTTGACTAACCAACAGCAATAGATAGAATGTTGCGCAAAGCTTTAGGGGAAGTGGCAAACGAAATTGAACGCACAGAGAGACATCTTTCATTAACGCTCCAAATCGACTTATCAGTCTCACAACAGGATTGTGATAGAGAAGTCCCAGTAACCCCACCATACGCTCTGTCAGACCCTGAGGTAACTGACATTCCCTGTGCTCAGGGGGGGATTACAAACGAACACGAGACGTTCACAAGGGGGGAGATGCCACAAAAGGGAAAGAAAAAGAAGAACAGCAGTAAAACAACAAGGCAGAAGAAGGGCAAATCTACTGAGGCTCTGCTTGAAAATTCCCATACAGAGGTAAGGGCACAGGGAGGAGGCGAGTTAGATACACAAGCGCCCTGACGTGGGTAGTCCAGATTATAACTGACCTCCAGAATCACCTAGAGCACCTCAATAACACTCTGACAAAACAAATTCTTAGTAGGCTGGACAAGGTATTCACTTTGGTAAAAACAAAGGGCTGAGCAGTGGTATTACCCGGCCCCTCCAAGCAACACCACAGTAGGGGAGTCTATCACCACAAGTCCGGCTATACTATCAGCGAGCAGCCCCTCAAAAGGACAAACTACTACTGCCACATGCCCCCCATACCCCCAGGCACAGAGAGTTCAAACCTAGGTCAGGCTGCCAAGGGTCATCCTACTACCACTGGTGAGGATACTACGGGGGTGTCAAAAGTCACCCATCAAGCTATCGTTCATAGACAACCTTCACCAGTACCCCAGACTCGACGCCAAGTAGAAAGACCACCCCCCAGGGCACCCACTAATTCTTTACCATGTATTAACTTACCTCCAGCCGCAGCCCCATATGTAATTATTCTAACAGGGGTCCCGGAGCTGAGGCCAGATCAGACAGAGGCCCATGACGAGCTTAAAAACAAAACCATGTCCTGGCTGAATAAACATCGGCCTCTAGTAGGTAACGAACGGGGAAATTTTGTTGGTACGCAGGGTGAACTGGGTGGGTATTAGATCCAAGGATACCACCGGGGATAAATATCATTTTGATCAACTGGTATAAGGCTGTGGGAGCCAATGGGAAAGGCCACACAATAAAAGAATTGGACACTCGCCTAAATGCTGAACCAATAGTAGGGAAGAGGGCGCCATTTTTTTTCTAGTTGGTGACTTTAATTGCCACCTTTGCCCGATCCTGAGTCCAGTCAATAAGGGCTGGTCCCGCTGCACGGTCGAGGACGGCCCACACTTCCTGCATTCCCCTGAGGGGATGGATTTGGATAGGGTGTTGAAAAGCCATGATTTGATTCATACCATTGATCTCCTGGAATTGGGAAGCGGAGGGGAGATCATCCCCACATTTAAGGGTAGAGGTTGTCGTTCCTATATCGATTACATTATGGTCTCCAGTTTATTTAAAGTTTGGGTAAAAGGGGCAGATATCGAATGGAGCATATATAGTGACCACAACCCCCTAGTGATGGAATTAAAAGGTCAGCCCACCAAAAGTGCCTCCCGGGGGGTAGGCAACATAGAGAGGGCAACGGACCAGGGGAGGCGACTTAGATGGTCTAAAGTAGATGGGGACACCTTTTACAAATCTTTAATGGTGAAAGGTGGAGACGCATTTAAGGTGTGTCTTGATCCTTCCATCGAGGGTGTCGCGGTTGTAAATGCATCCGAGGATATGGCGCACCTCATTGATGGACTACTAAAGACCACCAAGAATGTGAGAACAAATACCACCCCCAGATGGTTCGACAAAGACTGCTTACGGGCACATAAAGACCTGAAATCTAGTCTGAAATCCTTACCCCGGGATAAGTTATATATCGCCCAATGTAGGCTTGCATATAAAAAGGCATTAAAAAGTAGAAAATATTGCCTCCAATTGCAAGCATGGGAGGATCTAAGGGAGGCAGCGGACAGAAGGGATTTGACAGAGTTCTGGAAAATCGTAAATAAACCATGTTTTCAGGGCGCAAATGCCCCAGAAATATGTGTGGCCAAAACTGGCCTGCCGCGCTCCTGGTCTTCAGCAGTAATAGTCCCAATTTTTAAAAAAGGGAATAGGGACAACCCCCAATGTTACTGCCCGATATCACTGATTGATGTCACGGCAAAAGTGTTTGGTCGAGGGGTCCTCAACCGACTTATGGAATGGGCTGATACACATCAGATTATTACTGATATACAATATGGGTTCAGGGAGGGAAGGTCAACTACAGATCAATGTTTGAACCTCTATCGCCTGATTGCCAAATATACCACAGCCAGCAATGAGGCAGTTTACTTGGGTTCATGGATCTCTCTGTCGCTTTTGATCATGTTAACAGAGAGAAGCTATGGGCCATGTTGATGAGCCTAGGGGTCGACCCCGACCTAGTTAACATACTTAAAGCATTGCACTGGAATACCTCTGCTTCAGTGCGTTTTAACTCAGAAGGAGGCACAACATCACCTTTTCCATGTAATAGTGGGGTCAGGCAGGGCTGTACTTTAGCTCCTTTTCTGTTCTCCCTCTACATTAATAACCTAGACAGGGAATTAGGTAAACTCAGAGTAGATTCCCCCCAAATAGGCTCCCGTTCTGTCCCCGTCCTGCTTTATGCGGATGACGCGGTGCTGTTAGCCCACACCACTAAGGGTCTCCAGAGGCTGATTGATGGGTTTGTCAGCTTTATCAACACACTAGACCTATCTGCAAATCTGGAAAAATCCAATGTTATGCTGACAGGGGCCAAACCCTGCAAGAAGTTCTCCTACAAGATAGGCACCCACAAACTAGGACAGGTTCAGTCCTTCTCTTACCTAGGCTTGCTATTTGATGGGTTGTTAAGCTTCAAACTCCTAGTGGAAAAACACCGTTAAGAGTTGGTGGCCTCAACTGGGGCAATAATGAACTATGGCTGTAGGCTGGGAAAGTGGTCGCCTGAACATGTCATGAACTTGTACAGATCGATCAGCTGCGCTAAAGTGGTTTATGGGTCAGAAGTATGGGGTTTTGCTAATACTCAACAGCTACAGGCAGAGGAAAATAAATATTTTAGAACGGTACTTAAAACCCCACAATGTATTTCTGCCTACATTATACATGAAGAGCTAGGAGGGGCATATATTGAAGACCAAATAAAGGTCAGCCCTCTCACAGCCTGGCTGTAGATCTGGATTAACCCAGAGGCAGATTTAAGCAGACAAATCATCACAGATTGCCTAAAAAGAGATAAAGGAATGAGTATCCCTTGGTTAAAATATGTAAAAGGTATACTCGAGGGCATTGGTTGTAAGAATCTCTTTACCAATCCGGAAGACATCACTGCTCAAGATAAACTGAGAGTTAAAAAAATCAATTTGGGGGAACGGGCAGCCACATGTAGGGCTGCCACAGACGAACGAAAACCCACAGTTGGTGCTTACAGATTATTGAAAACAGAGGAAGGAATGGAATCTTATCTTGCCCTCACACACAATGCACAGGACAGATTTTACATGACTCGTTTTAGGCTCAACCTTTTACACCATATACTGGCTGATCCTCCAGGTTTTACTTTAACGATTGAGCAGAAGGGTTCCTGCGGCTGCGACAATAGGTCTCCGCAGGATACCCTTCATTTTGTATTGCAATGCTCATTTTATACGCTACCCAGGTGCAAGTTTTTAGTGGGAATTTAAAAAAAACAAAGTTTAAACATGCCAAGGTAGCATTACTGTTTTTGCAAAAGGCTAACGATCCCTACACTCTGTTCTGTATAATGAATTTTATTAAGATCTCTGTAAGATTAAGGAACTCAAGAGGGTGGTGCTGAATGTATTGTTTGCCAGTTGTTTATCCACGGGCTAATTAATTGTATTTTAAGGATTTTTAACAGTTTTTATGTACTTTTGTGGTACTTTTTAAATGCCGAATAAAAAAAATATATTGATATTAATTGACTGAATTTAAAGTTTTTAATGATTTAATATTATGTAGATGATTGCTCGTCAGTTCTCTTCGTCAGCGAAAAAAGGTCCATACGACCAGTGGCAGGGGTCACTTAATGATAATACTCAAAAATTGAGATATAGCAAACTCCGCTCCCTCAAGCTCGTCTAACAAAATTAACTCCTGTGCTTGTGCTTGTCCATCCTGCTAACCTTTCGCAGAAGTGTGGGAAAGGCAAAATGTGCATACAAATCTACAATGTAAATAGATTTACTTGGACACTTGTGTGGATTACTGTGAATCTCCTACACACACAAAATCTATGTAAATTGTAGGAAGAAACCTTGTTTTTCTTACTTACCTATTTGTGAAACAGGCTGTGAATTATAATAGAACTGGCTTGTCTTTTGTATGTATGTATGTATGTGTCAATATTTGTAAATTTTAAACCTAGCTGAAGAGCAATGAAGTGCTAAGCAAAGAACATGGGGAAGGACAAGGAAAGACTGTTGGGTCAACCTAGCACACCTTGAAAAGGTTTGTCCCCAGATTTCTTTTGTATTGTAGACGGGTTAGTTCTGAATTCTGTTTGCTATTGAAAGGGATGCGGTTCCAGACACTGCGATCATGAATAGATATGGCATGGTTTCTTTTTTTAAATTTCTCTCTCCAATTTAGGTATATTCAGATTCCTAGTCTAGAATTGTTCCCCAGGTGTGGCAAGTTTGTTTGTCAGGTATGCTAAGGTCTTGTTCTTGATGGCTTTATATGTATTGTAGCTCATTTTGAAGATGACCTTGGCTGAAGGGGGAGCTGGTGTAGTTCTTTTAACAAGGGGGTGATGTGGTCTAAGTTCTTCTTGCCCTTTATAAGCCATGCCACTACATGTAGATACCTGGCAAAATGATTTGATGGTATGAGGGAAACCATTGAGCAGGGTGTGATTTTGAGTTTGAATTTGAGTTTAAATCATTTATAAAGCGCACGTTCACCTGGCGGTTTCATGGTGCTATGATGTACTGAACCTCAGAGAACAGGAAGGTCGGGAGGGAATAGAAGTGGTTTATAGTGGGGTGTTGTCTCCTTACGGGTGGGAGATGTTTAAGCACACACTGTGGTTCTGAATTCATCTTCCAAGAGAAACAGATAAACTTCTGTCTTGGTCTTCCGTGTAATATGTGGCTTGAATGAGAGGTCTGTATTGAAGGTTAATCCAGGGATTTTGCCTGGTCTGTCAGTTGGACATGGAGTCTGATAGGTTTAAGTTGGAAGCCAGACTTTAATCTGGGATTGTTTGGTGCTGTTAGTAATCAAGAGGAAATCCGTCTTTATGGGGCTTAGCTTCAGAATATCAGTTGACATTCAAGATTGGATGAGTTTTAATCAGGACTTGAGCCTTTGTATGTTAATGGTTGGAGATATTCTTAGGTCGAGTTGAGTATTGTCTGCCTATTTATCAATCATGATACTGATGTCTGCAAGAATACATCTGAGAGATTCCATGTTATAGTTAAAGTATATGATAGTTGAAAGGATGCGGCCCTGGGATAATCTGAAGCAGATTTGTGATCTTGTAGAATGTATTTGCAGGAGCTTGAGAGGGTTGATGAGGTAGGATGTGGACTATTTCAGTGTGTTGAACAGAGCTGGACGGTCAACTGTGTTGAAGGCTGCAGAGAGGTCTTAGAGGCAGGGTTCATTTTTGTCATTTAGATGGAGGGAGTGGTCAACTACTGAAAGTATGGCTGTGTCAGTACAGCAGCGTGGAATGAATCCTGATTGGTAGTCCTGCAGAAGATAATTCTTACTGATGTGCTCCTATAGTTCCGTGGGTACTCAATGGTTTTCCCTATAAGGGGAAGGATGGTTATAGGGCAGATGTTGGTCAGGTCGGATGGGTTCAGGGATAGTTTCTTTAGCAGGAGAAGGATTAGACCTGTATTGAGGGTCTAGGAGAGTAGGATCTGCTCTTATGGTTACACACACTTTTTGCTGATGTTTCACTGTTTTTCGCCTTTAGTCTGGCTGGGGCCCTGCAATCCAGGACCCCAGCCTAGCTGCTTTCTCTCTAAATTGATTCCATGTACTTTAGTTACACTCCAGTTTGGTTACTGGGGTACTCTTATGAGTCCTTAGTATATGGTACCTTAGGTACCTAGGGCATGGGTATCCCAGAGGCCTACCAGGGGCTGCAGCATGTATTATGTCACCCCCAGGAAGCCTTCCAAAATGACACCAAAGGACTGCTACTGCAGCCTAGGAAATGTGGTGCACCCATTACTTAGATATAGGTTACCTATATCTACCTTAAATCACTGCACATAGAAACCTATCAGTCACCCCTATGGCAGACCTTATCAATCCTGAAGGCAGGGCGCTTGGTTTTGTGTGAGAGGGTGCCAGTGCATGAGCAGGGCCCCTCTGCAGCCTTCGGAACCTATTCTCCGGGGCTGCTCTGTGATGGAGACAGACCATATACTCTTAAGTGCATTAAGACCTCGCGGTAAATGCTAATTTTGAAATGGCTGCACGGAAACATATCGTGTTTGGTGTCAAACACTTTGGAATCCTACTCCCCCATCAGACCTGGCGGCGGGGGTAGAATTCCACCCTTCTAGAGAGAGAGACATGTGCACACTGGTATACCCGATATCAGTTTAAAAGAGCCCTGGCATCACAAAATGGATGCTGCAGCCACAGACACGAGTCCTGCCTCCTGCTACTGGATGAGACTCCAGCAGGGGATGCCTGGACAATAGGTTTCCTGTCACAGGGAGGTGGAACCACCTCCCAGACAGGCTTTAGTGTATTGGGGCTGGGTGGGGGCACTCTGAGAGTGCTTTGAAGTCTGCACTGGGGGCACATTTGCTGTCCCTGTGCATAGCCCAGTTCAAACCAGTTGCAGGGGCTCCCAGCGTGAAACTGGACGAAGGAAATGGGTGTAGCCACCCCTCTTTTCCAAACCTTCCCATAAGTGGGTCCCCAGAGTAAGTCCAACCCCTTCCTTGGGTATAAGAAAGGAATCCTTACTACAGGACTTTAGATTACACCTGGATGAAACTCTGCTACAGAAATCCCAAAACTTTGATGATCTACATGGCTAGATGACTGAAGAATCTCCCTTGGAGTAAAGGAGTTACTCTCCTGCTTGGCAGGCACCAAAGAAGCATTTGCCGGTCTGCATCTCCGAAGCTCCCGCTGGACTCCAAAGTAACCAGAAGGTAGGTTTCCAGACTTCTCAGGGGTTGACCCGAGTCCCCAGCAAAGCTGAGACCTGCAGCCCTCGTGTGTAACATGGAACCAGAACTCCTGGTCACCATGCACATTTGCAAGTGCATCAGTTTCTCAGCGTCTCTTGAAGCTGTGCATTGGGTTACTTACAGCCCAAGCCCAAGCACCTTTTCCGCTAAAGATTGCTAGTCTACACTCCACGAGTGTTCCGTGAGCCTGCGCTTTGTATTTTCACTCGAGGTACCTTCGCGATCCCTGGTCCGTTGACTGGTTAGTCTTTGACAAGGCAACTTTAATTTTCATTGGATTTCCCTGGTTGTTCCAGACGTGCCCTGACTCTCCACCACTTGGTGAGTCCCTCGAGCCTTGCTGGTCCGCACCGAAGCATTTCTTCACTTTCTGCGTGTGTTGCTGTTGCCAAGACTTGTTGGGTTCAATGCCAGTCACTGATGCAGCAGCACTAAACATCCTTTGTGGTACATCTTGAATCCAGCTCCTGGTCATGGTCGACACCTCCTGGTCCTCATGGCTGCAGAGTCAAGCTTCCCCTCTTCAACCAGAAATCACCGACATCGGTGGGCATTCGACTTTCGTGCCCCCGGTCACTGGCAAGTGACCCAGACTCTGTCCCCTCTACTTTCAGGTTCTTCTCATCTTTGATCCAGGCTTGGATTGCATAGGACACTTGCCACTTTAACGGCAGCAGATCGCAATTGAAATCAACGACGATTCCTGACACCAAAAGACACTTATGCACCCGGTGATTCGCGGCTGTGTTCTCACACTGCACACGTCCACCGTGGGACCCCTGCGTTACTACCTTGGGTGATTCCTTGTGGGCCCAGTGATTCTACAGGCTCTAGGCCTTGTTTCCAGTCAAGTTGTGGTTCTTATACCACTTTCTTAATATATGGTTTGGTACGCCCCTAGGGCTCAACTTATAGTGTGCTAATTTACTGTGTGATATTAAGTGTAAAGTATGTGCTTTTACCTCTAGCCTCATAAAGAGACTAGTAGGGTGTGTTTAGAATAAATACATACATTTTATATATATACCTGGTGTGGTTCTCTTTTCATTTGGTCATTCAGGAGATTAAAGACTGGTAAAACAAACTGCTTTACATTCCTTTAAGACTTAGCCCGAAGGCTGCTCTCCATAGCTACCACTAGGATAGCTTTCAATAAAGGCTGTCTTTAACCTATCACCTCTAAGGGGTTGTTTGGACTGGTGCAAGGTGCCCACCATAACTAGTGGACAGCATATGCCAAGCCAACTTCCCACAAAGGGTGCCTAGTAATTTTTCTTAGGTTAGCGAGGCATTGACAATGTGGAGAATGGGCATACAAGCTTCTCCATGGAGTGATTTGATGATGGAAGAAGGAAGGCTGTTGTCTTCATTGGGGGTTGCCATGAAAGAGTTTAGAATGTTTGAGACTGGGTTCAAGGAAGTCCATTTGGGGATGAGGTGAATGGGATGCCTCAAAGTTAGTGAACCGTGGAATTGGTAATGATGTGATTTTGTTGATCTCCTCCATGAAAACAGGTTGATCGCATTGTATCTGTCAAGTGAAAGAGGGACTGTGAGTTCTGGGAGAGGTCTGGTACAATCTTTAGCATGCCTTTAAAAGTTGACTAAAGTGTGGATTCAAGCAAGCCGGGCCGAAGACGGATGAAATGCCAGAAACCGGTCCCCGGTAGCTTGTCTCCTTTCTGGTGAAGAATTGGCTTGGTAGTTTAGTCTGCCCTGTTCCCATGATGCACTGGGCCAGGGACAGACTGATTTGCATATAGCCAGGTTCTGAGCTGGGATGGTGCAGTGAGATAAATAACGGTGATGGATCAAGCCCTGATCTTTGGACTGGGTAAGAGTGGTCTGCTTAATTCAGGCACTCTGTTCATCACCACCCCCTTTTCTGAATCGTTTTTGGCCACTATAGGTGTGGCAGGGTATACTCAGACATGAGTCCCTTTCTCACTGCACCATCAGGATTCAAGCAAGCCGGGCCGAAGACGGCTGAAATGCCAGAAACCGGTAGCTTGTCTCCTTTCTGGTGAAGAATTGGCTTGGTAGTTTAGTCTGCCCTGTTCCCATGATGCACTGGGCCAGGGACAGACTGATTTGCATATAGCCAGGTTCTGAGCTGGGATGGTGCAGTGAGATAAATAACGGTGATGGATCAAGCCCTGATCTTTGGACTGGGTAAGAGTGGTCTGCTTAATTCAGACACTCTGTTCATCACCACCCCCTTTTCTGAATCACCATAACTAGTGGACAGCATATGCCAAGCCAACTTCCCACAAAGGGTGCCTAGTAATTTTTCTTAGGTTAGCGAGGCATTGACAATGTGGAGAATGGGCATACGAGCTTCTCCATGGAGTGATTTGATGATGGAAGAAGGAAGGCTGTTGTCTTCATTGGGGGTTGCCATGAAAGAGTTTAGAATGTTTGAGACTGGGTTCAAGGAAGTCCATTTGGGGATGAGGTGAATGGGATGCCTCAAAGTTAGTGAACCGTGGAATTGGTAATGATGTGATTTTGTTGATCTCCTCCATGAAAACAGGTTGATCGCATTGTATCTGTCAAGTGAAAGAGGGACTGTGAGTTCTGGGAGAGGTCTGGTACAATCTTTAGCATGCCTTTAAAAGTTGACTAAAGTGTGGAAGAAGGCAGGAAATGACAGATGAAAGCAGCGATGTCACTTCCGGTAGAGATGGTAGCTGGGAAACAAAGTAATCACACTGCTTATAGAGATGGATGCTGGGAAATCCAGAAATGGCTTCTTGTTGAAATGGATATTGGGAAATGTGTTCTTATTGTCTTGCTTCTTCTCATAAAGATGGTTTTGTTGAGAAACCAGTGATGGATGCTGGGAAATGCAATGTTTTCACTTCCTCTAGAGATCTATGCTGGGAAATGTGGATATGGCTCCTTCTTATAAACATGGTTTTGGTGGGGAATCAGTGATGTAACTTCCTGTAGAGATGAATGTTAGGAAACACAGTGATGTCACTTCCTGTGACAATGAAGGCTTGAGAATCTAAACCCCTGGACAGTTTTTCCAGTATCTAAATGAGTTTAGAAGTCCCTCACTAGGTAATTCCAAGCCTCTTTCTTTCACAACAATTGAAAACGTCTGAGTGGTTAATGCTAATATATATATCAGATTTCATCTTTGCAGCTCACTATTCCAGCTGAGATACCATCATCACCTTCAACCACTCACTGAGGTGAAAATCTACTTTAATTGATATTGCCAATAATAATAACCAAAGAGCATAATTCAAAGGTAGAATAAACAGGAAGGCATTATTCTCATAAGGTAATCAATATAATGCAGAGATGAGAGACTCTTTAGCTTTTCTTTTTTTTTCAAGGATAATCTGCAACAGTAAAGTAAATATAATCTAATTCATTTGATAAATTTACAATAAGTTGTAAGGAACACTTAGGGCCTAATTTGGATGTCAGTCAGAAATCCTCTGACCGACATCCAAGGTTTCAAATCCGACTGCTGTTTTACAATGACGGCAGTCGGATTTGAAACCAGCCGGTTAATCCGGCTGGCTTCGAACGGGCTCAATGAGCCCGTTGGCCAGTCGGTACCACCACGTAATCCATACGGACGGCGTTTCCGTCGTAGGGATTATGATGTTGGTTTCCGACAGGCTTCCATGTCGGGCTTTCTGACATGGAAAGCCTGTCGAAAAGTGACTTTGGGGGCCGCTATCACATCCCCCCCTTCGTCCATGGTCTCTGGTTGGGGTAGTGGGGTCACCTATGGTGCCCCCCTGTAAATGGGGTCACCATGAGGTGCCTGGCACACAATGCAGGGATTTACAGTAACTCCCATTTTTCTATGGGAGCTTGTGCTGTGGAAAGTTTCCGACTGCCGCACCAGCTCCCATTGGGAAATGGGAGGCTGCAACCGCACCATGTGTGGTCACATCATATTTGCGGTTTCGGACAGCCATCCCGAGGTCGGTCAGTTGAGAAACCGCAGGAATGTCGGTCGGAGGCAACTCCGTCCGACATCCAAATTAGGCCCTCAGTTGCAAATTGGAAATAAATGGAGCTAATCATGGTCATGCCACTACCGTGAATAGAACTACATTAATCTAACATCACATACATTCTCTACATTGAGTATGTCTGTATGAACCACACACACACACAAATATACACTGAAATAAAGGTTAAAGGAACAATATAATTAGATGAAAATATCAATTAAAACATGCTGTTCTAAACTAACAAAACCACTGAACATTACCAGTTCTAGTTATCTCAAGTAACTATAACTTGTGCCCTAAAGTAACTACAACTCTCACCCCCATGCACAGTGTTGTCATTGATGATGTCATTTCAGATGTTGCATTGATGATATCAATGGTGTCATAGAACACGAGTGAAGAAATATGTGAGGTAATTAGCAATGTATAGTGAGGGCTCGAGTTATAGTTAATTTATCTATAAATTGTGTGCTTTAATTTAACAAAAACTACTGTACAGAAGCAAATCAAAGAATAAAAAGCAGGCTTGCTGGACCCAGATCTTACTTTCTGTCAAATTTGGTGTAATTGGGTTCAGCTGTATTCGCTTTAGTTGGGTTTATTTTTCCTATGGAAAAATGAATGGAGGAAATATGTTTTGGGACACCCCCTAATTTTCTCAGCCCCCACATGATGGATTCTCCCAGAACTTTCAAGAAACAAGCTGAGGTGGAAGAACATTTTTGTTGGAACATTTTGTGAAGATTCATCAAACAGTGCCAAAGTTATTAGCAAACTAAAAAATAATATAACCTATAGATAGATAGATAGATAGATAGATAGATAGATAGATAGATAGATAGATAGATAGATAGATAGATAGATAGATAAATAAAATACTTTGTGTGGTGAATTAAAAAAAAGGGTTGGCATTTGGAGATCAGTGATTGTAGTGCGATTTTTAATCCAGTTTCTCACTAAGAATACTGCCTAACAACCGTCAACGCACTTTGGCTTCTAAAAGAATTTCTCATGACAGTTGACGCCATGTTAAACAGAGATTACATACATGTTAAATGGACATTACAGACACTTGTTGTTTCAATCACTTGTAGTAAAAATAGGAAACATACCCCAGCAAATTCATCTCAACAACATTCAAGGCTCTACAAACGTATTGTATACAATTTGCAAGATGTATACTGATACGAACATCATCATTTGAACTATAGTATAACAATTAAATCATCAAATTTCTACACTCAAAATAAGCAAAGTTAACACAAGTCAATAACATCTGTTCATTCATAACAGGCACAATTCATTACACGATCATCATGTCATTTCATGCTATACTAATGGCACAGCAAACAATTTTTATACATCCAATATTAGTCCATGATAAAAACCTAATTATCAAAATCCAAATACATGAGTAGCTCATCAAAGCCCATGAGCCCTACTGGGCCAACTGTCTTCAGAAATCTTCACAGATTTGTGAAGGCAGCATCTCTGCAACGTTAAAACAATATATTGAAAACTCTTGCATGACATTCAGATCCAGTTAAAACCACATAATAAAGATAATCAGAGAGGGAAATTAGGTCAGCTAGCCTCAAGCATAATCATAAATGAACATTTATTTTTTCATTAATATTGTGTCCCCATAGTTCCTTTGTATTAAAAGTGAGTATGTACCTAGACTCAAATCTATGTAATTCCTTTTCTCTATCACATCCTCCGGAATATGTATGGAGCATGGAGTCTATTGCACAGCATTTTAGATTGTATTTGTATTTATTTGTATTTAATGCTTATTAAGTGCAGCTGTCACCCGAAAGGGTATCCTGGCGCTGAGACCATGTCTAACCGTCAGGCGTGATGAAGTTACATTGCTCTTGGGAACAGGTAGGTCTTAAGGTCCCTTTTGAAGGAGGGCAGATCTTGTTTACTCCTCAGTGCCAAAGGTAAGGTATTCCATAGCGTGGCGGCTGTGAAACTAAAGGCACGGCCGCCCGTCCTCACTCTGTTGATTCTAGGAGTTCTTACCAGAAACGCCAAAGAGGATCTCAAGGGTCTGGCAGCTTGGTACCATGAGAAAAGGTTTTGAATTGGGATTGGTCCTAGTCCATGCAGGGCCCTGTATACGAGGCATAAAGCCTTGAAGGCAATCCTCTGCTGGACCGGCAGCCAATGTAGATCAGCTAATGCTGCAGATGATGAGGCTGATCGTGGCAAAGACAAAGCCAATTTAGCAGCCATGTTTTGGATCCTCTGCAACTTTAGGATCAGAGTCTTAGGGGCTCCCAGGAGTAGTGTGTTGCAGTAGTCTAACCTACTGAGAATGGAACTCCGCACTACCTCTGCTCTGGTGTCCTGGGGAAGTATTGGTAGGATCTTCCGAAGGGCACGCAACAGGCCCATGCAAGTCGCTGCAGTCCTGTTTACGGAAGCATCAAGCTGCAAGTTGGGTTCAAACTGAACTCCTAAATTGCGAGCTGATTTTGCAGCTTCCACCGAACCCGGGATAGAAGTGGGCCAGAAATTGTCCGGTAGCCCGCGAGGAAGGCGGTCTAGGGAACAGTGGAGTACTTCCGTTTTCGATCCATTGAATTGGAGAGAGTTAGCTCGTAACCAATCAGCTGTCTCCGACATACAGTGGTGAAAAGTTCCCTCGAAACTGTCTCAGTGCCCTCGAGAGAGAAAATCAATTGAGTGTCATCGGCATAATTGATGACTGATATGCCGAATGACTTGATTAATTCTACCAGGGGTCGGAGATATAGATTAAAAAGAATCGGGCTAATCGCCGACCCTTGGGGGACACCTTGGTTCACCTGGCGTGTGGCTAATCTAAATGGTGGTAACGCCAAAGCTTGCTGTCTGTTGCTAAGGTACGATGTTATCCAATTAAGGGCCAGACCGTTTACTCCCACGTTTTGAAGACGCGCCAAGAGAAGGTCATGGCTCACCGTGTCGAACGCGGCCGACATGTCAAGCAGCACAAGAAATTCTGACATGCCCCTGTCGACACGCGTTCACAGATCGTCCAACACGGTGACCAATGCGGTCTCGGTGCCATGGGCCGGTCTGAAGCCAAATTGGGCTGCATCCAGACAGAAGTTAGTTTCCAGAAAGTTGGACAAGGCTCTCGTTACCCATTTCTCAAGAATTTTTATCGCGAATGGTAGGAGCGATGTAGGCCTGTAGTTGGTCGGGCATAATGGGTCAAGAGAAGCCTTCTTTAGCAGTGGGGTCACTATTGCCAACTTCCAACTGTCTGGAACTAACGCTGTAGTCAGTGATTGGCAGCAGATGGAGTGGAGTGGAGGAAACAACTCATCTTGAAAGGCCTTCCAGATCTTATGGGGCATTGGATCAAGTGGTGAACCTGAAGATACGCCATTGGCCGGGGCACAGAATTCCTCTAGCGAGGGAATGGGAAAAGAAGATAACTGGGAGGGGCCTGCCTCGTTTTTTCCCCATACAGGTACCAAATGACAAGGGTGTTCTAAGGGAGGGGGTGGAAATGGCGCAGACTGTACGGGCACTGAGAGTCCATTCAGGATAGTCCTGATTTTTTCCTCAAACGCGGTGGCCAAGGAATCACAGAGTTCCTGTGAGGCCGGGATGGCTGACACTGTGCAGGGTGGATTAGATAGGTTGTTAACCATCTTAAATAGGGTCTGCGATTTATTAGTGGCCTTCGCCAAAGTGTCTTCTAGGAATTTAGCTTTGGCATTTCTTAGTTGGGTCTTATATGCCTGCAGAGCCGTTCTATAAGCTGCTCTATCCAGTTCCTTGTACCCTCTCCTCCAGGTGCGCTCTGCCTGTTTGCAGCGGAGTTTATGCTGTCCAAGATCCTCAGTGAACCAAGCATTAGCTCCTCTTGGTCTATTCTTTACCTTGCGCATAGGGGCCAGTTTATCTAAGGAGACCAAGATTTGTTGGCAGAGAGCATCGTAACTCTTATCTACACTATCCTCCACCTGGAAGGTCATAGGTAGTAAGGTTGGTCGTGTCGATTCCCTCAGCAGACGAGACCATTGTCGAGAAAACTTAGTGCCATTTGAGGTACTTGATTTCAGCAGAATGGGCAAGACAAAGGACATATTGATCAATGCGTGGTCAGTCCAGCATTGAACCACGATCTCATTTACCACAACCAGTTCCTTGTCTGCAAAAACCAAGTCTACGGTATGCCCCTTATTGTGTGTAGATGATGAAACCAGCTGAGCGAGTTGTATATTACCGCAAGCTTGGCAAAGTTCTCTATAGGCCAGATCATGAGGGCCAGAGGGCCAAAGATTGAAATCGCCCAGAACTAAGAACTTGGCATGAGAATTAGAAAGATCATAGATTAGATCGATCAGTGACTGGAGGGCTGTTGTGGTCGACGAGGGGGGTCTATAGCATAAAAGGCCCGCAATCAAGGTGCCGCCCAGGCCCATTATGGAGAAACCCATGAGCTCAAAACCTACCACCTCTTTCACAGCCAGTATTGAAAGAGATATAGAATCTCTGTAGATGTAGCCCACTCCGCCCCCCCTACCAGAGGAACGGGGAATGTGTCTTATGAGGTAGCCCGGTGGACAAGCCCACCCGAGTTCCAACCCACAGTCTGCCGAGGTCCAGGTTTCTGTGATAAATAATATATCCAGTTGTGAGGACTCAATTAAAAGAGCAATCTCGGCATGGTGCTTGATGAGTGAGCGAACATTCAACAAACCGCAGGAGAGAGTTCATTGAGACGGGGAGATAACTTGCGTATGCACACTAGCCACAGCCGGATGCGAGAGCGTATGAGAGTCTTCGCGGGAATCTGTCAAGCAGGGGGAGGCCAGCACGCCGGGAGCGCCCGGGATGCGAACGGGCGCAAACGGGCTTACCTCTGGCGCACCTCCGGCGCGTCTACGGCGCGTCCGCTACGCGCACTCGCTGCGTGCCTGTTCCTCCATGTCTCTATATAGTATTACGCCGCGCGGGCTTCCGGCTGCTAGAGCCTCCACACCGAAGCAATATGGCGCCTAAGAGTGTCCCAAGCTTCTACACTCACCCAAGATGGCGGACGGAGCACCACGATCTAAATCCTAAGATCCCGCAAAATGCGAGTGAGGACACAATTATAGTGCAGGTGAGCCTACAGATGTCCCTAGTAGCTGCAGTAACAAGCACCAAGCAATTAGGCGACAAAAGCGGCAGCACGATTATAAGCAGCGCGAACAGCGCGATTAAAAGTAAAAATGCCCAGGAATATCTAAGCACAGGTAAAATGCTGTCCAGCAATGAGCGCGGTCAGTTAAGGTCTGTGGAAAGGTTTTACTGAGAAGCTTAAATAAGCTCTCCAATGCGCGGGCTTCCGGCTGCTAGAGCCTCCACACCCGAAGCAATATGGCGCCTAAGAGTGTCCCAAGCTTCTACACTCACCCAAGATGGCGGACGGAGCACCACGATCTAAATCCTAAGATCCCGCAAAATGCGAGTGAGGACACAATTATAGTGCAGGTGAGCCTACAGATGTCCCTAGTAGCTGCAGTAACAAGTGCCAAGCAATTAGGTGACAAATTATGTGAAATGATTATTAGAATCCCCCTCATGAAATCTGTGAAAATGACATGTGATAGGATAGGTAGCATTATAATTTCTAATTGCTCTAAGGTGTCACAAAATTATTTTATAAATCACTAACGTAGTACTCCCTATATATACTTTATTATAATGGCACAAAAGTATATAAACCACAAAGTCACTACTGCAGTTAACACTGCCTCTAATCCTCATTTATTTTTTCAATAGGAGTTCTGAGCTGTTAGTGGTAGTGCTATATCTGCACACTTTGCTCTTATTACATCTGGTAAACCCTTCCCTAGGTGCCAACCAAAACTATTTTACCTCTTTCACTTCACTCCTAAATAAACTGTCTTTTATCGATCACGCATGCTTGTAGCATATCTGAGGTTTTTTTGTCAACATTGAGCCTTTCATAGGATCACTTTTTTGAGATGTCAGTGTCTGTTCAACATTCATCATATAACCACATTTTGTTTGCTGTATGTGGTACTTTCTTTAGATGATTTAATTCTCACAGCTTGGAACAAAATAGTCTCTCTCTATGCCTTTACCCCAGTTTTGGCTAAGTTCAGAGTGGCTTCAGAATAACTCCTATCCTGCAATCTGGCCAACATAATATTTTCAGTACTCTCATAAACCTGTGTAATACTACTTATCCTCTTTGTCCTTAATAGTGCACCATGAGAGATATTGATTTTGAAGGGTGTACGGTGAAAATTTAAAGCATGTAAAATGCTGTTTCCTGCTACAGTAAGTAAGTAATTTTATTGTTTTAGGTTAATTAAAACCATTACAAAAGTACATTGATAACTCATACCTTCGGATAAAAAATTATTTAGAAAAATATATTATTTTTAAAACAAGAGAATTTTGATAAAAACAGTTTGGTGCAGGTGTGAGGTCCAAGTGTGGTGTCTTGGCCAATATTCAACTAGTCCGGTCTGGTGCCATCGTCCAGATTTTTTAGTTTCAGTTCCAGACATTTCAGGAATTTGACCATCTTCCCATTTAATGGGGGAAGGCCTGGGTCGAAGCAAGCAAGAACCGCTTGTCTGCGTGTGCGGATTTTTAGTTCATTGAAGGCCGTTTTTAACTGGGCTACTCTTTCCTCTTTCAGCCTTGGGCAGGTGCATAGTAGATGTTCGAAGTCTTCATACTCTTCCCCGCACAGCCTGCATTTTGTCCCCCAACCCCTTCTCAGCCATGGTTGCAGATGCGGAATACAGGGTAGAATTCCTAGCCTATGTTTTAAAAAGGCTTCTTTTGATATCCTGCCATACCCCAGACCAAAGTTTGCTTGTAACCCAGGCGATTTGTATGTTGACAAAGTCATCCATGCGTGTCGCCTTTGTGAAAAGGTCGCTTTATCTTCCAGGTGCGATTGGTTTTTTATGCTCTTGTTTACAACACGCTTGAATTGCACATGCGGTAAAGGAGTTTCCCATAGTTCTTTTAGACCTGTGACAGTCAGGGATTCCTCTAGGAAAGTTTTCGCCGGCAGTTGAAGAGAGCTGCTTAGGTCTAGCCATAGCAGATGGTTCAGTGAATTTTCTGGCGAGTTCTTTATTTTCTGCCAGCACTTTATGTATGAACCTCTTCTTGCAAGCTTTTGGGAGGTCAGTCCAAACTCTAACCGGATCTGGGCTTGTGAGGTGTAGGTTGGCAGATTAAAGAGAAGTCGGTAGGCCTTTGCAATGGTTGTGTCCAGCAATTTCTCATCTATGCCTTTTAGAGCCTCACTGCCGTATGTTATAGATGACTCTAGCTTGACTTGTGCCACACGGAGCAGTGGGAGTAGAGTGGGACCATTCAGATTAGACTTTAGCTGTTTAAGCGTGGTAGCTATCAGCATCCCTTTCCTCTTAATTGCCTCTAGTTGGTTCATAAAGTGACCTCCTTTATCGAACAATATTCCAAGGTATTTGTACTCTGAACAATTTGGACAACCTTTGTTCCAAGGAACCAAGTGTGCAGCTTTTTGTTCCCATTTATAGACAGAACTTTGGTCTTGTCGATATTTATTTCTAACAGGTTCGCTTCGGCATAACCATGCAGTGCATTAATGAGGTTTTGGAGACCTACTTTAGTGTGGCTGACCAGGACCACGTTGTCTGCGTAGGATAAGCTAGGCAGAGCTTTGCCCCCCAAGCGTGGAGCGTGCGCATTACAGGTTTTTAGGGCAGGTGGTAAGTCGGCTGTAAATAGGTTGAAAAGGGTCGGTGCTAAGACGCACCCTTGCTTTAGGCCGTTGGTGGTTGGAATGCGCCTGGAAAGGTGTGTGCCATTGCCGAGCTTCCTGCTACAGGTTTTCTATGTATAGAAGATAACAATTTGCCATTCTGTACTTTCAAAATTGCTTCCATGAATTCTACCTCAGTGGCATTAAAGTGACCGGTAAATACCAGATTGAGGTTATTTTCATTGATCAGCCTTACAAATTCTTCTGCTTTGCCCCTCAAAATAATGAGATTGTCTATAAAGCATACCCATAGAGCAATATGGGGTGCCCATTGTTCCATCTCGGAAACACTGACTACTTGCTCCTCCCACCAGCCCAAACGCTAATTTGCTCAGCTAGGGGCAAAGCAGGTGCCCATAGCGTGTTCCTGTGGTCTTGTAGTGTAGTTCCTATGTCCCCAATAGGCTCTGCGCATTGGAATACCATAAACGGTAGTTTAGACGTAGGACTGAAGTCGACTGGGTCTCTACTGAATATGTTAGACTTAATTCGGTATGCCAGCTAGCTCAGAGGTCACTAGAAACTTTCTCGAATGAACAGGAAGGAGATAACTTTCCTGATTAGACAAGAAGGGATTAGCTTCTGACAACCACATAAACATGACAACTTTGCTCCCTCCAGAATAAGGAGTATATCTCCAGAGTTGTGTGAAAACAATAGATAGCTATTTCACTCAGTCAATCGTGCATGCTTAGTTTGACCAGAGTGCAGAGAAATAGAGAGGCGGGCGTTTTCAATAAAAGTTGTTATTTTTTGAGCAGTCTTCTTTCTCATGCAAGAGAAGTAAATTGCCACAATTGCAATACGTGTCATAAAGTAAAGTGCGTACAGTAAAAGGAGTATTATGAAATAATACTGTAAAAGCATTGATATGGTTTCTGAGCCATATGATACTTAAAACAGATAAAATATGTACAATTATATACAATGATAAAAGTTGACTAAACGTACTCAACTGGTGCTTCTAAATACGACTAGCCCAGTGTACCTAACCTAAGCCTAGTACGTGGGAAGGAGTAAGGAAGTTGCAGTTTAAGTTTAAGTTAGTTTTGCCAAGAATCTGAATCAAGAATTCTCTAAGGATCTAATAAGCTCCGTACCTTGGTTTTAGAATGAAGGAGGTCTTGTATCTCGTTCTCAGGACTCGATCTCCCAGTTACCCGCAAGGGTGACTGGAAACACTGGAGCTGGATTTTCTCGGCAGGAGAAAAGACAGCGTCTTTCTCAGTGCGTCAAATGGGAGGGATGGCTTCCTTCGGCACTTGCATCAGCTGGGCTTTGGGTAAGTAGATAGCCGCTCTGCTCCAAATCACTGTGAGTTGCATAAGGCAAACGCTGGTATATTTATACCTGGAAGGTGCTGTGTTTGACGTAAGGTTGGACATAAGACGTCAATAAGAGATGTCACTAAGAACTGGCAGTTCTTTCAGGACTCGCAGGAGTTCTAAGACAAATCAAAACAAAAGCAGGGGGAATTCCAGGGTTGCTGGAGGTTTGGTATGTTTAAAGAACTCGTTGTACTTTCTAGGAGTCTAAAGAAGTAGCCTTGCCGTATTTGGACTGCATTGGCTATTACTAAATATGGATATGATTATTATGCCTTTATAAGGATAGGATTTGTTATAACCACATGAGGGCATACATTGGGAATATTTAATTAAGGTCCTAGATACGTTCACAACAGTCTGTTGTTATATCTTGTTATCAAACAAGAAAATGTTTCTGTTTACTACTCTGTCATGGCTAGAATCACCAATTTGTGAGGAAAGAATCTTAGTGGTTTTACTCTTAACAAATGCTTGCCCATCCTTATGACTAATACTTGTATATAATGATGACACATCCAGTGTCACCATTAACATGTCATCTTCCCAATTTATATAAAATATTTGCCTTGAAAAATTAAAATGTATCCTTAATGTAGGAGGGAAGATTAAAAACAGAAGGCCTCAGGTAGTTGTCAATGTGTTTAGAAGCAGCTTCAAATAAACTGCCTTGAGTTTATAATATTGGCCAGACTAGAAGTTCTAAAGCATTTTTCAAGTACAAACTTTGCAATTTTGAATGATCTCTTTTTAGAAATGTATATTCATCCAACCCCTTAAAACCCCTTGATCTTTCCATTCACATAAATCATCAAAATATTCCTGTTTCACCTTCAGGTACTCAGACCTTTCAATTTGTTTACTACGGTTCTCATCACCAAGCTGTCTGCATGCTTCCTTCATATGCATGGCTATAGGCCATAGCACAGCATTCCCACATCTATTGGTACAACAAATCACACAATCTTTATTGTCATTAAATTTAATCAAAAGTAGATTATATTCCTGAATATCAGAACGAGGTACAAAGCCCTATTTCTAGAATAATAATAACATCTCCTTTGTCACTTCTAACCTGATGTGAATTTAAAACACAAGTATAAACAGATTAATAAGTTATTGTTGCATGCCCATTTGCAGATCACAAATAATTTTTCTCAGCTAAGTCTCCATGAGCAGAATAAGAGGGTAATTTACAGTTTTGCAGTGAGGGGGCACCACTCTAAATTCGTAGTGTTCCCACCGTGACAATTTTACATATTCCCTGCTCTATTATTAGTCAGAGAAATACTGGATTTTTGATACCAGAGCCTCAGCTGACTCTGCTGTCAGAAGCCTCCGTCTAACAGCCCATCTGCCACATGGTCTGCATTGGAAATTTGTTTTCAGGAAACAAGAAACATTTCTGCAAAGGGGGAGAAATCAACTCTCCAAGATGGCCACTACATAATTTCCCCTAAAGGCAGGGAGGAGCAACCAAGCCCCCTGACTGAAATTCTCCGGGAGGCAGACACTGAAGGCAGTCAGAAGCGAAGCCCAAACGGTCCTGCTCAACAAGGTGCCAGGACCGCGTACAATTAACAATGGAGATCTGAGAAAACCTACCGCAAAGTACAACCATCCAGTCCTGCAGCTCAACTTCACACACAGTCAGATACAGTATGAATGGACATAAACAGGGAACTATCAGAGATCACGGCTTGTGGCCTTAAAGGTTTCAGAGGGGAATGCCTGGACTAGGACTGAGACGCAGGGTCAAAGAGGAGTAACAGAAGCGAATAACACAGGTGACACAAAGCCAAGAACCTACACGAATAACACTGATAACAGCAAGCCAAGAACACGCTCAAAAGTGCATTTGTACAGAATTTAGACATACAGCTAAAGACTCATGCAGCAGCCTCTCTGATTAGAAGCTGGACCGAGCACAGATTAACACCCAGATGGGTGATAAGGTAGGCAGTGGATAACCAGTCCATCACTAACCCTGACAATGAGGCATGAGAGTGGCACCATGCCAAATGGAGGGGTGTGAAGTGAAGGGCATCACATATGCAATGAACAAACATTGCCTGAGGGGGAACATCTCTCTCTGCCTCTTATTACGATAGCCTCTTCTATGAACAATCCGCAGATTGCCTGAAGAGTGTGGCCAAGGCTGATGTACCATGAGGCACTGCAGTAATCTGGAAGTTGAACCCATAACACTGACTCAGGAGATATGTAATCTGAGTAGCTTCTCTAGTCACAAAGCCTCCGCGAACAGAATAATCCCCCTTACTGATGTACCAAATTGCATGAAATATGTGAAGCAGTTATAAAGTTATAAACATGGGTTGTGTTTTATGGACCCAGAAAAAGATACCCTATATGCAGAGAAGTGTACGCCCTCTCAGACGTTTTGACTGCTCTCTCTGCCCCATTCTTGGATTATTTTCCACGGTCAGATCTCCATTTTAGGGCCAACTTTCTATAACATACCCTACATATCCTTGGTGAAAAAAGGGGTCTGGCAAACCTGCTAATAGACAAGTGAAGACTGTGACCCAGCGTAACAACCTTAAAATATTTTTCTTAATTTGGGGTTAATTGCATATTATGATAAGCAACCTTACTGTAATTCTTGATCTCTGAGTGCCATTCTCGAAGATGGTGCAGCAGCTCATTTCGGGGGAGCCAAGATGATTACAGTTACAATGTAGGCAACCATATAAGACATATCATTGACTAGGACCAAGATGAGTAAACTGGATGGAACAATAACAGAGATGGCTACAGAAATAAAATCAATGAGAGTAGAGGTGTTAGCCATACACCACCAGATGGACCCCTATCTTTACATAACTCAGACAACTCACACAACATCCCAAGAAGGAATGAAACAGACGACCAAACAGAGGATATACAGGAAACGACTGAGGCACTAAGAAAAGATCGAAAACCGAGAAAAGCAACATACAACCCCCGGACACACAGGCTAACCATCCCCAAGAAACTAATCAGGAGCCAGAAGGCTACTAATGATCTTCAGAAACTAGTCAGCAACATGACACAAATCACAATTAGTACTTTACAAGCGATGAAAGAAATACTGGAAATGACAGCAAGCACCCATGCTAAGATCACAAATATTCAAGATCTTGTACACTCCATACATAGAAAGAGCAAAGAAATTGACATATCACTAGCGAATAGGAACAACCGACCAAAAAGGACGAAGGCCCTGTCGAAGGAAGATGCCACTGCCTTACTCCAATCCTATGAATCGCCTGATCATAAAGAAGAGGAGAACATCAAAACAGTTCCGATAGACCCTAATAGAATACCAAGAAAGAACGATAGGAAGCTTAATCATAACAACTTACAACAAGTCCTGCTTAATTCCGAACACGAAACGCTGAAGATTAAGAACCCTGGGAAACAACTGACATGCCTCCTACTCAACTGTCGATCGGCTACAAAACATGCGTCAGACATAGCAGACCTCATCATCAACAAAGAAATTGATCTGGCAATTCTTACAGAAACGTGGCTATCGGAATCATCATCCCCAACCATGGATCTCTTAGTACCACCTGAATATAACATTGTGAGACTTGATAGACCTATAAAGACAGGAGGAGGAATTGCCTGCATTCACCGATCGGAGATAGAGGTCAATCAAATTCAATCTGACCCCCTAGAATCTTGCGAATACTTAGGTCTCAATATAAAATCAGCAACGAATCAAAGATGCAATCTACATGCGTTTTACCACCCACCAGGAGAGAACGCTAAGTTCATAGAACAGTTAATGGAGATCATTATGACCAACTCTAACACGAATGCCAATAACATATTCCTAGGAGATTTTAACTTACATTGGGACGACTGCAATGACAAGCTAGTCAACACGCTTAAGGACTTCCTTGTTGAGCTAAAACTCAACCAAGCATGCACGGAACCCACACACTCAAAAGGAGCAACACTTGACTGGATTATCTCAGATATCAAAAATACAACAATCCTCTCAATAGCCCCATGTGACTGGTCGGACCATTATGCAATAACATTCCGGATACCCATATTGAAAAGGGGCAAGACTGCTCAACCTGCCAATGTTAAAAAATGGACCCGAGACACTAGAGATACGAATATTGAACTGCTAGTACAAAGCTGTGAGAGTGACTTAAAGCCACCCAGCAATTTACAGAATGCAAACGAGTTGACAGAGCATTATATAATCTCAATCGGGAACATCGTCAACAAAACCATGCCATTAAAACTAAGAAGAATAACGGAAAAAACGAAGAACCCATGGTTTGACGGATCATTGAACGAAGATAGGCGCAAACTAAGAATGGCCGAAAGAAAATGGAGAAAAAACCCTTCATCCCCCGAGCTGAAAGCCCTCAGAAAAATTAGGAACCAATATAACAAAAAGATCATCAACTCCAAAAAGGAATTCATAAGATCGGAACTGGATAATGCCAAAAACAGACCACGGAAACTGTTTGAAATCCTGAAACAACAATCAAACAAACTAACCAAAACAGCGCATGAAAACGTAAAAACATCCATAAGTAGTGAGGAATTTTCTACATTTTTCACGGAAAAAGCCAAAGCGCTTGAAACAGAGCTCTTAAGCGCAGCAAATAACCCCCCCATTCAGCCACTGACTACGAACGATCCCAATTCAACTACAGTGTGTAGCACAACGAAAAACAATGCAAACTGGGACACATTCGAATTATACAATCAGAACACGATCGCCAAAATGCTCGTAAAAATCAAACCCAACAACCACTACCAAGATCCCCTACCTGCGAAATGCTTAAGAGAAATCAGCCACATTGTGGTGCCAATCTGGACCAAAATAATAAATGCATCATTGTCACAAGGGACCCTCCCAGACTGTCTAAAAACTGGTCAAGTTGTTCCATTGATCAAAAAACCTACTGCAGATCCTACAGACCCGAATAACTTTCGACCAGTAACCAACATCCCCCTATTGGCCAAGCTAATTGAGAAATGCGTGCAGGGCCAGCTGAGCCAACACATCAACAAGTTTTCCCTACTAGATGATTGCCAATCAGGATTCAGATCAGGACATAGCACGGAAACAGCGATCCTCCATATTGTCGACGACGCGCTACTGGCTCTTGATCGAAATCAAGCATGCTTGCTAATTCTTCTGGACCTGTCATCGGCATTTGACACAGTAAATCATGAAGCTTTACTGGCCAGGCTACAAGACAGGATGGGAATGTCTGGAAATGTGTTGAAATGGTTCGAATCTTTCCTAAGGAACAGAACACAACGTTTCCTGGTCAATCATTCAATTTCACCATCCTGCCCTAACTCAATCGGAGTCCCACAAGGATCGACACTATCCCCTGATCTATTTAACTTGTATGTTGAACCTCTTACAACAATTCTCAGTAACTCACAGGTATCTTATCATATGTATGCGGATGACACGCAGATATATATAAAGATCACCTCCCTTGAAGACATTGAGCGAATGAATGAAATATTAAAAAGGGCAATGCAATGGCTAACTACCAATCATCTGAAGCTAAATGCTCAAAAAACAGAATTCTTACTAATCTCTCCACCAAAGTGCGCTACGGAAATAAAGGAATGGACCAAGTTGGTGACTGCGCTCAACTGCACCCCGACTCTAGTCAACTCAGCTAAGTCGCTAGGGATCACCTTAGACGAGAGTCTCGACATGAAAACTCATATTAATTCAATGGCAAAAAACGCCCGCTTCCACCTGAACTACCTAAGAAAATTGAAACCATTCATCTCTGAAGCAGATCTGAAACTGGCAATCCAATCTTTAGTCATCTCTAGGATTGAATATGGTTGCACCACCTTAGCAGGTCTACCAAAAACATCCACAGCACCACTAAAAGCCTGCCTCAATGCTGCAGCGAGACTCATCACCGGATCTAGAAAGTTTGACCACATCTCCCCGCACCTGAAAGCGTTGAATTGGCTACCCTATGAGGCCAGAATTCAACTAAAGATAGCATGTATCACCCACAGAGCACTCCACCACAATACTCCTAGATACCTATCCAAGAAAATTGAGCTATCAGGAGGCAACAGACCGGCCAGGAGTGCCAAAGAGTTGGTGCTGCGCCCAGCCATATTCAGAAAGAAAAAAACTTATGACAGAGCATTCTCAGGAGCGGCCCCCAGGATTTGGAACTCATTGCCTCCAAGCATTAGGAAGATTCCTAATACCTCAAAATTTAAGCGAGAAGTGAAGAGCTTCTTAATGAGTAAATATCTGATATAGACAAGGTTATGTCTCACTATGAGAACGAATGCTAGCAGAAAGGGAAGGACTGCCGTGAATTTAGATGGAAGATAATGATGGTCTGATACTGTCGACTTTCCTTTTGTAACTAAACTGTATACCAATTGCTACCTCTTGTCAAAGCTAATTCATACAACTATCTCACATCCTGAAACTATATAACCGCTACCTCATAGGTATGACAAAAAGGACAAATGACATAACCTCACGTTGTAAAGCAAATTCGTTTTATAACCGACGTACCCGAGTGGAATGTAGCTACTTAAGCACTCTCTATAGCCATATAACTATCTACCTCATATATATTTGTTTGTTTAATTGGTTATCTTCTTGTTAATATTTAAACTACTTTTATGTGAAGCGCTCTGATACCCACGGGTCTTGTTCGCGCTATATAAAACTTTAAATAAATAAATAAATAAATAATTAGACAATCAGCTTGAATGGGATGTAGAACTGTGGAACCTCAGGCCAAAACTGACAGACTTGTAATTCAATTATTTGAGAAATAACTTTCCGATTTATGGAAGAGCCCAACAACTTCAAAAGGACAATATGGATGTCTTCCTGAGTGATTTTACTTCCTAAAACCTCTCGAATTCCAGAGAGCACACTGACTTTGCTCATGAAATACGTGCAGTCGAGACATTCGAGGCCAATAATGGCCTGTTTAGCCCGTCATCAAAATATCTAAACTAACCTCCAAATCGCAAGACAAAAAGAAGGTCGTTGCATCTTCGAAGATACACATCACAGCGGACTTTCATCTCAAAAACTTAATTTAAAGGAAGCATTTCTTGCACTGAGATCTAGAGTGAAACAGACATCATTAAATATGGTATTCTGGATCCAGCTACAATGAAAGTTACAGTGAATAGGAAAAGAATCTGAATTTCATGAGGCAGGTGATCTAGTCAACTTTTTGGACAAAAAAATGTCTATGTCATTGAACAACTCTGTGCAGAATACAACAGACTTCCACAAAGAAAATACAAGTGGATGCAATCATCACACATTTTCACACAACTGGGACATGAAGCTAAACGTACAGAAGGCCAGGCAGGGAGGGCTTTGACAGAGTGGTGGACTCTCTATCACAAGACAAATCAATGAAGATAGAATACAAAACTTGACCACCCATGCATTAAGACACCAAACTGAGGCAGAGAAATTACCCCTTCATTCTCTGTGCACTATAATGCGGAAAAAGCACAATTAAGACTCAAACAGTATTAATGCGAGTGGAGCGGAAAGGCCAGCAGAATACTGGCATTCCAATTACAACAAAGGGAAGATCAACTTGCAAGATGGTGATGGATTAAACCCAGATCTGTTGACTGGGGGTGAGTGTTGGATTGGCTCAAACACTCCGTCCATCATCCCCTTTTGTATAACTTGCAAGTCCAGCAATACTGAATCCCGCAAAGCACTCTGCTAGCTCACCCTGAGGATATTACACAACCTTTTTTGCTTCATTTTATGAAGCTCTTTGCACTTTTGACCGGAGAGCCAAGACTCTTTTTGATGAAAGATTCACAGAGGGCCTTTCACTGAATAAAGATGGGCGGGATTATTTGAATGGCAAATTAGCGTGGGAAGAAATAAAGGAGGCCATTTCAGAACTCACTAGTAGCAGATCTTCAGGTGAAGTTGGCTTAACCGTAGAGTTCTTTAAAACATGCAAGAGAGCTAAATTACCCTACTGTAGTAAGAGGCCAATAAAAAGGCAGAGGAAATGGAATCAAGATGTCCCACACACCACACCACACCATCTTTAATAAAGGCATTAATACACTCATTCCTAAGGAGGGTAAGATCCCCTTGCATGTGATAATTACAGACCAATTTCACTCATCAATTTAGATGTTAGAATCCTAATGAAGATATAGGCTAACAGGCTTTGCAAGGTTATCCCTAGTCGGATTCACCATTCACAAGCTAGCTTGGTCCCTGGTAGATCCTCCAGAAACCCTTTTAGGATAGTCTCATACCCACTATGGTAATCCAGACATATTCTTGAAGAAAGGTTAGCAGTATTCCTCAATTCTGAAATAACATTTGATCTGATTGAATCGGGATACCTAGTTCAGGCCTTGGACAGATTCGTACTGGATGAAGAACTCATATCTAAAGTCAAATGGTTTTACCAATCCCCGACAACACAGATTAACAATGAAGTATTCTTCTCCCACCTCATAAAGATTCAGTGAGGGACAAAATAGGGTTGTCCTCCATCTCTCTCCTATTTTTACTAGTCTTCAAACCACCAGGTATTGCCATTCGATCCTATGAGTTGCATACCCTACTGAGCCGGCCCATTAAAACTGCTTCTCTATGCTGACAATATTTTATGTTTCTGCCCAAACCACAGGTGTCTCTACCAACGTTGTTTTCACTGATTGACTCCTTTTCCCCATTCTCAGTGTATAGAATCAACTGGGAAAAATGTGAAGCACTGTTTATGTCTGCGGTACGAACAGAGGCAGCATATCTAATCTCAAAATGAAGTGGGTTCATGAGGGCATGTGTTATATGGGTAACCTTCTTGATTAGACCCTTAAAGGGATTATTTAGGACAATTTCATGCCAATACTAGATACAACACAAGTAGACTTTGAGAAATGGTCTCAACTTCATCTATCATTATGGTGAAGAATACAAGTCAAAAAGATGGTCGCTCCTAGAATTTGTTACGTCCTAGAAATGCTTCTCTTGAAGATCAGAAGTAAAATATTCACCTTTGTAAAGGCCACAATCAAAATATTTGTATGGGAACACTTGAGACAATGATTAAAAAATAGCAAACTATAGACACACAGAAGCAGGTATAACTTAGCTAACCATATTTTGCAACAATAATACTTCATGACAACTCCCAATGAAATTGCACCCTTGATAATAATAGAATGTAAGATTCTAGACAGTGAAACACCAGATGTTCTATACAGACAATGGCCACCTGGCAAGCAGACAGATAATCCTGTAGTAATATCTGAAAATGGTCTCATTACACTGAGAACTGAGCCATGGGCCCATACCCCAGTAATAATATGGCACAACAATGGTATAATGATAGGTGACAAATCTGTATGCTGATCTCAATGGGAAGCTTCAAGTATCAATAGACTAGACCACATAATAGACAATAAAACTATTCTGCACTCTCCTGCTCTACATTCAAATTGTAAACTTAACTGGAAACAGGGTTGGAGATTTCACCAACTAGTGCAATGTCTACATAGTAGACTTGGGAGACACCTCATTAATAGTCAAAATGTCCTAATAAGAAACTATGTAGAAAGGTTAGGACACTTAAAAGATGTAATCTCAGGCCTCTATGCACTGCTCATAATCCATCTGTATTCTACACCAACAATACTCACATCCAGATTTTGTTGGAAATGCATCCTACATTATGAATACTCCCTCGCAGATTGGAGAGACTTCCTTAACGCATACAATAAATCATTACGTGAAACCAGACTGATATCTTCTCATTAAAAGATCCTACACTTGGCATTGGTCTCCTGCTGTCCTTCTTCATCATTCTGAATGCTGGAGATTCAAATGGCCTGACTGTGACTTGATTCATATCCCATGGCAATATCATGTTAGTAGACCTTTTTATTGATCAGATCTGAACATCATTAACATCGAAGGAAGATGTGACTCTCACCCCCTCATACCACTCAGACCACCTGGAGATTTTACACGACATGCGGGACAGTTCAATACCCAACAATGACAAACAGCAATGAAGAATGGCTCAACGAACAGGCTTGGGCTGTGGCTTATAAAAGGATCATTTATAAGCTCCATGAACAGATGTAAACTTTTGATCAGATATGGGAGCCCCTTTTAAGACTCTGAGTAAATTAATTATATGCTGACAATGGTGCTTGAGGCCACTTGGTTGACAACAAAAAATTATAGGATTATAAAAGGTTTATGGGGATTCAGTACAGGTGGAAGGGAAAAGGAGAGATAATAAATATTATTATAAGTGCATAACTCAGAAGACATTTTAAACAACAGGGGTCTTGTCCATACGCGACCAGGTAGGACAAATTCAATTGTGAGAAAAAAGGAACCTGGTCTCGGTTTTGTTTTTCTACTCTTTATTTAGGTAGACTTAGTGCCTAAATTATTTAATTCATAGGCACTTAATTATTCTGTACTTTTGAGAAGACAGGCATTGTACGTTACTAGGACACAAATCAATATATAAATGTATTCCATCACACTGAATCCCTATCCCAATCTTTTTAGTTAATGCAGCTTGTGTCCACCTATTTGTTCCACTCTAGACCCTTGGAGCGTGAAGATCTCTGCTACACAAATATCTCTTTGTTCTTATCTTGTATGCACTTGATTTTCCAGCTAAATTGCTTTGTTCCTTAAAGACATTCTTCATTACAGATGTTTCTCTTTATTATAAAGTGTTGAAGGGATAGAGATGTTCTGTTGAGTACATTACGGATGTTAGTATGCAACCATACATATTTTGTCATGTTCTTAACAAGAAAGCCTGTAAAAGATTATTGCAAAAAAAAACATTGCTGGGAGTATAAATCAATCAAGGCGCCTGCTCGGCAATGCTTCAAAAGCTTCAGTTTGTGCAGGGGAGCCGTCTGCCTTAGGGGATCTCTAAACACGGCGGACAGGCCGGCAGAACAATCACCATACTCTAAGGGCCTGATTCACAGAACTAACTTAAGACAAAATCCTAAACTTACTACCATTACTCATTTTGGTACTCACAGACGGCACTTACTTATTTTGGTTTTCACAGAAGGCACTTACTCATTTTGGTATTCACAGAAGGCACATATGTGAATGCCAAAATGAGTAAATTACTCAAAATTAGTAAATTACTCAAAATTAGTAAGTTACTCAAAAAGAGTAAATTACTAATTTTGATATTTATAGAAGGCACTTACTCTTCAATGAGTAACTGCCTTCTGCGAATGCCAAAATGAGTAAGTGCCTTCTGTGAATACCAAAATGAGTAAGTGTCTTCTGTGAATACCAAAATGGTAGTAAGTTTAGGATTTTGTCTTAAGTTAGTTCTGTGAATCGGGCCCAATGTGACACTGCAATCCTCTCATGGTGCTGGGAGGCTTCAAAACCTAAAATGGCAGTAGATCAGAGCATGGCATCAACTATCAATTCAATTCAATTCAATTCCTTTATTCGGTTTTCATGAAATTACAAAAACCATAAAAGTACATCCTTTATATAAAACATTAATAAAAGTAGTTAAAAATATCATCCTCGGATTACAATAAATAAATTTAAAAAACTTTTACAAATTCTATCAAGGACAGTACACACCAACAAGATAAAGTGCCAAAAAGCCGGATCAATTTTAAACAACATCAAATGGGGACATTGGAGTGCAGAAGGGAAACCACTGTGTGCTTATGTAGAATATGCTGCACCAATCCTATTCTAAATTAGTCCGGTGTCTAACACAGAGTTTCAAAAAAATGGGCTATATTTTTTGCAAAGCACTCCACTTCCAGGAATTGCATCGCGAGGTAAGCTGGGCGGCATTGTCGCAGGCCCAGCATTTTTAATATGGGTATTATCCAGTGTTTCCTCGGTTCCTGATAAAATTTACAAAACAAAACCACATGCATTGATGATTGCATTGAAACTTCATCGCAGAGACAGGTTGACAACATTTTAGACCCATCGTTCGTTTTAGGAAAGCTTATCAAATGGTGGAATATGTTCATCCTGAAACGCACCAAAACAAACCTATCGAAGGCACTCAAATTAAATGTTAAATAGGGCTGAATTATTAAAGTGGTTTGGATCATTAAGATCTGTTGAACCGAACGTTTATTTGCCTCCATTACAAATCTAAGCCCTTCCAAATGAGTCAGACAAAGTTTTTTCAGCCTTTTTCTGGAGACCTCTAATATCTGCGAGGGATTGTAATAATACCTTATCAATCCAAGATACTCAAGAAGTTTTTTTTACATATGAGAGCCATCCGATCTTATGATTATTTTCAAGGCCGAGACAATCGTTGAGGGGCCCCTGGTTAAAGGATGTTTTGGGGGATGACCATACGATGCCATAGCAAAATCGGTTGTGATTTCACTATGTCAATGATATATGGTAAACCTAATTCTGCGTGACAATTAAAAGTCGAGATACCTCGTGGAACAGCCAATAAGAACTTCAAAAAGGCGTTCTCTGCTTTTTGTAGGGCTTCTACCCTTCCGTATCCCCACACCCCAGCTCCATAAGTCACTGTACTGATACACTTGGCTTGGTAAATTTGAAGCCATCTCTACCGGAGGTCTTTTACCTAGCCTCTGTGCGAAGTTGACTACCGCAGTAGTTGCCCTCATGAGCAGCAGTTTCGTGGCCTCTATTGCTTGTCTCCATGAACACTTATCATCGATTAAAATGCCTAGATAAGGATATGTGGTGGTGTTCTCTAACTTTGTATTCTCAATATAGATGTCCTTCGTTTTCTTTCGCTTTTTCCCACAGCACATTGCAAAGGTTTTTTTGATGTTAATTCTCAAATCCAAGTTTGCCATAAATCTATAGTACCTGTTAAGGGCGCGTTGTAGTTCTATGGGAGTCCGTGCTATAATGACGGCATCATCCGCGTAAAGTAAGGCAGGTATTGGGCGTTTCTGTAAATGGGGTAAGTCCTGGCACCCTTCCAACATGGCTTGTTCAAGGCGGTTAGTATAGAGTGTAAAAAGGAAGGGTCCCAGGACACAACCCTGCCTTACTCCCCTCTCCACTCTAAACGGTGCCGTGAGCTCTCCATTTATACCAAACCGCACCCTTGCCGTGCATAAAGTTCTCGTAGGAAATTTACCAGGGTGATCTCTACGCCCATCTCTGTTAAAATTCTCCATAATTTGGCATGGCTCATGCAGTCAAAGGCTGCTGTTAAGTCTACATATGCCATATAGAGGTTTCCCCCCTTAGCATTAACATATTTGCTCATTAAAAGAGTCAAGTTAAGACCTTGCTCCATGGTGCCCAGGCCTTCCCTGAACCCAAATTGGAGATCGGACAGTATTTTGTTGTCATCTGCCCATTGTTGTAAATGATTAAGGACAGTACATCCTGCCTCTTTGCCCAAGGAGTCTAGTTGTCAGGATTCTCCTCTACCCATTCCATCCTCTGTCTCTTTAAAGCCAGAGGAGTAATTGTATTTATAAAAATCACGCCCCATTCCCGTGCACCAGCACCTCATGTGTAATGAAAGTGTTTGCGTTTGCATTTCTAATGTGTAATGTGTTTATAACATTCCATTTGTATATGTAATGTAAAGACCGGGCTAATGTGCTTTTATATTGCAGGCCAGTTTATGAATCTTCATTGTGTCTTAATCATGAATAGCTCGAGAGTGTTTTAGTTGCAGAGACACGTTTTAATCTGAACAATCCTTTGATGCTTTAGAGCCGCGTTTGGCTCGCAGCTTGCTTTTACATGGAGAAAGAAAATCTACACCTTAGAGAGTATCTCGATGAATACCTTGCAAATGGTTTCATTCGACATTCCAAGTCACCAGTGTCATCAGCTCTTTTTTTTATTCCAAAAAAGGGAGGCGAGTTGCATACGTGCATAGATTATAGAGCTCTGAACAATGTGACAATAAAGAATAGGTATCCTTTACCTCTGATTCCCACTTTGTTGGATCAAGTAAAAAAGGCAACTATGTATTCTAAATTGGATTTACGCGGGGCTTATCATCTTGTGAGAGTCCGAAAAGGCGATGAGTGGAAGACAGCTTTTCGAACCAAATTTGGCCTCTTCGAATACCAAGTTATGCCTTTCGGACTTTGTAATGCTCCTGCTGCTTTCCAATTTTTTATAAATGAAGTTTTGCATGAATTCATTGATATATGCTGTGTTGTCTATATCGATGACATTTTGATATTTTCCAACTCTGAAAAAGAACATGTACAGCAAGTTCGTGCCATTCTTCAAAAATTGCTTTCCAATTCACTATTCGTAAAACTGGAAAAGAGTCTATTTCATCTTTCAAGAGTTGAATTCCTAGGTTATGTCATCAGCCCTAGTGGTATTGAAATGGATCCTAAAAAAGTAGAAGCGGTAAAATCCTGGCCCAGTCCAATTACTGTAAAACAGGTTCAAAGCTTTATTGGCTTTGCGAATTTTTATCGCCGCTTTATTCATAATTTCTCTCAGATAATCACTCCCATTACCAAATTACTGCGAAAAGGAGTAAAATTTGTCTGGTCAGACCAAGCTGAAGACGCCTTTCGAGAACTCAAAGAATAATTTACTACAGCCCCAATCTTAAGTCATCCAGATCCCAGTCAACCTTTTATAGTGGAAGCTGATGCTTCACAGTTTGCACTTGGGGGAATCCTGTCTCAAAGAAACACGGACACAGGCCAGATGCATCCAATAGCCTTTTATTCCAGAAAATTGTCTGAAGCAGAATTGAATTATGCCATTGCTGATAAAGAACTTTTAGCGATAAAAGCAGTTTTTGAAGAATGGCGTCACTACTTGCTCGGTGCTCGTCATCCTGTAACAATTTACACTGACCATAGAAACCTTCAAGCTTTAAGATCGGTAAAAGCTCTATCAGCCAGACAGTTGAGGTGGTCAATGTTCTTTAACAATTATAATTTTGTAATCACTTATCGTCCAGGAAAAGAAAATCTAAAAGCTGATGCATTATCTAGGATAGGTAATAACGTAATTGAACCGCCCCAAGAACCTCAACCTGTTATTCCTACATCCTGCTTTCAAGCAGGTCTATTTACTTGTGATATAATAACTGACATTAAAAGAGAGTTGAACACAAAAGGTTTTGAAGAATGGAGAAAGGATTATCCTTTTCTTCAAAAAAGAGGTGATCTGATTTTCATGCATGATCTCATTTTTGTACCCACTGGAACAATCAGGAAAGATATTCTCCATTTTCACCATGACACATCTTTAACTGCTCATCCAAGCATTGTAAAAACTTATGAACTAGTCAAAAGAACGTTCTGGTGGCCATCCATGTTTAAAGATGTACAAAGTTTCGTAGAGACTTGCAGTGTCTGTATTCAAAACAAGCCGTCTCATCAGGCACCAAGTGGTTTGCTATCTCCTCTTCCTATACCACCTCATCCATGGCACACCATCTCTTTAGATTTTATAGTTGAACTTCCGGTCACGAAAAAAGGTTATTCGACCATCCTGACAATAGTTGACCAGTTTTCACGTATGGCTCATTTTGTTCCATTAAAAAAGTTGCCAACTGCTATGGAACTTGCTCATCTGATTATGGCAAACGTTATACGTTTGCACGGTATTCCATCAGTAGTTATTTCCGATAGAGGTTCACAATTTATTTCTCGAGTTTGGCAAAAATTAAGTTCCCTCTTAAATATGGAAGTCCGTTTATCATCAAGCTACCATCCCCAGACTGATGGCTTAACTGAACGCACCAATCAAACCATTGAACAATTTATTTGTTGTATGTTAACTAGTGTTGAAGAAGATTGGTCTGATCTTTTAAGTCAGTTAGAATTTGCCTATAACAATGTGGATCATACTTCTTTAGGAATGTCTCCATTCTTTTGTAATTTTGGTTATCATCCTAAAAGCTTCCCAGAAGAAATTAAAGAAGTAAGTTCAGTACCAGCCATTTCCGAATATGTTTCCAAATTATCTTCCATCCAATAACAGGCTGCTTTCAAATTGGCACAAGCAAAAGAAAATCAGAAAAAATTTGCAGATAAGCATAGGACAATACAACCATCTTACTCACCTGGAGATAAGGTTTGGTTAAGTACCAAAAATTTGAGAATTAAGGGAAATCGTAAATTTAACCCTAAATTTATTGGTCCTTTCTCAATTGATAAAGTCATAAACCCAGTATGTGTCAGATTGAATCTCCCTTCAAAGTATCGATTCCATCCCGTGTTCCATGTATCTTTGGTCAAACCCTTTCATCCTCAAACTCGTTTCATTCAACCCCCGTCTTCTATCTTAGTAGATGGAAATCCTGAATTTGAGGTAAAAACAATTTTAGATTCAAAAAGAGTCAGAGGAAAACTTTTTTATCTTGTGGACTGGAAGGGTTACGGTCCCGAAGAAAGATCATGGGAACCATTGGAAAACCTAAAAAATGCACCTAAAAGGGTAAAAAATGTTCATGTCCAACATCCAGACAAACCTAAACCTATCTCACCAGTTTTAGGGGGGATCTTGAGGAGGGAGTACTGTCATGATTCTCCTCTACCCATTCCGTCCTCTGTCTCTTTAAAGCCAGAGGAGTGATTGTATTTATAAAAATCCCGCCCCATTCCCGTGCACCAGCACCTCATGTGTAATGAAAGTGTTTGCGTTTGCATTTCTAATGTGTAATGTGTTTATAACATTCCATTTGTATATGTAATGTAAAGACCGGGCTAATGCGCTTTTATATTGCAGGCCAGTTTATGAATCTTCATTGTGTCTTAGTCATGAATAGCTCGAGAGTGTTTTAGTTGCAGAGACACGTTTTAATCTGAACAATCCTTTGATGCTTTAGAGCCGCGTTTGGCTCGCAGCTTGCTTTTACGTGTGCGTGCGCACGTATTCCTGGGTGCGGTTCTATTTAAACCGCAACCAGGCTTCTGGAAAACGCTTTGCCTTCTGGCCCAACAGAAGGAAGGATCGCGTTTAGGAGCTCTCCGCTTGATAAGAAGAATCCAACGCAGGGCACTCCGTTTGACCCGGTTTCCAAGAACAAAGCCAGCTGAAAAGAAGACCGAGTTAAGTACATTTTGAATTATCTCAAAAAGGCGCGCTTCGCAAGAAAGACTGAGCATTGACTTTTGTTTAGAAAAACTATCTGATGTCCTCAGAGGGGAAAACTACTGAAAAGATTCCAGGAAGGCCTTTCTGACAAATGTAAAGAATTTACCTTTTTGGCAAAAAGAAGGGGAAAGACTTGATTTGTGTTAAACTCTTATACTTATGTTGGTGCTTTTAAAAACAAAAGTCAAAAGCATCGCAAGAGGTTACATTGCGATGCCATTTAAGTGATTTCATTTGTGGAAAGAAAGTCAAGGTTTTGGAGTTTGTAGAGAGAGGTGTTGGTGTTTTTTCCTTATTGTGTTACAACAGGTTTTGAGCACAGGAGAGTAAAGGAAAACAACAATCTCCAAAAAAAAAGTCATATGTACAAGTAAGTCAAGGCGCTAAAGGAATAACTTGAGAATAATTTTGATGGAACACTTGTTTATATAAATTATTTTGTTTCCTTAGTATTAGATGCAAGACACAGTTAACCAAACAACAACCAAGATCCCTTGACGACTTCACACATCTACCAAGACAAGAAATACTGGACGAAAGACTGAATTATCTGATCGCAGGTAGGAGTCTCAGTAGTGAATCTAGCAAGGGCACAGAGCAAAACAGGGTTAAGGGGTGGAGTTGGGAATATAGGAATTCGAAGAGAATCTTTAGTAAATTCCAACCGCTTGTTGTTTCGCAGGTCGACAGCAAGAGCCCTCCCTCGCACCATCACGTCCAGTACCGGCCCTCCTCCCAAATCTCTAGTTTTTATTCTTAGCTGTAAATTTAGAATCAGCAAGTTTAATAGTTAGATTTCTGGGAAGTTGGTCCCTTGCGTCTCTGCGAAATCTTCTACGTCGTCCAAGATCTCCAGCACAGCCCAAGGTAAGGGACGACGTAGTTTGGCTTCTGACAGAAGGCAAAGCCCAAGAATAAAATGTTGCCCAGGCGCAAAGGACCAAGTTACCTTACAGGATATAGCAGCAATCCTAAAGGATTTGAAAGATGAAAATACATCTTTACGTAGAGATATGTCAGCCCTACAAGAGTCTATCCAGCGTAAACCCATTTTGACTCCAGCAACTTTTCAGGGTCCATCTTCTGAGTCTGGAGCTTCAACTCAAATTCAAGAAGTTACTCCGGTTCCCACTCCTTTAGCTCAACCTGCAAGATTTTATGGAGACTGTAATAAGTTTTCCATATTTATGCAGCAGTGTCATTTACACTTTTTGGCAAAGAAGTCAGCCTTCCCTGATGATTCATCCAAAATAGCTTTCATGCTATCATACTTTGGAGGTGATGCTGCTCTTTGGTCAATTCCATTAGTCGAAAATTATGACCCAATTTTATATAATTTAAAAAATTTTGAACGTGTTTTAAAAAAGATATTTGCTAAGCATGTATTTGTACAATCTGCCGATAATGAGCTTCTGGGTTTAAAACAGGGATCTTCTGATTTACTTCACTACATTTCTCAGTTTAATCGGTTGGTTCTAGAAGCTAGGTGGCCTTACGACAAAAGAGTCTCTATTTTTTATAGAGGTTTAAGAGATGATCTTAAGGATATGGTTACTTAAATTTTGGAACCTCCAGAGGATATAAATGACTTCATTGATTTAGTAGTAAAACTAAATTATCGCCTAAGTGAAAGAAAGGGAGAAAGAGGAAGGAGTGATCACAAACTTTTATTTGTAAAGGAAAAGAGTTCTAGTTCTACACCTCGTGAAGTTAGTTCTAAGCTGGATTCTGTAGAACCTATGCAGATAGGTTCAGTTCGGGGTCCTTTAACAAAAGAGGAAAAAGACAAAAGACGAAAGATGAACCAATGCCTTTACTGTGGAAAGACAGGCCATTTTGTAAAAGATTGCCCCACTCATCCTAACAAAGCAAAATCTAAGGTTTCAGATATAGCAGTTATTCAGGAACAATCAGGAAACTAGAATACTCGACGAATGAAGAGGTCAGTTTGTCGAGTGCTATTTCTAATTTGGCCTCTACTGTTCCACCTATAGGATGTAAACATTTTTGCATCATAGTAGAGTTAAGAAGTTTACTTTCCGCTTTACCAGCTAAAAGGGTAGAAGCAGTCATAGATTCAGGAGCAACTGGAAATGTTAATGACTCTCATTTCTTTTCTCGATTAGGTTTGGAATCAGTTTAAAAAGATCATCCTGAAATAGTAAGAGCAGTAGATGGTAAAGAGTTAACTTCCGGGCCCATCAACAGACAAACCGAAGTATTAGAAATGGACTGTTCTCCTATTCATAGGGAGAAAATAACTTTTGACATTATTGATGCACCTCAATTCAGACTAATTTTGGGAATTCCTTGGTTAGTTTCACACAATCCACATATAGATTGGATATCCAAGACTGTAACATTCAAGTCCACTCATTGCTTGAATCAATGCTTTCTTCTTGAAAGATCTAAGGATGAAATTCAAGGTTTAGACTTTAGTGTCGAGTCTACTAGCGTTTTGGCCTTAGAAGGGGTCCCTTCGGTGTACTCAGATCTTTCAGACGTTTTCGATAAGAAAAAAGCTAACACACTTCCACCACACAGGGATTTTGATTGCAGGATTGATCTTGTTCCCGGAGCTACTTTACCCTGTAGTAGGATATATGCACTAACAGAGAAAGAAAATCTACACCTTAGAGAGTATCTCGATGAATACCTTGCAAATGGTTTCATTCGACATTCCAAGTCACCAGTGTCATTAGCTCTTTTTTTTTATTCCAAAAAAGGGAGGCGAGTTGCGTATGTGCATAGATTATAGAGCTCTGAACAATGTGACAATAAAGAATAGGTATCCTTTACCTCTGATTCCCACTTTGTTGGATCAAGTAAAAAAGGCAACTATTTATTCTAAATTGGATTTACGCGGGGCTTATCATCTTGTGAGAGTCCGAAAAGGCGATGAGTGGAAGACAGCTTTTCGAACCAAATTTGGCCTCTTCAAATACCAAGTTATGCCTTTCGGACTTTGTAATGCTCCTGCTGCTTTCCAATTTTTTATAAATGAAGTTTTGCATGAATTCATTGATATATGCTGTGTTGTCTATATCGATGACATTTTGATATTTTCCAACTCTGAAAAAGAACATGTACAGCAAGTTCGTGCCATTCTTCAAAAATTGCTTTCCAATTCACTATTCGTAAAACTAGAAAAGAGTCTATTTCATGTTTCAAGAGTTGAATTCCTAGGTTATGTCATCAGCCCTAGTGGTCTTGAAATGGATCCTAAAAAAGTAGAAGCGGTAAAATCCTGGCCCAGTCCAATTACTGTAAAACAGGTTCAAAGCTTTATTGGCTTTGCGAATTTTTATCGCCGCTTTATTCATAATTTCTCTCAGATAATCACTCCCATTACCAAATTACTGCGAAAAGGAGTAAAATTTGTCTGGTCAGACCAAGCTGAAGACGCCTTTCGAGAACTCAAAGAATAATTTACTACAGCCCCAATCTTAAGTCATCCAGATCCCAGTCAACCTTTTATAGTGGAAGCTGATGCTTCACAGTTTGCACTTGGGGGAATCCTGTCTCAAAGAAACACGGACACAGGCCAGATGCATCCAATAGCCTTTTATTCCAGAAAATTGTCTGAAGCAGAATTGAATTATGCCATTGCTGATAAAGAACTTTTAGCGATAAAAGCAGTTTTTGAAGAATGGCGTCACTACTTGCTCGGTGCTCGTCATCCTGTAACAATTTACACTGACCATAGAAACCTTCAAGCTTTAAGATCGGTAAAAGCTCTATCAGCCAGACAGTTGAGGTGGTCAATGTTCTTTAACAATTATAATTTTGTAATCACTTATCGTCCAGGAAAAGAAAATCTAAAAGCTGATGCATTATCTAGGATAGGTAATAACGTAATTGAACCGCCCCAAGAACCTCAACCTGTTATTCCTACATCCTGCTTTCAAGCAGGTCTATTTACTTGTGATATAATAACTGACATTAAAAGAGAGTTGAACACAAAAGGTTTTGAAGAATGGAGAAAGGATTATCCTTTTCTTCAAAAAAGAGGTGATCTGATTTTCATGCATGATCTCATTTTTGTACCCACTGGAACAATCAGGAAAGATATTCTCCATTTTCACCATGACACATCTTTAACTGCTCATCCAAGCATTGTAAAAACTTATGAACTAGTCAAAAGAACGTTCTGGTGGCCATCCATGTTTAAAGATGTACAAAGTTTTGTAGAGACTTGCAGTGTCTGTATTCAAAACAAGCCGTCTCATCAGGCACCAAGTGGTTTGCTATCTCCTCTTCCTATACCACCTCATCCATGGCACACCATCTCTTTAGATTTTATAGTTGAACTTCCGGTCACGAAAAAAGGTTATTCGACCATCCTGACAATAGTTGACCAGTTTTCACGTATGGCTCATTTTGTTCCATTAAAAAAGTTGCCAACTGCTATGGAACTTGCTCATCTGATTATGGCAAACGTTATACGTTTGCACGGTATTCCATCAGTAGTTATTTCCGATAGAGGTTCACAATTTATTTCTCGAGTTTGGCAAAAATTAAGTTCCCTCTTAAATATGGAAGTCCGTTTATCATCAAGCTACCATCCCCAGACTGATGGCTTAACTGAACGCACCAATCAAACCATTGAACAATTTATTCGTTGTATGTTAACTAGTGTTGAAGAAGATTGGTCTGATCTTTTAAGTCAGTTAGAATTTGCCTATAACAATGTGGATCATACTTCTTTAGGAATGTCTCCATTCTTTTGTAATTTTGGTTATCATCCTAAAAGCTTCCCAGAAGAAATTAAAGAAGTAAGTTCAGTACCAGCCATTTCCGAATATGTTTCCAAATTATCTTCCATCCAAGAACAGGCTGCTTTCAAATTGGCACAAGCAAAAGAAAATCAGAAAAAATTTGCAGATAAGCATAGGACAATACAACCATCTTACTCACCTGGAGATAAGGTTTGGTTAAGTACCAACAATTTGAGAATTAAGGGAAATCGTAAATTTAACCCTACATTTATTGGTCCTTTCTCAATTGATAAAGTCATAAACCCAGTATGTGTCAGATTGAATCTCCCTTCAAAGTATCGATTCCATCCCGTGTTCCATGTATCTTTGGTCAAACCCTTTCATCCTCAAACTCGTTTCATTCAACCCCCGTCTTCTATCTTAATAGATGGAAATCCTGAATTTGAGGTAAAAACAATTTTAGATTCAAAAAGAGTCAGAGGAAAACTTTTTTATCTTGTGGACTGGAAGGGTTACGGTCCCGAAGAAAGATCATGGGAACCATTGGAAAACCTAAAAAATGCACCTAAAAGGGTAAAAAATGTTCATGTCCAACATCCAGACAAACCTAAACCTATCTCACCAGTTTTAGGGGGGATCTTGAGGAGGGAGTACTGTCATGATTCTCCTCTACCCATTCCATCCTCTGTCTCTTTAAAGCCAGAGGAGTGATTGTATTTATAAAAATCCCGCCCCATTCCCGTGCACCAGCACCTCATGTGTAATGAAAGTGTTTGCGTTTGCATTTCTAATGTGTAATGTGTTTATAACATTCCATTTGTATATGTAATGTAAAGACCGGGCTAATGCGCTTTTATATTGCAGGCCAGTTTATGAATCTTCATTGTGTCTTAGTCATGAATAGCTCGAGAGTGTTTTAGTTGCAGAGACACGTTTTAATCTGAACAATCCTTTGATGCTTTAGAGCCGCGTTTGGCTCGCAGCTTGCTTTTACGTGTGCGTGCGCACGTATTCCTGGGTGCGGTTCTATTTAAACCGCACCCAGGCTTCTGGAAAACGCTTTGCCTTCTGGCCCAACAGAAGGAAGGATCGCGTTTAGGAGCTCTCCGCTTGATAAGAAGAATCCAACGCAGGGCACTCCGTTTGACCCGGTTTCCAAGAACAAAGCCAGCTGAAAAGAAGACCGAGTTAAGTACATTTTGGATTATCTCAAAAAGGCGCGCTTCGCAAGAAAGACTGAGCATTGACTTTTGTTTAGAAAAACTATCTGATGTCCTCAGAGGGGAAAAGTACTGAAAACATTCCAGGAAGGCCTTTCTGACAAATGTAAAGAATTTACCTTTTTGGCAAAAAGAAGGGGAAAGACTTGATTTGTGTTAAACTCTTATACTTATGTTGGTGCTTTTAAAAACAAAAGTCAAAAGCATCGCAAGAGGTTACATTGCGATGCCATTTAAGTGATTTCATTTGTGGAAAGAAAGTCAAGGTTTTGGAGTTTGTAGAGAGAGGTATTGGTGTTTTTTCCTTATTGTGTTACAACAGGTTTTGAGCACAGGAGAGTAAAGGAAAACAACAATCTCCAAAAAAAAAGTCATATGTACAAGTAAGTCAAGGTGCTAAAGGAATAACTTGAGAATAATTTTGATGAAACACTTGTTTATATAAATTATTTTGTTTCCTTAGTATTAGATGCAAGACACAGTTAACCAAACAACAACCAAGATCCCTTGACGACTTCACACATCTACCAAGACAAGAAATACTGGACGAAAGACTGAATTATCTGATCGCAGGTAGGAGTCTCAGTAGTGAATCTAGCAAGGGCACAGAGCAAAACAGGGTTAAGGGGTGGAGTTGGGAATATAGGAATTCGAAGAGAATCTTTAGTAAATTCCAACCGCTTGTTGTTTCGCAGGTTGACAGCAAGAGCCCACCCTCGCACCATCACGTCCAGTACTGGCCCTCCTCCCAAATCTCTAGTTTTTATTCTTAGCTGTAAATTTAGAATCAGCAAGTTTAATAGTTAGATTTCTGGGAAGTTGGTCCCTTGCGTCTCTGCGAAATCTTCTACGTCGTCCAGGATCTCCAGCACAGCCCAAGGTAAGGGACAACGTAGTTTGGCTTCTGACACTAGTAAGGAAATGGGGCTGTAGCAGGATGGATTATGTTGGTCTCCTTTTTTAAATATCGGGACCAGGATTGTTTCTGACCACAAGTCAACAAGCCCCACAGCACAAGAGGCTTCTAGTACTCTGGTCAGAATTGGGGTCCATAGGTCCATATTGTGCTTAAAGAGATCTACTGGGACCCCATTGGGCCTGGCGCCTTTCCTCCTTTACTCGCCATTAGGGCATTTTCAACTTCCATCTGGGTAATGCATAGGGGTAAAGGATAAGTTACAGGGTTAAGGTGGAGACTTATATTCTCTTTTTCTATTAACAGACAATCTTCCTTGGTAGTTAATCCAAATATATGTGAGAAATTTTCTACCCATTCAGTTTCATCTCTGGCAATATCGATTTTTGGGTTATCCCTAGATTCAGAGAGAAAGAGAGTTTTAATGGCCTTCCAGAAAGCAGTGCTGTCCTTGATAATACAGCTTTTCTCCAGTTCATCCCAAATTTCCTTTTTCAATTCAGCTTTCCTTAGTTGTATAGCCTGATTATATGCTTTTCTAAGCTGGGCGATTTCTTGCCTATCCCTTTCTTCTTTATGTAGGGCAATTTTTAGGTCGGTATATGTTTTTGTGCAGCTCTTATTGAACCATCTATTACTCAAACCTTTCCTTCGCTTTTGTTGGACACAAAGGGCTTCTTTTACTACCTTTGTTATTGCCATGAAACTGCTTAAAACCTCTTGATGTGAGGTTGATATATCCAGGCAGTCATTTATAAATTTAAGGGAATTCTTTACTACCACTGTTGTGGTCTCATGTGGGTCTACTTTGGTCCACTTGAGAGTATACCCATTCGACCTATCGATGATCACATTTTTTTGTCTATACAGTCTCTCTAAATTGCTTCTATCAGATTTATTTGGGCATGATATTAAAACACTATTTGGAAAATGGTCGCTGGTAGCATTGTCATGAGTTTTAAAATTCAATAAACGGGACGTAACACTGCTTGATACTAAGATAAAATCTATAATAGAAGTTGATCCTCTACTGTAGAATGTCTGAGTGAGTGGAACTGGGGGTATCACCAGTTCATTAGCCAAACTAAGTTCTAAAATAAATAAAGTCTTATTCAGACAATCGCCATTTGTGATGTGTGGGAAATGCATTAGATTATCTCTGTTTTCGTCAGTCAAACCACAAGTTAGATTGTTGTTATGCCCGCATAGCGTTAGGTTAAAATCACCCCCCCATATTACAAATACGTTGTTAAGAAACTTGCTTTTAATTTACTGCAGTACAAAGCGAATTTCTTTTAGAGTTAGGATTAACTGTTCTTTATGCATGTTATTGTAAAAGTTCACCAGCAAGTACATATCATGTTTATTCGTTTTAAGAGTTATGCTTTTGAAAATTAGCTTCAATTTCAGGCAAATTATTTCTTTGATCCCCAAAAGATTGGAAATGAATATTATCAAACCTCCCTTAGCTCTACCTGAGACAGAGGGAATCGCGGGCGAGAAATATGTCTTATAGCCCTCAATATGTATGGCCAAAATGGCCCTAATCTTTTTTTCCCTTGGTTGCTCTGTTTGATCACATTGGGGACATGTTTTTATACGGCCATAGCCCCCGACAGGTTCAACACTTGATTTATCTACAGGGGGCCAATTCTTTTGTTTTTTCTGGGGAGGTTGTATAGAGGAATCAGAATCACTCAACACAATCTCGTCAGAAATATGCTGGATACAAGCATTCAGAAGTACATTAGATTTTGACCCAGACCGCAGAGAGTCCAAGGGCTCGGCTTCAGCTTGTACCGATTCAGGGATACTGCAAGACGATCCTGCCTCCGGTGACTCTTCTACGGAGGCTATTTGTTTATCTAGAGTCCCCATAGCCCCAGTGAGGTAACTCAATAGAGTTTGCTGCGCATCATTGGAGGTCCCTTTTGCTATACGAGACTTAGGGCTTGGCAACTTTCTTTTGCCCATTACTAATTATGATATTAGTTACCTTTATGCTAACCTGGCTATCTTTCACCTTATAGAATATATGGTAGTCCACGTTATACTTCTTTCCCCCCAGTAACCAATAACAAAGCTGACGACGAAATCAAATGTCAATAGGTGAATAACCTACTCAGTACAACATTGACAAAATACAAAGGGAGCCTAGATTAGTAATATGGTAAATATTAGTACTCAATTGGACAGTTCAATCCTTACTCACAGTCTATGGCCAATTGTTCCGCGTGAGAGTCAAGAGATTGGGCCCAGCCCAGCCTCATCCGGTCAAGGATGGGCCCGCCCTTGGCCCGGGCGAGTCCGCGAGATTCCAGAGCTGCGGGAGCCCCCAGTGAATTTTGTTGACCCTGGTGGCAGGTGACACTGCTCCTCATGCGAGACCGCACTACCCTCTGAAAAATGCAGTCCAGGCAGTCCGCAGTACGCGTTCGTGAGCAGAAGGAGGGTAATGCAGAGTCCTGTGGTCAAGGCCCCCAAGCAGCGGCACAAACGATGAGGCGGCAATACAGGCAAGAGAGGGCGTCCCGCGCCGCGGGAGTCCCAGGCGAGTTTTGTTGACCCTGGTGGCAGCTGACGATGCTCCTCATGCGAGACTGCACTGCCCTCTGGAAGATGCAGTCCAGGCAGTCCACGGTCCGCATTCGGGAGCAGAAGGAGGGTTATGCAGAGTCCTGTGGTCAAGGCCCCCAGGCAGCGGCACAAACGATGAGGCGGCAATACAGGCAAGAGAGGGCGTCCCCCCAACTATCATTATTTGTGCGAGATAAAATCTTCAACAGGTGCTCTTGTGAAACATGCCAAATTCGTGTGACATAGGGAGGAATCAGGAAAATTGGCATGTGTGTCGTTGTGGCATCACAGCCAAGTGCTTAATTTGAGCAGGTGCTTTCAGGTGCTCAGCACCTGCACTTCTTTCACAGGGCCGGGGCTACAATTTCTGACCCTGCAGGTATTGGTCTCAATATTAATTGTTCAAATTCAAAATAAAAAGAATAACATACATTGCATGGTGACTGGCTGGTAAATGTTCATAGACAGGCCAGCATACGCCTGTCCAGGCAGGCATGATTGTGTATCATCACGTTAATGATGATGTCATCTCGCCGATCACAAATCCAAGAAGTCATCGACAAACTATGTCTTGCATTCTATTTCCTGAGTCTGCTGCACCCTGCCACTGCCTGAGTCTAAGCCTCCCATTGGATAATTGCTGCTGGGGGCTGGCTCAAGACGGAGTTGAGGCAAGGAAGCTGTGAGAGCGCATTTGGAACTTGGCAGTGAGGGCTCTTGAGGAAGAATAAATTAAAGTAAGTGTGGACTTTCCACTTGCTGTGTAGCCAGAGTAGCATATCCTGCAGCCCTGCATTGCTGCTATCCTCAACTTGCTCGATGCGGCTGTAGCCCAATACAACTTTTGTGCGCCATGGCGTCACCTGTAGAATCTGTGCGCTGCACCCCAGCATGGTAATTGCTGAGCGTGCGTGAGTCCAGTAGGCACCACAGCCATACTTACCGGCATTGGCAGCATTATGACTGGGGACAATGCCTGTGATGCAGCAGGCAGGGTCATAGGAAGTTGAGCAGTGGATGCCAATGCCGTCGCCATCCCTGAGCCTACTAATTACAGGGAGCACTAGTAGTGACATCACCTGCTGTGCTCGAGCAGCTACCTATTCTGCAAATAACCCAGTTATACTGCACTGATTAATATATGCAAAAAAAGGATTTTCATTTGGTGTACATTTTGTTTTTGCACTCGGTGTAGGTAAGAAAGTAAAACACATGTCATCTTCCTCTTCTTTAGGAAAGACAACAGGAAAACGCAGAGTTCAAAATAGTAGGGACATGTACAGGCTGATAACAGGGGTCACAGGCAGCAGCAGTGTTATAGATGAGAGAGAGCAGATTTAAAGAGGAGAAAGAGAGGAGAGAGATAAGACGGAGCTAAGTAGAAGAAAAGGAGAGCAAATCAGATACAAAGAGAAAGCAGCCGTGATGTGAGAGAGCATTAAGAAGAGAGAAGATAGAATGTAAGGATGTAGACGAAAGGACAGAGGAAAAAAAGCAGACTAATTATAAAACGGAAACACATCTAATCACTGCTAGAAGAGTGATCGTAAAGAGCCAAGATCGAGGGGAGAGAGAGCACAGCATGAACAAACGTGAAAAGGAAAAAAGGCAGGGGTAGAATGAATAGAGGGCAAATCAGAAATGCAGGGAATAAAGTAACACACCAGGCATGACAAAGATGATAGAAAACAATTAGAGAGGTGAGAGGATAGACTCGTAGAGCAAAGCCGTAGGGGACAGACAACAGATCAAGGTTAGAAGATAGAGACTGAGGCAGTGAGAGTGTTGAAAGTGGGGCTCACAGGAGGAAGAAGTGAGCTGTGGCCTGCTTGGTAAAATTTTCAGCACCTGCACTTCTTTTTTTTACAAATTAAGCACTGGGCGACAGACGTGGCTCAAACAGGGAAGCTTTGGGGCTGTCCAGTGTTCCACGTGCATCACCTTTGTGAATCATCGTACACGAATGTCTGGCAAGTTTTATTGCCTCTGCCAACACTGGATGCAATAGCTGTGCTGATATATATATTTTTTTTACAGCAGTGTAACTGGCTCCATGGTGCTGCAAGCTGGATAAGTAGGTCATTTATCTGCGCTAACTCATTGTTCAGGGCACTCAGAGGTACTTGAGCATTCATTTATCGGTGGAATTGAGATACGCTTGCATATTATCACATTTTAATACATTCTCTATTCTGGATAATTCACATAACTGGAGAAGAGATGCTTGTAACTGGTGTCCATGTAATTACAGTAGGATCAAGAACATAACTTATTCTACTCTGATTTTTCTCATGGCTGATCACCATTTAAAAAAAGCGTCTGGATATCGGATTAAATGGAAAATTGTGCAGAAAAGGTTACGTTGTTGGCTTCTTCTCCGTGTGTGTGTGTTGGCCCGCGTGAAGGGAAGTGGGGATTTGTTTAAAAATACACTGAGATGTGCATGGTGCACTTATGATTGCTTGGTACAAGAAGGGGATTTATGGGAAAGAATGTCACCATTGTTCCTAAGTTTGTTATCTCATCGTGTTGTTTATGCTTTTTTTCCCCTAATGCCCACAATTTATTTCCTTACAAAGTGCCAAAGAAGCAAAAGGGGGAAAGGGTAAACAAAGGTATGAGATAGCAGAGAAGAGCGTGCTGACAACAGTGGACGGATCAGGAGTGGCATGTGGGGGAGGTGATGGATCACAGTGGCAGAGCTGAAGAATTCAGGGCAAGCCAAAATCAATTCATTTGCTTGATTCAGCTGTGGCAACAAAGTATGAGCCTGGTCAAGGAGTGCTCAACAATATAACCATTCTATTGCACGGCAGTTCATACCCCTGACGAGGCAACAGATCGGTAGTATGCAACTCCCTGGGAGTGCTTGGATGGAACATTAACAAACATTCTAAAAAAAATGCACAAGAGACAGGCGGGCATGAAACAATCAAGCAAAAAGAAACCTTGGTTTATTACATTTATTTAGAAAAATGTGTGATTTTTTTTTTACTGGCATATAAATTGCTTTGAGTCATTTCTAACAGCACCAACATACCATAGACTAAGGCGAAAGAGACCCTAAGTGAATTTCGTTTTAGCGACGATGGAGGGGTTCATGTATTGCCATCTGTAGATACATGAGCCATGAGAGCTCACTGGCAACCATTACAGATTTGTGACAGCAAAATGATTAGATATGTAGGGAGATGGGCAAGGCACAGATATCTTAGCAGCCCACGTTTTAGCGACAAGAGCATCACTACATATCTCTGAGCCTCCAAAGTAGAAGTCCCTCAATATGACTGGTTCAATAATTCTGATGGGACCAGTAATGAGAACTAATGGTCCAGTAGGAATTACAGGTTTTGCCGGAATTCTATTTGTCAGTAATATTTCACTGGAAACCAGTGACATTCCCAGGTGAAATACGAAGCGGGGTAAAGTATGCAGAAAACAACATAGTAAGCCCAATTCCCTCTATATTATTCCTCAGCAGGTTCCAATATATGGAACTTGTAATTCTGAGGGGGGGGGGGGGGTAGGATAAAATGTATAACATCTGGCCACTTGTAAAGAGGGCCTAAGAAGCAAGAGAGGTGCCTTTGTAGTGAGGATCTAACTAGTGTCTTTATTTCAGCACAGGGTATGGAATGTCAGCCTTCTGCGTACAAATTCAGTTGAAGTTATAAAACATGTCGAAAAGACTATATTTCCAACTTGAGAAGCGAGCAAAGAATGAATTAGACTGGACATGCAAGCTTTTTTTACAGTCAAAGTCATAGTCAGTCATTGGAAGCCGATTGTCTAGTGTCGATTGAGGGGCATGGCGCCGCTAAGAGAGGAAGTGCGATGAGCCACAAGATGCAAGCCCATTCTTCGCAGTCCGGTGCAGAGATTTGCGGCCACAGCCACCTGCATTTGCAACCAGAGAGCCGCTGGTGCCGTGGCGCAGGAGGTCTCACTGCAGCAGTATCAGTGGCCCAGTCGAGTCCGGCCCCGTTGAGTGCACAGAAGCAGCCCAGGTGCATTTGAAGCAGCCAGGGCGGCGTCCTTGATACCCTCTGCTTCCTTGGCGGTAGGTGCTGCCCAGAGCTGTGCTCCCCCAAACGCAGGTCCATTGGTGGCACCCAGCTCTGACATTGTGTAGACAAGGTGAGTTGGGGAATGTTTTGCTGAGGGGCAGACTGCAGTGAATAGCTGGTTGAGCTGGCATATAGTAAGTATTGGCGGAGAATGTGTTCCGCTCACGGAATTTGTGAATTTTTGGCAATTTCGCGATCCGCGAATCGTGCAAAATTGCCCAAAAACCTGCAATTCGCGAGTTGGCGGATTTTTTTTATTGTTTGCGCTTCAAAAATGCAATCTCGCGCGCGGCATTGACTTACCATGATTCTGCGTTCGCTGATGAGTTTTCCTCCCTGTTCGCGTGCACTGCGAGATTTTGGTAGCTGGCGGAGCAACGCCGCGATTGCGAACACGTCATTGCGACCCGAAACAGGAAATTGCCAACACGTCATTGTGACCCGAAACAGGAAAAAGGCATTGCGAGCAGGCTGGTTAAGTGGAAACAACATGTTTGCGCAAGTTCTCGTTCCCGAACTGGTAAAAATTCTCGCGAACTCGCAAAAAAAAATTCACAAGCTCACGGAATTTGGCAGATTTTTGCGAATCGCGATTACGAATTCGCGCGAATTTGCGTATTGTGAATTCGCAAATTCTGCCCATACTTAGCATATAGCAGGCTCGGCTGTTGGCATCCTACCGCTGTGGGAGGAGGTTGGGGACTGAGCTCTTCCATGGCTGGTGGGCTGGGTGTGGCTTGTGGGCATGGAGTGTGCTCTTACTGTGGAGTGAGTTAGAGTTTAGTCCTATGGTCATTTTGATGTCATGAAGCTGGAGTAAAGGAGCACTGGTTTATATCAGTGATTGTGCGGTCATTGGCCTTTTTCACCCGGAGTGCTTTTGAAGGGCACATAAGGGGGGCTACTGCACCAGTTAATTCCAGGTGGATGGCAGAACTTTCCCCTTTTATTTTAGTTTTCCTATGGTTGGGTCAGATTCAGACAGTCCAGGAGTTCTTGCCACCAGAATAACTGACTCTTGGAAGAATGGACTGTACATGCCCAAGAGTGTCTCAATAGTGGCCGATTTCCTTCGGCCAAACTCTATTATCTGTAACCCAAACATCTGGAAAGATAACAGCTAAAAACTGAGATCAAGACATACACTGACTGTGCCAAAAGACTAAAGCTAACCCTCTGAGGAATCGAGCTCCCCATTTAGGTATACTTGGGGTAGTTATGGGCACAAATCTTACAGCAGAAGCACAGGAACAACAAACTAAGAGATAGCAAGCAGCTGCTGGTTAATGCGGTCTGTGTCCTGTAGCATTTAGTGCTTTTTTCTTAGCGCAAAATGCATCCTTAGGCCAAAGGACACAAAGGTGCGTTTTGCACTAAGAAAATATCGAATTTTTTTTGAATACGCTTATCACACAATTAAGCAAAATTACAAGTAATTTTGTGGCAATTACGAGAAATTATGCTAGAGAGAATTATGTCAGTTAAATCCACCACTAAATTAGACCAGTGTGCCCAGTATTGACTTTTGGACTCATCCACATAGGTAACTTACGATTTTGAGTAATTTAAACTCTTGAATAAGTTTACTACTTTTGTCTACTTACAAAATCCAAGTGTAAGTAACTGCTAAAAAACAGTAGTATGTCGAGAACAACACATGGCCAACAACTGGTACTGCAATACCCTCCCAATAATGGAGGTAGAGAATTAAAATAATAACCCCAGACAAAATTATGTTCAATTAATGTGACACTAATTTACATTAGAAAATAAGTTCATTATTGTAATTAATTCTATAAATCCGTTTTTATAATTATTAATACATAATAATTTGCTTTCTCTAGGTGGAATTGTCCTATTTCCATTATTTAAAGATTGATTTTAAATTTAAGTTAATTAAAATAACTTTTCTGATGTTTAAGTTAAAAAATACATTCTCATCTAAAGCAAAACAATTATTTTTTATCATGCATTATTTATTAAAAGCAATATATAGAATTAAAATGAATTGGTATAATTTGATTAAAAAATATTGCAAGATTTATTTTTATATTCAAAATAGGATATGCAAATGTTTTATAATTCTTTTTTGATAATCAAAGTTATTGGTTTTAGAACATATAGGCAAATCAGCATTAACACGGAGGACAATAAATCTGTTACATCTCTGAGGACATTGCCTCCCTCCGTTCCACACCCCCATGAGATACACAGCGGCAAAATGATTTAGCAAATCACTCAGTATCATCCACAGTGCCCAGCCATTTACCTCACACCCTACCATATATCTTAGGGCATCCTTGTGCCATGTACAAAGCTGTTTCTTGGGTCGCGCACCAGTCCACTCCCTTGCGCCACTTCCCCAGGTCCGGCGGATCAGGACTTTTCCATGCCGTCGATATGTCGTGCTTGGCTACAGCCAAGGCTGTGTTAAAAAATATCTTGTAATTTCTGGACCCATCCAGCCCATCTCTGATCCTTAATAGTGAACCAAGCATCCTAGTAACTCTGTCAGCTCTTCCTCAATAGCCCCCAAAATCCCTCCAGTTTAGGACAGGACCAGACCACATGAAAAAAATCTGGCGGGGTCTGGCCGCTCCTTGTGCATGACGCGTCTGGGCATAAGCCGGCTCGATGGAGACGCAGTGGAGTGAGGTAGGCAGCATTTAGGTAGTATAGTTGGATTAGCCTAAGTTTGGCAGAGGCGGTGATTGACTTGGGTGTCATAAGGGCATTGCGCCAGTCCACTTTGTCCAGAGGGCCCACCCACTCTACCCATTGATCCCTCAACTTGTCCAGTGAGGTGGGAGTGTTATTAACTAAGGTGTGGTAAATGCGGGAGATCCCCCCTACCCAGATCTCCTAACAGAGTCTGAGCTGCAGTAGGGCGGTATTCCAGGAGCCGAGTGTGGTCGGTGATATATGCCTGGAGGGCATGTCATAGTTGTAAATACTTATAAAATTGGAAGGGATGTAGAGAATAACGGGCTTGCATGTCCTGGAAGGAGAGCATATGGCCTCTAGCCCATACGTCCCCAAGTTGCATGATGCCGATAAGATCCCAAGTTTTGAACCCCCGCAGACCACTAACTTCCAGGAGCCAAGCCCCATGCCAGAGGGGTGGGCATTGAGTCAATTTACACGACCAGCCAGTGTGTCGTAGCGATGCCTGCCAGGCCAGCAGCACGGACTGCGTCACATCTGGTAATTGGGATCGGATAGGCCCCGTACATCATGGCCTGGACTTTGGATAGTCCCCGCTCGCTCAATTCCAGCTGGTAGGGACAGACCAAACCCCATTGAACCAGTCATGGACCACCAGTAGACGCGCTGCTAAAAAATACAAGTACATATGCGTCGACCCCATGCCCCTATCAAAGGAGGGGATCCGGCATGTGGCAGGGCCAGGCGCCTCTCCCCCTGCCCCAGAGAAATTTGGTGGCTAAGCTGTCCCGTTCCCTAAACCAGGTCCTAGGGAAGCAGAAGGGAGTATTTCGAAGGGCTTAAAGAAACCTGGGGAGGATATTCATTTTAAATAAAGCAACGCTACCCAGAGGGTTTAGGGGTAACGTCTTACATTTTTGGAGGTCTTCTTTGGCCTTTTTAACCAGTGGGGTAACGTTGAGGGACCAGCCCAACTCCAGAAGCAGGGGGGCCCATATCCCCAAATAATTAAAAGAGTTGCGCCGAAGCGGTATATTGGACTGCCAGTCCTAACATTCTCTCGATAAGTGGAGTGGGACCAACACCGATTTCCCTCGGTTCAGACGAAGACCTGAGGCCTGCCCAAACGCCTGTAAAATCCGGAGGCAATGTGGTCCAGAGGAAGCGGGTTGGGCCAGAAAGAGCAAGACATCATCTGCGTATAACGCGATCTTGTCTTTTACTGTATGTGGCCATTCCCAGCCCCTGATGCGGTCCTCAGCCCGCATCAGGGACCCGAGGGCTCCATCACCAGGGCGAACAGCAATGGTGAGAGGGGACATCCCTGTCTTGTACCCCTAGCAATGGGAAAGACTTCGGACAATACGCCATTGACCAGCATTTGGCCGCGCTGCTGTGCATAGAGTACATAGACCAGAGCCATGAACTGGGGTGCAAACCCCATTTTCAGCCAATACGTCTTGTAGATATGCCCAGTCCACCGAGTCGAAAGCTTTTTCAAAATCTATGAGGAGAAGAGCTAGATAAGGGGTAAGTAAGTGTCTATGGGCCAGAGCCAGCTGCACCTCCGAAGACATTGTCGGGTCATACGCTCGGGCATAAAGCCACATTGATCTGGGTGGATCAGCAAGGGCAAGTAAGGCTTCAGGCGCTGGGCCAGGATGGTGGCGTACAACTTGATCTTTATATTGAGGAGGGATATGGGACCATAATCCGCACAGTGAAGGGTAGGGAGGCTAGGATTTTGGGAGAACCACAATAGTGGCAATATCTGTCTCTGCCGGAATGGGGCCTTTTCCCAAAGCTTTCCGAAATAGGCCGGCTAGATGGAGCACAACGCATAATATTCCTGGGGAAGCTCGTCTGATCCTGGAGTTTTACCCTATGATGTGAGGGAAATTGCTTCCTCAATTTCTTTCCTAGAGATGGGGCGGGCCAGGTCTTTCTGGGCGGCCATCTCCAACCCAGGGAGACGTACATTACCTTGTTTAGAGAGAACATGAATGGCACGTTGGTGGTTTGCACTGTGTATAAATGCCGATAATAAACGGCAAATGTTCAGGCCATCGCTAGTGAGGCACTGTGCACCGTGCTCTGGTCATCTACCACCTCTGGAATTATACGATTCGCCCTGGGATAAGTGGCTAGCCTATGCAAAATTGTACCATTTTTGTCTCCCCAACCATATACTCTCGCTACCGACGACCTCCATAGGAGCTTGGCTGCATATAGGGAGAGCTGCCTAATCTCGGCCCGAAGGTGAGCGAGTTGTTGGCCTTGGGCGGCGTCCTCAGCCAGGGAGAGTGATTGCTCCAAGTGAAGCGCCTGCACTTCCCTCAGGGTAATTCCCTGCAACTGCACCTGTCACTGTTTCTTAAGCTGCCCCTTCGCGATGCTTCGTATGGTCACCTTCCCGGCCTCCCACAGGGTAATAGGGGAGGACACTGAACCCTCGTTGGTAAGAAAATACTGTTCGAGTTCCGTCCCGAACACTTTCTTGAAGTCTTTGTCTTGGAGGAAACATGTGTTCATCCTCCATTTTTTGGCGGGCTGAGGGGGGAAGCTCCTGTACTAAGAAGCACTGGGGAGGGGTCTGAGATTCCTCTGGGCAGGATGCGAGTGTCAACAATTACCAAGCAGTCAGTGGCGGGGACGAAGATCGCATCTATGCGCGCCTGTGTGCGATGGGCTGTGGATGTATGAGTGAACTGGATGGTACGTGTTTCGCTTGTGCCGTACGGGAAACAGAGGGAGGGCCCGTTGTATCTAAAGCCAGGGAGGAAACTGCATTGAAGTCACCACCAACGCCAGTGCGGCCTTGTGGGAGAGTAGTCAGCAGGGCAGCGGTATGTGCAAGTGTGGGAGTGAGCATCGAGGGGGGAGAATACATGGATATGAGATTGAGGAGGGAACCAGCCAATGAGCCACAAATTACCACATGTGTGCCCTGGGGGTCATGGGTCTCCTGGGAAAGGACGAAAGGCAGATTGCATTTCATAAGCATGGCCACCCCACAGGAGACCCTGGAGAAGCCGGAGTGCCATACTCTGTTGTATCCACAACGAGCAAGGAAAGGGTGGCAATTACCCAGGAGGTGTGTTTCTTGGAGCAAGAGGATGTCTATGTGAAGGCGTTGCGTATAGCGCAGGACTGCCGTGCGCTTAAGCCGGTCCAGGAGACCATTAACGTTCCATGACAGGACGAAGAGAGATGCCCCGAATGTGGTGTCCTCGGTCATGGCCGGAAATTTCTGAGTCTAAGACATGTCATCCCACAGGGGTGTGTCAGGGCGTGTGGGAGCCCACAAGTGAATGAGTGTTTGCATGCGTTGAGAGCGAATACAGCCCGTGAGGAAGATGCAAATGCCGGTCCATGAAAGCTGAAACAGTAAAACAAAAAGAACAAGCATTAGCATAGGCAATAGGTCTCGCTTTTGGAGCCTTTTAAGTATTTAGTTATGAAGCACAATATCCTTGTGCAAGAACATCAACTGTTGCATGGCTAAACACTTATAAGGTCCCAAAGGCGAGACCTATTGGCAATGTCAATGCTTGTTGTTATTCCACCCTGCATTCCATAGAAGAACTAAAAAATGCAACAGACATTTCAGGAAGCACTGATCCACGATTTGCCATGTCATTCAGAGGTGGGAGAAGCGGTGTAACATAGGCCACCATGTGGGAGACCACTACAACGGTGGTCTCAAAGCAAAGACATTGAAACATATTTGCGTTTGCTGCCCTAGAGCTGCTGACCTGGACTGCATGGGATGAAAACATGTCTGCATCTCCACAAAGACAAGGACCTGTACCCTTGCATACTCTATGTCATGGAGCCACGGTACACACAAGCATCAGCAACACAGAAGAAAAAAACATTTTGTACAGAAACTTGGCACATGCCCATACCACCAAATCAGAAAATAAACAAACATGATGGAACCATAAAATATGTTTTTTTATTCCCTACAATGTTATAATAATTACGTTTGCTATATTGTAATGTCTAAAGAAGCATTGCACGGATAAGTCACACAAATTATGAGCGGGCCTTTCAATATCAGGACCAAGCACAATGCTGAGCAATCACTTAACCGATTTTATATATATTTGCTAAAAATAGAAAAATACAGGAGAAGTTATTCAAATTCTGCCACAGGCATCAATTGTAAGCGGCAATCCAAAAGCAATGTCAAAAACGACATGTGATTAAATGTTGAAACACACAATGTCTAGGAAAGTGGCCTAGACAAACTAAAAAGCTGGATCAGAAAATACCTCCGACAAGAAAGCTGCGCTCTGCTACTTGTAACCAAATGAAATTCAAATGGCACCACTGTGGCCATCCAGCTGACTACCGCTAAACTAAGTACTGTTAAACATATGTATAGTGCTACCATACCAACCAAAAGTTAGACAAGCAGCACAAGAAATGTTAAATGTGTTAAATCACTTAACATAACTAAACATATACTTGTAAAGCGCACAGCTGCCCCAGCAAAGGGGCGTCCCGGCGCTGTATACCGCTGGGGAACCCATCCTGGCTTTCCCTGTGAGATGGTCCCTCCTGGGCATCTCCAAGGTGAAGACAAGCATACCCGGCGCTGATGGGGCCGTTAGTAGAGATTAAGCAAGCTATTGCCCAGAGTTGCTGAGTGGGACCCATGGTTGGGGTAGGCACCGAGGCGAGAATTATCGAGTCCGCTGACCATGGCCCAAGACCCTGCTGCGTCGGGAATCGAACCCTGGTCCCGGGCTGACCTCTGCTTCCGGGTCTGCCGCCTCTAACCAGTGAGCCACACAACTCCACATGTTTTAAGAAGGATGCGGAGTTCAGGAACAAGCACAGTCAGCTACAATGCTTCCTTAATAGTCTTTCCGGCTGTGTGCCTCAAAGTAGCCTAGCACTGCCTAGGGCACTTTATACAACAAACATTGAGCTCAACTTGAAAGCAGAAATAACTTTGACTCTAAAATCGTCAATGCCCCCTCTGAAGCATGTACCATGTGAACAACCATTTAGAGAACTAAAAAACACAAGAGAAGGCAGAAGTACAAACAAGAAAGCAAATAAATTAAAAACATTAAAGGTACTTACTGTTCAGTATTGTGATAGGAAAAGAATGTGAAATGTATTTGTTTGGGTGTTGGTGAAAATAAACCGTATGTATCAGCATTCCTCTGCGCCAATAGGGCTCCCAGGGGGAGCATGTTCAGCGCTCTCTTCAGGCACTGTCACTTAAAATTAAAAATTAATAATGGCCAAATCAGCAATTGGGATTGCGTAACTGTTGCGAGTCCTGTGGTACACAGACTTGGAAAGGTAGGAATGCCGTGTGGTGAGAAGTGTCAGCACGGAGATGAGAGTATATGCAACTAAATATGCCCAGGTAACAAGGGTCATAGTGCTCAGCCCACAGGGAAAGATAAGAACAACCAACGGGGAGATTACAGGGTTTGAGTTTGCGTGAGGTCAAAATCAGTGAAACATACTGGCTGCACAAATGCGCACAGTCCTGTCAGCAAAGTGAAAGCCAACCTAGTGGCAATAAATGCTGGCAAATGTGAACCGCAGTGAGGACATTCGCTACCAGAAGAGTGATCTATGGGTAATGAGGAGAGGGATTGGGTAAGCAAGGACAGTGCTGGAGTGGGGGGGCGCTAGAGGGCGCACGAGCTGCATGGCTGCACCTTCGTGAGGCTCCAGCAGCCCGGCGTGATTATCCTGCTTTGATCCTCTTTCTCCTGCTCCCACCCGCCCGAAAATCCCCACGAAGGGGCGGCAGGCACCACTGTGCACTCGGTGAAAGTTTGGGGGTTCTGCCCCCTTGGACTCCGGGGATACCACCGGCGGAACCCCCCGGCAGACGCGTGTCCCGCTGCTGTGGTGCCCCTGACCGTCTCCTGAGACTACGCGAGCCCGGGGCTCGCCACGAGGGAAGCTGGCCTGCGAGGCCGGGACAGGCGGCGCCGCCACTCTCGGTGGCCAGAGCGGACCCGACACACCATCCTGGACGCGACCGTAGCGGAATACGAGGCAAGTGCCAATAGCCGTGCTGGGACAGCGGGGGTGCAGTGCTGATGCTGTTTTCAACCCACAACCCTCACCCCTGCTGTTGCGGCTGGCGCACTTTCTGACGCCATATCAGCCTGCTCTCCCACACCTGAGGCGCGCCCTGGCCCTGTGGCGGATTGCTCTCCTCCTAACTGCACACACGCTGAGTGGCTGGTCCCTCCGCAGCTCCGGACTAGCGGGCAGCTCCTCCAGCCTGTTGCCTCCGGTGGGAATCTCGAGGCGCTACATCTTGCCTGGAACAATAGCGGAATACGAGGCAAATGCCAATGGCCGTGCTGGGACAGCGGGGGTGCAGTGCTGTCGCTGTTTTCACCCCATAACCCTCACCCCTGCTGTTGCGACTGGCGCGCTTTCTGGCGCCATATCGGACTGCTCTCCCATACTTGCAGCGCGCCCTGACCTTGTGGCGGCTTGTTCTCCTCCTAACTGCACACACGCTGCGTGGCTGGTCCCTGCCACAACTTTGGACTGCCGGGGGGCTCCTCCAGCCTTGTGCCTCCGGTGGGAATCTCGAGGCGCTACATCTTGCCTGGCACTATAGCGCTTGCGGCGGCGCGCTCATCACCGGTGCCTGGAACCAGGCTACATCCACGCACCCTTTGACTCGCGGTGGGTTGCCGCCGGGAACACCCGCCACTCTCCCCCCTCTGCCTGGTGCCGCGCCTAGTCGGAAGTGGGTGACGTTCCTCGACTCTTTCAGCTGCGGCTGGGGTGAGCAGAGCGCCAAGACGCAGCAATCCTTTCCATCCCCATTGTCAACATGGGGAAACCAGACACTCGCCAACCCAAGCTGCAATTTGAACCCACAGCGCAGAAAAAGGCGACGCGACACACGGGGGACAATGTGCAGCCCCGGAGCCCGGCCGCAGAGGTTTCAACATCGGCCCCTCCGGCCCCAGACATCGCCACCATGCTGCAGGAAATGCGCCAAGGCTTTGCCACAGTGGTTGACAAAGTGGACAGACTGTCTGCCAGAATGGACGGCATCGTCCAGAAGATGGATGTGCACGAGGAGCGCATAACAGAGGTGGAGCGCCGAATATCCGAGAACGACGACACCACTGCGGCTCAAGACTCACGACTTTCTAGAATGGACAATGTGCTGAGGGTGATTGCCGCCAAAAATGAGGAATTGGAAGCGAGGAGTAGGCGGAACAACATTCGCGTTACAGGCATTCCAGAATCGACCAGCACTGGGAGGATGGAGCTGTATATTGAGAAACTACTGACGGCAGCAGTGGGAGCGGAGGCTCTTTCGAGCCAATTAATCGTGGAACGCGCCCATCGCTCACTCGGACCCCAGCCCAAGCCTGGCGCCGCGCCAAGACCCATAATTGCACGCTTGCTCAACTATCGTGATCGCGATGCAGCGTTACGAGCGGCCCGGGTGAACCAAAACCTCACGTATGATGGCGTATCCTTCTCTATATACCCTGACTTTACCCCGGTGGTCCAAGAACAACGACGGAAGTTCCTTGTGGTCAAGAGGAAGCTGCGAGACCTGAACATTGACTATGCCCTCTTGTACCCGGCCAAACTGCGAGTCACCCATCAGGGCACGCAACACTTCTTTCTCAACCCCCAGCAGGTTGAGGATTACAATAAAACTTTGCCTAAACGGGGAAGGAGACCTGTGGACGCTGAAGACCAACATGCATCTGGTCCCGAATAATCGACAATTGGCATTTTGTTGCTTTGGGTCTAGCAGCCTGCTGGGTTGTTGTCGCTGACAAACTGCGAGGCGGATGCAAACATGATGTGCAGTGGCTGCGGCTGGCCCCTGGGGTGCCATGGACAGGTGCTGGACTGCAGGTGGTAACGTATGCCGGGCCCCACCCCCTTTACTCCCTCTCTGCCCCGGATAGTGACAATGAGGGTGGACTGGCACGGAGCGGGAGGACTGGGGGTGGTTAAACGTGCACCTCTGATGACCCCTACTGGGTGTTCCCCAAGACCTTTAACTATTGTTTTTTGCTGTTGGTTGGTTGTTTGTTTTGATTGGTATGTGGGCGGGGGGTGGGTTTGGGGTACTGGCGAGTTGGGGAAGCTTCAGTGGGGGGGGGTGGTGGCCCAACGACTCTGCAGGGTGGGCATTCATCTGGCAGGATGTGGCTCACTCTGGTAGAGCCTGATAGACTTGGCCTACGTAGATGGATGCTAGGGAAAAGTTCTTTATCTACGGAATTTGTCCTTTTGTTGGGACTCTTTGTGGGGGGGTGGGAGGGGGGTCCAGTTGGGGGAACTGTTGGAGTTCGGTTTATGACATGTGCATTACGTATCGTGACCTCGCTGCTTCGCTTCTGTGGAGGGCGGGTTGGGTGTGGCCGGGGAGTGGGGGGACCGGATGTGGAGGGTGTACACTTTCCGTGGCTGGGACGGGGGGCGGGTGGTGGGGGTGTTGCCTCGATGTTGAAGCTCCTGCTCCATCTGTGTGTCACCGGGCGGGTCCGACCCGGCAGAGGCACGTTCATAGCTGAGGATGACTGCGCTATGCCTGACACATTAATCCTGCATACAGACACACAAGACTATAGATGGGAGATTCACGTTTAAATGTGATCACTTGAAATGTGAGAGGGCTGGGTGATCATAGGAAAAGGAGACAAGTACTGAGTTACCTTGACCGCCACAGGTTTCACATTGCTTTCCTACAGGAAACGCACTTTTCACCCCGTAGGTTGATCCCCTTTGGACGCAGATGGGCATCACACACAGTCTTCTCTGCTTACTCCTCATATGCGCGAGGTACTACCATTTTGATTAAAAGGAATACGCCTTTCCATCCCGCTGGCTCCAGGGCTGACCCACAGGGGCGGTACTGCTTACTGTAGGGTAGGCTGGGACGTATGGCAGTGACGCTGGCGTGTTGTTATGGGCCCAACGTAGACGACCCACAGTACTTCACTGATTTGTGGGCGCGATAGTGGAGACAGGACCACAACACCTCATTTGGGGGGGAGATTTCAACACGACCCTGCACCCTCCCCTGGATAGATCACACCCCGCCCCCCACCATTATACTAATGGGAGAGAGTTCCTTCGAGCAACCATTGACAGTCATAATCTCATAGACGCCTGGCGCTCCCACTGTGGAGCGAGGGAGGAAGGTACACATTTCACAGCGCAGGCTAGATCATGGGCACACTTTGACTATCTACTCCTGACCTCACACCTCTACACGACTCTGGTTCACGCGACGCACCTCCCCAGAACATATTCCGACCACTCCCCCGTACTTATCACTTTGAAGGGCGCTGAACTGGGGCCCCCGGTGACGGCGTGGCGAATGCAACCCTCAATGCTGTTAGACATGGAGTTCCAGGAAGAACTCCGGGAGGAATGCTTAGACTTCTTTAAACGCAATAAAGACTCTGTCCGAGACGTTGAGACGATATGGGACGCCTTTAAGGCCACGCTCCGAGGTATCTGCATCTCTAAAGGCTCGGGGGTGCTCAAAAGCATACTGAGTAGATTACATACCCTGGAGTCTGACCTCCGGAGGGCGGAGGAGAGCCTGAGGGCGAACCCTGGGAATGCCACCCTTGCTGACATACGGGAGAAGCTGTCGGAATACGCGGAAGAGGCTGCTCGGGAGGTGAAGTTCAGAAACAAGCACTGGGTGGCCCGACGATATGGGGAGGGTGAGAGACCTGGAAAGGCGTTGGCGGCAACGATTAAACTTATGCGCTCACCGAGCGTTGTCCTGGAATTGGAGACAGCCGAGGGACTGGTCCTCAGAGACACTACGCACATCCTGAATGAATTTGTGCGGCACTATAGTGCATTGTACTCCTCTACCAGGTCCGGTGCACTCACTCTGGATGACTACTTGGCGGATGTGTCCTTGGGATGGCTAAGCGATTCACAAAGAGCCTTTCTGAGCGCCCCGTTCGAACTAGATGAGGTCAGAGAGGCCATCATGCATATGAAATCGGGTAAAGCCACCGGGCTGGATGGCATCCCCATTGAATTTTACAAAACATTCATCGACTTTATGGCGCCGGTGCTGCGTGAAGTATATGAGGATGCGCTGGAGGTGGGCCACCTCCCTGCCTCCATGAGAATGGCCCTTATTACGTCTCTACTCAAGCCAGGGAAGCCTGCTACTAGTTGCGACTCCTATAGACCCTTATCCTTGTTAAATTGTGACGTGAAAATACTCGCCAAGTTGATAGCAGCACGCATTAGCCTCCTGCTACCCGATCTGGTCCTTCCCGACCAGGCCGGATTTGTCCCTGGTAGGGCGACGTCGCACAACCTCCGCACTTTTTTCTCGGTCTATGACTTCCGATGGCAGCCATTTTTTTAGACGCCACTAAGGCGTTTGACTCACTTGAGTGGGATTATGTCTTCAAGGTTCTAGAGCGAATGGGCTTTCCACTCATTTTTATCTCCTGGATTCGGCTGTTATACACACGCCCAGTAGCCAGGGTCCTTATTAATGGGAAGCTATCCCCGGAATTCCCTGTCTCCAGGGGGACTAGGCAGGGATGCCCCCTATCCCCACTATTGTTTGCTATAGCCACGGAACCCCTGGCTGCTAAACTGCGTCAACACCACTGAGATAGTGCACTCCGCTGTTTTCAGAGACAGATACTCATCTCCATGTATGCAGATGATATCACACTCTACGTTCGCCACCCAGGCGACAACCTGCATCCCATACTCAGAGAATTTATACCCTTTGGCGCCCTATCGGGAGTCCAGATCAACTGGAATAAGTCATGCATCTTCCCACTTACTGCCTCGACGCGTCAGTTTCCGTTGGAATTCCTGCTTGCTTGGAGTGAGGGCGATTTTAAGTACCTAGGCATACATGTGGAAAAAGACAGAGAAGCATTGATTCGGGCTAACTTTGGCACGGTGATGGACAGGATGAGAGACAATATCTCCAGAAGGATCACACTCCCCCTTTCCATGGCCGGGAGGGCTTCACTAATCAAAATGGTGATACTCCCTCAGCTTTTGTATCTCTTTTTGAACATACCGTTTCATCCCGGGACCTACTTTTTTCGGTTGCTACGCTCGGAACTGCTGCGGCTGGTGTGGGGTGGGAAGGCACCCAGGCTCAGATGGGAAGTCCTCGTCAGACCAAACTTGCAGGGCGGTTTTGGTATCCCAGATCTCGAACTTTATTATCTGGCGGCTCAGGCCCACTATGCGTACTTCTGGGTTCGCCAGCCAAGATATATGCCCCAACTGGCGGCCGAACATTGGTTGGCCCACCCGACCCCCATTGACGGTGCAATTTACTCCCTGATTGAAGGTCGAGACAAAACGCCTAACACGGTCTCTAGCAGGGTGACGGCGTGGAAATGTATCACTTCACGACTCAATATACACTTCCTATATGCCCCACTGCTACCCTTGACCTACCATCCACAACTTCCACTCCTGCAGGAAGCTGGCTTCCAAAAGATGTTAAAGAAGATTCGTGTTACTACATGGGGGGACCTGTACCGTAATGGCACCTTTTGTACCAAAGACCAATTATATGAAGGCATACAACCTACACCTCTAGAACTGTTTTACTATATCAGGCTCCGGCACGGGCTGCAGGCCATCACACCCGATTTTCCGCATGAACCCCCCGCACTTCTTCCCCTGCAGAACATGCTACTTCACGACAACCCCACTAAACTGGTGTCTGCACTATACAAATCGATCCGGGCCAACATGACTTACACTCCTCTTCCTGCCAGGGAGAAATGGGAGCAGGATCTAGCTATCACCCTTACTGACAGGCAGTGGGAATTCTGCTTACAGCAGACTGAGCGCATATCCCCTAGCAGCCGCTACAGGATAATACATTATAAATTCCTACACAGGTTATACCACACACCAGCGCGCTTACACAGATTCCAGCTAAGACCTACTGACAAGTGCGATAGATGTGGGGCTCCGGAGGCTGATTTCCTTCACCTTGCATGGGAATGTGCTGATGTGAGCCGCTACTGGATTCAGGTTTTTCAAGCACTATCCAAGATGATACACATGACAGTGGTCCCGTCCCCGTTGATGGCTCTACTGGGGTATGTTGCACCACTCCAGGCGGCTCACCGCAAATATGTGGCACTGGCTCTGCTTCTGGCTAAACGCAGGGTGGCCTGTAGGTGGGGAAGGGGAAGGGCACCCAAATTCAAAGACTGGCTGAGTGACATGGTATATTGCCAAGAACAACTGAATACCTATTCTGAACTGCTGCCACCCACGTCTAGACCTACAGCTATTTGGGCCCCATTGCAATGTTATTTGATAACTGACCCTCCGGACGATGACAGTAATTGATACTAAGGTGCAGACACATTGCTGAGTTGTTTTTTTTTTTTTGTTTTGTTTTTTCTTCCAAGGTGGATGGTCGGGGACTGACCTGGTGTGGCCTGAGGTACTGTGGTTCCTAATTCCCCCTTCCCCCCCGTACAATACTGGTGACCTGCTCATGCTTCCGTGCTCCTACCCGAGTGATTCACGGCCTTTTGCCTAGAACGCGGAGTCTCGTATGCCTCTCTCAGGTGCTGGGACGCGCTGTTTCTGCCTTGATGTCTTTCCGAATTTTGCAGACTACACGACTTGTCCCGCCTGTTGTGCTCATCAGAGGTCTGACTGACGTGCCCTCCCCCGCCCCCCCCCCTTTCCACCCCCCTCCCTAGGCTCACCGAGATACTGCACATGTTCATGTTAACTTAAAAAATACTACAAAATGCAAGACACATTGATCTCGCTCTATTTACACTATAATTGTCATTTTGGAAATGCTCATTTGCACGACCATATCTGCACTGTTATACTGCTGTTACTCCTTGTCTTATAGCTATGCACTGATAGCGGCCAGACTCCGGGTTGTTGGCATGACGCTGTGTAACTCTGACAATGCTCAATAAATGTTTTGCACCAAAAAAGAAAAAAAAAAAAAAAAAAAAAGGACAGTGTTGGAGTGCCGATTACATGCAGGTGAAAAGTGCTACACTGGTGGCAGTAGGCGCTGACATCCCGGCGACTTCGGCCCCTCAGGTTGGGAGCCCAAACGCTATGAGGAACGGTCACGGCGGAGGGGGCGTTCATCCGTCAGTCAATTCCATGCCGCCTGGGGTGAGTCCAAGAATTGCGTTTTGCCCTAAAAAATAACCCAAAGGCATGTAGGGAACTGGAGCTGGTATTGCTGGCCCAGGGTGCGCAGCTTTTTCTTGACGTCCGTGTACGAGCTGCGGAGATCTTGGACTTCCCTGGTGTAGTCGGGAATGCCATAATGATGTGGTTGCGGAAGTTGAGGGGACCTGCCCCCCGTAGGATGGCATCATGATCCTTGAAGTTGAGAACTTTTAGGATGATCGGGCGGGGTTCTGGGAGGAGTCCTGGGTGTCAGGGACCTGTGCGCTCTCTCAACCACAAACCACGTTGAAAGGGTGTCTTTAGGCATCCATGTCATACACCAGTCTTCGACGACGGTGGCCACCTGGCCTGTCTCAACCCCTTCGAGAAACCCCACCAAGCGGAGGTTGTTGCGACATGCGCGATCTTCCGTGTCTTCAGCACGCCTATGGAGCTCCCTGGTCTGAGTGCGAAGGTGGGCCACTTGTTCCTTCAGTTGTGAGAGGTCGTCCTCGGCCGTGGATATGCGAGACTCAGCTTCTGTCAGCCGCGCGGTGGCATTGCGGATGTCTTGTCGGAGGAGGGACACATCCACCTTGATTTCCCCGATCTTCCCCTCAACTTATGCCTGTGAGGCACTGATGGCCTGAAGGATGGATTCAAGATCTCTGTCCTCGGAGGGGAGGACCTTCGTCACCCTCCCGGGAGGTTCCGCATCAGAAGGGGTAAACCAGTCCATTTTGGTCTGCGTGGGAGCTGGTGAGGACTTAGGGGCCCTGTCTCTCCCCATGGCCAAGAGGAAGTTCCAACGTCTCCCGGATGGCAAGGGTCAGAAGTGGGGGAAGCTTGTAATCATTGGAAGTCTGTGTGGAGGGTGGGGACCCACATGAGTATGGAATGTTCGTTCGCAATCCGTGAACCGCCCGAAATGCAGGCAGCTAGGGGACACCGTCCACTGGAGAAATGTGGCACCAGCAGCGCCGACCACAGGTCCAGGGGGTGTAGGAGGCCGATAGATCTTCAGGATCCAACTGGGCCCAAAATAAGTGGACCCGGCCCTGTGCCATCAACCGGACCACAGTAGGAGGGAAAGGAGTTGCCCAATGACCCGGCAGAAGGTCTGTCTAATCAGGGGGCAACCCGGCCCAGCGCCTCTGTTACTGTGGCCCGCGCTGCAGGCCACGCTAACCCAGGCACCTTGGATCAGCTAGGAAAGGCCCCTTTGATGCACCAGATCACCCATGCCCACACAATCAGCCTCGATGCAGGAGGGATGCACAGAGCATTCCGCGGGGCCAGGTCCATATGGGGGGCGACAAGTGTCCCGCACCTGCGCCGGAATCTGATCCGACAGCCGCCCCCCTACTCACCGGAAGGGTCAGCGGTGGGACCCGCGTCCAGAGGCCAGCCCGGCCCCACGGTCTCCAGGCCTTGTTCACCGACGTTACAGCCGCACCCCAGACGCCTGTCGATGCGCTGGCCGATCCGACGTCAGGGCCCTCCGAATGCTTCAGGGCAGGTCTCGCCGTCAATTGCAGGGCCTCGCACAGGATAGGGGCAGCGGGTGCGGCTCGGGCTTCTCCTGATGCCGCCAGCCTCCCTCCTCACCACCACTGGAGCGGCGCCTTGGCTCCGCCGGCAAGGGGTCGCTCACGTGGAGACTGGCATGCCGCAACAGGCCGCAGGCTCCTGATGGCCCCAGAAGCCCTGCGCCGGCACCGGAAGCCCAGGGGGACAGCGCCACCAGTCGGGGGACACTCAGCCACCAGGTAGGAGTCCCAGATGGGTGCTGATGTCTGCTGGATTCAAGACAGATGACGGAGGGGTCCAGAGCACTCTTAGAGTGCGACCGCCATCTTAACACTTCAGGCCACGCCCCCAAAAAAATGTTTTGTAAATTAATAATAAATATATACTATTTATATATTTTTTTGCATTACATATATTTATTTATGTTTGGAACGTTTTTAATTAATTTATTTTTACATTATTATCTATCAGGTTTTATTTTAATTCCCTACCCATATACTTTTCTATATGAGTGTGTTGCAGTCCCATTGGTTGGTCATATGTGGTGCTGGTCTTACCACTTTTTTTATTAGTAGTTACTTACACTCAGATTTTATGAATAGCCAAAAGTAGTAAACTTGCTCAAAAGTTTAAGTTACCTTTGTGAATCGGGCCTGACTTCAACCAATACAACATCCCATTATCTGGAACATAACATTTCTTGGATAAGATACACTATCCTATTCCTCAACAGAGACAAACCTGAGGCCTTCATTTTTAACAATGGCCCACAAATAAGCTCTGCACTGCTATCCACCTGGCCACGTATACTTAGACAACCTTTTTTCCTGCCAACAAATTAAAAAAACATTGGAACAGTCTTCAACAAGTTATTGTCTTTCAATTCCCAGACAAACTCTGTGGTTAAGAGTACCAATTGCTGATTCTCTGAGCTTAGAAAAATTAGATCTTTCCACTTGTCCTCCCATCTCATAGAGTTATCAAGCACATTGTTCTTGCCAAAACAGGTCTCCTGCAATAGTGTCTGTGCAGGCCTACAAAACTCTCATATTCAAAAACTGCAAAGGATACAAAATTGGGCAGTGAAAAACAACCTTCAAGTCAGGAAAGTTGAACCCACCTCATCTACCCTGATGAATATCCATTGACTCCGGATACGACACAGAATCCAGTTCACCATATATTACGTATCAGCGCACAAAATCATATACAAACATGGCCCAAACTACCATCAACCTCTGTCCTCATTATACCATCCAAAAAGGAATAAATATCAGCCAAATAATTATTACTCATTCAACACATGCCCACAAGACCCCAAGTTGTAGGAAAATCATTACAATTCCTGGGTGCACAGCGTGGAGCTACCTGCCATATGTTTTGAGAAATCAAGGTAACTATCGTATTTCAGGAAATACCTTAAACATTTCCTGTCCACTGTTGCATTCAATGTTCTCACGAGATTCAAAGCCACCTGTATAAATGAATTACTCCTCGTACCCTTGACTCTTATTTTTCAGCCAGCCTAATGAAACGGAACTTTGAACATTTTGTTCCACCTGTCTCTTTAATGTATGTGGACTACATGTTTCAAATTTGAAATGCAAATGCAGAGATGGAGGAATATTGTCTCCCTCAAGCTCCATCCCTGTATTTGCAGCCCATCTCAGGGGGCGTTCAAAATTTTCAACCTGCCCAGTAAATATTAAATAGGCAGGCCATTGCTTGATTTGCATTTGAATGTTTTAATTTTCTTATCCTAATCACCAAGCCTGCTTGAATCGTACATCAAAGATAGCCACACAAACGCCTCCACACCCACCAAGGCGCAGAAACGAGGGGGACAATCCTTTTCTCAAACGGTCATGGAGCACAACTCTCATCTCAACCAGCACGAAAAGAGCGCGCAAATGGTGTTCTCAATCATAGGACTTCTTCGTATTTAGCTCGCAACTATTCGACCACTGGGAACCATAAGTCTACCTTACTCTTGCATGGAGGGCGCAGTGCAGGAGTAGCTGAGTAGCTGATTGCTGATCGTTGACTCACCTGAGAGGAGGAGGAGCAAGCCGAGACTGCGGCAGCCGCAGACCAGGGATCGTGGAGCCGCGGAGCTCGCAGCTGGGGGAGACGCCGGGTGCTAGCTGCCGCTGACGCGAAAAATTACCACGGCCTGCAGCCTGTCGCACAGCTGCCGAGGCAAGGCAGACTTCGGGTGCCGCGGCCGAAAAAACCCGCCGGGGGTGCCGCCTCAGGAGGAGCAAGTTCATTGAAGGGGGACAAGGGGAACCCAGTAAATGCCTCGGGACCATGGGTATCAAGTATTTATCAAAGTAACAAGTGGTCCTTAGCATACAGGAATAAGAGAAAACAAAGATATTATATATAGACCACAATGGGCTCCCATATAGTTCACAATTCCTTGTCCAGCCGGGCAAGGAATATTTATTGATTTAAAAGATTGTTTGATCTAAAAATACAACACATAACCCGAAACAGTGGGGTTATAGTAGGGCACAGTCCTGTGCAGTACGTAGGGAAGAAGTGAAAGTAGGTGAAAGAAATATCAGGCAAACAGGGTGAGCTTGCAGGTCACTGATATGGATTTACATTGACAGTGTATCCTGGAGCTACTCATACAAACAGTAATGCAATAGGGTCACATGTATGAATTACTCTAAAAGGAGTCGACGTTTCGATCCCAAGTTCGGTTATAAGGGGATCATCTTCAGGACATGAAAATAATTTTGCCTGAATAAAGCTTTTTAAACGCCAAGTTGGTGTCTGGGATAGAGATTTCTTCAAATGGATTGGCCTGAATATTGGAACTACCGCGCATTGCCCATCTCTGGGGTTTCCCTCTCATATGGGGCAATATTTGAGACGATGCTTGGAGCACGTCGGACTTAGAGCTCAAGGACCTGAGCAAAATCCAAAAAGACGAGCCCTCCACGTCAAGCACCCTAGAGCAAGCAATAAGGGTGCTGAACTACCAATCCAAAAAAATGGAAGTCCAGATCGACCTCATCAAATTAGTGGCTGGGCATATTTTGGGCATAAATGCAAAACTGGACTCCCTATCATCACTCTTAACAACTCCAGGGAAATTAGAGCCCAATACCAGCTTGAGTAATCAACAACGAAACTGTGGATGTGGAAGTATAATTGAAAAGCTAGCAAGCCTCCCGGCCATTCTGATGGATATCCTAGGGGAGGTAAAACAATCACGCGGTCACAGTCGGGCGTTATAAACCAAGCCAACCCCGGAGAAACCACAAACACTCAAGAGAAAGCTGATTAACGGCCCTATAACAAGCAAACAAATAATGGATCAAGAACAATCATCAAAGGAATGCGGTCTAGGTAAAACAGTCTCAGACAACGAAGAAACACAACTTACCCAACAATCCTTGATTGAGGACAAACCAACAAATAGACAAAGGAAAAGGGCAAGGAAGGCCAGGCTCAAGTATAAGAAACATCTAAATACAGATCCTAGCAAAATCTTCCCCATATTTAAAACCAACATCCATTCTGAAAACAAATGTAATCTTCTGAATGGGTCACCAGTGGGTGAGGATATCCTTGCAGACCCATTTGACAAATTAAATTTATCAAACACATCAAGGGGCGAAGGCCTCAGGACTGGAGCCAACTCAAGCCCATTTCCACCCATATGTGACAACAGTCAATTGGACACAAGATTGAACCAGCAATTACAAGCGCAAGAGCTGGGAAGAGAAAAAACGAACCCAACACAAGTGGTCGAACATGGAGGTTGTGAGAAACACAAACTGACATCAGCCGTGGTAAAAATGGTTTGGGCACAGAGTGGGCTGCAGCAAGCAGCGTTTAAAAAGAAGCCCCAGAGCCGGGACCTGGGTCCCAGGACCCAGGGAGACGTAGCGCATGCCAGGAGAGGCGGTAAACCTGTGCCGTGCTGGGCCGTGCTGGGCTGCCGCGCGCCTTGCTGCTCTGCTGCAGTGAGGCTGGGCAGGGTGAGCAGCTGCCTAGTGGGACCCAGGATCGGCGGCTCTGCGTTAACGCCAACCCCACACGCCATACGCCACCGCAATAGAGGAGAGGGGATGCAGCGGGTTTAAAGAACATCAAATATATGCAGAAAGCCTCTCCACGTATGGCCATCCCCGCGGTGGATTATCAACATATGCAACCCATAAATACAACTGGGCATCTGAGGAGATAGACGTGGGCCTGAAGTGGGCCCAAGTGATTAGAATCACCGAAGCACCCTCACCGGGGATTGAACCGTGGAAGATATTAATATTTAATGTTTATATCCACCCTGACAGAAAGTCACAAAAAGAAAAACATGCGACCTTGCTGTCTCTTATTAAGGTCATGCAAAAGACCTACTCGTAATACCCACTGGTTATCTCCGGGGACCTCAACAACACCCTTATAGACCAAAACAAGGTGAAGGTGAAGATGAATGCAAACAGTGGTGGTAAAAAGTTAGCATCCAGCCTACATGAATATGGACTGTCAATCCTGAATGGCAACACAAAGGGGGATAGGCCGGCAGCCGTCACATATTTGAGCGGCAGGAACCATTCAATAATTGACTACTTCATAGTAAGCGATGAGTTTATCTCCAGCATCGTATCATTTGGTATAGAACATCGAGTAGAAAAGGATCACTTTCCCCAAATAATAAGTCTGAATTTTGCACCAAGCACGGCACCAACAACAACCTCCCTGCTGCATCACGCATCAAAGTTCAACCTGAGGAAATTAAAATGGTGTGGAGAGGGGTTGGGCAAAATTACGGACTCAGTTAAAGCCCATATGGACAACCATGGAACCCAAAAGGAGGAGGACCAAGTACCCAACTGGGAGCAAATGATTCAGCACCTGCAGCAAAAGTTCCCAGCAAGGCCAGGGAACCACAGAAATTTTAAGAACAAGAACGAGCCATGGTTCAACATGGACCTAAGAGCTAAAAAAAGAAAGGTGGCCAAGGAGGTCCGTGCCGTCGCAAGCCAAAAAACATCGGGGTCAGTGGCAAACAAATCCAATCTGAGGGAAGCAAGGAGCATCTACAGGAAGGCACTGAGGGCTGCAAAGCACCAATATAAAGAAACCATCTGGAAAGAATTGCTTACCACGGGTAAACACCCTAACAGCCGGGACTTCTGGGGCATCATAAATGAGCTTAATCAAGGGGTAAAACTCCAACAAGAAGCCGGGGTTGGTGCAGAAATCAGGACAAGACACGTGCAAACCTTATACAGCAACACAGTTTCAGGCCTCGTTATTGGCTCAGGGGCAGCCAAGGACAATATGGAGGAACTAAAAGGCGTGAACAACAAGGAATATAGGGAATCCGAGCGGGAAAAACTTCAGAAGGGGCCAATAGAGCCAGATGACCGAACCACCAAAAATGAACTGAGGACGATAATTTTAAGATTAAAGTCAGAGGGTGCAGCAGGACCAAATGGGCTGCCAAACGCGATTTTTAAGCATGACCCGGACCTGTGGTCAAAGACCCTAACGCCCCTGTTCAATCGAATATATAAAGAAGCAGAGTTACCCGCCTCCTGGAAAGGCAGCATCATCCATCCCATATTTAAGCATGGCGACCACCACAATCCCTCAAATGTTAGACTGATATCCTTAATCGACGTAGAGGCCAACCTCTACACCTCCTGCATTTTACTCGAATTACAAGCCTGGATATCAGAAACAAAGATCATGCCAAAATTTCAAACTGGATTCAGGCAAGGAATGGGAACAATAACAAACCTTACTTGCCTGTCCATCCTAAGGGACATAGCGGTAGCAAAGGGCACCCGCTTATATGCCTGTTTCATAGACCTCAAGTCTGCCTTCGATCGGGTGAATAGAGAGCACTTGTGGAGAAAATTAGAGAGCTGGGGGTTGTAACATCAACTCTTAATAGCCATCAAAGCCCTACACCACCACACCTGGGCAAGAGTGAAACTGGGAAATGGAGGCAGTACAACTAGGAGCATCCAAACGCACCAAGGCCTAAAACAAGGCTGCGTATTAGCCCCCACCCTATTTAATCTCTTTCTTTCCGACCTCACAAGCGCGATCGAATCAGCAGATAGCCACCCTCCATCTTTGGCAAATAACCCAATACACTACGTACAATATGCCGACGACATTGTACTGTTGAGTAAAACACCAATCGGCCTACAAAGAGCTATCAATAAATTAACATCGTACTTAGAACGGGAAAGCCTGGAACTAAACAAAGAAAAAAACAAAGTGGTCCATCTAGTAGACCCGCAAAAGTTAAAGTACAAATGGATGGCCCAAGGGACAACAGTGAAAGAACAAGAGTATTATAAGTACTTGGGAATAACAATATCGAAAGGTGCAAACTACAAGGACCACAAAACAGCATTAAAAGCAAAAGCACAATCTTTAATTTTTGCACACCGATCCCTAAAAGAAAAAATGGACTGCCCCAACTATAACCATCTATTAAAAGTAATGGCAGCGCAAATTATGCCCACCCTATCTTATGGCCCAGCTACATGGTGTGGCAAGGAGGCCGATCTTTTAAACGAGCTGCAGATAAGAATTTACAACGCGGTCTTCAATCTGCCAAAATCCGCCTCAGCCTCACAAGTCAGGCGTGAATTTGGATAGCAAAATCAGAAGTTCCGGAGCATGAGCGGCTTCGTGAAACTCTGTTATAAACTTTGCTCTGCAGACCCAGATACATTGGACTGGCTAAGCTGGGAGGAAATAAAAAAACGGGGGGGAAACCGATACCCCGAACATCTGGGGAAAGTATCTTAAATTCTGTGTGGAAAAGTTGGAGTTGGAATCAGTCTGGAAATCTGGGACAGACAAAGCAAGTCTAAGCAAATTAGCCAACTCAGCAGCAAAAAGGAAATCCTTTTTGGAGGACAAGGAGTCATTGGCAAAATGTCGGCATGGCTGGACCGTTATGAACTCGTTTACAACCCCAAAACCACTAGCATATCTAGTATCCCACTTCAGTGGCTATCTCAAAAAGGCTTTTATAGCTTATCCGATGGGGATGCACGTCTCAAAGGACCTACTACCGTCCTGGAAACAGTCCCACCAGACGAAACAATGTCGCCTCTGTGGGTATAAAACTGAAACTCTTGTCCACCTTTTCTGTATATATCTGGCCCTGATAAAGTCAGAGGCGACTCTTATTGAAACCCATTCTCAACGCGCTAAACATTCGTTCTTGCAGACACACAGTCACAAGCTGGCTTGGAGGCTCCTCCATAATTCTGGCATGCGAGGAGTTAAATTCCTGGCAGAAGCAAGAAAACGATTAGAACTAATTGAACTGGAGGACTACCCAGTTGGCGGGCTATTAGGGACACCCTAACCCTGGGATCTTACACGCATTTGTCCCCAACAAAAATAGAGGTCAAGAGACAAAATCTTCAGTATTTTTAATACATTGTGCACTGTTATTTTATCATGTGAATTTTTGTAACAATTTTAACTAATTATGCAAATAAAACTTTTTGACTTTGACTACTCTTGCACTTTTAACTCTCTAAATCCATTGAGTATACTTTCTTTACTTGAGCCAACCAGTCTACTAGCTGGGGGTGGGGGGTGGGGACAATATCGACACATCTTTTACAGATAGCATATTTATGACTGTCAAATATAAAATGAGGTCCCTTTTCTTCAGGCTGTTAAGCTCCTCCTCTAGCTCTTGCTATATCCCAAACAGAACCAGATAGGCACTCACCTTAATCGCTTTGAAGATAATTTCAGATATCGACAAGCTTACTTTTCCCCAAAATGCTGTCAATCCTGGACATTCAATGTACATGTGAAGATTGTCCGCCCTGGACATTTTTCACTTCTAATAACAGCTTTCAGACATACTGGATATTTTTGAGAGTTTTAACGGAGTCCAGTAAGCCCTGTGTAACGTAATCAAATGATTCATTTTAAGCACAGAGGAACTGACAACATTGTATAAAGCACGAACGGGTACTTGCCATAAAGTTTCCAACTGATTGCTTGGCAAGCACCTATCTGAGATGGATTGAAGTGATGGCAGCTGCAGTTCTTCCACTTGATTCATCAGCCCAACCCACTTTGCAACCTCCTTCTTCATCCCACCAAGATGTAGGGCAAATATTTGAATTTGGGCAGGCTCCCGCCCGATTTGCCTATGAATGAGGTTGTGAATTTCGAGTATGGCAAATTGATTAGCTATCTCAACAGCTTTCGTTCCCAGGACAAAGCTGCCTTGCCCATAAGCTTAGCAGAAGCCTATTACGACCTACAGCCAGAAACAACTGGATGCAGGTGAAAATCCAGAAACAAATATAGACTCTCCAGCCCTGGTGGCGAGGATCGTGCCGGATCTTGCCCACAACACAAACCAATGAAAAGTGCTGTGGACTAGGATTTGAGAATCTCACTGCAAGTGGAACTACTGAACAGAGAGACAGTGAGTTTGCATCCCAAAGCACTCCTGCACCTGTTGCCCTAAGCAACAAAGCAACTGGAATCTGAAGTGCTCCTAACCCTCTGCATACTTCTGCAAACCAGAGTTCACCTCCATCTGCAATCACAGTGCCTTGACTCCTGTCGCTGCACTATAGGGTCATCAAGAAGCAGCCATCTCTACTACCACAGTTACAACCTGTGACCATGGTAGTGGGAAATCTCCTAGCTGCATCTTCTTGACGGCCTTGCCGGCCCACTTCACTGTGATTGTGTTTGTTTGGCACCACCTCTAGGATAAGCATTCTCTCTGCAAAGGGGTTTGTGCAAATCTTAGAGCAGTACAAACAGATTATTAACTTTTCTTCATCCTTAGGGTGCACTTATCTGCCTATGGATTCCATAGAGCTAAGCCAATAATCCCAATCGTATCAGATTGCGATGAACAATGTCATGACTTGCGTGGGCACTTTATATCCGAATACAATCATTGTGTCACCTACATTTCACTAGCCGAATAAATGATGCCCTTTCCTTGCCATTCTCCAAGTCTGCAAAACTGGAAACAAAACTTCATGGTATGTAACTTGACCATGCCTAAGTGCACTCAATCATTCAGTGTTCCTGTAATGTACTCAAGTGAATCTGACACAATCTACACAACTGGAACCCTCCAGGAATGTAGGGAACAACTAACAGGTATGGTGCCTGCTATCTGTGTGGGAGCAGAGCCTATGTTTGGATACCTAAGGCCTCGTCTTGATCATGCTATTCCACTTCCATTGTGTCTCCAGTGAGACAGTCCTCAAAGCAGCCTCTGGTTCCACAAAGACACAGCCCAGAGCCATTTGAGAGGTTGCCCAGTTCTTTGCTGCCCTGACTGCAAGCTACTGAGTGCGAGTATCCATCTGTGAGATACACCATATTGCCAGAGTATTGGAGGAAGTAGTAAACTCACCTGCAATGACCTTTGAGTTGATCTCTGACCACTTAGTGGCTTAGTGAACTGTGACTGTGTAAGAACAGGTGGAGGTTGTGCTACTAAAAATACATCATGCTATACATTTATCTCAAACATCTCTCTAGGGATATATGAACAAACTGATCATATGTGTGAAAGTGCTAAAGAATTTTATACATTTGAAAACTTTTCTCTAGGCATCCAGGAACTAGCCAAATGAATGGAATTCTTAAAGGATTGCATACAGTAGACAACAGATTTGCATTCAATGGTGTTCTATCATTTATAAAAAGGCAATTTAGGGGGATAGGAAATGAATATTTGAGATAATTGTGTTGATTATCTTTGCTGCACTCATCCTAATCCACATCCTTGCCTGAGTCTGAATTGCTGTGGTCATCAGCTTAGCCAAAGGCAATGGTACAGCCCCATTGTGCCCTTTGAAACTATTGAATAATGGTGACCTGAAATGTAAATCTGACTTCAGGTCTTAGGCAGGTAATGAATCTGATAAGGAACAGGAAGTAAATGATTTGATGGCTTTTGAAACATCTTAAAGATTGCACAACTAAAATAGCACAAGAGGGATTGTAAAATAATATGATTTTCATTAGCGTAACTGTTACTAGCTTCAGCCATGTTATATTCTTCATGGTAAAAGATCCCTAAATGTAGTGCCCTATCAACTTTTTCCGAGTCTTTCTTTCATCTTGGCATCCAAGACAAGCAAGAGTTGATTGGCTTTCAAACTCCTGTTACGGAGCACAAGTCTTCATCAGGGTTCCTTCATTCAACAACGGAGTGCAAGGATGTACGTTGTTACAATGCATGCTTTTAGCACGCATGCTGTAACAACGCAAGTTTTAAAACGCATTCCATGACAACGCATTACACTAAGGGGTGTTGGATAGTGAATATTTTAATTTACTATTCCAACACCAGTCCCCGTGGACACTAGGGAAGGTGTTGGATACTAAATTAAAACTATTCCCTATCCTAGAGCGCCCCACAGTGTAATGCGTTGTAATGGAATGCGTTTTAAAGTCTGCGTTGTAATAGCACTGCGAGCTATAAGTTGCGTCGTAAACGACGTTTCCCGAGTGCAACCTTCGCTAGCCTCTGCTGACGCTGCCATATGCTGCCTATGATGTATTCCCAAATGAGTGGCGGCCATCTTTGTTTCTCTGCTTATTTCATTTCCCTGGCAACCACGACACGGAGAAGTCAGTTTTCTCTAACCTCTGCTTTGTTTCAACCCTGCGAGCCTCACAAGGAGCACTTTCAATGACCAAAGTTTCAAACATACTCTTTATTACATTTTGCTGAATAAGGGACAAGTATTTTATACCAAATCTGAAGTGTATACTTATTTTGACACTCTACTAAGATTCAAACATTGTGCATTATACTTATTTGTCACATTTCTGTTTTTGCGTTTGGAAATTCTTGTTCTTGGTGAAATCATTTGACATTATGAAGTTGGATCCACTCTCCAAATTCCTCCAAAGTAAAGGAGAACCATCTATACCGTGGACGAGTTAGCGGGAAGAGTTTTTAACCTATCTTAAGGCCATCGATGAAGAAAGGCTTTCTGCTGAGAGAAAGAAAAATATTCTCCTACACTCACTGGGTTCGGAGGGTCAATCAAGTAGTGTTCAGAACACGTCCCCAGACTGATGGCAGTGGAGATAGGAATGTGTTTGAGGATGCTATGGCTCGTATTGAAGCTAGATTTAAGCCTACGTCCAGCGTAGCATTAAACAGGTTTAAGTTCTATACTAGGGCCCAAGAAGATTCCGAATCTTTTGATGATTTTCTCACTGCTTTGCGTAACCTTTTTGTAAATTGCAACTTTGGCCCCATTACCGACAAGATAATTAGGGACCAGATAATCGTCCATATCAAAAGCAAAAATATCCAAGAACTATGGATTATGGGCGACCCGAATCTGAGAGATGGCATCACCACCGCCAAGGCCAAGGAACAGTCTGATAAATGGATGAAGCCTTTAGATAAAGAAGCTAAGGGAAAAGTTGAGGATGTTTGTATTAATAAATCTGATGTTCCACGTGGTGCTACAACTGTGCAATACAATTTTAAGAAATTCGACAAAGATTTCGATGTGGAAGTGGAAGGTATGGGGCTTCGTTTCCTAGATGTCCCTCTTTGGGTAAAGAATGCAAAAAGTGTGGAATGCTTGGGCATTTTGCCAGTGTTTGCAAGAGTAATTATATCGGAAACATTAACAGAGCGAAGGTTCATTTTTTGATCGAGGAAGAATCTGATGACAGTGTGTGTGAAAGGGGTATTGTGCTTTCCATTACTGATGATGGAAACCAAGAAGACTCTTTTTTTTTCTTTGAAACCTCCGACGTGCTCTGTGCATGTTCTGGGTCAGATTTTAGATCTCATGGAAGACTCAGGGTCACCTTGGACCATAATTACCAAGGCTTATTTTATTGATGTATTCAAAGGTGTTGTGAGTCTTCATGATTTAGGGAAACCTGACATTATCGCCAAGGCCTTTGATGGCAGTGTCATCGATATGGAAGGTTATATAGGAGTCTTTCAAGGGCCGTGTTGAGTATTTGAAGCTATACTTTGCTATGAAGGGTGTCAATGTTCTCAGCTGGAAGACCAGTGGAGTTTGGGAATAATTCCTACTCCCAGTGATGGTCATAACAGATGGTCTACAAGAGGTTGATGTCATCAATGGTATTATTGAATCTTTTCCCAAGGTGTTCTCTAAGAGTTGGGAAAGCTAAATAACTTCAGCCATAGGATAAGATTAAAAGAAGGTGCTATATCAGTTAAGCAAAAACTGAGGAATGTGTGAATTAATGTGACATCATTGAGGAGATAGAATCCTCCGAGTGGGTTTTGCCCCTTGTTTTGGCTCGGAAGGCAGACAAAAGTTTGAGGCTCTGTGTGGACTTGAGGGCATTGAATGCTAACTTGCTAATAGGTTGCCATCCCCTTCCTAAAATAAACGAGGTTGTATGTATGTTAGAGGGGGCAAAAGTGTTCTCCACTTTTGACTTGCAATCAGCATATCACCAGATCGCTTTAACTGATGACTCTAAAGAATTGACCACATTTCTTATGCCTGAGTGGCTTTTTCAATATAAAAGGATGCCTTTTGGCTTAGCCTCTGCGGTGTCAGTTTTGTAGCGGGCTATATATCACATTTTCAAGGATCTGGATACCTTCGTGAAGTGTTTCCAGGATGGCATACTTGTATTTTCTCCTAGTCATGAAACTCATAAAGAACATGTTATGTTATGTTATGTTATTGAGTCTTGTAACGAGTGTGGCAACTCCTGGGAATGTCCCGGCATGAGCTCGAAGAGGGGAGAGGGAGAGGAGAGAGCTTATACAATCAGATATGTCTTCAGCTTTTTCTTAAATAGGCCAAAGTCCTGAATGCTGTTCAGATATAGGGGAAGCAGGTTACACATAGAGGCAGCTTTAACAGCAAGAGACTTGCCTCCAGATCTAGTGAGCCGGAAGCGGGGAATGCAGGCCAATCTCTGGGATGCTGATTGGAGAGATCTGACCAGACCAACATACAGGGCGTTAGCGTAGTCGATCGTCGAGACAGAGTATCAACCGTAGGGTGACAGTCTCCTTAGGTGTTCTGGAGAAAAGTGGGAGAAACTTCAGGAGAGATTTAAGAAAACTGAAGCAGTGACCTGTCAGCTTCTTAATCTGGGTGGAGAAGGAGAGATCCTCCTCAAACCATATTCCTAGATTCTTTGCAGGTTGTCCTGAAAAGGTTGGCATAGTTTAAGTTTATTAGCATAGCTAATTAAAACCATTGCAAAAATAGCACTACAAAATTCATATAACATGATTAAAATCGTTTAAAAGTTAAAGTAGAAAATACATTGTAATAAAAAACAATTGGATTATGGTATTTGGACCAGTCAATGGGTCACAAGATGCTGTAGATTTGGTTTGATTCGAAAATCTGGCTGCGGCCATGCATGCTCGGTTATCCCAGCGAGATTGTCTCTCATTGTGATAAAACACGATTGAATTATGCTAATTGGAACAATCAATGGATCACAGGATACTGTGAATTTTGTTTGATTCGGAAATCTGGGCTGCGGCCATGCATGCTCGGTTATCCAAGCGAGATTGTCTCTACTTGTTACAATTAAGTTCCCGCCGCTGCTCCTAATCCGCGTCCAATAGCTGTTTCACAATGTTGGGCTTTGAGAGCAATCTTTAGCAGCATTTTTTTGTTCGGCCGTCCTCAGAAATTTTACCAGTCTGCAGTTTAATTGAGTGTTTGCCGAGTTTAAGCAGGCCGGCACTGCTTGCCTTCTGGTGCGCATACCTTTCTGTTTAAATGAATCTTTTAGAAATTGTGTCCGTGCTTGGTGCAGTTCTTCACATAGGCAAATTAAGTGCAGTATATCACCATTCTTGTTGTTACACAGCCTGCAAGTATCTTGGCATTTGGTCCTCAACCATGGTGGTAGATGTTGGGTACATGGAAGGATCCCCAGTCTATACCTTAAGAAATTTATTTTTATCACCCTAGGGTAGGCCTGATTGAAATATGGTTGTGGGGTGAGTGATTTATAAGAGCTGAGGGTCATCCAGGCGTGTGATCTTTTCGAGAAGGCTACCTTGTCCTCCAATATGGAGGATAGTTTTATGTTTTTCCAGACCAGTTTTTTTAAATGAAGTTGGCCGAGTTGCGCCACCCATAGTCCAGACAATTTGGTGGAATCTAAGGCTAGTTTGAGATAGTTTATTGCTTCGGAAAACTCCCTATATTGTATGTCATTCCACAACAAATAGTTAAGCATGTTTAAATTGGCCTTACTTATCTTATGCCAACATATGATATATGCACCATATGTAGCGAAGACTTGTTGTTGAAGGCCAAACTCCAGCCTTATTTGTGCTGCTGACGTGTAAGACGGAAGACAATACATAGTTTTGTAAGCTTTGACCAGCGTCCTATCCAGCTCTTTAGCATCTCTTCCCCGCATTGCCTCGCTGCCATAAGTTATCGAGGAGAGAAGTTTAGCCTGAACTACCTTCAATAGGGGAATCAATGTCGGTCCCATCAATTTGTTTGCAAGATTTTTCATCGTTAAGGCAGTTAACAGACCTTTCCTTTTTATTTTCTCTTTTTGGCGCCAAAAGGAACCTTCCTTGTCAAATACAACCCCTAGATACCTATACTCCCTGGCATGGTCGATTTTAGTGCCGCCAAGGAATCAATGTTTCTGTATGCTCTTTTTGCTGTTGATTGGCATTGTCTTTGTTTTGGACAAGTTTATTTTTAAGTTATTTTCTATTGCATAGTACTGCATTTCAGTTAGTAGGTGTTGAAAGCCAACAAAGGTATGACTTAGCAGAACTACATCATCTGCATACATGAGATTGGTTAGAGTTTTCCGTCCCAACCTGGGAACATGGGAGTTGCAGGCATCCAGCCGATTAGGAAGGTCAGCCATAAATAAATTAAACAGGGTTGGGGCAAGCACACAGCCTTGCTTCAGTCCTTTTGTAGGTGGTACTTTCGAGGAAAGATGAGTCACTCCTCCTAGTTTCACCTGTACCCAGGTGTCCGTATGTAGGAGCATCAGCATGTTTAAAAGAGACTGGGGAATACCCCATCGTGCCAATTTCTCCAATAGTCTGCCTCTCTCGATGCTGTCAAAAGCAGCGCTAAGATCAATGTAACATAGGTATAATGGTAAGTTGGAAGTTTTTGCTGCATCAATTATTAGAGAAATTGCAAGGATATTTGTAGCTGTGCTGGTTGCTTTATGGATACCGGTCTCATTCAGTGGTATCATCTGATTCTTCTCTGCCCAGAGTATGAGCTCCTCTAGAATAATCCCTGCAAAATACTTCGCTTCGTTGTCAATTAGCGCAACTAGGCGATAGTTGTTGGACTCAGCCTTGTCACCTTTTTTATGAATTGGGACTATTGTTGAGCCCTTCCAGGCTTCTGGTATTCTATTTTGCAGCCTAATTTCCAAAAACAGAGGGTGTAGAATATCTGCCCATTCTTTGCACTTCGCTTTGAACAAGGCTGGTGGTATGCCATTTGGTCCCGGGGCACCTTCTTTCCTCCCTTTAGCAATCTGTTTTTGTATTTAGAGTGACTGCAGATGGTTTGTTATGCCCAGTGGTTTGCTTCCTATAGTTGGACATTGCGGCACCCTTTGCTCAGGTATACTAGCTATAGCTGTTCCCTTTGAGAGCCATCTATTATCCGTTCGTTCTCCTGCTTTTCCGTATGGTTGTTAAAGTGGCTAGTAAGATATTTTATCCAGGCTCCTTCTGAGATATGAGACCCGATGTCCTCAAATTGTGGATTCAATATCCCATTCGCAGTTTTCCAAAAACGGGAACTATCATTGCTGTTTATATCATATAAGAGTTTTGCCCAGATTTCGTTCTCACATTCTCTCTTGATGTTCCATTTTAATCTTTTAAGGGCTGCCCTATGTTGATATAGGGATGCTCGTACATTGACATTTCCTGGCGAACTTCTCAGCCTGCGCAGGCCTAAATGTATTGATCTTTTCAATGTCTTGAGCTGTACTCTCTGTTTTTTCTGTATTTTGTTTTTTCCCTTTTTTCCCTGAAAGTTAACTTTAGTGGGGGGAGTACCTGTAAGCTTTTGTGGCAGTATGGCTGTGAAGTGCTCCCAGTGAGCTATTGAATCCGCTGTGCTCAGAGTTTGCAAGTTGAAGAGGTTTATTGCAGCTTCCGACAGCAGATTAGAGTTGTACATTGTGCATTTATTCCTTTTTTTGATCTTGGGTGTGAATGGGCCCCAGGGATATATCTGGCCTGATTGATGTAGATACAGTAGCTGTTAACTGAATTTCCAGGGGGCGGTGGTCACTATCACCCTTATCCCCCATTCTGAACCCAAGGATGTAAGGGAACTGCTCGAGACTAGCAAAAGTATAATCCAGAATAGAGCTTGCAGATATGGAATAGAAGGATTCAACTGGGGGACAGTCTTCCGGAAATCTTCCGTTCAATGCTCGGAGATTATGATGTTCTAGATGGTCAAGGAAGCGGCTACGGTGCTCTTTCTTCTTTACATGCAATGGATCGGATTGTTTAGGAATATTACAAATTCTAGTTAGAGCTGCTACCTCCTCCCCTTCTGCCGAGCCAAGGAGATGTTGGTTTAGGTCCCCTGACAGAATGAATATTAGGTTTTCCATCTCTGCTGCATACTCAGACAAAAGATTGATGATTTTAGTAGAGTCCTTTGCTTTTCGTTTAGGATGGACATATGAATTCATTATACAGACCTCCTTTTTCTCTTTGTCCAGCTTGATCCTAATTCTGATTGCTAATGTTGCGCTTGGCGTCGAGTCCATATGGGTTGCTGAGGGTATGCTTGTGGTGGAGATGTAGGTATTCAGCCCTCCCGAGCAGTGGCCATATCTACCGATCTTTACTGCTGGTACAGCGAAACATGTATAGCCCTTAATGTGCTGTGGCTCTACGAGCCAGGTTTCTTGCAGCAGAATTATGTCAAAGGTGGTAACGTAATTCAAAAAGTCAGGGTCCTCTATTTTTGTTGCCAATCCGTTGATATTCCATGAGCATAAGCTAAGGGGAAATTCCATTGGCCTACTATAAGCTCTATCAATTGTGTTGCGTCAATCGTCCTGTAGATGCATGGTTATTGTGCGGGATATTGTTTCCCTGCTTGGGCCTTGATTTGAATAGGAAACTACTTCCAGTCGTGCATCTGATAGATCCCTCTGGCTGCTTGTATTCACTTGACCCGTTCTTCCCTGTGCTCCTCTAAGCACACTCTTTGCATATACTTTATGTTTTGTTGATGCCGGGCTTGTAGTACTCAGTAACGGGAATGGTTAGGGTGGATTTTGTAGGGGGGTATTATCAATAACCCAGTTTTGGAATGACCCTAGTTCAGCTAGAATTATATCTGCAGTTTTAGTTGTGGACCATGTTGTCTTTGTAGCCTCTCGATTAGTAGAATTGGTAGTGGATATAAATTCTACGGACAGTAGATCCTTTGCAGTTATGCTAGCCAAATTTGGAATGGTCTTCATTAGTCTTAGAATATTTCCTCGATTTAATGAGTTCTGGTGTCCCTTTGAGGTAAATAGCGGATGAAAGACCAAGGCCTCTTGTTATAATCATGAAGAGATTAAAGTCCTTGACCAGGTTTCTTTATTGCAGCACGTAACATGGATCCAGCTCCAGGTCAAGGCCAACTTACAAATGTCATAACTGTACAGATTTCACTACAGAGATAAGCCTCAGAATTAAGAATGCATTCAAACAATAACTTGGCACATGCAGAAGCTCATGCCAGAGCATGTGCACAGAGCATTAATTAAAGGCACAAGACTATTTAATATGATAAGATGTAACACATCTCCCCATTAACAAAACATATATACACAGGAACAAGAAATAAGGAAAAAACTGTAATTCAAAACAAAACTAAATATAGATAAGAGTGGCATGAATTATCCAGATAGTAAAAACCTTTTTGGAACATTGATAGTGCGTTTGGTTTCTTTAACTCTAGAAGCAACAGAATCATTGTCACAAGGCTGAACCTTCTTATGCAAAACATCCTTATGCAAATCATCTGGTGCACGACATTTAGCTAGTCTTCTAAAGTTCCATGTCCTACCATCCTGAGTCATAGCACTGTTGGTGAAAACTTTTTTGATTAATACAGGTTCACTATACTTGTTAGAACCTTTACTGATTAATCCAGGTCTGCGAATTCTTACCCACTCTCCTACTTGAAAATATTGTGTCTTAGCACCCCACTTGTTATCATACCATTTCTTAACTTTCAACTGTTTACATTCAACACGTTTGGCAATATCATTGATACATACTTTATCACCAAGAAAATAATGAGATTTTTCTCTTAGCCACCAAGGTAGAACCTTAGAGGCAGGATTTCTTCCTTTAAACAAGTTGAAGGGACTTACTTGCGTTGTTGAGTGTGGTGTAATTCTATAATTCCACAAGCGTTCTCTTAAAGCACTTACCCAATTCACACCAAACTTGATAGAATCAACCACAAAATTCTTCAAGACTCGATTAAATCTTTCGACTTGACCATTTTCGAGTGGTTCATAAACAGATGTGAGCCTGTGGGAAATATTACATTCTTTAAGGAACTCACTCATCTCTACTGAAGTCAATTGAACACCATTATCCGTAACCAAACCTAACGGACAACCTTCCCTAGTAAAAATGTCCTTGAAGAAGTTGATCGCAGCTTCAGTAGTAGCCTTTGGGACAAACTTGACCTCTGGCCACTTGGAATGATAGTCAATTAAAACAAATGCATATCGTGATGCCTCAGGCAACATGTGATAAGGACCAGAAATATCAAAAGCAACCGACCAGAAATATCAAAAGCAACCCTCTCCCAAGGTTGAGAAGGCCATTTAACAATTTTCATAGGAGGTGTATGTACCTTGAGCATTTTTTCACTGGAATAACACTCTTTACACTCTCTAACTACCCTATCTACAAACCTATCGATGCCTGGCCACCAAAAATAATCCCTAACTAATCTCTTCATAGAGGAATTACCAGGATGTGTTTTGTGTGCAATGCGTAAAATTACCTCATACATACCTTCTGGAGGAATACATTTACCAGATTTGAAAACAAAATCACCATCCAACTCTAAATCTTCAATAACCTTATAAAAAGAAAGCAACTCTGGTTGTATTAAATCTTTTCTTGGCCAACCATTCTTAACACACTCTCTTAACTCTCTCAACTTTTGATCTTTCTGCACACAATCTTCCCATAACGTCTCTGAAATTTCCTGAAATTCACCACAAACGATATCTTGAACTGAGAGAACAAAATCCACATCCTTTATAGAATTAACCTCTTCTTGTGCACAAGGTAGGCGTGATAAACAATCCGCTGTAACGTTTTTCTTCCCAGGCACATAAATCGTAGTAAAACTATACTCTTGTAACCTAGATGTTAATCTAGCTATTCTAGCTGTTGCATTCCAACCTCCACCAACCGACAAGATATTCACTAATGGCTTGTGATCAGTCCTGAGCGTGAACTTTGAGCCCCAGACATATAATCTAAAATGCTCAATAGCCCAAACGCAAGCCAGTAATTCCCTTTCTATCACAGCATATCTGCGTTCACATTCATTAAGGGTTCTTGATGCAAAAGCAATGTTCCACTCATTGTTACCCTCTTTTTGAGATAAAACACTACCCAGGCCATATAAACTTGCATCAACCGTAATAATGCACTCCCTATTCATTCTAAAAGGCTTAAGAGTAGGGGCATGTATGATGTCATGTTTAATATCCTCAAAAGCACGTTGTTGTATGTCAGACCATTCATATTTCTCCCCTTGTCTAAGTAACCTTCTTAAAGGTTCCATTTTTGTGGCGAAATTTGTGACAAACTTGCTATAATATTCGCAAAGACCAGCAAATGAAAGTAACTGATCCTTATTTTCTGGAGCGGGTGCCTTAATAATTGCATCAACATTAAATTGTTTTGGAACAACACCTTCCCCAGAAAGAGTATGCCCTAAGTATTCAACTGATTTCTTAAACAGATTACACTTGTGTGCTTTGAGTGTCAAACCACTCTGTTCCAACCTTGAACACACAATCTGCAAATGTTTCTCATGTTCTATATTATCCTTTGAAAAAACTAAAATGTCATCTTGAAAACATTTTACAAAACTGTCTACATCTCTAAAGATTTGAAACATAACTCTCTGAAAAACAGAGGCAGCTGAAGCTAGACCGAATGGCATTCTTTTATATTGAAAGAGGCCTTGTGGAGTTATAAAAGCAGTTAACTTCCTCGAATCCTCTGTTAACATTATCTGATGATAAGCGGAGCGGAGATCTAAGGTAGAAAAGATTTTTGCCCCATCAAACAAGGAAACTAACTCATTTATGTTCGGCAAAGGATGACAGTCAATTACAATATTGGAGTTTACCGCTCTCAAATCCACACAGACTCTCAAACTTTTATCAGGTTTGCGTACCAAAACTATTGGCGAAACCCACTAAGATGACTCTATTGGCTCTATTATATCTTCTTTAAGTAAATCATCCAACATATTCTTAAGTTCTTCTCTAATGTTTAACGGAACACCTCTAAGTTTTTGCACCACTGGTGTATGATTCTCCTTCAACACAATCTTATGTGAGAAATTTTTAAGTTTACCTAACTTATCACAAAACACATTTTTGAAATTTGATGTAAACTTATTGATTTTACCAGAGTCAATGGAAACATCAGAGATGTTTCAATAGATGAAATGGTGCTCATTAAACTATCGTCACATAATGATATCTGTTCTTTAGCACGTGAATTAAGCAAAATACCCAGTTTCCACTGATCAAACCACCCCAAAACATTTATGCCCTTGTTAGTAATGTAGAGTTTAATGTCAGCTCTCCTGTGTCTGAAAGTTAAATTAACATTAAAGAAACCAATGCAATTAATTTTCGTGCCTGAGAAACCACTGGCATTGATATCAGACTCCCTGATATTGTTAATTGGCAATATCTCTGACAAAATAACATTGTAATAATCCAGGGTTATAATGGTCCATGGCGACCCTGAATCAACCATTAAAATCAAATTAATGTTTAACACTTCAAAAGTACATTTTGGTGAACTTAAAATTGACTTAGCATGTGAATCTACCACAGACACTACAAAACCATTATCAGGAACATTGTATAGCACAGGTAATGTCTTCTTTTCTTCTTCTGTAATAAAAGAAACAGAGCCCTTATTGAAAGAACGTTTATCTCTGCACATATTGCTGAAATGTCCAATTCTATTACATATTTTGCACTCCCTCTGAAGAGCTGGACATCCTGGAAAGTTTGCAAAATGTGACCTATTTCCACACCTAAAGCAAACACCTTGAGAACCTTGAGATGTTTGATGTGGAATAAATTTTGACTTGTTAAAATTAGATTTTTGAGGAAATTCTCTTTTGGGATCAACTCTTTTCCCTACAGCACAAATTTCTTCTTCCTGAGATTTCTTGATAGGGTCTTTCCTGATAGTGTCCATCCACAAATCTGACTGTTCTTGGGCTTTAGCAGTAGCAATAGTCTCACTTAAGCTAGGATTGCCCATGACCCATAGCTTGTCCTGGATCTTTTTGCATTTAACATGGACAATGATCTGATCTCTTATCATTTCGTCCGTCATGGTACCAAAACTGCAATGAACACTAAGAGATCTAAGTGATGTTAGAAAGTCATCGAACGACTCATCCTCCTTTTGTTTCCTTGTATAAAATTTAAAGCGATTTAAGGCAATACTGACATTAGGTTTAAACCTTTTCTCAAGTCTGGCAAGTGCCTCTGTATATACATTTAACGTATCACCAGATCCATCATTTGGAGTAACAATTTGAGGAAGTGATCGAAAAACAACTTGTCCTTCAGAACCCAAACAATGAAGCAAAATACTTTTTTTTCTTTCTGCGCCCATCCTCTCTCCGTCAATAGCTTTCATGTATGTGACAAATTCCTCTTTCCACCTTAACCATGGCATGGGAGGATCACCTTTTACCTGAAGAAACTTAGCAGGTGGGTCAAATTGCATGGCTAATGTTATTATGAGTTGATATAATTTTTAGAGTGGAAAAGATCACTTAGAATATTAAATACAATTCCATTTTAAATGTGATTTTGTAAAAATGACGCCATGTCAGAAATGAAATGTTAAATGAATAACCAGTGCCTTTGTAAACGATGCGCTTTTGAATAAAGAATTGTAACTTCAGCGCTTTATAAATAACCAATGCTTAAAATAACTTACAGTTTGGTATTTCACGAAAAACAGTTCCTCAGAGTAAGCGCGTTGTTGAGCGCGTAGTCAAGGCAACCTAAAATGGATGGCAACCAAGGACGCGAGAAACGTGTGATGTAACACGTTATAGCGTGTGACGTAAGGCGTCGTCGTTCCAAGCTGGGCTGTAAGACGAATGGTGGGCAATTACCAGCTCGCGAACATGGAGATGGTTGCTAAGCAGCAAAATGTCGAGCGCTTACAGCTCGGCCTGAAATACAAATGGGTTGGTAATATTTGTTTTTAAAAGTTGAAAAACAATTGTTGAACGCTTAGTTTTAAAAAAAAAATGACGATAAAAGAATAGAGTTCAAAACCAACAAGGCAAATATTACGGTGGTATAAAGCGTCTAAACTGAGATTATTAAAAATACGTGGAATTGAGACAAAATACAGCCGCTGGTACGATCAAGAGTACGTTTAAAACAGAGAATTACAGCCGCTGGTTCAATCAAAAGAACAGTAAAAATAGTTGTACATACCAAGATTTTCTTCAAATTGTGAAAATATTGTAAAATAGGTTCTTCACCACTCCTTAAACGTGCTGCAGAGTGGTGTCCCTCGTCGCCAAATTTTGTTATAATCATGAAGAGATTAAAGTCCTTAAACAGGTTTCTTTATTGCAGCACGTAACATGGATCCAGCTCCAGGTCAAGGCCAACTTACAAATGTCATAACTGTACAGATTTCACTACAGAGATAAGCCTCAGAATTAAGAATGCATTCAAACAATAACTTGGCACATGCAGAAGCTCATGCCAGAGCATGTGCACAGAGCATTAATTAAAGGCACAAGACTATTTAATATGATAAGATGTAACACCTCTATTTCTTGTTGTCTGATTCCTGATACTTGTGTTGACAGTACATTTGCAGGATCAGATCATTCTAGAGAGGATGTAAAGCTATTTGCTTTTGCTGGTTGGATCTCCAGCTGGTTTCTTGATCCTTCTGACATGTGATTCATTTTAGTCGGTTTTGATGTTGTGAGTGTATTGATTATTTGTTTTAATTATTGGCCCCCAGTTTGGGCCCTTTTTTCCAATGGTTTGTATCTGGGGCTCACCTTAGTTGGTGTGGAAAGCTTTTTGGTTTCCCTGGCCGGTGAGGCCTTGTCTAGCAAATCTGTCATTCCGTAATCTTTTCTCCTGGGCTTGATAATAGGGCTCGTGTTGATAGATATTTGTTTCCTTGCCATCAAACTTGAGGCCCTTGAGTCAAACCCTGCTCCGCAAACCTTTTGTAATGTTATAGGTTCACACCTCAGATCTGATCTGCTTATTGGCTGACCGTTAGCACCTCTTACAGATAGTAAAGATGGCACAGTGATGGTAGACTCTTGTTTTTTTATTTCTATTTGGTTTGTGTTATCCCATTGTAGAGTTGTTTGGCTGGATCCTACTCCGGTGTTGGGATGTGCCTTAATTCCATATAACTGTTTTGTAACTATTACCTGTAACACCAACCTAAAGTTAACAGAGAGTCAGAAAACAAGCAATCAAAGCACCCAGATACAAATATACAGGAAATAGTTGCTAAACTATGCAAGTTCCCATCAGTCCACCATCGAGACCGCCCTTCATCATCTGGGATCTCTGGTGCATAATTTCTGTCACATTAGCGGTTAAAAAACCTCTGCTGGCTGATGACTAAAACCAGGCACAGGAAAAAACCACAACGATATGTACAGATGTGAAACAGAAAAAGGCGTGTCTAGATGAGAACTAGAGATAGCAGTGCGTGAAAGAAAAAGTGTGTTTGTGAAAGTAAAGAAAGATGCTTTAAAATTAGGTAGTGGTCGGGAAAAAAACTTTAATAAACACCCTCACACTCCTAAATCAATAAAAACAGTGCAATAGTGGATTAGCAAATAGCCACTAAGAGATGAAAGGTCGACATGTTTCTGCAGACACCCGGAGTCTAGTGATCTCCTGCTGCTTCCTCAGGACCATTAATGCTACTGCTAGAGAAAAGAATAAGAAATAACAAGAACCATATCACCTGATAGTGTATGTATCAACTTCCTCTCATCCTAAAAGTAGGGGAGAAAATATAGTATAAGGGTACAGATTCATGATTGCTTTTTGATAATAACGTGCACTAAGCGTGCCATTATTATGTGCTAGACATAAACTACTCTTGCCCAGCATTCAGACTAACTTAGTCACAAATCACTAATTTAGCGAATTTGTAGATTACGGTTCACTCACCCACTCGATGAGAAGGAACCACTCCACCTCACCTGGCTCGAGCTCAGGTAAATGGATGCACCGCACTAAAAATAAACAACAAATCAAAGGATGTATCCATATCTCAATGTAATCCTAAACTAATCGATTTTCGCATGCTCCACATCAGGCATCACATTCCTGCCAGCGCCGTGGAACAGCACCTAGGTCAGTCAGCCTCAGTTAGTGAATGGTAGTTATGAATTGATGACCGCGCTTAATTAGAGTCATCACTGTTTTCAACAATTATAAGCTAGCATCCGCACTTAACTAAAAATGCCAGAGTGTAGCGCAGACACATACATGTCCGCCGTCTTACCTCTCCGTCGATGCACCGGTCGTCCCTCTAAGCTCTATCGTAGGGAGGAACCGACTCGGTGCACCGGCGAGGCAGATAAACCTTTTTCACTTCCGCATTCAGAGCGCGTCGATGACTGACGCCCCCTGTGCGTGATGACATCATGCGCCTACTCGCAGCCTCCTGCGCCCTTGCTGATGGGAAATGTAGTTCCCAAATACTCTCTGTCCAGAGTATGCCGAGACGCCGCGCTCAATTAGCGTATTGGTATTTGCTAGTTACCTAAAGCTGGGAATGCGTATTTTTTAATGAGTGCGCTGTGTAAACACCAATTTAAATGATTGAAAAATCATATTAATGATATTTCGGTGTAAAGGCGGAATTAAGCACTGACAATGCAATACCATTTACATTATGGAAAAAGTCCTTCTATCAAGTTCAGGGGAATCCATATTCAAATGGCGAGAAAGCTGTATAAACATCTCACTACTTAGACGTATAGGCAGAAAATCACCAACAGAAAACCAAAAGCTGATCCTATACACCAGAACCTAACCGAATTTTCATGGTGACATCGCTTAGTATTGCAGCCACTCCTGTATACTATGCGGGTAATATCATCAAAGATGTCATTGTCTGTATTCGCAGAAGTGGGGATATGTGTGGCATTCCCGAAGGATATGTTGAGTAAGGTCCGTTATGAAGACACCCCTCTTCTCTAAAGGGACATCCACGGGATGGCATCATTCAGCCCACGTTCATCACTGCGAAGACGATAGACCCACTTTTGTTCACATTTAAACAGAAATTTAGCCGTGTCGGTAACTGACGGTGGAATCCATGGTTGGTCCAAAACTGTCCACATAATGTCGGTGGGCTGATGACCCACCTGTAGAAAATGGTTTGTCAGTTTGGTAGCTTGTTTACAGCACCGGATAGAACTTTTATGTTCAGAAATTCTGGACTTTACCTTTCTGGTGGTCATCCCCACGTAATTTAATTTACAGGGACATGTTATTAAATAGACCAAATTGGAGCTGTTGCAGTTGGTGAACCGTTTTAATTGCCAAGGTCTATCTGTGCCTATGTCTATGGATAGTGTTCTTGTCGTTTGTGGACATGCCGCACAGCCACCGCAAGGATGGTGTCCGGTGACTGCAGGCATGTCCCAGAGGGTGCCAACGGCTCGAGGAATCATGGTTTTGGGCCTTGTATGGACCAATTGGTCCCTCAGATTTTGACCTCTCCGAAAGGCAAATAAAGGGGGAGGTATAGGGTCATTCCCAGTCCTGAGAATTTTCCAATTCCTCCTTACAATTTTTTGAACTTGGTTTGAGAGTGTACTGAATGTATTAACACAAGTCATTCTTTCTTGTAGGCTCTTTGGAGGTGTAGGTTCTAAAAGACATTGCCTGTTATTGTTTGCTGCACGTTTTTTGGATTTTTTTATGAGATGTTTAGGGTATTTCTTCTCAAGCAGATTTATTTCCAAAGCTTGGGAGTGTAAAGCGAAGGCCGTTTTAGTGGAACAATTCCTCTGAATCCGGAGAAATTGCCCAAAGGGCAGATTATCCTTCAGGGCTTTGGGATGAAAGCTATCGTAGCTTAGCAGGGAATTCCTGGCCATTGGCTTTCGATATAGCTCCGACTGTAAACCCCCTCCTGATGCAGAAATTAATAAATCCAGGAATGCTAGTTTATGTCTGTCCAGCTCCATGGTGAACTTCAGAAATAAATTTCTTTCGTTTAACCAAGTGTGAAACTGACGGAGTTCCTCTTCCGTCCCCCGCCATACGACAAAAATGTCATCTATATACCTTCTCCATACTCGCAGACACCGAAGATGGGGATTAGTGTCTGCGAGTACGTGTGTTTGTTCGAAGGTATGTACATACAGGTTAGCGAGACTGGGAGCAAAAACACTTCCCATGCTGGTCCCGCTAACCTGTAGGTAGATCGATTCTTCGTAAGCGAAGAAATTCTCGGTCATGGCAATGGTTGCTAGACTCATGATGAAACTGGCTGGCGTGATGGAATTTAAGTCTCTAGCTGTTAGGAGAGCTTCAATAGCTTCCAGTGTCTCGATCTGTGGAATAGAGGTATATAAACTCTCCACATCAAAAGACACTAGAAAGTCAAGGTCCATATTAAAATCAATATCAGGCAAAATCCTAAGGACATCCTTAGTGTCCTTCAAGTAGGTAGGCATCTCCCGTACTATTGGTTGGAGGAAAAAGTCTACGAATGTAGATAACGGTTCCAATAGTGAACCGATTCCCGATATGATGGGTCTTCCGGGAGGGGGGCGTTGTGGCTTGTGTACCTTGGGAAGGATATAGAAATAGGGCATCCTGGGTTGAGCAGTGCGTAAATATTGAGATTCTTTGTCAGTAATCCATCCCTCTGCAAGACCTTCTTCGACAATATGGCCAATGGCCACAGTCAATCTGTCGGTCAATCTGGGCGCCCCAGAGGCAGGCGGAGAAATCAACAACAAGGCCAAGTGCGGTGGAACCTGACTCCATCGACCATGGACCTGAGAGACGGCAAGAAGATCCCGAGGGAACAGGCAGGAACATCAGCCTCGTGATCAATCTTAGCAAACATGTTCTTACCGATACGGAAGAACTGGTCCTTAATAAAGGATTAGGTTTTGTTAAAACCAATAAAGGCGACCCTTTCCTGATACAAACGGAAATGGGTAAGTTCTTCCGCAAAATAAGGCTTCATTACCTATTTGCGAACAAAACAACGGTAACAGGAGAGGAGGACATATCTAACACTGGCCTGAAGCGACCATCCACTTTTAACCCCAGCATAGTAGGGTTGCCTGCGAAAGTTCAGGCATTTGAGGAAGCTGTGGATCATGACTTAAGACAACTATACCTCCAACCTGATAATGGCTTTATCAATCTAACTAAAGGTGAACAGGATGCTGTCACGACTTTGGCTAATTTAGAATCGGTGGTAATCAAACCAGCCGACAAGGGTGGGGCAACCGTACTAATGGATGCAGATATGTATCATGAAGAATGCATGCGCCAGTTGAATGACGTCAGGGCATATCGTAAACTGGATATTGACCCAACCGACAGATTGACTGTGGCCATTGGCCATATTGTCGAAGAAGGTCTTGCAGAGGGATGGATTACTGACAAAGAATCTCAATATTTACGCACTGCTCAACCCAGGATGCCCTATTTCTATATCCTTCCCAAGGTACACAAGCCACAACGCCCCCCTCCCGGAAGACCCATCATATCGGGAATCGGTTCACTATTGGAACCGTTATCTACATTCGTAGACTTTTTCCTCCAACCAATAGTACGGGAGATGCCTACCTACTTGAAGGACACTAAGGATGTCCTTAGGATTTTGCCTGATATTGATTTTAATATGGACCTTGACTTTCTAGTGTCTTTTGATGTGGAGAGTTTATATACCTCTATTCCACAGATCGAGACACTGGAAGCTATTGAAGCTCTCCTAACAGCTAGAGACTTAAATTCCATCACGCCAGCCAGTTTCATCATGAGTCTAGCAACCATTGCCATGACCGAGAATTTCTTCGCTTACGAAGAATCGATCTACCTACAGGTTAGCGGGACCAGCATGGGAAGTGTTTTTGCTCCCAGTCTCGCTAACCTGTATGTACATACCTTCGAACAAACACACGTACTCGCAGACACTAATCCCCATCTTCGGTGTCTGCGAGTATGGAGAAGGTATATAGATGACATTTTTGTCGTATGGCGGGGGACGGAAGAGGAACTCCGTCAGTTTCACACTTGGTTAAACGAAAGAAATTTATTTCTGAAGTTCACCATGGAGCTGGACAGACATAAACTAGCATTCCTGGATTTATTAATTTCTGCATCAGGAGGGGGTTTACAGTCGGAGCTATATCGAAAGCCAATGGCCAGGAATTCCCTGCTAAGCTACGATAGCTTTCATCCCAAAGCCCTGAAGGATAATCTGCCCTTTGGGCAATTTCTCCGGATTCAGAGGAATTGTTCCACTAAAACGGCCTTCGCTTTACACTCCCAAGCTTTGGAAATAAATCTGCTTGAGAAGAAATACCCTAAACATCTCATAAAAAAATCCAAAAAACGTGCAGCAAACAATAACAGGCAATGTCTTTTAGAACCTACACCTCCAAAGAGCCTACAAGAAAGAATGACTTGTGTTAATACATTCAGTACACTCTCAAACCAAGTTCAAAAAATTGTAAGGAGGAATTGGAAAATTCTCAGGACTGGGAATGACCCTATACCTCCCCCTTTATTTGCCTTTCGGAGAGGTCAAAATCTGAGGGACCAATTGGTCCATACAAGGCCCAAAACCATGATTCCTCGAGCCGTTGGCACCCTCTGGGACATGCCTGCAGTCACCGGACACCATCCTTGCGGTGGCTGTGCGGCATGTCCACAAACGACAAGAACACTATCCATAGACATAGGCACAGATAGACCTTGGCAATTAAAACGGTTCACCAACTGCAACAGCTCCAATTTGGTCTATTTAATAACATGTCCCTGTAAATTAAATTACGTGGGGATGACCACCAGAAAGGTAAAGTCCAGAATTTCTGAACATAAAAGTTCTATCCGGTGCTGTAAACAAGCTACCAAACTGACAAACCATTTTCTACAGGTGGGTCATCAGCCCACCGACATTATGTGGACAGTTTTGGACCAACCATGGATTCCACCGTCAGTTACCGACACGGCTAAATTTCTGTTTAAATGTGAACAAAAGTGGGTCTATCGTCTTCGCAGTGATGAACGTGGGCTGAATGATGCCATCCCGTGGATGTCCCTTTAGAGAAGAGGGGTGTCTTCATAACGGACCTTACTCAACATATCCTTCGGGAATGCCACACATATCCCCACTTCTGCGAATACAGACAATGACATCTTTGATGATATTACCCGCATAGTATACAGGAGTGGCTGCAATACTAAGCGATGTCACCATGAAAATTCGGTTAGGTTCTGGTGTATAGGATCAGCTTTTGGTTTTCTGTTGGTGATTTTCTGCCTATACGTCTAAGTAGTGAGATGTTTATACAGCTTTCTCGCCATTTGAATATGGATTCCCCTGAACTTGATAGAAGGACTTTTTCCATAATGTAAATGGTATTGCATTGTCAGTGCTTAATTCCGCCTTTACACCGAAATATCATTAATATGATTTTTCAATCATTTAAATTGGTGTTTACACAGCGCACTCATTAAAAAATACGCATTCCCAGCTTTAGGTAACTAGCAAATACCAATACGCTAATTGAGCGCGGCGTCTCGGCATACTCTGGACAGAGAGTATTTGGGAACTACATTTCCCATCAGCAAGGGCGCAGGAGGCTGCGAGTAGGCGCATGATGTCATCACGCACAGGGGGCGTCAGTCATCGACGCGCTCTGAATGCGGAAGTGAAAAAGGTTTATCTGCCTCGCCGGTGCACCGAGTCGGTTCCTCCCTACGATAGAGCTTAGAGGGACGACCGGTGCATCGACGGAGAGGTAAGACGGCGGACATGTATGTGTCTGCGCTACACTCTGGCATTTTTAGTTAAGTGCGGATGCTAGCTTATAATTGTTGAAAACAGTGATGACTCTAATTAAGCGCGGTCATCAATTCATAACTACCATTCACTAACTGAGGCTGACTGACCTAGGTGCTGTTCCACGGCGCTGGCAGGAATGTGATGCCTGATGTGGAGCATGCGAAAATCGATTAGTTTAGGATTACATTGAGATATGGATACATCCTTTGATTTGTTGTTTATTTTTAGTGCGGTGCATCCATTTACCTGAGCTCGAGCCAGGTGAGGTGGAGTGGTTCCTTCTCATCGAGTGGGTGAGTGAACCGTAATCTACAAATTCGCTAAATTAGTGATTTGTGACTAAGTTAGTCTGAATGCTGGGCAAGAGTAGTTTATGTCTAGCACATAATAATGGCACGCTTAGTGCACGTTATTATCAAAAAGCAATCATGAATCTGTACCCTTATACTATATTTTCTCCCCTACTTTTAGGATGAGAGGAAGTTGATACATACACTATCAGGTGATATGGTTCTTGTTATTTCTTATTCTTTTCTCTAGCAGTAGCATTAATGGTCCTGAGGAAGCAGCAGGAGATCACTAGACTCCGGGTGTCTGCAGAAACATGTCGACCTTTCATCTCTTAGTGGCTATTTGCTAATCCACTATTGCACTGTTTTTATTGATTTAGGAGTGTGAGGGTGTTTATTAAAGTTTTTTTCCCGACCACTACCTAATTTTAAAGCATCTTTCTTTACTTTCACAAACACACTTTTTCTTTCACGCACTGCTATCTCTAGTTCTCATCTAGACACGCCTTTTTCTGTTTCACATCTGTACATATCGTTGTGGTTTTTTCCTGTGCCTGGTTTTAGTCATCAGCCAGCAGAGGTTTTTTAACCGCTAATGTGACAGAAATTATGCACCAGAGATCCCAGATGATGAAGGGCGGTCTCGATGGTGGACTGATGGGAACTTGCATAGTTTAGCAACTATTTCCTGTATATTTGTATCTGGGTGCTTTGATTGCTTGTTTTCTGACTCTCTGTTAACTTTAGGTTGGTGTTACTTTGATACAGGGGGCTTAACAGTAGGGTCTATAAACTTTCCCCTGGGACCTTCCTTGTGTGTTATTTGTTCTTGTGCAGCCGCGGCTGTAGGTCCTGTTTTGAAACTTGCACTGTAACTGTTTCATACAGTATTTTTTATTGTATTTAAACAACAATCCTATTTCTTTTCTGTTTGGGCGTGCGCCCTAGTCAGGTGTTCTCCTCCAGTGACCATGGCTACTAATCCTGGGTTAGCATTCGATGATGCTGAAATCGACTCCATTCTGGCAGATAATCCGAGTATAATTGACACGATACAACTGGCTCCAATAACGAGTGATGATGGATGGGCGAAAGTCCTTGTACTGAAAAAGAATCAGGCAAGGATCAGCGTCCATGGCATCATCATGGCCGAGTATCTTAGGGGCAATTGCGCACCGAGTGGCTTAATTGTTGCAAATGCCCCCCGCTTGTTTCTGGATAATAAAGATTTTTGCAGGGACTGGTACCTTATAGCGTGGAAATGCACGCGCGACTGGCTAGTATTGATCATCAAAACTGCCAAAAAGAAAGCCGACGAAATAATGGTCGAGATCCAAACTTTAGAGGGCCAGATTAGGACAACTCTCACGAGCAAAGTCTTTGGGAAGGGACAGGAGGAAGGGAACAAAGCCAGTAAAGAACTGAGGGACTCTATCCTAGTAAAAAAGCTTGAAAAATTCAAAAAGGATTTAGCTAAGTTCTCAGCTGAGATCATATATCCTTATACGGCGGACAATTATGTCCCTGTGGTACCTAGTACCAACAGCCGATTAGGATCAACTTATGGCACGTCAAACTCTGATGAGGCATCCACCGACTCTGATTCCTCGAATCAGGGCAATACCAAGGCGGCTGCAAGGGGCCGAGGTAATAATAGAAGGAACCGAAGAGGTTATAATCCCTATTTTGCCCAACCACCTATTCCGCCCTGGTGGCAACCATCACCCTGGGGTGTACCATCTTTTCCTCCACCTGGTCCCTTTGGACCACAGCAACAATACCCAGATTACAACCAGCAGCCTTTTTTAGGACAGGGCCCTGGGCGCCCCAGAGGCAGGCGGAGAAATCAACAACAAGGCCAAGTGCGGTGGAACCTGACTCCATCGACCATGGACCTGAGAGACGGCAAGAAGATCCTGAGGGAACAGGCAGGAACATCAGCCTCGTGATCAATCTTAGCAAACATGTTCTTACCGATACGGAAGAACTGGTCCTTAATAAAGGATTAGGTTTTGTTAAAACCAATAAAGGCGACCCTTTCCTGATACAAACGGAAATGGGTAAGTTCTTCCGCAAAATAAGGCTTCATTACCTATTTGCGAACAAAACAACGGTAACAGGAGAGGAGGACATATCTAACACTGGCCTGAAGCGACCATCCACTTTTAACCCCAGCATAGTAGGGTTGCCTGCGAAAGTTCAGGCATTTGAGGAAGCTGTGGATCATGACTTAAGACAACTATACCTCCAACCTGATAATGGCTTTATCAATCTAACTAAAGGTGAACAGGATGCTGTCACGACTTTGGCTAATTTAGAATCGGTGGTAATCAAACCAGCCGACAAGGGTGGGGCAACCGTACTAATGGATGCAGATATGTATCATGAAGAATGCATGCGCCAGTTGAATGACGTCAGGGCATATCGTAAACTGGATATTGACCCAACCGACAGATTGACTGTGGCCATTGGCCATATTGTCGAAGAAGGTCTTGCAGAGGGATGGATTACTGACAAAGAATCTCAATATTTACGCACTGCTCAACCCAGGATGCCCTATTTCTATATCCTTCCCAAGGTACACAAGCCACAACGCCCCCCTCCCGGAAGACCCATCATATCGGGAATCGGTTCACTATTGGAACCGTTATCTACATTCGTAGACTTTTTCCTCCAACCAATAGTACGGGAGATGCCTACCTACTTGAAGGACACTAAGGATGTCCTTAGGATTTTGCCTGATATTGATTTTAATATGGACCTTGACTTTCTAGTGTCTTTTGATGTGGAGAGTTTATATACCTCTATTCCACAGATCGAGACACTGGAAGCTATTGAAGCTCTCCTAACAGCTAGAGACTTAAATTCCATCACGCCAGCCAGTTTCATCATGAGTCTAGCAACCATTGCCATGACCGAGAATTTCTTCGCTTACGAAGAATCGATCTACCTACAGGTTAGCGGGACCAGCATGGGAAGTGTTTTTGCTCCCAGTCTCGCTAACCTGTATGTACATACCTTCGAACAAACACACGTACTCGCAGACACTAATCCCCATCTTCGGTGTCTGCGAGTATGGAGAAGGTATATAGATGACATTTTTGTCGTATGGCGGGGGACGGAAGAGGAACTCCGTCAGTTTCACACTTGGTTAAACGAAAGAAATTTATTTCTGAAGTTCACCATGGAGCTGGACAGACATAAACTAGCATTCCTGGATTTATTAATTTCTGCATCAGGAGGGGGTTTACAGTCGGAGCTATATCGAAAGCCAATGGCCAGGAATTCCCTGCTAAGCTACGATAGCTTTCATCCCAAAGCCCTGAAGGATAATCTGCCCTTTGGGCAATTTCTCCGGATTCAGAGGAATTGTTCCACTAAAACGGCCTTCGCTTTACACTCCCAAGCTTTGGAAATAAATCTGCTTGAGAAGAAATACCCTAAACATCTCATAAAAAAATCCAAAAAACGTGCAGCAAACAATAACAGGCAATGTCTTTTAGAACCTACACCTCCAAAGAGCCTACAAGAAAGAATGACTTGTGTTAATACATTCAGTACACTCTCAAACCAAGTTCAAAAAATTGTAAGGAGGAATTGGAAAATTCTCAGGACTGGGAATGACCCTATACCTCCCCCTTTATTTGCCTTTCGGAGAGGTCAAAATCTGAGGGACCAATTGGTCCATACAAGGCCCAAAACCATGATTCCTCGAGCCGTTGGCACCCTCTGGGACATGCCTGCAGTCACCGGACACCATCCTTGCGGTGGCTGTGCGGCATGTCCACAAACGACAAGAACACTATCCATAGACATAGGCACAGATAGACCTTGGCAATTAAAACGGTTCACCAACTGCAACAGCTCCAATTTGGTCTATTTAATAACATGTCCCTGTAAATTAAATTACGTGGGGATGACCACCAGAAAGGTAAAGTCCAGAATTTCTGAACATAAAAGTTCTATCCGGTGCTGTAAACAAGCTACCAAACTGACAAACCATTTTCTACAGGTGGGTCATCAGCCCACCGACATTATGTGGACAGTTTTGGACCAACCATGGATTCCACCGTCAGTTACCGACACGGCTAAATTTCTGTTTAAATGTGAACAAAAGTGGGTCTATCGTCTTCGCAGTGATGAACGTGGGCTGAATGATGCCATCCCGTGGATGTCCCTTTAGAGAAGAGGGGTGTCTTCATAACGGACCTTACTCAACATATCCTTCGGGAATGCCACACATATCCCCACTTCTGCGAATACAGACAATGACATCTTTGATGATATTACCCGCATAGTATACAGGAGTGGCTGCAATACTAAGCGATGTCACCATGAAAATTCGGTTAGGTTCTGGTGTATAGGATCAGCTTTTGGTTTTCTGTTGGTGATTTTCTGCCTATACGTCTAAGTAGTGAGATGTTTATACAGCTTTCTCGCCATTTGAATATGGATTCCCCTGAACTTGATAGAAGGACTTTTTCCATAATGTAAATGGTATTGCATTGTCAGTGCTTAATTCCGCCTTTACACCGAAATATCATTAATATGATTTTTCAATCATTTAAATTGGTGTTTACACAGCGCACTCATTAAAAAATACGCATTCCCAGCTTTAGGTAACTAGCAAATACCAATACGCTAATTGAGCGCGGCGTCTCGGCATACTCTGGACAGAGAGTATTTGGGAACTACATTTCCCATCAGCAAGGGCGCAGGAGGCTGCGAGTAGGCGCATGATGTCATCACGCACAGGGGGCGTCAGTCATCGACGCGCTCTGAATGCGGAAGTGAAAAAGGTTTATCTGCCTCGCCGGTGCACCGAGTCGGTTCCTCCCTACGATAGAGCTTAGAGGGACGACCGGTGCATCGACGGAGAGGTAAGACGGCGGACATGTATGTGTCTGCGCTACACTCTGGCATTTTTAGTTAAGTGCGGATGCTAGCTTATAATTGTTGAAAACAGTGATGACTCTAATTAAGCGCGGTCATCAATTCATAACTACCATTCACTAACTGAGGCTGACTGACCTAGGTGCTGTTCCACGGCGCTGGCAGGAATGTGATGCCTGATGTGGAGCATGCGAAAATCGATTAGTTTAGGATTACATTGAGATATGGATACATCCTTTGATTTGTTGTTTATTTTTAGTGCGGTGCATCCATTTACCTGAGCTCGAGCCAGGTGAGGTGGAGTGGTTCCTTCTCATCGAGTGGGTGAGTGAACCGTAATCTACAAATTCGCTAAATTAGTGATTTGTGACTAAGTTAGTCTGAATGCTGGGCAAGAGTAGTTTATGTCTAGCACATAATAATGGCACGCTTAGTGCACGTTATTATCAAAAAGCAATCATGAATCTGTACCCTTATACTATATTTTCTCCCCTACTTTTAGGATGAGAGGAAGTTGATACATACACTATCAGGTGATATGGTTCTTGTTATTTCTTATTCTTTTCTCTAGCAGTAGCATTAATGGTCCTGAGGAAGCAGCAGGAGATCACTAGACTCCGGGTGTCTGCAGAAACATGTCGACCTTTCATCTCTTAGTGGCTATTTGCTAATCCACTATTGCACTGTTTTTATTGATTTAGGAGTGTGAGGGTGTTTATTAAAGTTTTTTTCCCGACCACTACCTAATTTTAAAGCATCTTTCTTTACTTTCACAAACACACTTTTTCTTTCACGCACTGCTATCTCTAGTTCTCATCTAGACACGCCTTTTTCTGTTTCACATCTGTACATATCGTTGTGGTTTTTTCCTGTGCCTGGTTTTAGTCATCAGCCAGCAGAGGTTTTTTAACCGCTAATGTGACAGAAATTATGCACCAGAGATCCCAGATGATGAAGGGCGGTCTCGATGGTGGACTGATGGGAACTTGCATAGTTTAGCAACTATTTCCTGTATATTTGTATCTGGGTGCTTTGATTGCTTGTTTTCTGACTCTCTGTTAACTTTAGGTTGGTGTTACTTTGATACAGGGGGCTTAACAGTAGGGTCTATAAACTTTCCCCTGGGACCTTCCTTGTGTGTTATTTTAACTATTACCTGTGCCATAATCTGGTTGGGATTGGCTGGTAGCGGTTGAGCCTGATTTGTTGAGTTTAAGTTTACATCTTTGAAGTTGTTTTCATGTCTGTTCTGCAGACCATTGAAAATAGGGAAGTATTTCATTATGTTTGTTTGGGGCTTTTGGTTATGCCCTTTCCTTTTCTGTTGGCGGCGTTGTTTAGCATTACGTTTTTGGAGCACTCCATCCTCGTGTCCGCTTGACTTCTCGGTGTCTGCCTCTGAGTTGCGTATATGTATTTTGGCAGATGTTTTGCTTTTAGTTGTTCCCTCCGGGCTGTTTGACATGCCCTGGTCATTAGTTAAATTACCTGTTGTTGCACTTTTAATATCCGTTATCAAACTACTTAGCATTATGGGCAAGGTACATAGTTTATCAACAACCTGCTCGCATTTACAACTGAGGTATGTATTTGCTTGCGCTCTTGTTATCAGGCCGTTTAGATTGCCCAATTTTTCATCAACGTCTGCAGTAAAAACTGCCAGTGTGTTCAATAAAGACAATTGGATCTCCATTTTTTCAGACTGATATTGCAGTGCTTCAACTGCTAGCTGTATTGTATTTAAAAAAGTGAGATCCAAGTACCAGTGTTTTGTTCCTTTCTTTGCTCAGTCTCTTTTACGCTTTTGTTATTTTGTCCTGCTGAGGAAGAATCTCTTGGACCCTCTTACCGAGGGTCTTGACTGAGGTGCGCTCTTTGTGCTTGATCTGGTGTATAAGTGGCGAGCATGTCCTCCCATTCTTGTGTGTTTAAATAGGACATGGTCACCCTTCCCTCCTCTTTCTGGCTTAGATCCGGCACCCCTGCACATAGATCTCCATTGTGGCTGATCGCAGTACCGTGAGCCAAAAGTTGTGGCATCGGGGAGTTTATTCGATCTATGGCTTTGATAGGAGTGCTGTAGCTTTTTATTGTCATGTTGGTTAGGATGCTGGTGTTAGTTTCGGTATTTTGTACCCCATCTCCTGTCTCTAAGTCTGAGCTGGTTTCATTGTTGCATTTGTTTCCATTGATGACCTGCTATTTAACTCTAGCATTGTCCTCTGTTTTTTTAGGGTTATGTTCTGCAGTCGGACTCTTCTGAGTGCTGTCCTGTTGCCTGAGTTTTATTAAGGGCGGTCCTGTATTACCAGGCATTCCTGCAAAATCCGCGGGCGATGGATTATCTGCCTCCTTCTACCCAGCCAAATGTATTTGTAATTAGTGTTTATGCATCAATTTCTGACCTTGTTGCAGTGATGATCCATTTTGTCTGGGGAAGGCAGGATTAACTCAGTCCCTTCCGTTTGTAAAGGTAAAAGTAGCAGTGGCGAATGCAGGCCTTTGAGAGAGACCTTGCTCGAGAAAAGGACTGACCCTGCATCTTTTAAAAAATTAAACTTTGTATATATCTTGGGTTGGTAAGTAGGTACCACGCTACCTGAAAGCGTCCTCACTGTACTCTCCTTTTGGTCCTGCTCAAGTACAATTAGTTTTTGTTCGACACTGGCCTGAGAGCTGGGGTTTTGTTTCTTTCCCTTGGCAGGTTGGCATAGGGAATTCCAATGGCCAGAGAGCTTCCCTGAACTGGTTGGGAAATTTTCCATAAAGGAGAATTTCAGACTTTCCTTCATTGCACTTCAGTTGTGCTGCGGAAAGCCATTTAAAAACTGCAGATGGGCATTTTCTAGCCTGGGATGTAGAATTCTCAGATTTTCCCCATGTAAATAGGAGCTGCATATCGTCAGCGTATGCAACGATTTTGGCTCCCAGCTCCTCTGCCAGAAATATGAGGGGAGTGACATATATATTCGAAAGCAGGGGGCTCAAGGAGGACCCCTGGGGCACTCCAGTGGAGACCGCCTGAGAAGAAGAGGAGAATGGGGGAAGCCAGACCTGTTGGCGGCGCCAGCCAAGAAAAGATTTCAGCCAGCTCAAGGCGGTACCAGAGATCCCAAAGTCTGCAAGCCGGGTGAGCAGCAGCGGGTGACGGAACGTAAGATGAGGGCCGCTCTGACGCCTGTGCCAAGGCATTCCCGAATGTCTTCAGACACTTCAACTAACGCTGACTCAGTACTGTATGAAGTTCTGAACCTGGACTGGGCAGGATGAAGAAGGCCTGTCCTTACCACATAATCAGTGAGTTGCTTATTAACTATCTTTTTGCAAGTTTTGGCCATAATAGGGAAGAGTGAAATGGGTCAGTAGTTGGCTGGGTTAAGAGGATCCAGTAAAGGTTTTTTTCAATAGGGCAGTATTTTAGCCTGCTTCCACGCTGAGGGGACATAGGCTTCCTGTAGAGACAAGTTGACAAGTCTACTTATTTAATAATTCAGGAACTGAAGTTAGTAGTCTGGTGGTGCAGGGGTCAGAGGAGGACCCGGATTTCAAGGCCTTAAAAAAACGCAAAGACTCTGATGGATCAATAGGTTAAAAAGCGGAGAGTGGAGAGAACTCAGCATGAGACACCTTTAAAGAAGGAGGACAAGCTGGCAGTGAGTTCCCGGGATCAAAAGTGTCTTGGATGGTCCGGATTTCAGAAGTAAAATAATTAGCAAGCTCCTCGCACCATGTTTTAGAAACAGGGAGTGAGGTGTATTGTGCTCTAGGGGCCATTAAGTTGTGGACAATTGAAAAGATCTATTTCAAGTTATTCCTAGCTGACTCAATGCGGTCAGGGTAATAAAGGCTCTTGGCCTAGGTGATGGCGGAGTAATAGAGTCTCTGAGCTTTTTGCAAATTGAGCTTTGCCACAGGACAGTTGATAGAGCAAGGATTTGCACGTTACGCGACTTGCTGGACTCATGAACCTCAAATAATCATTAATGTTATAATCAATTTGTTTTGTGTATTAATAGTGCACTTTTACACTACACGCTGGTGTCCCAAAGACGCTTGCATATGTGTTTTCTAATCCTAACAACGCTTGCCTACTGACTGATCGCTGCTTTGCAGGTTTCTAGTCTGCGCATGCGTCGGTTATACCCACGTGATGTGACGCACTTGCAGTTCTGGAGGGATTTTTTTTCGCACATGCGCTGTAGTACTAAAAATGGCCGCTTTGTTTTAACACGCAACTCGCTTGCCACTGCTGCTTTTGCACTGTTGTTTATTTCCGCTTAACTCCTAAAGCTATAGTTACTATACAGTAAGGGGTGTAATATAGCCGTTCACGGTATACAGTGTATTCATTTTTTCTGTGTTTCTAAATTGTTTTCGCTCACTTTTCATGTAACACACTTTGGGGGCCTGTGAGCTGTGCGCCACTCCATCATTGAAGCCCATGTCACCCTAACCACGTGATGAGGGAGAAAACGAATTGCGCAGGAGTGGAACTAAGCCAGCTGGCTACTGAAGCTCAGATGTTCCTGGGAAAGCGACCTCTGCTCCAGGAGAAGACTTCGACTGTACCTGAAGTTGATACAAAATTGATAGTTTTCTGTGTGTCCTATTATACTCTACCTTCCTATGCCATGGGAACTGGAATGTAAGGGGTGGGTTCAAAATATTACATATTAATTATGAGAACACCAAATTCTAGGTGGTGACAATGACCTAACCACCTCTCTTGTCCAATCCGAAGTTGGGGATCCTTTCATTTGCAACATTTGTGGGTGGTCCACTGACCCGAAAACAGTATAACTAGTCTAGTTTTAGCTAGAGAAATTGTCCGACTTGTCCGTGTAGCTGACCTGTCACAGACCCTACGAACTCTATAGGTGATTGATACAGAGAGCTGCAGAGCACTCTGTCCGTAATTTCCACAAACTCAGTCTGGGGTGGAGAAACCTTAAGCGCTGGCGAAGCACTTTACTGGGAGATTCGAGAAGCCAATCGGGGTTACTGGCAGATTCCTTGCAGAGAGGGCGTAGCGCAGGCGTTGCATCCGAAGCGGCAGGTGTTGGTCGTACCCTTTGATGAGTCCGGTCCTGATCCAAATCCTGGGGTTATCCTGTCCTGACTGTCCATGAGCTGTACCTGCTCGCCTACTGGCATCCTAAGTCCTTGAGGGTCCTTTCCCAACTGACCCGTGGCCAGGGTTAGTCTCCGTCCTGTTCTAGGTAAATATAATTGTGTGGGTGTTCGTCTATTCTAAATCTCGTCTCTCCTATTTTCCAAATAAAGCAATCTTGCCGATGGTATTTCATGTCTTCATATAAAAGTTACCTTCATGCAAAGTATTTACTAGCATGTTCCACACTTTTCCCTTTACCTCTAGTCAAACCTTCTAAATCTGTTTTTCCTATGGAGTATGTTCCAGTTTTCCCATCCTCTAAAGAATAAGTAATTGCTGATATAGAAACTCTTAGGAGTGACGTGGTTCCTTAGACCTATAGTATATTAGAAATCACCTTGATTAGTATGTTCCCTTTCTTTACCCGCCTTTAGTAACATTGATAAGTCTATAGTACCCAAGTGTATTCCTTATTTCCAAACCTTAGAATCCTGAAAATCTCAAATGTTACTTGCTTTGATTCATAGCTATACATTGCTTCTGATCTTAATCATTGATAGTCTGATCTGTGTAAATCTCAGTCTCATGGCATATGGAAATTTATATTGATAACTAGATAAAGATTTCAAAGCTTCCTGTGTTTGTGGTTATTGAAAGGTATACATCATTATTCAAATGTACAAGATATTTTGTTTAGAATTATCTGTTTACCCCTGCTAGCTCCTGATCTGTCGTGATCATAGGTACCTGTGATGAGGATTGGTAAGTTAGGTACACAAATTAAATAGAAAGGAAACTCGAATTGCTGAATAGCAGCGTGTAGGTTACCCGATTCATAAAATTAGTAAACACGTTATGGGCCTAAGTGTGTCTGTTTGGTAAAATAAAGAGTCGGGTGACCTGTGCGCGCTATCAGTAATTTTCTGGTTAGCAGAGGAATGGTTAGGACTAGTTAAGATAGGCAAATAAGATGTTTTGTGAATAAACCGTGAAGCTATAACATGTGCTGCTAAAATTTATTGCTGCTAAAAAAAAATTCTGCTAAAAACGGAAATATTGCTTTGAAAATGTTATAAAATGTTTTGAAATTATATTGTATGAAATGCTGCTATATTAAGTGTATATTAACAACTTGTTAGTGAACTGTTATACGTTGTCTGGAATCTCCGGGGAAATAGAATAGCGGGTGGTGAGTAGAATCCACTCCGCGGAGAGGTCACTGGCTAGGAGGAAGATTAGTGTATGGTTATGCAGGACTGGAAGCGCTAATTAGGGTTTTCTATATGAATTATTGAATAAAGGATAGTAACGAGATCACTAATGAAACTTCAGTTGTGATATAACCTAGTAAGGGTCACATGTGGAAGGAGTAGTAGGTTCATCGGAGCTTGAATGGTAGCAAAAGAGTTCGCTAGTGAAACTTTAGACTTAGTATATATCCCAGAAAGAGGGGATGAGTCAAAAGAAGTAGCGGGTTCTCTAATGCTTGTGTGAAGGGTAGGCAGAAGGGTCTATCCGTAGTGTATGAAAAGTAGCCGAAAGAGGTTTACTTGCAGTTAAACAAATCTTACTTTTAGGCACTCAAGTACAGTGGCGAATGTTATACGTTGTAAACTAAATAGAGCAGTTGCACTTTAAGAAAAGAATTCAAAGTTTCCGTTACCTTGTGAAGGAGGGAGTCAGTTGCGGAGCTGCGCTGACGTCACTCCGTGCCGCGCTGGTATTGGTTGAGGCGGCGGGTGTGTCACGGAGCTGGTATTGTAAAGGAGGGGTGAGTGCCGGAGCGTGAGACCACGTCTCGCGAAAAGGGCGCGCACCCATTGGTCGAAATTATTTGCAACCTCCGTGTTGATTGGTTGTTGAAAAGTGAAAAACGTGCTAGCATTGGAAGCACATTTATAAACAAAATTGCGCACTCTGAGCTTGAAGACAGCTTGACGAGGTGTATGTGGTATCCTGAATTTTTACCTGATCCGAAAAATCTAGGGTTTCATAAGGAGCAGATCCTAAGAGGTAGACCTTACAATATGTACGGAAATAAGAGAAAGTTGTCATTTGCTGACAAAATGAAGAATTATTTCAAGAAAGACAAACCTATCGGAACTAGAGGGTGTGATTATTCCTCCACCTAATACTCCGCATCATTTATGATGTTTGACAAAGGGTATCATACCTGTGTATGGTTGGAAAATTGGGTGAAGTATACCAAAGATGACGGAATCCTAGCGTTTCCTCTCGATGGTACCTTTAATAGTAGAATCCTGTTTAACTTGAGGGCCCGAATGAATGACCTACACCCCAGACCCAGATTAACGCAATATGAGGCTGTAGAGGAATGGGAGATTGAGGCTCTAGAGCGAGACAGACCCCGAATGGATAAGGGAGTAAGCAAATGGTATCCAAAATTGCAGCGAGAAACCAAGGAGAAAAGGATGAAACAGTGGAGACAGAATATGATGGTCGAAGGACTATTTCCTGTATTTGGGATAAATGAGCCCGAGGGAAGAAAAAGCACAGAGAAAACCGACACCTAATGACTATGAGTGATTCGGAAGATGAATATTTGGAGGATTTGTTTATGAAAAATCCACCGCCATATGATGAGGAATCCAGGTCTTTGAGCTCGAAAAATCCATTCTTTAGACCTCCTAGAAGGAGAAGTGCTAGTGAAACAGATACAGCAGGTATAGGCAATAGGCAAACTGGTGGAGACGGATTTTGTAGACCTGACCCTACTGTCCCAAATTATAGACCGTTCGGTGAAGAGAGATCCTGTGTGACAGCCCCAACTGCCCCGAATCTGTATCCTCCTTTAGTTCCACAAGTATTACATGATGCATCAGTTGACAGGGCTTTACATGAACGAGAAAAGGAAGCCTTGATAAAACAGCGAAATGAACTCATTCAGACCATAGCTCAGATAAACCCCAGTCCCGAATCCCTAACAATTCCAGTAACTATTGGTCCCGTTGTTCCTCTTTATGGGGATAGACAGGCTAGTCCAAAAACACCAGTCATTACACCACCTGCAGCCCAGCCCAGAAGAGAGCCTCTCATAGCTGATGATGAGGCAAGCGAATGCGAATCTGTAATCTCCCTGATGGATCTGCCCATAAGGGAGCCAGAAATTAGTATACCACGGACACGAACTCAGGCCAGGGCCAAGGACGTCCTGATAGAAACAGCTTCAGGGACCCGGAGTGCCACATTAGTGACTCCGGAGGAACTAGATCGTTGGACCCGAGAATTAAAAAAAGAAACTCCCCAGCCCAAACCTTTAGATATTTACAAACTAAGAATAGAAATGGAGGAACTAATAGCCGGAAATGTGGGATTAGACAGATTGAACACTCTTAGTGAGGAGGAGTTACTGTTCATAAGCAAGAGCCTTACCCGAAACACCAGAGTATTTCATGAGAAACTAATGGACACTGCAGCCAATATGGGAATAGATGTTAGCAAATCCAAAGTCTTACAAAAGCCATACAGGACCGAATTTTCAGACAAGGACCTGGAGAACATGAATGTGTCAGGGAAAAAGGTACAGATAAAAGAATTGTTGAATTTGCTGCAGAAATGGGGGGCTTAGAAAAATGGAAAACCAGGTGGGCAAAGAAAAAGGAAGATAGTAAGGCCAGACCAAAGACTTCTGAATATGTCCTAAAGGAAGTTGACAAGGCAGAAAACGTGTATCCCATGAGAGAAGTACCAGGTGGGAAATATGTACATGTTCCATGGTCCCGACAGGATATTGTGTCATTTACCAATGATTTCCCTAAATTACGAGAGAAGCCTGTAGAGTGGTATTGGCAGGTCGAGAGATTTGTTAAGGTCCAAAAGTGTCTCCTGAAGGACCTGGATGGGTTCTTCGACATTGTTGTTCCTGTAGATTTGTGGACAGAATGCAAAATTGCAGTTGATTGGCCCAGTGAAGAGTATGAGAGAGACTCCAGAACCGGAGCTCCCTCGCCGGAGGTGATGAGAAAATATGACAAAGTAATTCAATACTTAAAAGAGAAAGTGCCAGCAAAGGAAACTGATTGGACCCGTATAGATAGAACTACCCAAAATCGTGATGAAACTGTTCACTCCTACTATGAACGACTGCTACAGGTATTCAAAACCTACAGTGGAATCGATAACATTGAAATGAAGGATATGACTCATTTCATTTACCGATTCGTGTTGGGGTTGAGACCTGAAATCTCACAGTGGATTAGGAATAATAAAATCTGTTGGCAGGGAAAACCCATAGATGAGGTCCTGAAATACGCAAAATATTGCGAGGATGAGATGGAAAACAAAAGAAAAGCCCTAAAGGAGAAGGTCATGTGGGCACAAGTAAAACTGGCCGAATAGCAAGAAAAACAGTTAAGTAAAGTGAATAATAATACCCCGAGCACAAACTCTGTGGGAGGAGGGAAGCCCCGAGTAAAAATGAGTCGAGAGGAGGCCAAGAAGAAGTTCACCTGTCACGTGTGTGGTCAGATAGGGCACTGGAGAGACAAATGTCCAATGATACAGCATGGTAACGCACAAAACAATGATTTAAATCCACAGGTGCAGAAAGAGGGGCCACGAAAGACCCAACAGCAGCCTCGTGCACCTAGGCCTAATTATAGGAACCATACTCAGCAGAATGAGGAGGTCGAGGTATGGGAAAAAAGGGAAGATAGAAATGCAGCAACCTCGCAATTCTTGTTGAATGATACATTCCTCTGTGATGAACCTTACTGACGGGGCCTGAGAGGGGAGGACGAGGAGTGCGTACTTGGCGCCTCCTTACCGGTAGACCAGACAGGGCCATACATTGAAGGAAAGGTTGAAGGAAATGACGTCACCTTCCTGTTGGACACTGGTGCTACCCGTTCTACTGTGAGAACAGCAGACGTTCCAAACCTACCCCTCTCGGGAGAAGCCATCCAAGTAGTGGGCGTGTCAAATCAAATAATCAGTACTCCAGTAACTGAACCAATGGAGATTTCCATAGGGAATTTTAAAGAAATGCACATATTCGTCGTCTGGGATTCCAGTCCTGTGAACTTATTAGGACGTGATTTGTTGTGCAAAATTAACTGTACCATCTTTTGCACACCAAAAGGCGTTGAAATTCAGAGCCCCGATGAAGATGGACTTTACAAACTAATGTTACTAAAGCCTGATTCAGAAATTAAGAAATTAGCCATACAAGACTTACCTCAAGAGCTCCAACAGACAGTGATACCAGAGGTGAGGGATTTCACCGGAAAAGATGTAGGATTAATGGCAAATGTAGATCCGATTCAAATAGCCATAAAACCAAATGGAGTTTACCCAAATACCAACCAGTATAAAATGAACGCAGAAGTAAAAGCTGGAGTTGCCATTGAAATAAAAAGATTACTAGAAGCAAACATCATACAAGAAGTGATAAGCAGTCCTTGTAATTCGCCCATAATTGGAATCAAAAAAGCCTAGTGGGAAGTACAGGGTAGTGCAGGACCTGCGCAAAGTAAACACGATTGTTGTTCCTTGTTGTCCGATTGTGCCAAACCCTGCAGTGATTTTGTACCAAATTCCATGGAATGCTGGATGGTTTACCGTCATTGACTTGTGTCACGCATTCTTTTCCAGACAGCAAATTTCTTTTCTCATTTGAATTTGACAGTCATGTTTACGTCTGGAATCGTGTTCCTCAGGGGTACACAGAGAGTCCTTCGATTTTCAATCAGATTTTAAAAAGATGCCTTGAAACCTTAGTCTTGCCTAGAGAATCGGTTTTGGTCCAATACATAGACGACCTCTTGGTGGCGTCTAAAAGTCGGAACGACTGTGTTACTGATACCATTGTATTGTTGAATCACCTAGGTAAAGGAGGACATAAGGTATCACCAAAAAAAGTACAGTTCTGTAAAAATTCAGTGAAATATCTGGGGCACCAGATAGAGAAAGGCATCCGGAAAGTTACTTCAGAAAGAATTAGGATTATTCGAGACATGGAATTGCCACATACTCAGAAAGAAGTCAGAATGTTCCTGGGAGTACTAGGATACTGTAGACAGTGGATTGTGGGATTTGCAGTCCTGGCAAAACCATTAATAAAAATGACTAAGAAAGGAGCTAAGGATCCAGTCGAGTGGGAATGTGAAAGCATGACATCCTGGATAACATTACGAAACTGTCTGTGTTCAGCTCCTGCATTAGGAATGCCTGACTATTCAAAAGACGTTGCCCTGTTTTGTGACACACGAGGCAATTGTGCACTCTCAGTCCTGACTCAAATCCATGGTCTAACTAGACGTCCAGTGGCATATTTTTCTGCCACCTTAGATCCAGTAGCTGCTGGATTGCCTGGATGTCTGAAAGCAGTAGCTGCCACCTGCACGAGTCTTGAACAAAGTGAATCCATTTTCATGGGACATCCGGTAACTGTGTATGTCCCACACACTGTTGTGATCCTATTGACCAGAACCCAAACCCAGTACCTCACACCTAGTCGGCTGACTAAGTATGAAAGAATCCTGGTGGGTGCAGCTATTGTAACAATTGCCCGATGTAACATACTGAATCCAGCTACCTTGTTACCTAATACACAGGGTGCAGAAGTTGAGGGAGAGATCGAGCATAATTGCATTGATCTGACGGAATTAAGCACCAAGCCCCGCCCAGACATAAAAGAAACAGCCTTGCCCATAGAAGACCTTGAATATTTTGTAGATGGGTCATGGAGGTCTAAGTGCTGCCTATGCTGTGGTTACCCTAGAAAAAACAATAGAAGCATCCTGCCTATCTGGAGTAAAATCTGCACAAATAGCCGAATTGGTTGCATTGACAAGAGCTTGTAAAATTGTGAAAAATAAGAGAGTAACCATATACACGGATAGCCAGTATGGTTACGGGGTTGTGCATGACTTCGGCCAATTATGGCTGCAAAGAGAATTCATGACTTCCTCAGGTACCCCTATCAGAAATAGAAAAGTGGTACAGAACCTACTGGAAGCAATTCAGTTACCAAAAGAATTGGCAGTGGTTAAATGTGCTGCTCACAAATCTGGCAATGACGATGTGACAGCTGGCAATAGATATGCTGACCAAATAGCCCAATATTGTGCGAGACATAAAATGTTATTGAATATCAAATTGGGGGGAGTCGGAAACAGCTGCCAACTTATGGTGTTTGAGGATGTATCAACTTGGGAGGAACTGAAAGGGTTGCAACAGGCTGCAGAACCAGAAGAGAAGGAAAGATGGGAGAAAGATGATTGTCAACCCCGGAGTAGAGATGGTGTTGTTGTCCATGTTGATGGTTTGCCTGTGTTACCAGACAGCAGCATGCTTGCTCCTATGGCCCGATTAATACATGGAGACTCACACATAGGGAAAGATGCGATGGTCTGTGTTTTCAAACAAATGTGGTACAATTCGAAGTTCAGAAACATTGCAGAGGCACTTTGCCAGAGGTGCTTAACTTGTCAGCAGTTTAATCCTGGGAAGAAGACAGTAGTGTTACCAAGTACAATTGGAAAGGCAGAGGGTCCTTTTATCAGACTACAGGTTGACTTTATTCAGTTACCCATGTGCAAAGGATATAGGTACGTATTGGTCATAGTCTGCCTATTTTCAAGATGGGTGGAAGCCTACCCAGCAAAGAAAAATGATGCTATTACTGTAGCCAAGTTGTTACTAAGGAAACTGATACCTAGGTTTGGTTTCCCAGTCACAGTTGAATCGGACAGAGGTGGGCATTTTGCCAATGGCATATTGACACAGCTCTATGAAGCGTTCAAAATTACTCAAAAACTGCATTGTGCATATCATCCAGAGGCTTCTGGAGTAGTCGAACAGGTGAATGGCACTATAAAGTCGAGACTGGGAAAAATGTGTAACTCAACTGGATTGAATTGGATAGACGCTTTACCCCTTGTCCTGATGGGACTGAGAAGCATCCCAGATCGAAAGACAGGCCTGAGCCCCCATGAGATACTAATGGGAAGAGTGATGCGGCAGGCATGGGTACCTGGACACAAACTGCTAAGTATTTCTGATGATTTGGTACTAGAATACTGCAAGCAGCTGGGTGACCAAGTGCGTTCTATCTCTCACCAGATTGGAGAAGACGCCATCACCAGGCCAACAGCTCCAGTCCATAATCTGAGGCCAGGTGATTGGGTCGCTCTTAAGAAACACACCCGGTCAAGTTGCCTAGCACCGAAGTGGGGAAAACCGAGACAAGTAATCCTGTCACCACAACTGCGGTGAAGTGTGCCGGCGTGCCCAAGTGGATCCATGCCAGTCATACCAAGAGGTTGACAGAAGAAGAAGCAACTGAGGCTGAAGGTTGTGCAGCTGAGGGGACTCCAGACTTTGGTCCTGAAAGAGCTGATGACGAACAACCGAGCACCAGTTAAGACGAGTGGTTCCCTGCAGATGATCTGACCTTTGATCCAATAAGAACCAGGAGATGCACCTACTTAGATAGAGAGTGGGATAGTGAGGATGAGACAGGACTAGGAGGAGAAAATCAGATAATCGGAATCCATGACAGCTCTGAAGAGGAAGGTCAGATAGGGACAGGACAGGTTATTGACACACCTCCAACAACTCCAGAAACTGAGAAGGGACAGTTAGAAATAAAAGCTGAAGTCCATGCGGAAGAAAATCAAGAGTTCGAAGTGCATGGGCAGGATCAGATAGAAAATAGACGAATGTGTTCAAGAAATAGAATTTGAAACAAGCAAAAGTCAAACTAAGCATACACCTGAACCAGGCCAGCTTAGAAACCAGGCGGAAGAAACTGAAGTAAGACCTGGGACTAGTCAGACAGGAAGGGAAGAAGAAAGGGTTGAAATAAATGTGCCACAACTGAACGAAAACAAAAGAGCACGTGAAGAAAGCCAGATCACAGTGCCAGTTAAAAGACTCAAAAAGAAAAAGAGTGAACCCAGATTCATAAAAAGACTGAAATTAAGATTGAAAACTGTAGAGGAAAAGCTAGAAGACCGGAAGAGGGCTGCCAGTGAAAAGGAGAGAACTGGAACCCAACCCAAACGAAGAAGTAGCAGGCTAAAGAGACAGAACGAAAATTATAAGGGACCCGAGTGGACTTACCTAGTGTTAGAAGAATTTGAAGATCTCGAGATAAGCGACGAAAGTGACAAAGAATCGATTGCTGATCAGGGTTCCGAAGAAGAAGACCCAACCTGAAAGTGAAACTGCGTAAGCCTCTTGTGTAAAGTTACAAAGAGGGGTTGGAAAGCTTCTTTTGAGCAAAAATGTCTGATTCAAATGTGAATGGAAGACCTAGAGGAAACTGTTGTAAAACATGCTGCAAAGTATGTTTGTGTAGTGTAGCAATAGTACTGATATTATGGATAGGACTAACAATTACCATTCCGTTTATGATAAGTAAAGACACTAACCTGTACCCTACTAAACAAATGACCCAATACATAGAAGTTATACAAACTGAAGAAACACCACGAAGTGTAGAAAGACACGAGAGAACTCTTAGCCTTAGACAGACAAAAATGGACTTAGATGCATCAGACGAGCGAAGACTACATTATCACAGAATCAAAAACAGAACACACTTAAATGTATTCGCAAACCTTCTAGTAAAATATGTAGAAGCTATGGAAATAGAGGACTGTTATGTGTGCATGAAGCTACCCACTTCTGTAGCTGAAGGTGTGACCTATCACCATTTACCCCTAACCTATGGAATTTCTTGTAGTATTTTAGCAAGCTTATTTTATAGAGGAACTTTACAGTATTACTATTCTAACACTGACGTAATATTTTCTGAACTTCCTATTCGAGGAAACCTGAACATTGTACACACCAAGAGCGACGTGACTCGTTATATGGGAGAATACTTTCTAACAATAGGTGAAATAGATTTAGGTGAAGCACACAGAGATAATTTTACCTGTTCATTACATGAAGAAGAAAAAATGTTTTTAAACATGGCAGAGAAAAGAAGGGAGAGTTTCCAGAGAAAGGCAAATGATAAAAGACAGAAAACCCCTAAATGGGCAGAAAACATGGAAAGCACTTCAAATGGTGAAGCTAATGCTGCACTGTTGCTGGACTTCGAAAGAAAAGGGAAACTCTGTCTTCATAGAGAAAAGACTAGTTATTATAATAATATACTCATCGGTTCCAGTGAATGCGAACACAATTACAAGGTAATTGGAAGTTGGGGTTTCAAAAATGGGTCAGAACCTGTGTTTCACGGAATTTATTATATATGTGGGAACAAGGCTTATTTCAAATTGCCAGATCACTGGTATGGAAGCTGCTATTTTGGCATCGTCTTCCCGAAAATATACCATGTGAATGACGCCGCTGGAAGCAATGAAAATACTAATGGTTTAGTACGTAGTAGAAGAGAAAGTGTAGGAGAAATTATAGGTGATATATTTAGTGCACTGATACCTGGAGTGGGAGTGGTTCTGAATACTCACCGTATTTGCAAATTGTCTACAGTAGTAGATCGGTTATCTACTGACACTTCTGCTGGTTTCCTACTGGTCAATACTGAAATGGTTGCGATCAGATAAATGGTTTTACAAAATCGACTTGCTCTTGACACCTTATTGGCGAAAGAGGGCGGAGTCTGCAGGATGTTGAAAGCGCAACATTGTTGCACTTACATTCCTGATAAGCGTATTGAAATTAAGAAATATGTGAGAAACATTACTAATTTGGAAAAGGAACTCAAACCACTGGAGGTTGATAGTGCCTGGAAGAGACTAACTGATGGTCTCTCCTCTGTAGGTAGTTGGTTTTCTAACATAGGTAAATGTCTTGTGAGTAAAATACTGATGCCAATAGCAGGAATAAGTTTAATTGTGCTGATCATAATAATTTGCTGCAAATGTCAAAATGCAGAAAGAAGTATGCTGTGAATAAAAGAGGAGTGAAAAGGAATGTTGATGAGCTTGAATTAGAAGAGCTGAAAAATCAGATTTATAAAAAGGCCAAAAATGTCCATCCTAATAAGGATGCAGAAAAAAGGATAAACAACAAATGTGTTGAAATTGAGATGAATGAGATGTGAAAGAAAAGTTGGCATCTGGTTCCATTAATAGTGATGATAGTAAATATCATCAAAGAGGGGATTGATAGAGCAAGGATTCGCACGTTACGCGACTTGCTGGACTCATGAACCTCAAATAATCATTAATGTTATAATCAATTTGTTTTGTGTATTAATAGTGCACTTTTACACTACACTTGGTGTCCCAAAAACGCTTGCCTATTGACTGATCGCTACTTCGCAGGTTTCTAGTCTGCGCATGCGTCGGTTATACCCACGTGATGTGACGCACTCGCAGTTCTGGAGGGATTTTTTTCGCACATGCGCTGTAGTACTAAAAATGCCCGCTTTGTTTTAACACGCAACTCGCTTGCCACCGCTGCTTTCGCACTGTTGTTTATTTTCGCTTAACTCCTAAAGCTATAGTTACTATACAGTAAGGGGTGTAATAAAGCCGATCACGGTATAAAGTGTATTAATTTTTTCTGTGTTTCTAAATTGTTTTCGCTCACTTTTCATGTAACACACTTTGGGGGCCTTTGAGCTGTGCGCCACTCCATCTTTGAAGCCCACGTCACCCTAACCACGTGATGAGGGAGAAAACGAATTGCGCAGGAGTGGAACTAAGCCAGCTGGCTACCGAAGCTCAGATGCTCCTGGGAAAGCGACCTCTGCTCCCGGAGAAGACTTCGACTGTACCTGAAGTTGATACAAAATTGATAGTTTACTGCGTGTCCTATTGTACTCTACCTTCCTATGCCATGGCAACTGGAATGTAAGGGGTGGGTTCAAAATATTACATATTAATTATGAGAACACCAAATTCTAGGTGGTGACAATGACCTAACCACCTCTCTTGTCCAATCCGAAGTTGGGGATCCTTTCATTTGCAACATTTGTGGGTGGTCCACTGACCAGAAAACAGTATAACTAGTCTAGTTTTAGCTAGAGAAATTGTCCGACTTGTCCGAGTAACTGACCTGTCACTGACCCTACGAACTCTATAGGGGATTGATACTGAGAGCTGCGGAGCACTCTGTCCGTAATTTCCACAAACTCAGTCTGGGGTGGAGAAACCTTAAGTGCTGGCGAAGCATTTTACTGGGAGATTCGAGAACCCAATCGGGGTTACTGGCAGATTCCTTGCAGAGAGGGCGTAGCGCAGGCGTTGCATCCGAAGCTGCAGGTGTTGGTCGTACCCTTTGATGAGTCCGGTCCTGATCCAAATCCTGGGGTTATCCTGTCCTGACTGTCCATGAGCTGTACCTGCTCGCCTACTGGCATCCTAAGTCCTTGAGGGTCCTTTCCCAACTGACCCGTAGCCAGGGTTAGTCTCCGTCCTGTTCTAGGTAAATATAATTGTGTGGGTGTTCGTCTATTCTAAATCTCTTCTCTCCTATTTTCCAAATAAAGCAATCTTGCCGATGTTATTTCCTGTCTTCATATAAAAGTTACCTTCATGCATAGTATTTACTAGCATGTTCCACACTTTTCCCTTTACCTTTAGTCAAACCTTCTAAATCTGTTTTTCCTATGCAGTATGTTCCATTTTTCCCCTCCTCTAGAGAATAAGTAATTGTTGATATAGAAACTCTTAGGAGTGACGTGGTTCCTTAGACCTATAGTATATTAGAAATCACCTTGATTAGTATGTTCCCTTTCTTTACCCGCCTTTAGTAACATTGAGAAGTCTATAGTACCCAAGTGTATTCCTTATTTCCAAACCTTAGAATCCTGAAAATCTCAAATGTTACTTGCTTTGATTCATAGCTATACCTTGCTTCTGATCGTAATCATTGATAGTCTGATCTGTGTAAATCTCAGTCTCATGGCATATGGAAATTTATATTGATAACTAGATAAAGATTTCAAAACTTCCTGTGTTTGTGGTTATTGAAAGGTATACATCATTATTCAAATGTACAAGATATTTAGTTTAGAATTATCTGTTTACCCCTGCTAGCTCCTGATCTGTTGTGATCATAGGTACCTGTGATGAGGATTGGTATATCAGGTACACAAATTAAATAGAAAGGCAACTCGAATTGCTGAATAGCAGCATGTAGGTTACCCGATTCATAAAATTAGTAAACACGTTATGGGCCCAAGTGTGTCTGTTTGGTAAAATAAAGAGTCGGGTGACCTGTGCGCGCTATCACAGTAGGCCAACCACCATTGGTGTTCTCATTTTTTACAGTGCCGTTTCTGAAGCTTAAGCCAAGATGAAAACCATGGCTTAGAAGGAGTGTCCCTTACTAGTTTAATGGGTGCTGATGGAGCAACCTGGTGAATAGCTGTTTTAATCCAATTGGTAAAGTTGTCAAGCTCACCCATCAGATTATTGGAGGGGGCTGGTCTAGAGTTAAGTAGAGCCTCCCTAAAAGAACAAAGGTCGATTTTGGCAAAGGTCAGGCCCTGACCTAGTCGACTAGGAGGAGGATTGGCGCCTGAGGTCCAAGAGAAGTAAAACAGGAAATGGTCAGACCCTGTCACTGTTAAAGGGGCCTCTACAGAAATGAAGACGTTTGAACAGATAGGGTCATGGATATGGCCCCCTAGGAGCGTAGGGGCCGTAATCCATTGTGTAATTTGAGCAGGGGCAAGGGAATCCATTAATTCTCTTGGTTCCCCAGTGTCTTCTTTATCTAGATGGATATTGAGGTCCCCCAAAAATAAATAATGCGTAAACCACAAGGCCTGCAGAGTAATGACATCAGGTAGGCTTTTGAAAAAAGGGCCGGCCGGCCCTGGGGGCCTATAAACCAGGGTCCCTCTCTGAGAGGCATGCGGGGAAATAGTAATGCTAAAGTCAAGGACCTCCCCTTCTCCAAGCTGCAGGGACTCCTCCTGATGGAATTCCCACTTGTTTCTATAAATGACCACAACTCTGCCCCCTCTTCCACCTATGTGGTCAGTGTGTGCGATCTTAAAGCCATCGGGATGCCGACTCAATCATGGGATTGGAGGAATCGTTTAGCCAGGTCTCGGTGATAAAAAGAATGTCAACCTGATTATCCACCAGTAGGTCAAATATGTCCTGCTGATGCCTACCTAATGACTGGGCATTGATACGAGCTGCTCTAATCTTGCTCCCATTCTCACTGTTATTAAATGTTGGTACCAGAACCCGAGACAGTATCGGACCCGGGTCGAGGGCAAAACAGCATTGTTTACAGAAGTAAGGGAGATGCTCTGGCAGCTCAGCTCTGCAGCCGTTATGGCATGACTTAGGGCGAAGGGAGAGCAGAACAGAGCGATTGTAGCAGAGGGGTCCAGGAGAAAGTCGTGGAAAATGGGCAGAGTTACTGGCCTTGACCACCTGGGGGTTTGCAAGCGCTTAGAGTCACATGGTTTGACTCTTAAAGATAACAAATGTAAGATGTTCCGCAGTTCAGTTGAATATTTAGGTCATACTCTCTCTGGGGATGGAGTGGTGCAAAAAAAGTCCCTTGTTGAGGCCATAGTGAAAGCTCCTGCACCGGACAACAAAGGAAAACTTATATCTTTTGCCGGATTATGCAAATACTACAGTCAATTCATTTAGGGATTTGCTACCAAAATGGAGCCCCTTAGGGAACTTACTAGGCAAAAGACCGAGTTTCATTGGGGAGAAAGACAACAACATGCCTTCCAGCTGATCAAGGATGAGATTCTACAAGCACCCACTTTGAAACACTTTTGTGTAAACAAACTGTGCATAGTTTCTGCCAATGCCAGTTTGTATGGGGTTGGAGGCGTCCTATCTCAGAAAAGTGGTAAAGATGAGTGGTGTGTTGAGTTTGCTTCCCACACCCTCAGTGACACCGGGCCCGGTTCCCAGAATTAACTTCAGACATAATCCTAAACTTACTATTTTTGGTATTCACAGAATGCACTTACTACTTTTGGTATTCACAGAATGCACTTACTACTTTTTGTATTCACAGAATTGATTTATGACTACTAACTTTACGTCCGCACTCGGGCTGGAGATTCCGGCACGTAGGAGGAGCTCCCGACTTGGAGGTGGAGCTTCCGCTCGGAGGCGGAGCTTCCGGCTTGGAGGTGGGGATTCTGGCCTGTGGCGGAGATTTAGCCATGGCTGAAATCTTCACCTCCGGCACAAAATCTCTGCCTCTGGGCCGGAATCTCCGGCCCGAGAGCGGACGTACATTTAGTAGTCGTAAATCTATTCTGTGAATACCAAAAGTAGTAAGTATATTCTGTGAATACCAAAAGTAGTTAATGCATTCTGTGAATACCAAAAGTAGTAAGTTTAGGATTTTGTCTTAAGTTAGTTCTGTGAATCGGGCCAAGAGAGAGGAAATACTCTGTCATTAAGAGAGAGCTCCTGGGGTGTGTGTGGGGAGTTGAAAGTTTTCGGAATTTTCTGTGGGGAAATAGGTTTCTACTAGAACAGACCACAAACCCCTTGGTGTCTATTTTATCACCGGTGTGGTCGCAATGCCACTGCACGGATTAGCAGACTCCTGTCGAGATTGCAAGAGTACAATTTCCCTGTAGAATATTTCCTGGTAGAAGTAATGTGACTGTTGACTGTCTTTCACGCTTGCCATGCCCCACTGAGCAGAATCCCGTTATGAAAGATGAAGTTGAATTTGTTACGTCTTTAGAGGATTGTGTTGCAAAATAATTTTCTGGGATAACTGAAGATTCACGGAGGGGCAATGCTGTGGAAGATAATAACTGGAATCTTTTGAAACAGTACATTTTAGGAGGTTGGCCAAAAGTCAGTGATGTCCCTGCAAAGTTGAGATCATTTCAGCAAGTGTCTAATGAGCTAGAAGTGGAAAGTGATTTCATTTTTAAGGGTGGTAAATGTGTTCCCCCTGAACTCATGCAAGATGAAATTCTTAGGCTTGCTCATGAAGGTCATCTTGGAATGTCTTCAATGAAGAGGTTGGTGAGGTCAAGTTTCTGGTGGCATAGCATGGACAAAATGGTCGATAGAGTTGTGAGGGAATGTCCTAGGTGCATTACTAGTGACAAAATGTTGAGACCTCATCCCGCTCCTTTGAAGCCTGTTCCCTGGCCAAAAAAACCCTGGCAGAAGTTAGCTTTTGACATTTCTGGTCAGTTTTGTTGTTTGCCACAAGAGGCCCATTTCGATTTGTGGCTTAAGGTACTTCCAAGTATAGTCCAGCTTGTAGAGTTGTAAAAATCAATCTCAATAGTATTGTGACCAATGATGGAAAAGTATGGAACGTTAGATGTGTTGTCAAATGTCATAATGGTTCGAGTTCTGTTCCACTAGAAAAAGGAAGCGAAACGTACACCTTAAGGACCAAATTCCCAAGTTCTACTGATAATCTCAGTGTAAGTAATGATGCTAGTCCTATCTTGGAAGATTCCTCGGATAATCTAACTGGTAATAACTCGGTAGCATCTAGAGTTAAAGTAAGTGGGAGGGTTACCAGTCCTCCGGTAACATTTAGAGATTAGGTTAAATTGTTCCCATTTTATCACTCCTCTTTGTTTTCGTTTACAAGGGTGAGATGTGTTCTTTACTATATTTTCTTTCATGTTTCTTTAATTGCTCTGCTTGTACAACTGTTTATGTTTGAACCTTCTTTTGTAATCTGTTGATATGGCACATGGGGTTCCATGTACCAAGCAGCAGAAGCTGTGAAGATTTCTACCTGTGCAGATACTCGTACTGTGCTGTCCTGAAATAAAGCTCTTTTTCTTTTATATAACTTCTGCTTGGACTACTACACTTGCTTAACCAAATCGTTAACATTCTTGTCTTCTTCCATTCCTATTATCTCAGTCTTCAGACACCTGAATGGTTCCTCAGTTTGAGAACATGAAGTGTTCCAGATTGCACACTCATTCGTATAACACTATATATTTGTTCCTTGCCTTTGAGAACTGAGCTTGCTCCGCTTTAAGTTGCAGGGGCTCACTCCAGATGGCTAAACCTGTTATTCAAATGCTAATTAATTTTCTTTTTAATAAACTGTTCAAATTTCAATTGGCGGGTTAGCAGATTTTCTTTAAGAGACCAAAGAGGCATCTGTGTGCAAAACAATATGTTTTTCTCATAACTATTTCCAACATATATGATTGTACTATGTGATAATATGTATGAATTTCCTAATGCGGCTGTGAAATTTACTTAATCATATTTCTGTAATTTACGTTGATATATTATGTTGATTTTATTTTATGGATATTTAAGCATGCATCCAAAATAAATTTTAACTTGGTTTAGCTTGTTATTGTTCCCACTATGTGTATACCATCATCCCAAAATTTCACATATTTTCAGATGGTCCTTTAAAAAGTGACGGTAAATCACGTTTCTTTGTGAACACCTCGTCTACCTTTGCTTCAAAGTTTAGCATCATAATTTGTCCCAATTAATGTGATCGTTGGTTCCTGAATAAAGTATGTTTTTTTATTAAATACTATATTAAAAATGGCACCTATCAATTGCTTGTCATTTCAATATAAAATCATATTATCAGCTAGTAAAATTGCCCTATATCTCTTTTCCAGGAAAATGAGAATAGCTGGTCATCTGATATGGAGATGAGTCTTAATTTAAGCTCTGCCTTCAGCCATGTGCTGTTAACTCAGGCACAAGGCAGAGCCCCAGCCTTACCATGCTCATACAGCCTTCATTCAGGAGCCTGCATTCAGGATCTAGAAGCCTACAACCTAAGCTTTATCCTCTGAACCAGGCATAAGGCTGTGTTTGTTCTTCTTGGACATCTTTTGTCTGTGCTTTAGAATGCTTGTCTTCCGCTGGTGTATTTAACCATCCATTAACTGGAGTGACGCATTGCTGAATTGGAAAAAATCAGAGCATACAATTCGTGTGCAGTTTTATTGTTTCTGGATTCTAAAGCCTGTTCTTTTACTTTGCTACCGTGGTGGTAGAGGGGGGGACCCAGGGAGAGCCGTGCGCGAGCCGGTCTCTCCCTGGGAAGGTTCGCGCAGACAGATTGGCCACAGGTGAGGTTAATTAGGGAGAGAGTCTATATATAGGGCCAGGGCAGGGTTTAGAGAGGGCTTTTTGGGGGGAGGCGGACAGCGGAGTTTGTTTTGCGGAGGTTGGGTGGGCTCGCATAATCCATTCCGGAGGTGCCCCCCTCCCCCCCCCTTGTGGCCGGAGCTTCTGGTGTCACTGGTTGGACGCGCGCGTCCTTTCAGGACGGCGGCTGGAGGCGTGGCTTTGGCGGTTGTCGCCTGCCTGTCTACACCGTCGACTCGATGGACGGCGCTGCTGCCTTGCCCCATGAGTCGGTAAGTGGGGGGGTCGGGTGTGAGTTGGTTGGTGCTGCCGGGCGCTCCTCCAGAGGTCTGTTCTGCCCCCACCCTCTGGGGCGGGGGGCCCGCTGGGGGGGGGGGCGGCTGGTGGTCGGCGGGGGTGGTCCTCTGGGCGGGGTGCTCTTTGGGTGGGTGTGGGTGTGGGTGGAGGTGGTAGGGGGGGGTCGAGCGCTGTCGTGGTGAGCAGCTTTCACTTAGCTGTTTTCGCACCTCCCAATGCCCCTGCTTCACGGTCTGTCTTGGTCGTGTCTGGGGTTTTTTGCTAAGGCCATTCTGTGGCATTTCCGGACTTCTGTTGTGTCTCCTTTCCACCTTTGGTTTTTTGGTCATTGTCTGTGGGAGGGCCCCCTTTCGTGTGGAGGATTTCTAGTCTCCATGTTTAAGGAGGTGTCTTCGCAGTGTGTTCGTGTGGTTTGAGAGACTGCCATTTCTTGCAGTAATGCCCCCCCCCCTTTTTTGCCTGTTTTTGGCAGAATTAGTTATACAAATTTTGGCATGTTGGAAAATGTATTTTATCTTGCAAATATGGGATTCTTTATGTTATATCTGTGTTTGAAACCGTTGACCTTTTTAATGGAATGCTTATCTCAGATGGCTTTCTACGGGTTGGGAACAAGCCTCAATACTTTAGCCTCATGTACTGTACCTTTGGCTTTTGTGATTTGTTCTTGTCCTGTTCTCCTTTTTCGGCTGTACCTATGGTGCGGCGCTCTGACACCTTCGGGTAAGGTCCGCGCTCTATACCCACACATAAATAAATAAATGTACCCTCTGTTCCCCCAGCTGGCTGGGTTGTGGGGCGGGTGGGCGGGGGGGGGGGGTTTGCCGCTTCAGGGTGAGCCTCTTCCGTTGGGAGGGGTGGTAGGGGCTGCCTTTTTACCGCCTGCAGTGTCGTTGTCAATTTTCTTTGTGAGGACGTTGCGGACTGCGCATGAGGCAGTTCGACCTGGGGAGGTGGCTCAGGAGAGGGATCTGGAGCGGATTCCTCTTCTGGGGTGTGAGGCGCAGTGCGCAATGATGATTTTCTGGCATTTTTTCTGACAATGCTGCAGTTGCCTACGGGTACGGGGGGTTGGTGGGGGGTGTGGCACTATGGGGAGAGTCTCCCCGTCCGAGCTTTCGATTTCTGGCGTGTGAGGCGCAGTGCGCAATGATGATTTTCTGGCATTTTTTCGGACAATGCTGCAGTTGCCTACGGGTACGGGGGGTTGGTGGTAGGTGTGGCACTATGGGGAGAGTCTCCCCGTCCAAGCTTTCGCTCTATTGATTGGGGATGGGGCTGTTGGTGAGCAAGTTGCTCTTGCGACGCTGCCTGTGCGGCAAGCTGATGGGCATGCTGAGTCTGGAGGGGACGCTACCGCCGTCCAGGATGAGCGGACAGGGGATGCTACTACACCTATGGTTCATGACGAAGGGGACGAGACCATGTACTTAAAATTACCCTATACGGGCATTGGTTCAGTCTGGGGGGGGGGGGGGCGCAGGAGGGGGATCTGGAGCGGATTTCCCTTCTGGGGTGTGAGGCGCAGTGCGCCATGACAACATTTCTTATGGCACTTTCACGATGGTCAGTGATGGCAACTGGCCCAGTGGCAGGGGTTTATGCTGGGCATGCAGATGGACTGATTCTGGAAGTTTATGATGATGATCTGGAGGTGGGTGCATTACGAGATGTGGAAGTTCCACTTGTGACAGTCATGACTCGGAGGGGAGTTTTCGGGGCATTCTGGTTCGCTTCGTTTTTTGCAGGAGTCTCGTGCGGACCATGCAATGGCACGTTTTTTGCAGGAGTCTCGTGCGGACCATGCAATGGCACATTTTTTGCAGGAGTCTCGTGCGGACCATGCATCGGCACGTTTTTTGCAGGAGTCTCGTGCGGACCACGCAACGGCACGTTTTTTGCGGGAGTCTAGTGCGGACCACGCAAAGGCACGTGTTTCATCGTTTTCTCTTCATCCAGCAAGCCGGGCAAAGGGGACTCTGTGGTGTTTCGACAGAAATTGGTTGACAAGGGGAGAGTCTCCCAGTTACGTGTACTTGTTGGGATTGGGGATGAGCATGTAGGGGAAGAAGTTGCTATTACACCACTGCCTGTGCGGCACTCTGTTGTGAATGATAAGTCTCGAGGGGACGATGCCGCCATTTCACATGGGCGGACGGGGACTTTGCTCACCACAAGGCCCAGGAGGAAGAGGGTATCCTCCACCGTATGCAATGGTCTTCTTCAGGTATTGGTATGCTCCTGGTTTCTCACTTGTCGGGTAAAACGAACATCCAGGATTTGGTATGCTGCTGTTGTTCATGTGTCACCTGACAGTACAGTAGGTATAAACATGTGTTCACGATGTGGGGGCAGGTACCCTTTCACACACTGCTTCCTGGGACAGCTTTTTGGATTTCAATGGGGGGGGGGGGACAAGGGGACTGAGGCCAGTTCTCTCGGTTGTCCCGAAGTGCTCTTACTCCTTTAAAGGTCCTGGTCTTGGAACAGTGGTTGCAGGATTCTCTGGGCTTTGATGCAGCAGTGCGCTTGCTCTGGGGCTTCGCGGTGGGGTTTCACGATTGGTTACGGGGGGACCCGGCAGGGTAGGGGTCGGATGAATTGCAGTCAGCGAACTAGAGTTCCCAGGTTGTGGTTAATAACTTGGAAGTTGACCTTGCTGGGATTTGGCATCTTCTGGGTGGGGCGTTGGTGCGCTGCAAGCTGGTCCGTTCACTGCAGCGGCAGGGTCACAGTGTTGCATTTTTAGAGTTGTTCCATTTGCTGGTGGCCCTGTACGTCGGAGGCGTGGAATCCCAGAACAGGACTGGGTTCTTCCAGGTTGATAATTTGGCATTTGTGGATTTGTTTCCCGGGAGAAGTGCAAGGGATTTGTGTGTGCTGCGGCTGTTGTGTCTTTCCGTTGTGGTGCCTGCAGCTGAATATTTTTTCACAGCACAACATATTCTAGGGGCTTTCATTACACTTGGTGGACAGAGGTTTTCCACACACCACTATCCCTGGTTCCATGGTGGGATTTCTTTTTATGGGCAGCTCAGGTGTGGGAGGGATCCGGTGGGGGGTGCTTTTTGCTTGCACAGGTTTTTTGGAAGGTTTGGGTAGACTACAGGCTGGTTCTAAGCGGCTGCGGCAGCCTGTCCTTTTGCTTTACTTCGGCAAATGTTCTCCTAGTTGCCTTCTTGCTGTTCTGGTGCTTTTGAGTGCGTTATGTTTCGGTTCTGTTTTGTATGGTTCTTTTGAGGCGTTTCGGGCTTCCGAACTCTTGGGTTTGCGTTCCGGGTCGGGCATGTCCAGTACGGAGGTGTTTGTGGAAGGGTATGGATTGCGCCTTTGGCTATGGGCCTGAGACGGATCAGCTGGGTGGGGTACGGGGTTTTTCCCGGTGAGGATGCCAGCCCACTTTTTTGTTGCCCAGTTGTGGACCGTTTTTTCAGGAAGGTACTTTTGGGGTTGGGGTTGCCTCCTTTACCCTTTAGCACTCATTCTTTTAGGTTTGGGGTGGTTCTGTGGCTGCATGTTTGGTGTGGGATTGGGCTCAGACCCGCAGGATTGGGAGATGGAGGTCGAGATGCTGCGAGAAATTTGTCAGACGGTAGTGCACCTTCTTTTGTTGATGTGTTTTTTCTCCTAGGTCCTTTGCGCAGGATGGTTACAGTTAAACTGAGGGTTTGGTTTGTTGGTCGCTCCTTTTGCAATGGGCCGCAGTCCCTGCAGAATGCCAATATTGTTGGGGGGGGTTTCTTGGTCTCAGCAGTTCACGCATGAAGTGTATTGGCATGGTAATTGGGGACTGTGTTGGGGGGATTGTTCCATATTATCTCTGCTCGGTGAGGGAGGGGGGGGTCTGCCAGTCTTGCTAGAATTTCAACTGGGTGAAACTGATCTGGTTTTTTCTATTCTGGTCTGTCTTTGTTACGAATGATGCAGATGGATCCGGACGTCGTCACGGCGCATGGGCGAGCACCATGGTGACCTGGATGGCATTTGTGCCACGTCTACGCTGGAATGGAGCTCTACCTCGCACAGCTATGGGCAGAGCACGGACACTGAACCACTCTATGCAACTGTTTTGTACTGGCATGCTATTTTTCATTTTGGCTCATCCTCCCTTACAGGTTTCTGAGTGGCACTTGTTTCATGAGCATGGGGTTCACCTTTCTCAGATGGGTCAGTCCTTTTATCTTTTGAATTGCGGATTTGATCGCGAAAGTTCAGGATGTACAGTTGTGGTTCTTGGGGCGTTGTTTCCTTTGCTATTTTGGTGGGGCAGGAAAACTCTAAAGGTTTTCCTGGGTGGCGGTTTTTAGTGGGGGGTGGGCAGCCTGGAGCGGGTTGGTCCATCCCCAAAGGGCAGGTAAAGGACAGGAGGGGATAGTACAGGATTCAGTTGCCTGGGTTTGTTAGGTTTTATTTGGTGGGGGGTTGACTTCTTATCAGGGTTGCTCAGTGAGCTGAAGGATTTGAGTATTAATAAATAAATAATCAAAATATGTTGAGAGATGTTTTGCCTACACCTGTCTTAATAAAGTGGCCTTTCTTGCTCACCAAGAAGTTGTGGACAATGAGTTCTTGCGCGAGGGGGGACCCAGGGAGAGCCGTGCGCGAGCCGGTCTCTCCCTGGGAAGGTTCGCGCAGACAGATTGGCCACAGGTGAGGTTAATTAGGGAGAGAGTCTATATATAGGGCCAGGGCAGGGTTTAGAGAGGGCTTTTTGGCGGGAGGCGGACAGCGGAGTTTGTTTTGCCCCACCCACCCTCCCTTCTTTTGTCTCTTAGGCCTTTTTTCTTGCGATTGTGCTTTAGGTAATTTTGTTGTTAGGTTTGCCACGCTAAGACAGGTTGTACTCTTTTCTTTTGTAGGCGGTTTCTAGTGGGGGGTGGGCAGCCTGGAGCGGGTTGGTCCATCCCCAAAGGGCAGGTAAAGGACAGGAGGGGATAGTACAGGATTCAGTTGCCTGGGTTTGTTAGGTTTTATTTGGTGGGAGGTTGACTTCTTATCAGGGTTGCTCAGTGAGCTGAAGGATTTGAGTATTAATAAATAAATAATCAAAATATGTTGAGAGATGTTTTGCCTACACCTGTCTTAATAAAGTGGCCTTTCTTGCTTACCAAGAAGTTGTGGACAATGAGTTCTTGCGCGAGGCATTATTTTAGTTATTAATACAACAGCAACAAACAATTTATGCGCCGTTTTTACACTTTGCACTTGTTGCAAGTTGAATGAAAACTGTGCTCGCTTAGGCTTTGCCCTCTGATTTGCCAAAGCCCTGTTGTAAATCTGAGTGCTAAATGGAACCAAAAACAGGCATAGAAAATATTGGTCCCTGTTATTCTTCGTTAATAGTTAAATTGGGTGATAACGGTTGCAAACCCCTCGCAAACACTAACTATGCTGAGATGTTTTGCCCACAGTGTGGCACTTAACTCCCAATGAGAAGTAATATTTTGTGTCAGGGGAGTGAGAAATTAGAGCTCTAGACAAATAATATACACCCACCAAATCTTTAATAAAATCTTTACATTCCCGCCACCTGGTCTAGGAAAATTGCAGCTGTGCGGAAACCATCAATCATTCTAACACACGAGCCATTTGCCAACAACAGTTCAAATGTCAGTTTCTAATGCTGTGGATGCCCTGCTTCGACACTACAAGCTATAATTGTCATCAATAGCTGTGTATAATTGTCATCAATAGCTGTGGTTGTAGTTGATAGCTTGCAGTCAGTATGTGTGCTCCCTTCCTTTTGGCTGACACTGTTCCATTATCTATGAATTGCATGTTTCAGGGTAATGTGATGTCAGTGTGCACCCACAAAAAATAGTGTCGCTTTGGTCTTTCATTGGCTGCTGTGTTCATCTATAAAGACTGTGTGCCTTCCTTAATTTTCGTCCTCCTCAATCACCAGAACCGCAAATCTTTACTTAGCGTCAGTTATTTGCTGCTCTTGCAGCTGCTGCCCTTCCAGGGCCTGATCCTTGCTTTTGGGGAGCCGCCGCTGCATTTAATTGCGCAAAGAGCTTAAATATGTCTTGAGAAGTGCTGGGCAAGGCACATTTCGCAGAATGAGGCCCCGCCTGAGAGGCCGAGATAGCATTTATTTCGATAGCAAATGCGAAACCTGTAAAGCCTGGTTACGGTACTGTCGATGAGCTTTCGTGTTAAGTGTATAGCGCCGCCATTTTATAGCCCACGATTCTTCTTGCATCACCTCAAGCTGTTCTTAGTCATCGGCAGCACAGAAACACAATCGAGGAGAAATAGATTGGTGTGACTGTAATTTCACGGATTGTGGAACCTAACCTCCAGAGCCTCTAGTTATTTCTTGCTTGTGAACATTCATTTTTGCTTTTAACAAACTTTCGGTGGTCCCTGTGGAACACTGTGCGTCCTTTGCGAAGCACAATTATATAAACACAGTGATGTGATGTGGGGGTTTCCTGAGAGAGTAACCTTGCTGAGTCTGGATAAATTGCTAGCAGAGAAATGTTGTAAACTCAAGTAGTTAAACACTCGGAAAAAAACACACCTCCTAAATGCTGGGAAAAAGGACACATATCCTAGGATATATGCGTTACAGAACCAGCAATACATTAAGGCGATTTTAGGCAGTGGCTTTATAAGGCACTACCAGTAGTAGAATTGTTTTTTTCCAATAAATAACATTGCACCAGATTTTCAGGAGTGTAGGGGTATCCATAACTGAAATAAACAAGCATTGGCAAAGCCAATAGGCCTCGTCAATGTGTGATCTATTGACTTTGTAAATGATTTTGAGCTATGTTGGACAGAAGTACCGTGGCTGTGTACCCGAGGGGCATCTTTGAGATTATGTTTAACGTTACCCAACTCCATAAATAAACGATGGGCCCAGTATAAAATTCCTTGGAGGGCAAACCCCATTATAGAAACCACTGCGCCTGTTCTGGCGCCAGAGCTAGTTTTATATGGGCAATTCCCTTCGGCGAATTTCTATGTGCCAAAAGGAATTGTAGCTCCCAAGAATCCTTTGAGAGACACAAGAAAGCAATGAGTGAGAGGTTTATGTGAGGGGCTATCACCCTAATATGCTCAAGGGTGAGGTAAGAGTTTTTCAGATTGACTGGAAAGATGCTCTATTCAGACCACCCAGGGGTACACAGAATACATCCAATGCTCCCATAAGACTTATAACCACATACAACACTCAATCCCCCGAGTTCAGCAAGATTGTAAGGAAAAGATGGGATATCCTTTTACAGGACAAAATCTTGAAAGAGAGATTAGGTCAGCACCCATCAATAACCTACAGGAAGGGCAAATCCATCAAAGACTTAATAGTACAGAGTCATATGGACAAGAGTCATATGGACAGGTCATAGATGGAAGCAAAGGGAGGATTTCATAAATGTGGAAAGTGTAAGGCTTGTAGATACAGTTCCAATGTGAGGGAGGTTGTACTCAGCATGGTGAACAAAAAATGGAGGAAAAACAAGAAAATCCTCTGTACCACAGACTTTGTAGTCTATGTGGTAACATGCCCTTGTGGCAAATGGTACATTGGGTCAACAACCTTTCCAGTCAAGAAGAGGATCCTGGAACATTGGCGTGCAATCACCAATAAGGATTTTTCCTACAGCACGGCCAAACACTTCCATACCCATCATGATGGGGACTGGACCAAGGCAAAATTCTTTGCTCTTGATACAATTCCTAAACATGTGAGAGGAGGAGACAGAGTGACCGCACTACATAGAGCAGAGTCCAAGTTCATCCTTCAGGCAGGCAGTATTGCCCCTATCGGGATGAATATCGATGAAGAAATGTATGTACATTTATAAGACAACTTTTTCTGACCAAGATCTTCCTTAGCCCACTTCTGGATACGCAGATTCCATGACAATCTGATTTTAAACTTTATGAACTTGTTTATGTATTATTATTTGAATGTAATTTGGTGTATTGTAAACAAACTGATTAATTGGAGAACATAGACTTAGACTGTAAATTGAAATATTGAGATGAAACTATATTACATGTATATATCCAACCACTATGGTTACCTATGAAACTAATCATTACTCTTTTACCTTTACCTCTTCCAGAAACCAGGCTGTTGTTGGAGTGATAATGTGCATCACGGATAGAAGATATGATTACGAGCACAGCAGCTCCACAAAATATATACTTTAACTATAAGAGCACGGGTTAATCATTGATACTAATATAGTCTTTTTGTTCTTCTACTTTTTATTTTCCTTCAATTATGGAATCTTTAGCAATTGGTACAAAGAGAGCATATCTACTGAAATGCAATTCTCGCTGATATATACTGGAATCTTTAAAGTTTATCGACTAGAAGTCGTTACAATCTCAATAGTTAATTTAGATCAACTAGACAAAGGGGGGACATAAGAGAATACATGTATAAAGGGAAATAGAACGTATGGTCTTTTAGTGTGTATAATTGATTGATTCACTATGGTACTATACCAGAATCAACAACCTGATTCTAATCTCAATTTCCATCTGTATCTCTGTCCAAGACTTTTTTCTTCTGATCTTATTTTTCCCCACCCCTCTCTCTTCCATTCACCCACTTATTACTTACGTCTTCTTTATTCTCTAAAAACACCTTGTCCTCCAAACTATGTATTTTGAGTTCTTAGAACTGATAATTAAATTGGGTACTACACCCGTTATTTCTTGTTAATAAATTGTAAACTCATCACAGATCTGTTTGCTAAATATACACCATACATTTAGGAAATGTGCCCTACTCATTAAATATGAAATGTCAATTTCTTTTGAAAAACGGCACAATTGGGAACCCTGTGTGTAACTTAACACGGAGTCTCTCTTCCTTTTTTATTTGTTTGTGTTACCTACTTAAACTGCAAAAATGTCAGTGGTGGTCATGTGACCAAGAGCCCGTTAGCTCGAAAAGCGTCTGTTTGTTTGCCCAATAAACAAATCTTGAACGTACCTGGCTGGTGTGGCTTGTCATCTCTTCGGTAGAACGAGCGGATCAAGTGGATATATATATATATATATATATATATATATATATATATATATATATATATTACCTACTGGCGATAGCCAGTAGGTATATATAGTTAGGATTTTTTCTCTATGGAACTTTTGAAAATTCTATGTCTAATAACTTTGGCGTTTGTGGACGGAATCGGCTGCACTTTTCAGGAAAATGGCACATTTTGTTTCTGAGCAGCCCGTGAAAATTTGGGGGGGTTTCGTCAAGGGGGGGGCCGAGAAAAAAGGGGGGTCCCAAACACGTTTTTCCCATTCATTTTTCCATAGGGCGTTTGGCCTCACTTTTAGCTCGAACGGCTGAATGGATTCACACGAAACTTGGCAAAATTGTAGGGACTGTTAGCCCGATGTGCCTTTGCTGGGTCTCAATATATGTGCTCCAGTGGATTTTGAGAAATTAACGTTTTAAAAAACAGATATATCTGTGACAGCGTCCCGGATAGCGAACCAGTTCGCGTACTTTTCGCGTAACGGAGCTTTGCGAAGCGAAGCTGATTGGCTCTCCGGTGTCTGTCAACATTCTAAACAGTCCGGAGCGGCCGCCATCTTGTCTCTCGGTAGGATCGAGAGACAAGAGGAGGCCAAAACGAAGGGGGAAATGAAGGAAAGGGGGCAAGGTAGACCCCTTCTGACCCCCTAGGATTGATGAGGGGGATATTAAAGTGCCCCCCGGGGCCAAAAAAAAAAAATTCGCGATTTTTCGTCGTAGAGGTGCGTCTCGGTACGTGAACCGGGCAGCTAACCGGCAGCGTAACGGGAGTCTGAGGAGAAGCTGATTGGCTGTCAACATTGTAAACAGTCCGGAGCGGCCGCCATCTTGTCTCTCGGTAGGATCGAGAGACAAGAGGTGGTGAAAAACGAAGGGGGAAATGAAGGAAAGGGGGCAAGGTAGACCCCTCCTGACTCCCTAGGATTGATGAGGGGGATATTAAAGTGCCCCGCGGGGCAAAAAAAAAAATAAAAAAATTCAATTTTCGCAGTAGAGGCGCTTCCCAGCTAACCGGCAGCGTAACGGGAGTCCGACATCTTGTGTTTTTGGAGCGTCCGGTTTGCGTACCGGGTAGCGTTCCGGTAAGCGTAACAAGGGGAAAACCAAGAGAAACAGTAAAATAAAATTTAAAGGAATAGTTTTCCACCAAACTTGACAAAATTGTAGGGACTGTTTGTTTGATGTGCCTTTGCAAGGCCTCAAGATATGTGCACGTGTGGATTTTGTCTAATTAAGGTTAAAAAAATATATATATATCTGTAAGCGTGCTCCGGCGCGCTTACGTTACGGGTTTTGTTTGCACTGCAGAGACGATACGTCACGTTTATGCGACTCGTCATGAGGCGTCTCACGTGGCTACGTGATACGTCACGTAATAAAGAATATATTTTACAGCTATAGATATTAGCTTTTAAAAAACCAATGAAATTCACTGAAAAAACCATAGGTTATAGACCATATATAGTTAGGAATTTGCATTTACAAAAACATTGAAAATTCACTGAAAAAACCATAGGTTATAGACCATATATAGTTAGGGATTAGCATTTACAAAACCTTATTTTACTCGCACAAAACCATAGAAATTCGCATATATAGTTAGTTGCAATAACTATATATCGCGCACCCGCAATCCACTGCTGATGATGTCACATATTACATCATTCATGACATGGTCAGTGACATCACTGATGACATCACTGATGACATCTCAAATGACATCACTGATGACATCTCAAATGACATCACTGATGACATCACTGATGACATCTCATTTGACATTACTGATCACATCACTGATATTATCATTCATGTGATAATACAATGAACCACTTCAGACTCTAATATAACCTTAGATACAATCAGTGTAAACAGACACTCACAGATTGTCACTCATCCATGGAGTTACTCATACATCTAGTCAGTCATGAAAAGAATCAATCACTCCTCCATTTCCTCAACTATACAGTTATACACACCTTACTTATTCAAACATATACTAACACATATTTACTCTCTTATACAATCCCTGATACAAGTTCACAATGATCCATACAGCCACTCACACATTCACTGGCTCTTATGCACAGTTATTTATATATGTCAACTCTCACATGTACTGTGTTTTACATATGTACTTACTTTGACATGTAGCAAATACACTCATGCAGACAGTCAACCGCCCATACAGCTGTTTCCACATGCACTTTTGAACCCATACATATAGTGAATCAACTACTCACACATCTATGCACAGAGTCACACACCTCCCACTCAGTCTCCCATACGAATACTTGGGCAACCAATCAATAACCCATATAGTTACTCATATAGCTACTGATCAACACATGCAGCATCTTATACAACAACAGACATACTGATGCACACATTCAGACAGTTTAGTCACTAACCCATGCACTCAGTGAGACACATTTAATCACTCACTCATACAGTCAGTCATGCACCTACTAAATCCTTCATCCAGACACTTATACATCCACTCATTCTTCAATATGTAAGACATATTTTAACTTTACAGAAACACACAGTCACTGGATGTTGTCATCAGTGATGTCATCAGTGATGTCATTTGAGATGTCATCAGTGATGTCATCAGTGATGTCACTGACCATGTCATGAATGATGTAATATGTGACATCATCAGCACTGGATTGCGGGTGCGCGATATATAGTTAGGGCAACTAACTATATATGAAATTTCAATGGTTTTGTGTGAGTAAAATATGGTTTTGTAAATGCTAATTCCTAACTATATATGGTCTATAACCTATGGTTTTTTCATTGAATTTCAATGTTTTTTTAAAAGCTAATATCTGTAGCTGTAAAATGTCTATATCTTTATATTCCAAATTATATTTGATATGATAATGATTAATTTTAAAAAAAATATTTTTTGGGTTCGCTCCTGGTTCGCGAACCGGGAAGCTTTCCGTTAGCTCAATTTGATGCCGCGACCCGGTCCGCTAACCGGTAAACGTTCCGTTTGCGCAACTACCGCATCAGAAATCAATATCGTGACGCGTCGCGGAAACGCGACATATCACGTTGTCGCGTAATGCGTCTTATGACGCGCCGCGTTAGCGCTCCCGGAAGTGCTCCGGACCGCGAACCGGAAGCGATCCGGGGCGCGGCGCGCACCGCGTAACGTGAGCGGAACAGGTCATGTGACTTGTTTATAAAAGTTTTCATTGGTTCATTTCACTTTTGGTTTCCTAATGATGTAAGACTAGGTCATGTGACCTAAAAATAACACTTTTCATTGGTTTAGAACTATTTTTTTTTCCCAAATGATGAAAGCCCCCACCTTTTTTCTCACTCTGACTTTCAACTTTGAGAAAGGAAGACCTGATCATTTGCTCTGATTAAAAAATGGCTTCAATAGTAGCTTCAGCTGGTGCACCCCCACCACCACCACCACCATCTCCTCATAGGAAGAGAGGACCACCTGCACAGTTTCTAGGCAACCCAGAGGAGGAAGAAGATCCAGAAGAGGGAGAGGAAGAAGAGGAACCACGATTTGTCAAAGAGTTACCCCGGGTATCTCATCACAAAAATAGCTTTATTTGGCAATTTTTTTCCATTCCACCTGGAGAGAAAAAAGTCAATGCACGATATGCTACGTGCCTTATATGCAAAGATAAATTATCAAGGGCACTGATAAAAAATACAGCTATGGAAACTACACGATGCACCGACATATGCAGAGGTGGCATCCATTAAATTATAGTCGGGCAGAGATGCGTGAACTACAAGAAAACCCCCAAACTTCGGTGGCCAGAACATCTACAGATATTTCTCTCACAGTTGCAGAGGCAAGCGAAACAGTGCCCAATATTCAAAAAAATTTTGTCCATATGAAGCTTACTTGCTTATATAGTGGGACTTTAATTTCATGCGCAAATATGAGTGTGAAATTAATTAATTTAGCATTCGAGAAACACCGATGCTCCAAACGCCCCAAGTTTTAATTTTTTTTTTGCTCCTGTTGAGCCCTTTTCAATGCCTCTTTTTGTTCTTTCCCTTTGAAAAAAAACAAAAAAAACAAAAAAGTGTTCAAAAAATACAAAAAATACAAATAATGTTCAAAAAATAAAAAAAAATATAAAACAACAAAAACATAAAAAAAGTTCTTTTCAGAACTACCTCCCCTTTTTACAAAAATTGCTAGAAAGTGTAACACTCTGGCAAGCTGTTTTTTTTTAGTTCGCTTTCCGGTTCGCTCGCCTGTTCGCAAACCGGGAGCTAACCCCATTTAAAAAAAAAAAAAAATAAAGGAGTAAGTACAAGGGAAGAAAACAGAGAGTAATGTTAAAAGAAAGACAGCTATAGGGACTAAACCAGAAATATATGCCAAAGACAGAAATGGAGGTGGTCCAACCAATTTTGTCCACAAATTGAGAAGTCGAGGTAGCATGTAAACAAATCTGTTTCAGCTTACATGAGAGACCATGGAATGGGCTCCATGTACAACAATAACTTGCGTTACTGCATGCAAGATATCTACAGAGGAGATGGAGTTCACTTCTCAGATGAGGGCAACAGAATTTTCATTTTGAATTTAAGACTGTGCATTGGTACCTACTTATAAGTACCAAAATGTACCATAAACCCAAAAGCTCTTCTCAGAGCTACCCTACATCTGATCACTCACAATTATTATTTTACTCTAACTTTTTTCTCTAAATTTCAACAAACTACGCTCCCGGGAGCGCTACCCGGTACGCGAACCGGAAGCTAACTGCGCAAAATTTCTAAAAAAAATGTTTTTTCCCCGCACATATGGGCCTCCTCAGCCGCCCTCAGAAAACCTAGGGGGTCAACATACTTGTACCGTGCCCCCTTCTACCCATTCTGAACATTATTTGCCCTCCATCTTGTATCTTAATTCGACCGAAACACAAAATGGTGGATTCCCATAATGCTGCTGGTTCGCGAACCGGACCGCTTCCCGGGAAGCGGTCCAAAAAAAAAGGTGGGAAAGTAATTTACAGAAAAACGACTAGAGACACTCTCACCAAATATAGATTAGCTCATACTACATAACAATCCCTTTCATTTTCACAAATTTGATTGAAATTCCATTTAGCCATTTAGCCTGTAGACCTCTCTAAATACCGTGAGGTAAATTACTTCACAAAACACATCTGAAGTGTTGGAATTGACAACCAATGAAAATGTTACTTTAATTTTCTACTTTTATTACCTGACATTTTATTGGTTATATACCTGAATATATATAAAGGAAGAGAAGGAAACACAGCCATTTTGACTGCTACTTCTTGTTTTACATTTCAATTGAATTATCACTAAACACTTCAACTTGTTTGTAAAGGTAAGTTGTTATTTTTAAAACTGAAGTGTATTGTGCACTATAAATTAATATGGTAAACTTTTTCTGATAGTTATTTACTATCCCTCTGTAGTAGTTATAGATTTAGATAGACTTCTCTGTTATAGTTATGGATGGAGTTAGGCTTCTCTTGTATAATTATGAATTTACTTACGTTAAATCACATACACTTTTTTATATTCCTACTTCCACTCTGATACTATACACTGCCAAAAGATAAATTCACTGATAAAAACTGCCTATCTAAAATTAATCCCAACAGTGCCCTATCTCTACTAATATATATTTTTTTATCCAAATTTCAGGCAAAATGGAAGGCGAACAGAAAGTTGAATTTCAAATTGTCCTGCAAGAGAGCAGCCAAGAAATCATTGATCCAAATGAAATTGAATTTATGAATGAAACTTGGGACCAAGAACTACTGCAATGTGTGGAAGCAGTAGATGACCTCCTTAAAAATGAGGACATTTTATACCCTCATAGACTACAAACTATGTTCAATGAACATAATGACATTTCTGACAGTGAAATGTTAGAAAATTTATTAAATTATGAAACACAAACACAATAATAAAAAATAAAAAATAAAGAAATTAAAAAATAATCAACAAAACCAACAATCAATTAACATACAGTATTTGAAAAGTCTATCATTCTTTTTTCCTTATAGTTTTCCTTATAGTACGCTGCCCAGAACGCTTTCCGGTTCGCGAACCGGCCGCTCCCCACGCAAAAAAAAAAAAAAAAAAATTTTTTTTTTGGCCCTGCTGGGCCCTTTTAAAACCTCCACATAAAACCTAGGGGGTCAACGAGGATCTACTATGCCCTCTTATGGTAATTTCCCCCTTTGTTTTGGCCTCCTCTTGTCTCTCGATCCTACCGAGAGACAAGATGGCGGCCGCTCCGGACTGTTTAGAATGTTGACAGACACCGAAGAGCCAATCAGCTTCGCTTCGCAAAGCTCCGTTACGCGAAAAGTACGCGAACCGGAACGCTACCCGGAGCGCTGTTACAGATATATATCTTTTTTTGAACGTTAATTTCTCAAAATCCACTAGAGCACATATCTTGAGACATAGCAAAGGCACATCGGGCTAACAGTCCCTACAATTTTGCCAAGTTTCGTGCAAAACCATTCAGCCGTTCGAGCTAAAAGTGAGGCCAACCGCCCTATGGAAATTAACATGGGAAAAACGCGTTTTGGGACCCCCCTTTTTTCTCGGCCCCCCCTTGACAACCCCCCCCCCCAAATTTTCAGGGGCTGTTCAGAAACAAAATGTGCCATTTTCCTGAAAATTTCAGCCAATTCCGTCCACAAACGCCAAAGTTATTAGACATAGAATTTTCAAAAATCCCATAGGAAAAAAATCCTAACTATATATACCTACTGGCGACCGCCAGTAGGTAATAAATATATATATGTGACACTGACCCCACAACCCACTGGGGATTTCATTTCTATTTTGGCACCATGGATGAGACACGCAAAAACTCCTGCACTACAAGAACCATCAGGCCATAGTTATGGCCACGCCCACTGAGGCGGGGATTATCAGAGACTAATGCAGGCATCAAAAGACTGGTTTCATTCACGTAAGTCCTCAACCCTTTGAAGAAGTGCGTCAGAGAGCACGAAACGCGTCAGGGCTGGACATTATTTTTGTGAGGCAGCAAACTGTTCCTGCGCTGTTTGCATCATCATTAAAAAGGCAAAATCGAATTTTCCTGTTTGTGGCTCCCTCATTCCAGGCAAGCTTTTGTGAGTTTGATTAAATGTGGCTTGTTGTCTGAGCCACGAGGTGAACACAGCTGCAGTCTGCAGTCCGAGCTGAAGCATCAAGCGATGAGTCAGTGAGAGGAGCAGGGAAAAGCCGGTGATGTGATTAATGGGGTGTTTGAACTGTGACACTGACCCCACAACCCACTGGGGATTTCATTTCTATTTTGGCACCATGGATGAGACACGCAAAAACTCCTGCACTACAAGAACCATCAGGCCATAGTTATGGCCACGCCCACTGAGGCGGGGATTATCAGAGACTAATGCAGGCATCAAAAGACTGGTTTCATTCACGTAAGTCCTCAACCCTTTGAAGAAGTGCGTCAGAGAGCACGAAACGCGTCAGGGCTGGACATTATTTTTGTGAGGCAGCAAACTGTTCCTGCGCTGTTTGCATCATCATTAAAAAGGCAAAATCGAATTTTCCTGTTTGTGGCTCCCTCATTCCAGGCAAGCTTTTGTGAGTTTGATTAAATGTGGCTTGTTGTCTGAGCCACGAGGTGAACACAGCTGCAGTCTGCAGTCCGAGCTGAAGCATGAAGCGATGAGTCAGTGAGAGGAGCAGGGAAAAGCCGGTGATGTGATTAATGGGGTGTTTGAACTGTGACACTGACCCCACAACCCACTGGGGATTTCATTTCTATTTTGGCACCATGGATGAGACACGCAAAAACTCCTGCACTACAAGAACCATCAGGCCATAGTTATGGCCACGCCCACTGAGGCGGGGATTATCAGAGACTAATGCAGGCATCAAAAGACTGGTTTCATTCACGTAAGTCCTCAACCCTTTGAAGAAGTGCGTCAGAGAGCACGAAACGCGTCAGGGCTGGACATTATTTTTGTGAGGCAGCAAACTGTTCCTGCGCTGTTTGCATCATCATTAAAAAGGCAAAATCGAATTTTCCTGTTTGTGGCTCCCTCATTCCAGGCAAGCTTTTGTGAGTTTGATTAAATGTGGCTTGTTGTCTGAGCCACGAGGTGAACACAGCTGCAGTCTGCAGTCCGAGCTGAAGCATCAAGCGATGAGTCAGTGAGAGGAGCAGGGAAAAGCCGGTGATGTGATTAATGGGGTGTTTGAACTGTGACACTGACCCCACAACCCACTGGGGATTTCATTTCTATTTTGGCACCATGGATGAGACACGCAAAAACTCCTGCACTACAAGAACCATCAGGCCATAGTTATGGCCACGCCCACTGAGGCGGGGATTATCAGAGACTAATGCAGGCATCAAAAGACTGGTTTCATTCACGTAAGTCCTCAACCCTTTGAAGAAGTGCGTCAGAGAGCACGAAACGCGTCAGGGCTGGACATTATTTTTGTGAGGCAGCAAACTGTTCCTGCGCTGTTTGCATCATCATTAAAAAGGCAAAATCGAATTTTCCTGTTTGTGGCTCCCTCATTCCAGGCAAGCTTTTGTGAGTTTGATTAAATGTGGCTTGTTGTCTGAGCCACAAGGTGAACACAGCTGCAGTCTGCAGTCCGAGCTGAAGCATCAAGCGATGAGTCAGTGAGAGGAGCAGGGAAAAGCCGGTGATGTGATTAATGGGGTGTTTGAACTGTGACACTGACCCCACAACCCACTGGGGATTTCATTTCTATTTTGGCACCATGGATGAGACACGCAAAAACTCCTGCACTACAAGAACCATCAGGCCATAGTTATGGCCACGCCCACTGAGGCGGGGATTATCAGAGACTAATGCAGGCATCAAAAGACTGGTTTCATTCACGTAAGTCCTCAACCCTTTGAAGAAGTGCGTCAGAGAGCACGAAACGCGTCAGGGCTGGACATTATTTTTGTGAGGCAGCAAACTGTTCCTGCGCTGTTTGCATCATCATTAAAAAGGCAAAATCGAATTTTCCTGTTTGTGGCTCCCTCATTCCAGGCAAGCTTTTGTGAGTTTGATTAAATGTGGCTTGTTGTCTGAGCCACGAGGTGAACACAGCTGCAGTCTGCAGTCCGAGCTGAAGCATCAAGCGATGAGTCAGTGAGAGGAGCAGGGAAAAGCCGGTGATGTGATTAATGGGGTGTTTGAACTGTGACACTGACCCCACAACCCACTGGGGATTTCATTTCTATTTTGGCACCATGGATGAGACACGCAAAAACTCCTGCACTACAAGAACCATCAGGCCATAGTTATGGCCACGCCCACTGAGGCGGGGATTATCAGAGACTAATGCAGGCATCAAAAGACTGGTTTCATTCACGTAAGTCCTCAACCCTTTGAAGAAGTGCGTCAGAGAGCACGAAACGCGTCAGGGCTGGACATTATTTTTGTGAGGCAGCAAACTGTTCCTGCGCTGTTTGCATCATCATTAAAAAGGCAAAATCGAATTTTCCTGTTTGTGGCTCCCTCATTCCAGGCAAGCTTTTGTGAGTTTGATTAAATGTGGCTTGTTGTCTGAGCCACGAGGTGAACACAGCTGCAGTCTGCAGTCCGAGCTGAAGCATCAAGCGATGAGTCAGTGAGAGGAGCAGGGAAAAGCCGGTGATGTGATTAATGGGGTGTTTGAACTGTGACACTGACCCCACAACCCACTGGGGATTTCATTTCTATTTTGGCACCATGGATGAGACACGCAAAAACTCCTGCACTACAAGAACCATCAGGCCATAGTTATGGCCACGCCCACTGAGGCGGGGATTATCAGAGACTAATGCAGGCATCAAAAGACTGGTTTCATTCACGTAAGTCCTCAACCCTTTGAAGAAGTGCGTCAGAGAGCACGAAACGCGTCAGGGCTGGACATTATTTTTGTGAGGCAGCAAACTGTTCCTGCGCTGTTTGCATCATCATTAAAAAGGCAACATCGAATTTTCCTGTTTGTGGCTCCCTCATTCCAGGCAAGCTTTTGTGAGTTTGATATATATATATATATATATATATATATATATATATATATATATACTACTATTATAAAGAGAGAACTTGCACCTTTGAGCCAGGTAAACTTGAAAACTACACCACCAATCTGAACTCCCAAGATATCTTAGAAAACATCAGGGCAAGCAGAAGGACATAGGCTACATAAAAAAAACGTTGTTTAAAATATTTAGAAATAAAAATAAAGTAGTCCCTTGCAAGTAGCGCCGGCCGCGACGTATGCGTGAGGGGAGTAGCGTCGTTCACGAGCAACAGGGGGAGCGGGGACATGAGCGCCGGGAGGAGCGTCTGCGTGAGGGGAGGAGCGGAGTTCCCCAGCAACAGGAAGAGGGGAGAACATGAGCGCCGGGAGGAGCTGCGGAGCGGCGAGAAGCGGAGGAGCAGTGACAGCACGGGGAGGAGCAGCGGATGAGGTAGCTGACAAGCGGTCAAGCAGTGGAGAGGTAAACACTCCAGCGTAGGGAGGAGCGGCGGATGAGGTAAGTCAGGACCTGGGGGGGGGGTTACAAAGCCGGGGCGGGAGGCTCAAGGCGCGAGGCGGGAAGCGGGAGGCGGTAGGCGCTATGCCCAATGTCGGGGCGGGGGACGGCGGGTGGGAGGCTCAAAGCACAAGGCTCAAGGCGGGAGGCGGGAGGCGGTATGGCTAATGTCGGGGCAGGAGGGATGCGGACTGGGCAATGTCGGGGGGGGGTGCACAGAGGCTTAAAATGCTTCCCCCAGCCCCGGGCAAAGCCGGGGCGGGCTGCTAGTATATATATATATATCCAATACAACCTCCAGTATTGCCAAAGGAAAGAGCCACAAACGGGGACTTGTGTTGAGGTTCTTTATTGATTAGCAGATATGGCGTGATGCATTTCGGCATGAGCCTTCCTAAGACGCCTCTGCCCAACTGAAAGTTTGTGCGCCCAGCTCACACTACAACTCCCAGCATACTCCAAACCTGGGTTGGTGTGACGAGTGGATACCGAGGTAAAGTCCTTGTGTTTATATATATATATCAAGTGCAACTTAAGGGTGTACAAAAGCAGCCCATGGCATTCTCAATCACAACCATCATTAAATGAATTAAAATAAAGGTACACAACTGCATGAATTGCGAGATTTGTTAACATTTTTGGCGTTTCCAACTTAGAAAGAGTACTGTAGAACCACATGGACTATACAAGGGCTCCAGCTGCCATCCAAATGCACCCTCAGCAGGAGAACTCATTGACATTTATCACCATGAAAATGACAGCCCATCATCTGTGATGTAATGTCAAAGCTGAAACCACTGTCCTGCAGCAGCCTGCTCTCATATTCGAGACAATGCTACACTTCTGTTTTCATGCTAAAATAAGCCTGGGATTCTGCTGGAGTGCAACACTACAACAAATCATGAACCAACAAGGATGATGGGAAGGGGTAGGGGCAGAGGGTGTGGGGGTGTGACAGCAACACAGAGAGGAAGTATGGTAAAAAGCATCCCAGGCAAATGAAGCGGCTTTGAGCGAGCCACAGGCAGCATGAGCGGAAGGGTGAACAAATAATACATGAATCACGTTGAGAGCAGCAGATGGACCCTGATTAAGGGGAATCAGTCTGTGCATGGTCCCTTCTCCACTAAAAGGATGGGAATGACATTTGGCCAGCACTTGCCAATTAAGAAGGCTGCATATAAGAGGGATATGGTAGCCAACAAATGGTAAGCAATGGGTATGCTCCAAACCCTTTTTGTAAATAATAGTGTCTGGCAAGCGAGATACATGAGCTAGTGAGTGTTATTGCAGTCTCAACCCTAAAAATTTGAGTATGCAAAGAAAGCATGGGACAGTTAATGATGTCATATTGGCTAATACAACTTCTAGAACCACAATCATTTAGAACCAAGTTGAATTTTAAAGAACATTAAAAACTTGCTTCTTTACAAACTCTTTTATTATATTATTAAGTCCAAAACTAAAGATACGTATCCACATTCTCAGCAGTAACTAACCACACACTACTCTTTGACTCATTATGCTTATGCACAGCAACAGCGTTGCACCATGTTTACAGCATGTAAATCTTACACACCTTGTCCAATACCTCCCATATAGGCCTTGCGACAATTACCATCCTTTTCAACTATGCACTCGAAAGGGCCTCCAGAAAACCAATGCAAATTAGAGTGCTCTGCGACCTCATTACTAGAAAGAAGTGGATGTATGACGTTACAACGCATACCATTACAACTACCTACCATTACAACGTGACCATTACAACGCATACCATTACAACGCATAGCGCTTAGAGGTGCTGGATAGTGGTAAGTATAATTTACTATTCCAACTCCAGTCCCCGTGGACACTAGGGAAGGTGTTGGATAGTAAATTAAACTTATTCCCTATCCTAGAGCGCCCCCCAGCGCAATGCGTTGTAATGGTATGCGTTGTAAAAGTTGCGTTGTAATGGTAGGTAGTTGTAAAAGTTGCGTTGTAACAGGTGTATACCGAAAGAAGTGGTATTTATATGTTACAGTGCAGTGCAATAAAATATATTTGGCTTGTCACTGCCTTCACAAATAATCTTTTTGTATGCATTAAAGTGTGATTTATTAGTTTAGAAGTAGAAATGTGTCTGTACTTTTAATGTCAGTGCCAATTCGGAGGGAGGAGAGCCCATAGACCAGACATGGGCTTCTGGGTCCCAACTGAGGTGGTTGAAAGCGCTTGGCTTTGATGCCCTGGGTCTGGCCAACTATTTCTCTGTATTGACCACACCCTCTAACCTTGCCCTCTGTACCCTTTAGTGGGTCTGCATGAAATCTTAAAGAGGAAGTAGCCTAATGGCCAGAGCTGTTAACCTTGTAACTGGGGAACCAGGCTCGGAACCCCGCCTTCCCGAACATCCTGTGATTCTGGCCATATCACTTAACCTCCCTGTACCTAAAAATGTGTAAAGCAATCTGGTACTCATCTAACTCAACTAAAACCCTTGCACTGTGAGGGCGTGGCTTGGTGAGCCAAGATGGTGGACGCACCTTGAGAGTGCTCCCAGACCCCTTCGCCATCCGCCTATATTCCGCCCATCTAGAGAGCCATCCGACCCTGAAACTGGTCGCCGGTCCGTCGCTGCACCTCCAGCTGCGCCCTCGCTGTATAAAACTCTTGCGGGCCGCTGTCGTGCCGGGCTTAATCGGCCGGCAAGAACCTGCACCTAACATGGCAGCCCATCTGCGCTGATCCGCGCTACCTGCGGCCTCTGGACCTTGCTGTTTGTTTCTCGGCCTGGGTGCCCGGATGATTGTGAGGGCCTCTCTCAGGGATCGGGGGCATCCGGAGGTGGGCTGTGGAATCTTGATCACTGCCCGTGCCTCCCTCCATGTGGTGGCTGTTCCAGCGCGGGCAGCAGTGGAGGCCTCGCCCCACCCGCCGGTGCTGCAAATGCTGTGATCCACGCAAGGCCATCCCTCGACCTGCATTAGACGGGGACACCCACTGCTACTCCCCGACGCCCCTGTGGCGCTGCTGTACCATCAACCGCCATCTCCGGCGGTAGGGGCTGGGGACGACCGGCTGATGGTCGGGCGGCTGGAGGACCTTCGCCTGGCCACCGCTGCTGAAGACGTCATGCCCGGCGCAGAGCTGCCTCTGCCTGTGCCTGCTCGGGGCTCACATTATGGATCCTTGGTGCATGACGAGGCTGCTGTGGTGCTGCTTCGGTCAACCGGTAGCTGGCGGTGGACGGTGTTGGCCTGTGGTAAAGCGGCCTGTGTGTTCGGGATGCCGACGCTGATTTACCCTGGCGGCTGGTAAGTCCCAGCGGCAGAGGGGGTTCCATGCCGGCTGAGAGGGCCCCCCCCCTGTGTGCTGGTGGCCTGCTGTGCAGTGGGACCGGACCCTGGTAGCCCTGCTCGCTGCCTACACATTGTGTCCCTTCGTCCTGGGTGCCCCGCAGCCCTCTTTCTGGCCTTCTGGGCCCTGGACCTGCTTGTGGCTGCTGGACCAGGGGAAGACTCTGAAGTCCTGCTTGGAGATGGCCCGGAGGGGTGGTGTTGGCCGCTTCCATCGAGTGGCAGGAGGACCACGGTGAGGACCCCTCCACCAACCCTGCCCCCGTACTCTGATTGGTCCCCGGTCTAATGGGACAGTAATCCCCCGGGCTGCCCTTAAAGATCTTGCACTGGCTGCTCTGCCTCCGGGGATGATGTTGCCGGGAGGGTGGTGTCCGGCCGTGCTTGTCAGACGGTGTGAGGAACTTTGTGGTGGTCTCCTTCTCTGCCCCCTCAGTCTAACTCTGCAGCACCAGTTGGGAGCTGTGGTACCTCTCCCTCTAAGGCCCACTATGGATCTTCGGTCGGCCTCCCACCTTTACGCCTCTCAGTCAGCCGCACGAATCGAGCGACGGGGGGCCTCGATCGGGCCTACTCGTCTGTCCCTGGCTGCCTCCCCGCTCTAGTGCCTCCCTTGGCTGCCCACCGGCCCACTTGCAGCGATAACCTTTCAAGACACTTCTTGGGGTACTCTGCCCTACTGAGTGGTGCTATGGGCTGAGACAGGCCAGCCAAGACCCCGGCCACCCAGACCAAAATGGATTGCTTCACCACCACTGAAACTGGGGTGACAGGGGCAACTGTGTACAGTTATGCACCACCGGCAAAGGATCTGTCCACCATCGTTCAAGCCATCCACACTTTGCAGTCCTCCGTGGAGGGCAAGATTGTGGAGGTCCGGGTGGATATGACCCTGATCCTGCAGGATCTCCGAAACGCCACGGCCCGGATCAAAGAGACCAAATCCTGCATTTCCACCGTGTAAGATGACGTTCAGCAACTCAAGGAGCAGGTTACGCTTCTCCAATCACACACCCAGGAGCTGCACCAGAGGGCCGATGACGCAGAAAACAGATCGTGTCGCAACAACCTTCGCCTGGTGGGGTTTCCGGAGGGGGAGGAACAGGGCTGCATGCGGACTTCATAGAGAAGTGGTTGAGATCATAGATCCCCAAAGGCTCCCTCTCCCGTGGTTCGCAATAGAGCGTGCCCACAGCTCCCTTGCTCCAAAATCACCAGCGGGAGCGACTCCCAGACTGGTCATAATGCGGATTCTTAACTACAAAGACCGAGACTCTATCCTGGCTGAAGCCCGCAAACAACAACGTCTCCGATATGAAAATCATACAATCATGATTTTTCCGGACTACACTCGTGAGGTCCAGGGTCAACGCTGTTCGTTTGGCGAGGTCAAGGATGGGTCCTCTACGCTTCCCCTATTCCCAAGCATTTTAGTTTGGTCTTGTATTAACTCTTTCATTGTTAGGGCGACAGATACTTCTGATCCTGAAGTATAGGGTGGGGGGTGGAGGTTGGCTTAGGGTTGGGGGACCGTTGTTCCGAGTTCTATTCTTTGTTTGTTGTTCCTTCTTTGTTTTTCCGCTCCATCACTCACACGACGTCCAGTTCCACTCCCTGTGGGACACAATAGCTGCTATCTGGGCACCCAGTTACGCATTTCGGCGACCCTGCTTCTGGCTGGGCTTCCCTGCAGGGCTTTCCCACGCCACTGCGGCTGTTCGCCACTATGTCTGACGCACCGCACCTGGGCGCCTCCCCGTGTGTTATGTCCTGGGATGTCAACAGAGTTGTGGACCGCTTCAAACGCATGGCTGTATTGCGCTATGCACAAAGCCTTGGGGTGGTGGTCTTACTACTACAAGAGATACACTTATTGGGCAACCGATGTTGCTTTTTAGCGTGATACGGGTACAACAGGGTTTTGCATTCGGGCTTCACCCGAGGATCCTGGTGAAATGTTCCCTTCCATTTGTGGCAGCGCGAGTCATTCATGACCTCCAGGGCACCTTTGTGGCCCTTTCTGGCACTCTGAATGGCGATCCCCTCAACCTGGTATCGCTTTACTCTCCTCCATCAATGTTGACGGTGACGGTGACCCTAGCCACCTCTGCCACACTCCTGACCTCCCTGCCCCTGGGCTCCCCCTTCCTGGGAGGCGACTTTAATGGAGTCTCTTCTTCCGATTTGGATACAACACGGCCCCAATCTCACAGTAGACTTGTGCAAGCAAAGCACCTAACAAACTGGGCTGAATCCCTAGGTCTTTGTGACGCATGACGCACCCGGCATCCGCACTCCAAGCAATTTACACACACCTCAGCAGCCCACCACACACATGTGGGCATCAACGCAATTTTTGTTCCCTCGACTGATTGCCTCACGCTCCAAGACGTTGCCATCCTCCCTCGGGGTATATCCTATCACTCCCCGGTGATACTCACTACGGGATCCCCCGCCTCAATGTGTCAGACATTGAGGTTAAATGCCTATTTCCTTCAAGACGGGGAATTCAGGAAGGTGGTGGGGCAAGAACTCAAACAGTATTTCCAGACCAATGAGGGGTCGGTATCTTCACCAGGCATCATATGGGAGGCTGGCAAGGCCACGATTAGGGAAGTTGCCAAGGGCCAACTCAAGCTCCAGCGGCGGGCACAGTTAGAACAAATTTCCTCGTGAGAGGCGCAGGTTTTGCACCTTGAACAATTCACTGCTCAGAATTCCAACGCCTCAGAAGTGAGGCTCCTTGCTCATATTCGCAAGGAGATTTGACAGCTGTCGCTGGATGCAGCCTAACTCCGCTGGCACTCTTCCGTTGCCAGTGTGTACGGCTGGGGCGATAAAAACGGTTCACTCCTCCAGAGACTAGCCACCTACCCCAGAGCAAACTGCATAATCCCCGTAATCATAACTCAGGATGGATCGGTGTGTCACTACCCGGCGGAGATGGCCCGTGCCTTTGCCTCATACTATCACAAACTATACATGGCCAATACTCCTACCCTCTTTCTCTCAGGTTTGTTGGGGGCTGGAATCGGCCACCTACCGAGCCTAGATTCCACTATTCATGAACACCTGGACTGTCCCATCACCCAGGAGGAAATTGGGGAGGCAATCACCCTTACCTCATCCGGCAAGACGCCGGGCCCAGACGGCCCTCCCCAGGAACATTGTGCCCGGTACCATGAGACTCTTGTTCCACACCTTACTAACCTATTCCAGTAGGTGGCTGAAAAGGGCTCCTTCCCTCCTGAGACAGATTTGGCCACCATAGTGGTCCTTCCCAAATCCCAGCTACCCTCACCCCGATGTGCGGACTACCATCCCATCTCCCTTATCAACACGGAATTGAAATTGTTTGCCACGATCCCCGCACAGCACCTCAAATCCCTCTTGCCTACGCTGGTCCAACCAGACCAATGTGGGTTCATGCCTCTGCGTGGTACCCAACACTGTCTACGGCTGCTGCATTCAGCCCTGGCCCACTGTCACTTGATCACTCCCTACCTAGCACTCCTCCTGGTAAACTTTGAGAAAGCCTTCGATTCGGTGGAAGGGGGTTCCTAGAGGATGTCCTTGCCGAGATAGGCTTCGGGCCCCGCTTTTGAGGTTTAGTCCACGTGTTATATGCCCGTCCGAGGGCGCGTGTCCTGGTGCACGGGGCCCTATCCGAAACCTTCTTGCTCTGCAGGGGAACAAGGCAGGGATGCCCCCTTTCCCTATTGCTCTTCTCTCTGGTGATGGGCACCTTGGCGGCCCTGATACGCTCGAGCAGACAGGTGCAGGGTTGAGAATGGCCCAATACGGAACAAGACAAAATCGTCCTTTACGCGGACGATGTCCTCATCTATTTAGCGGATCCTGCGAGTTCGGGCCCTCACTGCCTCCGGATCTTCCATTCCCTTGAGCGGGCCTCCGGCCTCCGGCTCAACCCTGATAAGTCGGTCCTGGTCCCCCTTCACATGTCTAGAGAATGTTTCGATTGGCAGTCCAACATACCGCTCCACCGCCAATCATTTAAATATCTGGGGATATCTGGGGATATGGGTGACTGTACTCCCTGAATTCAGCTGGGCTCTCAATGTTACTCCCCTAGTGAAGAGGGCTAAGGCTGACCTTCAGAAATGGCAGCCATTGCCCCTAAGCCCCATGGGGAGGGTCGCACTTTTTAAAATGATGATTCTCCCCAGATTCCTTTCTATGCTTCAAAACGCCCTCCTCAACTTACGGAGTGCCTGGTTTCGGGACCTTGATAACAGGGCATCTAAGTTCCTCTGGGGGAATGGGAAGGCCGCATAGTTTTAGGCCTCTGCAGATTCCCTTCCTTTGATGAGGGCCTGGGGATGACCCATTTATATTTATACTACCTGGCCACACGTCTGCGATCTCTGCACGACTTGTTTAATGGGGGCTGGTCCAATCTGGCATATAGGCTGGAGCTTAATGAGTTGGGATTGTCCAGTATTCAGTCGATGCGGTATCGGGAGCCTATTCCGTCCCGTTTGCCAGAGAGTGACGCAGTCTGTGCTGCTGGCCTGGCGGGCCGCATTGCGACACACCAGGTGGACACACACATTGACCCAATAATCGCCCCTGTGGCAGAGCACTTGGCTCAGGGAGGTCAATGGGCTGCAGGGTTTTCTGTCCTGGGACCTTAAAGGTATTTCTAAACTGGGTGATGTATGGGTGGGCGATCATATGTGCTCTTTCCAAGACCTTCAAACTAGACACTCCCTGCACCAGTCGCAGTTTTATAGATACCTACAGCTGTGCCATGCTCTTCAAGCGCACCACACAACAGGTGCACAGCTTCCTGACCAAAGCCCTCCTGACTGGTTACCATGGACCAATGTTTAAACTTATACTTCCTTATAAGGAAATATACAGTTGTGTAGGAGGGACTTTTATATTTGGGTTTCATGGACCTATCGTCGGCTTTTGATTTAGTTAACCGTTCAAAACTGTGGCTTATTTTGCGAGAGATGGGTTTGGATGCGTCTTTGGTCAATTTTTTAAGTGTTCTTCATCAGGACCTGTCCGCCTCTGTCAGGGTTACGAGGGAGGGCCGGTGTACTGGGCAATTTAGCTCTAGAAGGGGGGTCAGACAAGGCTGTATTCTGGCCCCTCTTCTTTTTACTATTTACATCAATGCCCTTGAAAAATCATTGGATTTGGCTACACTGGATATTCCGCTTATAGGTGGGTCGGGTATCCCGGTCCTCCTGTACGCGGATGATGCCGTCCTACTTGCATGCACAGGCATGGGCCTACAAGAGGCTGTTGGATCACTTTGGCAGTTTTATGGAAGCCCTGGGTCTAAAGGTTAACACTACAAAATCCCATGTAATGGTTGCCGGAGCACGGAATAAAAACATGAAGGTTAGCACCTTCAAGTGCAACGGTACAGAAATGACGAGGGTGCCGTTTTTCTCCTACTTGGGAGTTCTATTTGACGAGAAGGGGAACTGGGGCCCTCAGATGAAGCTAAAGAGCAACGTAGTAGCAAGAACTACTACAGCTCTTTTGAACTTCTCCAAGAGATTGCGAGCAAGACCAATGGAAGCAATGCTAAAGATATATAAATCAAAATGTTTGGCAATTGCCTCCTATGGTTCGGATATCTGGGGTTACGTAGCATCGCCCAAGATACAAACTGCAGAAAACAGGTTCCTCAGATCCCTCCTGTCACTCCCGCAATCATCCCCCACATTCTCTATACACTGTGAAGTGGGACTGGGCTATGTTTCAGACTATCTAAAACTAGCTCCGCTGATTCGTTGGGTTAAAACCTGGCTGAACGAGGAGATCACTCTTAACCACCTGATATTGAAGGATTGTGTTGCCCTTGAGAAGGCGGATAGGGACCCATGGCTGTCGTATGTTAGAACAGCATGCGGCAGGTTGGGCCGACCAGAATTGTATTCATCACCACAGGGCATTAAGAAGGAGGATATAGGGTGGATCAAGCATAATTTTCGCAACCTGTTGGAGGTGGAAAGGGAGGAGGAAGAACTTAGAAAACCTAGGGTGGGATCCATTTATGGTGTATTAATCTCCCCAGTGATTGAACTGTATCTGAAGTATGTCACCAAGCCTTTCCATTTCTTTCTTTTGGTCAGATTCCGGTTCAACCTTGTTCATCTCACGTTAGGTATATATCCTAAATGGGGGAAACCAGAAGACACAGCACCATGTACTTGTGATAGCTTTTCCCTACAGGATACGCTCCACTTGGTAATGTTCTGTGAGCACTACTCAGTGGCGCGTAAAAAAAAATTTAATCCAATTTTGCGGGAATCTGGTTTTGTTCAAGTAAGGCCTGCCCTCCTATATTTACAAATGCTTAGTTATGTCCAGGTTACCTATAGTGTAGCCAGTTTTTTGGTGGCAGCAGCCCAGTTAAACAAAAGGAGACTTCTTTAACTGTAATCTTTGTGTAGGGTCTAATGGGGTTATGGCCATTCATTGATATACCAAATGATGCACTTTATACTGGATTCAAATTGCAGTTGGATAAGGAACTTTCTTATATTTGTATATTGCTTACTATTTTAAAGCATTTTACATTTTGTCCATATGAATTGTAAGACTCAAATGTGTTCTTAATTATCTACATATTTTTAACGTGCGGAAGATGATTTTGTATTTGTCTTTTATGATTTTAATTAATCGAAATAAAGAACTTTGACTGACTGACTGACTGGCTAAACAAAACACTGACCAGATAGATTATGTTATCAACCTTACACATCACCTAGCAAACAAATCATAAGTGAGCACAATTTTCATTTCATAATTTTTACTTTTTTTCATATGTTCTTTTTATAACATTTCATCACATCAAAGAAACAACAACAACACAGTTATAACACTTTTACAATACATAGACTTTCAAAATCAGACAGTATAATACACACAATAAATGATACACATCTATATCAAACATAGACACCATATAAACAAAGTGGAATACCTGCAACTATTTGATTTAGAGGGCACCAGTCCTTCTGTGATATATACATAAACAAGCGGACAACAAATAGTTCGAGAAAGGGCCTGCTTGTATCCTACTATGCTGAAGACTATGCATGTAAAGGGTTGAGTTCCCAGGGGGGATACATCCTATTGATCATTCCCTGTAGCGCCCATTATTATTCTTGCTTCAGCACAGGGTCAACCCAGGATTAATTGCGGGTTCTCATCAGGACGTGGACTGTAAGTGGCCTTCACTATAATTTTTTGTTCCTTCCAACACTTGTGTGTTCTACTCGTGGAAAAACATGGCAAGTCTCACATTGTAAGTGGCACGATTTGGTATTCACAGTCTCTCTCATTAGTAGTCAATGCATTCACATTAGTTCAGTTTGAGTCAAACTCTCTGAATCTGTTCTGTTCGAGTGAGGGCAAAGGCTGGCTCATCCAGCGGAGCTCCCTTCCGCTGCCGTAAACATGCTTCACTCTCAACCGAAAAATCTCAACTTTGAAAAGAGGTGTCTGCCTTGTGAGTCTGTCCGTACTAACTGGTCCCCATCTTCGTAATTCCTACCAGCCATTCCATCTTCAGCCCTCCTGAGGCACGGATCATGCTGGGGGATCTGGAGAGGGGCGGCATCTACCGCATCTACCAGACACTGATTAACAACACCCCAGCATCCTTAGATCGGCTGCGGGTTCAATGGGAGGACTGGTTGTGCACCCTGGAGGAGGAGGGCTGGCGTGACACCCTTATGGCCCCCAAGACAGTTACCACTTCCGCCAAGCTGCACATGGTACAGCTTTATTATTTACATGCTGCCTACCTGAATTTGCCCGACCCCCGCTGGGCCAGATGCGGTCACAAACCTGCTGAATTTCTCCATATGGTATGGGTCTGTCCACGGTTGGCGCGATTCTGGGTGGACATTGAGGAGGAACTCATGAAGTACTGGAGTGGGCACTCCCACACGACCTGAAACACGCGATTTTAGTTATCACAGACAGACTGGATGGGTCTAGAAATGAAAAATTGTTTTATACTACAGCAATGGTGGTAGCTAAAAGGGATATAGCGACCTCCTGGAAATGCCCTGCCCCCAACGTTGGGCACTGACGTGCTGGGGTTAACTGGTGCGCCACGCAGGAAAAGCTCATGTACGACGCGCGTGGCGGTCCAAAGAAATACCGAAGGGTCTGGGGGATTTGGTTGGGGGTATGGTTTAGTCTCGCCGGGGATACACAAATGTATCATTCAACACAAGATGAGGGGAGAGGATCAACCACATCTACAACTCTACCAACCGGAACCCCCTAATCTCCAACAGTACACATGTAGAGGGATGGAGAGTATCAAAATCAAAATCAAACCCAAAGCAACCCGTACAACAAAACAAAAGTGTTTGTTTTGAAAATACTGCCCTCACTCACACACCGAAGTGTGTGACATGCTTCATCATCAGGTCTGCTTACAATACGCCCAGGTGTAGCCACACTCTGGACGGAGCATAGGGAAGGGGGTTTGAAAATAAAAGACCACTGGACACAATATACCAACACACAACATATAAACAAATGTGTGATTAGTGAATGTCACCCTGTGACTGGAACTAAAGTGCAACACGTGCAGTTAATCAGGAAGTGTTAAAACTGGTTTGAGGATACCAAACAGGAATTTATTGACAGGTTCCGCAACCAGGATTAAAAGAAAAGAAAGGACGGGTGATGTTTCCAAGAGAAAATAAAGTTCTCAAAACAACCCTCCTTATACCGCTGTTGTCAACATGTTTCGACCGATTTACTGTGCCTTGAGGGTCACCCCGGTCTTCATTAGGACATGTGTTGCTATCAGTCCTACAATTGTTCAAGCCGCAATTCGGTCAAAGTACCAATTTTACTGATCACCCTGGATTCCAATCGAATCTGCATATGTGGAGGGGATCCCGACAACACGGGAAACATAAGCTGGAATATAATAATCCAAAATAAATATGTTGTAGGTGGGGATGGGCACACACCATTATAACATCCCCCGGATTCTTAAGAAGATTCTAAATATTGGTCCATTAAGCTCGACTATGGGCATGTCATGTTCATCACCCACAATATCAGTGAATTGAATATATAAGCAATGCTAAAATCAAATAAAAATCAACTAAATACATCTCTTCATAGATGAGGGCCACATATCCGGTGCTGGTAATATCTACACAAGGATATGCCCCAGGTTCAAGATCATAGGTCGTGGTGTAGGAGTAAATACCATTTCAAAAACTCACCGAGTTTATTGCTAATGTAAACTCGACATGGCGTCCTGCAGGTCTGTCTCCCAAGAACACAACCTGTATATACAAGAAAGAAATAATCGAAACAGGTAGTGTCCCAAACGGACTCTGTCAGGTAGTAGACTTCATCATAGCATGAAGTGGAAAGAAATAAACCCATGGTATAGGTATCGGAAGCAATGTGTGAGCATGGAAAGCACAACAAGAAACGCTCATGATAGCCCATCAGAGGTAGACCGCATCTGAGAATAGAACGGTTGGCAGCCCCCCTTGTCGCTCCTTACTGTTCCGAGGAATGACCTCGTCCTGTTGCCTGCTTTCGGATCACCGCGAAGATGACCGCGGCTTACCGGACTCCATTGAAGTACCCGTGGCGTTCTCTCGATTGTTCACGCCCTCCGCGCGTCGCTTCACACGCCATCTGACGTCAAGGCGTCCAGCTAGAGGACCGCGGATACATGGGCTATTGGAAAGGCTCAGCCATCGGCCTCCGATTGATTAATTCATTTGTGAATTATAAGAAAAGTACACAATAAGGAAATGAAGGGGACATTATGAACCCCACAGTCAGGGAAGGTGTTTAAAATGATGCCGGGTAAGATGGAATGTGAGGAGATGGTATCATATACATGTATGTGTGCCTCTAAAATCATAGTAAACCAGGGCAGCCTAAAAAGATGGTCAGTGGAACCATGTTTAATATTATAGTGGCAGCCCATAAATTCTCCCACTTGAAAAACAATCAAAGGAAAATCTTAAAAGGTATACACTGACGCTATAGACAAGAGGCAGATACATTTATTATTGTGCTTCTTGTCTATATTTGTTTATGTGTATATGTTGTGTGTTGTTATATTGTGTCCAGTGGTCTTTAATGTTCAAACCCCCTTCCCTATGCTCCGTCCAGAGTGTGGCTACACCTGGGCGTATTGTAAGAAGACCCGATGATGAAGCATGTCACACACTTCGGTGTGTGAGTGAGGGCAGTATTTTCAAAACAAACCCTTTTGTTTTGTTGTACGGGTTGCTTTGGGTTTGATTTAGATTGTGATACTCTCCATACACAAATGTATATCATTTTGAATTTGTATATCCTTGTTATATGGGTTGCTCAGAACACTGCCTATATTTCTATGTTATCATGGTGTCGTGATGATTCGCCGGTGCTTTTTGTGAAATTAATTTTTAAAAAATTATGAAAAAAATACCCTTGCACTGTATGAACTTGCAAAAAAATAAAATCAGTAAAAACCTGTACTAGGTACAGGCTGCTAACTGCCAACCACTTCTCATGTACATTCATCAAACACAACCAACGTGTTAATATTATTATTATTATACTCATTTGTAGAGTGCAACGAATCATCCCTAGGGGGATCTCTCGGCGCTTAGAGAAATGAGTACTAATGAGCAGGAACTCCTAGAACAACCAAGTCTTTAGCAGTTTCTTGAATCTAGATAGATCGGTACAGGACCGAATCTTCTCACGTAGGCTATTCCAGTGCCTGGGAGCCTGATGAGAAAAGGCTCGACCCCCTGTTTTGGCCTTGTTTATTCCTTGCGTACATAAGAAATTGCGATTACTAGATCTTAGCTGCTGTATGGGTTGATACAGGGTTAGTTTCTTTTTGAGATATGCTGGACCTTTCCCATGTAAAGACTTAAAGACCACACATAGCATCTTAAAAATGGTGCGTTTCCTGATCGGAAGCCAATGTAATTGGCTAAGGATGGGTGTGCGCCGGTTTGTTGAGTGCAAGGCGGGCTGCGGTGTTTTGCACCACCTGTAGTTTAGATAGTAGATCGTCCATTATTCCAACAAGCAGAGAGTTGCCATAATCCAGTCTACTGACCAAGAGTGATTGAATAAGGGGTTTTCTTGCTGAGAGTAGATTCCAAGGGAAGATCTTTCTAAACATCCTCATGGTTCCGAAACAGGTGCCTGACAACATCTTCACCTGCTCCTCCATTGACAGCTTATTATTGATCTGGATGCCAAGATTCTTAGCCCAATTATTTGAGGAAGGGGCCTCTCCTAGCTCCACAGGCCACCAATCGGGGGACCAAATTTCTTCAGCCTTCCTGAACAGCAGTATCTCTGTTTTGGATAAATTGAGCTGTAGGAAGTTCTTCCTCATCCATAATCACAATTTTGGACATGCAGTTTTGGAATTTTAATTGAGTTGCTACAACGTCATACTCTATGGGTACAATCAACTGTGTGTTTTCCGTATATGAGATGGTCTCAAACCCACAGCTTCTGCATTTTAGCCAAGGGGGCCATATACACATTAAACAGGGTGGGACTCAGGATGGATCCCTGAGGGACTCCCATATCCACCAATGTGGTCTGTGACACGAAGGATTCCAACTGGATACTTTGGGTGCAATCTGATAGATAGCTTTGTATCCATTTAAGGGCCATGCCTCTGACACCAATACCTCGCAGTCTGCCCAGCAGGATCTTATGAAAGATGTGTTACACCACAGGCCGCATCTAGGCCAGCGCCTCTCCCAACAGCCTCTCTTGCATCACTCTCTAGTCAGCGGATGTGCTGTCTTCTTACCTGGGGTCTGGTTGTAACAATGCCGGTGGGCTGCCGCAGGCATCCAGGGGTACTCCTTCACATCGGTGTTCCTCTCCCTGGGGGCCATGTTGGAAGCCACCATAGCACTTTTCCCCAGAATTCTCGGAGAGCAATTTTATAATTCCCTATCCATCATGGTGGCTTACTCATTTACTCTTGATATGCCTTCTCAATCCAATATGGCTCCATCATTTTCTGATGTAATTTCCTGTCCTAGGGGTAAATAAGAAGGTGGGATTATCATCTTCCTTGCATTGCAACACTTCTTCGTTTCTGTAGGTGTGTTTCCACACTCCTGTTGAACTTTCTCATTCCCTTTGATGTTTCTAGTTCCACTCCTCTTGTTTCTCCTGCTGAGTTCTTCCTCAGTCCTATTGCCACTTCTTACTCCTGTTGGAGGTCCCTCTTCTGTCTAGTGTCTTCAGTGGTGTTCCTATGTCCAGTTCCTTTCTGTTGGGTCCTCTTGGTCTCTGACTTCACCATCTAAGGGACTTTCATCATCATTGAAGAATTTTTCCATTTGGCTTTTTCCTTCTTGGGGCTGCTTCTGGAAGGCACTATTTGCTTACGCACTAAAAATGTCAGCGGCATTGCGGCTCCTGGAAGGGGTCCCCCAAACCTGTGGCAGACCAAGAAAGTCAAGACTTGGGCTCTAAGATCTCCACTTCATCCTAAGCCATCCTCCAGAATGTTCCTAACTGAGAGTCCTCCCACAACTTTAATAGCAAATGAAAATTGTATTGCCTCCACATTTCACTCTGGGCCCCACCCCTACTGAAAAAACAACAAAGGTTAAAGTGACATTATAGTTAGGTGTGGAAAAAAAGCTAACATCTAGTATTAAATCTGTTTATTAGTTTTTGTGACACATACCATAATCTACAACCAGTGGCCGGCAAGGAGTTTTGATTGGCTTTGGTAATAATGTTTAACTCCCACTCCCCAAAATTTCCCAGTCTCCTCCCTCCTCTCATGACCCCCTGTAGTCAACTTAGAAGAGGAATGAAGGAGTTTATTTGTGACACCTTGTATATACTTGTCAAACTGGCCTTATGATTAGTGGGGTGACTAAGGTTTTAGAGTTTGGCGGACAGGATACTTCATAACAAATGTAACAGATATCCCTCATGACTTATTACAAGTGTCATTGGATTTTATGTACTTTGTAATAAAGCAGATAGGATGTCAGTGCTGTTTGTGACGGACTAACCCATCGGCAGAACTCCAAATCAGGTCCTAAGTGGAAAGATATTGCATCAACTGCATTATTCCAACAGCAGATCACTTTAATCATTGGTGTTTTACTGCTGCAGAAGGGAGGAAGATGGCGGCCGGATAGGAGTCTCCGGCTGTGAGCTCCGCACTCGCCACACACAGACATGACAAGGAACATCTAAACAAACAGTAGTTGATCTAACTACAAATATTACAGTTACCTCTCTTTATGGGAATGGGCGCACGGGATTCCGAGTCCCCTCGAGCAGCATACGGAGCTGTATACGGTGGTATCTGGGCAGCAGCGTCGGAAGCCAGCAGAGGTTGCCGGTGCGCAGCAGCAAGATTGTCCTTCCTCTTCCGGGGCATAAGCGGCAGCAATAGACACAGCAGCGGCAACGCGGAAGAAGCACCTCTCCTGAAAGCCAAAGAAGCAAAACAAGCGCAATCCCGGGGGAGAGGCACTGCTGAGCTCATACTGAATCGAGTATTTGCGGCAAAATCAGACGCAAAGATTACACGCTGCAAGGAAGACTGCAAAGAGGATTTTGCGATCGTGGAAAAGAGAAGGCTGCTCACCAGGACTTTGGGACAACAGGAATCCATGAGCAAGGTACAGGGGGGGCGGAAGTGAGGGAGTAACTGTGCTGGATTTACTTGTGGGGTGTGGAGGGGACAGGGTCATAGAGAGTAGCAGTGTAATTAGAGGAGAGAAAGGAGAGAGGGAGAAAGAAAAAGAGAGAGACTTTGAGGTTGAAACAGAAACGGACCTAATCATATCAGGTACTCCTGAAGTAGTGGAGAAGTCACTTAAACCGGACTCAGAACCAGGAGCTAGGAGCAAGGAAAACTCGACTGAAGAAGTAGAGGGCGGAGCGGGGAACAAGCGAAGGTCCAGCTACTGCTTAAGAAATAGGCAGTTCTCCAAACAAGTACTCCCAACCAAACAAACTGTTATACCGGTTATACCTAAGGTTACAAAAAGAAAGCAAACTGCTAAATCACAGCAAAAAAAGGACAAAAACATTAAAGCGAAAAATCAGACAGAACAGATAATTAAAGTTACTCCCTCTCTCAGATCCTTCTTCAAAGTACAGCAGCAAGTTCAAGTAGGGCGTAAACTCTCAACTACTCTTAGTCACCCTAATCCCCGAGATAAAAATATCTCCCCGGTCACAAGCATAAACACGAACCCAATCTGCACCACTATACCCACTATACGCACTGTACCCCCTGTAACCCCTGTCACCCCTAAAATAATTAACGGAACTAAAGGGAGTGAAAAATCTCAGGGAAAGAAACAAGAACCAGTAATCCTCAAAGACTCACAAATGGAGGAGGCGAGAGATACAAACATGCCTACTACCTCTAGTACTAGCATACCACAGCATGAAAAGCTAGTGGCAACAGAACCTTCTTACATGGTAGAACAAACAGAGAAGCTCTTGGGAAAATTCATGGACAAAGTCCTAGGAGAAATGAGAGAGAAATTCTCAGTCTTGGAGGCTAATCAGAGCAAGATACAAGAGGTATGCGAGGCTTTAGACCAAAAAATGAACGCCCTCGGAGAAAGAGTTGCCATAGTCGAATCAGTGGTGGAGAATCTCAGTAAGAGAGTTGACACAAACCAGAAAGAAATAAGAAAACTCAGAGAAAATGAAAGAAGCATGAGCGAGAAAATGGAATAGCTTGAAAACCAGGCGAGAAGGAATAACCTAAGGGTCCTTAATGTGCCGGAGAATATGGAGGGTACGGACATTAAAAAATGTATTGTCTCTCTTTTTGAAAAACATTTCTTATGGTCCAAGGAAGTCAATCTTACTGACGACATACAGAGGGTACACCGCGACCCTTTCAGGAAAAACAAAGACAGGAAGACACCGAGAAAAATCCTGATAAACTTTAAAACATATACACTGAAAGAAAGACTACTTAGTGAAGGTCTAAAACAGGGTACTTTGAAAAAGGACAACTGGTCCTTCAGGATTCGCTCAGACATATCCAAGACTACCCAAGACAGACAGTGGGAGTTAGGACAACATATGCAGGAACTAAAATCTCTTGGAGCCAATGTCCAGATGAAATTTCCTGCCGCATTAAGGATAATGTGGAAAAATAAGATGCACAACATCAGAGACCCCAGAGAGGTAGAAACCTTTATTGAGCAAATAAAAGATCAACTACGAACTGAAACAGAACCCCAAGCAAGATGAATATCACAAAATCTAGGCGAAGCAACGAGCTCGAATAGGGCGAAGAATACCGCCCCAAAAGAAGAAGGGAGGCTTCCTCAGGGTGGGAAACAATGAACCCCACAAAAAAACGCAAATATCTCATAAAAAGAATGCACGGGTGGGGAGCAAAATAGGGAAAAAAATTGAAAAAATGTCCTCAGCGCTCACAGTAAAAGGAATTATTGGGACCCATAGAACACGGGAAAAACAAGATGCTCATAACAGGAATGGCGACAAAATATAAACAATTCAAGGTACACTCTTGGAATGTTAATGGACTCAGGACACCTAGCAGAAGGAGAAGGATTCTTGAATATCTGAAGGAAGTAGACAGCGAGATAATTATCCTACAAGAGACGCACCTCCTAAGTACGGAATGGGAACAAATAATGAAGAATCTGAAATGGGTTGACACCTATGTTTGCACAAATCAAGAATGCAATATCAAAGGCATAATAATAATTCTTAAAAAAACACTTAAAGCCAAAATTGAGCACAAATCAGTTGATAACAAGGGAAGATGGGCTTTTATTAAGGTAAGAATATACGAAAATGCATATACCTTGGCAGGGTATTATGGCCCAAATATGGATGACCCAACCCCCCTACAAAAACTGTACACAGAACTACTGTCAACAACTGCCCCGATAATATTAGGTGGAGATTACAATATTTTAATAGATCCGAGCCTAGACAGACATCCCCCAGGGAAACAGTCAAATCTCCCAAAAATGAGAAAATCGCTAGGTAATTATAAAAATGACCTGGGTTTGCTGGATATGTGGGGAGAGAAAGGAGACAAAAAATATCCCCACACTTTTAACAATAAAAAACTTGGTCATAGATCACGAATTGACCTCTTCTTAATAAATGGTACATTGCGAGACAAAGTCAAGAACATAGAACATTTACCAGAACATCTATCTGATCACTCGGCGGTACAACTAACCATGCAAATAACGAAAAATAATGTACAATCAAGATGGACGGTAGACCGCACAATATTACTAGATTTACAGGCAGTAGAAGAACTGGAGACAACAACAGCCAATTTTTTTAAGGAAAACCAAACTGGTACATCAAAACAAAATATCTGGGACACATATAAAGCGGTTATTAGAGGCAAGTTATTAAGTTTGGGTTCACACAGAGCCAGGACTGCAAAATTGGAAATTGGAGGTATGGAAAGTGATATTAAAGAACTTGATCTCAAGATAATGGTGGACGCTACTCCAGATGTAAAAGAATCGATAGAGAAACAAAGGCAAGAACTAAAGGAAAGACTGGTAAATCTCCTGGAAAATAAAGTAAAGACTAGATGGGAAGCCAGTAAGTTATCTAATCATGAATATGGAGAAGGATGTGGAAAACTGTTGGCCTGGAAGACGAAAAAAGAGCAAACTAGAAACAAAATAATCTGCATTCAACTAAATAATATAAACGAAACTGAGGACTCCATAATAATGCAGGAATTTGTGAAGTTTTTCTCTAATTTATATAAGGAGGATGTAAATCCCACAGAGGAACAGATCCAGAAGTACCTAGACCATATACCCCTTCCACAACTAACCGAAATGGAAATAGAAGAGCTAAATAAAGATATCACAGTAGAAGAGGTTAGAACCATCATAAAAGGCCTAAAAAAAGGTAAAGCAGCTGGCCCGGACACCTTACCAAATGAGTTCTACCAGATTTTAAGAGACTCTGGCGTCACCATTAACAGATTTACTAAATCTAACATATAAAAAAAAAGAAAAAATCCCAGATTCCTGGAACGACGCAACAATTAGCATTATTTTAAAGCCAGGAAAAAACCCAGCAATATGTGAGTCATACAGACCCATCTCACTGCTTAATTGTGATTACAAAATTTATATGCAGGTCATGGCGAAAAGACTAGCAGTGATAATGACTAAACTGATAAATCCTGATCAAAAAGGCTTCATAAAGGGTAGGCAAATACAAGAAATCACACACGAACTTTTTGCCGCAATAGATATAGCCATCGCAGAAAAAGTACCACTAACCATAATCACTTTCGACGCTGCCAAAGCGTTTGACAGAGTAAACTGGTCATTCCTTAACAAAGTCATCAATAAATATAATCTAGGAGAAAATTTCGGCAACATGGTGGCAGAGATATATACCAAACCAAGGGCTAAAATATTAGTCAACGGGAACCTCACAAACAACATTGACATACAAAGAGGGACAAGGCAAGGATGCCCATTGTCACCCCTGCTTTTCAATTTATATATTGAAGCCCTTGCAGTCTCGCTAAGAAATCATGCCACAATAACCCCATTTCAGCATCAGGATTGGTCGAAAAAAGTGGCACTATATGCCGACGACTTGATGATTTTTACAAATGACTATAATAGCTCTTCGGTTGCAATAGAGTCCACAATAACCAAGTTCGGAACAGTATCAGGATACCTTACAAATCAAGAAAAAACCGAGGCTATGAGCTGGAACACAACTGTCAACAATCCATATACAAAAGAAAAAATAAAATACTTAGGTATCACATTAGTGAAAGACATAGAAAAAATACCACAGATAAATCTGAAGGTATAGAGACAAAATATCGACTCCAAAATATCGACTGGACATAATATCGAGTTTTAAATATAGACTGGACAAAATATCGACTGGACATAATATCGACTACAAAAATATCGTTTTTCAGGTAAGTGAAGTAATATCGACTGTATAAAATATAGATAGCAAAAATATCGATTTTTTAATAATATATAATATTTTATAGTGTATTTTTATGTAATAATATGTGTGAATAGTGTGTATTAATGTTATAAAATATTTTATTACATGAATTTTGTTTTGATAATAATTGCGTAATGTAATTCTGTAGCGGGTTGTGGGTTTATAGGGGAATAGGGTGGGAAGTAATTTAATAATAATTAATTAATTAATATATGTTTGTTAATATTTTTAATTAATAATTAATTGATAATTAATTAATATTAATTAGTTAATTAATTAATATAATTTTGAATATATTTTGTATTAGTAAATAATTGTTAATTAATTAATTGTAATTAGTTATTTACATTAATTAGAGTACATTTTTTATATATATAATTTTGTGTTATTTTTAAGTAATTAATTTTGAAAAAATAATATTAATTATTAAAATAATTACACCTAATGTTCTAATATATTTACTTTATTGTTATTGTTAATTAATAATTAATTGGTAATTAAATAATATTGATAAATTTTGGGTAAAGGAGCATTTTTAGGGTTCAGGGTCAGTTTTCAGTTCATGGGTAAAGGGGTATTTTTAGGGTTCAGGGTCAGTTTTCAGTTCATGGGTAAAGGGGTATTTTTAGGGTTCAGGGTCAGTTTTCAGGTCATGGGTAAAGGGGTATTTTTAGGGTTCAGGGTCAGTTTTCAGTTCATGGGTAAAGGGGTATTTTTAGGGTTCAGGGTCAGTTTTCAGGTCATGGGTAAAGGGGTATTTTTAGGGTTCAGGGTCAGTTTTCAGGTCATGGGTAAAGGGGTATTTTTAGGGTTCAGGGTCAGTTTTGGGTTTTTGGGTAAAGGGGTATTTTTAGGGTTCAGGGTCAGTTTTGGGTTTTTGGGTAAAGGGGTATTTTTAGGGTTCAGGGTCAACAAATAAGATTTTAAAAAATTATTTTTATTATTTTCATTTATTATTTTATTATTATAATTTAATTTAAGTCGTTTTAAGTATATTTTAGTAATTAAAATTTAATATTAATTTAATTTAACACTGTTTTTAATAAAGTCGATATTTTTTACATCTATATTTTTGTTAACGATATTTTGTACTCGATATTTTTGTACTTACCTGTTTGTAGATACAAACTCGATATTTTGACTGTCGATATTTTGTCCACGATATTTTGGCAAGTCGATATTTTGTCAGTCGATATTATTTCAGTGATCCAAATCTGAATAGAATCGCCATTGAAACCACGAAATTACTCAAAGTATGGGATGGGCTACCTCTTAGTTTCCTGGGGAGATCAAATATAGTTAAAATGTCTATTGTGCCTAAATTCACCTATCTATTTAATACAATTCCACTGGAATTCAAGAGAGATGCCTTGAAGAAGATACACGGAAAAATCACAAGTTTTATTTGGCCATCAAAAGGAGCAAGGATATCTTGGAAAAAACTAAGGAGAGGAAAATTTGAAGGGGGAATAGCAAGTCCTGATCTTATTGAATACTGTAAGGCATTCCAATTTAAAAATATGAGACCACTTCTTAAACCTCCCAGTTTCTCCCTGAATATATGCAAATCATGACTGACAGGTGTGATCATTTCCTATATAAATTTGGACACCCAAAATTCTTCAAGAAAATAAAACTGAAGATATTAATTAATGCAGCAAAAATATGGTACCAAGTTAGAAGCACCTTAAACATACCATACTATAGCTCACATGCCCCTATCTGGGATTCGCCAGGCACTCCAGAATGTTTAAAAGACTCCTTGGCCCTCCCTTTAAAGGAAAATGGAATTGTGAAATGGGGTAAACTGATGACAGGAAGTACCATAATCCCCTGGAACCAGTTAGCTATAAATACAAACGAAACAGTGTCCAAATGTAAGTACTATCAATTGACAAGCTGGGCAAAATCGATCACAGATAAAAAAGAAGGAAATGAAAACATGGAGAAAGAAATGCTGAAATCCTCCCCAATAAAAAAATAAATATCTAGGTGGTACTGGGCTTTAATCACAGCAGGAGAAGAAGATGTACAGATTCCAGATACATTATGGAGAAATGACATACCAGATGTAGATGTATATAACATTTGGACAAAATCGTTGGAAAAGTGTTGGTCTCACATAAAACCAGCCGCGCTGAAGAGAAATCATCTTTTTACAATACATAGGGCATATTGGACCCCTAAAAAATTATCTAAATTCAAAGGTGCCACCGTCAAAGCTTGCCCAAAATGCGGACTGGAAAGGGCAAACGATCTACATATGTTTATAGACTGCCCCATGATAGACACCTTCTGGAAAGAAGTGGGTAAGATGATATCATTGGCCCCGGGAAAACAAGTAAATGTAAGTATAACTCTTATTATTTTTGGGATTGACTTGAATAACGAATTGGTTAAGTTAACTAAAAACCAAGAAAGCCTATTGTTTGTACTGATACTTCTGGCTAGACGTCAAATTTGTATAAATTGGATTAAACCAACACCGCCTCAGCATGGGGATTGGCTCAATTCAGTAATAAAAACTAATAGAAATGACAGACAAGGGAAACCGGGCAAAAAGTTTAATTTTTGGGAAATCTGGGAAAACTTTTATAATTTGGAGCAGGACTCTTAATGAGCGAATGTGGTCTCGAAAAACAAAGTCCTATGATTAAAGCGGAGACAATAATTCAGACTGGAATCATTCCCGTCGAGTAGCCAGGAAGGCTAGCTCATTCTCACGTAACCAGAATTATTGATTATGGTAAAGGTCACAGGAGCTCCCAAATCCTAAAAACAACGGATGTGAGAAACACCCCTCCTCAGATAGACCAATAAGGGGTCGTGAAGGTATAAAATGTTTGGATGGAATGGGTTCCCGAGTAAAACCTTAAACATATATATCGCAAAATGAGGACTAAAATAATAAAAAAATAAAAAAATATTCCAACAGCAGCTTGGCTATCAACAGTTTTATAGTGCTGGTAAGCATGAACAATAGTTTAAAAGAGATGAAGCATAATGAGGTAGCATTGGCTCGGTAGTTCTTAGTGTTCTTTAAAAAGTAAATTGATATATGGAGCACAATCGTTATGTCTCTGGCCAAGTTGTTGAGTAGCGCAATCGTTATGTCTCTGGCCAAGTTATTGAGTAATCTTTTCGATTTCTAGGGTGTATCAAAGGTTATTAACCAAGTACTCAACTGAGGGCAGATTTTTGTGTTCCATTTCACCAGAATAGCTTGGATGGCAATCGCTAATGTCACTTTGAGTTGTTTGCCTCATACTGATCTATATGACCTCCTCCCTGGATGTGGTATGCCCAGCATTATTGTACACAGGTCTCTCGATATGGGTGTTTAAAATACCCCCTCCATTGCCTGTATTATTTTAACTCTGTATCTCTCCAGTTTAGGTCAGTTGCAGAATAGGGGTGTCAGCAGGCCTAGGGCACCAAATTCTGGCCGGCACACACCATCATCACAACAGTCCCATTTTTCTAGTTTCTTTAGTGTTTTCCAACCATTACTGTAGTAAAGTTGGTTTTTCTTTTATATGACAGTATTTCGCCTGGATATATGTCTTATTGTACAGTTTGTCCCAGTATTTATCCTTTAGGAATCTACCCACTACTTTTTCCCAACTTTTCTGTGCTGGTGTCCTCATCATGGGTCGGGAATCCAGCACTGTTCTATATTTATTGGAGAATATATGTTTGTTTGTGTGCAGCCCTTTAATCAATTTACTGAATGGTGTCAATGATCTGGATGCCTTGTCCCTCATATCGGGATGTAGCATCCAGTTTATAACTAGTAGATATGCAAAATGCTCGATCTCGAGGAGGATTATTGAACAAGGATCTCACCATGGTGCATATTTTGCACCTTCACTTTGTGAATGCATATTTGTCAAGGGCCGGTTGGAAATCTGGGTTAAAACATATGGGAGTGAAGGATGAGGGAAAGGATGGAAGCTCCTTCTTAACTGCCACAGCGTCCCACGTCTCTAGTGTGGCCCGCGTTATGGGAGGTGAGTATCATCCCCAGATATATATATGTATAAATCCACATACAATGGCATCATACACAAAGTGGCGTAAAATCATGCTACTCAGGCAATGCAACACCACATAGAGTATACAATCAATTCGTGGTTGTTTGTTGAAAAACGAGTTGAATAAAGTTTCAAACCAAACATTACAAACTACATATCCCAGAATGCCTTGATAACATAAAACGTCATAAATATGGTAAGTGAAAAGGGACAAACTGTATAATACTGCTTTGAGAAGGAACTACAGGTTCAAAACGCGTAGGCTATCACAGTTGGGAAATAAACTAATTGAAATAATTGAAATTACCAAGCGGAGTGCCAAGAGTATTCATTCTTCGTGTGGGATACAATACGAGACCCTGTCTTGGTCTCGACTCTGGCACCAACTGTAACGTGATCCCTCTGCGACAGGACAATTGGGGTTGCAATATATATATATATATATATATATTACAAACTACTATACAAACAGACACAGGGGACAACCATGGGTACTTGCTTCGCCCCCAGCTATGCAAATTTCCATATGGGCTGGTGGGAGGAGCCAGTACTCATGACATCGTACCAGCACATAATGGACAGCCCCATAGTGATTTACAGGCATTACATCGATGATATTTTCATTGTGTGGCGAGGCTCAGAACAAAGCGCCTCCGAATTTGCCAACAAGAGAAAAACTTATGACACGAGAGCAGGACCTACTACAGGTGTGACTATGTTTCTGGATGGGACTACTAAAACCAGCATGCAATTTTGAACATCGAGCAGCCCACTGAGGGCGTGGCATGAAAATAATCAATTAAAAGTAACCAGAGCTGCCTGCACGAGTCTTCTACTAAGCAACCTCTGATGATTGGCAGCAGCCATGAAACGCGTCAGGTCTAACTAAAAATAATCCAAAGCAATGTCAGCGCCAGCCTCTGCCTTGTAAAAATAACCGGAAGGTTCAGCTTGCCAAGTGTGCGCTTTCAAAAGCTTTCGGGCACTTTGGTTGACAATATATATATATATATATATATATATTCCAAAGCAATTGAAATAATACACCGCACTCTTCTAACCTAGAAGAGTGCGGTGTATTATTTCAATTGCTTTGGAAAGTTTCACGAGTCTTGTCCTTGACTCGGCACCGGCACCAGCTGAATGGTCGCTCCTCCTCCAGCAAGGGACATTTGCTCTAACATATATATATATATATATATATATATATATATATATATATATATATATATATATATATATATATATATATATATATACATATATATATTACAAACTACTATACAAACAGACACAGGGGACAGCCATGGGTACTTGCTTCGCCCCCAGCTATGCAAATTTCTATATGGGCTGGTGGGAGGAGCCAGTACTCATGACATCGTACCAGCACATATATATATTACAAACTACTATACAAACAGACACAGGGGACAGCCATGGGTACTTGCTTCGCCCCCAGCTATGCAAATTTCTATATGGGCTGGTGGGAGGAGCCAGTACTCATGACATCGTACCAGCACATAATGGACAGCCCCATAGTGATTTACAGGCATTACATCGATGATATTTTCATTGTGTGGCGAGGCTCAGAACAAAGCGCCTCCGAATTTGCCAACAACATCATAACAACACCTTAAATCTCAAGTTCACATGCAGAACCTGCAAGGAATCGATAGAGTTTCTAGATTTGGAACTCCATCTTGAAGAAGACAAAATACAAGCATGCACACACAGGAAGGAAATCGCGGGGAATGCTATATTACACGCACATAGTTTCCACCCTACCAGCCTAAAAGAGAGCATACCCTACGCCGAATGTCTAAGAATGAAAAGGAACTGCAGCACAGACAGGGACCTGCAAACCAGTAATGACAGCCTTTTCAAGAGACTTAGTGCTAGAGGATACCAGAACAAGACCTTTGAGAAGGCCAAAAACAAATGCAATACACTAGACAGGACGGACCTACTGCATAAAAACAGAAACAAGAGTCCAGAACTCGCAAAAACAAGCACTACCACCACCCCCCGATTGATCACAGGGTACAAAAAATATCATGCAAATCTTTGAAAAATTATGTACAGGCACTGGCCTCTCATCAGGAATGATTCGGTCGGAGGGAGAACTGTAGCTAAGTTACCACAACTCACATTTTGGAGGGCTAAGTCCATGAGGCAGGAACTTGTCAAAAACTCACCAACCCTGGAGAAAGGCAACACCTGGCTAAAAGCACAGACGGGGTTTTTTTGAATGCACCAAGTGCAAGGCGTGCAGACACCGATGTAACACAAAGACTGTAAACATACCACACAGAAAGTCTTTGTTTGAAATAAGAGAGCACTACACTTGCAAAACGGACTTTGCAGTTTACGTTTTAAAGTGTACCTGCAATATACTATATGTGGGTAGCACAATACACCCTGTACACTTCAGAATCCTGCAACACTTCAGAGCCATTCCAAATGATGATCAATCCTACCCAGTGGCACGACACATAAATACACACCACGAAGGCAGAGCTGAAGATCTGTCATATTATATGATTGATAGTGTAAAACTGAACCCCAGGGGAGGCAACAGACTACAAACCCGGCGACGCTTAGAATCCAAATACATAATTATGCTGGATTGTAAAATCTCAAATGGACACAATGCAGATGAAGCTTTAAGCGTGCACCTCTGACATCTGCCAGCCCAACAAGCAATACTCATTTGCCTCTTCGCGCTCCTCCTCGAATAGTAACCCTAATAGTAATTGACACCTTTGGAGTGCGTGAACTGACCTTGCCTTATCGAGGACTGCGGACTGTTGTGCCCTGTTGCCCAAGGAGCCGCCAAGGAACCGCCTAGCGCCTCGCCGGACCCGCTTCGCGGGTCCCGCAGCGCTCGAGGGATACACCCGGACTTCTGCGGAGTGCCTGTGTCATCGCTGAGGGGAGCACGGGGCAGGCAAGTGTGTCAGCGGGGCTGCGAGCTTTCTGGCAGGGACTCCAGCGTCCAGGAGTCCCTGCGTGCCCAACTAGCAACACCTGAGCTGCTCTCCCCGCTGGCCACGCCCCCGCCTATCAGCCTACCACCGAATTGCATAGTGTATTTCAGTTAATAGGGCAACCGCTGCACGGGAGCGTGCGGGAGCGCGCCGGGAGAAGCCCGGGACAAGGGCGGGACCGTCTAAGGCCGTCATAGGCCGGAGTTGGCCGGGCTGGGCCTACCCTCTTGGGTCGTTCATTCGAACCCTGGTCCTATTTACTGTTACAGCCCCCTGCCGATTATAACCCATCACTTATCATTATGCCGTCCCCGGCAAGGGAGAGTACCCCATTGAAGCTGGGAGGAGTTAAAAACAGGACCCTAGAGAATTATTTCTCCCGGGCGGTGGGGGAGGGGGACAAAGAGTGCAACCTGTCCCGGTTAAGGGCAGAACGGAGACGCTCAATAGATAACTTGAAAAACACCCCCCTTGGAGAACAACCCACTATGCCCAGGGAGGAGTTGTCCCTAATAGATGATGTCCCACTCCTGCTGAGGGATTGTACGAACACTCCACCAGTTGCAGTCATGAGTATAGCTCCAGCTACCAGTCCAAGCCCTACTAGGGTGACCATTGATTTAGTCTCCCAACCCCCCCCAGCCCCTAAGGCTAGGAAAGCTAAACCCAAGCCAGCCACCACACAAGGAGCATTTGGGCCCCCTCCTAATAAATGTAGGAGGAAATCGAAGGGAGCCCAGGGAAGGAGTAAACCCAAGATCTCTCACTCGGATTTTGGGAAGTCTTCAACACCCCCCGTATTAGCAGCGAAATTACCGACTGAATCACCCCAAACCTATTGCCCAGGAGGATATAGCTCCCGCCCCGATAAAAGACACAGGAACTAGTATCGCTAATGTCCCCCTCTCTGTTGTCCCGCTTGGAAACCTGGAATTCTTGCTAAGGTCTCTATTACTACCGATTAGCGAGAGTATAAAAAAGATTGAGATCAGACTAACTATTCTGGAGGCCACACTAGGTAGTCTGAAAATTCCGGCTGGTCATCAGGGAAGGCATCTAGAATCTACTCCCATCACATTAGCCCCTCAACAGCCTGTAAATAGTGCAGCAAACTCAGTCCCTCCACAAGCCGCAAACGCGGCGGTCTCGCAACAACCCCTAAGGTCCAAGCCTGCACCAACTAAGTCCCTTAACTCTAACATGCCCATTCCTCCTTCAGGCCCTGTTCTTCCGGCACAGCCGGTAGATAGTACCACACTGACTCCTCTAATGAAGCTTCCCCCGAGACCACGTAGACCTAACCTACCCCCAGAGACTAACGATTTCACTGTAGTCATGGCGGGTGTCCCCCCACTCGAAGAAGGTGAAACTGAGGATTTTTGTGCCCTGAAAAGTAGTGGTTAAACATAAATAGACCCCTCCCGACACACCTTAATAACGAAATCATAATGGTAAGAAGGGTGCCATGGGTGGGGAGAACACACAAATCCATTATAGGGGACTGCATATTGGTGAGTTTTAGGGACACAGGAACGGTGTCCTACATATGCCAAGGGAAGAACAGATCCAGGGAATCCACTATCCAAACCCTTCGTGTGTCTTTCTTTTTTCCCATTACTCCAGTCCCATTGTAGCCGCCCTAAACTCATGACAACTGGGAGAGGGTTGGCAGGAGGGGGAGACACCAGGTCTTTAACCCTAGGCCATTATTTGGCCGACCAGAACCACCCTTTCACACCTATAACCGGTTTAATTGCCTGAACGGTCTAGAGGGGGTAGATTGACAAACAGATAATGCCCTCCAGGGTTATATGGAAAAGGGCGTTTTGGTAGAGGTGTTGGAGGAGCAAAGCTCTCAGGCTCAGCAAACTCTACCGAGTGGTGTGGGGAAATCCGTGTTTGCTGAACCTAAGGCTACAGCCATATAATGTACAGGAGGGGGACATGGGCTGGCTACGCAAGGGTCAATACAGGAGATACCATCAAGGCCCCAGGGGGGTTCAGAACGGAGGGGAGAGGGAGTGAGATTCATCTCCTGGAATGTAGCAGGCATAGCGGGCAAATTTAACAACAAGGAATGGGTTGATTTTATTACAAAGTTTCATGTCATATGTGTACAGGAGACATGGGCCTCGGTGAATAATTACCACCTACAGGGGTACAAGTGTTTTTTTGTTCCCGCCCGAAAATCCAGATCAGGGAGAGCAATGGGCGGTTTGTCCACCTACGTAGATTTAGACCTCCCAGGCACCTGGTCTTCCCCAGATTGGAATTCACATGGGATTCAGGTAGTTCGGTTCCTCAGAAAGGGGTTAAGATTTTCTGTTTTTAACATCTATAACACTGAGATAGTAAATAACCATATCCCGCTACTAGCTGAACTAGACCATAGGCTGAGACAAGAAACAACTTTCCAAAATAAGGGGCCGTCTCACGGGCTGCTTTTAGTGGGAGACTTTAACTGCCACCTCTGTCCGGCACTGGTCAAGGTAAACACAGACTGGTCACAATGCCCAATGGAGAAGGGGCCGCATTTTTCTCATACGCCTACTGGGTCGGCTCTTAGGTTGCTTCGGCTTAAGTACGACCTAGAGCATACCATTAATATGATAGACCCACAGTCGGACGGCACACTTCCACCAACTTTCAAGGGCAGGGGTTGCTCATCTATTATAGATTATATTCTGGCTTCGAGATCCCTGATAAATAAAATAATCAGTGTAGGGATAGATTGGAGCAGTTTCAGCGACCACAATCCTCTTATTTTGATGCTCTCGTATAGGGTGGGTGCTGGAACCAGAGTCCATCGCACAATTGAGGAGAGGGTCACAGACCAAAGCAGGAGACTGAAATGGTCCAAAATAGACGGGGTAAAGTTTTATAAAACTTTGGGTGACAAGGGCCTACTGGCCATTAACGACTGTCTAGACTTAGAAGTCCAGGGATCAAGGTTACTGGAAGCATTTGACCAGATCGCTAACCTGATCGATGGCCTACTTAGGACCAGTGCGCCCACACGTAACCTGGTAAATCCCCGGTGGTTTGATAAAGACTGTTCTAAGGCACTGAGGGAGTTGAAATGCTCCCTTAAGCTAAAACCAAGGGACCCTCAAAAAATCAAGATGTGCAGAGAAAAATATAAAAAAAGAGACCAAAAGGAGGAAACTTGCCCTGCAGGCAGAAGCATGGGCAGATTTAAGAGAGGCAGGGGAAAGAAAGGATCTAGCGGGTTTTTGGAGAATCATTAATAAACCGACCTTTCAAGAAAATGATTCTCCGGAGATAAGGGCTAACATCCTCCCGGAGCAGTGGGTCACACACTTTAGGGGTTTATATAACCATGAGCCCGGCATCCATGTAGAGTCACCGGTAACCCCAAGTCAGGTTCCCTCGGTAGTATTCACTCTTAAGGAGATTACTGCAGGGATGGAGGGTCTGACTAAAAATAAAGCCCCGGGTCCGGATGGAATTCCCCCTGACCTGTTTCTTAGCAATATAGAACTATGGGCCCCTCTGATGACCAGGGTCATAAATACTGCTACCACCTGTGGCCTGCCACCATCCTGGTCTAAAGCGATCATTGTGCCAATCTTCAAAAAGGGCAATAGGGACGACCCCAAGTGCTATCGGCCTATTTCCCTGATTGACGTATCGGCCAAACTTTTGGGTAGGGCAATCCTTAACAGACTGTCCGAGTGGACCGAAGAGAATAACACCTTCTCGGACACTCAATACTGGTTTAGGACAGGGAGGTCCACCAGTGACCAATGCCTGAACCTTTACATGCTGACTGCCAAATATACTCTGGCCAGTGATGAACCCATTTATATGGGATTCATGGATCTGGCAGCAGCATTCGACCACGTCAATAGAGGAAAGCTGTGGGATATGATGTCAAGCATGGGGATTGAGAGTGGTTTAATTACCATATTAAGGGAATTGCACAGCGACACCACGGCCAAGGTTCGATTTAATAGGGAGGGAGGATTGTCTGACTCTTTTCCATGTAAGAGCGGAGTCAGACAAGGTTGCATTCTTGCCCCTTTTTGTTCTCCCTTTATATTAACAACCTGGAGCAGTTTCTTTTGGGTTTAAAGGCAGATTCCCCAAGGGTCGGGCCACGGCATATTCCTGTTCTGCTTTACGCAGATGGCGCGGTCTTGCTTGCACGCACACCCCGAAGCTTACAAATCCTGATAGACGGGTTTGTTAAGTTCATGAGTACCCTGGATCTATCTGTCAACCTGGGTAAATCATATGTGCTCCTGGCCGGCAAAAAACCTTCCTCTAAATTTACTTATACAATAGGCACCCATATTTTAGAGAAGGTCAAAACGTTCTCTTATCTTGGAGTAACCTTTGACGGCGCTCTGCAGTTTAACTCCTTGGTGGCGGAACGTTGTAGCAAAATGATTGCCTCCAATGGGGCAATAGCTGGATATGGCAGGAGGCTAGGTAGATGGAGTCCGGAACAGGTGATGAACTTGTATGGCTCCGTATCATGCTCCAAAGTAATCTATGGGGCAGAAGTATGGGGCTTTGTGAACACCACTAGAATCCAACAGGAAGAAAACAAATATCTGAAATCTATCCTGAGGGCACCACCTAGTACCGCTGGAATCATAGCTCATAGGGAGCTAGGGAGGCCATACTTGGATGACCTGTTAAAACTTAGGCCAATTGTGGCCTGGCTAAAAATATGGGTTAATCCAGATGCGCATCTAAGCAGAGAAATTTTATTGGACTGCTTAGATAGGACCCATTGTATGCGCATCCCCTGGCTTAAATATGTAAGAAACACCCTTGAAGATTTAGGTTTTGGAAACCTCTTCACGAACCCCACAACAATTTCAGCCCAGCACAAGAAACAAGTAGGGGAAATTTTCCTAGAGCGGAAAATCCAATGCAGAGCTGAGGCTGAAGGAGTTAAAAAGACTGTGAGGGCTCATAATCTGGTGAAGAGTGTGGAGGGTATGGAGCCTTATCTGTATCTCGTGCATAATGCGCAGGATAGATTTCTTATGTGCCGTTTTAGACTGAATTTACTTCCTTTTATGTTGGCTTCACCAGCAGGTTTCACCACGTCAATTGAGCAGAAGGGACCCTGCGGCTGCGACAACAGGTCTCCGCAGGATTCCCTTCATTTTGTTTTGCTTTGTCCCTATTTTTCTATGCCCAGGCGCAGATTTCTTGTAAACATTTTAAAAAAAGCCCAACAGGAACATGCCAGGGATGCATTAGTCTTTTTGCAAAAAGCCTCTGATCCACTAACCTTGTGCTGTATTATGAATTTTATTAAGGTTGCGGTCCGATTAAGGATGACTAGGGGAGAGGAATGAAAGACTTTGGATTTTCTATTTTACATTTATGGACCTGTATGTCGGTATTTCTATTTGTATTAACTTTGTATAAGGATCTTGATTACTGTTTAATGACTTTTTATCTATGTATATATATATATATGTGCTTTTATGGTGTTTTTTAATCACTGAATAAAGATTCTTGAATTGAATTGAATAGTAACCCACTCATCAGAAACATCTTGATTCACCATCTTCTTGTAAATACACACAAAACACTTTTGCATTGTACATAGGAACCACACACTCACCGCACCACACTAGCCATTAGACAAGCAGTGCACCACGATCACGGTAGCATTCACCACCATGTGTATACACTCATACTCCCTCTCCCACAACCCGCAATATTTGACGCCCACATAAGCGCGACAACCGAGGCAAATTATTTCGACAAAGGAGTCAAGGTGCTCGTTTGGCACATATGACATCCCAATAACTAAATCCGTGATAAGACTTTAATGGCACAATGCCCACTGGGGCACCAAACCAAGTACCAACATGGGAACCCGGACATATTTCCCATACATGATAATAGCCAAATTAAGGCATCACTTCATGCGCGATACAAAACACTCTCATTATGGTACAAACAAGTCTTAACCATTTTGTCCATACTCGAGCCAGCCCACACCCTGGGGAATTTCTATCAAACAATACAACGAGTAGAACAGAGACAAATCCGACAGCCCGGCAGACATTTGATTCATTGCGGACAGAGATAACCAGTGGAACACGCACAAGGGGTCCTCGGAATGAATTTCATACCGATGAAACCTCCACACAGAGGGATAATAACTGAGGCCGCAAGAGCATGCCAGACAGGAAACACATAACCGCAACACTGTGATAGTACTCGAGACATGGTGCAGACAAGGGTCGCCCTACACAAACACAATTCAAACGAACAAATAAGTGACTCACCCGAATTCCGCGCTGTTACAGAATGCGCGCGCAGGACATTAGTTAAAGCCACGTATCCGGCATACTTTGTCTATGTCAACTGTCACGGGCGCAGGCTGTAAAACAACCAAATTCTGAAACAATGCCACGTGAGAGAGTAATTGCACATTGTACTGGATAGCTACCAAACACAAATGATCGCAAAAAGCACACGCAGTCATTTTAAAAGCAATATAATGTATTTTTTCATTTACATGATTTCAATGTTATAATGATGACTTGCATTTTTAACACACAAACTTTTCTTTGTCTATCACCACCCCACATGTTGCCTTGGCAACCCACCTGACTGCCTTGTGGGTCCTCTGTACCACTATAAAAATGCTCATTACTTTGGTGAACACAGATGTAGTGAACAAGGAGGGCTTGTCCGTCGAAACGCGTCTGGTCGTTTTTAGAATAAAACCGAATCTTTGATCATTATCCCACGGAGTCAGTGCCTGTTTTAGAATTTGCTGAACCAGAATTGGAAATATATATATAATCACTGAAAAAACCATAGGTTTCACACCAGTTATAGTTAGGAATTAGCATTTAAAAAACCTAGTAAATTCACTGAAAAAACCATAGGTTTCACACCAGTTATAGTTAGCAGGAAATTTTACTGACATAAAACCATTGAAATTCCACGTTATAGTTAGTTGGACTCACTATAACTTGCGCGCCTGCAATGCACTGCTGATGACGTCACAGATTACATCACTCATGACATGGTCAGTGACATCACTCATGACATCACTGATTACACCATCCTTGTGACAGAGTGACAGACCTCTTTCACTGTAAAGTAACCCTTGAAACACATATTCAAAAATAGAAACTAACATTTTCAAAAAAGTGTAGAAACTCATACTAGTTACAACAACCAATTCAGTAATTCCACCTTCTATATACACATCCTCTCATTCAGCAACAGTTCTACATAGTCACTCATACATATACTCACTTCTCATATTTAGTGATACACCTATACATCCTGTTACACACCGACAGTCATCCAAAATGTTTTTTTCAGTGAATTTCAAAGGTTTTTTAAATGCTAATTCCTAACTATGTATATGGGCTCAAACCTATTTTTTTTTCAGTGAATTTCAAATTTCAAGTCTCTATAGGTATGAAATGGAATATTTTTTACAACGAATTTTATATTTTATAATTATGTAATATATATATATATATATATTTTTATTTGTTTGCCTCGGTGCGCTCCCGGTAAGCGCAGTGCTATTGCGCGCCCCGGGGCGTGTACCGGTGAGCGTCCCGTTAGCGCTATTGCCGCGAACGAAAACAACATTGTGACGTATCGCGTAGCCGCGTGGTGCGTCATATGACGCACAGCGTAAGCGCACCCGGAAGCACGCATGAGCATACGATCGCAAAACGTCCTGACGCGCTTACGCTACGCACCCCGGGTCGCGTAGCGTAAGCGCGTCGGGTCATGTGACCTGAAAATAACACTTTTCATTGGTTCACAACACTTTTGGTTTCAAAATGATGAAAGCCCTGCTCATGTGACTTGAATATAACACTTTTCATTGGTTCACAACACTTTTGGTTTCCAAATGATGAAAGCCCTGGTCATGTGACTTGAAAATAAAACTTCTCATTGGTCCAGAACAGTTTTTTTTTCCAAATGATGAAAGCCCCCTCCTTTTTTCTTTATTCTGACTTTGTCCTTTGACTGAGGAAGACCTGTTTGGAGATCTGTCTCTAATATATTCGACTTAAAAATGGCTACAGTAGCAGCAGCAGCTGGAGCATCTGCCCCACCACCACCACCACCACCACCATCAAAAAGACCACCAGAAGATCACATTGGTGGTCAAGAAGAAGAGGAGGAGGAGGAGGAAGAGGAGAAAGGCTCAAGGCAGTTCCTGCAAGAAGTCCATCAGCCCTACAAACCAAAAGAGCACTTTGTATGGCAGTTCTACAAAATCCCAAGATGTTTCAAAAAAGTCAACGCTGCGAAGGTGACTTGTTTGATTTGTGATGCTGAGCTGTCCAGGGGGAACCCTAACAAAAAATATTCCTTCGGGAATCATACCATGATTCGGCACATGATCCGTTGGCACCCAATCAACTATTCTGCTGTAGAGGTAAGGGACCTCTGCAGTAAGCTACCCCCATCATCATCTAGACCCTCAACATCAAAAGAACCAACTCCATCGGGTTCAGAGGCAACAGAGATAATGCCTATCATACAACCCAAATTTAACGATTTTAAAATCATGTGCAAATATTGTGGTAAGTTAATTTGCTATGGTGAGCAAAGTGTTAAACTTATCATCTGTGCTGGGGATAACCATAAGTGCCCGAAAAAACCCTAATTTTTTGCAGAATATTTTTTTTGCTCCAGTTGAGCCATTTACAATTCCCTGTTTTTTGTTTCTCCCCCAAGAAAATACAAAAAAAATATAAAACTGTTCAGAAAAGCCATAAAATGTAAAAAATGTTCAAAAAACAATAAAAAAATATAAAACAACAAAAAGAAGAAAAAAAACAGTTCTTTTTAGAACTACCTCCAATTTCTAAAAAAAGGCTACATTTTAAAAAAAACTCTATTATTCATTTTTCCCCATGGGACGCTCCCCGGTACGCTCCCCGGTACGCATACCGGGCGCTCCACCCGCACAAATCGAAAAAAAAAATAGCCTAGAGGGTCAGGGAGGTTTACTCTGCCCCCTAATGGTCTTTTCCCCCTTTGTTTTGGCCACCTCTTGTGTCTCGATCCTACCGAGACACAGCATGGCGGCACTCCGGACCATTTGGAATGTTTACCGACACCCGAGAGCCAATCAGCTTTCCGTGCGCAAGTCGCGTGGCGCGCCCGGTGCGCTCCCTGGTGCGCGTACCGGGGTGCTGCCATAGATATATATATTTTTTGAAACCTAAATTACTCAAAATCCACTGGAGCACATATCTTGAGACATAGCAAAGGCACATCGGGCTACCAGTCCCTACAATTTTGCCAAGTTTGGTGGAAATCCATTCAGCTGTTCGGGCTAAAAGTGAGGTCGACCGACCTATAGAAATTAACATGGGGAAAACTCGTTTTGGGACCCCCCTTTTATCTCAGCCCCCGCTTGACAAATCCCCCCCAAACTTTCAGGGACGGACCGGAGCTCGAAGAGGCCTTTTTGAGGAAAGTTTCAGGCAGATTCGTCAACCGGCGCCAAAGTTATTCCAAATAGAATTTTGAGATTTAACATTGAAAAAATCCTAACTATAACTACCTACTGGCGACCGCCAGTAGGTAATATATATATATATATATATATATATATATATATATATATATATATATATATATATATATATATATATATATATATATATTTCTTCTTGCTCGAGCTTGCAGTTCCTATTTCTCTTAGAAAAGACGAGCGTGGACCCAGTGTATTTACGAAATAGATTACTTTATTTCAGCCACCTCTGCCATTACCCATTTCGGTCGCTCCCGCCCTTGATCACATGACACCCTCACACGTTTTCCCTCGCTATTTAAAGTGCAAGTGCATTGAAATAACAAGGCATGGACATAACAAAAATACTACATTTCATAGTCTGAATGTTTCTTAGGTGACAAATCATATATCAAAATAACAATAAGAGGGGTAGGGATAGAGGACACTCTTATTTCCCAATGAAATATTCAAGAACAACAAAGGAGTGATACATAAAAGAGAGAGAATTTTTCAATGTCCAAGATAAAGAAGCCTGGACCAAGCACCAATACTGTGTAAGGTGCTAATTATGACACAGGAAAAGCACAGTGAAAAAAGTGAATATCAGTGTGTGATTTAAAAAATGACGTGCTGTCCTCTAAATAAGAAATTTTAATACAGAGTCAGAACATCATTATTAAAAATAGAGCGGACATCATTGGCCTTCAATTTGAGTCAACTATGTCCTAGTAAATTAATAGGTCGACATGCTTCTGCTTTGGATTTGCTATTTCAGCCAATGCTTTCATCAGGACCAGAGGTGTTTAAAAATTCCCAGGCGGTATACGCACCCTAAGGCGTACCCTAACCTTGAGAATATGTGTCCAATTGTTTTTCAACTCACGGTTTTACCCGGTTGATTTTAAAGCCTTGGAACTTCCAGTTGGCCATACCAATTCATATTAAACAGGGAATTTTCTCCCTGGACTTAGCGGGAGGGGTATTCTTCACGGCCAGGATATTATCTTCCTTGCCGGCTCCCCGCTACGGACCTAGCTCAATCACTTCCGCTGCTCTATTTTTAATAATGATGTTCTGACTCTGTATTAAAATTTCTTATTTAGAGGACAGCACATCATTTTTTAAATCACACACTGATATTCACTTTTACTTCACCTATATGCTTGGAATCTGCTCCGCTGTAACACAGACGTTGTAGCACACCAAGGAGATACCTGGTCTCCTTGGTAAAAAAAAAAAACATGATGTAGCATGTCATCAACTATGTTGATGAGTGAGGGTTTTATTTTCAAACATTGAATGTTTCCTTTTTTCACTGTGCTTTTCCTGTGTCATAATTAGTACCTTACGCAGTATTGGTGCTCGGTCCAGGCTTCTTTGTCTTGGACATTGCAAAATTCTCTCTCTTTTATGTATCACTCCTTTGTTGTTCTTGGACAAATCATATATCACAGTAAAATACATATTTGGATATATTAAAAGGAGAATAACTGCTTAAATGCACTTTAGTGAGTACTGAATCCATTATTACTTCTTATATCCCAATGTAATTTACACAAAATGTTGGTTTAAATGCCTAATTGTGTGATAATCACCTAATCTAATTCTCAATCTTTGTCCAAATGCTTTGTCAATAATAAATTGTGCTAACCCATAATAAAATTGTGCATGCCAAAAGTATTTATAATAAAAAATAAAATATAAAACTAATAATAACAATAATAATGAAAATAATGTGCTGAATTTAAACCCTGAACCCTAAGATACCACAATAAAAATAAATACATCACATTAATGTTTCATATTTTGAAGGCATATTATACTTTCAAGTACCTCATTTGAGCATTTTCTTAATCAAATATATCTGTGCAAACAAAAACCATGTGTTTTTTTCTCTTACTCTTATAGACCAGAATCAAATACTGGGAGATATCATGCTCTCATATAGTGCAAATTAGCAAAGGACCATAAATAAAATAAATACAATAAATAATTGTCACATTTGATCAATACAATATGTTGGGACCTCAGACCATAAATAAATATACACATAAAATATATGACTTTCCAGAATTCATGTCTAAAATCCAATTATAAATATCATATATAAATATAAATAGTTCTAAAATTTGTCTCCACATAAAAAACATGTATATATATAAATATAAATATTTAAATATATTCCCTAAAAAAATCTATATGTATACAAAAAGACGGAAGAGAAAAACAGTAAACAAACGCGACATATTTACAAAAATTCATTCAAAGTTACAGATTATCAGTTCCTGTCAAATTTCTTCTGTCACAGATAAGTATATAAATCTTCACTGGTGTTGAGCTCCCTGGGGTGCTTGCAGTCTAGTTCTAATATATATGATGTCTCCATTCTTCTAAGTTTGAGCTCCCTATCCCCTCCTCTCTTCTGGGGACTCACTGCATCTATGACAAAATATTTAAAATGTTTCAAATCATTATTATGGACCTGTTTAAAATGTCTTGCTACAGGGTAACTTTCATCATTATTTGTAATGGCTCGCATGTGTTGTAGGACTCTCTTATGCGGCTGTAGCTTTGTGCTACCAATGTATTGTAACTTGCAGCTACATATTAGAACATACACAGCATACTCTGTTTATATATATATATATCGACCAACAAGCTCACCAAATACTGCAAGCACGAGCCACACTGATCCAAGTTGGTCAAAAAGTATTTATTTCAAGGCAAACAAAAAGACGCGTTTCGAGCTATCAAGCTCTTTGTCACATGACCTTAGTTCAAAGTTCAGGTTTTTTATACATTCACATAGAACTGAAAGAAAGACTTGGGATTCAAACCATCCCCAGTAACGAAATTAAATGCTAAGAAATAATAAAATAATCACGGTGAAATTACTTAATGTGCATGATTAAACAAGAGGTGGTGTCACTTATAATAGCGGTTATATAGTCAAATTCATTGTTGAAAATATATCATTAGTTTCATAATCACTGACCCTTGGCATGTCAAAGATGGAAACTTATTGTGTCTATGTAAATAATCCTGAAGGGTAAAGTACCCTTTTAACATTGAGTCTCCTTTACGTATCAGTCGCTCAGTGAGACAAGATATATATATATCTATTAATTGCCTGAAAATGATTGAAAAGGTCTTTAAGGATTTTTAGCGGGATCGTTTGAAAGAGATATAGGATCCTAGTAAGGACATTCATCTTAACAATGGCTTTCAGTGAAAGTGTTGAAGGCAACATTTCCCTAGATCTGTACTAATGTCTCTCAATAATATGGAGTAGGCGGTGTTTATTATTTGGTCTTTTGAGGGACATATCTAAATCACCAGATAGGAAATCGCAGTGAGGTGCAGACAAAAGACTCTCCTTCGTGTCTCAATAGACTTGGTGAGTGTGTAATTTCTCAGTTGGGTCTATAGCATGGTTCTAATTGCTTTTCTTTTTACTTTAAGGACAGCAGCATCTGCCATGATCAAATGTCCCAGTGAAATGGCCTTCAGTACTTCCCACAGTGTCCCCTTGAATGTGGCTGGCTTTTCATTATTTTGTAAATATTCCTTCATGTTTCAGTTTTTTTCCTGTTTAATAAAGGGGCCTCAGAGTAAGAAATCATTAAACTCCCACTTCACTGAAGGACGGTTAGAGGGCATTGGAGATCAGGAAATAGTTGAGTTGTGTGTTTGATCTGTATGCTGCACAATAAATGTGTCATCATGTAGGTGTGTCCAGCTATCTGTCAACCGCACCTCCCGCAACCTTTGTGCTATATATGAATATGGGAGTCTACTGCCCCCTGGTCTCTGTTGGGATCTATCCTGGACTGGACCCATGGTTAAATTCAGGTCTCCTCCCAATTTCAGAGAACTCTCAGTATTATCAAATATTTTTCAGATCTTGGGTTTAAGAAAAGCCTGTTGTTTGTCATTTAGCATACATAGGGATACCACTGTTTGTGTCTGCCCTATCGCCGAAAGGAAAATGTGATTCCTATTCACCTCGCTGCTTTGTCTTTAGTAATGATTTCCAGTTACAAAGTATTGACACTCCTACAATTTTGGTACCCATCAAGGGAAGAAAAAACTGCGGTGGGAATAATCTTGAGGTTGTTCATTTTCTGTGCCCGTCTCTCAAGAGAAGGAGTGTTTCTTGCAGCAGACATAGGTCTGTCGGGTCCTGTAGATTTTAAGAAGCTCTATACAGCTGGCCTCTTCTACCCTGAGATAAGACCTTGGACGTTGAAGCTAACTATCTTAAGCAGGGTTTGCTAAGTCATCAGGTGTTGTGAATGTGTGTTTTGTCATGTGTGCTAAACCATAGTTGCTGGTGGATTAAAATAGTGTGACTGTGTTGCAAAGGTATCCGCTTCCCAAGGTATCCCCAGAATCCCTTCTTCCCCTATCAATGCAACTATATAAACTACTAACTTTACTATTCTCTGATTGTCTGAGAATTGTTCTATAACAGAACATTGCTGGAGAATTTCTCCTTTAGTGGAAAAAATCTTCCTTAAAGTCACAGGATGGATCCACCTCGACCCTGCCGTGGTCTCATGATCTTCCCTCTCATATTTGTCTTCTGAACACTCTTGAATCCACTGTTGTCCTTTGTCTCTAAGCTTGCCAACTTCATTAAGTACTTTATTTTGACTTGTGCTATTTCCATCTCTCTTTGCCTCGGCCCCCAACTCTCGTCCAAGTTCTTCCCATCCTAGCACTTTTGTTGGTGGATAACTGTTGGTCGTTGGCAAGTCCACCTCCATAATCTCCAGTATATATCTGCCTTCCTGCAACGATTTGGTATGATATTTTTGTATTAACCATGTAAAGAAAAGTGAAACAGGTGTCCCCATTAATATAGAATACAGGTGTGCCGCTCAAAAGCCGTGTGGGTCAGTGTGCTTTTGGACTTCTTTTGCCTGCATCCAGCCCGAATCCCTGGTTCTGATAGGGACTTCTGATTCCACGCCGATTTGGGGCCAACCTTGACGATCTGCAGGGTCGGGACTACGAGACCCAGCGTTCCACGCGCTATACCAACTGAGCGCAGCTGGTGTCTCTTCCCGCCCCCAGCGCCTTTGCAGCTACTTACAGCTCGTGGCCCCCGCTCTGCGGGAGCCACTCGCAAGCCGTGTGGGTCAGTGTGCTTTTGGACTTCTTTTGCCTGCATCCAGCCCGAATCCCTGGTTCTGATACGGACTTCTGATTCCACGCCGATTTGGGGCCAACCTCGACGACCTGCAGGGTCGGGACTGCGAGACCCAGCGTTCCACGCGCTATACCAACTGAGCGCAGCTGGTGTCTCTTCCGGCCCCCAGCACCTTTGGAGCTACTTACGACTCGCAGCCCTGGCTCTGCGGGAGCCGCTCGCAAGGCGTGTGGGTTAGTGTGCTTTTGGACTTCTTTTGCCTGCATCCAGCCCGAATCCCTGGTTCTAATACGAACTTCTGATTCCACGACGATTTGGGGCCAACCTCGACGACCTGCAGGGTCGGGACTGCGAGACCCAGCATTCTACGCGCTATACCAACTGAGCCCAGCTGGTGTCTCTTCCCACCCCCAACATCGTCTATTTAAACACGCCCCTTACGTTGGACCGCGGGACGGAGCACGGGGTTTGTGCCCGTTCATGATTGAGCGTGACCGGACCTGGCCCCCGCCCTCTAACCTCCGGGACTATTTGATTGATTAAAAACTGTAAGTCCTCTCTGTTTTTTCCTAGGAACTGTTCATCTTACTTATTTACTGTATTTCTAGACGTTTCTCCGCATTTACGCCTTGGGTTTAGTGTACAGCATGACTACCCGAGGCTCGCGGAGTAAAACGGCGGCTGGAGGGGACAAGCTCACAGGCCCAATAGATAGCTTCATTATAAGGGCAAACTCGTTCATCGATCAAGGGAATACTCTGATGGAACGTAGAGTTTCCCAAGATCTTGCCTTGGCTAAAAGATCGTCTTTGGGTCTTATTTCTGCTGCTAGAACCCCTGAGAGGACTAGGGAAACAGGCCCTGCACATGTCCAAGCTTATGTGCACAATGTCCCTAAAGCGGTAGATTTATCAGTATCCCAACTCCTAACTGACTCTCAATTAAGCCTGGCCCTGGAAAAGACTCCGGAACTTTTTTTGAACTCATCAACAGGCGATAATCGCACTGCGGAGTCCAGGGGAAGGAGGGAGGGTGCTATACCAAAGAAAAAAAAGATGAAACAGAAGAACATAACAAAAGCCAGGAAAACCCATGAATTATTTGACAATTATAGGGGCGAATCTGACCAACCAGCATCACTGGGCCATGGTCAATTAGTACCGGATCGGATCAATGGGGACGCCAGTTCAGTAAGTGTTGAGGCTTCTGCCATCCTTGTTGGCGAATCTGGCACTGATGCAGTTGAGGAGTTACTCCTCACTAAAATGGGCGAGTTATTTAAATTTCATCTCTCCCCTTTAGAGGTTAGTCTGTCCCACATAGAAAAACAGCTAGATGACTTATGTGCCCTTACTAAAAAAGCAACAACTAAAGTGGCACTTAAAAGTGGGGTTAATAAATCTAACCAATCAGTTAACTCAAAACATAATAAATCCGTGGGCCCCCTGGCAAAAAATAAAATTACATTGACCCCAGCGGCGCCTGCAAATTTGAATTTGAAAACCCCCATAGCTTCCAAGGTTAATAAGGGAGATAACATCAAAAATTCTACTTCACATCCCCGCCAAGAATGAAAACCAAGCGAGGCTCTGTCTGCACCTTCTATTAGAGAGAGAATCAGGGGAGGAGGAGACGGCAGACTTACCTTGAATGTACCGCCTGAGTCAACCCCTTATGTGCTGGTTATGACGGGGGTCCCAGAGTTGGCGGACCACATGGAGGAATCAAACTGGTCATTGAAAAACAAGGTCCTACATTGGATGAACAGTAATAGACCGCTTCCACCAAACCGATTTAGCAAGATTCTAATGGTGCGTAGGGTACATTGGATAGGGAAGGAGAGTAAGACAATCCCGGGTGATTGCATTGTGGTAAATTTTGAGGACCCACACACGGTTGATCATATTTGCTCTTGGAACACGCAGGGTGGAATCGAAGGTGTTGATACTAAACGCCGCTCTTTTTTTTATCCCCCTAAATGGCGTCCTGGCCTTGATCATGATGTTTATGAGGGTAACTGGCGAAGAGTAGGCCGACGAGAATGGGGGGGTGATTGGGGCTATAGGGGAGGTAACTTTAAGTTTAATAGTGATTCAACCTTTAGAGACACTTGGAGATGTTTTCAGACTCCCAATAGATTTGACTGTCTGGATATGGTAGACTGACTGTCCCCAGCTAAGGATAGCGAATTAACAATAAATTCTACCATTCCACACCCTAGAGTAAATGAGAAGAGTAGGTCAGGTAAACCAGTGAACATTCTTTCTGAGATGCCCAACTTAAGTAGACCAACTTGAAATGAATTGCTTGTTAAGAATGTGAGGGTTGAAGATACCAGAGCAGTTTGTATATCAGGCCCAGGCAGCTCCCCAACCCCTGTCTCAAAGGTCTCAAAGGATGTAGGGACATTATTACATGCCCAAAGGGATAGGATGGGCCTACTATCATGGAATATAGCGGGTCTTTCTAATAAAATAAAGGAGCCAACATTCCTGGAATTTGTACATAAGTTCGACGTAATTTGTCTTCAGGAATGCTGGGAGACGGCCGAGATACATTTAGAGGGCTACCGCACATATTTCCTAGCAGCACAACCTAACAATAGAGGCAGATGTTCTGGGGGGTCTATGTACCTTTATATCCAATAAAATTAATCTAACTACTAACTGTAAAATCTCGGGGGGATCTCATTATTACCAGGTTCTTTCTCTAAGGTTGGGTGAAAGCCACTCCATCATCTTGATTAACCTTTATAATAATATCCCAAAGGTCGATCAACAAAAAACCTTAGATGAATTAAATGATGCCATAGGTAGGGGATTAGGATCCGAACAGAAAGAACGATATATTATAGTGATGTGGGATTTTAATTGCCATTTATGTCCTTTCAGTGATACGAAGATTTGTGGTTTGGAGAATCTTAAGGGCGATCCCTGCACACATTTTGAGCACTCTGTCCTTGGGAATCTATTTAATCATTTATTTTTTGACTGGGACTTAGGTTTTGCTAATGAATCATGCAACCCACAGATTGACTTCCAACCCACTTTTGTCGGGCGTGGGTCTTGGTCTACTATTGATTACACATTGGTCTCTACCAGTTACCATCGTAGTGTTCTCTCTTTTAATACTGAACACATTGCGATTAGTGACCACTTTCCAATTAATTCAATTTTTGAATTAGGACGATATGGCAGAAAAATGTCTAAAGTAGTTGAAAATATTTATTCGCACGGGATTTCCTTGGCTAGAACCAATGGTTATGTAATCAAATGGAACAAGGTAAATCCGACTAACTTTCTAAAGCATTTAGTAGAGGACCAGACAGAAGATTTTATGATCTGCTTAGTGGAGAACTCCAACCCTACTAAGGTTATTGCGGCTTTCCATAATATTTCCGCTCACATTAGTAGCAAATTGACTGGCTCATCACGCAAAGGTGGGAAAAGTAAAGCTGAGAGCTGGTTCAACCATGACTGCACAAAGGCACATTTCTACCTAATCCAAGCCTTAAAAAAGCTGCCTAGAAATGTGTTAGAGATCAGAGCAGCCAGGGTATCTTATAAGGTAGCCTTACAAAAACGGAGGAAGGACTTGAAGCAGGCTGCATGGGAAGCCTTAATGAAGGTGAGTGCCCTAAAAGATAATACCGCATTTTGGAATGCGGTTAACGCCCCGTTTTTTGTTGAAAGGAATTCAGATAAGGTCGAGATCGCAATAGAGGAGAATGTCTGGGTCAAACATTTTACCGAGTTATACCATCAAGATGCTCGGCCCGAATTAGTGAGCCCAGGTTTTGGACAAACGAGAACCATAGAACCAGATGCACTAACTCTATTTCCCCTCAACATAGTCTTTTCTTTAACAGAGGTTGAACTAGCAATAGCAGACAGTTCCAACAGCAAAGCCCCGGGACCAGATGGTATTCCAATTGATATCTATAAGGATAACATCACCCTGTGGGCTCCACTCCTGACCAACGTGTTAAATAGTTATAACATCAAGGGCTTTCCAACCACGTGGCAGGAAGCCATTGTAGTTCCAATATTTAAAAAGGGAGATCGAAATGACCCTAAATGCTATAGGCCGATCTCCCTCCTCGACTCGTTGATGAAGGTGGCAGGTAGAATTCTCTTAAATCCTTTGCAGACATGGGCTGAGGAGGAAGCTGTCCTTTCCAAATTTCAGTACAGTTTCAGGTCAGGTCTTGGCACTGTTGAACAAGGCCTAAATCTGGCACTGATAATAGGTAAATATACGACAGCAAAGAAGGGAAATTTATTTATGACTTTTGTAGACCTCAGCTCGGCTTTCGACTGTCTGAACCATGATGTTATGTGGGATACCTTAGAAAACCTTGGAATTGATTTTAACATTCTTAACTTTCTTAAAGAGTTATATAGAGGAGCAGGGGCTAAAGTCCGCTATGGAAAAACAGGTGAATGCACATCCAAATTCCATATAGGCAAAGGTGTCCGACAAGGATGCATTCTGGCTCCATTTCTTTTTAATCTGTATATTAACGGGGTGGCTGACCATTTAACTAAATTGGAGGTGGATTACCCCCAAATTGGAGGAGAACGTGTGCCCATCCTACTGTATGCCGATGATGCGGTTATTATGGTTAGAACTCAATTAGGCCTCCAGAAGGCTTTAACTCGCTTCTCGGCATACATGGGAGACAGGGGCCTTAAGATTAATATAGGGAAGACCTTCACTATGTGCTCCTCCCCTAGGATAAACATTTCTTGTAAAACGTATTTGGAAAAGTCAAAGATAGGCTTAACTAACTCCTCTTATTTAGGGATTGTTTTTAATAAAAGGGGTACCTGGATATCAGCGATTATGACCAGAAATTTAGATTTCTCACGGGAAATTGGTGCTTTAAGACAGTTTGCAAATAAGTTATGGGACAGACCTGTACGCATTCTGCTTGAAATATACAGGGCCAAATGTGTATCTACAGCTGTGTATGGAGCTGGTATATGGGGGGTTGCAGACTACAATGAAATCCAAAAAAAGGAAAATGGTTTCTTGTGTTATCTGCTTGGTGTGCCTCGGTCAACCTCCACCTATGTTTGTCATAAAGAACTGGCTCTGCCCTATATTACAGATCTAATTAAGATTAGCCCTGTGTTGCTCTGGCACAAGATCTGGACCTCTACAGAAACTGTTTTTCACAGGGCGATTATTGCAGACTGTACTAAACTAGAGGGGTCTCAACAGATTCAGTGGCTTTCCTATGTACAGGAATTTTTTTACCAATATAGGGCGCCCTGAATTTTATAATTCACCTTCAACATTGTCTTCAATCTCAAAAAAGGCTTTAAAGGAATCCTGCCTTGCCTTTCTGGAAGATCGACGCTGGTGTATTGAAGGAAAAAAGGTTTCTGTAACTCAACACCAACTTTTGCTGCAGAGTTCTGGCCTGCAGCTTTATCTATCACCTGATCAGACTAGTTATAGTAGAATGCTTTTAGCTCGCCTACGAACTGGAACCTTCTTTAGGCTGCTAACTTTCCCTAAAGCAAATGATTGGGCGTCACAATTAACAAATTGTCCGTGTGATGATTCCTCACCTCAATCTACCATACACTGTGTCCCGTTTTGTAGATTTTATGAGTGGGGGTGGAGGAGATATTTATTACCACTACTTAAACTCTGGAACTTGAGACAATGTAGACCTGCACTACTTAAATTACTTACTCTACCTGATGAAATGACTATCCTTGCTGTGTCTAGGTACTTGAAATTTGCAATTAAATGTAGATCCACCATAGTTTAATTGTAATCTTTGTGTTAAAGTATATGTCTTTGTGACTTACACCATTTAGTGTTCTTTGGGATTACGGTGTATAGATTAGATGTTTTTAAAACTTGTTTTTAACAGGAATCCCATCATGAATTATGTCCATGTGTATATACCTTTTCAAATGCTTAAATTAAGTTTTGAACTGGATGTATTCTTTTTATCTGTGCTTTTATGATTTTATTGTAAATCGAATAAAGCTATATTTGACTTGACTTGAATATAGAATGTTGTGTTGTAAGGAAAGACTGCGATTGGCCAGAATTCTCATCGCCACTGAAGGGTGCTGGCTGCCAGGTCAATGTAAAGTGAGAGTTTGTGACCATTGAACTCAGTATCATTGCTGTTGCTTGTCTTTTCCATTATCTTCTCCTTCCCATCATAGAAATTGATTTGGGCTATAATGTCCAGCGGTGCCTCAGTTCAGGCCCCAACAGCAGACAACCTCTGTGCTGTATCCATACGAATCTGGGGGATCAGTCGATAATCCCCTTATGTGCTGCAGTAACTATTGTTTGAAAAACAGGGGACCCCTACAATACTAGGTTTGCTATATGTAGGGAAATAAACAGTGTAGGTAAAGTGTAAGTATAGCAAACATTCAATTAATAAGTGCCATATCTCTCAAAGCAAAAAATATTTATACTACATAAAACGAAAAGCGACCTAACTATTGCTATTATACATATTGCAACACAAAATACTTTGATATGAACATTTTATTTCATTTTTTAGAGTCAGACATGATTAATTCTCAAATATATTTTTCATTTTATAGTTCATTAAATTGTGAGATTTATAAGCATAGAAATCGATTATTTACATAAAAAAGAACAAAAAAGACACACAAAAATTACAAAATGTCACACAGGACTGGTATATATTATGTTGTTGTAGGCAAAGCAGTTGGATTTCACTACGCGCGTTTCGGCAATCTGCCTTCATCAGGTAACCGTCATTTACACATACATTGAACAGGACATGTACTCGATTTTGTTTTTGGATGAGTAATTTGGCAACTGATATTCCTTTTCTACAGTACCATCTGGCATCTATAAATATATTAGTTCTTGCTGCAGCATATGATAGACCGATTATGACGTAAACTGTAGCTTGACTCAGATCGATGACACATATACGAAAATGGAAAACCATATGCAATTCAAACCAGTATTTGCATTTAAAGTCGGAGGCCCAAATCGACCTTGTAGCATTTACAGTAGAACGTTCAGATAGTGGGTCCGAGGAGTAAACAATGGTGTCAATATCACGCGAAGCAAGCGAAAAATAGCTTGTTCAATTCTAAATATGCTGTTAGGGAAACTGGTTTGAATTGCATATGGTTTCCCATTTTTTGTATATGTGTCATCGATCTGAGTCAAGCTACAGTTTGCGTCATAATCGGTCTATCATATGCTGCAGCAAGAACTGATATATTTATAGATGCCAGATGGTACTGTAGAAAAGGAATATCAGTTGCCAAATTACTCATCCAAAAACAAAATCGATTACATGTCCTGTTCAATGTATGTGTAAATGACGGTCACCTGATGAAGGCAGATTGCCGAAACGCGCGTAGTGAAATCCAACCGCTTTGCCTACAACAACATAATATATACCGGTCTTGTGTGACATTTTGTAATTTTTGTGTGTCTTTTTTGTTCTTTTATATGTAAATAATCAATTTCTATGCTTATAGATCTCACAATTTAATGAACTATAAAATGAAAAAAAGATTTGAGAATTAATCATGTCTGACTCTAAAATATGAAATAAAATTTTCTTATCAAAGTATTTTGTGTTGCAATATGTATAATGCAATTGTTAGGTCGCTTTTCGTTTTATGTAGTATAAATGTTTTTTGCTTTGAGAGATATGGCACTTATTACTTGAATGTTTGCTATACTTACACTTTATCTACACTGCAGTAACTATTGTACAGAGGCACAAGCATCATTGCCCTCTGCTCCCTGTGGATGACTCCTAATCCGTATGTTGTTCTAGCAGGACAAGGTTGCTGTGTCTCCTTGCTTTAATGTAAGGTCATCATAATGCTCATCTAGGGAGAAAAGGCAGGAACCCAACTGATGTATTTCTTCTGATCCATAGTCCATTGTGATTTCCAGGTACTTGACTCTTCTCCCTTGGTCGTCTTTTTAGATTTCTTTTAAGTACTCTTTTAGGTCATTCTGATTGCTCCAAATTCCCCTTTGATATCCTGCAAGAAGTGTTGAAGGAAGTCTTGTGACATTACTGCCCATATGCTAATCATTCTTGACTCTTATCCAATTGGAACAGTCCAGCCCAAACTGCCAGCCAGGGAAGCTCTGGGGGTAGGGAAGCATTCCGAGGACTCCAGGGATATCTCATCATGCGGCTCCTGCTAGAAGATTTTGTTGCAAGCATCCCATGGGGCTACTTGTAGGGTGCTAAATTGGAAAACTTCCAGCATCTATGTTTGCTTTCCTTCATGGACTATGAGTTGCGGGTTACACATGTGGCGGGACCCCCACTTCAAGGGTTTAGGGCTTTCCACTCAAAGTTTCCCTTTGTTGGAGGCTAGGTGGCTGTATCCATCCCAGGTGTGGACCCTCCACATCCCACATCAAGTTGACCTGTAAAGCACTCCAACCTACAGCTTCCACTCATATGTGTCTCTGTGATTCCAACCACTTGTGGGTGTGCAGTAGGTCATCAATTCCTCTCCCATGGTCATCAGGGGAACATGGCCGCTCAATTCCTGATCATTAACCAGTGAGAGCACCCCCAATTAGCTGATCATTTCACTCATCCATCCCAGCCAGACTCACCTTGCCCCTGTCTCAGCGCACCCCGGGATCAGTACAATTTCTCAGTGTGGCTACCACTGTGTTGGTCTTTCTTCTTATTCTTTTGTTGTTAACCCCAGTCCTCAGATATTGGACATTTAGGGTCTGCTTTTTTATATTTTTGCAGCTTCTGGATGTGTAGCGCGTGACAAGAGATCAGGCTTGCACTACTTTGAACCACACAAAATGGCATCCCTCCTCTTCAGTTACCTTCCTGGTCGCTGTCAACCAGATCTTCAATGGTACAGGCTGTTTCTTCCCTACAAGAGTGCACTATAACAGTAGGGGCCCAAGAGCAGCCTGGTAGTTGTTGTTGTGGGGTGGAGGATTGCTGTGAAGTACTGTTTCATAAGGCAGGGAGAGGAGCAACACAAAGCCACATCTGCTCTATTGTTTCACTGGTCACAAACCCACAGAGAAAACTAACATTGAAAAAGAGAAACCTCTGAAATATACCAGTTATACTTTACTGAACTAACTATAACTTGCCCCTCTGCCATGCACTGCTTATCATCTCACATATTACATCACTTCTAACATCTCAAATGATATTATTGATGACATCACTGACATCATAGTGATATACAGCATATAGTTTCTGAGTGTACACATGTGGGTTCTTAGCATGGAAATTGCATAAGCCCTTAAGACAACTGTGATTTTGCATGTTGAAACTTATATGGTGCACTGTTTGCAAATCACTAAAGTCTATCGTGCATGTATTGTTCCGTCTTAAGCGAGGTAAGTGCTGAGGATTCCTGATATGAGTTGAAGAGATATGTTGGAAGGTAGGTTGAGGCGTAAAGCCGAAGCCTGTTCAAAAAATATGTGTGAAAGACAAAAGCATCTGTTGTCACTAGATAATATAACGGTGGATAGCCGGGCACGTGCCCATGTCATATAGTTGTAATACAGTGATATAGGCAAATTCTTTGTAGCAAGGACATTTATACAGTGTGGATATTTAAATCCAGAATTTCACTGAAGATTTTAAGGCATTGAAAATTGCTGAATAATGTAGAATGTACTGGTCTCACACTTAGAGGTGGTTTATCTCACCCTAGTTTTGTAAGCAGAACTTCTAAGGATGTATTCCATTGTTCTCGTCGCTGAAATATGTGTACTATATTTTACTAAAATACAGAGGATTGTCCATAGGGCCTACCAGAAGGTATCTTTTCTGTGTCAAATAAAGACTAGTCAGCCTCTTCGCTTAACAGTTCAGGCGATGTGGAGTATTTAAGATGGTGATCCAATTAAGGTTAATAGAATCTGTGTGATGTTATCAGTAGGGGTGGGCGTAATCCACAGAGTTACATGGAAACTCCACAAGTTTCCGCAGAGTTCTGTGAGTGGGTGGAATTAGGCATGTAGCTCTGCTCACGTTGATTTGGAGCGACCGCAGCTCATCCCGAGCTGAAAAATCAGCATGAACGACACCATGCGGCATGCCAGAGGGCGCTGCCTCTCGAGTTGATTTTGTTGCAGCCCAAGGAGATGCTCTAGTTGAGCGGCAGCTTTCTGACCTCGAACGGTCACAACCACACATGACTGCTGCATTGAGGAAATCTCGCAGGGGTCCCTTCCTGAAAATCACATAAAATCTCGCCCATACTCTTAACTTTCCATTGGTGAGTTACGGTCAAGGAAAAACTCTGCCACGCAGCAGGTGGTGGAATTTGGCTGGAACTCGAGTGGCCAAAACTCCGTCAATTCAGCTGGCAGAGCGGAATTTATCACCCAGCCCTAGTCATCGGTGATGTCATCAATTATGTCATTTGAGATGTCATCAGTGATGTCATCAATGATTGTTTAATATTTCATGAATTATGTATTATATGAGGTCATAAACAGTTCATTACAGGGGTGCACATTTTAGTTAACTCATGAACTATATCTGGTGAATTGTAGAAGTTTTTTGTTTTTCTAATGTTCATTTTTATAATCTTTAAGCACCTTACTTTAACTTTTAATATGTAGTTGTGTCCTTGAGGAGACCACAACTCTCTGGAGGAAAACTCTCCACATCATGTGCCCCATCCTGATCTGCTTTTGTCTGACTCAATGATCAGGTCTGGGGAAGGCAGAAAATCGCCCATTCCAGGCCCCAGGAAATCTTGTCTCTCATTTCTGATGAGAGAGGGACCTTTTGGGAGTATATGAGGCCTTTCAGTAAATGGACAGCCTACAGGAGTTGCAGGGCCGATAATGCAGGGGTTCCAGGAAAATCGCTAGTATTGAGTTGACAAAAAGTCGGCCAGTTGGGCGATTTGCCATAGCGACACATAAGTTCTGGCCAATGTCATCTGCAACTTGTGATTAATCTCTGTCAATTTTTGAGGAGGGAGGCTTAAGGTGGTCTTGGTGGAGTCTGTCACAAAACCCAGGAAAGTAGCTACCTGAGAGAGAACCATCTGCGACTTCTTGTCGCTGATAACGAAGCCCAGTTCTCATAAAAGCATAATTGCCATGTACAGCTGTCTAAGGGCGCTGCTAATCAGGAGCATGTCATCCAGATAGATGATACACACCACTTGTGCTCAAAGGTACTCCACCACCAGTTTGAGACCCTTGGTGAAGCACTAAGGGGCGAAGGAGCACCCGAATGCGAGAATCGAAAACTTGTACATTTGGTGTGACCTGGTGAATCGCAGGAATCTCCTGCGAGGGAGAGTAATAGGGATTGCGTCCTTCAAGTCCAGACGTATCATCCAATCTGAGGGGGATAGAACATCTCGATGAAGGTGAATACCTTTCATTTTTAAGTGGCGTATACTAGCCACTCATTGAATTCGTGCTAGTTTATGACTGGTCTCTGGCTCCCTTGTACGCCTTGCCGACGAGGAAAAGATTGCTGATAAAACCTCTTGGGTGAGGAAATGAGAGACAGATAGCCCCTTAGTCCAACAAGGCAGAGACCTGCACATCTGGCAGATCAAACGTTTGAGAGGAGAATGCAATGGGCCGCTGGGGTTCATTTTGATGAGGGGAACCATGGAACTCTATTTGAAATCCCTGACTAGTCAGTGACACCCAACCAGCTGAGGTAAGGGTGCTCCAAACATGAGCAAAATGAGTCACATCCACAACCCTACCCAGAAGTGAAGAAGGGAGGACACTTACCAGAGTAGGAAGCAGCGTGGGATCCTCTTCCTCTGTCACAGAAGTTCTGTCCTTTTGTGGGGTGAAAGTTGGCGAAACTGGAGTGATCTTGCTAGGTGCCCCGCCTAGTGCCTTGTTCTCTTGGAATATATTGTGCCTAAGTTTGGCCGACCCAGCTGCCCCTACCTCGACTGCCTCCCCACCAAAAGCCCGGGTGTGAAAAATCCTTTTTGCTTGTCCTGGCACTGCCTCCAGGATCTATCCATTTCCTTCTTGGGGTCCTTCATATGTTTCGCCCAAAAAGTGCCCATGGTAGGGTCCAGCTCCGGCATTAGGGTCACTTTCCCATCTAGGGAAGGGCAGGGACATTCCACCCGGAGGCGGTTACAAGCTTCTTTTTCAAGGGGTTTGTGAATGCACGGCGCTACATAATTCACCACCTTCAGGGGTGGGACCCATTCTGAAGACCTACGATGAATGATATCATCAGGGTTTGGAAGGTTGGACCAGGCATCCAGTTTACCTGTGTCAGCGGGTGTTGTGAGAGTGGAAGGAAGCCAAGGACTTGGGAGACAGGTTCTTCATATGTGTCAGCATAGAGTTCATCAGTTTCTGGGGTTAGTGGGGGAGGGTCAGAGCTTGGACCAGCTGGTTCCCAGGACGGGGCGGGATGGGGGTCCTGGTTCAGGAATGCATTCTTCAGATGCCTGAAGGCCTCATGCTCCACCCCCTCCTGGCAGTGAGCTTTAACCAGTGTTTCATCCATGTCAGGGGGCTTGGAGAGGCCTACAGGGGCCTAGGTTTCTGAGACAGACTGGTTTGCCTGCACAACCTTCGTGATTCATGTGATAGCTTTTGGGAGAGACGCTGCTCCGTGAGGCCCATGGCCTCCTCATTGGCCCTATATATGGAGGCGGAGGCATCCACGCCCTCATGGAATTAATCATTCCATTGGAGGAAGGCTAGTGGATCATCCTCTAACTGGGTATCATTAAAAGGCTCCATAGAACCAAAACGCCAATGGCGCTAAGCACTATATCTGAGATTAAAGAAAAGTCAACTGGTGAAGCAGTCAGAGCTCTGTAATATTTGGGCTAGGTGACAGCCATGAGCTTTAGGTGGGCAGAGCCTCACTGCAGTGGGTCCAAGCTACAGGACACACTCTCCCCTGTTGCAGGTTATAAAGGGGGAATTTTTGCCTAGGAGCTTATGTATCTTAATGCACAAAAGCCGCCTCTGCTCCAGGGCCGGACTGAGAACGAAAACCGGCCCTGGCAAAGTACTCGGTCACCTCCACCCCCACCCACGGGGGTTGGAGGTACTGCCGAGCTCTTTGCCAGGGCCGGTTTTCGGCCAATTTTGTTACAGGGCTGAAAACGGCCCTGTAACAAAACCGGCCCCCAGGGGCCCAAAACCGGCCCCACCTGTGTGGCGCACCGGGGGATTGCCTGGTGCCCGCTACGGACAGTCCAGGCCTGCTCTGCTCTTTGAAATGAGGTGTATTAGCAGTTGAACACTACCAGAATAGTGCCGGGCTCTATGCAGCCCTTTTTTTTTATCAGGCCGATAAGGCTGCGTGTCGGTGTGCACTGCAGGGGGAAATGCAGCCGCCCAAGGCGTCACGCACTGTCGCGCACAATCAACACAGACCCCGAAGCACAGGCGTAAAATTTGAAGAATAATAGGGTTAATACGGGCTACAGACCCCAACTGGGGTATTACTCTCCATGCAGGACAGGCTCACCAAACTGTGGCGCACAACTCCACTCTCATTTCTGAAGGAATTTAAAGTTGATTGTTGAGCGGTAGACGTGCCTGTTAGGCGCCACCTAGCGGGCAGGAAACTGCACTGTGGAGACGCACCAATAATCGACCAAGAAGGAAGTGTAGAGAAGTTCTGTGGCCTAGTAATTACCTGAAATATAGAAAACACGAAAACACACAACCTGGTAGGAAAGAAAGCATACTAAACCATAGGTAATCAGCCGCGGCCGGTAGTGGGAGTACCGGCCGGGCGGTGACTTGGTGAGGGGGAGGGGCAGGCTGGGGGCTAGTATTGTATGGATTACGGACTTTAAAAGGTAAGTAAAAATAAAAATAAATAAAACGAATTTCGTTGCACACACTGCATCACCAAATGCGATGCAGTGTGTGCAACGAAATTTGTTTTATTTATTTTTATGTTTACTTACCTTTTAAAGTCCGTAATCCATACATTACTACCCCCCACCCTGCCCCTCCCCCTCCCCACGTCACCTCCCGGCCGGTACTCCCACTACCGGCCGCGGCTGTAGGTAATAAACATGAGGAAGAAAGACTTACCTTTGGCTGCGAACAGTGAAGAAAGGTGGAGGGGAAAGACAAGTGGAGGACTATACTAAGCCAAGGGGACCCTGACTGGCTAAGACATGGACTTAATGTTCATTGGTTGTCGAACTGTTGTTTATTCCAAAGGGTTCATGGGAATAGTAGTTTTCGCATGTATGGCTGCTATGGTATTAACCCCTTCCATGCGGCGCGAATTCCCCGCCCATGCTGACTCCGCTTTGCGCGGGCGGAGTCATGACGGAACGGTTCCGTCATCCGCACAGCTCACCCGACGTGCATGACGGAACCGTTCCGTCAGCAGCATGGAAGGGGTTAAAGCGAAAAGAGTAAAGCTTAATCCTCGCCTCCAGTCCTGTCATAGAAGTACTTTTCCCACTCCAGTCTGTGCAACAGTAGGGTAAGTACTTCACTGCAAACACATAACATAAATGAAACCTAACCCTACTAGTGTATAATAAATATAAAACTCTTCAACTAACATTATTAATGGACCAAAAAATATATATCTTAAAAATAAAAAAGCAATTAAACAATGAACATGATTAGTAAATACATTAATAATTAGCAGTTAAAAAAAAATCATCTCTTTATAACTTAATCAACTTACAACACTATACCCCCACAAACCTACCAACCCACACTTAAAATGTAGCTGGAAAACAATAAATTTACCACAATTAATATAATTAATAATCAATTAAATATTAATTAATAATTTAAGAATTAATTAACAATTAAATGTCCACCATATACCCCTACAAACTCAGCAACCCACACCTAATATATAACGAATAATACAATATTACACAATTTACATAACTGATAAGCAATTGGATAATTAATGATAAATTGCTTATTAATTGGTAATTAATTGGTATTGAATTAACTTCCCACCCTATAACCCTAGAAGCCAAACAGACCGCACCTAATATATAACTTAAAATTATAATTATTACACAATTTACATATTTATTAGCCAATTAAATAATTAACACCAAATTATTAATTATGTGTTAATTAATTAATACTTAACTAACTTCCCACCCTACACCCCTACAAACCTAACAGCTCACACCTCATATATAACTTCAAAGATATAATTATCACATCACTTACATATTTATTAATCAACTAAATAATTATTACTAGAATAATAATTGATTGTTAATTAATTATTATTGAATTAACTTCCTACCTTATACCCTAACATCCCCAACTGCACGCACACAATACATAACTTAAAAAATATAATCATTACATAATTTACATATTTGTTAATCAATTAAATAATAAATGAATGCAGAAATAATTGTTAATTAATTATAATTAATTAGCTCCCCACCCTATACACTTGCAAACCTAGCAACCTGCCACGACAATATCAATTACTATTAGCAATTAAATTAAAAACATATAAATCACTTAAAATTGCAAACTATATTTCAAAATGTTATTAAAAATTATACAACAATAATAACACATAAAATTAATATATAAACTAACACACATAAAGCTAATTAAAAAACTTATGTTTTACAACGTTATTAGTGAAAATGATATTAACGTCAACAATATTATTGAAAATTATATTAATTACCTGAAAAATCGATTTCCTTTGCAACAATGCTGTATTACAGTATTTTTGTATCACAATATATTTTTTCCGATATGTCTGCACAGGCCTGGGCGTAGTTTGCTCAGTTTTGCTGCGTGGAACTCCGCGAAGTTACAAAAAAACTGCGAAGTTCCGCGAGTGGCTGAGTGCAGTGCAAACTGCAGTTTGTGCTGGTATTCCTACAGCTCGGGTAGAAATTCTACCCCAGCGGCAGCTCGCGCTTGCGAACTTACTGCTCGCGATCTCGAGCGGGGAAAAAACTCAGCTGCACATCGTGAAGTGGAGTTTTCTGCACTTCGCGAGCTCCGCGGAGTGAAGAAAACTCTGCAAACTCCACGAACGGAGAGAAGTTCACCGCCCAGGTCTAATATTTTGTCCAAATACCAATTTTCCTATCCGAATTACCATTGAGAAATCAATGTTTTGAATCTCCCCATTTTCTTGTCCCCGCTTGACAGATCATCCTGAAACATTTCCAGAAAGGAGCTACTGGAGATAAACTGTTTTCTCAGGAAGGAGGGGCGAGGGCGCACGTTCCCCCCTCTCAAAGAAAGAAAGGACCAGGAGCACTGCATCCCCAGGGAAAGTAGTGGCCAGGGCAGGGGGGGCATGCACCCAGCTCCCCTTAATAACAAAGAAAGGTCCCGTGACCCTGAAGGCTAGCAAAAAGGGTCACAAGACCCCTCCCCTTAACTAAAGCAAATGGGCCTAGAGGAAGGGGTCTCCGGTGTCCTCAGGGAGGGTGGCTGTGTACCCCCATCCCCATCATAAAAATGGCATGTGAGGGATGGGGTCACTGAGGCCCTAAAGGCTTGAGGGGGCTGTGTGGCACCTCCCCATAAACAAATAATACAACCCCAGGGGATGAGATCCCACCACGTCCCCTTATGATTGGTTGTGACCGGGCCCTGCATCCAACCCCATGGCGTGCATGGTTGAAGGGTGTGCACAGCTTGGGGTAAGCTGCCTACAGGTGGGACATAGGGCTTGGCCACAGATCAGGCTCTGCATCCAAACCCACACACCCAACTTATGCCCTAGGTTATCCAGAACTTGCACCCTCCCCATGCAGTGCTAATTACACCACTCTTTACATCACTCATGGTGTGATCTATTACATCACTGATAACAACTCTGCAACATCTGAAATGGCATAATTGATGACAAGATTGTGCATGGCGGGGGAGGAGTTATAGTTATCTTAGGGCAGGAGTCATAGTTATTTTACATAACTGTGACTGGTCAATTTCACTGGTTTTGTATTTTTTTTAAACGTATGTTTTTACTGACGTTTATACCGAATTATAATGTCCCTTTAACCTTTGCTTCTTTCAGTGAATTTCTAATGTTTTTTCCTAATTTAAAGTCAGATATATGAACACTAGTTTTGCCCAAACAAGATATGTGCATGAGGAAAAGTAAAGCATATACTGACTTGAGATTAAAACAGGAATGCTATCAACCACCAGTAGGTGTTTGAGGAATTTAAAGTGCCTCTGTGCCACCAAATAAAAGCCCAGTATAATAACTAGCCAAGTAAAGATAATTGAAGCACTGCACCCTGTTGAGCACTTAAACTGAAAACGTTCAGTATATCCAAAGAAGTAGTCTGCATGCTGGTAAGCAGAGAAGTCCGTAGTCTCAGAGGAACCCGGCAGGACTTGATATTTGAAATGGTATCTTAATCTCATTAGCAAAATCAAAGACAGCTCATTTAGGACCTGCAGTCTGGTGAAAGAAATGGGTCCAAACATGTGTGAGGTTAACAGGGTAACCGTTAAACCTCACACTGAGGAGTCTGCGTTCCTGAAGGTGTCACGCTCACAAAGAAAGCGAAAAGAGGGGCAATCCTTCAGTCTCAAAAACAAAAGGCATTTTTCACTGTCGGCCTGGATGAAGTGCACACGGTTTGGATGTCTTGATTGTGTTTGAAAGATGGGAAATGCTCCATATTAATTATAAATATGCTATTGTTACTAAATAAAAGGAGTGTTAAGGCGTAAACAAATGTGTTGTCTACTGCTACAGTTTGTGGCTTAAGGGTTGAAATAGTGTTTCTTTGTTAAATTTTTGAGCCATAACCAGGGTCAGATAGGCAAGGGGGACAGTCGACCTTTGCCCGATGGCCACAGGCAGAGGTCAGCTGGTTGGCCGATTTTTTTCTGCACTGGATAAAGCAGCTCCACAAGCCTCGGACGATTTTGCAAGTGGACCACAACCCAAAAGGCTGCTGTAGCCTTCGGTGAGAGTTGGTCTGAGCAAGCCGCAAAGTCAGGCCCATTCATTGTCATTTACAGATTGAGAATAGGCGGCTTCAACGTGGTGCTCTAGTTTCAAGCAGTGATAAGCGAGTGCCAAAACAACTTTTTGTATTGAGTGGAGGAGGGTCACCCAACTGCCACTTTGATCCGGGATTTGATTGGTCACTGACGGAGTACAGGGAAGGCTGGAGTTACAGGATGCTTTTATGGTGTCAAGGCTGCTTCATCTTGGGCAAGGTTCTCCAAAGTTGGTCCTGGAGGGCCGGATCCATACCAGATTTTTAGCATATCCCCATTTAGATAAATGTAGTTATCTTAAAAATCTGCCCAACCGACTTTAGAGAACCCTGATCTTGGGCGTTATCTAAATCAGGTTTGCAGTGAACCTTTAGTTGGGAGTCGGTGGGAGGAGAGTCACCGTACCTGGTGGTGAGCCTCATCAGTGAGAGAGATAGGGTCCTTACAACTTAGTTGTGCAGTTTGAAAAAAATACGTTTTTAAAGGGAGCCGGCGTAGGAGTGTTGAGCTGGGCGAATTCTGTGGCTGAATCCTGTGGTGTCTTATACTGTGTCATGGGTGTCTCAGTAGGTGGGCGCCATCTAACGCTTGATCTTTGAAGTAATTCAGATGGCTTATTGGTAGCCTGATCATTGGCTAAGGACTCTCGGCCTGGTTTAGATCTTGGCAGATGGGTCACTCCGTCACAACAGTGACGGATATACCGTCCGGCAAAATATAATTTTCATAGGCTATAATGGGAATTTATATTTCGGCAGACAGGATATCCATTTCCGTTGTGAGGAGTAACCCGTCCTCCCGGATCTAAATCAGGTCCTCTGTCTGGCTGGGAGAATTTGTGATTGCACATTATCTGAGGTCAGGGCTTTAAGTGGAAGGAAAAAACGAGGGTTCTCTCAGAGGGGTGTGGGCGATGCCATAAAGGGCGTGGCTTTAAAATACGCAAGCTAAAAATCTGTGCTTAGCCTAGCGTGCCACCCAACTGGTAGTTTGCTGCTTCTGTCATTGCATCCAGATATATAATACACCATTAACATTACACCTACAAGACGTCAAGGCTATTGGCTTTGCCAATGGTTGTAAGTTGTTTAAGTTAAGTAGGCAACAACTATGACTTCTTTTGATATAATATTGAAAATGCTTCATTTCTGAAATGATGAGACTGTGAAAGAACTATAACGAGTCTCTTTGAAGTTATCTCAAAGGCAGTGAATGGTGGCACTGCTGCATAGTTAATGGATAGCCCAAGAGAGACCCCTCTCAGCAACTGCTTTTTAGAACTTTCTAGAAGGACCCGGCAGACTTACAGCCCTGCTGGAGGTACTTCAGGATGACTGGATTCTGTACCTTGTTATGTGCCTCATTTAGGGGAGAGACCAGGCCTGGGGTTAAGCGCTTCATCTCCCTGACCTACGGCTCGGGGACAGAGGGCCGGTCGGCTGGGAGTTGGTCGGTTTGGGTGAAGGCTTTGAAAGAGTTGAAGGGGTTGGCAACCTTTTGGGTCTCTGCTAGAGCGCCTTGAGTTGCTCCACCTGCTCATTGTTGTGTTTTTCAGCACCAGACCGGGACCCCTTTCATGTCTTGTCAACGATAATTGGGGCGGCGGGCACACCTTAATATTCACACCGAGGAGTCTGCGCTCCTGAAAGCGTCACGCGCACACACGAAAAGCGAAAAAAAGGGTGCAATCCTTCTGTCTCAAAAACCAAAAGACATTGGGGCATATTATCAAGGGGGTTTATCTCCACTTTTTTGGCTTAAAAGCCAAGAAAGCGGAGATAAAATTATCTCCCTATTACCTAGCTGTCGCTAACACCAGTTAGCGACAGCTAGTAGGAGATAGCGACCATCTTGGGCCCCAACTTGCATGTCAGTGATATTTATCACTAATGACATGCAAAGTGGGCGTGCCAAGATGTTAGCGACTGAAAACAGTCGCTAACATCGCTATCTCCTATTACCAACTTTTGGAGATATTTGCGCTAAGCGCAAATATCTCCAAAAGCTAACACCTGCCCTGAGCAGTTCATTAGCCATGTTATCCAATGGGAGGTGGATAACATGGCTAAGAGCATTAGCTCGCTAATGCATGAATATCGCTGACTTTTCAGCGATATTCATGCATTGCGGAGGATTTTTATTGCATTTGCGATAAACCTTGGTAATACCAAGATTTATTTGCGATAAAAATCGCCGCAGCTCAGCGTTAATTTTTTCACGCTAACTAATTATCGCTATTGCTTGGTAATATACCCCAATCTTCATTATCGGCCCAGCTGAACTGCTTACTGTTTGGGCGTCTGGATTGTGTTTGAAGCATGGGAAATGTTCCATATTAATTATAAATGTGTTACTGTTACTAATACTAAATAAAAGGAGCGATAAGGATAAAACAGGTGACTAATGCTACTGTTAGCGACTTAAGGGTGGAAATAGTTTTTTTGTTTAACTACTGAACCATAACCAGAGTGGGATAGGCAGGGGGACAGTCGACCATTGCCCGAGGGCCACAAGCAGAGACCGGCGTTTTTTCTACCCTAGATAAAGCTGCTCAACATGCCTTGGCCGAAGTTGCAAGTGGCCCAGAACCCGAAAGGCTGCTGTAGCTTTAGGAGAGAGTTAGTCTGAGCAAGCCACAAACTCAGGCCCATTCATTGTCCTTTGCAGAATTATAATGGGCGGCCTGAGCGGGCACAGTATGTGGTAAACCTCCTCCCATTCTGAGAGGCAACTCTCTTGACAGGCTGCCCTGGGACACCAAAGGTGGCTACCTGCGAGGGCGGCCATCCTTAGTGCCATAGGATGGCACGGACCCTTAGCGGTCTAGTGGTTGGCTGACTCGGTGGTCAGCCAGTGGACAACCTGGGATCCCCCCATGCGTGAGGTCATTTCCTGTCCTGGGGGAGAGGGGGGAGGGCTATATAGCCCGGGGGGCGAGGGTCAGGCGTCCTCTTTTGTTCCTGGGCAGCGGCGCGTAGACCCTCGCCCCCCGCCTCTGGAGAATCCCGCAGCGTGGACCCGGACTGCCCGGGCGTTCTTTTGCTTGAGGTGAGGGACTTGTGCGATGCTAGAGGGATGGGAGGGGGGGGGGCTCGGGAGGGGCACGGGTCTTGCCCAGTGGTGAGAGCTGGGAGCGCTAGCTTGCCGTGCTTGCAGCATCTCGCTCTGCGGGGGAAATGCTTTGTGTGGGTTTCATTGCTCTGGTTTTTCACGTGCTGGGTCGTGCTTGCAGCATCTCGCTCTGCGGGGGAAATGTTTTGTGTGGGTTTCATTGCTCTGGTTTTAACGTGCTGGGTGTTTGGGGGATGCTTTGAGTCCGGACTCCGGAGATGTTAAAAAAAAAAAATAAAAAAAATTTTAAAAAAGGGAAAAAGAGTTGGATCGATTCAGGTTGGTTCGATGGGGGCCCCGCGGGGGCCTCGCACTCCTCCTGGTTTGTGGGTGGCGGGCGGTGGTCCTGGCTTTCGGCCTGCTGCAGGGGGGGGCACCCAGAATGGGGTTGTGCTTGGGGGGGCGCGCGTTGGGATGGCGAGACATCCCCAGGAAGTGGACTAGACTTCACCTCGCGAATCTGTTCCCCAGCGTAGGTTTGCAGCTGTGGGTTGCTTTGGGTCATTCCCAGGTGTTTGGGTCCTGGGCATAGCAATTTTGTTTTTGCGTGCGTTTTGGTTTTGGGGGGCTTTTGCGCTGGGGCGGCCGCCCGCTCCTCTCGAATTTGGATCGGATACGGGGAGGGCGGGTCTCGGAATGTGCTTGCGGGAATGCGACCAGCTGCGGGGGGGGGTCAGGGCGGCAGGAGGGGTGGCGGGGATGTTGTTTCGGGCCCTTAGGGGGGGGTCGGGTCAGGGATGGGCCTACCGGGGGCACGTTGGGTGGCCGCTCGCGCCTTGCACCTTCGGGCCGGGTCGGGGGGGGGGCGGGTTTTGGAATGCGGCCTGTGCGGCGGGCCTGTGGTGGGCGTCTGTGCTACTAGCCGGCGTCTGTGCTACTAGCCGAGGATGCGCTTTGACGTCGCATCATGGGAGATAAGCGCTATGTGGGTGGATTTTCAGCGCAGTATAGTGAGTTTTTTCGAATTCATGTTTGGAGGCGCGAGGTTCTGGGAAATGTTACATGGTGAAGTGGTGTTCTACTGTGCCAAAATTAAACACGCATTGAAAAGATTCGTATGTATTTATTGGTACGTTGGGGTGGCCGTCCGCGCCTTGCACCTTAGGGCCTGAGCCGGGGCGGGTCTCGGAATGCGGCTTACACGGCGGGCCTGTGGCGGGCGATGGGTTCTGCATTTTAGGCACTGGCACATATAGGCGGCAATACAGTTGAGGAACAGCTCTGTTCACTCGAGGTTAATTTACAACGTGAACACTTGTCTTGCAATCGTTAATGCACTCGTTTAAGTATTTTATATAATGGGGTGGGCGCCGGGCTGCTGGTTTGGAGGTTTTAATCACAGGTGCCATGCGGGGAGGGGGGGAAAGGGGGATTTAATGTTTTTTTTTTTGTCTTACTGCAGGACGGCTGCACGAGACGGTCGCCACCCGCGAGGATAACACACACTACATGTGGGGGGTAGGGGGGATTTGACTCTTTTCTTGTGTCTTACTGCAGGATAGCGAGCAAGCTAATGTGTGGAAGGCGGTTTGGACAAGGCTGGCCACGTTTAGGCTCACGTACGGTAATCGGTTTGGATGAGTGGCAACTGCATTAAGGGCAGTGTATGTGTTGGTATGCTCACTGGGTCTATTTAGTCTAATTTTAAGGAACTCAGAGGGAACTTTGAGGTTCGATGTTTAGCCACTGCCGCACTTCGCAGTGGGGTTGGATTTGATTAGCTCCGCATCCCGCAACGAGTGACAATCATGTACTCACTCTTATGCATAATTTATATATAATTTATATAGCACGGCCTTTCCGGGATAGGTAAAAGAGCCCTTCGCTATTTTATTTAATGGAATGTTATATAGCACAAACTTTGTCTCGAAGGGCCAGTCCGTTTTGCATAGGAACCGGTTACAGTACGTAAGGTCTTAGGATCAAATGCGTTACATTAGGATGCATACAAAAGAATTACGACTGCTAACGAACAAGATGTAATGTCTCACAATGCAGAGACTGGTGATATAGTTATTCCTGTATACATAGGAAAGGGAGATGTATGCCTTTATATAGCCCGGTCCGATACTAGTGATTCTGATACACGAGAGCGCTATACGTGGCACACTACATAAGCAAATGCTAAGTTACATGTAGCGAAGGGATGGCCGCGAGCTACCAATAGAAGAGGTAGCGTACAGTGCTTTACAGGAGGATATGTGTCATGGGTGCAAGTCACAAAGGCGGATAAGGGACAAGTAGCTGTGCATACTGCAAACGTGGCAGACACCAAAAAAAAAAAAAAAAACTAACGGTAGGCATGTTGGACATTTCATGGTAATGCACTAGGATACTTATCCTTATGTCGGCTAAGACCCCAACTGTCCACTTAGGTTAGGATTGTAACCCCAGTAGGGATGGCGAACTCTGCTTCCTGTTGGCCACAAACATTGCCTGGGGAAGTTTTACATACACTCAGAGTGCCCACTTAAATTCCATCACTTTAACTATTGGAAGGTTTGTCAGTGGGCGGCGGTAATAGGGGATTTATGCATCTGCTAATGGGGCCCCTTGTTTGACCTCTTGTCATATCAAGTAGGGATAATACTACATTAAATGGAAGGAACGCAAACAATAGATACACGTTACGCAGGCATTGGTGGCTCTTGTGTAATCACCGGAACAGAATTTCAAGTGAAGAGGTAGCTGTCAGTGTGTACAATAGAACCGTGATATGTGCATGTCACTTTAACTGGGGATACACAGTTCAGTAGAAAGAACGTTATGTAGGCATGGTGGCACTTGTGCAAGTACCGGAACATAACACTAGGTAAGAGGGAGATATCAGTGGGTTTCAAACTTTAGTGACGTTTGCATGTTCATTAAATGGAAGACACTCTAAACACAAGAACAAACGTTACGGAGGCATTGGTGGCACTTGTACAAAGTAACGGGACCAAACAGCTAAAGAGGTAGCAATCACTGGGTCACCAGAGTGTAGCTTGTTTGACATTTATGCTTGATATCCATGCAGTCAATCGGGCAGAGGAGGACGTTGTGGCTCACTTCATGGCAGGTCACTGAATTGACCCATAGTGTGGTTTGGTAAGGTGTCCAAGTACATTGGAGGGTGGTGCATGACTTTGTTTGCAACCATTTTAGCATGAGTGTTCTACATGGCGTTCAGGTCCACACAAACGCGGGGTAGGTGGTGTTATAGCATCATTAGGAATTGGTGCGTTAATGGTGATGGTTATCAGCATTGTGCAAGTCAGAAGCATATTATTGAGGTTTGCGGAATTGACCTTCATTCATTAATTTTATCATGATGTTCTGGGGCCATGGTAGCCATGCTAGGAATGAATCAAAGTTTAAACTGGGACAGTGCAGGCCTACTGGGATGTAATTGCTTTGCGTGAGGTAATTAGTGGGAAAACTCATAACTACGCAAGTCCGAATTATTTGGGGGCAAGCGCAAATTAAACCTAGCTGTAAGCGTCAAAGGACTGAAATGATCGATCAAGTCCAGAGGCCCGCCACAGATTTCTCAGTCTGGTTTAATATGCAGAGGTGAAAGGAACATAGTTGCAGGTATCTCTAGTTAAAAGCTGCAGGATTCGGAGGGCGCGGACTTTGCCTTTGAAGTCAGCGCGCATCACAGGGGGACAGGACAGTACTGATACACGAAAGTACGTTAGGTGCTCTCATTACAAGGCCAACGCTACTTAGGTGAAGCAATGTGACAAAATGAGCAGACAAGGACAAGAAGTTAATATGGACATTACAGGAGAAGAATGGGTCAAGGGTGCGATTCACTAAAGTGTATATAGTACATGTGTGGTAATCAGTACAATCATGGCAGACAGTCAAACGTTATGTAGGTACTGGTGCAAGTCGCATAAGTACCGGGATGAAGAAGGGGACGTAGGATGTAGCGCCATGTGTTGACAGAGATTGGTGACGGGTGCATGCTACTAAAGCGGACCACAGCCAGTCAGAGGGATAAAACTGCAATAAGGGGGAGATTCTCAGACACATAGAACACCTTGGGGAAGTCCCTTCCTGAGTCAAGGAAATGGTATTTCTTAAATGAATGGTCTCCTTCACCAATAGAAGGACATCTATTAATTTTCGGAGTGTGCAGGTAATGCGAGCTAATCGGTTATTAACTCAGTACTGGCTTGGCCTGAATAGCGGGGGGGGGCATTGAGGGACCTCTCTTGGCAGAGAATACAGATTGGTCAGATTGGTAGATAAAGGGGGGGAAAGCTTTTAATGTATGTCTTCTGTCTCTAATGCAGGAACAACGTTGGAGGACAGCCCTACCTTGGGAGGCCACATCAACTGACAGGATAAGGATCTTGGCACTCGGTGGGCAGTGTGCTGGGGTCTGGGAGTCCTTTGTTCTTCCCCTATGTCATTAATATCCCCGTGTGGGACGTTTGCTTGTTTCACTCATGGAAGATCGAGCTTTAGGGGACTTGTAGGGGTCACCCAACATGGGAGACAGTCTCGGCCTGCCTTGTTGCAAGTGGGGATTGCAACTGATTTGGTAGTAGGCATGGGGTTGACTATATCCCTTACACCACTTCATTATAACCTAGCAATACATTGTGTCACTTGGTGCATGCTTTGTGAACCTCCTAGTGGGGAACAAATGTTATTGCCAGGGCCCGGCTGCGCCAGGGAGCCTCTCTCTATAGGGGAGATAGATAGCGCACTATGGTGCTATGGGGCACGGCCCCCTTCGACAAATCCGAAGATTAGCGCACGTTGGGAGTGCATATTGATCTCCGACACAAGTTGGCAGGCACCCTTGTGTGCATCCTATTGATAGGGTTCGTGGGGGTGCTGAAGTTCTGTGCACAGCGAGAGAATTGTGTTAGAAGATTGGACGGGTTCAGGCTGCTAATTTTGAACTCCTCTAGCTAATTGTGAACTCCTAGGGCTGTCCAGTTCGTGCTTTTCGGCTGCTGCGACCGGCGGTGGCGCGTCATGGACACTTGCTTAGAGCTACCTGGCAGCAACAGACAGGGAAAAAGGTTTTGTACTCATTTGTTTAGGATAGGTGCTGCGACGACAGCTTTTCAGGCAGGGCTGCCAGTGGCAAATATAAAGCAGGTGGGGCGCTGGGACTCCAGCTGTTACAAACTGTACATACGCTCCTAAGCGGTTTGAAACAAGGGTGATTGGCGGGCATTTGTGGTTCATATGTACGTGACGTTAAGCCAATTGTACGGGTTGCAGTGTATAATCTGAATATGTAGTAAACGTGTTTTACACGTCTGCATCTTTTTATTTGGTAGGTAAATCGGTCCGGGTGGCAGGAAATGGGAGAATCCAAAGGTTAGCCCGGTGGGTTGATAGCAAAGAATGGAAGCATGGTTTTGCACCAACCAAAAATCAGGTGGATAGTGTCGCCCGACTTGCAGTGGAGTAGCGTGCACCGCGTACTTCAGCAACTATTGGACAAGGGTGAATTTCCACCAGGCGTGTTAATGGTGCATTTGGGGGGCGAGGAATTGGTCCCCTTGGAGCGCATGGCCCTGCTACAGTTAATGAGGGGCACGCTGAGCGATTTGAGCAATCTGTTGGGCTGTGCAAAGTATGATGGTCTGAGATCACTCCAAGACTGTAGTGGAAGGACGCTAGATCATGGGTGGCCATCGAAACTTCCCGCAGACGAGTGAACAGTGCCATGCGCAAATTCACTGAGCAGAGGGGATTCGGCTTCATAAGACAGTTTGTTGCACACCAATGTATGGGCTGTTTTGATGAGGACGGCGTCCACCTATCAAAGTAGGGATAGCCATTTTCCTGCTCGACCTATCTGAAGCGATGGGAGCAGCGCGTTGTAAATAGAGGAAGGCTAAGGGATGGGGGGACTCTCGGACGGCGGCTGCCGCACCGAGAGCCTTGGCGGAGTTACAGGGCGATCCAATACAGAAAGGTACAGAAGGGTACCCTCTACAGGAGCACCGGAAGGGTGCGTGAGCGATATATCCCCCAGGGAGATCCACAGTAAAAGGATCCTGGGGGACTGACGGCGCCCCGTTAGTCCTTCGGGCGGTTGTGTACCTGAGCAACCGGGGGTTGCCAACGCTCTGCCCCCCGATGAAGGACTGGGTTATTTAAGACCCAGCGGACCCAGGGGACAACACCTGAAACCTTCGTGGGTAACCTGTTCCGGCGTACAAATGACAGAGACACGGGGCACTTCCTTCGGCGTCAAAGATTCGAGGTTTATTACTGCAGGGAACACAGAAGTCACGAGAAGTACATCACATGTAGGTTCACGGAGCCTGATTCAAATTGCTACTGTGGGTCGCTCCTTTTATACAAGTTTCTCTCATAGATTAACATGATACAACTTGGTTCCCATCATAAAGGCCAAAAGGGGGTCGCTTTCATGTATTCAGGGCCCGGAACATAAGTACAGAAACATTCGGTGGTTCCCAACTGTAAAAACCCATCTTCCCACCATTAGTACATTCCAATCAGCAGTAAACAGATCGAAGAAGGAACAGAAACAGGTGTGGAGGAAGGCAGACACAGTGGGGGTATCGGAAAGGGTGTAAAAAGGGGTGGTATCGGGAAACACGAGCTGCAGGCATCAAAGGGACGTGCCTAATGAGATGCACACCTAAGACAATAGACCGGCACGGCAAGATGAGCCTCGAGCTGGGCCTTCTGCCTTACAGTGTCATCCCCCTCATCATAAAGACACTTTCAAAGGAAACGTGTCTTCCGCAAAGGCTTGGGAATCCCAGGGTCGCGAAGCGGACAGCGTCCGTTCGCTGGCTACACGAGGGCAAGAGACAAAATGGATGCCGTATCTAAGATGGAACCCGTGGGTACAGATGGAGAAACCCACGAAACAAACAAACGGTTTAGGCTAGTACAGTGAAAACGCGTACACCCACTAAACTTGTCATTTGCGGTTCGTAGATACCAGACTCGACCATATTCGTGCGAGTCGAAAGCACCACTTACGATCGTCACGGAACCTCACCGAGGGAGGGGGTTTGAGTAAATGGGCGAACGAGAGGTTCGCCGGGGGTAGGGGTTAGACCTTCCCCCCCAAACTGATAACGCCCCTAAGGTTTAACACCGCGGGGGTTATAGCTCGGTCAGGTGGGCGGGTCGCGAGGGGCGGCCTGCTCTGGATCGCCCGTAAGTTAACCCAACATGTTGGCATAATGTATATGCTAATAAACTGCAACAACTTTCTCCATCAACTTGTGTGGTGTCCGTTTTTGTGGGATGGGGGGGTTGTGTGTAAGCAGGTACGGGCCGATATTGGCACTATGACAGGCTGCCCCGGGACACCAAAGGTGGCTACCTGCGAGGGCGGCCATCCTTAGTGCCATAGGATGGCACGGACCCTTAGCGGTCTAGTGGTTGGCTGACTCGGTGGTCAGCCAGTGGACAACCTGGGATCCCCCCACGCGTGAGGTCATTTCCTGTCCTGGGGGAGAGGGGGGGAGGGCTATATAGCCCGGGGGGCGAGGGTCAGGCGTCCTCTTTTGTTCCTGGGCAGCGGCGCGTAGACCATCGCCCCCCGCCTCTGGAGAATCCCGCAGCGTGGACCCGGACTGCCCGGCGTTCTTTTCCCTCCCATCCGCTTACCCTGCTCTTGGGCAGATCGGGGTTGGGGGGGGCTACTACTAATGAATTGTTTTGTGTTGCAGGCGGAGTTACAGGGCGATCCAATACAGGAAGGTACAGAAGGGTACCCTCTACAGGAGCACCGGAAGGGTGCATGAGCGATATATCCCCCAGGGAGATCCACAGTAAAAGGATCCTGGGGGACTGACGGCGCCCCGTTAGTCCTTCGGGCGGTTGTGTACCTGAGCAACCGGGGGTTGCCAACGCTCTGCCCCCCGAGGGGGGGGGTTTGAGTAAATGGGCGAACGAGAGGTTCGCCGGGGGTAGGGGTTAGACCTTCCCCCCCAAACTGATAACGCCCCTAAGGTTTAACACTGCGGGGGTTATAGCTCGGTCAGGTGGGCGGGTCGCGAGGGGCGGCCTGCTCTGGATCGCCCGTAAGTTAACCCAACATGTTGGCATAATGTATATGCTAATAAACTGCAACAACTTTCTCCATCAACTTGTGTGGTGTCCGTTTTTGTGGGATGGGGGGGTTGTGTGTAAGCAGGTACGGGCCGATATTGGCACTATTAGCTGCACAAGCCTTGGGTGTGGGTAGGAGACTTCTGTCCTCAGCAGGAGGCCACAATGATGGGACAGAAAAAGAGCAGGTGCCTGCTGCCAGTGTTTTTGAATACAGATTGGGAGTTTCATTCCAATGCTGCTGGGCTGTGGATGGCTCAGGAACAAAGGAACCGAGAAAAACACTAGGAGCCCCAGACGTTTTAAATTCACTTAAAGAAAATCCTGAATAGAAATGGATAAAAGAAAACACATTTTTGGCAATGTTGTACAAACCCTCCTTCGCCGTCCATCTTGGGGTAAAAGGGGAGAGGGGATATGTAACAGAGAACCAAATAAGGAAGAGAAGGTCCAGAAAGAAAGGAGGGAAGAAATAATATGAATAAGGAGATGGAGGGTGAGAGGAAGAAAGGAGAGAGAGAGGGAGAGATAAGGACAAGACAAAATAAGGAAAGACTGGGGTGAGAAAGGTTAGAATGAGAGGCTGATATATATAGAGAGAGAGAGAGCAAAGGGTAAGAATAAAAGGGGAGAGAAAGGAGACTACAAAGGGAGAAAAAGAGTGAACAGTGAATTTTGATTAATAATTCAAAGTAAAGTGTGGTTGAAGAACATGATGTCCGAAGTTTTGTGGATAGTGAGAATAAGGAGAGTATGATTTGGGCCGGACACACGCTGTCCTTAGTTCTCTGATAGTCCAGCAGTCTACGTCTTGATTTAGAGGTTGGTGGGGTACCTAGAGAAAGTGCAAAATCTGTTGTAGAACCCACCAAAAGAATTTACTTCAACAAAGGGATAATATGGTAAAGTAAATACCACAAGTGTATTGTGCTCTGGTTTTAAAACGTTCCCATAAATAGGTACATTTTCTCTTTCCACCCAAGGCCAAATCAGGCTCTTGATCTGTCCACTTACAGCAATAGAACAAGACTCCTCCACTTCCCTGAATGACCTTTGGAAGAATGTGGGACTCAAAGCATTCACAAGGACAGCAATCAATTTGAACTGCATTTCTATGTGGAATGGTGGTCTTCTGGAAGTGTCAACGTTTGCTAAAGCAGGTAGTCCCTGACTGCTGCCAGCCAATCGAGAAAGAGAAGCGGAATATAACAATAGGTGTAGTACATGACACAAAGAATTTCAAGGGGTGGATGAAAATGAGTGTAAGACAAATGAACACAATGGAAGAAAGGGAGAGTTTTCAAGATAGAAAGGAGAACTGAAGTAAAACTCACAGGGGATGCAGAAATTGAGAGGATGGGAATTAAGTACGTGGGAGGTAGAAACAGAATGAAGAGAGCTTACATTTGAGACAGAGGACTGAGCGGTGCCGGCTGCCGCAAAACTAAAGAGGATGGGTGCGGGGGACAGGGGATTAGGGGAAGAGTAATTCAAACAAAAAACATACCTGTCCTGCCACCGACACTGATGCTGCTCCCAGCAGTCACTTGGGCAGAAAGCACAGGTTCCCCACCCATTCCAGACGATGCTCACATGCTATACCAAACATGAGAGCAGTGTGGGGAATGGCCTGAGCGGGCTTGCCTGACACTCACTCAGGCACAGGGAGCTTGCACCTTTTTTCTAACCTGGCTGTCAACACAGCTGGGTTGGAGAAACCTAAGTGACAGGGAGAAAGAAAGGCAGAGCGGGAAAGAGAGGACAGGGGGGGGGGAAATGGGGAAAATAAAATAGACTAAGAGGGAGAGGGACACGGAAAAGAATTGAAAACGAGATACAGGGGAAAAGTGGACCCGAGAGTGGTAAAGGGGGGGGGGTCAAAGAGGGGATTAAAGCAGATAAAGGGGAATGAGAAGAAAGCTGAATGAGGTAGGCAGATACACAATAAAAAGTTGGTATGATGGATGGAGAGACATATAGAAACATGGAAAATCCAAAAGATGCATTGGGTGAGAATATGACTGTGAAATGAGAGAGTGAAGAAAGGGTAGAGAGAAGCCTGTTCACATTCATGAGCAAAAGCATGGGCAACAGATGAAATATAGAAAATGACAAGAAAGGCTGCAGTTAAAGTGATTTCCGGTAGCATGTCGAGCAGATTCAGATCATCTTCTCATGACATAAAAGTCATAAGTACCAAGCGGTCTTACGGTACACAGACAAAATATTGAGTTTTAAATTTCGATATACAATTATATCGAAGTTTAAATATCGATGGGACATAGTATAGAAGGTAAGTAATATCGACAGTCTTAATATCGATATTAGTATGATATTAGTAATATCGAAGTTTTAAATATCGATGTCAATAATATCGAAATAATAATTTCGATGTTACCAATATCAATTTTTTAAATAAATTTTGTGTATATTATATTGTATTTATTATGTTTTATTATTTATTTTTAATGTCATTTAATTAAATATTGTCTTTTAGTACTGTAGCGGGTTGTGGGTTTATAGGGGAATAGGGTGGGAAGTAATTTAATTATGTTAAAATATTTATTAATTAGTAGGAATTATTAATTAATTTATTGAGAATTAATTTTTAATTAATTTTAATTAATTGATTAATTGATAAATATGTTCTGTAGCGGGTTATGGGTTTATAGGGGAATAGGGTGGGAAGTAATTTAATAATAATTAATTAATTATTATATGTTTGTAAATATTTTTAATTAACAATTAATTGGTAATTAATATTAATTAGTTAATTAATTAATATAATTTTGTACATATTATAAATTATTAATTAGTTGGTAATTAATTATTATTAATTAGTTAATTACATTAATTAGAGTAATTTTTTATGTATATTTTTTTGGTTATTCTTAATTAATTAATTGGGAAAAAATTATATTAATTATTAAATTAAATTAATTACAGCTAATGTGCTAATATATTTACTTTATTAATATTGTTAATTAATAATTAATTGGTAATTAAATAATATTAATTAATTTTGGGTAAAGGAGTATTTTTAGGGTTCAGGGTCAGTTTTGGGTTTTTGGGTAAAGGGGTATTTTTAGGGTTCAGGGTCAGTTTTGGGTTTTTGGGTAAAAGGGTATTTTTAGGGTTCAGGGTCAGTTTTCAGTTCTTGGGTAAAGGGGTATTTTTTGGGTTCAGGGTCAGTTTTCAGTTTTTGGGTAAAGGGGTATTTTTAGGGTTCAGGGTCAGTTTTCAGTTTTTGGGTAAAGGGGTATTTTTAGGGTTCAGGGTCAGTTTTCAGTTCTTGGGTAAAGGGGTATTTTTTTGGGTTCAGGGTCAGTTTTCAGTTCTTGGGTAAAGGGGTATTTTTTGCGTTCAGGGTCAGTTTTCAGTATTAAAAACCCCTAAACCCGGAGCCGTTTTGGTCCTGCCAAAAATTTGCCTCTTCGATGATCTTGTGTGGGGATAAAGTGAATCTCTGGGATAAAAGTCAGATAATCCCCAGGTATGTATAGGACCATCTCCTATCTGTGGTTTCCAAGACTGGAGGTAAGGCACAACATTACTGTTTATAAACTTTATTAGAACCAGGTCACCAGATCTCTCTTTCCGGAGCGGACCCAACCATCCCACCCTTCTAACACATTGTATACTACCATCAATGTCAGGGGGTAGGGGTCTATTTTTTGTTAACCAAAATAGGGCCTTATTTCTCAGCTCCTGTTCACTTTCGGTTTTTCCTTTTGTGAGTTCAGGGACCCCAGAAAGGACACCCACGAACGGGGCAGCTTCTGGTGGTAGGTGGATATGATTTGTTCCTCTTTGTATGTTCCTTATCTTGGAAGGTGACCCTTTAGGAGGCGTGGTTACTTTGTTCTGTCCCGACTTATAGGAACAGCTGTTTGCTGTTTTTATCTTGGTGGAGACTTTCTCGGTAGCTTGAGTTAGTGTGCCTGGTGAAGCCCGATGGAGTTGAAGAACACTACTTTGTGGAGTTGTCAGCGGCTTTACAACATCGCGTGAAGGCTGTGGTTGTTTGGGGTCGGCCTTGTTTTTTGGGAGTATCGAGTTTGTCCTAGTCATTTCCTCTATTGCCGCAATCCTGTCCCCAAGATCGTTCATTTTTTCTATTAAAGGGTGTATTGCGGCATTAAACATAGTCTGTATCTGGGCCAAGAGGGTTAATGAAGTTGGGGGTGCAGGTAATGTATTTTCCTTGGCTTGGGAGTCTGTTTGATTTTCGGCTGATCGTTTTGTTTCACCTGAAAAGTCCTGGGGGGACATTATAGGGTTCGTACTGCCTATTTCAGGTGGGCAGGGGGAAGTAGCCATGAGATTTTCATAGGGTGGGAATGATGTACTGGGGTGGGGGCTTGTGATGGCTGAGGGGCAAAAGGAGGCATTAATATGCTCCGATGTCGACTTAACGGCCGCATACTTAGTTTTGCATAAACTGTTAAGTTCCTCCAAAAATGATAAGTTTGGTGATGTGTCAACAGGCGGTGTTGATTTGATTAAATAATGAACCATCGACCCCTTTGCCAAGACCCTAGTCACAGTGGGAATCTTCGGGGCCCCCGTATGAGACATGTTGTAAATAGCAGTAGGTACCTATGAGGAGTGAGAGTGATTTGGCACAAGAGGTCTTACCTATTATAGGTGCACGGCCAGGGGGAGAGGCCCGACCCGGCCTCTTCTGTCCGATGAGGGCCGTAGAGGGCCCGCCCTTTGCCCGGGCTTAGCCCGGCGCTCCCGCGCGCGACTCGCGATGCGAGAGGTTCTCCTCCCTTTTGGCGGCGCCTCCGGGCGCTCCGCTGACGTCACCTGACCGCCGGGGCACCTGGGGGATGTAGTCCCTTGCCCTCGCGGCGGTCAGGGTGCTGGCGCTATTGTGGCGCAAGATTCTCGTCGGCCGTTCCCCTCACGGCACTTGGTGAGTGTTGGAGGACCTCCCTGGGCGCTCTCCTCCCGCTTGTCTGCTCCCCTGCAGCGCTCGCCTCCAGCGCTCGGCTCTCCTCCCTTTTGGCGGCGCCTCCGGGCGCTCCGCTGACGTCACCTGACCGCCGGGGCACATGGGGGATGTAGTCCCTTGCCCTCGCGGCGGTCAGGGTGCTGGCGCTATTGTGGCGCAAGATTCTCGTCGGCCGTTCCCCTCACGGCACTTGGTGAGTGTTGGAGGACCTCCCTGGGCGCTCTCCTCCCGCTTGTCTGCTCCCCTGCAGCGCTCGCCTCCAGCGCTCGGCTCTCCTCCCTTTTGGCGGCGCCTCCGGGCGCTCCGCTGACGTCACCTGACCGCCGGGGCACCTGGGGGATGTAGTCCCTTGCCCTCGCGGCGGTCAGGGTGCTGGCGCTATTGTGGCGCAAGATTCTCGTCGGCCGTTCCCCTCACGGCACTTGGTGAGTGTTGGAGGACCTCCCTGGGCGCTCTCCTCCCGCTTGTCTGCTCCCCTGCAGCGCTCGCCTCCAGCGCTCGGCTCTCCTCCCTTTTGGCGGCGCCTCCGGGCGCTCCGCTGACGTCACCTGACCGCCGGGGCACCTGGGGGATGTAGTCCCTTGCCCTCGCGGCGGTCAGGGTGCTGGCGCTATTGTGGCGCAAGATTCTCGTCGGCCGTTCCCCTCACGGCACTTGGTGAGTGTTGGAGGACCTCCCTGGGCGCTCTCCTCCCGCTTGTCTGCTCCCCTGCAGCGCTCGCCTCCAGCGCTCGGCTCTCCTCCCTTTTGGCGGCGCCTCCGGGCGCTCCGCTGACGTCACCTGACCGCCGGGGCACCTGGGGGATGTAGTCCCTTGCCCTCGCGGCGGTCAGGGTGCTGGCGCTATTGTGGCGCAAGATTCTCGTCGGCCGTTCCCCTCACGGCACTTGGTGAGTGTTGGAGGACCTCCCTGGGCGCTCTCCTCCCGCTTGTCTGCTCCCCTGCAGCGCTCGCCTCCAGCGCTCGGCTCTCCTCCCTTTTGGCGGCGCCTCCGGGCGCTCCGCTGACGTCACCTGACCGCCGGGGCACCTGGGGGATGTAGTCCCTTGCCCTCGCGGCGGTCAGGGTGCTGGCGCTATTGTGGCGCAAGATTCTCGTCGGCCGTTCCCCTCACGGCACTTGGTGAGTGTTGGAGGACCTCCCTGGGCGCTCTCCTCCCGCTTGTCTGCTCCCCTGCAGCGCTCGCCTCCAGCGCTCGGCTCTCCTCCCTTTTGGCGGCGCCTCCGGGCGCTCCGCTGACGTCACCTGACCGCCGGGGCACCTGGGGGATGTAGTCCCTTGCCCTCGCGGCGGTCAGGGTGCTGGCGCTATTGTGGCGCAAGATTCTCATCGGCCGTTCCCCTCACGGCACTTGGTGAGTGTTGGAGGACCTCCCTGGGCGCTCTCCTCCCGCTTGTCTGCTCCCCTGCGCGCTATTTTTAATGTCATTTAATTAAATATTGTCTTTTAGTACTGTAGCGGGTTGTGGGTTTATAGGGGAATAGGGTGGGAAGTAATTTAATTATGTTAAAATAATTATTAATTAGTAGGAATTATTAATTAATTTATTGAGAATTATTTTTTTATTAATTTTAATTAATTGATTAATTGATAAATATGTTCTGTAGCGGGTTATGGGTTTATAGGGGAATAGGGTGGGAAGTAATTTAATAATAATTAATTAATTATTATATGTTTGTAAATATTTTTAATTAACAATTAATTGGTAATTAATATTAATTAGTTAATTAATTAATATAATTTTGTACATATTATAAATTATTAATTAGTTGGTAATTAATTATTATTAATTAGTTAATTACATTAATTAGAGTAATTTTTTATGTATATTTTTTTGGTTATTCTTAATTAATTAATTGGGAAAAAATTATATTAATTATTAAATTAAATTAATTACAGCTAATGTGCTAATATATTTACTTTATTAATATTGTTAATTAATAATTAATTGGTAATTAAATAATATTAATTAATTTTGGGTAAAGGAGTATTTTTAGGGTTCAGGGTCAGTTTTGGGTTTTTGGGTAAAGGGGTATTTTTAGGGTTCAGGGTCAGTTTTGTGTTTTTGGGTAAAAGGGTATTTTTAGGGTTCAGGGTCAGTTTTCAGTTCTTGGGTAAAGGGGTATTTTTTGGGTTCAGGGTCAGTTTTCAGTTTTTGGGTAAAGGGGTATTTTTAGGGTTCAGGGTCAGTTTTCAGTTTTTGGGTAAAGGGGTATTTTTAGGGTTCAGGGTCAGTTTTCAGTTCTTGGGTAAAGGGGTATTTTTTTGGGTTCAGGGTCAGTTTTCAGTTCTTGGGTAAAGGGGTATTTTTTGCGTTCAGGGTCAGTTTTCAGTTTTTGGGTAAAGGGGTATTTTTAGGGTTCAGGGTCAGTTTTGGGTTTTTGGGTAAAGGGGTATTTTTAGGGTTCAGGGTCAGTTTTGGGTTTTTGGGGTACAGGGATATTTTTAGGGTTCAGGGTCAGTTTTGGGTTTTTGGGGTACAGGCGTACAGGGTAAAAATAAAATAAATTTAAATTAAATAAATTAAATGAAATTAAAAAAAAATTAAAATTACATTAAATTATTAAGTGTTTAATTTATTTTAAATGTATATGTATTAGTTTTAATTTTTTTATTATGTTTTAATATTTTTATTTAATATTTGTAAAATTATATGTATTTTAAAATTATTTTTACATTAATATTAATACATTAAAAAACACGATATTTTTAATTTCGATATTTTTGTACTACGATATTAATTTTTCGATATTTTTGTACTTACCTTTATGAAGATATGACTCCGATATTTTTGATTTCGATATTTTTGTGCCAATATTTTTGTATGTAGATATTTTGTCTGTCGATATTATGTCAGACATTCGGTCTTACACAACAGGAGCTTCAGAGATCTGGCAATAACCATGAACCTCATGCCCTTAGGGTGAACAGAGCAGAAAAAGAACGACATGGAAATATAAGCTTACCAGAATCTCATGGTGTACACTGTTTTCAAGAAACTGAGGATCCCCCTTGGTTTCTAGGTAAGAGTGAGCAAGAGCTACAGGCCCTGAGGGTAAATAGAGAGATTGAGTGACCACAAGATGTGCTGGAATCTAAAGGCACCTCAGAGTGAGCTGGATACTTGGGAACTGAGATTGAGCAAGGGACCGAAAAGTGGAATCGGGCTTAAGGGCCCTATTGATCGGTGACCAGTTTGGAGGGCAATTGATGGTGAGTCAGAGGCTCAAGGCCGTAGTATGAGGAACAACCAATAGGGTAAACAGAGTGTAAACAGAAACCTCCAGACATGAGGATGAGTCAGTGGCAAGTGAGGATCCCTAAGGATGATCAAGAGTTTGATTACCTGACGGTTAATTCAGAGATTAAAAGGTGAGAGAGGGCACGAGGATCTATGAGGGAACAATCGATCCACGGACCAGAGGGTGAAAAGATTTATTGATCTGAAAATCTGCATCAGAAACCTGTGAGTGAGGTACAATGGAATAATTGTGTTTCCAGTCTTGTATACAGAGACTGAGCCTAGAACCTTTAAAATGACCACTTCTACCCAAATTATGCGCCCGAGACTAACCACGTGATGTTTCCCGAAAGGTTGTGATTTTCAAATCTGGACCACTTTTTTTTGCATGCATGGGCCAACTCATGGTCCCAATCCAACCCTGGCGATAACTTCCTTGGCCATTGTGCCTCCTGTCTTCTTGTTGTAGCTGCAGGGGCCTCTAACCTTATAGGGTCCCCCATTCCTCCGGAGGCCAATGAACATCTGTGAGATATGAGGACTCAGAGGCTCCTCGTTACATTCTGCGAGGGAGGGTGGACAATAATTTGCGTTATGCCCTTGAGTGCTAGGCGCTTTCTTCACGAAATCTGCAACGAGGCCTCCGACCCAGGATTTCAGCCCATCTACGCCTGATGTGTGAACAAAATGGCCGGTATGGGGTTTTAAAAGGCTTTCAAACATACAAGAATAACTTGTCAGTCAACCGTACCGTACGTGCAGGGTTCTAAGCACCAATTATATTTAAGTGCCGATTTAAAATATTATAGAAATGCATTAGGACCCTTTGCCAGCTCAATGCTCTAATAATGGGTAATTATTTTTGCCATACATGTGCCGTCACGCAGTCGAACAAATTGCGGGCACCGGGGCGCGTTAAAAGGTAGATCGATTACCACTGTCAAAACCTTCAAATACTTTGATTTATCCATCTAGAATTATACATGGAATGCGCGGACCTCCCCCGCCCCTCACCCCCTAAATCATCTTTGCATTGGACGGATGCTAAGTAGCATTCGCTGGTGCTCGAAGATACCATTCCTTGCTGAAGCTGACAGGCACGGCTGGAAAATTGAATGCGCGCCCTTTTCAGCAGGAATTCCGCCCCCTATTCTGATCTAAGCAAAACTAATCTCTGCTAGCAGCAATGACATGAGAGCAGTGCCGGTCACTAGCAGGCAAGGCAGAGCGCGCGGGAGATTAGAAGCGGAACGAGGTTGGTTGCACGCCTTTGCTCTCGTGCCTGCACGTTACAACCATGGAACTTAATGGCGAGGCCTAGTCCTGCAATACACCGCGTGCTTCAGAGCTTCTGGGCACCCTTAACGCATTTGTTTCAGGTACTTCTCAGCAGATTCATTTGAAAACAGCCCATGAGGCAAGCATGGACAAAGTGCGAAATGTATATATTTTTTTCATTCAAATAATATATTTCTAGATATGATGGATTCAGCGTGGCATCTGTTTCACCAATGAATTGAATTTGACGTTCGATTTGCTCATTAAAAAACAAAAGAAATATGAATTCTCCCGAATTTGCACGGAGCCCTACAGAAAAATCTATATACAGGCGGGTCACGGTAATTAGATTGAAAGATGAAATAGGAAACATATATTAACTATTTATGAAACGAAGAGTTATAGGCTGCTTGGTAGCCGCATAGCGCTGTCTTGGTGCATGCTGTGTGCATATTGAAAGGGAAAAGACTGGTAGCTGTGAGAAGTTTACCGATTTTGTGCAGTTACTGAAAGATCCCTGAAGCAGTTCCTTAGCTCATTACATTAATACAATTTAGAAAATGGCAGTGAGAAATCCACCGTAGCAGACAGCTATGCGTTTAAGTCAACCAAGCAAATAATGAGCTCTTACCTACATTCGCATTTCTAGATCTTGGCAGTGTGTGAATGGGTGTGGTGGCACCTAGGGGCATATTTACAAGCCCCTAACGCCACTGGAGCGTCACTTTTTTTGACGCTCCAGTGGCGTTGCTCTCAACCCCATATTTGCAAGGTGCCCTTAAGCCACATGGCTTAATTCCACCTTGTAAATATGCCCCTTACCGCAGCAGTCTGCTGCAGCAAAGGGGCGGGCAATGGGTGTTGATGTGGGTGTTCCACTGCAACACCCATTGCTTTTTGACGCTGCCACATATTTACAAGGATGGGGCAGTGCTTAAAACTATGGCCAGGTAAAACCTGGTCTTAGGATGGAGATACGAGGAGAAATTATTAATTTCTCCTTGTGTTTTGCTCTTTCATAGAAACAGCAAATCACCCTTAAATATTGTTTATGTGCAGGAGGGTGTCCCTTTCTGCACATTAACAATCCCCCCTGCAGCGCTAGGCACCCTTAAAACATGGCGCAAGGGTGTTGGTGCTAGGCCACTTTTTTAGCACCAGCACTAGGGGAAACGTAGGGATGCAACGTATTTTTGTAATTACAGCGCATCCCAGCGTTTAAAAAATGGAGTAACATTGCGCTCCAACATTTTATTGTAAATATCCCCCTAGTGGGTTGCTCATATTATGGGCCAGAAAGCTAGGGTGGAGAAACTTGAGGGGACTATCACTCATCACATCTGGTATCAGCGATATCAGCCGGTATCACACTGGTATCAGCAGAACAACAACATGCAGCAACCTATGCAGGCGAGGAAGCTGGTAGATTGCTGAGTGAGCGTCCATCCTAGGTATCGAGGGTCTGATCACGTCTCTCTTCTGGGAATGGGAGGAGCTGAAAAACCTTCCGGTCCTATATGTGAGTAGAAACAGTTTCAATCGTAGCAGCTCTCGTGGGTTTTCGGTTGCGATGAACTATCATGGGGTGTTGGATGGCAGAGTTTAGATAGGATATTCATAGATAAATGATTCTGAAGCCAGGAGCTTTCCTTTGGATCTCCACTTTGTCGGCCATCTAAGTACTATAAACAAAAAGAATGGTCTCTCTCCTCACATGATCCTCATGGGCATGGATATGCAAATTCAGTGTATTCCTTCAGGAGCACTTGTATCAATAAGTGATGACAGTATAGTGGATTACTCTAAAGTTCTGGCTGATGCAATAAAATCTGGTTCTCATCAGGTGAATCTGGAGACACCATCAACAAAAGAAGTCCAGTGCCATACCCGGCAACTAGGAGACTTGGTACTGGTAAAGAAACATGACCGAAAGAACTGCTTAAAACCATGATGGAGGGGCCACATCAAATAATATTTGTGACTAATACTGCTGTGAAGTGCGTTAAAATCTCATAGTGTATCCATGCTGTTATGTTTGAGCAATCTAGTAGTTGGGCGTGGGCGGAGTCATGGGGTGGAAGGAAGAGGAGGGGCACGGGCAGGAAGGGGTTAGTTAGAGTAGGGACAGGGACGAAGTAGGAGTGCATGAATAAAGCTCCTTAAACATCTAGTGTCTGTCATCCTTATGCCCACGACACTACAGCTGGCGACGAGGGTGGGATGCAGTGATCCACTATCCCCAAGTGAAGGAGAAGAGCGCCCTGTCCCTGGGCAGCACGAAACTGTGGTCGTCGTCGCGACACGTGTGCCCCCGAAGAGATCGCCGCCTGAGGACCCAGGCCAGAGACAACAGAGCCAGCTCCGCGATTCGCTGATCGCGTGGAGCCCTGCCTGGCAAGCGCGATTGAGCGCTGGAAGAGAATTGCCCCGAGCGCTGCTTCGCGACAAAATCTGGTGAACTCACCCCTGATGCGTGCAAGTCGGCACAGTGGTGAAGAGGACCCGTGAGTGAAGCGGCAGAGTCCGGGAGCCCACCCCGACCCGTCCTGAAGGGTCCAGCAAGTGAGGGTGTGAGGAGAGCCGTCGTTGTGGTAACGCCTGCAAAATCGGCGATCCAGTGAGTCCCAGTGATTGCACCGGCGTGAGAGGAATGAATGAAGCTGAAATCTCGTGGGAGCCGAGATTTCCCTAGCGGCGGCCATCTTTGAACCAGGCAACCAGCAGGACAAACCCCTGTGCAGTGTGGACGCGGCCATTTTGAAGTCAGGCAGCACAGGGCTCAAGCAGAATAAACATTGGTAAATGCAAAAAACAAGCACTGGCAAATGCAAAACAAGCATTGGTAAATGAAAAAAACAAGCACTGGCAAATGCATAACAAGCATTGGTAGATGAAAACAAGCATTGGTAAATGCAAAACAAGCATTGGTACACACCAATCACACATTGATAAACGCACAGGAGAATGGTGGCAATGCTACTGTGGCGACCCCAGCTGAGCCTCGAATATCGCACCTTCATCCCCCTGAACCACTAACGCTGTTGGCTGGTGGAAGCAAGGGCCCCCGATGGCAGGAGTGGCTAGAAGATTTTGAGGACTATCTTGAAGGGTCAAAGGTCACTGTAGATAGAGAAAAACTCATTGCATTGCATAATTCGGTTGGCAAGAAAGTCAGCAAAGTGATTAAAGAGCTGCCGGCAGATGACAAAGGAACATACGACAAAGCGAAAGAGGCGCTGAATAAGAAATTCATACACAAAAGGAATGTGGATTATGAGAGATACGTATTCCATCAAGCTCGTCAAGATAAAGAAGAAAGGATGAGCACCTTCATCTCCAGGCTACGTCGGCTGTCTCAGTACTGCAACTTTGATGTGTTCTCAACGGAAGACGCTATCCAACTACGAGTGATCAAGGGTTTTCACTCTGAGACTCTGCGGAGAAGACTGCTGAGAAAAAGCCACAATCTTGATGAGATAGAAGAAATGACAAGGGTACATGATCAGGTGGAGGAACGCGCCAAATGCATGGAGACAGGAAGAAGTGAGAGAAAAGAACAAGCATTCCGGACGCAAAACACTAACACTCGTAGGAGATCAGGTGAACAACAGAGAAGGTCCAGACCGGCCTCTCGTCATCAACACAAAGGACGTCGACGCTACGAGTCTAGCCGGAGAGACAAGAAGGCCGAACATGCAAGAAAGTCTGAACGGTCTAGAAAATGCTATTGATGTGGGTACAATTATCCGCATGGAGATGTGTGTCCGGCAATGGGTCAACAGTGCCACAAGTGTGGGCGAAAGAACCCCTTTGAAGCGATGTGTGGCATATACAACAAAGAAAGAAGAGGTGACACAAACAAGCTGCTGCCTGATCCTAGAAGACATCACACCAAAGCAGTGCAAGACAGGGCGATGTCATCCTCTGGATCATCCCATTCCAGCCGGGATTCTCATGGATCACATTGGACTAGGAGGTCACCGAAACGATCACCGTCGAGAGAATCACGATCAACGTCCGCAGAGTCTGATTACACAGATGAATATATTTGCATGGTATCAGACCCAGATCAACTGAAAAGGTACCCCCCACTGGACATAAGAGTGGGAACACATGAGACACAATTCATGCTCGACAGCTGGGCATCCCTAAACTACATGCATGTGACAGAATATAACAAAATGAAATCACCACCTCAACTGAGTCCAGCACACGTAGGAGTATTCACCTGGATGGCGAAGAAACCACTTCCATGTTTGGGCAAATTTGAAACGACTCTCACCCATGAAGACAAGTCTGTGACAGCATACATCCATGTCATTGAAGGCCCTGAGGCTGAGTGCCTCCTCAGTTTGCCGACTGCAGAACGTCTCCGCCTTGTGGAGATCCTCTATAGAGTCAGCGATGATCCAGACATAATCCGCAAGTTCCCTAAGCTATTCACTGAGCTCGGAAAGATGAGTAAATGTCAGATTCGTCTGCACATCAACGATCAAGTGCGCCCTGTAGCTCAGCACCCCCGACGAGTGCCGTTTCATCTTCAGCAAGCGGTTGAAGATGAGATTCAGGAGCTGCTACAAACTGACATTATTGAAAAGACAGATGGCCCCACACCATGGGTGTCGCCAGTCGTCATCGTTCCAAAGAAGGGCACTCCGGACAAGGTACGCTTGTGTGTGGACATGAGACTTCCCAACACTGCCATAGAGAGGGAGCGCCACCCAGGTCCCCACCTGAGTGACATGATAGCCGCCCTGAATGGAGCCAGAGTATTCTCTAAGCTTGACTTGAATAAAGGCTATCATCAGCTGGAACTCCATGAAAAGTCAAGATATATAACAACTTTCCCTACCCACTTAGGCCTGTTTAGATACAAGAGACTGAGCTTTGGCATTTCATCAGCCGCCAAAATATTTCAAGAAATGATTCGTCAAACCATCCGACACATACCCAACTCGCTGAACTACAGTAATGACATTTTGGTATATGGCTCGAATACCCAGGAGCATGACAAGGCGCTAGATTGAGTATGCCATGCCCTTCTAGAAGCCAACCTGACCTTAAATAAGGACAAATGTGAGTTCCACCAATCCACTCTCAAGTTCTTTGGCCATGTATTCTCGGGAGCGGGCATGAGAACTGACCCGGAAAAAGGGACTGCACTCAATGCGACCAAGAGTCCTCAGGATGTTGGTGACATTCATTCATTTCTGGGCATAGCGAGCTGCTGTGCCAGATACATAAAAGATTACGCCACCATCAGTCATCCATTGAGAACACTCACCAAGCAAGGACAACCGTTTGTGTGGAGCCCCCAGTGTGAGAGGGTCTTTCGGGAAATCAAACAGGCCGTGGAGGCTGCAGACAACCTGACATACTTTAGCCCCAAGAGGAAGACCGAAATAACAGTGTATGCCAGTCCAGTGGGTCTGGGTGCCATCTTAGCCCAGTACGACAAAGACACTGATCAACGGCACATAGTGGCCTATGCCAGTCGCTGCCTATCCGAAACTGAAAGGGCATATTCTCAGCCAGAAAAGGAGAGCCTCGCAGTCGTCTGGGCTTGCGAGCACTTTCATGTCTTCCTATATGGTAAACATTTCACCATGATAACGGACCACCAGGCGTTGGTCACCATATTTGGCAACCCCAATGCAAAGATGCCACCTAGAATTGAACGATGGGGCCTGCGCCTACAGGAATACACACAAACAATCATACACAAACCGGGGAAGGGGGGAGAACCCTGCGGACTATATGTCCCGACACCCTCAGGCATCCCAGGCTTCGCCTCCGTCAATAGCTGAGGAATACATACACTTTGTAGTAGGATCAGCCCGGCCTCCAGCCATTCCATTATAGGCAATAAAGGAAGCTACTGCCCAAGATAACATTCTTCAGAAAGTGATGCGCCGGCTGCGCTCTCATAGATGGAGGCATGACAGTGAGGACGAGAATATCGATCCTCAGGTCCACCAAGAAATGCAAGCATTTAGGCACATCAGTGATGAGCTATCTGCCACCTCGGAGGGCTCCTCCTGAAAGACCATCGGAATGTCATCCCGAGGCAGCTAGGACAAGGAGTCATTAACCTGGCTCATGAGGGCCACAGAGGAGTGATCGCAACCAAAAGAAATATCCGTGAGCGAGTCTGGTTCCCGCTGCTTGATTCCATGGTGGAGGCCACCCTCAAGGATTGCCCTCAGTGTCAACTAGTTAGTCATGGAACACCCCCAGCTCCGCTTCAAATGACTAAGTTACCCAGTGGGATACGGCAAGAACTAGCCATGGACTTTTATGGACCCTTCCAATCTGCCAAGTATGTGGTGGTTATTATGGATGAGTACACAAGGTTTCCGATAGCCCACTTCGTGCCATCTACTAATGCTTCTTGCATGATTGCTGTGCTTGATGAGGTGTTTGCCGTATGGGGTGTCCCATTTTGGACATACAAATCCAAAGGGAAAATGATACACTAACAACTAAAACCTATTTCAAAACAACTGCTAAAAAGAATCTGTTGAGGTACGAAAGCTTTTATCCTCGGCCCCTGAGGGAAAACTTGCCCTATGACCAATACCTGCGACTACGGAGAAACTGTAGCAAGCTGACAGACTACAAAAGCCAGGCAGAGGACCTCACCAAGAAACTAATAAACCGTGGCTATCCACCCAAAATCATTCACAAGTGTCAGAAAAGAGCGAGGAACCAACCTAGGCAAGCCCTACTGGAGGAAACAACGAAAAACATAGAAACAACTCCACTTACATGCGTTACAACCTATAACGCGATTTCAAACCAAGTCAGCAGAAGCATCAATAAACATTGGTCCATAATAAACTCAGGAAACCTCAAATGGGAGAAACCACTGTTTTCATATAGAAAAGCGCAGAGCCTAAAAGACAGCTTGGTCAATACCAGACCCAGGAATACGACAACAAATAACAACCCCACCCTCACACAGATGTGAGGCCTCCCGCCAGTGACAGGACACTCACGATGTGGTGATTGCAGTGTCTGCCACCTTACTGACAACACCAAAACTTTACATCTAGAAGCGGGTAGGGTCTGGGAACAAAGATCCCATACCAATTGTAATAGCAGCAATGTTATCTACCTGATCACATGTACCTGTGGAAAGCCCTATATAGGAATGACGACCCGCAAGATAAAACAGCACATCTGTGAGCATAGAAGCACAATACGCTGCAAGAAAAATACCCCAAGACTGACAGATCATTTTCTAACTGTCCACCATACCCCTAATGACATGAGGTGGACAGTGATTGAACAATTGCAACCAGGTCCCAATATACAATCTCACCTTTTTGAAAAAGAGCAGCAATGGATTTATAGACTTTCGACCCACAAGATGGGCCTCAATGATAACATTCCATGGGCTTCTGTACTAAAATGAATAGTGTCCTCTCCTGAAACATATACCTAATCACTAGGTCACCTCACTATCCTGAAACCGAAACTACATGACATTCATATGTCTGTCTATCGCAGTTTCTGTGTAATTTCACATCTTTCAATAGAAGTGCACTAACTCGCCACCCCTGCTCTGATAACTCTGTGGCTGCGAATAACATAACGCCCCACTCCGCCATTGAGACGCTCTAATTAATGCAGGGTCGTCCCTCGTTGAATATCGGATGCACAACATTGCCTCATTTAACACTGCCAGGTTCTTGCACTCTCCCGGGGTTGCTATGCATTCATTGGGTGTAACTAATTTTATTTCCAGGCATGCGCGTAAGCCTCAGCCTACAATCACCCAGGCCCCTCTGACTCTGCGTAGCCTGCCCAGCCAGTGACGCAGTTCCCACGTGATCGCGCCCGGAAGTAATTTTTCTTCATTACCGGCTCCAGACTGCACGGCAATTGTAGCCGAGCAGCGAAGGTAGAAGTAGGTTATGTGCCTCTCCCCACGCCAGTAAACTGTAAGTAAAAAACTGTTCTCTATCCTCACAGAACCCCGATGCGAGCATTTGCTATGCTACGTACATTTACCGATGCAGCCACATATACTGCCCTTCGGCATTCACTATCAGCCTAACCTGATCACGGGTACTATATAATTTTACACAGAATATGTTGTACCGCGTGATGTGCCTACCCCCTGCCCGCCGAAGCACAATAGGAAACTACAAATAGTAAGCCTGCCCTCTGCCAAGCAGCATCTGTGACTCTCTCTATGTTACATGTTTGTTAGTCTTGTGTGTCTCATTTTTAAATTTCAGGCATGCCTGCACAATAATTACTAAGGGCGATTACTGTCTGGCCCATGTCACATAATTATGCGCATTAGAATACAATTGCGACCGAAACAACGCAATTCTGGAACCCTCTGCCTATCACTGTACTATGGCGATAAGAGTAGAATTATTGCATGCGACTATGCACGCACCAATTGATATTTATACATAACGGTCCTGGCTCTAATACTAAGCGTTCATGGACACGATATCATCACGCTCATCATCTCTTGAGGTTTTTTCAACACATCACTGTGGCATGATGTATGCACACACTGAGAGACTGCACGACGTAACAGGCTAGTAAGAATGATTTGCGCCTGACACCCGTTTATTTTCTCTTCCCCAAAGCTTTTTATTCATGCTCTTCATTTTTGGAGCATTTCACCTTTGGCAATTTTACCAATGGTATAGAAAGGATTTAGGATAGGGTGAGTCTTTTAGGGGACCCACACCGTCCATCTCCTTGGTCCTGATGAATACCGGGAATTTTCCCATTTGGTAGAAACATGTTGACCAACGCACCTTAACACATACAGAGATACTTAGGTCGTAAGTCCCCTTCCAGTATCTCGTCCTTTACTTTTTATCATTGTCCAGTTGCTTTTTAATAAAATTCACTTTTCCAAAGTTAAACCAGGACAATTTTTAACATCTATTTTTTGCACTCACATTCACAACCTGCTCCACTGTACTACAGGTGTCGAAGCACACCCTGGTGACGCTAGGCCACCAGGGTGGACCCCGATGATGAAGCATGTCACCGTTAGGTGGTGAGTGAGGGTTTTTTTACAAAAGGGATAATTATTCCTCCTCTTCGAAAACCCTCAGTCTAACGTCGGGTGATACTCCTTTCGTTTTCTATATTTGTGACCAGGGGAACAGGAGTATTCCTCGTCCACCGTGGGTGGACACAGTCCCTTACTCTCCCCCTTGTTTTCCCAGTGTCCCAAAGGAACTCAAAACAGACAATGGTCCTCCTTTCAATGGCCAGGAGTTTCGCGAGTTCGCAAAGCACCTTAACTTTAAACATCTAAGGGTCACGCCTCTGTGGCCACAGGCTAATGGCACCATTGAGCGGTTCATGACGACTCTGAAGAAAACGTTCAAACAGGCCACGCTCGAGAAAGAAGACTTGCAAGTTGCCCTCAACGAAGTTCTGCAAGCATACAGAACTACACCACATGCTACCACCGGAAAATGCCCGGCCACTCTTATGCTGGGGCGACCCATCAGAACAAGGGTTCCGATGTGGGAAGGTGCCCTGCGACCAGTGTCTCCGACACATATCCACCAGGAAGTGGCCCTGGCTGATCAAACCAGTAAGGACAAAATGAAACTGTATGCGGAGACTCGAAGGAGAGCCAAGTCTCCCTCATTACAGACAGGTGACTGTGTGGTGGTCACACAAGAACCATCCCGAAAAACAGATTGCACGTTCAAAGACGACCCTCTGGTTGTCACCAACCAAAAGGGCACCATGGTCACGGCGGCGTCCGAAAATAGAAGTATCACCAGGAATGTGTACATCTGGCATGAAAGAGGTGCTTGAACTGGATGGAAATCCACCGGAAACACAAGGACCCAATCAAACGGGCACAGCCCAGAGACCTGATCAGAGAACTGAAGCTGAATTGGGTGATGGTGGCATGAACCTGCAACCTAGAAGGAACATTCACAGGCCTCAGAGACTGATTGAAGAACTCTAATAAAGTCAGTTCATTTCTTTGTTAACAAAGGAGGAGATGTTATGTTTGAGCATTCTAGTAGTTGGGCGTGGGCGGAGTCACGGGGTGGAAAGAAGAGGAGGGGCACGGGCAGGAAGGGGTTAGTTAGAGTAGGGATAGGGACGAAGTAGGAGTGCATGAATAAAGCTCCTTAAACATCAAGTAAGTGTCTGTCATCCTTATGCCCACAACACTACACATCCAGCTAGCACAAAGAAAGTGAAGTCTGCAGAGGAAGATGTGGTGAAAACAGCCACTAATTCACAGTCTCAAGTTCGAGTTCACTGCATCGATCCAGAGAGGGAGAAGAAGATCCTGGTGAAGGTGGAAGTAATCAGATTGTAAGTCAGAATACGGAAGATCGAGAAACGTTGCAAAGTCATGAACAAGAAGGGACTGAAATCTAAGCTTATGAAAAAGTGAAACTGATAATTTGAGTTTCAAGAACCTCCAAATGAAAACAATACATTGTGAGTCAAGTTGCTGTTGTCGATCAAAGCACATGCACCGCTGTAAGTGGAGAAGATTTAGCAGCAGTCACAAGTGAAGAAACAGAAGTTGAGAATACACATCGAGGAGACACGTGGCGTACATCCATGAGAAGCTGTAAAAGATTGCACTGAAAGACTCAGAAACCTGAACCAATCTAAGAAAAACCAGAGACAATTGAAGTTGATTCTGAAAATAATGAAAGTGAATCTCCTGTAGTCTCAACTGACGCGAGACAACGGGACAAATAGAAAGTACACATCTTGTGAGTGGACTTATCTAGCATCGGTGTCTGCAGATGAAGAGGCAGATGTGGAAGTCTACCATTCGACAAATTGCTGCCAGTTCATCTTAGAGGATGAACCAGAAAAAAGAGCCACCTTGAACTTTAGTTAAGCCTTGATCAGCTTTTGAGCTGAGTTTTCAAATTATATCAGAGTTCATTTTTTGTTTTGCACCTTAGGTATCCAGATAAAGATAATAGGGCTTTTTTAATCATATGCACTGAATTAATGAACTGAATCTACCTGCAGTTTCTGTAACCAAGGGGCGAACATGGAATAAAAAACGTGCCTACTACTTGAATGGCTCCAAACCTCTGCATGAAGCAGCTGCCCCCAAGACACACAGAGACAAGATTGAAATGAAGAATATGTTTATCACTCATACATTGGACTTCCTCCAGGATCCATTATGAATTGGTGACCAATAGGTCAATCTCCTATTTCTGCTCCATTGCCCTAGGGAGTACACTTGTTTCAGATAACGCTCCCTTATGGCTGATAGTCAACCTGCAACTTAACTATTACAGGCCTAAAAGCTGGTATCCTTGCCCTTCTTCACCAAGGGATTCTGTTTTTCAGTCCAGAGATTGTGGCTCACACAAAGGGGAATTTGGATACTAACAATGGTGGGGAGGGGTGTGTTGGGGTGGGGGGTGAGGTTAGAAATTCAAAAGTTTTTGGATGCATTCATTGACAGTTTTATTAACTCATTAGAAGGGTCAATGAGTGTTCATAAGACGTTGTGATTCTTCGACTTCATAAGACTTAGACAAAAGGTAATAATTTAACATGCGCAAGGCAAGATTTAAGGTTAAAACCTCATAGGTTTATTAAAAAATATGATCTTTACAAAAAGCAATAGGTAATTAGTTTGTCAGGAATTAACATATTTTATATGATATAATCCATCACGAGGACAAACAAACTCTGCCTCTGAAGAAGTCAAAGAAAGTGCACTATAAATCAATTCTGAGACTGCCACAGATTCGGTGTTCTAAGGAATCCCAGAAAGAACCGGCTTGTCTCCAAAATAAAGCAGCTTTTATAATGTTTCAGGGTACTGAAGCTGCACAGATTTCATGGTATGATATAACATAACAGAGTTGGGCTAACAATGTACAAACACATAAACCAATTAATATTCTGATAAACAAGATATTTCTAGACACATCTACCTTGTAATGCATTTCATTTGTGAGGCTAAACATAACTAATTAAGGAAACACATTGATATTTTATGTAACACAGCAATAGAATGGCTAATTCAGCTAATGAACGGCATAAAACAAACATATGCAGGAAATCAGGGGAAGTTACAAAATAAAGAAACATCCTGAACATTGGTTCTTTCATCAAGAGCAATGATTACATTACATATGCTATAGTTGAGGATTTTTTCGATAATGTTCCTGAAATGGAAAACACACAGGCACACAAAGAGAGAACGCCTCACTCTCATTAACTAAACATGCACTATTATTCTGCATTTAAAACGAGCTGTCAAGGCATCCTGACTGCAACCTAGTCATACTATCTGAAACACAATTAAATTAGCCATTATTTTTAATTGGTAAAAACTCCCTTGCACGTTTATGGTGTCTTAAAGCGGTTGCCATCCTGACCATACTTAGGAAAGGGCGTAGGTAAGCTATGCCATTCCTAATAATTAGCAATCCTGAAAGCTGAATATGTCGAAATTCTCACCAGAGATCTTCTGATGGGCATGGCAAGTATGCCACGCCACGCGGCCCTGTCCAACACGCGTCCCCCCCAGCTGAAGGCTGGGAGAGTCACCCATCTTCTTGGGTATTTTCCCCGCCGAGGCGGAAGAATCAGGACAGGCCATCTGCGTTGGCGTGGTCGTTGCCTGGGCGATGCTCCACAGTGAAATCCATCCCTTGCAGGGAGATGGACCAACGCAACAGTTTCGGATTCTCCCCTCGCATCTGCATCAGCCACTGCAGAGGTCGGTGGTCGGTTTGGACCCGGAAGTGGGTGCCAAAGAGATAGGGTCGGAGCTTCTTGAGAGCCCACACCACGGCGAAGGCCTCCCGCTCAATGCTGCTCCAGCGCTGTTCTCGGGCCAGCAAACGTCGGCTAATGAAGGCTACTGGCTGGTCAATTCCCTCTGCGTTGAGTTGGGAGAGGACTGCTCCGACGCCGTGATCGGAGGCATCGGTTTGTACTATGAATTCCCGGCTGTAGTCGGGGGCTTGGAGCACGGGGCGGTGCACATTGCTGTCTTGAGGGTCTCAAAGGCGGCCTGACACTCCAGTGTCCAGTGTACCTTCGGCGGGTGTTTTTTGGACGTGAGTTCTGTAAGGGGGCCCACAATGCTGCCATAGTCCTTCACGAAGCGCCGGTAATATCCTGTGAGCCCCAGGAAGGCTCGGACCTCGGTTTGGGTGACCGGGGGTTTCCAGGCCCGGATGGCGGCGATCTTTGGCTGGAGGGGGGCCACCTGGCCACTTCCCACCTGGTGCCCCAGGTAGGTCACGGACCCTTGGCCGATTTGGCACTTGCTGGCTTTTATTGTCAGTCCTGCCCGTCGGAGGGCGGCCAAGACCTCATGGAGGTGTTGGAGGTGTTCGGCCCAGTGGAGACTGTACACCGCAATATCGTCTAGGTAGGCAGCGCTGAATTCCTCGAGCCCCGCCAGCACCTTATTCACTAGTCTCTGGAACGTGGCGGGGGCGTTTTTCATCTCGAAGGGCATCACCTTGAAGTGATAGTGGCCGTCCGGGGTGGAGAAGGCGGATCGCTCCTGGGCGCCCGGGGTGAGGCCGATCTGCCAGTAGCCCGCAGTTAGGTCGAAGGTGCTCAGGTAGCGGGCGGCCCCCAGGCGGTCGATCAGTTCATCAGTCCGAGGGATGGGGTGAGCATCGGTTCGGGTGACGGCGTTCAAACCCCGATAGTCCGCACAAAATCTGAGTTCGGGGGCGACGCCAGGGGCGGCGGCCTTGGGGGCCAGCACGACCGGGCTGGCCCATGGGCTGTCGGAGGGCTCGATCACTCCAAGAGCCAGCATCTTGGATACTTCCGACTGGATGCAAGCGCGTACCCGATCGGGAACGCGGTAGGCCCGGTGCCGTATAGGTGGGCTATCCCCGGTGTCGGCATCGTGGAGGCACCATGGGGTGACCCCGGGGGTGAGGGAGAAGAGATCGGCAAATTGTTGTAATAGGTCTTGGCAGCTTTGGCGTTGTGCTGGGGTCAGGGTGGAAGAGAGGTTGACGCCTTCCACGGAGCCATATTTCTCGAGGGTCTTCAGGAGGTCGGGCAGTGGCTCAGAGTCCTCTTCAGCCCCGCTGTTGGTAGCCATCAGGAGGCTAAGTTCTGAGCGAACAAAGTGAGGCTTGAGTCGGGTGGCATGGAGGACCCGGAGGGGGTTCCTGGGGGACTCCATGTCCACCAGGTAGGTGACAGGCCCCTTGCGTTCCACCACTGTGAAGGGCCCCGTCTATTTGTCCTGGAGGGCGCATGGTTCGACCGGGGACATGACCCAGACCTGTTGTCCCGGCTCGAACTCGATGGACGAGGCGTTTTGATCATACCACCTCTTCATGTCTTCTTGGCTGGCTTCGAGATTGGCCTTGGCAAGTTCCCTGAACCGCAGAGTCTGGTTCCGGAGGGTTAGGAGGTACCGGTACACATCAGGAGGAGCATTCTGGGGGGGTCACCTCCCATCCTTCTTTGATCAGACTCAGGGGACCCCGGACGGGGTGCCAATACAATAGTTCGAAGGGGCTGAATCCCAGGGACTTCTGTGGGACCTCCCGGTAGGCAAATAGGAGGCAGGGCAGCAACACGTCCCATTGGCGTCGTAAGGGCTCCTCCAAGCCCATGATCATGCCCTTGAGGGTGCGATTGAAACGTTCCACCAGTCCGTTCCCTTGCGGGTGGTAGGGGGTCGTGAATTTGTAGGTGACCCCGCATTGTTGCCAAAGGGACTTCATGTATCGGGAGATGAAGTTCGTGCCCGATCACTGACGACTTCTCGGGGGAAGCCCATCCGTGAGAAGATCCCCATCAGGGCTCGGCCCACCACGGGCGCTGTCACGGTCCGGAGAGGTATGGCCTCGGGATAGCGGGTGACATGGTCCACCAGGACGAGTATGAACCGGTGACCTTGTGATGTGCGGGGCTCCAGGGGCCCCACAATGTCAATCCCTACCCGCTCAAAGGGAGTGTTGACGACCGGGAAGGGCTGTAGGGGGACTTTTATTTTTCTGCCGCTCTTCCCGCTGGCATGGCAGGTGGGGCAGGCTCGGCAGTGATGGATCACGTCGTTCCTCATCTTGGGCCAGTAGAAGTGGGTCACCAGGCGGCTGTAAGTTTTGTCCTGCCCCAGGTGCCCAGCGAGAGGTACATCATGAGCCAGGTTCAGGAGGAAGTCTCTGAATCGGAGGGGGACTACCAGCACCCGGCTTGCCCCGAGCTCGGCAATCTTCTGTTCGCTGTAGAGAAGCTCATTGTCCCAATAGATCCAGTGAGCCCCCGAGGCATCCCCTGTGCTCTGGGCTGCGGCTTGCTGTCAGAGCCCCTCGAGGGAAGGACATGTTTTTTGTTCCTGGCGGAACTGCTCTTGAGTGGGGCCACCTTCTTGTCGCCACTGGGCCAGCTCCGGGAGGTCACGGAGTGGGTCAGGTTCTCCGTCGTTGGGCCCCGGGGGACCGGGTTCAGGCTTGATGTCTTCATTGACTACGGGCGGTGGAGGTTCGGGCCACTCGGGTTCTTCCGTGGAGGGGATGGTGCGGGCGGCCATGGATCGGGTCGTTGCACAGACCCATTCAGGGAGGCCAAGCATCCCCAGGTGCTCTCTCCGCTCAACGGCAGTCCAAGGAGAGTTCTCGAGGTCGTTCCCCAGGAGGCAGTCTACGGGGGCGTCGTCTCGTACAGTCACTTTCAGCATGCCCGACACTCCCCCCCATTCAAAGGGGACGCGGGCCATCTGGTACAGGCTTTCGGAGTTATCCGCTGATTGTACTGGGCATAGCACATTGGGCAAGATTTGCTCTGGGGTCACCAGGTGGCAACGGATGGCCGTGACGCTGGCTCCCGTGTCGCGGAGGGCTTCGGCCCGGTGCCCATTAATGGTGACCCACTGGCTGTACTTCTGCGTATTGGCCAGGATGGGGGCCCGTGGGACCATGTCTCTTTCGCCCAGACATACCAGGGACATGGCTGCGGGTTCCCACTCGGGCTGGTACTGTTCCTCGTAGTCGACCTCTTCTTCGCCTTGTTCCTGCCCTAGGGAGACGGCGGTGATCTGGCGGTTTAGCGGTCCTGTGGGGGTAGATGGTTGGTTTCTCGGGCAGTTGGGGTCGTTGGCGTAATGACTGGGCCGCTGGCATTTGTGGCAGATAAGGTTGGGACGGGGTCCCGGCCACACTGGAGGGCTTCCTCTCCCGGCCAGGGACGGGGGAGTGCTGGTGAGAGGCACTGTGGCGGTGTCCCGGCCCCGGCCTCCTCCTCCTCCTCCTCCTCCTCCTCCTCCTCCTCGCGGACGGTGGGACACCTGGGAGGTTCGGCCTTGGTCTCCCGCCCAGTTCCGGGGGACCCGGGTGCTCTCCCATCGATTGGCTTCAATGGCGAGTTTCCGGGGCTCGGTCAGCTTACTGTCGAGGAGATGCTGCCTTAGTTCGACGAAACAGTTATTGGAGAGGTGTTCCCATACAATAAGATCGAACAATTGCTCGTAGGTGGTGACTTGGCTGCCCTTGATCCATCCTTCTAGGGCTCGGCTAAAAAAGTTCACATATTCTACCCAGGTGGTACCTGGGATCCTTTTACAGTCTCAGAATTGCTGCCAGTACATCTCGGGGGTGAGCCCATAGCGAGTGAGGAGGGCAGCTTTCATGTGCTCGTAGGAGGTCAGCTCAGCGTCGGGGAGCTGTAGTAGGGCATCTCTCCCTTCGTTGACGAATCTCCCCCACAACCCGGCCCCCCAGTCTTTTCGCGGGACCCGGTGAGAGGTCATGGCTACCTCGTAGGCCTTAAACCATTGCTGGATATCGTCGTTCTTGTAGTACTCTCGGACGACATCTTTGGGGATGTGGACCTTGGTGTCCGCAGGGGGAGTGGAGCTCTGGTTCTCGGAGACGCTGAGGTCCCTGTTATGTTTCCTAATTTCTAGTTCCTTCAAACCACGCTCGTGTTTGTACGCGAGCTTCTTCTCCTCCAGCTCCCTCTGACTTTTTTCTCTTCCCGTTCTCCCTGTAATCGGAGGTGTTCCAGGGCTATCTTTTTTCCCGCTAGTTTCAGTTCTCCATCTAAGCGGAGTCTAGCCAGTTCCAACTCGTGGAGCCGGCTCCTTTCTGGTTCTCGGGCCTCCTCGTGAGAGAGGCCCGTGCTTCTCTCCTCCTTGGGGGTTGCAATGGTTTCCGTGGTGGCTATGTTTTTATTTTAGGGTGGCGATGCTCCCGTCTCCACCCAAGTCTGCAGGGCATGCTTGAGATCGTCTTTGGCGCTTAGTCCCGTGGTAGTGATACCCAAGTCTATGCAGAATTGCTTCAATTCTTTGTGACTGTAATCTTCCAGTCGTTCCATCTGGAATTTCGCGGTTGTTCCGGTTTCTTTCGTCGTCGTGGTCGCTGTGTGTTTTTCGTTGGTAGTGGGGCGAGTTACTCTCCGTACGATCTGCGTCGGCTCGAATCGCGCCGCTGGCCACCAATGTTAGACGGGGACCCTGAGGGTCGGCCGAGTAAGGGGGAGAGGCCTCCTGGCGAGGGTCCTCTCCTTAGATCGTACGGACGAGCAACCACCCCCCTACAGATGGACACCACACAAAGATAGGTTCTTATCTCTTTTATCAGTATTCTTTGGCAGGTTATCGTACGATACAGTAGAAATGGGATTCGAGGATCCCCTTTAATCTAGTCTCTGTGGGAAGGGGGTAGTGGGACAGTCTTGGTACCGGTTTGGTACGGGGATACCTGGCGGACAGCTCTCAATCCTCGAGCTGGAGGGTTCTTCGGTAGGGGCCGCGGCAGCGCCAGCAGGACCCCACGATGGTTCACAAAGATGAGCCGCGGCAGCGCCAGCAGGACTCCAAGGATGGTTCATGAAGATGAGCCGCGGCAGCGCCAGCAGGACTCCAAGGATGGTTCACGAAGATGGGCCGCGGCAGCGCCAGCAGGACTCCAAGGATGGTTCACGAAGACGAGCCGTGGCAGCGCCAGCAGGACTCCAAGGATGGTTCACGAAGATGAGCCGCGGCAGCGCCAGCAGGCCTCCAAGGATGAGTTCGTCTCGGTGTCTCTTGACTCCAGGATACAACTGCCTTCCTGCTCTGGAGCTGCCCCAGTTGTAGGTCTGGTGCCCTTTGATGTCCGGATGGGCCGCGGCAACGCCAGCAGGACCCCACGATGGTTCACAAAGATGAGCCGCGGCAGCGCCAGCAGGACTCCAAGGATGGTTCACGAAGATGAGCCGCGGCAGTGCCAGCAGGACTCCAAGGATGGTTCATGAAGATGAGCCGCGGCAGCGCCAGCAGGACTCCAAGGATGGTTCACGAAGATGAGCCGCGGCAGCGCCAGCAGGACTCCAAGGATGGTTCATGAAGATGAGCCGCGGCAGCGCCAGCAGGACTCCAAGGATGGTTCACGAAGATGGGCCGCGGCAGCGCCAGCAGGACTCCAAGGATGGTTCACGAAGACGAGCCGTGGCAGCGCCAGCAGGACTCCAAGGATGGTTCACGAAGATGAGCCGCGGCAGCGCCAGCAGGCCTCCAAGGATGAGTTCGTCTCGGTGTCTCTTGACTCCAGGATACAACTGCCTTCCTGCTCTGGAGCTGCCCCAGTTGTAGGTCTGGTGCCCTTTGATGTCCGGACCCTCGCACTTGGAGGTCGGGGGGTCCGGGATGTGCGAGTCCAGACACCCAGCAGGGGGGTGGAGCCAGCGCCCAGGGAGGCTGTGGGCGAGCGAAACTAGGCGGATGGGGGACCATCGAAACTCCTTCCCCCATTGACTCGCCAAGTGGTCGCTTTACCCCCTGGTCAGATCGTGGTGCCTCGATGTCGGGGCTTTGCTGGGCCTGCGGCTGGGGTTGGGCCGAGGCCACGAGGCCTGGTCGTGGGGGGTCCAAGATGGCGGCTGAGCTGGAGGCGAAGGTCCGGGAAATGGTCAGGGCCAGCCGGGAGAGTTGAGGAGATGAGGTCGAGTTCCGTCGGGGGAGAGCTGGGGGGCGGCCCGGAGGGGCGGCACTCGTGGAGGGTGGAAGGTGCCACTCTTGGTCGTAGAACAGGGGTCGAATTAGTCCGGGACCCGCCATGCGGGAGGAGTGGGGCCACGCCACGCGGCCCTGTCCAACAGTTATTTATCTCACTTTGCCATCCCAGTTCAGACACAGCTATATGCAAATTAGTCTTGACCCTGTGCCTCATGGGAACAGTCCAGCCCCATCTGCCAAGCCATGTCTTCCCTGGACCGGAAACAAGCATCCTGGGACCATTTGGTGCTAACAGCCCTCATCTGCCAGACTAGCTTGAATCCAGTGGCAAAGTGAGCAAGGGACCCACGTCTGGGCATACCCTGTCAACTTAGGGCGAAACAGCAAACACAAGGAGATGATGGACGGAGCACTGAAACTTTTCAGACACTCCCCCAAGTCACAGATCTGGGTTTAATCAATCGATCATCATTCTTTAGCTCACTTCACCACCCCAGTTCAGACACAACTATATGCAAATCAGTCTTGACCCTTTGCCTCAAGGGAACATGCCAGCCCGAACTGCCAAGCCATGTCTTCCCTGGACCGGAAACAAGCATCCTGAAACTGGTTTGTGTCTTTTGCATTTGTTACCCCGAGTGGGACGGGTATTGCCAGACGTGAGTCCAGTGCTCTCTATGCCACTGGAGTCAAGCTGTCCTGGCTGAAGAGCGGTGAAACCCTGAAACCGGTCCTAGGATGCTGGTTTCCAGTCCAAGGAGGATCTGGAATGGCAGTTCGGGCTGGAGTGTTCCTATTGGGCACGGGGTCAAGACTGATTTGCATATGGCTGGCTATTAAACTGGAATTGCATGGTGAGCAAAGAAACGATGGATTTAGGCCCAGATCTTTGTACTCGGGTGAATGTATGACATTGTTCTGGATTCTGTGCACCAATTGTTGTTTTTGAAGATGGAGAATTCACATGAAGCAAATTACTTGCCTTAGTGGGGAGGTACTTAGTGGCGACAGAGGCGTAACAAAACATGAGGAGGCCCCCTGCAAGATATGCTGATGGGTCCCTCACAATCACATCAGTAGGAGCTGAGGGCCCCCCTCCAGTCTGGGGCCCCCACACCACGGGGGCTGCGGGGGCCTTCTTTACACCCTTGAGTGGCGAACCTGGAAAAGACAGAATTTGTAAGTTTACATGCTTCTCCAAGTACTCTGGGGGAAGAGGTCAACTATATCCAGTCAGTATGTCTCACAAAGATTTCAGAGACTACAAGGATTGCATTAAATGTACTATTTACAGAGCAAGAGTTCAGACAGACAATACAATCTTACAATTTCATAGGCAATTTCTTTAAAATACTTTCACTTTTAACTGTGCCTATACTAACCCTCCCCCACCTGCCCCCCAGTTTAACTCCACTGCAGAGAAAGGTTGAGTAATGGAATGTATGTGTACAACCACAGTTACAGTTATCCCGAAGCCAGTAAAGGACCTAGAACCCAGCATCTCATACAGACCAATAACAGTGCTAAATGTTGATAAGTTCTATTCCTGAAATCATGACTGATAGGCTCAACCCTTTGCTGTCTGATATCATCCATCCAGCCTTTGTTGGATAAGGATTTAAGTCATTATATTGATTTACTTTACAACTGTGAGGAATGAACGAGCCTTGAGCTTTGTTTTTTGAAATTACAAAATGCTAATATAAAATATGTCTAAAATAACTGCAATTGAGAGTCGGCAGCACGCAATGCAAGATGGCTATTGTGCCTTAAACGTTATCACATACCTGCACAAAGGATGACTGAATTCTGCGGAAGGGGATTTAATTTCATCATTCTTGGTTCAATGACATCTTCTTTGTAACTTCTTCTGGACTCTGCAGTGAGGTTTTTGGGACTTTTAGATGCCCGTAGTGAGGAGAATGTTCCTCTGTAGTTTTCCTCATTAATGGTGGCCATCATTTGCCTTCCTGAGAGGAATTGGCGCTGAGGCGGGCGCTTCATCTATAACCCCCCCGTTTCCCAATATTGCTCACCGCACTCTGAATGGGATTCCAAGATATCTGTAACTACCTGGAAGCTTCTCTTATGGAACTAAAGGGGTTCTTCTACTCACATCAGAACCTGGTTTTGCTGACTTTAGGCATTGCAACTAAAACTATTGTTTGATTGCTTTTCCACAACATACATATTTATAGGTAACATTTTTCATGTTATTCTAACATCTTCTATATTATATTGGTTGCTTTTTCAAACACTGAAAATGGAGTCCAAACAAGCTTTAGCTCCCACAAATAAATGGAAGCAAATTGCCTCACCACCACCCTTAAAATTGAAGGTCATTGACTCACAAGAAACCCTATTCAACAAGTTATTGGAACAAATTCAGGCAAGCCATGTGAACACAGACACCATCTGCTCAGACATTAAAAATACTCACTGAGACATTGCCCCCCTTTCAATGAAGGTAGCAGACAACAAGATTAAAATCTGTGATTATCTTAAGGCTATTGCTACTATGACTTCCATAGTTCATCAGGTTGCTCCTCTCCAAGCGGTCTTACCTGACTGAGAAAACAAAAAAAGACTATGTAATCTGCCGATCTTTAATGTCTTAGAGAATATTGAGAGTCAAAGTTGTCATCTCTTCTTGAAATCCACTTTATCGAAGCTCATAAATATTACATCTCCAGATTGATTCCAAATAGACAAGGCCCAGAGTTGTGGCTTGGCAGCAGCCCTAAACCTTCCCACAAATATCCGGCTGATATCCACCTGACTTCAACACACAGAGAATTTTGGGGTGTCCTCTATGACCTGCTGCACCCCTGGGAGCATCGCTGGGACCAGGGGCAGCATAGCAAGAGAGCACAGCAGTGCTGAAGATTCAACTGTGTGGGGCCAGCCTGCGGGGAGAGCCTCAGCATAGGGCCGGCCTCGAGAGGCCGAGCTCTAGGTGTAACAGCACACAGCCAGAAGCCACAGGTCAGGACTGGCAGCCTGAGCGGCAGGGCCCTGGCTATGCCGGAGGCCGCCTGAGGAGACAGCAAAGATGACCCTCCCCCAGCAGTGAGCTTCAGTAGTAGCGCAGGCCTGGCAGAGTGGGCCGGACCCAGCCCATGGAGAAGACGCCTAGAGAGGTGTCCAGCCCGGGGTCTGTTGGGCCATTAAGTACTGCAGAGGCCGTGGAGGTGGGCCCTGGATACGTGAGTGGCGGAGGAGCCTGGGGGTCTGGAGATCAATGGAAAGGTGGAGGGTGTGAATGGACCGTTCCGCCCCATGGGCTCGTAACTTTAGGGTACAAGAGGTGGACCCCCTGGTGGTAATCACAAGAAGTTGGACAGTGCGCTCTGGGGTGAGTGAAACAGCACAGAGTCTGGGGGTTACACATTAGACATCCATGGTGGCTGTGGAGGCGGACTACTGGCATTCACCAGCCCCCCAGTCCAAAAACAATTTGGGAGTGGATGAAAGCCTCTTGTCCGGTAGAAGACTAAATGGTGAGTAAGGTGCTGCGGTGCTGCGGTGTTGCAGAGCTGCGAACTGGCAAGCCCGGGCCTGCTGTGTGAGTTGGCTCATCAATCGACAGCAGAACCTGGGCATCCAAGGAGCAGATGCATTGATGAACTCCAATCTACGTCACGATAGTTGGAAGAAAAGGTAAAGCAGCTAGCCCACAAGCTCAAAATGATGCCCACAAAACTGGAGGACTAGAAGGGCAGGTCTCGTGGAAATAATATAGGAATGGCCAGAGTCCCCGAGAGGGCAAAGGAGCCCAGTGTTGACCTCTTTTTGGAAGATCTCGTACTCAATAAACGGAAGCCTAAACGTCTCTCTACAACTTTTTCACCATTAAAAGGGCACATAGAGCACCAATACTGCCATCAAAGCCTGGGACCCCCAGAACAATAATAGCTCAACTACAGGGACAGAGACGCTATAATGCAAGCGGCCTGCTTATGGCGAGGCCTGGTGCACGAAAGTGCTACTATCTGATTTTTCCCTGACTTTACACTACAGGTGCAGAGACAGCAGCGCACCTTTGTAGAGGTCATGAGAGCGCTTTGCATCAAAAATCTCAAATACATGATGCTATTCCTGGCTAAACTCAGGGTGCTGGACAGCGGCAGGTCCTGGTACTTTGAGACATCAGAGGCGATATGGAACTGGCTGCAAGAGTGACGGACGGCCAAGCAACAGCAGAGACCGGACTGGGAATGGAGGAGGTGAGGAGATAGGCAAGCGAGCTGTCCACAGGGGCCACATACAGAAGTTGCACACAAAGGGACCTACTGGGAGCAGTGTTCTCTGAGTCTGCCTAAGTGACAGAGATGGGGTGAGGGCCTCGATCACCACTTGGCTATTGCGTTATGGAAATGGAGAACCAAAACCAGGGACAGATGACAAGGTGCTCCCCTGGGTTATCGACCTGATTAACTGGACTACCTTACAACACAGAAAGTACGCAAGTGCAGAGATAACACTTATGTGAATAAAGTGGACATGTAGTACACATGTGATGCATAAGGGGGTAAGGGGCCACTATCTGGTCAGATAAGGCAGTGCTAGCCAACCCTAGGTTATGGTAAATGTTATGATTGTATCACAGGCGCTCTGTAAATTGGGGTTGTAGGTAGTTTTAGACCTGCGGTGCAGGGTGGCAGTGTGGCAGGGTGGGGAGACTTTCATATAGGGAAATATTTTTACAGTTATGATTCCTGCTTGATTTACATGTTTTTTGATATAGCTTTATCGACACCCAAACATAATGCACATGACACAGAGGGATGGAGGCAGGGGGAGGGGAAGGGTCGGATGGGGATACACTCCTCACTACAGCTAGGATATTGCACTGCAACCTGCGCCTGCTCTGAAGGCCCTGATGTGGAACGTCAACAGCAACAAAACTAAGCACACCATGGTCCTGCAGTACCTGCAGTGACAGTCCCAGAACATAGTCCTGGTGCCGGAGACCCATCTGAGGGGCAACCACTTCCTGGCATTGAATATATTTGGCTATACCCTCCTGGCCCACCCAAGCCGGGTTCACATCGGGTTCAAGGGAGGTAGCCATCCTGGTTAAGAACTCAGTCCCCTTTCTGCTGGATCACACATGGCAAGACTCCCTGGGTAGATATTTAGTGCTGCTCCACATATATTCCACCAAGACGTTACGCTGGTACTTTCCCAGAGCTCAGTAAATTACTGCTTGACATGCCACCAGTCATTCTGATACTGGGAGGAGGCATGAATTCTACAATGTCCCCAGACATATACAAGGTGTCGGCTTCCTCGTTGAGCGTTGGCCCGGAGCTGATGTAGGTGTTCGTGGAGGCAATGGGGCTAACGGGGTGAACACCCTAAATATCGATTCCAAAATGTAGACTGCCAAAATATTGAATCAAAAATATAGACATCCCAGAATATCAAATTACTAAAATATAGACAGCCCAGAATATCGAATTTAGAGTATCAAATATTGAATTCCATAATATCAAATTTAAAATATCGATCTCCATAATATCAAATCTTTTTTAGTGTTAAGTATGTTAGTATATGTATTAACATTATGTATTAATTTTGTAATGTATGTTTAATTTTTTTAAGTAATGAATGTAATCTAATTTAGTTTTTGCGTAATTTAATTCCGTAGCGGGTTGTGGGTTTATAGGGGAATAGGGTGGGAAGTAATGTAATTATAGTAAATTAAATATGAATTTTTATTTATATGTATTTATAATTAGATGATTGATAATTATTAATTGGTAATTAATTTTTATTCATTGGTAATTATTTGTATTAATTGGTTAACAAAAAATATTAATTGAATAATTGATAGTTATGTTAATTTTATTTTTTTTGGAGAGGGTTGTGGGTTTATAGGGGAATCGGGTGGGAAGTGATTTAATTGTAATAAAGTTAAACATTATCTTTATTTATATGTATTGATAATTAATTAATAAATAAGTATTAATTGGTAATTAATTTTTATTAATTAGTAATAAAAAAATTAATTGGTAATTAATTTTTATTAATTGGTAATTATTTCTAATTATTTTTGGTATTTGGTATTGATAATGAATTTAATTTTATTTTAATATTAAATCATTACTTTCCCTACTGTTGCACTCTCTGGAGTGGGAATAAGTAATTTTTACCCCTACACTATCCAACGCTTTCCCGACTGTTACACTCAGTGGAGTGGGTATAGTAATTTTTACCCCTACGCTATCCAACGCTTTCCCTACTGTTGCACTCACTGGAGTGGGAATAGTAATTTTTACCCTCCCGCTATCCAACGCTTTCTCTACTGTTGCACTTACTGGAGTGGGAATAGTAATTTGTATCCTCTCGCTATCCAACAAATTCTCTACTTTTCTTTACATTACATTTATTATTTTTATATTTTAAGATTTTTTATTTTATTTTAAGTATGTTTTATTTAATTGTTTTTAATATTTAGTTAATTTTATATTATATTTAATATATTTAAAAAATTCGATATTTTAGTTAACTATATTTTTAACAATTTATATTTTGGAATCAATATTTTAGTACTTAACAGTTTGTAGATAGGGATTCTATATTTTGTCCTTCGATATTTTGGAGTCAATATTTTGGGCATTCTAAATTATGTCCCTCGATATTAAGTCACTGAACCGGTTAGCGGACCTATGGCGTGCACCAACCATACAGCCGGGCAGTATACACACCTGCCGGTGGCACGTGTGAGCGGGTTTCACCTGGATTACATAATTATGCAATGCACACATTTAGGGCAGTTCCAAGAGGCGCAATACCAGGCGCGGGGAATATCTGACCACTCCCCAGTGGAAGTGCTACTTCAAGACCCGGCTCAGGACTGTGCTCTCCCTTCTCGCATAGATCCATGCACCTCAAGGACTATGGGTTCAGGGATAAGTTGAGGGACAGATCCAAACCATATTTCTTAGACAATATGGGGACAGTTAAATCACACAGCACTTTAAAGCAGTGATTAGGGGCTACTCTCAGGCAGTAATAGAGGGGATGAGGAAGAAGCAGTGCTAACAATGCGAGACCATGGAACAGAAAATTACGGCTATGGAGACCCCGCTGGGGCAGGAGGGGGATCACTTACTGGGAAATTGGCTGCATCTCAAACAGAGGGAGTAGAGGGATCTGGAAGAAAACCTAGCTTGAATGCACGCCATTGCTCCGGAGAGACGACTGTACGATCTGGGTGACAAAGTGAATAAATTGATAGCTTGGTTGGAAAGGAGAGACAGAAGCAGGAATTCCGTTCTGAGATTAAGAATGCCTGGCAAACCTCAGAGTACCTCTGAGAGGGACATAGCTGAGGTTTTTGGAGACTGTTATTAAGTCTTATATCAATTTGACTCTGACAGATTGAGAGAGGACTGTGTTGATCTGCTCAGCGATATCTCCCTGTTAGAGTTATCAGTGGATGATAGGGAGGACCTGGACAAGGACCTAACAGTCAAGGAAATAGAGGATGCAGTTCAGGGCATACAGTCTGGAAAGGCAGCTGGTCAGAATGGGCTGCCTACAGATGGCAGGCAAAGTGGAGTAGCTGATGCTCAACATGCTTCAGACAGCAAGGGGGTTGTCCGATGACCTGAGATTAGCCACCATAATCATCATCCCGAAGATTAACATCTGGAAAGGTGCGATTCATATAGGCCCATCTAATTGTTGCCTTTGAAGCCAAGGTTTTGGCCAAGGCACTGGCTAACTGATAACACCCGATTATCTCTTCGGTAATCCACCATAACCAGTTGGGATTTATGCCACAGAGGAGCACGTGGCTGAACCTTCGGTGTCTCTACAGAGGCATGCAAATAACTGAGAACCGTCTGACTGAGGCCGCAGCTCTGCTCTCGTGATGTACCCATATGGCATTTGACAGTATCGAGTGGATGTATTTGTTTGTAGTATTGTCTAGAATGGACTTCGGGGGAAAAAGTCTTCCAATGGGTCAGACTCCTCTATCGTGACCCTGCGGCGATAGACAGGGTCAGTGGGCCGGTAAGCAGGCCATTCCTATTCCATAGGGGCAGATGTCAGGGCTGCCCTCTATCCCCCATGATTTTTGGGTTGGCCTTTGAGACACTCATGGCATGGGTACGCCACGATCTGCTCGTCCATGGCAATCGCAGGAGATGCAGGTTTCTGAGGAGCGTGTTTCCTTGTAAGCTGACGATGTTCTACTGTACGCACACAAGCACCACCAGACGATTCACAGACTCCTCTACATTTTGGAGTTATTCAGTAGCTACTCAGGATACCAGATACATTGGTGTTTCTGCTGGCCGGTGAACTCCCCCCTAACGTCTGCCTGCAAGGCATTGGTAAGGAAAGAAGAGTTCAAATATCTGGGTATCTGATCACAAGATCGGAGTGGGAGTTCGCATCTTTTAACTTACTCCTGCACTTGGAGAGATTGCGGAAGGATGTTCCTCATTGGTGGGAGCTTCCAATATCCTTGATGGGGTGGGCTATCCTCTTCAAGATGATGGCTCTCCCATGCCTACTATACTTTAAGAACACCCCCTATAAAATTTCAAGTGATTTTTTTCAGGGCGATAGATAAACTCCACTGCTTGCTCTGGGAGAGCTGGAGTCCACAAATAGCACTGCACAAACTTCAGTGTGGGGTGTATGAGGTGGGCCTGAGGGTTCTGGACTTTAGGTGCTACTACCTGGCGTCCAGCTGATAAATATCAACAATGATTGGGTGCTTGCAGCAACCACCAAGCCAGCCTATTGGATGGACCGACGTCTGGCGGGATGGAGCAATGATCTCATTCGAGGACCTAAAGATGAGTATCAAATGGCAGACAGAGAGAGCTTTCAATACCTACACTTAAGACACGCCTTGTCATATGCCAGATGAGGAACAGATACCCGAATACTCCCCTCTGGTGGACCGGCTCCCCCTCAACCTGATGGTGGAGTAGGCCATTTCTTTCACATATAGGAAGCTCATCAACTCTCTGGACCCCCCTGGGCCCTTTAAAGGAGGCATGGGAAACAGATGTGGGCCTGGAGGATGACAACTGGGCGGAGGCACTGTAATGCCCAAGAGAGATAGCCACACGGGCACGCTTCAGATTGATTCAACTTCGACTTTTACACAGGTCGTATGCCTCTCGGACACCCCAACATTGGTGGCGACATTACTACTCGGACCAGTGTGCCAGAGGAGAGGCTCGTTCTTTCATATAGTAGGGGTCTCTCCCAACATTCAACAGTATTGGGAAGGGGTGGCTGAAATAACGGCTGCGGCCACAGGTCTCCAGGTCCCGATGGAAACGAGATGGCATATATTGGGGATAATGGGAGAAGAGAGGTGGCCCAAACACCTTGGGCTCTGGCTTATGTTGGACTCTGGAGTGGCTAAGAGAAATATTGCACAAGCATGGGGTGCGACAGATCCTCCCAAAGTGAGAGACTGGGAAATTTACATGGACTGGTGCCAACGGGAAGAGAAGGTTGTTTATCAATGCAGGGGATGCCCCAAAAAAATTGTGAAAGATCTGGACCCATTGGAAGCAATATAGACACATATAGGCTGCAACTGGGTTTGAGCAGCGGCACTGGTGGGATGGGAATCCAGACGGCAGGAGGAGGCACCTTGAGTAGTTATTGTCTAAGGCAGTGGGGCCTATTGATATACAACCTTCCTCTCAATTCTCCGACTGTAATGTACCTCTGAATATGCAACAGCTGTAATGGTGTACTCAGCAATTGTTCAATAAATAGAAATTAAAAAAAAATACATAAGGCCCACCAAATTCCCTCCCTTTGCAAGCCTCATCAAACTAAACCACACCAAATTATATTTAAAGTTTTGGGACACCATTGTTGTAGGGAATGTAAAAAGAACATGCTTTAGAAAATGTGAAACATGAAAATATCGCACAACATCAAGCCCAAGCAGAAACCACAGAGCTGTTCATGGTTAAAAACAGTTTAGGCTCAACTCCCACACTGACACAAGCAAGGTGAAAAGTTCACTCAAGAATGTAGTGGAATAGGAAACGGGTAAGGGTTTTCAGTTAAAGGCCAACTCATGTCCACCATACTTCAAAGCATTTCTGACATCAGCATTCAAGTTCCTCAACACAGACTGCATTTGCAGATGGTATTACCCAGTGACAAGAAATTACAAAAGTGTAACCTGGATTGGTTTTTTAGCCACCCAAAAGCACACGTATCCTTGGCCGAAAGAGGGAACGTTCAATGATAGGATAACTGAGCATGCTGTCACATACCTCCGAAGTAAATATGCAGGAGCCAAATTAAAGAAAAGGGAAGCCACCGTACCCTTATGGAGAATAGGCTGTTCCCCCATAGGGCCCTATGAACACCGCACCCACAGTGCATCTACCGGCTTGTGCAGCTGCAAAAAGCTGCAGTAGGGTTTGAGAACCCTAAAATTGGAACCCTTCCACACTCTCCATCCACCACTCTCAGGGTTACTACTATGGATGCCAAAGTCAAAAAAGGCAAGCACTCCTAGGCAGAAAAATAGGGTAGAAGACCCCCAATGTTCAGGGCAATTAGAGGCAAAGTTCATACTGCATTTAGATCCAGGCTTTGCCCAGCAGGATAGAAGTGAAAACCAGAGTTCAGGGAATAGTGATGACCAGTCACATGTCATCAGCCATGTTGCAGTTGCTTCAGAAAAGGGATACTACAGGTAGAAAAATTAGAGAACAAGTTTCCACTCCACAGCAAAGGGATTGAGGGACTGCAAGGTGGAGTGACTATGTGCACAGGACTGTAGGTATTACATGACAGCCAATATCTCAAGGAAGGGAACAGGAGCATTGAAGGACTGAAGATAGTTCACTCCTTGGAAGAAGGAGAAGAGGGGCATATTAGTCTCCCCAGAGACTGTGTAGGACTGGCTATGCTGCAGTGAGAGTAGGAAAGAGACAAGTGAAGTGAGGAGGGAAGGATATGATGATGAATTACAGGACAAACTCAGATAAGTTTCGGGAAATTAGTGGACAAGCTAGAATCCATACACCAGTGTGTGGAGAGCATGGGTGAACTGCTTCAAACCCCAGAAGCAAGTTACCCTACTTATGATATCCAAGAGAGGCCACTCATTGACTTAGACTACACAAGGGGTACATGGAGACTGCCTATACCAACTGATGCAAGGGAAAGAGTGCAAGAGGTGATACTAGAGGTAGGAAACCCGAGCTACAGAGCTTGAACTGTTACAATACCAAAACACCCATGCCCAGCCAGACCCCAGAATGAGATCCAGCAGGGTTAGGGGATGAGTGATACTCCACAACAGACCAGCACAACAAATGAGTGCCCGATCAAGTTCGCACAGCATAGACCTCACTCCCAGTGAGACTGTCGTTGAAGGGGAATATAGCAGGCAGAGTGTGCACCATTTGTAGATAATTTAGTAGACTAGACTGAGCGGTTAGCTCTACAAATGAGTCAATGCCAACAAGATGGGGCCTTTGACCCACATAACATGACGAACGCTGAAGACTGCATTCTGTACCCTTACATGAGAAAATGTCTGCGTATATGGCAGAAGTACTCCAGACAGCACCATCCCCAGCGTACCACTACCCCTATGCATCAGATGCCCCTGATACATAAGGGGCCAGGGGCACCACATTATGTTCCTTGGCCACAAATGGACAAGAACAACCTCAGAAAACAGTTACCACTGCTTAAAGAGGGAACAGGGAAATGGACATGGGCATTTGAAAAACAAACTGCAGGTATCAACCTGGCATTATTGGATGTAAAAGGCCTGCTTAGTTCCCTCATAGGAGATAAAACAGACACAGTATTTTGAGAGGCTGGAGTTAGAAATGGGACCCTCACTGATACCAGGTGTGATGGTCTGGCCGGACCTGCAGTGTGGGGTCAGCTGAGGAAAATGGGCCAGACATCGGATACCTCATGAATTAATCTATGCAACCAAATGAGGACCTGCACAATACATCGATAAATGAAATACAAATTGACTCAGGAAGTAGTTCGGGGCTGGAAGTGAGAGGAGGCAGAGATGTACTGTTTTATAATGTAGTCAAGAAAGGGTCGCCTCCAGACATGTAGGACAGATTATTTAACATATTGGAACTGGAAGCAAAGCCCTGGACCAAAAATTCAAGCACACATAATCCATTTTTGCAAGAAAAAGAAAAAAGTAAACAGAAAGTAACAGAAAATGGAGCAGCCAAGCTGGTGTAGCAGAAATTAGTGCAGAAAGGAGCAATTAAAATGCTGTAGTGGCAGCGGCCACTCAAATGACTGCAATGTCTGTGGGAACAGTCCCAGGGGCCACCCAGCTACAGTACTCGCAACAGTAGAATGATATTAGGGCACAGTGAAATAGTAGAGGAGCACCAGAAAGAGTAGAAAGAGGTAGAATGTGTCTTCAAGAAGTGACCAGGCATGTGATTATTGTCAGATGTTTAGGCATTTGAATAAAGACTGTAACACATAAAGAGGGGATGAGCAAGATGAAAGGGTGGGAATTTATAGTCAACCAGGTTATATGACAGTGCTGTCACAGCAAAATCAACAAGTAACATATGTGCCCCAGGCAGCCTCCAGCAATGCCTCAAGAGCAGCTGGGACTGCCTCAGCAGATCTTCCAAACACCCCTCACTGGGATTCTAGCGCAAATTGGACAAGGAGGTGTAAGGGGAGTAAATCCTTTCCAGGTGAATCCTGTGGGAGGATACACACAATTTGGGAGTCCTCAGAACATTTCTATATGTCCAGTCTTGTCACTAACACTCAGATCAGATGAGGAACCCACCGTGATGGTAGCAATTAATGACAAGAGGTATGCATTCCTCATAGATACAGAATCAACCAAATTGTGTATTAGGGAGGGAGGCCTTTCGATTTTTATTAGATCAATGGACACACAGAGATTCTCTGGGGAAGTTATAAGGGTTCCTGTTACCAAACCAGTGGAAATGGAAGTAGGGGAGAGAAACATTGGTGGCTGTTTACCATTCTCTTCAGTTGCCCCAGCTAATTTGTGAGGAAGAGATTTGACAGCCAAATTAAATATGGCCATTTATTTGGAAAAAGATTGTACCATGATTTGTTCCACCCCTAGGGTACCACCTTCCAGAATCATGGCACTAACTGTAGATTCCACCACCAGAGACTAAATCAGAGCATGACCCAATGATTTGGAGGCACTCACTGTAGAATTATATTCTATCATAGCAAACACAACAGAGTTACTGAGAAAGGAGGTTCAATTGCCCAAAGAGATTTTTTGTCGACAACAAGTGCAAGGCACTGAGCTACTGAATGGCGAGTTGATATTGCAGATAGAAACCTTGGAAACAAAACCAAATTATCGAGCTCTGATAGCAAGCGACCACCATGATGTTTTATAGGCATGTGCCATCTTCCTAGTGCCAAGAAAGTTGGTAAAGAAGATACTGGATAAACAACTGTTTTATGATGACCCAAGAAAGTAGTTGTGATTTTTCAAGAGGACATACCATTGAGGACAGTGTTAGAAGTCAGAACGCCCACACCAAGCAGAATGTTTGTTTCAGTAAAAGAAGCATATATGTCCCAAATACCAGACACCTTGTGGACTAAGGATCCCCATGATGTTGGTCTCATCCACACTGCTGTACGTTTCCGGATTACATTGAAGGAAGGCACCTTCTTACCCAGAGTGAAGCAATATCCCCTGTCCAAGGAAGCAGATGAGTGCATCGTCCCTACTATACTCCTTGCAACACCCAATTTACACAGTCAAGAAATCTAAGAGTAACACTTGGTGCATGGTTGAAGACCTATGCCCTCTAAATAACATAGTTGTAGCAGAATTCCCATTTGTCCCTGTCCCCATATCATCCTGCGCAAATCGTCCTCCTCCAAAGTCATAATATTTTGAGTGCCTGAATGGCCTCTTGAAGAGCAAGATCAGCAAGTTATGTGCTACTTAAAAAAATGGTTATCCTACTTGCCAATAACACTCTTTTCCCTGAGAAATATGCCAAATTCAGACCACCACTTTACACTCCATCAAATAGTGACAGGAAGGTTTATGAATGTCTAAGTCCCTGTCACAAAGAGTAGAATTCAGGGAGAAAGTTTGTCACAAGCACAGAATGATTAAATGTATATATATTTGTGTGAACTGATGATGTGCACATGGTTCATCCCAAACAGGTAACCAAGGCAAAAGAAATGCGTGCCACTGACAAGGTCGATCTCCCAGCTACGCAGATAGCATGTGGTATCACATATCAGAAATAGGTTCCGAGACCATGAATGAGTCATGCTTCTTGTGCTACCTAATTCCTCATGTGACTGGTTCAGATAAACTGTACTCCACGAAAGAAGTACCACCAGACATAGCTCAATGTTAATTACATCTTTACTTTTGTAGAATTGAGGCCCAAATGCAGTTAGCAAATGTCAAGGGAGTATACGCTTCCTAGTTAATGCTACAAAATATGACACTCTACCAGAAGCACTATACATTCTCAAAGAAAGGCAGGATATCTGGGAAGAATTATCACACATGATAAAGACAGGTCATCCCACCATTGTAGATTGGAGCCATATGGTCCTAGATTTAGGATTTATAGGAGTAGCACGCCCACCAACTGAGTGTAACAACTATTTTGTAAGCCCATTACCCCCAGACTGTGTTCGAAGATCAGGGCTTAGAGTGACAGGTCCAGTCATTGCTCATAATTAGTGGCATCCCAACATTGAATTTCCTGTAGGGCCATGTCTTTATGGAATGGTACTGATGTCAGCCAGGGTGCATTAGGGAAATGCACACCTACCTGGGATGAAAACATCTTGTGTTACACATGGGTAGATTGCACTGTAATTCCCCAAACTGTCATGAAACTAATTTCTGCTTCCTTATGTTCCAGGGGAATTGGCGCCATCAACGCAGGTCAAAATATTGGTTGTATGATCACAGTATTCCAAGCCAACATGAATGGGGCACCTCCAGCCTCAGGGATTTGTTTGAGCAGTGTGGAGACCTGCTGTACACACAGTTTGCACCAAAACGGGGGAGGGATTTGTTCCATTATGACTTTGCACATTCTAGTTTTGGTAATTCATGGAATAAACATTTCCACTTTGCATAACCACCACATGAGCTGCCCAATGACCTTACTACACCACAACCAAAGGAAGAGAACTGCAGAATATTATGGAACAAGCAGCTGGAAGAAAGTTTCCCAGGGGTTTGTGCAGTAAGGGATACCTTGCTGCACAAAATCAATGGAGGCAGTTTCAGCCTTCTATGTGTGCTGCAGAATGCAGCACACTTAAAAAGAGGAAGCAATGAGGAGAAACAAGGATATTTTTCCTGGATGTGCCTCCCTAATGCAGTGGTGTAAGAATCTGACTCATTCCCAGGTTTACGGTTCTTCATAAATCTGTCAATGCTTTGGATTCTATGGGTGTTGCGTAGGAACACCCACAGCAACACTCATGGATCGCCCCTTTCACAAAGTGTTCTGCATGAAAGGGGCACATATTTACAAGGCCATGCAAAGCCACATAAAGTGCTTTGCGTGGCCTTGCAATTATGCTGTGGCACATTGCGCTGAAAGAGTGTAAAAAAAGTGAAAATCCAACGGCGCAAAAGTGCTGCTAGGGCCTCGTGAATGAGGCACAAAGAATTTACCTTCTTTTTGAATACGCATTCCTTCTTCTCTAGGATTGACTACCTCTTGTCCTCAAGTAACTTATGTCACATGATTACTGACTCCACCATACTGCCTATTACAATTTCTTACCATGCTATAATTTCCTCCTCTCTATCTTCCTTAAATTTATGCCCTACCAGTATGGGATTGAGAATGTACTCCCAAAAATTGGCCTCTGTCATAAACAATTATTTTATTAATAGTAACTCTACAGATAATTCCAAAATTATCCATTGGGATGCATTTAATGCAGTTTGATGAGCCACAATATCTATTATGGCTCATGAAAATAAAGCTTTATTGCTCATCTGTCCACGTTTGAAAAACATGTAGGAGTTCTTGAAAGACTTTTTATTTCTTCACAGCATCCACAACACAAATTTATCTTCTCCTCAAACAAATCAGGCCAACTTTTAGCCAACTACCTACGCATTAAAAAATAAATAATTAAAATACCTGCCATTAAAAGGAATGAGGGTACCTTACCACTACAGAGGCGTTATTAAATGAGTTTTTATCTTTTTTTACCTCCTTGTATAATAAGCCTACACCCTTCCAAGATGATGTAATAAATACATTCCTTAAAACATGCCAGATACCTCAAATACGTATAGACTTACCTTAGAAAATCCTTTGATATTCAAGAAATTAGCATGGCCATCAAATTATTTAATTCCAATAAGTCACCCGTCCAGATGGTAGCTATACACTTGCTCCTATTCTACTCTAATTATTTACAGAATTCCAAAATACTTCCATGATGAGTGGTTCTTTTACTGAGGCCACAATTGTTGTTCTCCCAAAACCAAAAAAAATTCTACTTTGGTTCCCTCTTATCTTCTGATATCCCCTTATTAACCAAGATTGCAAAATATACGCTGACATTTTTGAAAAAAGATTACATATACTCTCCTCAACTATCCAACCTGACCAAACAGGATTTATTAAAGATATATTGGCAGCTCATAAGACTTGTTTATTGTGCCATGTTCTTTCTTTTGCCAAGGATCTTAATTATCCGGTAGGTTTATTAGCCTTAGATGCAGACAAAACATTTGATCAAATAAATTGGCAATTTCTATTTAAATCATTAGAAACATTTCATTGCTGCCCCACATTTTTAAACATGGTTAAATCATTATACTCAGCACCACCTGCTTTAATTTGTACCCTTTCTACTCCATTCAATCTATATAGAAGTACACACCAAGGATGCCTACTAAGGAGAAGTGTGGCGCAGCGGCCAGAGCGGATGACTCCAGAGTACGAGGCCCGGGGTTCAATCACCAGCGGCAGCTCATCTCAGCATCAAGTGACTCTGAGCAATAGCTCACTTAATCTCCCTGAAGGTCCCAGTTCCTTGAAACCCTTGAGGGTTGATATGTTTGTGCTTTACAAATTCTAATTATAGGTTACCCACTATCCCCTCTATTATTTCCTAGTGCCATTGAACCTCTCTTATGCTCTTTCCACATTAATGAACAATATATTGTTGTTGTTTAAAAAAAATCCTCAGCTAAAAGTTCCTGCCTATGCTGATGATCTTTTATTATATGTAAATGATCCTGTTACTTCTTTACCCATTATACTTGATGTTATTCAATGGGATGAAGATGTCTCCAGTTATTCTTTATATATCAATAAAACTGAATTATTTTCATTAAAAATGTTATGTTACTCTACAATGATAGCACGCACCAACATCATATGGTCACCATCAACACTAAACTATCTGGGGAATACTTTTGCTGACTCTATTAAAAATACCATTAAAATGAATTGCTCTCAAATGCTAAATGCCATGAAAGAGAAATTAGATAAATGGTCAACCCTTCATTTAAATTGGTGGGGACATATTGAAGCACTTAAAATAACTATTACCTCACAAATTCTTTGGAATTTATTTATGATACCCTTAGGTATCTCCTCTACTTTATTTACCAAACTATATAAATGAAATACTAAATTTATTTAGAACAACAAACCTGCACGTATTAATCTTAAACATTTTGAACTTAAAAAAAAACATTACAAGTTCCCTAATGTCAATCAATCAGGTGTTTGTTAAGTGCGACTACTCAACCGTAAGGGTCTCAAGGTGCTGGGGGGGTTGAGGGGGGAGTCGCAGGTTCCAGTCCACCAAGGAGGGGGTTTGTTGAAGAGCCAGGTTTTGAGGTTTCTTGCGAAGATGGGGAGCAATGTTATCTGTCTGAGGTGGAGTGGAAGGTCGTTCCAGGCTCTCGACGCGTGGGAGGAGAAGGAGTGGCCTCCCGATTTGGTCTTTCTGGTGCGGGAGACCACAGCGTAGGAGAGCTGGGCTTATCGTAGGGTCCTTTGGGGTGCGTGGAATTTCAGTCAGCTGTTCAGGTATGCTGGTCCTGTGTCATGGAGGGCCTTGAGAGCGTGGGTTAGCATCTTGAAGGTGACTCTAGTTTCGATGGGGAACCAGTGGAATGTGTGCATGTGCTGGGAGATGTGGTGGTAGTGTCTTGGCAGGTTGAGGACCAGTCTTGTGGCGGTGTTTTAGATGTTCTGTAGCTTGCGTTGAGGTTTTGTTTATGCAGGCATAGAGTGCGTTGCTGTAGTCAAGCCTGCTGGTGACCAGGGCGTGAGTGACGGGCTTTCTGTGTTCGAGGGGGATCCATTTCAAGGTCTTACGTAGGAGGCGGAGGGTGTGGAAGCAGGAGGACAAGACAGAGTTGGTCTGGCGGTCCATTTTGCGCTCAGAGTCCAGGATGATTCCCAGGTTGCGTTGCGTGTGTGGTCCGTTGGGGTGGGCGGGTTTCACCAGGTGTCGTTCCAGGCATTGGGGTTTGGGCCCATGATGAGTACTTCCATTTTGTTGGTGTTTAGTTGTAGGCAGCAGTTTTTCATCCATTTGGCGACAGCTTCCATGCCTTCTCAAAAGTTGTGTCTGGCGGTGTTGGGTTTTTTGGATAGGGAGAGGATGAGTTGGGTGTCGTCTACGTATAAAACAATGTTGAGTCTATAGGTTCTGACGATGGGGGCGAGCGGAGCCATGTAGACATTGAAGAGAGTAGGGCTGAGGGAGGACCTCTTGGGGACTCCACAGTTGGTAGGTGTAGGGTCCGAGAGGAAAGGGGGGGTGTGAACCGCTGCGTTCTGCCGGAGAGGAAGGAGCGAATCCAGTCAAGGGCCTTGTCTTGGATCCCTGCGTAATGGTGTCTGCGTATTAGGGTGCGGTGAGAGACTGTGTTGATCGCCGCTGAGAGGTCGAGGAGGATGAGGGCTGCTGTTTCTCCTTTTTCCAGTAAGATACATATGTCGTCTGTTACGGCAAGGAGCGTGGTTTCCATACTGTGGTTTTTTCTGAAGCCGGATTTGGAGGAGTCGAGAATGTTGTGCTCTTCGATGAATATGGCGAGTTGACTGTTGATGGCTTTCTCGATGACTTTCGCTGGGAACGGGAGCAGGATGATGGGTCTGTAGAGTTTGAGGTCAGTGGCGTTTCTTCAGGAGGGGGTTGATCTCAGCATGTTTCCAGTCGTCAGGGAACGAGGCGGTTGCCAGGAAGAGGTTGATGGTATGGCAGGCATGGGTGCCATGGTGTTGTTGGCTTTGTTGAAAATGTGGTGGCGGCAGGGGTCTGTGGGGGCCCCGGAGTGGATTGACTTCATCGTCTTCAGTGTGTCTTCAGTGGTGAGAGCTGTCCAGTTGTCGATCACTGGCTTCAGGGTGTTGGTGAGGGTTCAGTGTGTTGGTTGTCTTTGTCGAAGTTGTTGTAGATGCTCTTGATTTTGTGGTGGAAGAAGGTGCTGAGTTTTTCACAGAGGTCTTGTGAGGGAGGGATGTCGGTGGACTCGCTGGTGGGTTGGGCGAACTCCTTGATGATGTTGAAGAGTTCTTTGCTGTTGTGTTTATGAGTGGAGATTCTGTCTTCAATCGCTTTTTTTCCCCATTTTTCTGACGAGTTGGTAGTGGGTGTTGGTGGCGGCTCTGAAGTTGTTGAGGGCTTCTGTGGATTTGGTGTTTCTCCAGGCCTTTTCGAGGCGGCTGCAAGTGCGTCTGGACTCTCGAAGTTCGGTGGTGAACCATCTAGCTTTCTTGGCATGGGTGTTGTTGTTTTTCTGTACAGGATTCAGGCTGAGGCATTGGGGGTTGTCATTTTCCGCAATGGTTGGGGTGGAGTTGGTGAGTGATGAGGTTAGCTGGTTGTCGATGATTCTGGTCCAGTTTCTTCATGGGAACAGGTGCTGGTGCCAGTGGATGGTGGGTGTTCTGAAGGTGAAGTGGACGCATCAATGGTCAGTCCATGGGAGTTCGGTGGTGTGGCTGAAGGTGATGGAGTTTCTTGTTATGAAGAGGGGGTTGAGGGTGTGTCCTGCTGAGTGTGTGGGTTCGGTCCCGATCTGGCGGAGTCCAATGTTGTGGAGGTTGTCCAGGAGAGATGTGGTGCTGGGGTCCAGTTGGTTGTCGAGGTGGAAGTCGAGGTCTCCCGATAGTGTGTAGTTGGTGGACGTGATGGCATTCGGGGAGATGATGTCCGTGATGGAGTTGGTGAAAAGTCCGCGGGGTCCAGGGGGTTGGTAGATGAGGGTTACTCGGAGGTTGGAGGTAGGGTGGCCAGTATCTTGAAGTGAAGGTGTTCCATCAGGTCAGTGGGCTCGTCGGGGAGCGTGCTCAGGCGTAGGGTGGATTTGTGGACGATGGCGATTCCTCCTCTTGGGCGGGTGGGGTGGTCCTTGCTGGAGATCTTGTATCCTTGGGGAATGGCAATGGTGATGTCTGGTCCCGAGGTGGTGTTGGGCCAGGTCTCGGTAAAGAATGCTATGTCCGGGGTGGTTCTGTCGAGGAGGTCCCAGATTTTGGTGGTGTGTTTGTGAAGGGATCAGACGTTGAGGAGGATGCATTGCAGGATCTTTAGTTTGGTTGGGATCTTGCGGGTTGGTTGTGCTGAATTAGTGGTCTTGGCGGTGCTGCAGGTGTGCCGGCAGCAGTGACAGCTGATGGGTCCGTGGGTGTTGGCTGGTGATGCTAGCTTGCAGTAGTTGGGCCTGGGGCGAGAGCATGGAGAACCTCTGGGTCGTAGCTTTGGCGGTGAAGAGATCCAGTTCCCGGTGCTGGTCGCAGTCGGGTCGCGGACGGGCGCAGACGGGCCTGCCTTTGGCGCTCCGGAGGTGAGGCCGCCGTGCGGGCGTGCATTTCCGCCATTAAGTAGGGTGGTCCAGAACCTATTTTTTAATAAGCTGATTCAATCAGTGCATATTCAAACATGTATAAATGAATAAATGTTTGAATATGCACTGATTGAATCAGCTTATTAAGAAATAGGTTCTGGACCATTGTTTATTCTTATCGCATTATACTCAGGTCCGTATCCTTTTGGGTTGCCCCATTTTCATTAATGGCCATTAAGTAGGGGACAGCTGGGAGGCAGGAGCGGGGAGGGGAGCTGGATTGGGCCTGTCACACTGGTCATTCTGGGGGGAGGGGCAGCGGGGGCAGTGGGGGCAGCAGCGGCAGGGAAAACGGGCTGAAAAAGGCAAAAGGAAAAAGGCAAAAAGAGAGAGAAAAGTGTAATTAAGGCAGCAAAAGTGCAAGAAAGAGTGGATGAAAGACACAGAGGACACAGAAGGAGAGTGAAAGGGGGAGATTGAGATGAGGGTAAAGAACAAGTGAATAACGGCCGAAAGACACAGAAGGATGGTTAAGGGGGGGGGAGCTTGAAATGAGGGAACCATGACAGAAAATGGAGGAAAGACTCAGAAGGAAAGTGAAGAGGGGAGATAGAAGTGAGGGGAAAAACCGAGTGAAAGAGAGAAAAAGCAAAGCGAGAGAATGGAGACAGAGGTCCACTGGACCACCAGGGATGAGGTGCAGGTGAAACCTGCGGGTGGAGGAGGGCCTCAAATACCAACGCTCAAGAGTGCAGGGGCTCAGGGGAAGGCCTCACTTAATGGTGGAGCTGTGAGGGAGGGAGAGCAATTTCACTGACAATGAGTTAGTGGTCTTAATCGCCTGTCCCCGCAGTTTCCACCATTAAGTAGGGGTCGGGGAGTGCTGAACAGATGGGAGGAGGGAGAGGGGAGGGGAGCTGGATTGGGCCGGCTGCACTGGTCGTGCTGGGGGGGGGGGGCGTGGGGGTTGTGCAGCAGGGAAAAACTGACTGAAAAAGGCAAAAAGAAAGAAAAGTGCAAAAAATGCAGCAAAAGTACAAGAAAGAGTGAAGGAAAATCACAGAGGACACAGAAGGAGAGTGAAAGGGGGAGATTGAGATGAGGGTAAAAAAAGAAGTGAAAAACAGAGGAAAGAAACAGAAGGATAGTAAAGGGGAAGCTTGAAATGAGGGGAAAATGACAGAAAATGGAGGAAAGACCGAGAAGGATAGTGAAGGGGGGAGATAGAAGTGAGGGGAAAAAAACAAGTGAAAAAGGAGAGAAAAGGCGGAGCGAGAGAATGGAGACTGAGGTCCACAAGACCACCATGGTTGAGGCACAGGTGAAACCTGCAGGTGGAGGAGGACCTCGAACACCAACACTCGAGTGTGCAGGGGCTCGGGGGAAGGCCTCACTTGATGGTGGAGCTGCGAAGGAGGGAGAGCAATTTCACTGACAATGAGTCAGTGGTCTTGCTTGTGGTTGTGAAGGGGAAATTGGCTTACCTGATTTTAAGAAATACCACATATATTTTCTTATTGCACAAAGTTCACTATGGTTTCAAAATATTGATCCGTCTAATTCCCCCAAATGGCTTACATTGGGAAAAAAAACGTACTACAGCCTATTCCTTTACCTGCGTTTTTAACAATGGCCAACAGCAAATTTGGTAACATTCACCCATTATTGCAAACTCTAAAATTGCACTCCTTTATTTTGATGAAAAATGTACTATCATCATTAAATCATCTAAAAAAGATTCCCTTTAGTTTAACCTCAAACTAAAATTGAAGAAACATATTTCTTTTTGAAGCTAATGGATTAATGTTGGTACTTTTTATATTACTGATATTTGTCAAGGAAATATGTTACGTTAGTTTGACAAATTAAGCACCAAGTACCATTTACAACAATCTGAATTTCCTAAATCAGAATTACTCTGTAATACCATCCCTAATATTTATTCTGATTCGTTACTTTATGCTAAGTTATCTAATATGGAGTTCTATATAGGACTGTGTAGCCTAACAGGCCATATAGCTTTTGAAGTGAATAAAAAAACGTTCTGCTCATCCTTCCACTTTTATGGCTCTAAATCAAAAATGGTATTCAGATACAAAAATACAATCTACAAATGTACAATGGAAATCAATCTGGTTAACTAATACCGCTATTTATCTCCCAGCCACTTCTGTACAAACTATTATCTTTTATATCAATATTTTTTGTCTCCAGTTAAATTATTCAAAGTTAAACTCTTAGGTTCCCCAAACTGTTCATATAACATAACTGCTACTGGCGATCTACAACATATAATATATGATTGTCCTATTCTTTTTAAATGTCGGTTTGGTGTTTGGAATATTATCACCCAGATGTTTAAAATCCAATTACCTGTATTGTTTGCTATTTTAATCTACAAATCTTATTTTTTTTAAACTGTATATCTCCTGATGATTGTAAAGTCTTAGATTTTCTTATTTCTATTGCTATTAAACTAATTACTTCAAATTGGAAGGATGCAAAATCTGGCGTTTGTTAGACTCGCATAATAATACATCTAAAAAGGTATGCTATCTTATTTTATTGGATACTTTTCACTGTAGCCCCTTTTTTTGTATTACTTTGTTTCTATTTAACAATTGACCGGGTTCACTATACTGATTTAAGTTGATTATCACATGTTTCTCATATAATTTATTTCATATTTCTTTTCTTGCAGTAATATTTGTTGTATTGTGTTCACTGTCTACTATATTTAAAATCAATAAATACACCTGAACTGAAAAAAACAAAATAAATACATAAAATTGTAATTGAGATCTCAACAGTTTCATAAATAAAAGTGAAGGCCAATATACATCTGGTCCGTAATAGGGGTGGCCCATGGTAGGTGTACGTACTCTGTGAGAGGGCTGCTGTTATGGAGGAGGCCTCTGGCATAGGTGCCGATGTGACCTGCTCTCTTCAAGTCCCCTCCAAGCCTAACACCCAAAGCCTGCAGAGCACAGGTCACCATTTCAATTCAGATGTGTATAAGAGCTGGAGGTCGTGAAGTTCTAGTGGTTGCTAGCTTAACTGATGCTTGCTCTCTTTAGGAAGAGCTGCTGAACGGCTAACCTTGATGAGAATCTGAAGCTTGCCCAGCCTTGTTCATAGCCATTGCCCAATGATGCATGTGAGCCATAACATACATCACTAAGCAGTCATCACATTTTCCTACATTCGCCGGGCAAAAAGGAACAAATGAATAAAGGTGAGCTAAAAGGGATCACACTGTTTATCCTTGGAAGCTCTGGAGGCAAAAAGCAGGTGACAGGGTGTAGTGACCACTGATGTAGGGCACTAGGACCCTGTGGGTCATAGGGCAGTGACCAGGTCACTGGACAGGACTTCCTGTGGACGGACAGGAAGCGGGCAGTAGATAGGAGGACGAGGACGAGGGCAGACGTGCCTAGACCAGCAGAGCATATATGCAAATAAAGACGTGTACCAACCTCCATACGGTGTCCTGTGTGTTCCCTGACGATCGTGCACACCAAGATATGACAACTGGCGACGAAGGTGTCTAAAGACTCGACGCATGTCCATCGTGGAATAATCACCGAAGAAAACCAGGAGCCCACCCTGGATTGGCATCACGGGAAAAAATAGAAGAAGAGCGGCCCCTGAATCGAGCACGGTGACGCGGGAGCCCACCCCGACTGGCAGCAAGATCGCCAACTGATCCGGTAAGCGCTAGGCAGAAGCGCGCGAAAGAGAATAAATCGGCGCGAGCTCTCGCGAGAGTCTCGGCGGCCATTTTGGGGTCAGGCGGTTTGGACCAATCAGCGAGCAGGAAAGTGGAGCGGCCATTTTGAAGTCAGGCGCAAGGGGATTGGATTGGAAATCTTGTGGGATTCTCGGCGGCCATGTTAAGGTCAGGTGTATAGACCAATAGGAAGCAAAGAAAAACAGGCGAAAACTCGAGGGACAGCGTAAATAAGGAATAAAAGCACCGAAAAAGGTGGAAAAGAGGCAAACAAGAAGGAAATAAAAGGGCAATAGAAATAAAAGTGTCCTACAAAAAAAAAAAAATAAGAGGAAACAAAGAGCAGCCACTAGAAAGGCAAGATAAACAAGAAGGCGATAGGAGCAAGAAAGAAGGAGAAATACTGCCACAACAAGGTTGAGAAAGCAAGACTAAAACAAGAATAAAGTAACAAAGGATCGGAAACAAATAAGTACAAAGGCAACAAAAAGAAAAGAAAAAGAAAGAAAATGCCAGAAACAAAGCAAAGTGCGCAATATCGCAGACCAATGCCTTTCAGTGTATCAGAACCACAAGTGGGAATACGATGGGAGAAGTGGATTGTGAAGTTTGAGCGATACATGGAGGCGACTGGTGTAATAGAAGAAAAGAAACTAAGACTATTCCTAAACCTAGTGGGGGATGAGGTGGATGACCTCCTCATAACACTGCCAACGAGCGAAACAAAGACCTACGAAAAATTGATAAAATGTCTAACAACCAAGTTCGACCCTCAAAGAAACATCGATTTTGAAAGGTATAGTTTCAACATGGCATTTCAACAGCCGGAGGAGTCAATGGACGATTTTGCAACAAGGCTGAGGAAGCTAGTGGCCCATTGCGAATTCGACAAATATGACAATGAAGAGTGCTTGACACCTTCCACACGAGTATGAATTAGCAACACCTTAAGAGCATGGTATGAGTTTTTTAACTCTAGAGGTATTCTATGTGATACACAGTAATTAATTCCCTGTTATATGTTCCCCTTGTTTACGTTTTGCAGGCTTTTATCAGGCAAACAATGGTAGTCCTGATGATGATCCGTTATCCATGAAAGGATCGAAACGCTGTCGACATGATATGTGGGCTTAACACTAGTTCACTATTATGTGCATAATATGTTTTGTTCCCCACATATGTGAAGCAAGTATATTACAGAGTCCCCTTCTTGCTCCATTTCTCGTTTACATGCGGTGGTCCCTCGGGTGAGGAAGGCCCGCACGGGAGGGCGCTCTTTCAGCTGCAAAGCCCCACAGCTGTGGAACTCGCTTCCTCTTTCGCTGCGCAGCACTGCCAATTTGTTCCAGTTCAGGAAGAGCCTGAAGACCTAGCTTTTTAATCTTTAGGCTGTTCTTATTGTTTCAGTTTCAGTTCTTTCTCTCATTCTTTTGCTGTGTTGTGTTATTTTTATTCTGAGATGCAGGTGGAAAGCGCCGGGACACTCTTTTCGAGTTGCCGTGCGCTATACAAGAACGCTGTAACATAACATAACATAACATAACATGCCTGATGTATTTGTATATGTCTGTATTGTCCCTGAGTCTGTGTAAGCTTTGAGGATACAGGACTGTGTCCCACTGTTTTATTGCTCCTTTTCAACTGGTTATATGAATTATTGAATACATTTTTCAAGTCCGGCTGGACTTTTTTTGCTATTATAGTGCACATTGTGGCCTATAATTATTATACCCTTCTATCTTTGTGTCAAGGGCCATTGTTTTTCGTAAAATTGATACCCCAGGTCCTTGCCTACTTAGTGGGTTCCCTTGTTCTTTATAGTACCATCAAAAAGGTGGCACCACAATGGCAGAAGAATATCTAAACTTCATCGTGAGACAGAACACTCCGGCATCAATAACAAGTGAAGAACTAGAGCGAGAAACAAAAGGAGACCCGACAATGAAGGCCATCGGAATGATGGTGCGGCAGCAGAGATGGAGACACATCAACAGCAACACTACGCCAGAGGAAGGAGTCAATAAAGAAGAACTACTGGCATTCAAAAAGATAAGCGTAGAGCTGTCTGAAACAGAAAACGGAGTCCTAATGAGGGGCTCAAGAATTGTAATACCATGTCGATTGAGAAAGAGAACAGTTGAGCTAGCTCACGAGTCACATCGAGGCATCGTAGCGACAAAGAAGATGTTGACAGAAAAAGTGTGGTTCCCAGGACTGGACAACATGTTGGAGGAAGAGGTATTACACTGTCATATCTGTCAAATAACAGGACCACCTGCCAAGCCAACACCATTGAAAATGTCGGAACTGCCACCAGCAGTATGGACCGAGTTAGCAGCGGACTTTTATGGACCATTAGAGAGTGGAAAATACCTGCTCGTGGTCATCAACAAGTTTTCAAGGTTTCCAATAGTGAGAGAAGTATCTTCGACATCAGCAAGTGCCACTTTACCAGTGCTAGACGACGTATTTGCCGCCTGGGGCTCACCACAAACACTGAAAACAGATAATGGCCCTCCATTTTCGGGAGAGGAATTCCGTAGATTCATGGAATACCTGGGGATCAAGCATCGGAAAATAACTCCTTTGTGGCCACAGGCTAACGGAATGGCAGAACGATTCATGGGGACGATCAAGAAAGCCATCCAGCGAGCAAAATTGACACAGATATCAATTGGACAAGCACTTTGTCAAGTGCTAAGGGACTATAGGAATACCCCTCACAGCTCCACTGGTAGATGCCCAGCAGAGCTGGTACTAGGGAGATCAAGCAAAACAAGGCTACCTCAACTAGACACAACCAAAAGTATGAATAGAAGCGACATTGCAGAAAGAGATCACCAAGCAAAAAAGAAAATTAAAGAATATGCTGGCCAAAGGAGAAATGCATCTGAACACCAACTAAATGAAGGAGATCTGGTGGTAGTGAGACAAAAACAACAAAGGAAGTCAGACAGCCCATTCTCAAAAGACCCGCTGGTTGTGACTGACGTAAAAGGGTCAATGGTGACTGCGGCTTCAGACCATCAAAGAATAACAAGAAACAGTTCCCATTTCAAGGAGTTCAAATTGGAAGAGGAGGAACGAGTGACAACAGCACCAAAGGTGGAAGAAAGAGAGCAAAGAACTAGCAGAGAGACAATATCACTGAAAGAGGAAAACGGAGGACAAGAACCGAGCAGAGAACAAAGACCAAGAAGAGAGTGCAAGAAGACTATTAGAAGAAATGTAGAGAGGCTCTCTCTCTCTCTCTCTCTCTCTCCCTCCCTCTCTCTCTCTCTCTCTCTATCCCTCTCTATCTCTCTACATCCATCTATCTCTCTTTCTTCCCTTTTTACTTTTCACCACCATGTGAATAATGTACCAAAATTTGTACATGTGACAAAGACGTTTTGTTTGTGACGAAGGGGGAGATGTAGTGACCACTGATGTAGGGCACTAGGACCCTGTGGGTCATAGGGCAGTGACCAGGTCACTGGACAGGACTTCCTGTGGACAGACAGGAAGCGGGCAGTAGATAGGAGGACGAGGACGAGGGCAGACGTGCCTAGACCAGCAGAGCATATATGCAAATAAAGACGTGTACCAACCTCCATACGGTGTCCTGTGTGTTCCCTGACGATCGTGCACACCAAGATATGACACAGGGGGATAATGTGAGGAACTTGGGTAAGATGGAGCTGACTGCAGCCAGTGGTCAGGGGAGTGAGCAAGTGTATACTGGTGTTTTTACCAACCCTATCAACCTAGTCAGTTAATCTATATTATCTCCTACACAAGTTCTTGCTCTACATTTAAAAACTAAATTGCATTAAAAGGTTGCAAGAACCTATACTCCATCCTTCAGTTATGATGCACAATATAACAGCTCATCATTAACCATAGGATTGTCACACTTTGAATACTTTGGGTAACTTCAGGCACATACCATAAGTTAGCCATGGAGCAACATGGTGGTGGGGCTGGAGTGCATACATCTTCAGCAGCGTTAGTGGGCACAGAGAAATAGTCTAGACGATTCCAGCTCATAGACTAATAACCCAACAGAACTAAAGATAGAGATCTCTGAATTGTTCCCTATAGCAAACCAAGAGAGAGAAGGGACCCAGGGAGCCCAAGGGAGAAGGACAGGGAAATGTGAACGAGACAATTTACGCAACTCCCCAAAAATACATTCTACAAGCATAATCTTTGTAAATGCACCCATTGATCATCTGAAAATAGGAATGTGCAAAACAGGTAATAGCCTGCCCACATGCATCAAAGTCAATTGCATTCTCAAACGGTGCGAATCGCAATTTTCGGTCGTTTGCGAATGCAATTGACTAATTTGGAATGCATCATGCATTTCGCAATTTTAGGAATCGCCCTTTGGGCATGTGTGTGTGTAAATTGCATTTAAAGTTACATTTCAGGGGTGCAGGGAGGGGTTGTTTGGACCCCCCCTGCACCCTTGAAATTGCATTCACATTTTGCGAATCGCAATTTGAAATTCGCAAAATGTGAATGCCTTCCCATTGATTCCTATGGGCCTTTTGGACCATAGGAATCAATGGGAAGGGTTTTCCTTAATTGTGATTCGCAAATTGTGAATCGCAATTAAGGGAAAATACCGAATCGCAAAAATAAATGCGAATTGTTCATGCATTGCAGTTTGCGATTTCTAAATTGCGATTCCTTAATTTTCGCAATTTAGGAATCGCAAACGGGTGCAATGATGCATGTGGCCGTTAAACTGAGCTTCGAAAGGGTATGCACTATGGTTTACTAATAACTTAGACTGTTATAGTAAAGATTAGGGTGCATCTACAAACCTCGTGCCTGAATGTCGGTGTGATCCTTGGTTAGTTGATCCCAACTCATTGTAACAATTCTACCCTTGTTTGTTACAAATTATGCAATTCCCGAAAACTTCCTCATTGATTGCAAATGTTGCATCTGTATTGGCATATAATGCTATTCTCATTAGCAACCATCTCCAACCCCACATAAAAGTCATAATAGGTTTTGAGACAAACTACAAGCTGGACTGAGGTATGTATTGCGGTCCAGCTTTCAGGACCACAAAGAGTCTAGATAGGCCGGAGTTATGCAGTATAGAATGTGCCACCGAGAGTAAAAGAGGGATGGCATTAAGCCATGGAGGGCTTGGAGGTGAATGCAATCTGAAGAGAACACAACAACCGGTCAGAGCTTGGTTGCTTTTCCGTCAATAGCAGGCTTTATTTTATATTGATTTTCAGGGATTAGAAAAAAGTCTGTCAGCGCAATACAGCTATGCTGTGCCAGAGAGAGGCACAAGCCTGCTGTGCCTTTCTGGGCTGCTGTTCAAGCTTTAATATTTTACAGTGTATCCTGGTGACTGGAGGGGTCAGAAGCAAGCAAGCAAGCAAACCTAAAGAACAAGCACTGGCAAAGCCAATAAGTCTTACCTTTGGAACCTATTGGTTTTGCCAATGGTTTCTAGTTGTGCACTACAGCATTCCCAATTGTGTGCAGTATTGCTAAAGAAGAATAAGGGGAAAGACTATGTCATAGTCCCTGCAAGAGCGTTTTTTTTAAAACCTGGTGAGGGGATGGAAGCAACATACAGGCCAGGGGAGCAGAAGCAACACAGGGGGCACAGGTGGGCGAACCTGATACGCATAGTGCAGTTGCCGGGGAACAACATGGAATAGGAAGGTGAAGGAGCAAAGAAAATTGGTGAGAGAAAGAGAGCTATGTGTAGCGTAGGGGAGCGTAGCGGGAGAAAAGCAAACAGCTAGCTAGAGAGCAACATGGAGCTGGGGGAAGAAGCACGCAGGAGTAATTAAAAAAAACACACGATTGTGAGCACATCACGAAGGTGGGCATAGGAGAATCACAGGGGCAAGAGAGTAATACGGAAGCAGGAAAAAGAAGCACGCTATAGAGAGAGCTAGAAAACCCATGCACTCTAGTGGAGTGCCTAGACATAAAAAAAAGACGTGTTCTCTAAAAGCGAGCAATGGAAAGACACAAGTAAATTAGCAATGATATAGTAGGGGGACTGATACAAGATAGGCGAACCATCACTAAGAAGCAGGCAAATGAGAGTGAACAAATGGCACGCAATGGGCAGCTGCAAATGCTCTTAGTAAGCCTAAAATATGTCTTTCGCAACTGACAGCTGCGCTGTCTGCTAACTACGACATAAAAAGTGAGACCTGTTTGCCTCTGCTCCAATATGACATAAGCAGAAGACAGTTTTAACATATGCCCCTGTTTATAAGAGCAGTTTGTTGTAGTTGTTCTTGGGTGTTTCTCAAGAAAGAGAGAGAGGTCGTGGTAAAATATTCTGGTTTTAATAAATAGCCACTTAACCTGTCCATCAGAGACATAACCAGTTTTGTAGACTGTGTAAACAACATTTTACATTTTTTCTTTTGGAAAAAGATAAAATCAGTTTACTGCTGAAGGGCATATATTGACAGTTGAAAACTGCCTAGTGTCAGCCAGGGCACCATGAACAAATAGGGTTTTAAGCTCCTGTGCAAATGCATTTTCCGATGAAAACCCCAAGGTTTTTGTCTGCCAATGAGACCATGTACCACTTCCAACTTCAGTGGCTGAACCCCCTCTGCTGGCACGGAGATGTATTTAAAAAATCACTGTCAATTCAACACAAACAAATACTTGCTGCTGCCCATGTCCCCTGCAAGTGCAAGTCATGTTCTCTACCAAAAGACAACAAAATACAACAAAGAAACACCTGCACCTGTTACACCTGTTGGTTTTTCGTTCTGATGTGCAAAATGAGGAAGAATATGATACATGCTTTAACGAGCCTAAGATATATAGAGCATGGTTAGGAGGCTAGAGTCAACAACATATCTGGGAACATTTCCAACTGACACAGCAGCCGTTTGATTCTCCTCAGCAGGATTGAGCAGTCTGTGTCTTTCCATGTTTTCTGGTAGATAGACTTTTCAAAACAATGTTAGTGACCTGAATAAAGATTCAAGATTCATTTGTTGTCTCTTTTACTAGGCACTGCACTCCATATGTTAGACAAGATAATTATGTTCATCATGAGGCAAGGGAAAGGGAAGAAAAGTGAACGACATTTAGGAAGGGTGCAGTCAAAGGGAAAATCAGTCTCTGTAGAGAGCTGGATGAAAGCATAATTATAGATCAAGGTACAGCCACTGATACAAAAAGGCGCTCATTTATGCACCATATTCTTGTGCCTATGAATTCTTTATTTGCTTTTTAAATGCTGTTTTATAGATTGAATGAATGATTGATTGATTGTAATCTCTGAGATTCATATAATCCTGTAGCCGTAGACCTGGCAATCTATACAAAAAATGGTCGATTTTAGCTACATTTCTTGACATCGGTGAGTAGTGCAGGTGATTGAATATGCTGGTGCATTGTCCGCTCTACTGAACATGATCTGGGAAACCATCCACAGGTTTACAGAATTTCTGTCCGCAGTTTTAGGCACATAATATCATGAGTGGCCCTTCCCACTGAAGACTAAGGCATGATGGAGTCAGATGCTAATCCCACAATCTACTAGATATGACGACCTCATCAGCAGCTTCTGGGGGAGGAGTCAAGATGGCGGGCTGAAGCCGCCAGGTGAAGGCTGCAACATGGAACTGCTCCGCCGCTACTCGGATACGATATGCTGAAACTTACTCAATTTGGCTGAATACGATAGCCGTTGAAGGGAGAAGGTGCGCTGGGATTAGCGGAGCCACTACGAAATCACCACCGCAAATTCGCTTGTTGAACTGGGCTTTTTCATCTCACGGCAAGATCCAATGCTGCTGACTGTGCTTCGCCAGAGCAGGGGTTTTCTGCGCTCCTGGACACTCGCCAGAGCTTGCTTCACTCGAACGCCGACGAGGCTGTTCAGCGGGGCGGGTCTCGGATCCTGTTCACCTCCCCTGCAGCTGTGTGCATGCCAGATGCCGCGCTCTGTGCTTCAGGCGCCGAACAGCTCGGAGCACACGGAGCCGATGTCATCGAGGCAGACACGCTCGACAAGATGTCGGAAAGTTGGTAAAACGGCGAAACAAGAAAATTCAGGTACGATGGCAGCACTGGTGTCAGGCGGTTCTAAAACGCCACTAGTAGAGCGCTCGGCGAAGCTAAAATCAATTACGTGTGTTAACAATATTGGTAAAAATTCACTTAAAAATAAAAATGACAAACAAAAAAACTCTGACATGCTAGATCAAGAAACTAACAGAGAACTTGAAACAACGCCTGTGCATGACAAGAGTGGAGGAACAACTCTAACGAGACAAAAAGCGCATAAAGTGTCTGAGATAGAGGTGGAGGTGGAGGTAGAAGAGCAAGCAAATATAAACAAAAATTCAGCTAGCAGCGCGAATGATGCTCAAATGGTAGCCGCTATAACAGAGAAAGTGGAAAATAGGAGTAGAAACAAGGGCTCTGATAAACTTTCCAGAGTGAATAAAGTGGTACTTTCTCTAGAAAGTCATTCAAATATAGAAGATGTTACAACAAATGAAATTCAAACCGGCAAGGAGACGATATGCGAAGAAGAGACTTCTGCCGAACACATTAGCCCAAAAAAGACGCAAGATAACAGGCCAAAAAAAGGAGGGGATATAGTGGAACTTAACACTAAACCCTACTTTCAAACGGATAAGTGTAAAGCGGGGAGAAAAAAAGTAGGTGATGGCTCACTCCAAGAAAACATTGAGCTAGCAGACGAGGACTCCAACCTTGAATACGAAGAAATATCAGATGAGGAAGAAATAGACGGCACCCCAATAACAAAACTAATCTTGGCAAAACAATTGGATCAAGGAAAATTAAATGAAGACTAAAAACAAACAAAAAAATATAGCCCACAAACCACTAACCAAAGAACCGGCCGGAAATAAGAAAAGTCGCTTAATTGATGACAGTCCACTGAGATGATGGATCTAAGCAAAGGGTGGAGTAAAGAATATGGCTTTAAGACTTTCTGGCACAAGCCCCGAAGAAGAGCACAATTCTCAGGGGAGCAACAAAGTACTTATAACGGAATCCATATAGAAACCAACATTTGCGAACCACGAATTAATAACTCCCCATGCGAAGTTAGCGCTAACACAAATAATGAAAATAGAGATGGTGCTTCCTCGACGATTACCTCCACCTCTTCTGATAATATGAATTAGACGAATCTGTGGACATCAACCCTCAAGATACAACTTCCAACTCTAATACGACTGGGGGGGATCCGGATCGCCTACTATCAAATCCAACATCAACTAAAACAATCCCAGTGGTTAACTCAGTGGGACAACTAGACATGGTAAACAATGCGACTGAGGAAACAGACATGAGTACCTCTCTTTTGGATGTTAATAAATCGCTGGCAATGATAACTCATATGGACCTTCTCAATCCAACACCACCTCAGGGTCAAGCACAATCACAGGACACAACATCATTACCAGACCTCTCAAAAACTATATCAAATACTATATCCATGGAACTAATTATGCAAACTCTTCTTGCACAAAGAACGGAGAGCCAACAACAATATTTTCAACTAAGAGAAGATAATACCCAGATACAAGTCTGTATGAGAGAAATTTGTCAAATTCTTGGTGGGGTTACAAAAGAAATAGAAGACTTAAAACAACGTATAGTAGAAGTGGAAGAAGGTGCAAGTAAAACAGAATCAACTGCAAAACAGAACTCCTCACGGGTCTCTAAACTGGAAGCTAAAGTAGAGGATTTGGAGAATCGTGCTCGAAGACAAAATCTTAGACTTTTTGGTATCCCTGAAGGTATGGAGGGGGCCGACCCAAGATCTTTTCTGGTGAAACTATTCCAAAGAGCCTTTAGCGATCTATCCGATTGGGACTGGGATTCCCAACTCCAGAGAATGCATAGACTGCCTTTGTTTCAAAAAAACAAAAATAATAAATTCCCTAGACCATTTTTGATTTACTTTGGGAATTTTTTACTTAGGCAAGCAGTCTCACTCAAGGCCAGACCCAATAACCCAGTAACTATTGACAACCTGACCTTTTTTGTGAAGTCAGATCTAAGCAAAGGCACAATGGATAAACGATGGGAACTTCGGAAAATGATTGATTCTTTTAAAGATTTAGGGTGCATGGCTTATCTTCAAGAACCTGCTCGTCTCATAGTTATACGAAACGGCCAAGCTGTATTCTTCACAGAACCCGAAGAGGCAGTATAGGCTCTAGAAAAAATCACTTTGGAAAAGAAAAAAGAGGACAATTGAACTAGAACTTAAAATGAATTAATAGCGAGATTTTCTTTCTTGCTCTTCCGCATTGCTGATATAATACTTAAGAACCCTTGGCCTATCTTACTTTCCCTTTTCTTTTATTTACCTTTCTCCTTTTTCTTTTGGTGTCTGATTATACTTTTTTACTTTGTGGCCAAACATAGACACACTTATGAAGCGGTAGGGGCAGTTTCCATGTAAGCTCCTTCACTATGCTGCCCACACAGCGGCAGCAAGAGATAGAGGGGTGCTCCCCCCTAAGGGACGCGAGGGTGCGAGCGTGCGAGGGTGGTGGTGGGGTGTTGACACGGGAGGGGGTGGGAAAGGGCGGGGGATAAAAAGGAGGAAAAAGTTTATTGCAAGAAATGAATTTGTTTTAAAGAACACCAGAAAATATTTGTATAAAAAAAGGTACCAACAGAGGGAAACTAATCACACAGGAGAGATTATAAGATATAAAAATGCTTAAATTAAGATTACTAAATTGGAATGTAGATGGTCTAAATAGTAAAATAAAAAGGAGATTAGTACAAGAAGAGATTCAAATGTACAATCCAGATTTTGTGCTACTTTCAGAAACTCACATTAAGTACCAGGACAGAAAACTGCTGTCCCAGATGGGTTACCAAATGGTTGTTTGCTCTACATTAAATGCGACTATTAGAGGGGTCGCCATTTTAAAACAAAGAGAAAGTCAGTTTAAAACAATCAAAACAGCTTCAGACGCTCGGGGCAGGTGGGCAATTGCCCAGATACAATGCGATAACAAAAAATTTGTACTATGTGTGATATATGGACCCAATATCGATGATCCCAAAGTATTTGAAGAATTAAGTATAGAGCTATTAGAATGGGAGGGAGAATGTATAATCACGGGTGATTTCAATTGTGTCATTAATTATAAAACTGATTCTACAGGGCAAGGTACCCCAAATAGGATGCACAAAGTCAGATCAGCAATACTAGAACTGGCAAGATTAAACAACCTGAAAGATATATGGCGTTCTAAATACCCTCTGATAGCAGGCTACACTTACTACTCTGCGCCACATAGATCTTGCTCTAGAATAGACATGATATGGGCATCAGACCAGATAGCAGACAATTGTGAATTGGAAATATGCCCAAAAATTACATCAGATCACAACCCTCTGCTACTTGAATTTGTAATAAGAGACCAAAAGAAAGAAACACAAAATTTTACATTCCCAAGGTACCTATTGGCTGATGCTAGGTTTATAACATTATTGAAAAAACATATACAAGAGTTCATATTACTTAATATTAATACTGCTAATATAAATACAGTATGGGATACTTGTAAATGTAGCATCAGGGGGTTTGCCCAGCAATATATATTGACATCAAATGCTGAGAACCGTCGAGCTAGTAAGAGAATCACCTCTAACATATTACAAGTCGAACAACAACTTGCCGAAGCTACGCGTCACTCAAAAACTGATATTGATGAGATTAGAATACAGCTAGTTGAATTACAATCTTGTATTAAAAAAACTTTAAGAGAAAGATATAGTGCAAAAATCCATAAATATAAACTAGCTCAATATGAAGGTGGCGATCGCATAGGTAAAGTACTTGCATATAAGACTGCAGATAAAAAAGCTAGAACCAAAATCAAGGCAATAATAGGGTTAGATCAAGGCATCTATGAACAAGCAGACCAAATCTTAAATCAGTTTGCTAACTATTACCAAAACCTATACACTCCAGATAATATACCTACCAAAAACACAATAATACAATACCTCAATAAATATTTAGCAACACAAAGGGATCTAAATATAGAAGTCTTTCAACAATTAAACTTAAAAATAACACTAATTGAAACAAAACGAGCAATTGACGCTTTACCGCTAGGAAAAGCAGTTGGTGAGGACTGTTTACCTTTGGAGATATATAAAACCTGTGCTCAAGAACTATTACCACTTTTGGAAAATGTGATCAATTCAATACTCATATCTAAGAAAGCACCACCATCTTGGAAAATTGCTAAAATAATTTTCTTCCTCAAAAGACAAACCCGAAAAAGAGTACGGCTCGTACCGGCCAATCTCTTTGCTTAACTCAGACGTTAAGATTTTCTCTAAGATTTTAGCCAATCGCCTTGCTCCTATTATGCCTGATATGGTTAATTTACAACAACACGGCTTCGTGACGGGTAGAGACACTACTGCCCACGTAAATATGGCAATCACAGCTTTTGATGTTGCTGAGACTATTCACACTCCACTCGGTATGATCATGTTAGATGCGGAAAAGGCATTCGACCGAGTGGGGTGGGAATACCTGTGGGAAGTACTAAAGAAAATGGGTATATCCGGACCATACTTGGATTGGGTTTGCTCATTATATGATAACCCACTGGCCAAGATTAGTTATGGGGGTAAAGACTCAGCTAACTTTAAGATAGGAAGAGGAACAAGGCAAGGTTGCCCTCTCTCCCCATTACTTTTTGCTTTATCTCTTGAACCTTTCTTAAATGCATTAAATGAGCAGGCTAATATCATTCCGGTATACCACGGTGAAAAAATCCTCCAATTAACAGCTTTTGCTGATGATATTGCAATTTATACAACAGATATAAATAAGGCAATGCCTGAGATAATTGGAGAAGCGACAAAATTTGGTAATGTATCTGGTTATAAATTAAATGTGAGCAAAACACAAATCATTGCTAATTATACCCAGAAGAACCTATATATGATATATGCCAAAGTGCTATCTATTTAGGAATTAAATTAGCTGCGAATGTGGAGAACATATTAAACATGAATTATGAAGCTTTACTAAAAGAAACTGCTTTAAGTCTTAAAAAATGGCATAAGATACCACTTAGTTTAATAGGACGACTTAATTTGATAAAAATGAAGATATTACCCAAAATACTTTACTTATTTAGGGCTATACCACTACAACCTAATAAACTTTTTTTTTTTAAACTAGATGGCATATGTAGCAGTTTTTTATGGGGGTACAAAAAAGCACGTAGGGCTATAAAGCTTCTGGAATTGCCAATAGCAAAAGGTGGTCTCACATTTCTGATTTTAACTTGTACTTTCTAGCAACCTTTTTTCGTCGAATAAGGAGCTTAATGAAGAATGAAAATCCATTATTTTTCCATCACTACATGCTAGGGCCTGATAGTAAACAATTCTTATTTCGTGCACACGACCCGAACTATTTCAAACGTGTTAAATTTAAGACGGCTAAACATATTAAAAAAATCTGGGACCAAATCTTGTCTGTTGACAAAAGTTCATTTTTTAACGCCGAACTTAGACTCTGGAACAATCCAGGTCTTCCTGGTATCTTTTCTGATGGGACGGGAAGCCGTTGGATTAGACATGGTATTAATACACTGGGAGACCTCTATGGATCAAAAGGAATCTTAGATTTTGAAAGATTGAAATTAACAAATGGTCTAACAAACGATATGTATTTTAAATACATACAAATAAGAGACTTCTTTTTTTGCAAAATGAAAATAACTGAAATAACCCAATCGGATGTACTAGATTGTTTATACTCTGAAAAAACAAAATCATTAATAAGCTTGGGCTATCAACATCTAGCTAATGGCAAGGGCGATGATACGATCAAAATTGCAACAAAATGGTCTGGTAGACTTAACATGGATATCAATTCTACACAGATTGCAGCGGCACTATCCCATTTAAATAGTATAGTACATTCTTCCAATCTTAGATTACAATCCTACAGAACAATTATACAACTTTATTATACCCCACAAAGAATATCTACTTGGATACAGGGGAATTCAACAACAGATAAAACTAAATGTCCAAAATGCGACATATATGCAGCTGGATTAGAACACATGTTGTTTTCTTGTCCTAAATTATCTATATATTGGAATGGAATAATGGAAGTCTTAAAACACAAACAGATCATAACTCCGGTGCTTTCTGCACACTTAGTCCTTTTATATATACAAGAAACTAATTGTTTTAACAAGGACCTCATAACTATACTCTTTGCATGTGCAAGATTAGTTATAGCTAGAACATGGATATCTAAGGATCCCCCTAATGTTTCAGAATGGTGCGCTTTGGTCAGCGAAATAAGAATTATGGAACTCACATTAGCAAAACATAGAGGCCCAAAAGCCTTTAAAAAAAAGCAAAAGATTTGGAAACACTTTTTTGAACCTTAAAAATTGGAATTTCTTATTTGTGACTATCTACTATTAGTTGGGCACTATATATAACTATCTAAAATGTACTCTATAAATTTTCCTTTCTTTTGTTTTCCCATTTCTCTGTTGTTCTTTTTACAGTTAAAGATTTAATTCAAGCTAATATTATGTCATACTACTGTTACATGAACCGATGTATTTTTCTTTTTTCTTATCTTGCAATAATAAATATATTTAAAAAAAAAAAAAGATATGACGACCTCAGTGTTAGTTATATATGAGTACACTGAAAATGAGGGTCCTTAGTTGAGAAAATAGGGCAAAAGAGTAGGAAAAGGGAAAAAAGACATAAATGTACATGTATTTAATTGTTTTAGCCATTAGAAGCCATACTAATTCATATAAAAATGAAAAGACACGGCCACTTTTTTGTGGTGTGTTGTCTCTGTCGCCTCGGTTGAGGCTGGCTCTGGTGGGCATTTCTCTTTGCCCTGGGGGGTTGGAGTGTTTCTGGGGTGTGGATGTTTGGTGTTGCTGTGCACCTTACCTGTATCGCTCTTTCCAGGTCTGTGGGTGGGGATGTGTTGGTGGACTCCAAGTTCGCATTATGGGGGGATTGTGTAGGTCTTTTGGTGACGGTTCTTCTACTGCCGACCTTTGGAGTTCGCTAGGGCCTTCTATGTCGGATACTTGTTTCCTGGTGCGGTTAATTTGGCAATGCTGCTGGGTTGGGGTTGCCTGCTGTGCACCTTCTTGTGGCCCTCTGGTTATCTTTATTATGGCCTTGGGTTGATGGCCTGGGTGCTGTGTGCTGTTACTTGTTCACCCGAGATGCTTCAACCTTCCTAGCTTGATGCCTGCCTTTCTGTTGGCTGGTGGCTGGTGGCTGGTGGGTGGTCCTTCACCTGTCTCTGCTGGCTGGTCTGAGGTTCAGCCATCTGGCTTGTCGAGTGTCTCAGCGGACAATGGCGGTGTTGGGCTGTTGGCCGCCCTGCTTGTCTGGTGTACTTTCTGGCTCCCTGGTCCTTGTGGTCGTGGCATAGTGCTTGGTGTCTGCCAGTTTTTGGCCCGGGGCTCTGGGGCCTGTGGCTGTCTGCGTCTTTAGTTGCACTGGGGCCGTCATTAGGCTTTGTGTTGGTCCTTCTATGGCTGGTGTTGGGACTCATTTGGGGTGGTTCTTAGGTATTGTCCTTTGCCCTTCGGGCCGATTGGTTGGCTTGTTGTTGGGTTGGAGGTTTCTTGCTTCCTGGTTTGGGCTGGTTGGCCCAGTGTCCCATTGCCCTTGTCCCAGTTGTTGGGTCAGGGGTGTGCTGTGCATGGTCGCTGTTAGTTTTGTTCAGTGTGTGGCTCGTCACCAGTGGCCTGTGGTTTTGTGTTTCTCCGAAGAGATTTTTTCCACCTTGGGTCGACCCCTAGGGTTGCAGGTGGGGGTGTCATACTTGGTAGGTGTTGTTTGAGGCGGGGTCTTCCTTGGGGTTCCTGTTTGATCTTAGGGTTTCCCTGGTCTTGTGGCCTTGGAGGGTTTGCCTCACCCGCAGTTGCTCCCTTCTGGTTGTTGGATCCTGGTCGAGTTCTATCTGGTTTGAGGTCTTGTGTTGTCCGTCCCTCGGGGGTTTCTTTACCTAGTCCCAGTTTGGGCCCTGTAGTTGCCCTTTTTTTTGGAGGAAGGTTGTTCTTCGCTGGGTTCTGGCCGGTGGATGTCCCCCTGTCTTTTCCTGTCCAGGTGGAGTGTAGGTTTTCTGGCTGCCTGGTCCTCATGATTAGTTTTCGAGCAGCCCGGTTTCTGGCACTCATCGAGCCTGCTTCCTTTCTGGGGCCATGGGCGGGGGGTGGCTTTGGCTTTGTTAGGTGGTGTTCTGGTTGTTGTGACCCAGTTTCACCTGCATTCTTTGTGGGTGCCTTGGTCTTTGCCTGTTGGCCTGTCCCAGTGCCACGGCTCTGGCTCCTTCTCTCGGTTGGGTGCATTGGCGTCTGTCCTGTGTCGGCGCTAGTTGTCAATGCTGAACATTCTTTGCCTGGAGCCTGGTCTTCCTCTGGGTGTTTCAGTGGCTGTGGGTTCCTCTGAGGTCTCTGGTGGCTGTGCCCATCAGGTTAGCGGGAGTTCTCCTTTGTCAATGCTTCCTCACTTCCTTGGGTTTTTTTTCAGGCTTGATTTTTTTTCCTCCTCATGCCCTTGTTTCCGGTTTTCTGTTTGGGGTTCGTGTGTGGGAGTCTGGACTGTGGCTGTGTTGTCCTTCCTTGGCTGGTCCTCTGGGGGTGTGTCTTGACCCTGGTCCTTCCCTAATTTTTTTGAGCTGGTCGGCTGGGCGTCTCTCCAGTGCTGGTGGGGGTTATTGCCCTGTTGCTCTTTGTTTACTGGTTGGAGTGTGTGGACTTTGGGTGTTCCCCTGATCCCCTCGTCTCTCTTCTGGGTTTTGTTGGGGGAGCTTTTGGTGTTGTTGGGCATTCCTTCAGTTGTCTGCTTTGGAGTGCACTCTGTCGGTTCGGCTGCTGTGTCTCTGGGTCAGGGTTGAGGGCCACTGGGTATTAACTATCTTGTGGCAGTCTGGGTGCTCTTGCCAGCTTTTGTGCCCTACCAGGTGACAGGTCTTTTAGTCTGGTTTGCCTTTTCTCTCTTTCCTGTTCTGTGGTGTCACCACCATTTCCCTTTGGGCTTAGAGTCTCTGTTATGGGTCTCCTGTCCAGCCTTCGGTTTTGGTGGTTGTTGCATTGTCGCCTTTGTAGTGGTTTTCTGGGGGGCCTCCTTACCGCTTCATTGTTTAGGGGGGTGGAGGCTCTGGGGGCAGGAGTGCCCTGCTTTTCTGGGTTGGATGCCTCTTTAAGCATGTGGAGGCTTTTCTCCTTTTGTCTCTGGGGGAGGTGTCTCCAGCTGCAGTGTTGGGTCCTGATTCTTCCGGTGCCTTGGTTTTGTCCTTGTTGGTCTGTCCCTGGTTTTGCTGGTGTTTCTGGAGCCACTGGGTCTTTTTCCATCTGTGGCCTTCTTGCTGTTCTTCAGTTGTTGGCTGTCACTTGGGCTTCCTTGGTGAGTGTTTGTCCTCCGGTGTGGGAGATTGCATAGCATATGGTGTCCTTCGCTGTGGTTGTCTGGCAGCGCCATGGACTTGCTGTTCTGCTTAAGTGTTCGCCTTGGTTGTCTCTTGCTTGTTTTGGGTGGTACAACCCTTTTTTTGTTGAGAGTGTTGCAGTCTGTGTGTTCCTACCTATGTTTTCCTGTGGTTCTCCCTTTTGCTTTGCTTTTGATGCTGATTTTGGTGTGATGCCCTGTGTGTTCTTTGAGGGTTCGGAAGGCCGGGTTTCTGGCTTTGGTATGCTCCATAAGTCATGACTGGGATGAGGACAGGAGTGACCTGGGGGTGATGCCCCATTACTTACTGGTAATCCTCATTACTCTGGGTCCCATTTTCCACATCCCATTCAGTACACCCTTCCCTCCATCCCTGACATCTAGCCTTCCTGTTGGGGACTTGCTAGTACAAAATGTATGCTGGGTAAATACTGGTTAAGTACTCCCAGTGGGATGGGGTGGGGTAGAGGATCCCAGCATTTTTTTGTTCTGTTTTCTGTTTGGGAGATGGTTATCTCCATAAGTCCTAAACGGGACAGGGACAACGAGACCCGGAGTAGTGAAGATTACCGATAAGCAATAGGGCATTCAGTACAGTGGAGGCCCAGTTCAGCCTTTATGGCCTTCATTTGTGTACCAGTACCCAGATGTAGAAGATTCTGTTCTCTACGTTCTGAAGACCGTTTGCTTTCTAAAGCTCCACAACTCCACCCCATATGAACAAGCATCCATTGCGTTTATTTTATAGGTCCAAAGGGTGAAATAAACGGAACTCCTGCCAAAACTGTGTGCAAAAAGTGTGCTTGCATCTGTGTTTTGGCTTGAGGATGTCTCTCTTTTTGCTGTTTGTTTGACCCAGATCAGCTTGTTGCTTAAACAGATTGTGAGATAATCAAAATGTTTGAATATTTTCAAGTTGGCATCCTTGGTTTTGAAAATTGATTTGAGCTTTTTCGTCTTATTTAGAGTCATGAATTTAGTTCTCTAGGTCTTAATAGTTAATTGAATTATAGACTACTCGTTCTGTGACTGGAGGACTGCATCATCAGCAAATAACAATGTGGTAAGTTTTACCCCTCCCAATTTTTGGACATATTGGTTCATGTGAGTGAGCCATTTGCAGATGTCATGGATAAATACAATAAATATCATAGACGCAAGTATGCACCTCTGCTGTTCTCCTATTTCTATGTTGAACTCTGGTGTACAACAGCGTCTTGGACATGTCTAACCCTTCCACTGTTTCCTTAGTACATATGTTGCAATACAGTTGCACTATTTTCTGGTGCAAAAATTGTTGATAGTAGAGTTGCCTATAAGAAAGATTTATCAACTGAATTCAATGTTGTCTTAACATCGATGAAGGCCAGGTGTAAATAGGCTTTCTTAATTATTTTGTATTTCATACATGTGAGGTACAGCCCAATCCCTTTGCCCAATCCCTTTGTAAAGCCAGGTTGGAGGTTCAAGGGTATCTTATTTTCCTCAGCCCAGTGCTGAAGGCAGTTTAGAAGCAGTTTGCCATAAATGTTTCTGGCTCCATACAACAATAAAATTGATCTCTAATTAGCTGGATTACCACAAGGGCTTTTTTTATGAATGGGTATTATGATGACTGTTCCTCAGGACATTGGTAGTTCATAATAAGTCCAGATGGCATTATATAGTCCTCAGGACTGTGGCTCAGGTTGGTAGATCATTTGGAATAACGTCCGACATTTCATCGTGGCCTGGGGCATTCTGAGATTTTGACTCCTTACTACTTGCCACTGAAAGTTCTAATGATTCTGGACTAGACCCTGAAGGACCATCATTAGACGGATCTTGTGCCATGCTGTGCCTAAGATCCTAGCTTGTGCCAATGTAAGGTTTGTATATTTTATCAAATGCTCTTGGACCCTTTTTCATGCAGGATAATGATTAGATTTTTCTTAATACATTGAGGAAACTGTAAATGTTCTCATTATGTATTGTGTAAGAGTTCTGTACATTTTTATGAAATCTCTGTAAAGTGTACGCATTCCTGCTGCTAACAAAGCAACAATGTTTGGATGCGGTGTGTATAAAGCGAGGACCGGCCAAGTTGCTCTTTCTCTGCTGAGCGGACTGAATCTCGCATGTTCAGTGGTATGGGGTAGGGTGCCTTTAAACCAATTCATGTGCTCTTGGTAAGTTGACAGGACTACAGGTCCACGTATGCTAAATACTCATTAGGTGGTTCGACTTAAATTTTTTCATGAAATATTGGTATGTGTGCATCTGCAGGCGAGAACTTAACTCAAGAATAGAATTCCTCCATTCTGAATGCTTCATGTGCCTCAACCACTAAGGTTATACCTTCACCTGGTGAAGGGAGGCCATGTTGTAATAATTTCATGGTAACTGCCTGTCGGCAATTTTCTAAAATATTTAGTCCACTATCTGTTCTTCAAAGTCCCCAACTTGTTCGGTCATTGTCAGAGCAGTAGTAATCACCTAATATTTTATAGAGATCTGATTTGTACATTATGGGAGCTTCTAATCCTCCAAGCTTGATTTACCCTACAGCCAATACATAGGGTATACCAATTCAACTGAGGTGGATCTGTTCCTCTTCTATGGATGTCTCTGGTTAAAATGTGGGTAGGGGTCTTTGAAAGCACAACTGAACTACTCTGATTTGACTGTTAAATAAGAGCCTAACTAACGTTGGTGGTGCCATGTCGTGTAGTTCCTACTAATCTGTAGGATCTGTGCATTTTTTGGACAACATAAAGTAGAGGCTGGATTTCAAGATGGATTCCGGACACCCCACAGGATATGTTGGCCTATAGACCAGCTAGCTCACAGTGCCAGTGTAAGCCCCCCCTAACCTTTCAGGGAGCGAATGGTTTCTGGCAACCACTGAACAAGACAACCCTGTCTCCTTAGGGATTGTGGAAACAGTACAGGACATTTCACTCAGTCACTCGTGCTTACTTATTCTCAGAGAAATATACAGAGAATCCAGAGTGGGACGTTTTCAATAATATTTATTGAACCAATGTTATTCTAGCATAAAATACGTGTGCTGCAATAATTAGTACACAAAAACAGAAAAACGTGATTACAAGCACCAAGAGCGTAACTAGTAGATATTGTTTTACCATGGTGCTAAACAATTGTATATATGCAGATATATAAACAAGGCAATATTCTAGTGTACTCCTACTATGTGAACCTTAATCTAAGTGTACCTAGAGTGTGTGTAGGTGTAGAGCCAAGAGTGCTGCCAAAGGAGTATCCAACCCCATTACCCGATTGGATAGAGTGAAGGACCCTATCTTGGTCACAAACTGGACACCTCTCACAAGATGTCAGACCACTGCGTGGTGATTTCTCAGCATGCAAGGACCCTCTGTGTCAGCAGAAGTGCCTCCTCTACTCATCTATCAGGATGCTCATCTTTTATAATGGAAAGCAGCCTTGTGATGTGCGTATAAATAAGTAATTTTATGGATATGTAAATAGCCCTGTTGCCGTGTGGATGAAGATAGTGATGGCATTTGAACATAGTGTGGAACTAGACCTTGTACATGATGTTAAGGGCATTTGGATAATGTTGTGCGAAGCTAGATGTGAAAACACGTTTGATTTCAGAGAAACTAATCCAACATTGTTGTGCATGCATATCTGCAAAAGGTCATAGCTGAAAATGTTATTAGTGAGGCAATGCAAGAAATAAGCTGCTTCGCCACATGGGTCTAATTCGAGAATATAACAGTGGTGCATCCACTCTATACATTTAATTCATGTTTCCAGCCTCATTTTGGACCTTCAAATCCCCATCTGATTAAGTCCAAGAAGTTTAAGTATTTATTTGTATAATTGCCATCTGAAGTGGCCACGCCTGCTTTTTTTGGTAGCTGTCCATTTTTAAACCTAATTAGACACTTATATGTTTGGCTCATATATTTGAAGATTTCTTTACCCTTGGGATCCCCATTCTGTTTTATTTTTTTTTTACATTTTTTATTGAGCAAATCAAGGACAATAAAAAACATTTACATCAAGAACAATACTACTCCACGGGGTTTTTGTAAACATTGAGCGAAATTGAGTAAAATCCAATAATTCATCATTATTTCATCACATTCAGCAATAATCATCAATATACAATTTTTATACAAAGCAGAAAGATATGTAGCCTAAAAGTACCAAGTGCAATCTATTTCCTACCACAATATCACAAAAATCAAAGTGCAAATAATTCAAGCCATTGTAGTCTGGCCAAAGCTACTTGTACGAAAACCCTGCACAAGAAAGGTGTTTATATGTCTACCCTAGACTATTAATATTCCTAAAGTGTCTTACGCTAAAGTGCCAGAGTGCTAAAGTGCTATACAGAAATAGAAAATACAGAATATGAATTACAGGATAACAAAAAATATTACCCTGCCTAGCCTATACGTCTGTTTTGATCAAATATTACTGTTAAAGTTCTATGTGGTGGTAGTAGACTCGCTAATAATAAGGTACTTCCAATTTTTAGTAAACTTTTTCATTGATACCAATCTTTTGGCATAAGCCTCTAGTAATTTTTTGTCCTTCTAATTTTGTTCACTAATTTAAAATAGGATGGCACCTCCTTAGACCTCCAATTTTGAAGGATTAGAGAACAGGCCACCAAAGTGCAGATTGCAATATAAGTTTCTTCTGCACTAGGCAAATCATTTCTCTTTGTTGAGATGCCAAAAAGACAGATCTCTGCTTCAGGTTCAATTACCTTGTTAATAGCCTGACTTTTTGAGGAAAAAAAATTTCGCCAAAAACTCTCCAATTTCGGACATGTATGAAAAATATGAGGCCCATCTCCCGCTCATGAAGCTGACATCTGAAACATTTATTTTCTACTCCTGAGAAACGTTTATTAAAGCTTTGAGGGTTAGATAGGCCAACCGGTGGGATAAAAAAGACATCCGCTTAAAATTGGCCGCTCGGAGAGCCTTGTCTCCTAACTGGGTGATCCGTTCCCATTCCTGTCTCGAGAAGAAGCAGTTGGTTTCCTGAGATATTTTGACCAGGATTTCATCAACTAAGGGAGATTCTTCACCCTTTCTCAGAAACGTATACCAGTTTCCTACTCCAGTTAATTTCGTTTTATACAGAACGGTAGCCAAAGGCGTTACGCCTTCCAATAAAGTTTGTAATCTGCAGAAATTCAAGAAATCCCGTTTTTAATTTATTGTCAGATCTAGCCAGGACCTCTTGCCAAGTAATGAGTTTCTGTGATATAAAAAAAGAGGCTAGATCACCAAAACCTAAGTCTCTCCACTTTTGGAGCTTATCCGAATGAATTTGAAGCCCCAAGATCTTACATTCCTCTAATTTCAAGTAATACAAACCACAACCCCTTCCCGCTTAAATAAGAATTGTAATCTATAAGCAAAATCCAGAATAGTCTTGTAGCTGGTCTTTTTTGGTAATTTCGCTGTTTTTAAAAAAATCGGAACTTGTGAACCTCCCTCCTGACCATTGTTTCCTAAAAAAACATGTCAACTAGTCCATTGGGTTACAATAAACGTGTTGTGAGGTCCATTATTGCTGCCATGTAGTATGTGCGTATATTCGGTAAACCTAGACAACCTTGTGCAGTTCTCAGCTGAAGCGTACTCAATTTCACCCTTGAAACCTTTTTGTTCCAAACAAAACCCTTGATCATGGATTCAATCTCTCTAAAATAACTAGAATTAATCCTTAGCGGTACGTTTAAAATAAGAAAAATCAATAAAGGAAGAATCGACATTTTCACAAGTGCAACCCGGCCAATCAAGGTCAATGGTAAAAGAGACCATCTCTCCAACAAGATTTTAATTTTGTTTTGCAGTTGTCAAGTAGTTCAAACTAAATAATTGATAGAACTTTCTTTAACTACAACGCACCTGCTGCTGCTCATTTTACTGCTAATCCTTTTAACCCCCTAACCCTTCTGCTACTCACTCAACCCAACCCCCCAAAGAGGTGTCCCCCCGCCTCTCCACACACTCCACCTCTTACCCCCCCCTACTACTTTGAAGGGTGCAATGGATCTGCACCAAGGTTAACCCTCACCCCCGTGGTATATGTGTATACTGTAAACAATCTGGCTAATAGAAGACAACCTTAATTCATGTTTGGTTCATATTTTTATCTCCCACCAAATTTTGAACAAAGGAAAAGAAAAAAAAAACTCTTCGAACCATTCAGCACCAAGAAGCAGGTTTCTACCAATTTACTGAGGCCCTGACATTTCCTTAAGAAGATCTTGTGCATCGTCTATATTAGTAAACATATGGAACTTCCCCTTAACAAGGACACGTAATTTAGACTGCTGAGCAAAAGATGCCTGGGCGCCTTGTGCCTTAAACAAAAACAGCAGTTTAACAAATTCCTTTCGCCTCCGGGCTGCAGCTGCAGACATATCTGGAAAAATTTGACAGTTAGAAGTATTGTTTACTGGAAACTGCTTTTGCTGTATGGCCCTTGTGGGGATCTTCTCCTTAATCCGATAATCTGAAAAATTAACTAGGATTGTACATGGACCACTTGAGCTTGGCAAAGGATGAAACAGAACTCTGTGGGCCCTGGTGATTGTCAAGTCTCCGCTAAACTCCGGGAGAACCTTTTCTCTAATGAAGGACTCCACCCATTGCGGCACTTGAGCCCCCTCCACCCTCTCCGGTACACCCACTATACGCAGATTTGAGCGACGTGAGTGCATCTCCAACTCCTCAAGTTTATTTTCTAATGAAAGTTTATCCTTGGTAGCTTCACGCACTTTGGTAAGCAGCCCAGACATCTGATCCTCTATTTTGTTTATTCTTGAATGGAGAGAAGCAGTATCATTCTCCTGGGATCTCTTCATGTATCTGATCTCTTCAAGAATAAGATTGAGCAGTGTTTTAATTTTCAACTGTTTGTTAGTACCAGTGGCTGCTGGATCCTCCATTGGATCCTCTGTTAAAACATTCAAAGATTCTAAATCAAGCTCAGAGATAGGCTCTTGCTGTTTCTGCATTGCCTGTGGCCCCGGGGAAGATGTTGGACTGCTTCCATTTGCAATCTGACCTTGATTTAACTGAATTAGTGGAGTTGATCGCTGAGCAGATGTCTGTAAAACAGAGTCAGTGCCAGACAGAGATACAGAGTTTAACGGGTTCGATTTCAATTCTTGCGGCAGTGAGGTTGAGTATTAGGTTGAGGGTGAAGCTAAAGGATTTTGGATGTGTGAAACAGCTGGAACCGACAAGGAGATGATGATAAACTTAGGTTCAGTGGGAGCTGGCAGGGGAAGGCAAGATCTAAAACTGTGGTCTGAAACAGACTGGGATGCAAGGAAGTGGGCTGCGCTGATTTTTTCACAAAAAGGGGAAACTCCTTCCTGCACCTTTCCTCGTTTTTGCCAATTTTAAAACTGTCCGGTGTTCCTGCCTGACTTGCAGTATCACTTGGTCCTCTCGAAAATACTATGGGGGAGGTTCTAGCTCCCGTGAGTGTCCCGGAAGACTCCGCTGTTGGTTCCAGCGCTAGCTCTTCCCCCTCTTCCGAGCTCTCAAAGCTGGAATTTTGTTGATCAAGCTCCCCCAACAGTCCTGCTCTGCCTCCTCCCACAGACAGCTTTTTATTCTGTGCCAGGGCCAATTGAGTTTTTACTTTTAAACCTGTGGCTTCCACTCTGAGTGCTGGCCGACCCAGTCTGTCACGTCTCCCCATGTTAGTATCAGCTGTAAAATGGCACTATAATGAGGGAGGTAATGAGCAAAAGCAAGCAAACAGCTATGCCACTCCAAAGGCCCAGTGTACTTGACCTGCAAACCAGAGTTTCCTTCGTCTAAGGAAAACAAATCCCCTGCAGGTGCTGCACAATCCGCCCGTTATATTATTGCACTTTATATTCTTTATAAGCATTGCCTCTCCTCCTCACCTCTCCTGCTCCTCCTCACCTCTCCTGCCCCTCCTCACCTCTTCGCCTCTCTCCATTCTCCGAATGCTCCATTCCAAAGCTCAGGTGCCCCAGACCTCCTCGGATCACCCAATAACCTCTTGCTGCCTCTCACCGGACTCGGACGTCTTATACCTCCTCCACCTCTGCCTACACCTTTTCCATGGTTCCGTCCTGACTCCTTGCTCCTTGGAAAGCAGGTCCTTCCCTCCTGCTGCCTCTCACTGGACCCAGGCATGCTTGCCGTTTTTTAGACCTCTCCGCCGCCACGCCTGTACTCGCGATTCCGCCCCGGCTCACACGTCAAGCTGGAGACATTTAAGGAAGCCGCATTACCGGCATGAAAGAAGCTGCTCCGTTACTTCTGCCCAGCAGCTGTTTCTATCCCGAGCCGCAGTATTCACCGAAGCGGCACATGCGAGGGATAGCCAGGTGAACAAGGTGAGTCGCCATTGACCATGGGGGGGTGGTCACTTACGACTATCCGGAGGTGTGGTTCTCCGGCATAGTCATTCTTTTTTCAATGAGACCTACACGGGTCAATGTTTAATGCATTACCATTGTAAGGGGCATCCACATATACATCCTGGTATGGTAGAGTCCTGGCAATTATGTTCAGGGTTCAGCACATAGTTCTTCTTATTTCTAGGAATGATTGGACTGGGGGAGTTTCAGGTGTTCCGCACAATTGTTTGCTAAAGCTCATCATGAGAGACATTGATACTGCAGACCTCTGTCACTGGAGACCATCTCAGTACTAGTCCAATTAATTCATATAATGACAATATCAGGTGTATGTCTGGGTCCTGTCAGCTCCTTAATGTAATTAGATGCAAATCTCAATTACAATAAGAATGTAATAGCCTTCGATTAAACTTTAATGATATAAAATAAGAGAATGTGACTTATCATTTCCTTCAGGAAGTAGGCAGTGCACAGTACACTCCTCAGTCAGTGTCTGTATCCCCCCAGATCCACAAAGGAACCAACTCTGCAGATGTAATCTGACCCCAGCCACATGCTCTCAGCATTGAGAATCTTTGAAGGTAATTATAGAGATAAAGTAATCTCAGAAGTCACTGAAGAGATAAGGATATTAGTTAACATGCAAAACTACAGAAGGAGGCCCAAAGTAGCAAACAAGCGAGACCCATACAGCACACAAAAGATGCCAGGCGCCATCTACATGGTTTTATCTTTACATATAGGGACCCGGAAACTGTGCATGCTTCGTTGTGTCTGTGGTCCCTGCCCAGATGTGTATACCCCTATTGTTCTCTATATGTGTGCCCCAGCAGCTAAGAGCCGAGGTTCCAAATTCTCCAAACTGCTGTGGAAACCTGTTTAACACCTGTGGCTCTGCTGTAGACTGCTGTATCCCCTTAATTTCCCCCCAGAATCACCCTGAGTGCAATCCTGACATATAAACTGCAAATAGTGTAATACAGGTCCCCAAAGCCCCCGCGGTGCGGGAGGGCCCCAAGTACTCTCACTCTGGAGTGGGCCCCATCCAGTTCAGAAGCCTTCTCACAGGAGCTGCTGCCTGTCTGTACGGGATGGGTTAACCCAGCCGAGTGAAATATATATATCAAACTTTCAAAATCAATTGTTGGAAAAGGAGGCCCCAGGGAAACGGGCCTCCATGTCTCTTTATGTCAGTAGAAGGAAACACCTGCAGAGCCCAGGGCGAGAGTCAGAGGCATTTATTTTGGGTATTTTTTACCATACTCTTTCTATTTATGACTTTAATTTTTATTGCCAGACTTCGTCGTGACAGGCCATCTCTCCTGTTTGATCTGGAAACAAAGTAGCATGATAGCCTGATAATGGTTGAAAAAAGCCCAGACTCGGGGTCTGTAACAAGGGTGAGGGCTTTTAACATCCTATATATCCTGGGACGGATGGGCTATAATGCTGCTAGAATATATCAGCCTCAAGGGTAGAATGTTCCAAATTCAAAAGGGAGAAACGAAAACCAAGAGTTTGAATGTTTGACCAGAAGGCCTATATCAGATTATATCAGAATTTGTCAGAAAATGTCAGAAACATTTTCTGACAAATTCTGATATATTTTGATGTTTTCATATTTCATTAGAAAACTAAAATTGTATATGCGTTGTTTGTGCATGAACAATTTAATCTAGTCATAAAGAAATTAATTTGCAAGCAATATATAAGAGCTTGCGTTAAGTAAAAAGCAAGAATCAGTCCAAAGTAATTATATAAACAAATCCCTTGTAGGCACATCTACCTGTTCATAATACATTGCCCAAGCCATCAAGGGTCGATTGGGTCCCCCGTTGTATTTAATTCATTATACCTGCATCAGGTACAATGTATGCAGGGTGGGCGTTCCCCCACAAGAAAGCCTCGTAGAAGTGGCGCAGTGAAATCTATCAGGTTTCACTGTGCCACTTCTAGGATGCAACTACGTCAAAACCTTACGCCTGCCTCATAGCAGACGTAAGGCTGACGCAGTGAAATAGGTATCGGCCTACTCCATGTATTGGTGGCGTTGTGTCATGCTTACGACACAATTCCAGCAATGCGTGAGCTTTGCGTCGACAGATACGTAGAATAAATACGGCGCATCCATGATGTCACAAGGAGGGCGTAGTGACGTTTTGTATCGCTGTTTTAACACAACGATGCAAAACTTTTCATAAATGTGGCCCTCAGTGCGTGACTGTTTTTGCACATTTTAAGCACTGCTTTGTACCAGAGCAAGAGAGGAAGGCATAAAAGGGAGGAAGAAGGGAAGAGAGAAAGAGAGGAAAACAAAGGAAGGAAACAGGAGCGAAATGAGAACCGGCAAGAGTGAGAAGAAGAAGCAGGAACTGTGGAGTGGGTCAAGGACCCGACTTGCTTTAATTGGGCCGGTACTCACAGGTACTGAGTACCGGCACTTCAAATTTTCTGCGCATGTGTACCGGAACTTCTCTGTGTCCAAAGAGATTACCGGTACTCATGAGCAGCAAGGTAAGCCCAGTGAAATGGGTATGTACAGAAAGAAGCATAACACAGCGGACAAAGAGTCGATCCGTTTTTTGTGAAACACTCTGATAATCGAATGCTAATGTACCCTTAGAAAGTGCTAATTGAGCAGCGCTCATGTGCATTAATTCAGAGCTGGCAGGGAGTTTGGGAGGGGCCCGAGTAACACTGTGGTAATTGACACAGTGTCCATTCAGTATACATTTCCTGGTATAGCAGAGTATGCCAGCACTTGTTTGGAGCCAGATTGAGGAGGAAGGTGGTGAAAGTGATGCTGAAGCAGAGCAAGTGGGAATCAAGGTTTTGTAATATGGACAGCAGCAAATGTAAGCGTTTCTAAAGCACATGTACTAAGTGCCCTGTCTGCGTGCACCAGTTCTTCTATGTCCAAGTGCGTGTTCTTGCATGAGTGAGTGTTGGCTGCATTGTACCAGCACAGCAGATATATACTTGGAAACCTGTCAAGCCCTGCATTACCACACTCTGCCCCAGTGGCAGCCGCCACAATAAAGTGGTGGTGGGCTGGGTGGAGTGGGTGCGGGGGAGCAAAGGAAGGGAAGCACGCATGGAGGGGTTAATAAAAATGAAAAACGAGACACTCACCTGGAGCTGCCTCTCGCCTCCCGCTCGGCCTCATCCTTCAAGGTCCCAAAAAGCACTGGGCCGTGTCACTGGCTCCCTGCTATCCTGCGTTGTTCTCATGTAAGAGCAGCGTGGGGATTGGTCTGAGCGAGCTGGAAAGACGCTCTGACCACGGAGTCTCTGGGGGTTTCTTCAGCCCGGCTGTTCAATGCAGCCGGGGTGAAGAAACCAAAATGCACACATATGTGTTGGTCGACCTGAGGCGGCCGACCAAATACATATGCGCACTTAGGGAGTACACATAGCACTCCTCCCTGTGCAAGCTGGCTCAGAACCAGCAAATGAAAAATAAAACAATTATATTGTTTTATTTTGTATTTGCCGGCTCTGAGCCAGGCAATGGGGCAACGCCCCTCCGCCATTGCGTAGGAGCCGCCGCTGTTCTGCTCATGAAGCGTACGTTAAAAAATTTACTTGTAGCAAATGCTTGGCGACGCTAGTGTTTCAACACGATTGTGTTTTGATTTTTAGAGGGCTTTTTCTCTTGGATTAATGGAGGGGATCTTGGAGGGGGAGAGGTGGGCGAACCAACAATTTAACAAGGAGAGCCCAGTCAGAGCTGAACCAGTAAGCCTGGCTTGGCCTTAAAAACCAGTGCATAAGTTGACAATTGAAAACAATAACAGTGAAATAAAAGAGTATTCTCTAACACGTGGAAGTATTTCACCTTGGCGCATTCGCTTATATCACAGCTTTGAGAGGAGTTTGTGCTCCCACTGTGACAACAATGCCATTAGGGAACTAGGAAACAAGTCACTTTTCATGTGTACATTATATATGGCCTATTTTTTCATGAGGAAGCAACATTATAGTGTGGTAAATCTAACACAAGATGTGAATGTACAGCACACATCCTGAAATTGTGCATTTGGATATACTATCATATGTGCTAATGAAGAAAAAGGAGGTATGGCTAGGATCACACAATTTGGTCACGTGGGCATGGCTAGGATGGCATGGCTACGTTCACACAATTTGGTCAAGTAGGGAAGCCCAGAATTTCTACTTTCACATTGTGCAATTCAGCTTTTACATGGCTAAATTTTTCTTTCTCTCCTGTATTACATTCTTTGCACATGAGATTAGAGTTTGATTGCAGTCAGACGCACCATCAAAGTTCAGTTCATTTTGGGTTTGAGGGTGCAAGAGGACTTGGAACTGAGTTAGAACCAAGCATCCTGGCTCGAGCTTTCAGCAGCTTGCCCACCTCTAGAAAGAGGGAATCAGACTTTACAACAGGTAAGGAGGTTTGAGGCAAAGGTGTGCCATCAAGTAAGGGTTGGGTGATATCTGCTTGGTGGCAATGAGACAAGAGAGTTTACCATTGTTAAACATTTTCAAAAATGTGAAGAAAAATAGCTTGTGCAAGTCATATGTGATTTAGGGGTTGTACTATGAGAAGCCCACTGTGATCTTAAATGTACCCTTTTGTACGTATAAAGACAAAAGGAATACGCAAAATATACCCGAAATGCATTAGTATTGTTATGCACATCTGCACACCAATTAAATCTCAGTCAAATTAAATGTGTGCCCCTGATAGGGTCCCTTAGCACTGCCCTTAGCCCTGTCCCCAGACCCCACCCCTAGTCCACATCTCAAATTGGTGAGTACCTGCATTTAGTTTTTTCCATTTAAAGCACTGGACTTGAGGCGCCTCTGGCATTTATCAGCACCGGTAGCAGGCTCCCAAGAAAAATGTTGGGTCCCTACAGGACTAGCCCAGTGGCAGAAACACCGGTCCCCTCAGCCCCCCAGGGTGTGGTGGGGGGGGGGCAAGCTTCAGGGTTCCCCCTCAGCACAGTACCCTTGCCAGAGAGCTCCTGATCTTGTCCGGAGGGGGCCCCTCCGCGTACCTTGCAGGGGGGCCCCCTCAAGTTTCGTTATGCCACTGTTTTACTGAAAACATCCGTGAATCGGGGCCTCAATATTAAGAGAAGTGGTAGAAATATGAGAAAATGTAATCCTCTGAATGATTAATAGGATGCCTTGAGAGATCTGAGAAGTCTAGGTAAAGGACAATAAGATAGCAAATGGATGAGAACTGTCAAGCATGAAACTATTACAGCATCCTGATAGAATGGTTGTTAAATGAGACATTCGTTGAAGAGAGGGTTTTTTTAACACTTACGATGGACAGACACCTAGATAGCCCATGCCAGTTAGCTAGACATATATATTCTTGTGTTGTGGGTACAAAATAGGAATTATTTGAAGGAATGTGTTTTGAAAGGAAATTGGGATTAGTTAATCTGAGATAGAGGAACGACATTTGAAGTTCTGACTAAACGGGGCATGTTTTTTAAAATGCGTTCTACTTATCAACAAGACCTTCTACAACGCAACAATTTAGCACCTAGGGTGCAGTTTGAAATCTCCCCTCTCTTTATTCCTCTTGTATGAGTGTTTTTATCTATAGTTTAATGTCTTACCACTTTTCATTCCTCCTATGTGGTGCGTTTTGTCTTTAACTAGTGTTCAGTATACAAATATGTAAGTCAAGCCAGATTTATTGATCAATTAATTAAAATCATACCAATAGTATGTAAAAAAAGGTTTAATTTCGGGAACCAGGACTCTGGAGCTTTCCTACAGTAGCAAAATACTTTCGTCACAAAGGTCTGTTATGATTGTTCCTTCGCTTGTTGGTAATAAAATGTTAAGCAAGGTAAGCAAGTTTAAAAGCACAACCTAATTAAAAATGATTTAACATGCTTCTCAGCAAATACAGTTCCTCCACTTGAACAACTTTACTTATTTGTTTTTGTACTAACTTTCTAAATGAGCAGATTTCACCAACACTCTTACATCTTCTCCTCTAAATGCAAATGTTATAGTGGTTGCATTAAAACTAGTTATTTTGCCAGAAATGCAGTATTTTCCTTCATTTAAAAGAGCAGAACAAATGCAGTCTGGGTTTGAGGTACTGTATTGTAATTGTATTGTAATTGCATTTACACAGCGCCTACTACCCCTGACGAGGTGTTGAATCGCTTTTTTGGTGAGTAACACGCTACTCCGGAACCTATAAAGGGTTAGTGGTGAATTAGTATAGTGCAATATGAAAGTAATTTGAGCGGTGGAGATGTTAGTCTGTTATTTGTATTAATAAGGATAGCGGAGGGAAAATGTTTTCATTTATATCGTGCTTGCTACCATTGATGAGGTGTTGAAGTACATTTTTGGCGAGTAGCACACTACTCCAGAACCCCTAAACGATTAATGATGAATAAGATAGTGAAATATGAAGTAATTGGAGCAGTTGATATGTTAGTCAGTTATTTGGATTGAGAAGAATAGTGTAGGAATTGAAGAGAAAAAAAGGTTTGCATTTATATAGCGCTTGCTCCTCCTCGTGAAGTGTTGAAGCTCTTTTCGGTGAGTAGCACGCTACTCCGAAACTGAAACAGGATTTGTGGGAAGTAGTATGCAAATATTTTGAGTGGTGGACATGTTAGTCTGGTGTTTGGATTGAAAAGGGATAGCGGAGGGATAAAAGAGGGATGGGTCTAAAACCTTTTATTGGGGGGAAGCAGTTTATAGCAGTGGGAGGGAGTTTGAGATGAGTAAGGGGAAGGGGTTAGAAAGGCTTGTTTGGGAGATTTGAATAGTAAAATAGGTATGAGATGATGCAAGGAGGGGTAGATAAGTGAAAAGTCTAGAAAGGTTTATTTTGGGGATCATAGTAGTGCTATGGGGTTTGGGATGAATGAGAGAGCGAAGATAGAGGATATATTGATAGAGGTACAGGGTGTGAAATAGGGTAGTACATTGGGAAGAACAGTAGAATGAGGTTTGAGATGAGTCAGAGAGTTGAGGTAGAGGATATATTGAGAGTGGTATAGGGAGAGAAATAGCATAGTGAATTGGATACGCTGAATTAAAGAAAAGTATTAATGTATAGATACGTAAGTAGCTGGGAGGTATATATATATCATAAGGAAGGCAATATATGTAGATTAAAGATGCATGTAATAAATTCTGGCTTTCAGGTGTTGTACTTTAAATTAATTTATTTCTTCTTATTTTTTGTAATTCAATAGTGATGCATTTGTAGATAAATAGTTATGATAAAAGATTTACTTATTTATGCAGTCACTTATATACATGTTAAAAACATAGTATAATGTAACTGTAAGTAATGTGACAGAAAGAAACAAACAAAGGTCAAATGGACGCTATAGCTAGGTGAAAATCTCAGTCAAAACGCAATGTCTAAATAACAAAACCACTGAAATCCACCAGCCACAATCTTCCCAAGAAGCTTCAACTTGTGTCTCGCCTCTGCCATGCACAGTGTTGTCATCAATAATGTCAATTCAGATGTTGCAGTGATGTTATCAATGATGTCTTAGAAAATGTCACCAGTGTTGTAATATGTCAGGTAATAACTAGTACATGGCAGGGGGGGGGGGGAGTTATAGTTACTTCAGAGCAAGAGCCACAGGTCACCAATAAAAATGCAACTGGCGAATTCCAGCAGCCCTGCCAGTCAAAACATTGTGTTCCAACTGACAGTTTCACCAAACTACAACATTTTCCACAAGTCCACAGATTTCTCCCCATTCTGCAACCTGACCTAAAACATACTGTATCATCAAACAGGTCGATACAAGTCCGGTTACCTAGACCCGAAATGGTTCTCAAGCCTGATCCTATCTCTAACAACCAACACATAGTTAGCCCAAAGAACTTCAACCCCTATCACCCACCAAATAAACCAAACATATTGTCTAGTGTAAAGTCCTGGCGTTAAGAGACTTCTTCAGAGAAGAAGGCACCCACCCATCCCAAAGCTCATCAGAAGATCCACAACTCTCAAGTTCCATCCTCCTGAGGAGCCTCAGGAGCAACCCCCCCCCCCCCCCCCACCCCCTCAGGGTGGTAACCAGCGACAGAGGATCCGGCTCGTTCAAGCAATCAACTAGGTTCTCCCATGCACATGCCACATCAAGAAATTCATACCATGCTTCGCTACCCTGAACAGCATACCACTTTCAAACCTGGCCACTTTACAATCTCTCTGCGTTATTGATCCATTCTGGGTCCCCGATTGGCCTTCCAGTTCAGTGTGATCTCACGTTCTGTTAGGACCATGGCCAAATCAATGAATCTGTTAGTAACCTTACATTTGGTCGGGAGTGGCTACCATCCCAATAAGCACAAGCCCAGGGAGTAGGGAACACTACGTTGAGTTACATCATCAAAACGTTCCAATACCTCCTCTGGAATCCTGAGAAAGATATTTTGAAAATAACGTTACCTTTCCTGACACCTCATATAATAGTACCGACTCAGAAGGAGAGAGGAACCCAGAAAATAGAAATAGGAATGACCAAAGGGAAGATACAACAGAAAGTTACTGTGATTATTCCGTTTTTATAGGTCAGCAACAGAGGAGGCAACCTCGTACATTCAGGACGCGGGGAGGGGCCGTCTGGGCAACCAACAGAAGGAAGGTATTATGAGGAGGCCATACATGAGGACTCGCAGTCACAAAGATTGGGAATAGAGAATAGTGACCTTAAAGCCCCAATCATAAATCTATCAGATAAGAATTTAAGTAAGGAGGAGATTCGAGTTCTAGAAAAAGGCCTAGGATTTGCCCCTAGTACCACGGGTTGTAGATTCTCAATTGAAAAGGATGTTAGAGACCTATTTAGAAAAATTAGGATCAAAAGAATTTTCGAGGACAAAGAATCGAGACCCTCAGATAACAAATCAGGACTAAAACCGCTATCAACCTGGACCCCCTGTAATGGTATGGTTGGTCAAGAGGTTGATATCTTTGAAAAAGTTATTACCAATGGTCTTGAGAAAACTCCTAGAAAATAAAACATGGACAGAGAATAATTTATCAAAAATAGAACGGGAAGCTCTCAAAAACTTATCCAATTGTGAAGAAATTGTAATCAAACCAGGAGATAATGGGGGGGGGGGCATAGTGGTCCTTAATACGAAAGATTACAACAATAGAATGCAGGCACTACTGGATAATAAGTTACACTATAGGAGATCCAAGGTAGGGGACTGGAATAGACTAAAGAAGAAAGTCAGGGATCTAGTGATTCAAGCTAAGGAGGATGAGATCATTTGTGAAGATGAGTTTAGAGTCCTGATAAATGACCATCCAAGGATACCAGACCTTTATGGGCTCCCTTAAGTTCACAAGAATATGGAGGACCCACCGATGCGGCCAATTGTTTCAGGTAAAGATTCTATCACTGAACCATTAAGTAAATATGTTGATCATTTTATCCGTCCGTTGGTAGAGAAATTGCCATTGTATATTAAAGATACGATGGATATGATCTCCAAGGTAGAAGGAATATATTTTAATGAAAATAATCAGTGAATGGTATACCTAGACATAGAATCATTGTACACGAATATACCCCAACAAGATACAGTGACGATGATGACAGATATTTTAAGCAATGAGGAAGGAGACCTTTCTGCCCTTAACACATTCATTATAAGTGCATTGAGATCATCCTTATGAATAACCTTTTTCTATTTAACAGAGACTTTTATTGCCAAACAAAGGGCACGAGCATGGGAGCAACATGTGCTCCGAGTCTAGCGTGCCTATATGTTGGCAAATTTGAGGAGCGTCATATCTATAATGAAATAAGCCCCTTTTATGAGAACATCAAATACTGGTCTAGATTCATAGACGATGTGTTCTTCATCTGGGAAGGAGAGGAAGTAGAACTTAACACCTTTCTAATATGGCTTAATAGTGGTGACCCCAACCTTAAATTTACAGCAAATAAAAGCCAGGAATCTGTAGATTTTTTGGATATTAAGATAAGAGCCAATGAAGGGAAACTATGTGTGGAGTCATTTGTAAAACCATCAGACAGAAACACCTTACTCCATCACAAAAGTTATCACCCCAAGTGCCAAAAGGATGGAATTCCTTTTAGCCAGTTCCTTAGAATTTGTCGCAATTGTAGTGATAGAAGAACTTTTGAAACCCATGCAGTGGTTCTAAAAGAGAAACTGGCACAACGAGGCTATCCAAAAAGACTCATCAAGGAAGCCTACAAAAGGTCAAAATACTTTAACAGAGAGAGTCTTTTTGAGTCCAGAGAAAAAACACACAGACAAGAACAGGGAATAGTAATGGTGTCTGACTTTAATGAGATGAGTAACAAATTAAAGAACTTGATCAACAAGAACTGGTCAATATTGAATAAAATAGGCAGTACACTGCTACGTAAACCGACATTTGCGTACAGGCGCAATAAAACGATTTGAAACCACCTGGTGCATACATACAGAAAACCCAAACAGGGATGCCAAAGGAGTATCAATGAAGGTGGTCCCATCCGTGGTAATGTTCCATGTGGCACCTGTACCCACTGTAAAAATATCTTAAAATCAGACAAAATAGAGTTGAACGGCATTTCCCACTGGATGAATGACCATGTAAACTGTAGAACATCAAACATTATATATTTTCTAATTTGTCCCTGTCAAAAGGGATATGTAGGAGAGACAGGTCGTGAAATGCGCCTACGCCTGACTGAACATAGATCGGCTCTAAAAAATCAGAAAAAGAATGCACCACTAGTGGAACATTGGATTTCCGCAAACCATAAAGAGGATGAGCTGAAATGGTTTATTTTGGAAAAAATCAAAACCTCAATGAGGGGTGGGAACATGGACAGAAAACGTAAACAACGTGAGCAGTTCTTTATGTCAAAATTTAGAACATACACCGAAGGCTTAAACAGTAGGGAAGAATGGGAAAGGATGATTAGATGAATAATCAGGTTGAGAACTGTTGAAATGGATCACTGTATTGATTATGTAAAAAATCTTTTGGATTTGATAAAGTGTACAACTATTACGAATAGTGTCTTTAATATGCAACGGCATGTGTATAATAATGAATATGACTATGTATAATGGAAATGAATATATACTAAAAACTTGTCTTGAGTCATAATTAGGCTGTAATTGGAAAATGGTTAAGATTGTGTTTGTATATTGGACAATGTTGTAGAATACAGAGGGCACTGAGTGTATAAATGTGTAACTAATACAGATTGAACAATATCAACAGAGATTGACAACTGTGTAGACCTATATACTTAATTTTGATTTCATCATTAAGGATGGCCAACTTCTATTCTATTTTGAGACTGTATTCATTACAAAAATATAATTGGAGGAATATGAGTAAAGATTATACTGTCAAAAACCATATCGTTTCTAGATGAACATACAATAATTGTAGTTACTGTGATCATAAAATTATTTGGATGGACATAAAGCGTGAAGAAAGGGTGAATAACTAGTAGCCAGGGATATATTGTCGGAAATCATCTTATCACTAGATAAATATAAGCAATACTGACATTGGTTTATGTTTGAAGATAATATTGGGGAAATATGAGGAATGATTGTATTGTTGAATATTATCCTGTTTGTCTTGTGACAGTACAACAACTGTAATAAAGGGTATGAAATATATAGTAATTGTGGCCATGAATTATAACGAAAGAATAAACAAAAGTTGAGTTTTATCTAAAAGAACATAGATTACATCGTCGTATATAAACATAAATGTATGTTAGTATTTAAAAACTACAAATATGGTCGCAAGTTTTTGGAAAGCGGTTGGTGGATAGATATATAATAAAACAAACTGTTTCTCTGGAATACTGGAGCTTATACTCGGGCGAATGCTCAGCTCCTTGCATATACTCAGAAATAATAGAATAAACATAAGGAATTAGAAACCCATATATCCTCAGAAAAATGCGATCATTTAGATAAGTAAGGGCCGTTATCCTAACGTAACAGAAACTACAAAGATGGCACTAGTTTTGATCACTCGAAGCAACCCATAACGTAGATATCGCGAGACTAATGTAGGGATGGAAAAAGGTATCAGAATGATAAACAACCACCCTAGTAAAAACTACAAACATGGCGGATCGCATCACGACTATACAGAATTAAGTGACTAATTGAAGGCAATTATAATTATTAATGATTGGCTACACGAGTATAAATAGCGGGCGCCCGACAAAGCGTTTTGAAACCACAGCAGACGGCTGAGTGGATCGGGACGCCGCTGTTTTACGTAGTTGAAGGTAAGGGAGATCCCGGGAAGGCCTAGGGGAATCGTAATAACGCTGGGCAGTGATAGAAAGTTAAAGTTAAAATACAACCAGGTAGTAAATTACCTTTAGGATGCTTAGATCTAGAGGTTAAGGCCTCATCCAGGTAGTAAATTACCTTTAGGATGCTTAGATCAAGATGCTAATGCCATAACAACTGACTACTATGTCCGAGCGATAGTAACAATATGATCATATGTGCCACGATTTGATTTGATTTGTAAATATGGACTCGAAAATAAGGGTAAAATAAAACCTTATTATCTTGCCTTTGCAATCCCTGAATTAAAAATTATGTCTGCGGGACATGGACTTGGGATTGGCTCCACTTATGGAGAGAAAAAGTGCGGGTAATGAGGCACTGACTATTGAACCCTGGAAATACTAGAGCAGTCTTATTAAGCTCACTACTGTGTTCTTTGTGTATAGAACGCCATAAATATGTAGGCGCTCTTAAAATAGATGTTTTTTTGCTCATTATAGGTTACCTACCTAATGAAATAAAAAGGGTGACATACGAAGGCTAACTGTTCAAATAGTTGCAACGTATTGAAAACACTGGGGAACAAAAAGAAAAAAAACGTAACCCAAATTGATGATGCAAAGAAGCTCTTTTCCGACCACGTAAGTGCTTTCTTTAAAGCAATTTGAATTTAAGCTCTCCAAAATGTATGCAGTGAGCATTTAAATGATCTCTTGCTCCGGTTATTTTGTGTTATTTCTTAGACACACAGGAAGGCTTGAGCAAGGAGCTTTAATCCAGACGTACCCTATTGATTGAAGGTTCCGTCTCAGATGAGTGGAAAGATTAAATAAACGCTCAATGTAAGATTTTATTATGACCATCAGCCTAGAGTATTGTAGCCCCTCAAATGTAGGATTCACGTAGATATAACGAATACTAATTGTGTGTATTTATTTCTAGAAAGAAGACTTGATGTTTTAATCTGTTCTGTCCTGAAGAAGGTGTTCTATACAATAAAAGACACCGAAACGCGTCGACATAAGGACTTTTTATTATTGTATTGATTGTATATTGTGTATAATGAATGTACTTTGTTTATTGACCAATGTACACAAAAAATTGTAATAGTACAAATAGCATTGGCAATTAATGTGTTTTTAATTGACTCTTAGAAACAAGAGTATCTTTTATCATCATTTTTTTATAAAATAAAAATCAAGAATAGTAAATATATCTACGTGTGTGGTTACATTACATGATTGGTTTACTGGAAGGGGTGATGGTTATTGAAATAAATAATCTGTTATCTGGATAGATTTAACTGAGTACACAGAAAGGAAACTTTTTTGTTTGGTGTTTGATCCTGAGAAAGGAGGACAGGCCCATACTATATGATACATTTCAGCTCCCACTTCGCCACATCTACGTCATGTGAAGGAAATAAAAGTAAATTAATTGGCGTTGTTAGACACCTTTGGAACTTGTTCCAAAATTTTCATCTGATCTGCTTCTGGGATCGGGCTCCCAGATCTTTCTCCCATTTCTCCTGGAGACCAGTCAGGGAAGCAATCATATCCGCCCTGAGATCTCGAGAAAAGCACATAGTTACTTTATTAGTGAATGGGGATGTGCATATAAGATGACAGCTATAATGAGTGGGGGGTTTAGCCATCCCAGCCCAACCCAGTGCTTATAAATCACTCCCACCACAGGCCTGTGAAAAAATAATTGACACCCTGGGAGGTCAAACTCCAGCTGCAGGTCCTCAAACAAGAGCTGCACTCCTGCACGAAACAGGTCACCCCCCGGGTAATACCAGAGACCATCCACTCTGTCAGCCCCCACCAAGCAACACCATCGGGCGGCACCACCACTAGCTGCAACATGGAGTATGGGAGCTGCACACATGTTTTCTGCAAGTACATCCAACATTGCATCATAACCATGAGCTCAGGCCCCCCCCAGGACAACTGTTGGGTATTCCTGAGAAGATTAAATAAATTCTGGGGTAGGGAACGAATAGGCCCACATCCCTTTCAGGTGACTGTCGACAATCCACCCACTGGGTGAACTACTGCATCTGTGCTGCCAAAAAATAAGCTTCAAAATCTGGGACCGCCAGACCACCCCTGTGACTGGATGCTGTAGTTTAACCATTCCCATTCTACGCCAGCCTGAAACCCATTTGAAAGCAATCATTAGCAACGAAATCTCCCAAAACATTCCACGAGGCACCAAGAGTGTAAGAATCTTAAAGAAGTCAATCAGCAGTGGAAGTGCCACCATCTTGACACTAGCGACACGACGGGCCACTGAAGCTGGAAAACATTCCTTCCTAGACCAAAGGGCCTGGATAGCAGCGCCCACAATTCCCTCTAAGAGATCCTGTGTGCAGTTGCAAATTGTTATGCAATTAGCGATACGGCCCACATAAAAAACAGCCAGCCTAATCATTCTTAATTAGTCAGGTCCAAATTTGAGACCCCCTGCACATGTCTGAAAATGTAGGTATGATGGCCTACCAAGGACACTCTTGCATTTGGTTTTCCAAGTAACCTTTATTTTGCAGTAGAATGTGTTTAAAAATGTTTTAGCTGGGGAATGCATCAATATACAGCAGGATTGGGGATAAGACAGCACCGATAAAATGTCTTAGGGCCTGATTACGAGTTTGGTGACCCTCCATGGCGGCGATCCCAAGAAGATAGCTGCAGTGGCAGTCTCCCGCCTGCCGTATTATGATGTCACCCCTGGGCCAGTGGTGGTGTTTCTGACAGCGGGAGATATTTTTTCTTATGTGTCTATGCAGGTGTGTATATTTTGACTGCAGTGTACACATATGCACGACACATGTAAAAAAATACTAACTACGAGTAGTGTCTCATAGCTGCAGTATGGACCATATGTGCCCAGTCCAGTCAACGTGTAAGTAGTGCAAAACGAACTTACCTGGATTTCGGCACCAACAAGGTCATTTTCTTTGGGGTTAAGATGCTGCTGTACAGAGGAATCCTGGAGAAATGGATCCACGTGGGAGACTAAAGGGAAGAAAAGATTTGTGAGTATGCACCCCCATTTGTCCAATTTTGCCGACTCGAAGCGGGCAGCTGACCCGCTACCGTGTGCTCATTGGAAAGCCAACTCGTAATTCAGATGGCAGTGAACTTCCCTGTACTGCCCCCTGGTTGCTGCTTTTCCCCTACCGCCATTGAGGTGGTCTGCGAATGGCCGTCAGTGACGGTGGTGCTCTGGCAGTCTTTTGTTCAGCAAACCACTAACATCGTAACATGGCGGGTGAACCACCAACTGTGCAACGGGGATTCGGACAAGATGGTGGTCTCAAGAGCACTAAACTCGTAATCAGGCTCTTAGTGTGTGAAAGACTTAATAAAAATATTTCATATTAAACATACAGGAATCCCATAGACCACTGCTGGCTCCCCCAAGAAGCCCAAAATGACTTCCCAAGGGGGAGTGCTCCCCAAAGGGACAGCTGCCCCTTTGCAAATTAGTTACCAACCTGTTTGAGATGTCAGTTGGTTATCATTTTTCTTCAATCACACATAAGTCCCATGTATGAATCCATTCTGGGTTTTAGTACATTCTTTACGAAATTTAAGACTTCATATTTATGTACAACAATTCAATATCTAATGATCTGACAGAAGTAACGGAATATGTATGGATTTTGAGTTGATTAATGCCCAGCATACTGTTCCTCACAAAATGTGAGTGGTGTAAGTGCAATAATGAAATGGTCCACCTATTGTGCAAGCGATCAACAAATTGACAATCTGCCACAGAGGGGCTCCCACCTTTTGTTCAATGAAGTTTTATGTATCTTCGGTTATTTATGTGTATTAATGACTCCAGTACACCTTCAATAATCAATCAGTCAACAGGATCTTTGGGTCATGGTTGTTAAAGAAACATAATTCTTTTGTACTTATTCAATCAGAAGTAATGGTGGGTGGAAATTGCGTAAGGGGTCTACGCGGAGAGACATGGAGATGGAACCAATCTCCGAACTCTCCGAATAGCTCCGTTTAGCGCTGCCCGCCTCCCAGCAGCCTCCCACACGCAGTGTTAACACATTACAAAACATTATAAATAAAATATTTAATAACCTTGCCTTATCGGCGTCTTCCCCGGGCTTCCCTGCATCTTTATCACGCCTTCTTCTGGGAACTGCGCAAGCACGGGTGCCTGCGCATGCGCAGTTCCCAGAAGAAGACGCTATGGAGATGCAGGGAAGCCCGGGGATGCCCGATAAGGTAAGGTTATTTAAAATGTTATTTATAATGTTTTGTAAAATGTTAATACTGCATGCGGGAGGACAACTCCGTGCCGCCCGAGTGTGTGGAGATTTGCCTTGTTTCTCCGCCTACATCGTGGAAGGCGTAAGGGGCAAATCTCCGCACATTCCCTGAGTGGAACGGAGTTGTCCGCCCACCCCTAATCAGAAGCCAATGGTGCATCCGCTAACTTACATATGTGCATCTATATATTAGACATGGTATCTTTTGTAAACCAATTTCAATATTCATCTGAGTTCTCTCATAATTTCTTTATCATTTTTACTTCATCTTGCATGACTAAACTTCCATCCTTGTCTGAAGGTTTAATCATAATACTAACAACTGCATGACAGACATCACCAACTGGATGAAGGACAACTGGCTGAAGCTCAACATGAATATGACAGAGGTACTGATTTTCAGAAATAAAAGCTTCCCAGGAGAAGCATCCTGGTGGCCCTCAGAACTCTAACCCACTCATACCCTCACTAACCATGCTAGGAATAGAGGCATCAGTCTGGACAACAAGCTAACCAACTCCTGCTCCTCCTCCTGCTTCTTTATCCTCGACATGCTTTGCAAAATATTCAAATGGCTACCCCAAAGCTCAAGATGCACCATCACTCATGCCCTCATCTCCAGCCAACTGGACAAGGCAATGCTTTTGACGCAGGGATCACAGCTCACCTTCTTCGATGACTACAGACCATACAGAACACCACAGCCAGACTTATCCTGGATCTCCCCAGATGAACCTACATCACCCCCTTCTTCAGGGAGTCCACTGGCTCCCTGTACAGAAAAGATGCCAGTTCAAGCTCCTGTCCCATGCATACAAAGTCCTACATGACTGCAGACCCACCTACTTCAACCACAGCCTGACTTTCCGTCAGCCCACCAGACACCTTCGATCTGCATCCCTTTCTCTAACTTTCACCACCATATCTGACGTGGCAGATGCGGAGGTCACTCCATCTCCTACCTAGCAGCAAAGACATGGAGTTAGCTACCCTTTCGTCTATGGACCTCCCCATCTCGTCCAGGGTTCAGAAAGACCCTGAAGACCGGGCTATTTGGCTTATCAAGTGTACCCTGTCAGCCCCTTAATACCCTCATGGGTGACAAGAAGCGCTCTACAAATCTACTGATTTATTGCTTGATTGATTGATTGATTGATTGATTGATTGTTTTAACAACTAGTTCCATGATATAGTCTGCACCACAACATTTTAACAATTATTTACTGACATTTTGCAGTAATGAAAATATATCAGCTGCACAAGGGAAGGCGGGGACAAGTATGCAGTAGACAGACAGGGTGTAACAGGTGTCCCATTTGAGAGAACATCCTTACATTCCATAATAGGAGGACAGATCACAATATAGTAACCAGGCAGCCAAGCAGATGCAAATCTAGAGCAAAAGTTGCTACACTGATAAGAAGAAAATCTGTAGAAGATCCACTATACAAAGAAGAAAGTGTGAGCTTTGCATTCCTGTCAATAAAAGAGAGTACTACAACTTGATCTTATGATAGCATTAGCCTGTGTTCACTGTTCTCCATCTTGCCTCAAAGTCACAATATATCACATGATGACTGTTGTTGATTCTGCTTCTAAATAAAAACTTGTCTAGTTTTACTTGAGTAAGCAGAAACTGTTCTCAGAGAAATGTCCATGTTGACCTGAATCATGGATGGTTCTTACTGTCCCAGGCTACGTTAGCAATGTATCAGCTTAACGGTACAACTAAGACTGTGAGAATAGTTCAATAAAAACGTACCCAATGTTGAGAGATTCTCCAAATGTATTCTGTAGTAAAATGTTTCCTCTAGGAGGTTTCCTATTGGTCCAAACCCTGGGAATCATGTATTATCACAGAATATATGAACCCCTTTGTCCAAAGCTTTATACAAGAGTGTGTGTTTTACTCGCAATTAGAAAGCCCCTAGTCCCCGTCTTAGAAGAGAATCTATACTGGGCATCATTTAGAACTGCTAAATTGCTTACAAAATTGCTATTGCTGCTAAATTTGCTTATGGCACCTTTTCTGTATTTTGGTCAATTAATACATATGTAATGCATTGAAAAGAGAACTTTTGTCTGTCATTCTCATGAGAATGTTTCAGCAACATCGTATGAGTCCTTCTAATTTAAAGAGATGGCTCCAGTCAGAGAGTCGATATTGGGACTACACCGCTCCCGGTTCTAGAGGTTGGCGTATCTCCATGGGATAGAAATTGATATAGATTTCCGTGCCAACAGAGTGAATAAGGAAAGAAGAGGGAAAAAGAGTAAGGAATGCAGAAATGGTTTTAAACATATAAATATCAGGGGGCCGATTTATGTTAACTGGCGCATCCCGAGGGATGCGCCAGTTAACATGCGCCACAGAGCGCCACAGCTACGCCACCCATGGTGCGCCGCATTTATGATGCGGCGCACCATGGGGCAAAAACGGCACAGATGCGTGACGCATCTGTGCCGGAAATGTGGCGCATTGCTGGAGTTGCGTCGCAAGCACGACGCAGCTCCAGCAATGCTCTCGGGGGGCCTATTCTTTCAATGCTGCCTCAAGCCTTACGCCTGCTTCAAGCAGGCGCAGGGTTTTGACGCAGCATTGCCCTGAAAGTGACTGAGTGAAATCTCATAGATTTCACTCAGCCACTTTCAAGAGGCGTTCCTGCGCAGGAACGCCCCCCCCCTGCGCAGGAACGCCACCTCATGGCGCAGTGCTGTACAACGTGACGCATCTCCTAGATGCGTCACGTTGTAAATAGGGCGCAGGGATGCGCCACGTTTCTGCGCCGTTGCGTCACGCAACGGCGGCGTAAACGTGTCGCAAGCCCTTCATAAATCTGTCCCCAGGTTTGTGAATAAGAGGTCCTCGTTGGATGACCAAAAGAAAATAGAAAACTGAGAGAGGCCAGCAGAAGAAGAAGCTTAGAAAGCAAATGTTATGCCAAAACCATAAGACTTATATTATGCTTTCTTTCAGCTGTTTATTTTATCATAACAGCCAATTAGCGATCAAAGAATACATGTGAATATTCACAATAAACTACACTCCGCAGAACCCTTTGTAGAGAAACTAACAATGCAAATCACAAAGGTGAACAATAACACATCTACAGCTATATACCCAAAAAAAACGTCCAGCACTTCCTCTTTCTTGCTGCTCGCGTCAGTGAAGTCACCCTCATTGTTTCTCATTTCATTCATTGTTTTGGTGCATGTTTTACATTTGTATTAAATGCTGCTGTGTGGTTTTAAAACAAGTGGTATCTTACTTTGAACTTCCAGGTGAATGAATGGTGGCTTTTTTCTCAGGGAAACACAACTTTTCTTGAGTGTGTGTTAAATCACCTTAGGCTTCTCAGGATGTGGAGCGCAGGAGCTCAGTGCAATACCGCCTCAGATTGTAGGAGCATTTTATGGATTAATTCAGTCCCTTTTTTATGAAAAATCTCGCAGGCGCCTTCAAAACACATTGAAGTCTTTATTAATATACATCTTTTAGACATAAATGTAATTGCAGCTAACCTAACAGTTCTGCATTACACTGTAAATACATTGTACCTGTCCCTTCTCATGCAGAGATGGATGCTACTGAGGAAATGTTTAGTGGACATCTGAAACAATTTATCCAGAATTCTTTTACAGCTGCAGTTAATGTCTCCATGGAAAATATTGTTCAGGACATGGGTAGGAATGTAAAAGATAGCATTATGATCCAGACCCAGCCCTCTAGTGGAAGCAGGAATGGTTTGTCCCATTCAAATATAAACAAAAGTTCAGATAAGTACAATGTTTATTTCCCTACCAAATCTATACCTAAAAGAACCCTTAAACACATGGTTAAATGTAGACATCCGCCAGTGAATTTTGAAAGACCTCCTGCTCAGGGCACAAGTCCTAAAAAAAGAAGTGGGGGGACTCTCCAAGGTAGGCGTGGTCACAGGAAGTGACATCACGGCAGGAAGTGACATCACGACGGGAAGTGACATCACGACAGGAAGTGACATCACGACAGGAAGTGACATCACATGACATCACGTGACATCACTCTGTTTTGATAATTAACACACAAATAAAATTCATTGTCATTTAAAAAGGTCTGCCTACTTGGGGCGGATTTGCTGAGGCAGACCACTCAGTGTCTGCCATGCCCGGCAGGAAAAAATAACACTGCCCACCATTTGTAGGGGAAAATCTCCCTGTGGGTAGGAGACATTTTTATTTTTCCGAAACAAACCCTTACTATGGTAAGATGGCTAGTGTACAAGACTGAAAGCCTTAAACAAAATGTGCAGTGGTCCCGGATGGCAGTGTAGCCTTAATTGAGCGAAGGTGACATGAACACATTTTCAAAATGCTACAGGAAAGTTTGACTGCAAGATTTTTTATACATTACAGGTTCCCAGAGAGGCTGCTTCCCACACTCGACAATGACTATTACACACAGTAGGGCTCCATATTCACGTTATTCTATCGATGAGTGTTATATGTTATCTCCCCACCTATTGTAAACTAGCGACTCTGTATTAAATAGTTTTGTCCCAGCTGCCTCTCTCTAGCTGTGGCTAGATTTATTTATTTTATTTATAAAGTTTTATATAGCGCAAACTTGATTCCAAAGGATATCAGAGCGCTTTACAATTTGCAGCAAAGGTAACAAATCAGAACATAAATCTAACATTGGGAATCTTGGCTGAAGACAATGGAGCTGCCGGGCATTAACTTGGGTCAACAAGATACATCTTTCGCCAGGCAAAACCTAAAAATGTTCTCGTTTTTAGTAGGACTGTTCTCTCCGTCCCGGGATGCTTTTTTCAAAGAAAGAAGTAGGGGAACGGGCTGAAATTATTTTTAGAAGTAGGGGCACGCCGTGCCCTTCCGTCCCCGCCCACTTCTACCGCTGCCTACCAGTCCTGGCTGTTTAGTGAACAGCAGGTTGCAATGTGGGACTTGTAGTTTAGATGGTTTGGTTTTTTGGTTAGTATTAACTCAGAGATCCACAATGCAAAGTGCTGTTACCAGGGCATTAAGTGGGATGAAAAAGGTGGAGGGTCTTTACAAGGCGTTTGGCCAATAGAAGAGGCGTGGCCTATGTAAACTAAAATCCTCTGAATCGCACAGCATGGTCTCTGTTTGGTGCCCGAGTGCCTCTCTGTCAAGGCCACCGGAATTATGCGATTATTTGGTGAGTTGAAGGTGGCCGGGATTTCAGACCATTTTAAGTGCTGCCTTCAAAAAAATCACTTTCCTGTTCTATGTTATGTTATGAATAAGCCCTCAGTGGCCTCAGACAAAGCAGCCCTGTGGAAAAACTCACCCGCTTGGATGCTTCTAAACAGCTATAAAGAGGGCCACTGGAAATATGCGGAAGGAGAGGGCAAAATTAGGCGGCAGGGAGGGAAACATTATGTGACAAGAATCGGCAAATTATGCAGTGTAACGCGGCACATTTTCTGATAGTATTTTTTCATTATTTTGTCATTTTTACACTTGTTTACACTGTATGGGCATAGGCTGCACCTCTTTAGTACCCAGTTTAACACCCAAACATAGCAATAGGCAACAGAAAGACGACCAGCCCAGCTTTGCAAAGGGCCTTTCACCGCGCAGCAACACGTGTCCCTTCATTTTAATAACTTTTGAACTGTGTTAGCTAGATTTTTTTTCTTGTTAAAATCTCCAGATTATGCAGCAGTTGCTGAATTATGTGGCAAATGCGGCAGATCCATACATATGCAAAAAACATCGTGGCCGCACAACCGCATAATTCCAGTGGCCCTCCCTTGAGACGGGTTACTCTCTGTGTAGGAATCAGAGGTTCGTGGGCTCTGCTTTCGACCCCACCCTGCCCCTGCACAGCTAGGGTGACCGACTGGCATGGGTGCAAATTCAGGACGGTAAGTGTAAAAATTCAGGACAAAGGGTCAAAATTCAGGACGAAAATTCAGGACACAAGGTCAAAATTCAGGACAAAACTTCAGGAAAAAAGGTACGTTTTACAGACACATCAGAGGAAGTTGCACAATAGTATAAAAGTGAGTAAATAGACAACGATTTAAGTACAAGTCAAAATAAGTTTAGATTAGATCGTGCACTTTATGGTTTTTTGGTATGCGTGCAGCTTTGAGCAACTGTGCCGTTTTTTGGTTGTACTTCATATGATAGTAATCTATTTATATGGTTACTGCACTGGGTTGTCCAGTCCGATATTTTGTTTACAACTCATGGTCCTCAGCAGGCATGTTTGGTGAGAGAAGTGGTCAGGAAGATCTGCCTGGATAGTCTCTGTTACTAGCATCTCATATCTAAGTGCCATTGTAAGATGTAATGCGGCACGCATAGGCCAACTAAAGGGAGGATTGCTGTGATGAACCCGCTATAGGGAACGCATTATGGGTGTTTCAGCAAGTTGAAATTAAAATATGGAATTTGACTTTGCTTATGTAGGCTTCCAGAGAGTTGCATTAGCTGACGAAGTCACAAAGGTGCTTTTCCCTGCAGCTTTCTTAAAGAAGGCACTGTTGATACACTATTACTTCGTTTATTTTTGACGCTTGCCTTTTGCTACAAGCACAATATACATCTCAAGCACAGCTCATGGCACTATGAGGCTTTCCCTAAAACAAAACATGCAAACATTTACAATTATTAGTGTAACATTCAAGTAGCAGTTGGGTGTCACTCAAAATGTGACATGTATGATGTATAGATCCCACACATAAGCACAGAGCAAATACTGAATAGTAACATATAAGCAAGGGAGTAGCCAGAAAATTAAAATACCTCCCACTTTGAACTAAAGCTCCTATGGCACCAAGAAAGCAAATAAGTCATCACAGCCCTCCCCAGAAGAGCTCTCTTGTCCAAGGATCTAGCCATTCATCCTTCCATCTAACTCCTGATATCCACCATTTCAAATTTATAGTCTGTCATCTATTAATTCTTTCATCCATAATTCAGTCTTTCACCATTCATTCTGTCCTTCCATCTGTGTGCCCATCCATATCCAAACATTTGCAAACGTATCCATCATCTATCCTTCCATCCATTATTTCACTCATCCATCCCTCCATCCACCCTTTCACTCATCCATCCACCATCCACCCTTTCACCCAATCTATCCTTTCACTCATCCATCCACTTTTCCACCCATCCATCCACTCATCCATCCAGCCATTTACCCTTTCATCCAAGCCAACCTTTCACTCATCCTTCCACTCTTCCATCCATCCACTCACTCATCCATCCATCCACCCATTTGCCCTTTCAGCCATCCTTTCACTTACTTATCCATCAACCAGTCACTCATCCATATACCCATTCAACTTTACACTCATCCATCCATCCATCCTTTCTCCCAGTTCTCCACCCCCCTTTCACTCATGTATGCATTCTTTCACACATACATCTTTACATTCTTCCTTTCACTCATCCAGACACCCATTCCCCCCATCCATTCTGCCAATCATTCATCCATGCTTTAACTCATCCGTCCATATATCCTACCTTTCTCGCTCCATTATGGTTTCACTCACTATGTATAAATTCATGTTTATGATAAACTTTTGAGAAAGCATGAGTTGGGCCAAACCTAAAACTAACGCATCATTTAACGCGCAAGAGACAGCCAAGTCCAACAAAGGTGTTTACCAACTACAGCGTCCCGCAGAAGCACCAACTTCACCCCAAAGCTTCCAATTGCCTTTAAGACAATACACTTCAAGAAAGTTAGGGAGCATCCGTCATTAGGGTTTATTAACTACGAGCCATTGATAGATTAATTATTAAGCATCTGTGTATTGAAACTGGTGAGCACGGGGTTAACTGTTTACAGATCGAAAGTGTGGAACAGTTTGGAGGGGCAGGGAAGTATGAATTAACATCTCCTAAAAAATAACCATGAGACCACAGATCACATCAGGCTTAAGGTGGTTTCCGTTGATTATAAAGGTATTAAAGCTAAAAACATGAGCGCATAATCTTCAAAGGAAAGAACTGCCGTTTTGGGATCGAGAAAGCGTGTTGGAGGCAAATCTGGACGTGGGTGACCTGGTAAATCTGCAGCAGGCACCAATTGTGCGGGAGCAGGGTTTGTCAAATTATTTGATCAGCGCTGCTCCTGCCGCCCTGGCAAGCATGGGTCAACTGGTGTGAAACACTGGGCATTTAACAGATTGCTCCAGGGCAGTCTTCACAGCATGTGCCTAATGACCGTAATCACGACACTCACAGGAAGAAGACCAAGGCAGACCAATGGGGGCAAAAGGACAGCTAAAGAGAGCAGGGTGTAACAGCTCAGTTAAACTGGCCCATTGTCATTCTGTATGGGGCAATCAGCCGCAGACAGAATGACAATGGGTGGGGTGGGCTGCTCTTATCCTCGAGGAAGAGTTCGAGGCGCCCCATCAGGGGGCAGAGGCTTCTCACATTCTGCGTTATAACTTTTCACGTTTCCAGCGCACTGGACTCGGTTTCCTCCCGGCCTTACTTTTAAACATAGGCGCAATGCGTGTGCATTCCAGTCTTTGCAGATCGCACGTAGCATCTTTGGCTAGAAACGGATTTAATGCTTTCGTGTGCCCCTGTCTCAGCATACCAAGCCGGTGGCTGACGCGGTTTTGATTTAGCAGGGTGGACGGCGTCCACCCTGAAAAACCCTCGGAAATAAGTGGGGGGATGCCGTCCACCCGCGTGGTACCCCGACTCGTGCCCTGCTCCTGCTATTACAGATTCTGCCGGTGTCAGAGCAATGATGGAGAATGGTTCATCCGCAGATAATTTTGGCATATGCCATCCAAGAGATCCCCTTCTGGAGAAGTAGAGTCCAATTTCAGATAAATAACTCATCCTCAATATAACAACAATGATCGGCCCAACGATGATTCAGATGCAATAACATATTTTCTTGACTCAGATTAAGACGGGCAAAATGATTCTGATCTAATGTGGTTCAGTCCTAATTAGAGCAAGCTGAAAAGATATCTAATCGTAGGCTGACGTTTTTGACACTGTTGGGTTGTGATTCATCATTACTGTGTTGCTCCTAGGAATATAACGGACCACAAGTTCTCACTTAGAGGACTACATTAGCGCATGCATAGGAATGCCTCTAGAAAAAAGATAACAAGCCATTGGTCCAAAGTTATTAACCTTTTTCACAAAGTTTAGCGGGGGTCCAAAGAAATGTCTTGACAGTGCCTGATCGACGTATCACGCTAAGTTAATACATTTTGTGGATCCCATAACAAAAATATTAAAAATGGCAAAACAGGCCAAAGAGCTCTGCTCTAATTGATCATGTAGAATTATTGAACTGGGATCCAGCGAATAGTTGCTTTACTGGAAACATTAATTAATCTATCCCTTTAGAGAAACACATGGGTCTTCTCTGAAAGTTAGACCCCAAACTCACAGAATTAGTCTCTCCCAAAGAAGCTCTGGCATCAAATGGCCTCCAATTTGAGGAAACTTTCATGAAAGAAACTTCTAAAAATGTTAAGATTTCCAGCACTATAGATAAGGCTCAGGTATCGTTAAATCTTTTGCCTTTATGTTTTTGGCTGAATCAGCAGAGAAGCAACTTCCAGTCCCATTTTGCAGGTAGCAAAGGGCAGTGGGATACAACAGGCTAACCTTATATCCACAAAGATGCAAAGAGACCAGAAACAGATTTAGAAGCCAATCAACAACTTATCAAAGGTAAGTGTAAAGCCAATTTCTACTGTCGTAGGGGTTCAGATATCATTGTTTTTAAACCATTAGCATCAGGCACAACAGACTGTGGGTGTTACAGACTGTTCCAGAGCACCAAATAGAATTTTCCAGCGAATCAGTCCAAGATTTCTTTCCAAAATCTAGGCATCTTTCCTTTGCAGGTTCCCATCTAATATCACAAAGAGATTCAGGAGATATTAGCAATGGAGCAATGGAATCCACCTTGTTGGAGCCTACAGATTTGTAATCAATATTTTCCTGGTAAAGAATAACAACATATTAAGACAACTCATAAATATATGCTCATTAACTCAACATTTGCTATACAGACATATCAAAATGGAAACCATACTCCACCTCAGAAATTGCCTACAACCCTCGGATTGCACTGGTGCCGCTTCGCTGTGAGGTAATCACCGTGGGTTGCTGCTGCGCATTTCTACATCCAAGCCCTGCCTTTAATGAGGACAACGTCGAAGCCTGTACATTGGGCAAACTGAGGGAGATTGCCACGTTCTGCCCCGCCTGCGGGAACATCGCGAGGACTACATGTCACAGCAGCCCTGTGCCTGGGACACCTGAGGCGCATTTGCACTGCAGGCTCTTAACCTCTCGCCGCACCCGCTTCGCGGGTGCCGCTTCGCGGGTGCCGCTTCGCTGTGAGGTGATCACCATGGGTTGCTGCTGCGCATTTCTACATCCAAGCCCTGCCTTTAATGAGGACAACGTTGAAGCCTGTACATTGGGCAAACTGAGGGAGATTGCCACGTTCGTCCCCGCCTGCCGGAACATCGCGAGGACTACATGTCCCAGCAGCCCTGCGCCTGGGGCACCTTAGGTGCATTTGGCCACTCCCCCAGTTACTTTAAGTCTGTCCTTCACATCCGCTTCGCGGAACACGCGCGGGCGCACGCCAGGCGAAGCCCGGGCCAAGGGCGGGCCCGTTTGAGCCCGTTTGAGGATGGGACGGGGCCCCCCTCTAACATTTACAGTTAAAGGTCAGTGCACGTTTAAGTACCTTGTCAGTTGATGTTGATCTATATTTACTAGCCATTATAAGGAGTTGGTGTTTTCCTACTACACAATGACCACCCCTAAAGCTGCGAAAGGCAGAAAATCCATTATTGGTGGGTCAATAGTAGGCCCATTGGACCAGTTTCTTACAAGAGCGTCTTCTATCTTGGCCCATGTAATTGAGCAGACAGAAAAGAGACTGTCGTTGGATATTGCTTTTGATAAAAGAGCATCCATGGGAAGTCTGGCCCAGGTTCGTTTGCCGAACCCCAACAAGTCATTGACTCTATGGTACCAGGTAGCAATGGTGAGGGCCCGGAGAATCAATTATTGCACATAGTTGGAAGCTTGCCTTGTCTTCCCGCAAGCGAAGACGCCGCACTGGGCACCAGAAATGTACCTAACTCTCCTCACAACATGCGTTCTGGATCATTGTCATTAAGTGTTAAGACTCGATCCGCCTATAATTCCAAATCGGGATTATCCCAACCGACAGCAGGTTTAACCTCAACTTCAAAAAGGAAGCGTGGGGGCGCTCACGCGAAAGGAAGGAAAGCCAAAGTCCAGAAAGCTAATATAGCTGATGAGAGTGCGACACCAATAGCTCCCCATAACCCGGCCACATGTCAACCGCCTAGTGAAGTGATTACTTTGTCATCGAGTCCTGGTGATGGGTTACCTGCAGAGCTGGGGTCAGATTTCTGGATCAAACTGGAATTCATCTTTAAACAGACATGTCTCCCCATTTATGATAGACTTGATATCATAGAAAACAGACTTGTATGCCTCAAACTGTCGTTTGCCTCGGCTCAGGCAAGGGTTGGAAGCCGGGCCAAGGGAGTAATTCATAAATAATTGTGCTTGACAGGGCATACCAATGATGTTGTTCACCCCACTGTCCCACTGACTGCGACTAAAACAGTTGACATTACAGTTCCTGCTGTGACATCGTATATTTCCCCTCCACTTCTTTCCAGTAATCAAGTTGTTTCTAACTAAACTGTGTTGAGTGGAAGTGCAGCGATAGGGGAAGGTAGCAAGGTAGTAACATCACTCCCAAGCGAATTTGGATACCCCTCGTGCCCCACTAGTAAAAAGGTTTCCATGTATAGATCTCACTCCCGAATCTATCCCATATGTAGTGGTCCTCGCGGGGGTCCCTTCTTTGAGTCAGGATAAAAGGGAGGAGTATTTGGAGCTCAAGAATAAATGTATCCACTGGCTTAACTTCAACCGTCCACTTCCCACGATGGCATCGGCTGAGATTTTGTTTGCCAGACGCGTAGAATGGGTGGGACCTCGCTAAAAGTCTATCCAGGGAGACTGTGTAATCATTAATTTTAGGGATAGAAGGGCTACTGAACATATCTGCAATTGGGCCCCGGTAAGTTCAGAGACGCAAATACACTCTTTACCCCTAACCTATTTCTATCCATCAACACATATAGCCCCCAGAAATATGTCGTTAGTTGGGGGGCTACAGACCTGGCGTAACACAGGGGGGATAAGGTTGACCAATAGGTATGAAATGTTGTCTGGTTTGGAAGAGTGCGATTGACGGTCACCCGTGTACAGACAGAGGGTAAACCCAGTAGTGCCCAAGAATGGCAAACCGGCAAGGAGAACTAACTCGATTATGGGCAAGGTTAGGCTCCAGGTTGGGGCATTAGTTACCCAGCCTAACGGTATCCAACCGAAGGTAGGGAAAACAGATTTGGATTATTTGGGTGGCGAGATATTACCAAATCAACCAACAGGAGAAATAAGTTTGACCTTACCTCCTGGGCAAAGCATAGAAAATAGGCGATCTAATCTATCAGGAGGGTCGGACAATGTTGGTGGTTTGCCCCGCAAAAACGGGCCTATGTCTATGGTTTCATGGAATTTAGCGGGTTTGGGTTCCAAAATAGCCTTGCCTGACTGGTCCGATTTCATTGAAAAATTTGACATCTGTCTCTTTCGGGAGACATGGCCGGTGGACCCTGTTTTTTTGGCTGCGTTATCTTAATTTGTATGTCCCCGCAGGAAAGAAGGATAGGGGTCGCCCAATAGGAGGGCTAGTGATCTGGGTCAGGCAGGTTTTAAGTTGTAGCAGACAACTACACCCTGTACTGAATAATGATATCCTCGTAGTGAGATATTTTTTATATCTATGCACGAGGCCACCCGGGGGGAAAAAAAATCTGAGGTTATAACAGTCCTAGAAGATTTGTTAGAGGCCATGCCTAGTAACACTCGGCCACTTGTAGCGGGGGACTTTAATACAACGTTTGAGCCATAAGGGCATGATGATCAGAGCCTTACAGAGGAGGAAGACTCCAGGTGGGGTATCCCCTGTCTTGAGTTGGCACCCATAAAAAAATTGACTGAGGTGGCCATTCAATTGAAGGGGCTGTGTATGGGGAAACAATTGAGGGCTGCCAATGGCCAAACATTATCTGATAGGCAGGGAGCTAGGACATACGATAATGGCCACAGGTCTAGTTGTATAGACTATTTGCTTGTCCATTTAAAATTGTGGCATTATCTTATGGACATGGCAGTAATGGGTCATATAGGAAGTGATCACAGCCCCCTTACCTCTTCTTTTAATTTGTTTGCAGATGACGTTGTACCAGTCCCACACGATGTAATTGTGTCAGATCTTATCCTGCGCCATCTTAAATGGAGCAAAGTCATCGAACAACCCGAAACCCTGATTGCTATAAAAAACGATGTAAATAATGTATTAGTTGCTTTGGGGTCTATTGTCACCAGGGAGGATTTTCACTCCTTTATGGTTGATGCTCACATCAATCTTTTTGCTCGTCTAAAAACTTATTTTTGTAAGTCGGGCCCAGGTAGAAGTAAAATGAGTAAGAAACCTGAAGGTTGGTACAACGAGGCTTGTCGACAAGCCCGGGCTAAGCTGGGCTCGGCCCTAAGAACGAAGGATGCAAGTAATGTAAGGCCGTGCGGGGTTGTTATAGAAAAACCCAGCTGGAGGCTAAAAAACTTTGGGATGAGTGTAAGTGGAAGGAACTTAAAGACGCTTGTGCGGCTAAGAACCCAAAATTGTTTTGGGATACATTTAAATGGAATAGGGAGGGTGTCCGGATCGCCCTCAGAATAATGTAGCTCAGCATCAGTGGGTAGATTATTTCAAGCCACAGTATGCTAGTAGTAGTGGTGAAGAGAGCTATGGAATATTTTCATGCACATACTATGCCGGGGAGGCTTTTACTCCAGAAGATGTTGATAAGGCGCTAGATGCAGTAATTGAGGGAAGAGCACCGGGTATAGATTGTATACCAGCTGATGTTTTTCTAAATGACAAACAAACCTGGCGCTTATATATTGTTCATTTGGCAAACGCAATCGCTCATGGAGCTGCTGTCCCCCCCTCATGGAAGGGGCGGAAATTATCCCGGTGTTCAAAAATGGAGACAAGTCCATGGCAGGCAATTATAGGCCAATTAGCCTAATCGACTCGCTGCAGAAGACCATGGGTAGACTAGTTTTGTGTAAGGTGCAGACCTGGATGGATGAAAACGATATTTCAAGTCCACTGCAGGCTGGTTTCTGCCCCCTTACAAGCACGATTGATCAAGTTTTTCACTTTATCACCCTATATTGGAGGACAGTGGTTTTGGGAAAAGGGGCTTCGTACTCTGTGTTCGTTGATTTGAGGGCAGCTTTTGATTTAGTACTGCAAAGTAAATTATGGCAAGTCTTGGGAGAGTTGGGGTTGGCCCCGGAGTTGCTGACTCTGATCGTCCGACTGCATGAGGATAACTTTTCCCGGGTCCAGTGGGGGTCACACAGTGAGGTAACTGAAACCTTCCCCATTGGCAGAGGAGTGCGGCAGGGATGCATTATGGCGCCTACCCTGTTCTCGCTTTTCGTCAATGGGGTTGCAGACCACCTTTCCTTGGCCCCCACGGATGCTCCGGTGCTGGCAGGTACTCGTATCGCAATCCTCATGTTTGCGGACGATACCTTGATCATCTCTAAAACACTGAGTTGCCTCCAGAGGGCCCTACAACGGTTCGAAGAATTTTGCCTCCTGCGCTGTCTAGAAATAAATACTGCCAAGACCAAATTTATGTCTTTCAACGAACATAAATCCTTTAGAGGTAGCGTGTATATGAATAAATCCCCCATGGAGCAGGTTGATGCTTTTAGTTATTTGGGCGTCACACTGCAGAAGGATATGCGTTGGAATAGCCAACTAGAGATGGCTGTTTTGAAGTACCAACAGCAATCAGGTATTCTTCTAACTAAATTTAAAACCTCCCTAACCAAACCGATTAGCCCAGTATTAGATATTTACGGCATGAAGGTACTGAGTTCGACCCTATACGGAGCCGAATTGTGGGGGTTTGAAAACCTAAAGCGCCTGACTTTGGTGGAGAATGCGTTTTTACGCAAAGTCACTAGCCTCCCACAAAGTACTCCCCTGAGACCACTGTTACTGGATTTAGGCAAGAAACCAGTGGAAGATCTAGCCAAGCAATTTGCTCTTGCTGTAGGATTTTCCCCCTAAAACCACTGTGCTGGAGTAAGGGCATAATTTTCGTTACTTCCATGTTAAAGAGTTACTTCAGCAATTACTCCTTCACCGGCACCACTAATGAGTACCATCTTCTCTAATGGGGTTCACTTCTGGGATATCTGGGATATCTGGTACAACATGGGGCAACACCAGTTTCACAGATATGGCAATGATACAGCCACAAATGCCTGTCATGGAGGACCAGCCATGGTCCAATTAAAGTAACACTGGGGCAAGACTTAGGATATAGACAGTATCACTCCTAAGATGGTCACCTCCAGCAATCACAGTTGGGACTTAGACTCATCCCATGGGCTGGGCTTGGACAATCCGATCGAAATTGTGTCAATCAGTCCCACTTGTACAGGATCTGAACATAAGTCTAGGTTCACTGAAGCCCCTGTCATGGTGTGAAAACAGGATAGACCAGTCCTGTTCCAAACATGCAATGGATAGAAGGTCCTGCTAGTGAATTCTCTGAGCAACTTTTTCAGCCTGCCAAGGGTATCACTGAGAAGTGTGCGAAAGAGGCCAAAGATGACATACTCTGTGTTGGCCTCAAACCTTGATCTTGTAGCAGTGATGAAGGCAGGGAAAAGGGAGTGGAGCCCAGAAGAGTCCACAACAGAGAGAGATTTATAAAGATTCATTCCTGCAAGGGTGAATATGAAAATAGAACCATATCTGCATTCTTGTCAATACATTTATAGACCTTCAGCATTTTGTGAGTCAAGTGCCAAGCAAAGATCAGTGGAAAGGAGTATTCTATAGGAACTAAATTTGGCCCTTATAGCAGATGAATACCCCCCCCCCCCACTACACATCAAGCCCTTCAATTTCACTAGCCCGTCAGAATAAATAGGTTGGGGAAAAAAGCTCATGCATTCTACAATATAGATCTATTAATAGAGTCAGAAGCCTCAGGGTGAGATGTGAGATCTTCTCAGGTATTTTCTCTGCTCAAGAATATATCAATGAATTACAAAATAAAGCCTGATATAATGAGAACACTGTTTAGTACTGCAACAGCTAATGTTAATTTCTCCATTATATGTTTTATTAAAATATTTGTTTGATGAAGTCTCGATAATGCTGTATCACAGTGTAAATACAGAAACTGATATACAGGATTGGGGAGTAGAAGTTTGGGTTTTCATAAAACTGAAAAAGGTGCACACATTTGCACCATGGTTGGAAATAGAGATTTATCCTGTGGAATAAGGCAGAAATACACAGGAATGTTAGAAGAAGGGATCGCTGGGTGGCTAGGGGAGTAATGAAGCAGAAGGATATCAGGGTTCAAATGTTTAGAGTTGTAGAACAAAGTCAAATCAGTATTGACATGTATAGACCAGATTGCAATGGCTTCCAGTATAACTAAGCCCAATCCGTTGGCAGATTTTTTCACACTCCGTGTTCCATGGAGCTCACGGAGTTCTGAGAAACTTGTGTTAGGCAACACTAAGTTGGTGAGCGCAAGCGAGGAAAATACAACCCTAGACCACTTGCCAGCGAGATTTCTCAATGAGGGCGGTCACGGATGGTCGCTACCGCTCACGTTGAGAAACCTTTTTGTTCGCGTTCAGGAAGCTCCCACTCAAGTAAAACTTCTACTCGAGTTGCAGAAAGAAGCATCGCCCTCTTGCGCTGTGCGAGATGCCGTTCGCGATGAGTTTACAGCGCGCGACAAACACCCAGCACTAAAAATCAGTGCAAACCGCGTGAGGTAACCCACTCTGCCACTCGCGGAACTCCGATTAGTTTGACAGAGTTTGTTTGTCACTTCGCGGAGTTACGCATAACGGAACTCTGCAAACTCTACCCATGCTTAACTATAGCCAGCATACCTCTCATGACAGACCTTAAAATAATTTCTGCAAACATAAATCTGGAGAAAAAATAAAACATTATAAATATGGCTTAGTAGAAAAAACCTTTAATAGTTCTACTGCAAGAGGTGCATGTCAAAAAACCTTTGGAAAAAACATCAGTCTTGGCTTACTTTCTTTCCATTAGCTCTATGTTCTGCCTCTGCACTCTATAGAGGAGTAGCAATTTTGAGATTCAGCCTCCATCCCTGGGTTCCTTTAAAAACTGTACAAGGTGATGCTGGTAAGTTATATATATCAGAGCACTTAGGACATGTACAATGTGTCTCCTAACAATATTGATGTAAAGGTGTGCGAGTGAAATCACAATTGAAGTGCCTTAACTATAGGATTAGAGACTCATATATATACTGTGTGCCTTAACTATATTAAATGACATTTATTGTTTAGGTGATAGAATAAAACCATCCTCAAACTATTAAAATGTATTTACTTTAGAACTGAGAAGGCCTGATAAAATGTGTGCACTAATGTTTCATATTTGCATTTATAATGTAGTTTTTAGTCACATTTATACTCATGTATTCAATTTATTTTATAGGTATGCATTGTGTAACATGAACCTAATGAACTGACATTTTCCATTTGTTTGTGGTTTGATGTACACATGCATATTAGAGGTGCGCCATTGAGTTAACACGTTAAGTTGCCATGATTAGGCCTGCATTTCCTTCTACCTGAGATCCGGATTTCTATTTTCTGTTTGCGTACCTTTTCCTTGCAAGTGCATTCTAATGGTTTGTGTAACACTGTATTTGCGACAGCGAACCTGAGAAGACCTTAACAAAGAACATGGAGAACCAGAAAGTCAGAAAGCATGCAAGGTCAAACAACATTGTTCCTTGTTATTCTCTGTGGACGGACACTAGCACCTGTGTTCAGACACCCAGCTCTGTTTTTGAACACACATAGTTTGTCATTTTAACCGGGACGTGTCATTTTGAAAACACACAAAACAGACAGAGACTTGCTGGCAGGACAAACGTCCTGAGACGAAAGGGCAGCATCAGCTGAGATGTAGAACAGTCTTCTATGTATGCCAAGGTTTGGGGTTCACCACTAATCCCAGAGATCTAAAATCACTTTGCTTATGCAGTAGGGGTGGGTTTAGGCAAATCTGTCAGCTAATATGACAGAGCTTTTTTTATTGTATATGGTCTTTTAATCATGCTAATGACATTGCTGACCTGCATATTTTTTCTAATTGAGGTGCAGTTATTGCATATTAGAGCACAATAGTTTCAATAAATATTGTAAGCTTCCTTCATGTCTCTTTTCCATTTATTATGGACAAGTTCGAGTGAAAGAGCATCAGAGGATGACCCACTATTCGATCCCTGAGAGAGTCAAGAGTGTTGTGTTCTGGGGTGCCAAATAACTTGTCTCTCTGGGAAGGTTGTGAGGGCAAGTGAGGCTCTATAAGCTAGTCAGATTTGGGCCCATAGGTGCTGATGTGGTATGGTTACTTGGTCCCTATGTACTGATGTTCTATGGTCCCAAGCATAGTTCTGTTTCTGAGCCGAATCCCTTCAACTTGGCCTGGTACTTATTTGTGGGTATCCTGAGTGGTGCTTGTGCATGTCCACAATGCTCTTGCACTCTTTACTGGAGACGTCCGTGGTGTTGAGGATTCATTTTCGAAGTTATTTAGTAAGCACCTAATTCTGATGGTTTTTTCAAGCTAGAAAGTTCAAAAGGATATGACCTGATTTTGTATTGTACTATGTTTTCCATATTGTTTAGGTTAAGGCAGCACCACAACCAATTGCAATTCTCGCTAACTGCAGACCTGTACTTTATGTACATTTAGTGCAACATGGACTACCTAATGCAGGTGGTCCTCTTATCTTTGGAGTAGAAGAGGATGCAGCATGTCACTTTAAGTTTTACATTCTTGGGGCACATTTCCAGCTTTGGATGGGAATACTAACACATACCATATGTACACTGCTCTTGCAGCGTCTAATCTATATAAACCTTATACAATTATTGAGATTCCGCTCACCTACTGGGAACACCAAACTAGGTTTCTTGAAGCCCTCCCACACGTAGCCACACTTGTACGCTTGGGTCTCCTCAGTAATGAGGGAGCGACTTGGCCGGTATTAGTTGGACATGCACCGTAACTCTGATGTGCCTAATCAAAATCTTGCACAATCATAAGCTTATACACTGGTCTAGTGACCTTATACAGAAGCTTAACTCAATTTGTTTTGATCACCAGGGCCAGCTAGGATTGGCCTGCAATGGCAAGCCTAGTTGCCTGCAATGCCTACCACAAGTCCTGTGTAATTGTTCATTAAGTTATGGGCAAAATACCCACTAGTTGTGAGGATATACCATTTTTGATTGCCCAAATAATTGACCAAATTGAAGCTGTGTTTCCCCTTATGGGACTACAAGACAAGTACAGAATTTTGAGTATGTGCTTACCCAATTGGATACTCTCCATATTGGAGACTGTACACCTGGGGGACAGTTTTACTCGCGGTCTATACTATCTCGATGGTACTCCGTCAAAGTCCATCATACTCAAACAGATACAGAACAAACATAGGGCAGCTGCTGTCCTAAATTTGGGGATGAATCTATTTGGTAATTTTCCATTGTATTCGCAATGGTTCTGTTGAATGTTAAGCAACTTCTCTGGCTCTATGCCAGTGGCTCTCAGCGGTTACACAAGTCGACAGTGAACACTAGTGGCCTGTAATTATTGCTGATGTGTATACATCCTGAAATAGTTTGGGAACCAGACCTACTAAACCACCTCTTGGCAAACCTAGTACAGACAAGGAAGCCAAGCCAGCCTGTGAGTTTGTTAAAAATAAACATGGGATACATCTAAACAACAATGGAAAGATATACCTCGTGGAGGTTCTCCACCCCGAGAGTCCTTTGAGAGGCAAAATGATTTTGGAGATCACACAAAAACAAGACTTAAGACAGGTATCAGTTTCCTGATACATGTTCTCCTCGTTTCTTTCAGGAATCATCTGACAAGCAGTACAACAGAGGAGAGTGATCTGAACGCAGACAAGAAGAATACTTGCGGCCAAAGGACATACAACGTTCATCTGACATGAAGATAATGCCGAAGGAATGAACTACTCAATATAAAGCCTCTTTTTCAGGAAAAAAAAAGTTGCAGCTTTAACCACTAAATATGCCACAGACAATAAGAACCCTCCACCTGAACAGGAGTTGAGTGGTGACTCTCCTCTCCAGTATGGCAGAAGTCACCATAGTGTGCCGGAATATCCAGCAGTTTCTGGTAGAGAGAGCAAATGATACCTTTGTTACAGTTGAGACCCCAGATATACGCCTAGTCCCTCCAAATAGATTATATCATTTACACATTCAAAAGAAAGGTGACATACAGCGCACCCTTAAAGCTATATTCTGGGAAATTTTTTCTTTATCCTATGACATCCTGTCGGCAGAGGTCGATTGGCCCCCAGTTCATACATATACCCCCACAAGGAGAGGATGTTATACTTTCTTCCTTTTCTGGACTTGACCCGTAACAAGTCAAACAAGCTTATGCAGTGGAGTGGACTCTTGGACTAGCCCCTGCATTCTATCCCAATCATTTGGCTGGGATAAAGATTTTCTTTATCACATTATATCTTTAAGGCCCAGCCCGCAAGCTAAACGGCCACAATACGCAGTTAAACGGGATATAAAAGCACAAGTTAAGAGAAGTACTATCCCAAATGAAGGACCAGGGAGTAATTGAACCCTGTGTCTCTCAGATGAATAATCTTCTTTTTCCTGTTTTGAAACAGGATCAGTCCTATTGCATTGTCTTAGACTACTTACATTTAAACAGTCATACATGCACATTTGCAGTGCAAAATACACATAGTACAGCACTAAATAACAATATAGTCCATAAAAAAATACAAAACCATGTTGGGAATGGCCGATGTTTTTTTCTGCCACAACCTAGCGCCTGAAACCGAGATTGGACTGCTTTTAGCACCCTTAGTTTTCAAATGTGATACGGACAACTCCCAGTGGGCTATAAAAATAGCCCAGGTCTTTTTTCGGAATACATAATGTCAATTCTACATGATATTGACCCAGACGCATTGTCCTGAGTAGATAACGCCTACCTCACTGACAATTAAATAAATCCACATTTAGTGAGTGTATGTTGCTTAATAATGCGATTTGGTGCACTAGGCTATAAGTTCAACCTCAAGAAATCTAATATACCTTTTCTGAGTGTCCTTTTCCTAGGATCCAAACTTACAAATGAGGGAAAGAGCCATTCTTCAAATACTTTAAGCAAATTACAGTCTCTGCTAGGTTTTCTTATTTTTGGCAGAACATACATACCTGAGTATGCACAATGCATTAAACCACTTTACGAAAGAATACAAACTTATTTTTCCACTGCGTATTGGACATTAGAATACACAAATGCACTGAGATCATTATAATCTGATTTACTTGCAACACGTCACTTACATACACATGCAAAAACCTTGAACCTAGTCATCCAAATTTTGCCAGGTGCAATTAGTTTTTACCTATATCACTCTGAATGTAGGTGAATCAGTGGCAATTGAATATAAATTTCATTTATATTCCAGGGCAGAGATGTGTTATGGATCCGCTGAAAAAATACTGACTGAAGTGCAGATGGCCATCTTTAAAGAACGGCCGCTTCCACAAGGGAAGCACATTATTGTTGTTGCTCCCATGCTGGCCTTAGAGGCCGTCACAAAAGCTAGTGTTCCAAACACTAACGCTCGTCATCCTCGATGGATACAGTGGAAAACATCCTTAACATTTGTAGATGTACACTTAGTCTTTCACCCATCTTTACAGATGCAGGAATTCTTACAGTATCAGCATGATTATCCAATGCCCTCTACTGTTTTGCCACTTAATCAGTATAAATATATTATTTACACTGATGGTTCACCTCAACCTGTTATAGGTTCTAAGCAGCAATATTCAGTGGCATGCACTACTGTTATTGGTATTATGTTGAGCAAATTCCAACCTCAAAAAACTTGCACACAGTCTTCAGGTGACTGTATTGTGCAGTTGACTGAACTGAGAGCTTTAGTTATTACACTTGAACAAACTGATTCTGAATTCCCCACACTTATTGTGTGTGATTTGATTTAACTGTATATAGTCCTTTAATAACGATCTACAGTGTTGGGAGCAAATTGGATTAAAAGATTCTAAAAATAACACAATCAAGCATAAGACGCTTTGGGTAAAAGTGGCTGACCTCGCAGACAGGTTGCTACTGGCTCATGTAAGGCATACATTGAGTCATCAGCATGTGGGAGCGCACGTTGTAGGGAATTTCTTCGCTGATGAAGAAGCCAGTTTTGCGGTCGCCATAGCTACCTTTGCTGCAATTATTCATTCTAAAACGTGGATAGATATTGATATTTTGACTGCCGTTTATGCAAATAAATACAGCACCTTTTCACCTAAAGGCTTCTCATCTAAATATTCTTATTACTCGAGAGAACGAAACTTCCCTTTTGTTACAATTCCTGGGGTAGGCATGCGTTTGATTCCCAATCAAAACCGCAGACTTGCTTTAGTTATAGTTGCACACAAATGTATTGCTTATGCACATGCTAGTGTGGTGGCTACAATATCCTTGCTACAGAAACGTTATTGGTAGCATGGCTTATATCAACAACCCCAAAAATATGTCCTTTGTTGTGACATTTGTCAACAAACGAAAGCTTCTACCGTGGCTCGTCCACCGCAGACACACCTGTTAATTTCTAACAAGCCTTTTGGCTGCATTCACGTGGATCATTGTGGTCTTCTTATCTCAGATATGGTGTTTGAATTCATTTTAGTTGCAGTTGATTCTTGCTCCAAGTTGCTCTGGGTTTGGTGGCAGTGTTCGGCTGATGCTCGCACTGTTATTAAAGTCTTTATTGGGACACATGCATGCAGTGCATTCCACTCGGAACAGGGCCCAACTTTTGAGTCAAAAGCTTACTGGGATAAAATGGGATCCCGGTGTACTGGTGCATTATTCTTCTCTATACCGACCCAAGGGCAGTTCTGTTGTGGAGAGGATGAACCTTAACTTAAAGCAGTCCTTAACAGCTAGAGTATTAGGCACTGGGCGTAGATGGATCAATCACCTATACAGGGTTCAGAGGGCTCATAATAATGAACCTAAAAGATTTTTTGGGGGGCGGACCCCATATGCAGCACTTTTTGTCATCTAAAGCTATGTTCCAGGCCTTCACGGTCCAGACATTGTGGCGGCAGCCGCGACCTTTGATGTTGATAACCCCTGTGCTGTCTTACAGGATCTACAAAAGTACTGTGAAGCCCAGTTGAGAGACCAATTGAAGACGTCTCCCTCTAGGAGTACTGACGTGTAACCAGAACTTTCCAGCTAGATTCCAAAAATTGGAAATCTCTTTCAAGAAAAGGTTGCGATTAAAAAGGAATTTAGGCTATCATACCGAGCACAAATGCCTGTACTTGGCATCCAAGGCACAAGGACTGTTATCCTACCACTGCTTCCTGGTTCTAAAGACTAACTCTTTGTCTCTATTGAACATGTCAAATTACACAATATGGCCAGTTCTAAATAGGAGGCTGGGGGTGTCAGTGCTTCTACACAGGGCATTCCTCTTCAGCTAGTGAGTACCACCGAAGCAGTCACTCCCCAGCTGGATGGGGTCGGAGAATGAGTCCGCAACCAGCAACACAACCAAAGTGAGTACTGTTCTTACTACTGTGCCTTCTGCAGCTGACTTCAGTTATACTGATCCACCGTTTGTGGATCCACTGCTTTTGGAATTTTTTAGTCCAGTTACAGAACCGGGGCCTCCTGTTTTTCAACTAGGAGCCTCTGTATATTATATGGACTGAGATAAATTTTCCTTCGGCAGTTATTCTGCTTTAGACACTCCTCCAGCATGGATCAGTATTTTCTTTTCATGGTTGAAGCACACTTATCTGGTCCCTCCATTGATAAATGTTTGGATTACACTTTCCTTGTTTTTCTTTTCCTGTGGATTGGATTTTTGACTGTGTTTTTTCCTGTTAATTAATGGCCCATGTCTCTCAGAACGTTCTGCTATGAAATTAGTCGACAAGCCTCCCATTCTTCCTCCCATTAACTGAAAAGAGACTTATCCCTAGTGAACATTTCAGCTGTTCCAGTAACGGATGGGATTGTTTCGGATGAAGTTACTTTTGAGATATTCAGTCCTAGGGAGATCCTGCAAATACCATATGTGTTCAAAGCCTCTAGGGGTGATGTGATAGTACCTAGGTTACATTCAAATGATTGGAATGTTGAAACTGTAAACTCTATGCTCTCAGAGCGGGAATATTATACTGTTTTAGAATCAAAGGACTTGTACCCTAATCCTTCCAATCGTGTTGATATGTTCTGTTATCACCATTACAGCCATCACTTTCTACTTAGGGCCAGTGTTCAACAAACACTTTTTAAATACACACCACGGGAACATTGTTGTATTCCTTCACAAGGCAGGTCCAAAACATACAAAGATAAATTCACATATTTTTCTGGATATGACACCTCAGATTCAGCATCATACTCTTTTAGATTACTTCCCACACCACCAAAGAAATATATGCTTACCTAAACTAAGCTAATATATACAGCTTTGTTTGTTACCCAGTTAGCCCATAAAGGTCAAGATTATTGAAAGGACACAATTGAACTCAAATTGATTTGGGAAGCCAAACCATGGCAAGTTCAGGGAACGGAAAACGTGGTTCAAGCATGTTTAATCCCAACACAAATGAGCTTCCTCAGTGACACCGTCCAGCAGACTACATGCCTGGGACTAGCAAAAATGTAAGAAATTAATACCCCGGATATTCCTTCTATTTTCCACTTTAATAACTGGCAGCATTTGACAAATTATACCGAAGAACAGCTCAATAGTATTGTGCAGACTGGTACATTCAAATCCACACTTTCAGGTCCTCACGTGTGGCTATTGTTGCCAGTAGACACAAATGGTTGTCATGCTCGTCTTTTTATTTCCACACCTGGGTTTAAATCAAGCTGGCCCAGCCTCCAAAATTCTGATATTGTTACCACCTATTCAGTGGGTAAATTGTGACCCAATGGTTAGAACATTCCACACTGTCTGCAGTGAAACATCATTCTCTACTGTCCAAAGACATGGGCTAATCAGATTTTTTATTAGGCCCTAAATCCCCATGTTCTAAAAGATTTATTTATGCTACATATATTGAAATTTTGAAATAGTCGCAAATGAAGCTGCTGCATGTTTAAGACAAATAGATCAGGATAATTTGGAAAAAGTGCTTGCTGTTGTTGATAATAGTATCAATATGCTGTCTTCTCGCATTTATAATTTGAATAATATTGTGTTAACAGATCTGTTCTTGATATTATGCAAAGTGGCATATCGAAATAGTATCATGGGCAGAGTCAGCGTAGATCTATCATGCAGTTTAGCTGGACACTTCAAACCCTTAAGAATGGGCATGTACTATGGCGTTGTCTGAATTTCAGTAGCTTATTTTTGCCTTTCAAGTTAACACACAAACAGCAACTGATGGCAAAGAAAGATTCTATGTATACGTTAGAACATCTCCCCTTCACAATAGCCGAAACACCTTCGGCTGTCTGGATAATGCACGGAGTGATATCTTTGCCCCACTCAGCATTTCAAATTATTGAGTGCATGAAACAGTTCCCTGTCAGTGAATTTGAACCCCTAAGAGGCAGCATCATTCATGAATTATGAACACTCCCTTTTACCTAACATTGTAAACGCGCCGGCAAAGAGATCTTCCTTACTGGAAAAGAATGTGACTCTCCTGCCGGGCACTCCCTCGTTTGCAAACATATAACAGTCCACAGCACCTGTAATGCTTCTGTAGCAAATTTGGCCTGCTTTCTAAAAGGATTACCAGCTCCTGCAATAATTCTACTTATTATTGTCCTTTCAAATGGAAGTTATTTAATGCTCAGCAATCAAGACTGAGTCCCTGATGGCATGAATTAGGGGTGTTACTCAGAAGAATTGCGTGGTAATAATTGGTGTTCTCACAGGTCGTTGTTGGCTACTTTTACTTTGGAATTTGAGAGGTTTAGAACTCTATGCTTTTCCCATTTGGCTTTTCCCTAAGTGTGGCTTAGGCTAACACTTGTACTCCAATACCCAGAAGACGCTTGATCAAGCCTCTGAAATGCTGATACCTTTCTGTACCTCCCCCATTTCCTCATTTTTCAGCATTTTCCTGAATTTTAAAATCCTTTTAGGTTTAAACCATCCTCTTAGCTTGGACTTTAAATTAGATGATTTTAGACCATACACATGTATGGAAGAGAGAATCAGAAATTCTTTTATGAGCATCAAATGTTGTTATTAATTTTCTGTATTGCTGTAACTGAACTTCTTGTTTGCCTTATTCTGGTATGCCTGAACCGCTTTAGAAGGTTGGTTATCTAGCTGTATTCTGTATCTTTAAAATGGTTGAAGAAAATGTTATGGATAAAACCTCTCTCTGCTCAGAGAACAGTAGTCCATGCCCTAGTTACTTCTAGGCTGGACTACGGTAATGTTCTTTATCTTGGCTCCAACAAAGCTACGATCCAGAGACTTCAAGTGGTGTAGAATGCGGCTGCTAGACTGCTGTGTCATGTTAAGTCATCCTCAGTTGCTGGCTTCCTTTGCAAACTTCATTGGTTGATGGTGGAGAACCGAGCCAAATTTAAAGCCTTGTTCTATATGTTCAAAATTAAAATTGGAGCAGCCCTTAAATATTTGCAAAATCTAGTCAAACGCTACCAACCTTCACGCCTTTTTTGCTCTGCCCAGCAGACTAGATTTAATGTCCCTAAAACAAAATTCTTACGCATGCGTGGCCGGTCCTTCTCCTTCATAGGACCTTCCTTATGGAACTCTCTACCTATTTCACTACGCAAAGAAGCCGTATATGGTATATTCTGCAGAAACTTAAAGACTTGGTTGTTCAATCTTTAATTTACTTTGTCGTCCTTTCTTCTTTACCTGGTTGGTGCCAGGAAACCCCTTGGGGTAGCTGTGCACCCTACAAATTCAGTTTATTAATAATAATAATAAGAATAAGAATATCTTTACAGCATGGTATTGAGATTTATTTACCTTAACTTGACTGCTAACTTGACATAAATCTTCTTACCTATAGTCACTGATTATTGGTCTTATTGTGTAGCCAAATGGGTTGTACATAAAATATTTTGATTGGATGCTAACTCCCTTTACCTCTCAGTTGGTGAAAAAGATCTAGCTGGTAACAAATGGTAAGAGGGTTGGCCCAGCGCTGGATCAACTGGTAGCTCGTTGGACCAAAGTGAGGGAGTTAGGGTGTCCCATTCAAACATTGCACAGACCATGTCCAACAACACTAAAGCCCACGATACATGGAGTTCCAACAGTTTGGGAACAATTTGTAGCAGCAGAGGAGTGAGTATTTATAGGGTGTCCATTGAAATTGCTTATGCTCCGCTTGCAGTGTTTTGCAATGAGTGTGTGGTGTTTTGCAGAGATATTTTAAGTTGTTTTGAGAATGTGGCGCTTAATGCAGAGAAGTTGAAGTGATTATCAGGTCCAACGTGGCCTAAGATCCCAGGACGACAAATAATAATAAGTTATCAGTGTAGAAGAATTACAATAAGTGCCTCGGGTGCAAAGGGCATTTGCACCCACTTTGGGCACCCCTAGGGCACTTTGGTATTACAGAAAAGGATGCAGACCCTTAGTAATACTGATAGTGCTGGCACATTTAAAGCACCAACACTACCTTCAGGGGAAGTTCTCTCATTTGCATAGGGGCGTGCCCCATGCAATTGAGGAAATACCTTTGCCTCTGCACCTGCAACTTATTTCAGATGCGGGCACAGAGAAAAGAAGCTCTCAGGAGGTGCACTCACACTGCACCACCTTGAAGGTGGCGCACCTTGAGTGTGTCTCCTGAGAGCTTCTATCACTCAGTGCGTGCCCTGAGAAGAGCCCACAAGAGGGGGGAAAGGAGGTCCTATGGATCGCCAAGACATCCCCTTGAAGCCGGGTGCAGTCACTGTCTGCACCCACCTGCAAGTGGATCTCTAATCCCCTTTAAAATTGCAGACAGGTTGCCACCTGCACTGTGAAAAATACAGAGCGGCTGCCATCAACCGCTCCATGTTTTCACTCGTATGCGCTGCCCTGGGGGCAGTGCCAGTTTGCGGCTGCCCTGGGGACAGAGCATACATCGTAATAGGGCGCATTGTCATTGCTTGCGCCCGGCTCAAACAATGACAATACGTAATACGGCCCTGGGTGTAGTTGTCTGCTGTGTTGCGGTGCTATTTGTGAGACATTGTCGACAGCGCTATTGAGATAGTGACTTTATCTTTTCATGATTGTGAGGCGTAGTTAGTATAGTGAATCTCAGTGCACAGGGAGTACCTGTATCATTCTGGGTGGCTTGAGATTTTAATCGAAGTAAATGTCAGGATAGGTCAGGACATGTTGCTCCGAACCTTGTATTGTGTGATTGAGTACAGTCATTTCTTTAGAGGAGCAGACAAAGTTGTTGAAATTGCTTGCACTTGTCTACTGCATAAATTGTTGAGAGAATGCATTTGTGAAAACTGCAAGGAGGGTGAGCTGCTGCAAGGAGTGAGATTGACATCACTGGTATTGGTTAGTAGGTGTACAGCACTTCTGGTGCTGGTTGGATACGTCATGGAGAGTCACTCTGGTATTGGTTGTGAATACCGAACAAAGAATTGTGGGTGAAGAATTATTTCTTGGTTTAAACGAATAGGCATATGTGAATTTTGAATATTTTTGATTGAAAATGAAATTCTTTAAAGCACTAAAAAGTCTAATTAGGGGAGATGTGACTGTACCTGTTAGAGAGGGAGAAGAAGTACCACCCGAAGATACGCCCAGTCATTATATGGCAATAAACATGGGGCTTGTAAGCGTGGGGTGGGAGCGGACCGGAATAACAAGCGTGGAGGCCGTATGTAGTGGGCTATCTCGTAGCCGGTGTTTATTAAAGTACAGTGTTTCCAGGGTAGGGTACAAGGGTAAAGAGAGTTCTGGATGATTGCGGATTCCGGCTCCGAGGCGGTGAGTCTTCCTGTGGGGAAACTTCAGGGACGTGAGCTGGTCTTGGCTGGTCCGTGAAGCAGCAGTCGGTTCTGCTCCAGGACAGTGGATCCTCGGAGGTGTGGAAAGGAGAGATAGAATAGTGGCCGTTAGTTCTTCCGGTCAGACCCAAGGTTAAACTGTTTCCTTCACCGGGTGTGTGGGGACACGAGCGAGCGTGAGGATGGGAGGGGGGGGGAGGTTCGAGAGGGGAAGAGATAGCACGGATAAGGATGAGGGTGATTCTGTGCCGGGATGTGTGGGATAATTATGTACAACCGTGATAGTGACACGCACACACACAACTATATACTCTATTCACAGTGCAAGGTGGAAGGTGAGGGGAGACGCTACTTTACAGGGGTCGTATTTACAGGCTACTATTTACACACAAGCGGATTTGGTACTCACTTGGCCCGCCGCAACTCCGTCCTTGAGTTGCGGCCGCTCTCCAGCTTCCTCCTCTGGACTCCACCAGTCCTCCAACCAGACCTCGTCTCCTGTTTCGGGTTCGTCTCTCTTCTCCCGGGGTTCGTCGCACGCCGTCTCCTGCCACGAGTCTTCCTGCTTGAACGCCCTGTTCTCCGCTCTTCCGGCTTTTCTGTGATCCGCCGCTGGACAGGGGGTGGGACTTCCGGGGTCACGGGGAAGCACTTCCGGTGGGTTCCGCGTCAGGACTGGTTCCTGTAGGGAAAAAGAAAGGGGTGGAGTCCTGGTTGTTATGGACTCCCGTGAAACGGGAGACTGCTGCCGGGACCGGGAGGGGAGGTTTGGCATCGGCGAGGTAGGGATCGTGGTCCCCTCACATCCCCTTCCCCTAGCTGTCCTTCTTGATCGGGTAGGAGGGCAAGGGTATCGAGAAAGATAGTCAGCGTTCACTTGATCAGCGCCTTTCCGGTGTAAGGTCCTGAACCTGAAGGACTGTAGGGACAGGAACCAACGAAGAAACCTTTTGTTGTGTCCTTTATTACGGGCCATCCATTCCAACGGGGCATGGTCCGTGTAAAGGAGAAAATCACGTCCTTCAAGATAGTAGCGGAGGCTCTCCACCGCCCATTTGATGGCTAGGGCCTCCTTTTCAACTACTGCATAGTTTCTCTCCCGGGGAAACAGTTTTCGGCTTAAAAAGAGAATGGGCCGCTCGTTTCCGTGGTGATCCTTCTGCGACAGGACAGCCCCTAGACCCTGTTCTGAGGCGTCGGTCTGGAGTATAAAGGGCTGTGAATAGTCCGGGCTGATGAGTACGGGACTAGACATCAAGGGCCTTATTTATGAAGGTCTTGCGCCACTTTTGCGTCACTTTTAAAATGGGAAAAAGTGACGCACCGGTGGCGCAAGGCCTTCATAAATGAGGCCCCAAGATGTGTTTAAGTTGGTTGAAGGCATGTAGCAAGGAGGAATGAGGCTGTCTTAGTGCCTCTTCTGTCTTTCTAGGCTTCTTTAAAAGATCTGTTAGGGGGGCTGCGACCTGTGAAAAGTTGGGGATGAACCTTCTATAGTACCCTAAAGGCCTCAGAATGCGCGCAGTTCTTTCTGGGTTTGGGGAAAGGGAATGGAGTGGATGGCGGTGATTTTATTGTTTTGAGGTCGAATCAGTCCTTCCCCCAACAGATAATCCAAGTACTTCACGGTCTGAGCGGCCAAGGTGGTTTTTGAGGGGTTGATGGTGAACCCATAGGAACCCAGGGAGGATATGACGCTCTTCAGGTGGCATAAGTGTTGCTCCCAGTCATCACTATAGATGATAATGTCATCCAAATAAGCCCCGGCATATAGGGAGTGGGGTCTTAACACTAGGTTCATGGCTCTCTGGAAGGTGGCAGGGGCCCCATGAAGCCCGAAGGGCATCACCGTGAACTGGTACAGTCCTTCGGGGGTGGAGAAGGCCGTCTTCTTTTTATCTTCAGGTCTTAAGGGGATCTGCCAATAGCCTTTGCAAAGGTCGAGCGTGCTGATATACTTAGCCCTACCTATGCGTTCAATCATTTCATCAACACGCGGTAAAAGGTAAGTATCAAAGGATGATATCTTATTGACTTCCCTTAAATCGATGCAAAAACGGATCGATCCGTCAGGCTTAGGTACCAATACGATTGGTGAGTTCCAATTGCTGATGGAGGTTTCGATGATCCCCATATGGAGCATCTGGGCTATCTCCTCCCTAATAACGGGTCTTCGAGCCTCAGGGAGCCGATAAGGTCGCTGGCGTACTGTTTTGCCCGGTTCAGTTAGAATGGCATGCTCGATGACAGACGTGAGGCCAGGAGAGGAGGAAAACACCCGCTGCAAGGGCTGCAAGGTGGAGCGGAGCTCCTGTTTCTGCCTGTCCCTTAGATCAGCGTCCATGCAGACCTCATAGGGGAGCTCTTTTTCTGGGATGCTGTTAGTGAGAACAGGACGGGGTCCCACCCATTCCTTCAGTAGGTTTACGTGGAATATCTGGGTAACCTGTCGGACAGGGTCAAGTTCGATTTTATATGTTACTGGTGTCACCTGTCTCAGGACGGGAAAGGGACCCTGCCATTGGCCCAGCAGTTTATGATCTGAGGAAGGCATTAGGAGGAGTACCAGGTTACCAGGAAGAAAGGAGCGAGGTTTTGTGCCTTTATCATATTGCTGTTTTTGATTTGCTTGGGCTGTCACCAGATTCTGTCGCACAATGTCTCTTATCTGGCCGAGATGGGTTCTAAGGTTCTCTACGTACTCGGGAAGAGGTCTGGTGCGGTTGGGTTCGGCTTCCCTGGCCTCTTTGGCCATGTCCAGCAGGGTCCGAGGGGGTCTGCCATACAGAAGCTCATAGGGTGAGAAGCATGTGCTGCTCTGGACCTTGCAGCGGATGGCAAAGAGAGCTAAGGGCAGCATCTCCTCCCACCTCTTGCTCTCCAGGGCTAGGAGTTTCTTGAGCGTGGTTTTTAGAGTGGCGTTATAACGCTCAACCAGCCCGTCGGTCTGGGGATGATAGGCGGAAGTTCTTATTTGTTTCACGCCTAATTGGGAGCATACCTGCTTCATGAGGAACGATACAAAGGGTGTCCCCTGATCCGTGAGTATTTCCCTAGGGAAGCCTACCCGGGAAAAGATGGAAATCAATGCCTTGGCTATGTTCTGGCTGGTGGGTTGTCGGAGGGGTACGGCTTCCGGGAAGCGGGTTGCGTAGTCCACTAGAACTAAAGCATAGCGACAGCCGCTTCGGGATGGGAGCATGGGACCTATTATATCCATCCCTACCCTACTGAAGGGAATGTCTATCAGAGGCAAGGGTTGAAGAGGAACTCTAGGGGGTCTATACCTACTATTCTTTTGGCAAACGGGGCAGGTTCGACAGTACTGTTTTACCTGCTGGTGGATACCTGGCCAATAGAATTTTTCCAGGATTGTTTGCCCGGTCTTCTCATCGCTGAAGTGGCCCCCGAGGCTGTGGGCGAGAAACAATACCTTATCACGGAAGGGTCCTGGAACTATCAACTGGGACGGTTGTTGGGGTCCCCTTTTCTATATAAAAGGCCGTTCTTTTTATAGAAGTATGGACCTATGTGCAACGGGTCTTCATTGTCCAGGGCCCGTCCCCATGCTTCCTGCAGGACGGGGTCCTCCTGTTGGGTAGCGCGAAATTCCCTGTCGATTTCCCAGGGATGTTCCTCCACCCGAACCGGCAGAGCTGTAGAAAAGTTCCTTTTCTCTTTTTTCTTCTGGGTTTTGGTTTTATGTAACCTGGCGGTTGAGGGATCTGAGGGTGGAGGGCTACTGGAAAACGGGGCTTCTGACCACCATTTTTCTAGGCTGGCGGTGGTGTCCTGGAGGAGGTGAGGTAGTCCGGGATAGTCACTGCCCAATATTACTTGCTCCGGCAAAGAGGGTATAAGACCCACAGTTAGCGTGCTGCCGTGATCCAGGGGGTGTTGAACTCGAATTCTGGTGGTTGGGTAAACTTTCGTGTCGCCGTGCACACACTGGATAGCCACCGTACCGGTCATAGGTCGCACAGGGTGAGGTAGCTCCTGGGGTCGGAGCACACTTTGTCTGCAACCTGTGTCTGCAAGGGCCAATACCGGGTGTCCATCTATACGCACTGGGCGATGAAAAGCAGGAGCGGTAGCATCCGACGAGAGGCACACATAGTTCCGGGCTAGTCCCACCTCCATCGGCTCTTCTTTCTGGGGACATACCCGGGCAATGTGTCCATAACCCCCGCAATTGTAGCATTGAGGACCGGGTGGAGGAGGTCGGGGCATCACCGGGTAGGGAAAAAGAGGGGGAGGATCGGGCTTCCTGGCCAGGAAAGGTCTTGGGGCCCGGCTGTGTCCATGTGCTTGGGGTCTGTGGCTATGCTCTTCTTTGGGTTTCTGAAAGTCCTGGGCGCAACTGTACGCGCTGGCGATCTCTATCGCGTTTTCCAGAGTAAGACGTGCATGCTGACGAACCCATTTTTGAGTGGCAGGATGGAGTGAAGCCAGGAACTGTTCCAGATATATCTTGGAGAGGATTTCGTCTTTGGTGGCGGTAGAGGACTTCAGCCAACGATCAGCCAGGTCTTTAAATCCTAAAGGAGAGGGCTCGGGGGGTCTCTTGTGGTCCCTCCTTGGCTTGGCGTAGACGTACCCGATAGGTTTCATCATCAATGCCTAGTCTTTCTAGGATACAGGTCTTGATATCCGCATAGGGGGTCAGTCCCTGTAGATTGGCCTGTTGGTATGCTGCCTGTAATTCGCCAGTCAGTAAAGGACCAAGGTAATGACCCCAACGGTCGGGAGGCGAGGCAGCGGCTTGGGCCAGCCGTTCAAAATTAGTAAAAAAGAAATCCGGGTCCTCTCCGGGTACATACGTTTGAAGAACCACCGAGGGAAGTGAGGTGGTGGGTCGTTGTTGCCCTAGGACATCGGTGAGTTTCCCCAAAGCCTGGTCTTGGGCCGTGCCTTGACCCTGCAGGACATCGTGCAACTGGCCTCTGTCTTCCTCGGCCGTTTTCAGGAATTGCTCCATCATTTTTCCCAGTTGTTCCTGGGAGTCCGCCAACTTCTTCACCGCGGCCTCCATACCTCCGGGTGATCCCACTTCTGACACCACCTGTAAGCGTGGGGTGGGAGCGGACCGGAATAACAAGCGTGGAGGCCGTGTGTAGTGGGCTATCTCGTAGCGGGTGTTTATTAAAGTACAGTGTTTCCAGGGTAGGGTACAAGGTTAAAGAGAGTTCTGGATGATTGCGGGTTCCGGCTCCGAGGCGGTGAGTCTTCCTGTGGGGAAACTTCAGGGACGTGAGCTGGTCTTGGCTGGTCCGTGAGGCAGCAGTCGGTTCAGCTCCAGGACAGTGGATCCTCGGAGGTGTGGAAAGGAGAGAGAGAATAGTGGCCGTTAGTTCTTCCTGTCAGACCCAAGGTTAAACTGTTTCCTTCACCGGGTGTGTGGGGACACGAGCGAGCGTGAGGATGGGATGGGGGGGGAAGGTACGAGAGGGGAAGAGATAGCACGGATAAGGATGAGGGTGATTCTGTGCCGGGATGTGTGGGATAATTATGTACAACCGTGATAGTGACACGCACACACACAACTATATACTCTATTCACAGTGCAAGGTGGAAGGTGAGGGGAGACGCTACTTTACAGGGGTCGTATTTACAGGCTCCTATTTACACACACGCGGAACTGGTACTCACTTGGCCCGCCGCAACTCCGTCCTTGAGTTGCGGTCGCTCTCCAGCTTCCTCCTCTGGACTCCACCAGTCCTCCGACCAGACCTCGTCTCCTGTTTCGGGTTCGTCTCTCTTCTCCCGGGGTTCGTTGCACGCCGTCTCCTGCCACGAGTCTTCCTGCTTGAACGCCCTGTTCTCCGCTCTTCCGGCTTTTCTGTGATCCGCCGCTGGACAGGGGGTGGGACTTCCAGGGTCACGGGGAAGCACTTCCGGTGGGTTCCGCGTCGGGACTGGTTCCTGTAGTGAAAAAGAAAGGGGTGGGGTCCTGGTTGGTATGGACTCCCGGGAAACGGGAGACTGCTGCCGGGACCGGGAGGAGAGGCTTGGCATCGGCGAGGTAGGGATCGTGGTCCCCTCACAGGGCTTCAGTTGCGTATTTGGCTTGAGAAATGGCATAAGATTACTGAGAAAGATGGTCCTTTGACATTTCCCCGTTATGGCAAATTCAATTTGACAATCGTTGAACATTTGAGGAGGACATTGGATAACATGAAACCACCTCCTAGACCTACACGATGTGAAACACTTAATGCCTGCGAACATAGGGCCCGATTCACAGAACTAACTTAAGACAAAATCCTAAACTCACTACTTTTGGTATTCACAGAAGGTACTTACTACTTTTGGTATTCACAGAATGCACTTACTACTTTAGGTATTCACTGTATGGATTTACCACTACTAACTTTATGTCCGCACTTGGGCCGGAGATTCTGGCCCAGTGGCGGAGATGACATGATCGAGGGAGATAGACTGTACTCTGCATTAACAAGTGAGGAAGAAGGGAAAGTTACACCGCAGGATAGAAAAAAAAGAAAGAGGCGGGTGATACAGAGAATGTAGCCGAAGACAGTGATAGCGATTGAAATGAGGATTTCATTGTCCATACAATGTGACACAAGCAGGAGGAGTGAGTAATGCATATACTAGTTGGAATTGTGATGTGCATACATCAAAGTTCTAATTCAATGGGTAAGAGTTCAGGGATGATGGCCCCTCCAAAATCACCTGTCCTAAATATCTCAGATGCACAGACTGTTCCTGTTACAATTAGTCCTGTAGTTCCCTTATATAAAACTGGGTTGGCAGGAAATATTGCACTTACTTTGAATTGTCCTACTGGGATGCGTATCTCAGGTAATAATCCTGTGAGATTGACAATGAAACCAGTTCCTGAAATTCCTTTGGTTCTGACACAAGGAAAACCCTCTTTGCTGCAAGTGCAGACCTTACATTAAATCAGGCAGGGTTTGACCCAACTAGAAGTGTTTCCCAAAGATCACTACCCTTATTCATGCTCAATATGATTGTGCATCAATGTGTTAATCGCAATACCCTCAGGACAGAAATACCTATGGGTTCATCCAGTTCTGATATGTCTCTTTTGAACTCACCACCTAATACAAATTGTGGTACGTCTGGAGGAGAAATAGTCTTTAATATCCCTGCAGAACAAACTGTCCTTGCTGCCTGAGAACTCAATAACTGGTTCAAAGGGATAGGCATCCCAACAGGTAGTGGAAATCCCGGACAAAGTGGAAGGAATCCTCAAACCGCAGTGAGGGAAAATACATATGTGGCCAAACTGAAACCAGAATTAGACAAAATGATACTTGGAAATCTTGACATGTCTAAATTAAACACCTATCGGAATAATGAGCTATTGCTCATGTATAAAGATATTGCTACACATGCTGGACAGGCTCATTAAAGGTTATGTGAATTGGCCCACAATTACGAAATTGATTTACAGAGATCTAAAGCCTTTCAGAGAAGCAAGCATTTAAGCTTTAATGACCGTGATCTCACCAATATGAGACCGTCCGGAATGAAATTACAGATCAGAGAATTAATTGGCCATGTCCAGAAGTGAAGTGAGCTGGATATATGGGAAGGCAGGCGGGCAAAGAAAAAGATCGGAAGTAAGTCAGATTAGGGCTGCCTCCGTCTGGGATGAGGATAAACATATGCTTCCAATTAGAGAAGTGCCTAGTGGAGGTTATATCCATGTACCTTGAAGCAGAAGTGATCTTGCATCATTCACAAATGATTTTCTGAAATTGAGAGAAAACCAAGTGGAATGGTACAGACAGGTTGACTTTTGTAATAAGATCTCAAAGGCTTTGTGGATAGATTTGAATACCTTGTTTGAAATGGTGGTCCTAGGTGACTTTTGGGTTAAATACAAAGTAGCTGTGGAGTGGCCGAGAAAGAGCCGATGAGACATCCCAATACTAAGGGTCCGTCACCAGTGGTGATGAAAAAGTATTATCAGGTGATTTCATCTTAAAATCAAAGGTATCCCTTAAGTACATTGATTGGCTCAAGATTGACAGGACGACCCAAGAGTCCAAAGAAACAATACATTCTTATTAATAGAGACTGCTGCAAGCAGTTAAACAGTACAGTGGTGCAGAGACTATTGAAGCCAAAGACATGGGACATTGTGTGTTTCTATTTGTGTAGGAATTGAAATCTGAGATTAGCATAATGATTCAAAAGCATCTGATTTGTTGGCAGAATAAGTCAATTGATGAGACCTTGAGGTATGCGAAATATTGCAGTGATGAGTTGGAGCCGAAGCACAAGCAACTGAAGAAGTTGATGGTGGTACAGAGGAGATAGAGGTCAGAATCAGCAGTTTGTTTGGAATACTGCTTTCATGCAGGGAATGTATCAACAGTCCCAACAGTGCAAGGAGGAAATGGGTTTCAACAACAAGGTAGAGGTCATGGTGTCCCATTTGATCCAAGTTCAGGTATTGATGTGCCTACTTTGAAGAAAACAAATCCTTGTCACATTTGCGGCAAGTTGAAGCATTGGAAGCGGGAATGTTGTCTCAATGGTGGTAATATGGCAAATGGGTTTCAGGTTCAGAATGATGGATTTGTGCAATCTCAAGGTAATAATATGATTCAGACACAGCATGCAAAGAAACAAAGGACACAACATTTTCAGGTTCCCCAAGCTCAGATAATGCAGTTTTTCACAAGCCCCAATGCCACAACTAAATGCAAATGCTCACAGATTCATCTCAAATCCGATTCCCAATGTGAGCATCACTTTGTTGTGAGTCAGGGTACATTTCAGCAGTACCCTATGATACAAGCATATGAGAAGTACAGCTTAGACAGAATACATGACGTTACAACGCAAACAATTACAACGCATGATTCTACAACACAATATTTAAATCAAACTACCATTACATCGCATGATTTTACAACACATGACATTACAACACATTTTTTAAAACTACCATTACAACGCATTCCATCACAACACATACCATTACAACGCATACCATTACAATGTATAATACTTTTAGGGCAACAGTAGGGTAAGTGTTGGATAGTGTACGGGTAAAAAATACTATTCCCACTCCAGTGAGTGTAACAGTAGCGTAAGTGGTGGATAGTGTAGGGGTAAAAATGACTAATCCCACTCCAGTGAGTGCAACTGTAGAGAAACTATTGGATAGTGTAGGGGTAATCGTATGCATTCTAATGGCATGTTTTGTAGTGAGATGCGTCGTAATAGAATGTGTTGTATTAGCATTCGATGTAAAGTCATTTGCGTTGTAACAGTTGCATTGTAAAGTTAGTGCGTTGTAATAACTGCATTGTAATGGATATTTCCCGCTCAGACATGTAGCAAAGATGGTGCCTGAGAAGGGGGGAGGATTGCTTGCTTAGCACAACCTTACAGGTAGGCCAGAGTGATCCATTCGTGAATGGTGAGGTGAATGGCAACCCTGTATCATTCTTGATCGATACTGGTGCTACCCACTCTACTGTAAAAACAGCAGAGGTTCCCAACCTACCCCTCTCAGGATAAAGAATCCAAGTTGTAGGAATTCCAAATTAACAATTGACTAGCCCTGTCACTGACCTATTAAATTGAGTCCTTTGAGAAGAATCACCAATTTTTGGTGTGTGTTCCAAGCCCTGTAAATCTGCTTGGACGTGATCATATGTGCAAACTGAATTTGTCCATTTACTGTACCCTAAATGTCATCGAGTTTCAAACACATGATGAAGACGCAGTCTTCAAAGTTGTAAATCAGAGTTCAGATGTTAGGCTGTACCTTATGATGACAAAAGATGATCTGCCCCTAGAATTGAAAGACACTGTGCTACCTGAAGTCTGGGATTTTTCAGGAAAGGACATAGGTCTCATTAAAGGTGTTGAACCTGTACGCATAACAGTGAGACCTAATGCTGAGAATCAGAGAATCCCACAGTCAAATGGGACCCTTGAAACGATTGCTGGGATTACTCCTGTGATCGACTCAATGATTCAGCAAGGCATTCTGAAGGAGATTATGGGCCGTGCAAATAACTCACCCATTATGGGTTTGCAGAAACCCATGGCAAATATCACATAGTGCAGGTTTGAGAAAGATCAACACCATAGTAGTTCCTTGTTGTCTTGTGGTACTGAATCCAACTGTGATTTTATTTCAGATTCCATGTGGTTCACTGTCATTGATTTGTGACAAGCCATCTTCTCCATACTGTTGCTTGAGGACAATCTTTGTATTTTGGTTCAGCAGTCATGTTTTGGCATGGTACCGAGTCCCACAAGGGAATACAAAGAGTCTGTCCATCTTTAATCAGATCCTCACAAAGAACCTGGAGTCCCTGGTAATGTTCTACCACTTAGTCTTGGTCCAGTACATTGACTACCTGTTTTGTCACATACACCGGAGTCTTGCAGACGAGATACCATTGTTTTGTTGAACCACTTATCTGAGAATGGACATATAGTGCTCCCGACCAAGTTGCAGTACTGTAAGAAAGAGTTCTTGTACCTAGGACATCACATTTAGAAATGAGCAAGGAAGGTGTCATAAGAGAGAATCTCAGCGACTATGGAAAGGAATCTGCCAATTAACCAGAAAGAAGTCAAGATGCTCTTGGGGATGGTGGGCTACTGTCAACAGTGGATCCCCAACTTTTCCCTAGCGGCCAAGCCTTTACAGAGACTGACACACAAGGATGCGTCAGATTCAGTACCATGGGATGACATCTGCATTTGTGCCTTCTCAGAGCTGAGAGAAAGTCTCTGTCGTGCCCCAGCGATGGGAATGTCTGATTACAATAAATGCTTTACTTTGTTTTGCAGTGAGTGGGAGGGCTGTGCTCTCTCAGTGCTAACACAGCTGCATAGGAATGCTCGCAGACCCATTGTTTACTTTTCAGCTACACGTGACCGAGAAATGGCTGTCTCAAAGCTGTGGCTTCCACAGGTGTCAGCATCGAGCAGTGTGAGACCATTGCTATGGGTCATCCTCTGACTATTTTGTCTCCCATTCTGTAGAATTAATGTTAGTTCACACCAGGACACAGTACTTCACCAACAGCCACCCCACTAAGTTTGAGCAAGTCATACTTGCAGCCGAGAATATCATGCTAAAGCGATGTACTTCACTTAATCCTGCCACCCTTTTGCCTGTGCTTGGGAATGACATCATAGAAGATGAACTTGAGTATGACTGTCTTGATGTTACTGAACTATGCAACAGGCTGAGATCTGACATACAAGATTTGCAACTGCTTGAATCAGAATATGTGATGCTTGTTTATGGCTCCTGTTTACAAGACCTATGCAGACTGCATTGCCTCAGGTGTGCCCAAAGCCTCCTGGCTAAAGGAGTATTTTTTGCAAAAGTGGCTGAATTGATCGCTCTTACTAAAGCATGCTGTGTTTCTAGTCAGCTGAGAGTGGAGTGGCCATTTTCACAGACAGTCAGTATGGCTTTGGTGCTGTTCACGACTTCAAACATTTGAGTCACCAACAGGAGAGTGTGAATAATTTGCTGAAGGCACTACAACTACCTGGCCAGACTGTGGTCATGAAGTGTTCTGCGCATCGTACGGAACTGATTATGTGACTGTGGGCAATAGGTTTACGGATGAAACTACCAGATATTGTGCCTAAAATGCTTGTACTTTCAATGGAGAGTACCAAAATGTAGGAACAGATGAGACCAATTAAATCTGTTGTTAACCACGTGATACATGGGGGCACGTTAAATGGCTACAGGAGGAAGTGTCAGAAGATGAACAACAAGGCTTGGTTGGAGCATTTGTGTCAAAAAAGATGAGGACAGCATTTGGGTTTCTGGAGGCGGAAGACATGTGTTGCCAGATAGCTTGTTGCCTCCAGTGGCGAGATATTATCATGGATCTGCACATGTACGTAGAGACGCCTTGGTGTGCTTTTTCAGGCAAACTTGGTTTAACGCCAGGTTCAGACTGATGGCTGAAGGGTTGCGTCACAGATGTGTTGTGTGACAGCAGAAGAATATGGGCAGGAGAACAGCAGTAACACTGAATCACATAGGGAGATCAGGTGGTCCCTTCAACAGGATGCAACTGGACTTTGTCGAAATGTCTGTGTGTAATGGGCTGGGATATATCCTGGTGATTGTGTGCATCTTCTTATATTGGGTTGAAGCTTACCCAAATAGGAGAAGTGATAGTCTCACAGTTGCTGAGCTGTTGTAGAGGCAGTTCATACCACGTTTCGGGTTTCTGACTTCTCTGGAGTCAGACCGAGGAGCTCATTTTAATAATGAGGTCCGGAAGATGTTGTGTGTAGCATTACAAGTTGAACAGAGGCTACATTGCAGTTATCCACCAGAGTTTTCTGGTATTGTGGAACAGGTCAGCAGAACTTTGAAACCCAGGTTGGCTAAAATGTGTGCCTCGACATCTTTGATGTGGCCTGATGCTTGGTCTCTTGTGTTGACGAGCCTATGAGCTCCGGATAGGCGGGCAGGATTGTCTCCCCATTAGATAATCATGGGCAGAGCCATGAGACTGCCAGCTGTGCCCGCGAATGTGCTTGTGAACATTATGATGACATGATTCTTGATTATTGCAAAGGACTGGCTGACGTGATGCACTCTGTGTCTCATTAGGTGGGAGAGGCTACAGCCCCACCTCAACGGGAACAGTACCATGACCTCAGTCCCATCAAATGGGTTATGGTGAAGAAGCATGTGCACAAGTCATGCTTAAAGGCTCTGTGGTGAGGACCTTACCAAGTCATCTTGGTCACTATAACAGCTGTGAAGTGCAGAGGTCTCCCAGTTGGGTGCACAGCACACATATGTTTACAGAGTCCCTTATCCCCTTGATTGTATAACTGCAGATGTCCCTGGAGTGCCAGTGGTTACAGTGAGACAAAGAGAATAGGTTAGTTAAGCTGTTGGGGAGCAGCAAGGAGCTGGGACAGCACATGTTTGGCCTGAGGAGGGTCTGAGAGAGTCAAAAGTTGAAGTTGGGATCAGAGGACCTCATCCTGTACTGTTGACTGCACCAGATTCAGACCCTGGCAAATGGCTTAGTGCAACAGTAACACAAGTAGTGCCTGGAGACTAGTGTCCAAGAGGGCAAGTGAGAGCAAGAAAAAGTTTGCCTGAAGTGTATGTGCCATACACTATTCCGGAAGATACTGAAGGATCTGACTTAAATGACAATGATGAGGACGAGCAAGCAGTAATGAGATCAAAGAGAGGAAGAGTACACTGTAAAAGGTACTGCTCACCTGAATTGACATATTTGGCTGCCAATGACTAGGAGAGAGAAATTTTGACATTTGGCTATAACAATGTATTCAAATGAGCCCACTTGAACTGAACTCTGTGGCTGAACTGAGCTTTGAAATTGCATTGCCACTACATTGACTGAGTCAATTAATCCTGGATGTGATCATTAGTGAATTTGAACTGCATATTTATTAGAAATAACTTAATAAGTTTGCCCAAACTACTAAGAAGAGTAATGAGGCCCAAGTCTGCTGAAGGAGCGTAAGGTTGTCATTTAGAAGAACACAGAGTAGCGATAAGGAAGTCTCAAGAAGATCCTTTGTACATAATTTGCCGAAAAGCACATGAACTTTGTTTTACTGTCTGCACAGGTGAAAACTGGCTGAGTTGGCTGTATTGTTATCTTCCACCCAAACGGTCTGATCTCTGACAAATCATGGAGCCTAGTACTAATAATGGTAGATGTAGATGCTTATGTGCAGGAGTATTTGTTGTTGTGAAAGTGGTATTGATTGCTTTGCTTGTAATGTTGCACTTGCCTACTCCTACTCAAGTAGGTGAGTTCAGGTCTACAAGTGCTCCTCAGACACCATTTCCTACTGGCAGTAGTTTACCATCAACAGATGAGAAAGTCTTACATGTAGATACATTTTGAGGAGACTATACATTGGATGTTTATTCCAAATTGCTTTATGAATATATTGACACTATGGATGCTTGGGACTGTTCTGTGTGTATGCAATTTCCTGCCTCCACCACAGAGGGTATTACATATCATCATATTCCTCTGACTTATGGTGTGTCTTGTAATTTGGTGATGAGTATTTTCTACGAAAATGGACATCTCCAATATTATTATTCAAATTATGACTTTATCTTTTCAGAAATTCCTGTGCTGAAATATTTCAATTGTCAACCTGATACTAGAACACCAGATATAGTTGGACATTTCTTTAAACTCACCACAACATTAGACAGAGCTTATGCCCATATACACAATATGACTTGTATATTGACAAATGTTGAAAAGAAATGTATAGACTCAGCAGAAGATAGGAGAAGAATTATTATGGCTTGACTAGAGCAGCATTTCACACGAATGCCTAAACATGGGCTAAAGAAGAGCTTGAGCATGAGGTAGCTGGAAACGTAGCCACATTAGCCTTAGATTGGCAACATCATGGGAAACTGTGTGTATATACTAGAACATCTAATGTAGATACTTATTTTGTAGGTAGGAGTAAATATGACCACAATGTTGAAACCCCTTGGTAATTGGGGACTATATTTAGATGGAGCAGATCATGTTATTCCTTGAAAACTATTATATTTGTGGGAAGAATTCTTATAGGTTACACAGGAGATGGTATGGAACATGTTAGATGGCGACAGTATTTCCAAAAATCAGTTGGGACATCTGGATTATCCAAAAGGGGAAGAACATGTGAGAACTGAGAGAGGTGCCAGTGCTAAGAAAATTGGGGGAGACATCTTTGGTGCCATAATACCATCTGTAGTAGTGATGCTGAACCTGCATACGATTAGAAAGCTTTGCACTGTAGATGAGCTGGAGGATTTTTAGTTGTAGAGTCTGAGATGGTTGCTATCAGATCAATGGTTTTGCAGAATAGACTTACATTCAAATTGCATAAGATGGTTATAAGTCAATTTTTATCTCTGCCACACCATCCCAAAAAAGTGGACCCAAGGGAGGGGTGCTAACTTTGCTTTCTCTTTCACTGCACTGTAGGACAAGAAACTTGACTACAATTTCCAATTTCTAATGTCCAAGTTTTCTTATTTTCCTCTTCTGCGGGTAGCAGTTTTCTGGTGTTGAACTTTTTCAAGGCGACCCAGGCTCCGGATGATTGTAACTCAATTTTTACCATTCAGGCCCAGCTTTTATATATTGATTCCCAGGGCATTGACAGAGCTAGTTTTGTTTTAGAGGGTGTTTTTAATATACACTTATGCCAATATTCTTTTACCCTCTGTGACCAAATTCCTGGGGAGGATGTTCTTCACTTAGAACATAGTCAACCACAAGCAAGAGGATATTTAAATTACATTTTGGTGGAGTTTAATCTGGAATGTGTTATGACCAAAGCATTCAAAAATTCTGATGGTAGCTTCACCTACTTTTGTTGGGCATAGCATGAACACTGCCCTAGACTTTACCTTTGCCTCTGCCTTCCTGCGGGATATGCTAGGCCATTTTGATATAAGTATTTCTGTTTTTAGAGATCACTACTGTATTGTTGTCTGCATCAGTTATTTGGTTGCACAAACTTCTGTGCCAGCTATTATACACCAACTCGATGGTAAAACTAGTGACCAGAGCAGACGAATCAAGTATGTCAAGGTTATCCCCAAGGTATTTTTGAACGATCTTGTGGTTGCAAGGGGATAGAAATTTGTCATTTGTTTAGGGGATTCACCCGATGACATTGCCTTTTTGAGTGCTTATGACATGATTGAGGGAGATGTTAGGACCAGGATGTCTCATCTCCCCTAAAAAAGCATCCATACTTACAGAATGCTCCGATGCTCATAAATTGTTATTGCCTGCGCTTAATGCCAAGCCAAAAGATCGAGGTCTAATCTAATTGAGACGCACTTCATATGAAAAAGCGATAGAGAGGAGGAAAATGGAGCTTAAGAAGGAGGCCTGGTCTGACTTTGTGGAGGCAACTCCAAAGGCTGAAAGTGGCAGTTTTTCGGAAATTGTTAATCGCCCACTACTTAGCATGAGGGATGGTCATGCTGTTACCTCCCACATATCTCCTGAAAAATGGACTGCACATTTTGAAGGCGTTTACAGCTTGTAGGATCATGTTTCCTATCATGACCCCCCCCCCCTTGTAGCATTGTAAGGAAATGTGTTATTTGAAGTAGAGGAGGCTGAGATAGCAAATGTACTCATGACATGCCTCAAGGCTCTTGGTCTTGATGGGATTCCTGTCGACCTGTTTAAATTGTTACTGAGCTTGTGGGCCTTGTTCTTAACACAGTTATATAATACGATTGTGTGTGCCAGTTTACCACATTCATGGTCCAAGTCCATCATTGTCCCTGTGTATAAAAAAAGGTTCTAGAGACTTTCCTTCCTGTTACAGACCCATTTCTTTGATCGACTCAGTTGTTAAGGTTATGGGCAGGGTGATATTAGAGAGGCCCATGCTGTGGGTCGAGGACAGGTCTGTTCTCTCAAATCTTCAGTATGGTTTCTGCCCGGGCCTGGGGACATGTGACCAGTGTTTACAGTTATATATGCTGATCAACAAGTAAAAAGTGTCAACCTTGGGTTCATTGTTTGTTGTGTATATGGACTTTTCTTCTGCCTTCAATAAAGTGAATAGATCTAAATTCTGGAAGATTTTGTCAGACATGGGCCTTGATCAAGCTATTGTTTGCTTCCTCACTGAGCTACATAGGAACATGAAGGCGGTTGTTCAGTTTAATATGGATGGGTCTTGTGCAAACCCTTTTCTTCGGAGGTCTAGTGACAGGCAGGGGTGTATAATGGCCGCTTTTTTGTTTACCTTATATGTGAATGATGATCGTGTGGTAATAATTGGTGTTCTCACAGGTCGTTGTTGGCCACTTTTCCTTTGGACCGTGAGAGGTTTAGACCTCTATGCTATCCCCTTTTGACTTTGTCGTAAGTGTGGCTTCGCCTAACACTTATACTCCAATCCCAAGAAGACTCTTGACTGAGCTTCTGAATTGTTGACACCTTCCCGCACTTCCGTGCATTTTCTTATTTTTCTGAATTTCCCTGATATTTTAGTTCCTTTTAGGTGTAAACCATCTTCTTAGTTTGGACTTTAAATTAGATGATTTTAGACTCTAATCATGTATAGAAGAGAGAATCAGAAATTCTTCTCTGAGCTTCAAATTCGGTTATTAATTTTCTGTATTGCTGTAACTGAACCTCTTGTTTGCCTTTTTCTGGTATACCTGAACTTATTTAGGAGGTTGGGTTATCCATTTGTTATTCTGTATCTTCACAGCATGGTATTGAGATGTAGTTGGCAAACAGAAAGAGATGATGGATGGAACACTGAAACATTTCAGACACTTATCTCCAGTCACAGATCTGGGTTGAATCCATCATCATTCTTTATCTCACTTCACCACCCCAGCTCAGACCCAGCTATATACAAATCAGTCTTGACCTGTGCCTAATGGGAACAATCCAGCCTGAATTGCAAAGTCAGGTCTTCCCTGGACCGGAAACAAGCATCCTGGGACTGGTTTTGGGGTAACACCCCTCATAAGCCAGGCTAACTTGAATCCAGTGGCAAAGTGATCATGTGATCCACGTCTTGGCATACCCTGCCAACTTAGGTTGAACAAATCAAACACAAGGAGATGATGGACGGAGCACTGAATATTTTCAGACACTCACCCCCCAGTAACATATCTGGGTTGAATCCATCATCGTTCTTTAGCTCACTTTGCTACCCCAGTTCAGACCCAGCTATATGCAAATCAGTCTTGACCCTGTGCCTCCTCGGTACAGTCCAGCCCGAACTGCCAAGCCAGGTGTTCCCTGGACCGGAAACAAGCATCCTGGGACTGGTTTCGGGGTAACACCCCTCATCTGCCAGGCTACCTTGAATCCATTGGCAAAGTGAGCAAGTGACTGACGTCTGGACATACCCTGCCAACTTACGGCAAAGTGAGCATGTGATCCACGTCTTGGCATACCCTGCCAACTTAGGTTGAACAAATCAAACACAAGGAGATGATGGACGGAGCACAGTTATCATGGTGGTGAGGTTGCCATGAAAAATGTGGTGGTGAGGAAACAAAGGGAGCTTTTCAGCTACTCACTCCCAGTCACAGATCTGGGTTGAATCCATTATCGTTCTTTAGCTCACTTCGCCACCAGATCTGTGAATGGGGGTGAGTAGCTGAAAAGCTCCCTTTGTTTCCTCACCACCACATTTTTCATGGCAACCTCACCACCATGATAACTGTGGCAGTGAGAAACTCCTTATATGCTCGGGGTGCCCGCAGGAGCACCATCAGGAAATTATGGCCTCTCATAGCCACACCACTGCTGTGGGATCCATGATCCACGGTGGTTGCAGCGGGTCTGTGACGGTCAAACCGCTGTAATCATAATTGGGACCACCAACACAGGGTTCGGAGGTGCGATGGACCAACAAACTGGTAATATGCCCCTAAGTCCCACAGTAATGATATAGGAAGTGTTCCACAATGTACTTTTAAATTTGAACAAACACCATTGAACATCAAATGTGTAATTTTAACTTAAGCTAAAGAACAAGGTTGGACTTTGACCCCGTCAGCTGGGAGAAGAACCTGTAAAAAGACATTTGAAGAGGCTTCTAACTCTATGGAGACCTACATTGGAGTTTCTGAATCATCTGTAGTATTTATTTTTGTACAATATAAATGACCTGTTGTAGTTATGACATATGGAAACACATGCTGTCTGACTACCCATTGATATCATCCTTATCAGTGGTCTCAAAAGGGGACACAATCTTCTCATTGTCCTGTTTGGTATGGGTGCTGAGAGTCACTTCCAGGAAAATTGGATTATCTGCCAGCATGGCAAATCACCCCACACCAATAGGCAGAGCATGGGGATCATGCCAGTGTGTTGACGGGGCTGTAAGAAGTTGGAGGACACATAGACATGATTGAAGCATCATTGGTGAGCACAGGGGTATGTAAGTATCACATGAGTTAAATCTTCAGGAATATTGTGCTACAAGAATAATACAGCAAAGAATATCGAAATATTGTTAAGGAAAGTATATATATTGGTAAAGATAGAATTACTATTCTTAATTCCGCATCTATGTACCTTGAAGCAGTATATTTATTGTCAAAGTACAAGTATGTGTAGCTAAGTATAGTAAATGAATACTTACCTATGTATACTTACCTTGTTGATATTTGGGTTATAAATATTTTTGCTACAATATTTTTGTAGCACAATTTTTGAAACTCAACATTCTAGTTCCGAACCAGACATGTAAGACTGGCTGGCACTTTACAAAAAGTGTTGTGGTCAACATGGCTCTTAAAACGGGTGAAACATTGTGGCTGCTCACCTGAGACCAAATCACCTACCCAGCTCTGCCAGAAAAGGTGGTTACATTGTCTGTCCCAATTGCAAAGTTTTGGCATCCTCAGTGATGGCATGGGCTGGAAATGGGAGACATTGCATGACTGGAGCTGCAAAGCAAGATGGGATGCTTTTCTGACATAGTGACCAGCGACAGCAGCATGTGAGTCATGTCACAGATGATGGGGAAGGGATGCAGAGTAGAGAATATGGATGGTGACATCACACCTACCAGGCTCTACTATAGAGGACTGCTAAATGGTTAGTCTCAGTGACACAGTCGCAACATTCCCACTGCTGGCAGTAGCAGGAGATGGGGATCATTGAACGACTAGAACAGATCTAAACATCAAAGACTAGAACTGCAAGATAACTCAGGGGATGAGTATATGGCCTGTTGACTTTAGAAGCAGTTCCTAAGAATATATATATTTAACATGTTCCACTGAATGGTGCACTGCATATGGCACACCAGAGGTATCTCAGGTTCTGTGTTAACAAGCAGCATGTTTTGTTCAGGATTCTCCCCTTTGTGCAGAAATTAGTGCCTCTGGTGTTTACAAAGATGGTAGCACCATTGGTGTATTTCATACTTGGATGACCCATTTCTCAATGCTCTATCAGAAAAGAAAACATTTGGTGGAGTAGAAGTAATTGAAACAAGTCTGAAACAGCCCAGCTTCATAAAAATGTTTTAAGAAATGTCAACAGTTCCAACTGAAGTGTTCATATCTACATAAGTGAGATTCAACACACAAAAGGGCATGATCTTCCTTACAGATCATTGTACTGTAGTGATCAAGAGCCTGGTAAAATTGTTCATTCAAAGAATGATGGCTCCCGAAAGACTATGGTTGAGACTTCAGGTAATGGTGGCATTTTGCATTGTTTTGGGGCCATAGGCTCGCATTCATTTATATTCAACCATTCTACATCTAAATTGTTATTGATCTCCAATGTCTCAAGAATTCAACTGGATTGTTCCAATTTAAGATGGGAGAACTTGAAGAAGGAACTGACACTTTATCCAAGGGAACCTTGTGTTACCACCATAGATGCAATGTCCTTCACATAGGGAGCTACGTTGAGAGACCGTTAAGTTCAAAGCCAATGCTTCCTGGTTCAAAGTCTTCAGTTCTTTAACTCTAGAGATTTGTCATCAGTCAAAAAGGCCTTGAGGTGAATTCAGGATCTAATTATGGAGAAAATAGTGCTCATTCGATCAGACACCCTGGTAAGAGTGTCTTATGGGAATCACCAGGGAGGAACAAGAATTAAATCCTTGCGATAGATTGTGTGGCAAATTTGTCTTTAGTCAGAGAGAACAGTCTTTTTCTGTAAGAGATTTGCATAAGGGAGATGGACAATGTGGTCCCAGATTGATGGAGTCACAAGTTCCCATCACCAGAAGGGACTCTGTAACCTTATGTCTTTCAACAGATATGCAGGATATTCAGAATTCCATATCTCAATTTCTTAGCAACAGAGAACAATAATCTGATTAAGAGATATTGTTCCAGGTTTCCAGAGAAGAGAACATATAAGGCTAGAAGCTCTGTGAGTGGAGTAGCCATAGAGACTTCTGTACGCTTTCACAGGTGTAACATTAATTCCAAAACTTCTACAGAAGATCAGAAACCCGTCTAAAGTTGTGATTGTGGTAGGTCCATCCTGACTAAGAAGGTCACAGTTTCCTCTTGTGAAACCTACGGACATGACTTCTCTGTGGATTTTTCCTCTGCACCACTTTGCAATTAAGGACGCTGCTTGTCAATTTTCAAACCACTTACATTTTTCAGTCTGGAAAGTGAGCAGTAAGTACAGAGTAGGAAAGGGAATCCATACCCTTAAGCAAGGCAAAATATAATTCATACAGGCCTTCAATGTGAAAAGCGTATTCAGAGGAGTCGGAGAGTTTAGAGTCAGCTTCCAGTGAGTTTGCAATTTTTGTGGGAAAGTTTCATCATGAACATTTCTATTTGTACTTTGGAATCTGAGTGGGAATCAATTAAGGCCTTTAAGGATCCAAGAAGGAATTTATAAGAAGAATAAAGTCTAGTTCCCCAGTCAATTAAGATTTACACTTGAAGTTACAGTATTTCAGGTTCATCTTTTTGAGCCTCTGGAGCCAGTTGACATCAGATTACTGACAATGAAGGTAGTTTTTTTTAGTAGCTATTACATCAGCTAAAATGACTGGAGAGTTAAGACCACTACTGTATCTCTGTCTACACAGCTTGTTCAAGGCTCTAAGGGAACATTCAGATATAACCATGAGTTGCACAGCTCTATAGTGGGTTAAAATATAGGGTACATTTTAATCTGATCTGGGACACTACTTTGGACACTACTTTTGACACTACACACTCCCAAAGATCACAAACTGGTGTTTTCACCAAGGTGGTAAATCCGCTCTTCATCAGTTAGGGTTACAAGACATATGGCGAACCCTCAACCCGCTACACGAGACTGTATCTTTTTTGCACTCCCATAGTTACTATTCTAGGATACGCAATGGCTTTCTAAGTCAACAGCTACTCCACACTATACAGAGGGTGGAGATCCACTGTATAGTCATTTTGGATCATGCCCCACTGAAGATTGTCTGTGACTGGCCAGTGCCAACCCCCGACATTCGTCAATGGCTCTTCCCTAATGCACTCCAACTGGACAGGCTCTTTCAAGACCAAATACAGAAAACAATAAAATAGTTTTTTCAGTTAAATGACCCTAGTCATACTTCCTATTCTAATATCTGGGACACATTTAAGCCAATCATACAAGGCAAATTTGTCTCGCTAATTTTTACTCTCCATCAACAAAAAGTCCAGAATAGACAGACCCTGGAAAAAGAACATCTTCAGGCAGAGGTGGCACATAAGGTCAATCCTTCTCTTGCTTCACAAAGGAAAGTAGCAGCGCTGAAAGAGAAGTTTCAGGCGATCTATACTAATAATGCAGTGACTACACTCTTACGCTTAAAACATTAGGTTATAGACGTAGCAATAGGATAGGCCCCATGCTTGCTAAACAGCTGAGAATCAAACAGGAAACAGACTATATTAAACTAATTAAGGATGAGGAGGGACTTTTACACATGACTGAGGAAGGGAAAGCCCAGCCATTTCGAGACTTTTACAAATGATTGTACACTGCAGATTCACTAGCCTCAGAAACCCAATTGACGTCCTTAGATGCAGTTTCATTACCAAAGATACCCCCAGAAATCAACAAAAATCTAAATAGTCATATCAGAAGGGAAGAAGTGCCGGCTGCTATAGACTCTCTCAAACTTAATAAAGCTCCAGCCCCAAAGGTCTTAACGCCCAATTTTATAAAACCTTAAATTCAGAACTCTCTCCTCATTTGACTGACCTTGATAATCATATACCAGTATCTCAGGAGGTGACTCCATCGAAGAGCGAAGCAGTGATCACGGTCATTCCTAAACCAGGGAAAGATCCGCAGTTTTTGCTCTTCATATAAACCAATAGCATTGCTTAACCTGGATGCTAAATTATACACCAGGTTACTAGCTACTAGAATGGAGGAGATAATCCCTGAACTGATACACCCCGACAAATCGGGATTTATTACAGGCTGTCAAAAGCATGATAGTTTGAGATCTGTTATTTACCTGATAGACAAAGTAAATAAGAATTGGAACCCCTCTGTCTTGTTAGCATTAGATACCGAGAAGGCCTTCAACCAAGTAGATTGGTCCTTTTTAATGAATACACTCCATCAGTTTGAATTTGGGGGAAGGTTTATAAATATGGCAAAGGCTAATTATCACCATCACCATACCCGATCTAAAGTCTTGGCGAATGGCACAGCATCTGAGTTTTTTGACCTAATAAGGGGGAAAAGCCAGGGATGTCCCCTGTCTCCAAGTCTTTTCGCTCTCTGTATAGAACCCCTAGGGGCAAAGATAAGAGCAAATCGTAACATTAGAGGAATCCCACTTGGCTCAGATGAACATAAAATATTGTTATTTGAGGATTACATCCTCCTTCCCATCACATCTCCTCACACATCCCCACCAACTTTACAGCAGGAACTCCACTTTTTTTAAAGAGTCTCCGGAGTTCGAGTTAATCTTTCCAAATCCTTTTTTTCTGAATTTGATGACTCCTCCAACGGAGATGGAGGGCATTGCAGCTATTTTCCCATTTCAGTGAGCTAGGAGGGAATTACTTATTTGGGGGAACAAGATTGTATCCAGAACGACAGATTTATATAGAGTAAACGTCCCCCCTATGTTGTGTCAACTTAAAGCAGGTTTTATGCGATGGGCCCCAATATATCTTACCTGGATAGGCCATCTAAATGTAATCAAGATGACGGTCCTCCCTCACATTCTTTATTTATTTCAAGGACTACCAATTGAGGATCCTAGGGATTTCTTTTCCAAAATATGCACTTTGATTACTAATTTTGTTTGGCACGTCTGATGGGCTAGAATCTCTTACAGAGTTCTGATTCAGCTAAAGGAGTTTGGAGGCCTAGCTCTACCCAATATGTTAACCTACTATATAGCTGTGCAACTCATGGTTATATCTAAATGGTTCCTTAGTGCCTTGAACAAGCTGTGTAGATAGAGCTACAGTGGGTCGAACAATCTGGGATGTTTTCTGGAGGCCTAACCAAGACTGCCCTTAAAATTGCATATTTGAGTACGCCTACATCCACCACGCTCAAAGTATGGGATATCATGGTTAAATCAAATGAGCTGACGACCTTTTCTTCCCCATATACTCCTATCCATTATAATTCAGTGTTTCCTCCTGCACACCGTCCCCAGGGCCCTTTGACAAATGGTGGGGTGGGGGATGGTATAACCATTTCTAACCTATTCCACAGAGAGAATATCTTCACATTTGAAAATTGTCGCCATGATCTTAAACTACGCTCCGAAAGATTTCATTATATCCGGCTGAAACATTGGGTGCTACAGCACCATATAAAACTGGCTTCCACCTGGGAACTTCGCCCTATTGACAACCCGAGGTTATATTTCTTACATGGCCATGCTTTTAATGACCTCTAAACACATACCGTCTACCCGTCATGTTTTATTCTGGGAAAACACTTTAGGCTTCACTATAGAAGATATACACTGGTGCATGCTTTAACAATATATTTGTAAACATAAGCACTCCATGGGGTTAAGAGAAGCACATATAGGTTTCTTTATCATTGGTACTTATACCAGAGAAACTGCACAGAATCTTCCCAAATGTGTTGAATAAATGATGGAGGGGATGTGGGATGATAGGAGACTTTTGACATATATGGTGGGATTGCCCCTCCATTCTGGAATATTGGAAAGAAATCCTATCATAAATTAGGGAAATCTTGGGATGTCCGATCTCTAATAACCCAGAATATGTTCTTTTAGGCCTACAAGATCCTTCATTGAAATATCAGACTCTGGGGGGCCGTTCTATTTTATGGCTCTGTCTGGGGGCTGCCAAAATGGCCATTGCAGCAGCCTGGAGGAAGCCTGATGACCCCTCGATTTCCTAATGGCACACTTGACTCTGACAAGCATTAGAACGTATGGCTCATATAACGAATGTTACTCAGACAGGCCTTGACTATAGATTCTCTCCTTTAGTGCACTCTCTATCGAAGGGGCTCCCCCTTTTTTCCTGTCATCCCCGTATTAGATGATTCAGAAAAGGGGGTGGTGATGGACAGAGCATCTGAACTAAGCAGAATACTCCTACCCAATCAACAGATCAGGGCTTGATCCATCACCGTTTTTTAGCTCACTGCACCATCCCAGCTCAGAACCTGGCTACATGCAAATTAGTCTGTCCCTGGCCCAGTGCATCATGGGAACAGGGCAGACCAAACTACGAAGCCAATTCTTTAACTGGAAAGGAAACAAGCTTCCGGGAACCGGTTTCTGGCATTATAGCCATCTTCGGCCCGGCTTGCTTGAATCCTGATGGTGCAGTGAGCAAGGGACTCACATCTGGAAGGGTATGCTCAGACATGAGTCCCTTGCTCACTGCACCATCAGGATTCAAGCAAGCCGGGCCGAAGACGGCTGTAATGCCAGAAACCGGTCCCCGGAAGCTTGTTTCCTTTCCAGTAAAAGAATTGGCTTGGTAGTTTGGTCTGCCCTGTTCCCATGATGCACTGGGCCAGGGACAGACTAATTTGCATGTAGCCAGGTTCTGAGCTGGGATGGTGCAGTGAGCTAAAAAACGGTGATGGATCAAGCCCTGATCTGTTGACTGGGTAGGAGTGTTCTGCTTAATTCAGATACTCTGTCCATCACCACCCCCTTTTCTGAATCGTTTTGTCCACCATAAGCGTGGAAGGGTATGCTCAGACATGAGTCCCTTGCTCACTGCACCATCAGAATTCAAGCAAGCCGGGCCGAAGACGGCTGTAATGCCAGAAACCGGTCCCCGGAAGCTTGTTTCCTTTCCAGTAAAAGAATTGGCTTGGTAGTTTGGTCTGCCCTGTTCCCATGATGCACTGGGCCAGGGACAGACTAATTTGCATGTAGCCAGGTTCTGAGCTGGGATGGTGCAGTGAGCTAAAAAACGGTGATGGATCAAGCCCTGATCTGTTGACTGGGTAGGAGTGTTCTGCTTAATTCAGATACTCTGTCCATCACCACCCCCTTTTCTGAATCGTTTTGTCCACCATAAGCGTGGAAGGGTATGCTCAGACATGAGTCCCTTGCTCACTGCACCATCAGGATTCAAGCAAGCCGGGCCGAAGACGGCTGTAATGCCAGAAACCGGTCCCCGGAAGCTTGTTTCCTTTCCAGTAAAAGAATTGGCTTGGTAGTTTGGTCTGCCCTGTTCCCATGATGCACTGGGCCAGGGACAGACTAATTTGCATGTAGCCAGGTTCTGAGCTGGGATGGTGCAGTGAGCTAAAAAACGGTGATGGATCAAGCCCTGATCTGTTGACTGGGTAGGAGTGTTCTGCTTAATTCAGATACTCTGTCCATCACTACCCCCTTTTCTGAATCATCCCCGTATTAGAGCACTTCACCTCTTCCATATATAGCCTTACTGCCCGACCCCCATTTGAGGCCTCCTTCGATCCCCGGTACTCCCATACTGTGGATACGCCTTGTCCTAATATCCCCATGCTACAGATATACTTGAAGATTACTGATCCCACCATGCAGACTTTGTTACCATTTCTTTTCACTTGGTTGTTCTGTTGATTCTGATATGTTAAAATCTCACTTAAAAATGTGTACTTCATCAGATTGAGATGTGATATTTTGTAATACTGCACAGTTATTTGTGCTAAACGGTTTCGGTCAACTCGCCAAATGTACTTATGATAATCTGTAACTGACATGAGCACTCTGTTGATCTGGGCTTGGGCACTTATTGACAATGTACTGGAGACGCATCGCTGCAAACGCTGGGGGACTGCTGCTGGACAACTGAGACCACAGAGCCCAGGAGACATCAGGGCCACTGAGCACCCTGGCAGCCCCTCCTCACCTGCCCCGGAGCTGCTAATTACCTCTCGGGCCTCCTGCTTCGCTTGAGACACCTCGCTAAAAACGCTGGGGGACTGCTGCTGGACAACAGAGACCACAGAGCCCAGGAGGCATCAGGGGCACTGAGCACACCTGCAGCCCCTCCCTCAAATGCCCCGGAGCTGCTCATTACCTCTCGCGCCTCCCGCTTAGCGGGAGACGCATCGCTGCAAATGCTGGGAGACTGCTGCTGGACAACAGAGACCACAGAGCCCAGGAGACATCAGGGCCACTGAGCACAACCGCAGCCCCTCCCTCGCCAGCCCAGGAGCTGCTCATTACCTCTCACGCCTCCCGCTTCGTGGGAGACGCATCGCTGTAAACGCTGGGGGACTGCTGCTGGACAACAGAGACCACAGAGCCCATGAGACATCAGGGCCACTGAGCACACTCGCAGCCCCTCCTGAAGAACCGGGTTTTTAGTACCCAGCGGCGCCAGGGGCACGCCCAAAGTCTTCAGATTCACCTGTCTTGGTTTACAGAGACACAGAATACTTCTGGGTGGCGTCAGAGACCAAGTTTATTAGCTGCAGCCAGTAACAGTGATCCAAGAAATACAGCATGGAAGTATTTCAGGAGACTGCTCAAATTCGTAGAGCAAGACATCTCCTTTTATACACAATATTCACATTTACAAGCATACACTCCCACTGCGCAAAAAGTTAACCAATGTGGTACATTCCTAAACAAAGTATCACATGACGAACAGCTCAGTTTGGAATGTCCCAACCCAAAGTTAATCATTGGGAATTTCCCAAATCCTTTCTCCACAAGCAGGGCAAACCCATAATTGAAAGGCACAATGCATGTAGTAAAGAGCATATAAAAGGAAACAATGTCTGATAGTGAGCAAGATAGGCATGTGTTAGGAGACTAAATGTTAACGATGTCCTGAACAATGATTGGCAATCTCAGGCAACGATCAAACCAGGGAAATTGACTCGGCAGGGTCAGTTTCAGGTGAAGGAATCAGATCCTTGCAATTCACCTCAGAGTCAAAAAAGACCCTGTTAATGTATACCAACACATGAAGGCCAGGTTGCTTCATTCATTCGACCATACTCGTCGACCTGCGTGATGGCAAGTCAAAATGGAGGATTAAACAAAATGGAACCCATGTTCGAGACCAAATCTCCAAATACATGGTGAATTCGCTAGCTAACGTGACGAATTCACTCCATATTAGCCGCATTCGCTAAATACGGTCCGACATCACCAAAATCGTGACGGAACCATAACCTTTCATAACGAGGCCCATTTTCACAGAACCATAGACCCTCCTTTTGCCATTACGTAGGCAATAACCTAAACTCACGTCAATCTGAATCTAGGTCTATCATCATCAGACCATCAAGGTGTTGTTGAAGCATCATCCTATTACTTTCTACTTCTATTGAGACAGGTCTCTGCACACACGTTGTAGCACAAAGACCACAAATGGCAGGAGTACACTGGATACAAAGACAACAAGTGAAGAGAATAGCTAGAGCCATACCAAGGAAAATCAGAACTTTCCATCCCCATTTAGACAACAATTCCCAAAACCATCCGATCAACAACCAGTTTCCTTCGTCTACATGAATAGACTCCGAAACCTTATGCAATCTGGAAATAGCTTGGTACACTGTCGGGGCATTATCTGGTATATAAACACAGTAACTATATTGGATCAATTTGCATATCCCTCCTCTATCTGCAAGTATAACATCTAAAGCGATTCTGTTCTGCAATGTCATAACACGATCAGCCTGTAGCTCCACGGTAATATTGCTGAGAGCACCTGCAGTTTCATGTATAGTGGCCTCAACCACTCTCGTAAGCTGTCGTATGTGTCTGCTATTGGCCATAGGACCCCAAAAGGGTAGTAAACCCTTGAAAAAATCTCCTACTTCCTGTGCTGCGGTATCTTCCTGATCGAAGACACCTCTAACATATCTTGTCCTGTGATAATCCATAGCAGCCGTGTATGTAGGGGGAAGCAAAAACGTCAAATAACATGTGCCTGAAAAATCAGGTGGCAACCATGTGTTGGCTCTGCCGTGACATACAAAATATGTACCTTTAGCTGGCACAAACGGGGGAGAAGTCTGGGATGCAAAAACGTGGGTTTGAGCACATACACTCTCACCTAACTGAGCTCTCGGATTTTGACCATTACCACGTAAACAAAAGTGGCCTCGATGGGGTACGATCCAAATCGGGGGAGACCTCTTTCGTCTCTCCTTCTCTGTGCTATACCCAGTGACATTCCAACCAATATATGCCTGCGCTTCATCCTTAAAGATAGCATTGTATGCATCGATGTCTCTGATAATATCTACTATTCCCTTTATCAAAGCACTATTGCTCGGGTTGTCTCTCATGGAACGCATAGGGTATACCTCATTTGCATAGATGAACATAGTCTGAAAAGCCAATACAGACCCATTGGAAGAAAAAGGCAAAACCAGATATGGCATACCTCTATCCGTCGTATGGGGCATAAGACCACATACCCAGCAGTTTGTAGTATTGACTACCAACTGATGCTGATGCAACAGTTGTATGAATGAGTTGTTTACGAATTTCGATCTTCGTGTCTGTTCATGTTCATGCAACGTATAGAATTTGTGCAAAGAAATAGTAGTAGAAGAAAGCATAGGTTGGATGGTGGGTGCAGAAATCAATGGTGTAGCATATACAATCCAACCCACACAAGCCAATGTGATACTTAAAAACACAAGAGAACACAGTATAATAAAACATTTGTTACGAACCACTGTACACAATCTCATCTTAAAATTCATTTTCTCAATGACTCTATCCTTTACAAAAGACTCCGTCCTCTAACCGTGCTGTTCGCTGCAGTAGTGTTTTTCGCTCAAGTGTGCGTCTCTAAGTCCAGGGAACGCCCTAGAACAAACCAGACTCGTTGACCCTGCGTCCACACGGCTCACAACCTTAAGTCTTTATACCGTGACCCTACAGCTGAACCCGGATGGTGGTTCAAAAAAGAAAAAGACAAAAAAAAAGTATCTTGTCTGATAGAGTATAGTTCACAAAAAACCCAAAAAACTCGCAATCTTTATTTGTCCAATCTGGTTTGCAGATTATAGCGTTCTTTACCAGACACAGTCTGATCCTGGAACAATGTCTCTGGATTGGTAGTATCGAGTCTCATCGGCGGAGGCACAGCTTCTTGTAAACCTTCATCATCCTCACGCTCCGACTGAGTCCATGTCAAATGCGCATCATTAAAGGGGACAAACTCCACAACTCTCTCGCTTTCTGAATCAGCAAGACCGTCAGCAATGAATTGGTCATACAGCAAAGGAAATGGAAGCTTTTTGGTGTGGGTGGCATGCACCCAATTTTTCTTCCCGGAGACTTTGACGGCTGTTCGAGTAGTTAGGAGAGTCTGGTTAGGACCGGTCCACCTCGGCTCGAGGTTCTTCGTCCTTTGGAAGTTCCGGATCAATAGCCAATCCCCAGGTTGAATGGAGTGGCCTGCATCCTCAGAAGCTGAAGGTAAGGTATTGTGCACCTGTTGGTGAAGAACACGCAATTTAGCAGTCAAATCATGTAAATAGTCAACCAACATAGGGTACTCGATGTCACTGTACTTCTTTGGCCTCTGCACACCCCAAACATTCGCCGGGCGACCAATCACAACTTCATATGGACTAAGTCCCATACGAGAATGCACTGTCATCCTCGTTGACAAAAGTGCCAACGGCAAAGCATCGGGCCATGCTAGGCCAGAGCTTGGGTGTATCTTAGCCAACTTCAACTTAAGGGTGCCATTGTAGCATTCAACCAAACCAGCTGACTGGGGGTGATTCGCAGCATGAAATTTCTGCCTTATTCCCAAACCTGCACACACTTTCTTCATAACCTGGCCCACAAATTCACGTCCGTTGTCATTCCATACCATTCTCCGTAAACCAAATCTAGGGAAGAACTCCTTCAAAAGAACCTTAGCTGTAGATAAGGCAGTATTATCCTTGAGAGGGTAAGCCTCTATCCATCTTGAAAAGGCACAAACAACCACAAGGACGTACTTTAGGTTGTTACATCTCTCCATATGAATAAAGTCCAACTGTAGAACCTCAAACGGATATGTCGGAGGAGCAAAATGACCTGCTGGAGTTGGAGTTCCCTTGCCAGGATTATGCATCAAACAAACCATACAATTTTTCACCAGATTCTCAGCACATTTCCGAATTCCAGCATTCTGCCATACTGGGGCCAACAACTTACATATCCCTTTCGAACTGATGTGTGCCATTCCATGTGCCATCATAACCACTGGAAGCACATACGCATCAGGCAACAACCATTGCTGGTGTTCTGACAACTCAATCCAACAACCAGTCAAATCCAACATTCCCGTAGTCTCGCTCCACACACTCAATTCTTTCTCAGTAGCTTCAGCCTGAATCGATTTCACACTCTCTATTGTATCCTCACACATTCCTCTTTCCGGAACCCATCTCGCAGGGCCTGCAACATACATTCGACTCATCACATCTTTCGCCGTTTCTCTCGCTACTTCATCCGCAAACACATTGCCACGACCAACATCATCCATAACCTTCTTATGTGCACTGCATTTCACAATCGCAACTTGTGTCGGCAAAGTAAGTGACTCAAGAAGTTCATTCACCAACTGTCCATGCTGAATCTTCGTACCATGAGAAGTAAGGAATCCTCTCTCTCTCCACAAGCGTTCAAAACTAGGAGCAACACCAAACACATATTGGCTATCGGTATACACAGCCACTCTCTTTCCTTTCGACAACACACACGCTCTTGTCAGTGCAATCAACTCTGCTGCTTGAGCTGAATTCTGTGGAACACCTGCAGCTTCAACAATCGTGTGCAAAGTCGTAACCGCATACGCTGCAGTCGTATCGCCATTCGGAAGCTTAAAGCATGAACCGTCTACCCATAAGGTACCATCAGAATTCGAAAGAGAAGTATCTTTCAGATCAATTCTACCCTTCGTTTCTTCCTCTGTCCTGAGAAAACAATCATGCTGTTCCTGAACATCTGTCTCCATAGAAATCGGCAACAACGTAGCTGGATTCAACGTGTTGCATCGTTTTATATGCACATGACTCGCCAAAAGCGTCAACTCATAACCTGGCAGACGTGCACTAGTAAGGTGCTGTGTCTTTGTCTTATTCAATAAGGTATCCACTGCATGTGGGACCATCACAATCAACGTATTATCCAATACCAGACCAGCAGACTGTCGGATCGAAACAGCCGCTGCCGCTGTAGCTCTCAAACAACTCGGCAACGCCTTAGCTACTGGATCCAAAGTAGCTGAAAAATATGCTTATGGGCGTTGCTTGTCTCCAAATTGTTGTGTCAACACTGACAACGCACATCCTTCTCTATCGTGCACATGCAGCATTAAAGGCTTACTGTAATCGGGGGTACCCAACACCGGAGCCGAACACAACGCATCACGCAATTCGGAAAAACTTTTCTGACATTCGTCAGACCAAGGAAGAGGATTCGGTGTACCCTTAAGAGTAAGTGCCAACAGAGGTTTCGCCAATAACGAAAAATTAGGACTCCACTGCCTACAATACCAGGTGATACCTAAGAAAGCACGCACTTCTCTCTGTGTGGATGGTACAGTCATTTGCACAATCGCTTGTATACGTTCTGGGGTCAATCGTCTTCCCTCCTTCGACAAGAGATGACCTAAGTAGGTCACTTCTTGGCAACTATATTGCAACTTCGAAAGCGACACTTTATGATGGAGGTCAGACAAATGCCGTAACAAAGAAAGCGTAACTTCTTTACAAATCTCTTCATCATCAGCAGCAACCAACAGATCATCCACATACTGGATAATAGTCGCTCCAGAAGGCAAAACAAAAGAATCAAGCTGAGTCTTTAAAGCCTGACTATAGATTGATGGACTCTCACAATAACTTTGAGGAGCACGCTTAAACCGGAAGCTTCGGCCTAAAGAGAAGCCAAAAATATCTCTACTCTCTTCAGCAATAGGAATACTAAAGAAAGCATTCTTCAGGTCAATCACAGAAAAACAAACAGCCGAAGCTGGAATCATAGTCAATAAAGCAGTAATGTCCGGGACGACAGGAAACTGCGGAACAACAATCTTATTCACTTCATGAAGGTCGATCACAAACCGATACACAGGGGGCTGAGAAGAGCCAGTACGTTTAAAGACAGTCAAAACTGGACTGTTACACACATTACCTCTCGTTTCTTCAACCACATATTTCTCAACCAAATCATAGATAATCGCTAAAAGAGCTCTCTCGCCATCACTAGAGATTCGGTATTGCGGAATGCGAGGCAACTTAGCATTCGCCTTAAGGGTAACAACGTATGGTGGAATCTGCAAAAGGCCAACATCATTTTGACCCGTAGCCCAAAGAGTATCAGGGAGAGAACGCAATTCCAGTGGAAGCCGATCTTTAGACAAATACATCGGAGAAATCACTCTCTTACCCAATGTAAGATGTACTCCCGCAGGAGAACAATACAATGTTGCATGCAATCTTTTCAACAAGTCCAAACCCAACAGATTCTCACCACAACCTGTCGTTAGGATCAGAGGTGCTTCCAATTCTCAAGGCCCAACAGAAAGAGACAAAGGACAAGAAACTGGGTTACGAACTGGGGCGCCAGAAAAACCTACTGAAACATTCGTCAAGCCAGACAAAGGTGCGCCAGGGAGTTTAGAGTGCATGATAGAACTCTTTGCCACACCAGTATCCAACAGAAAAGGTTCTGACACACCTGATGTAATCACTTCAACATAAGGTCCACTCTGGTCTACTAGAACTGACACTACTCCCTCCCTTTGTCCATGGCTGTCCTAGCTATCATTAAAGTCAGCATTCTCACTTTCAACATAGTAATCATCAGCGTAGTATTGAGTCGACTGACCAAAAGCAGCATTCTGTTGATCAAAACAATTCATAGAATTCTGTGGGGGAAAGGAACGTCCATTCAGGGGGAACACACCATGTCCTCTACCCCTAGGTACTTGCTGAACACCGCGACCTCTCACACCAGACATACCATTCGCACGTTGTAGCAGAATCGGGCAACTATGCTTAAAGTGACCCTCTTCCTTACAATAAGTGCACTGATTAGGGCCTACCGGAATTCGCTGCAGAAAAGACTCGGGCTTCTGCAACACTCTCTGAAACTGTGAAGGTTGCTGAAACTCACGCTGATTAAAGCGAGGCGGATACGCCTGCTGCAAAAGAACCTTCGTCTTCAATTCTTTAGTCTTTTTCTCTGCTTTATCTTTCTCATCTTTATCTCTATTCTCATAACATTGTGCAGTAGCCAATATCTGGGCCGAATAAGAAACAGCCCATGAACTCTCAGAGTCCTTCAACTTCTTACAAAGCTCGGGGAGCAAATTATAGACAAACTTATCCACAAACAACCTTTGGCCACCTTCCGTACTCATATCTTGACCACTATGGTCGATAAATGTCTCTTCAAACCTAGTGAAGAAATCAGACACACTCTCGTCTTTCTTCTGCTTATATGCTGCTAACTTATCCCAATTCACTCGCATAGGAGGCATCAAAGTCTTCATTAAATTAATAATCCTACCTGGTAAATCCGCAACTAAAGGCTCAGGTTTAGCCCCTCCTACCTGTCGACCATCTGCAGCAACAATGTTAACCCACGTGTCTCCTAACTCCACTGCATGATCCTCGTGACGGATCTTCGCCCACAAAGGTTGAGGGACTACATTCCCCAACAACATATCTATATCAGCTAAATTCATCACACACGCATCAACTGTCTGGGACAACTCTTTAAAATAACCTGCAGGGTTTTTACGGGGGTCAGGTAGAGTTTGCTTAAGAGCCAGGACTTCAGCTCTCTTCCAAGGAACATGTACCCATACGCGCTGAAAATGAGCCGGTACTCCTTGAATACCCTGATTAACATTAGCCACAACTTCCTCTCTCCATACCGGAGGAACCTCTCTCATTGGATATTGCCTCACTTTTCTCCTAACAGAAGGATCAGGTTCAAACAATGACTGAGAAGGAAGTCTACACCTAAAGGCAAGAAGTGTCTCTACCGCTTCATCAACATCGGGACCCACTATCGTCCCTTTAGCAAAGTTGGACTGAACATTAAGCAACTCCGATGGAATTGGACCCAATTTAGCATTGTCCCACTCTTCACGAAGGAAAGTACACATAACATCAAAAACATACCTTTGTTTAGGTGCTTCCCACTGTAGGAAAACATCCATAACTGCTTGCAAATCAAACCTGGAAGCATTCAAAATCCATCTACGAGCAAGGAGATCTAACACTTTCCGCTCCTCAGAACTAGGGAGCTGACTACGCGTTTGTTTCCTTACAGAAACTGGGGTCATAATAAATGACCCAAAAAGAGGAGACAAAAGGCTAGTGACAGTTTCAGCCATTCGTTGTCGAGCAGAAGGAGAAGAAGTCGACATAAGAACAGGAGACAAAGTATTCTGAGAAGACAAAGACATAGGGTCAGTAGAAAAGTAAGTTAAAGGCAAACGAGTAGAAGGCAAAGCTGGCGGCCCTAGAGAAGACTGCGCCAGAGGTGGGAGAGCCAACTGTGGAAGAACAGGTGGCTGAACAACAGCAGGAGGTTGAACAACTGGGGGTTGCACAACTGGGGGTTGCAGAGGTGCTGTAGCACTCTACTAAGCACTTAGAGACCTTGGGGTGATAACGCGCTATATAAATTGAAATAAATAAATATAAGGGGTGGTGAACTCAACAAATGCGACATCAAAGGATCCTTTTCAGGGTCCTTAGTAACATTCGGGATGAGAGGTGGCAAAGCCGGATAACACTTATCAATGGCCATGCAATGTTGTCTATCTGACAACTCAATCGCACGATCTTCTTCATCTTCCTTAAACTGCCTAGCAGCTTGCATTATCGACATATTCTTATCTTTCCTATCTCTTTTAGCTTGCTTAATTTCTCTCTGTTTGGCTTCCTTACGCCACAGGCAGAAAGAGTCAAACATCGCCGGCCGGGCATTCTTCCTAAATAGCGCAACTTCCAAATTATCTAAAACATCTGATTCGAAACTACCATGTTGTGGCCATTTTAAGACACCATCTTTACGTGTATAGCTGACCCATACTTCATTATACGTAATGGGGCCCACACCGTGCTTTGAATAGAGCTCATAAGTCGGAGTTCCAAACGGAGGTATCGGACGCGAGTCCTCCAATCGGGAATCCCTGTTGCAACTACACCCAAACAAATTCCTAAGACTGCTAAGACCAGGCATCTTCGCCCTCTAATCTAGCTTCAAACTTCAAGGGGTTATCTAACACAATACACTCACAAATGTACGAGCCCCTCGGCTTTGGTATTTGCAAAAACCAAATCAAAGAACCCAAGAAACAAAACCAAGTCGTGGGAGCGACCCACTTATACTTAACCAAAATGTCTTGTCACGCCACCAGAAGACCGTCTACCGTCTCGCTCTACAAATCATCACAAAAGGGTCCAAGCCAGGGCGACAGTCAGGGCAGCAGTCCTTCGTAGCCGTCGGAAAGGGGAAGTCTCGCAGCAAAAACCTTCAGTCCACATTCGACATGCCGGGGTCGATGAAGTGGGGGCCCTCTTCCATAATTTCCTCACGAAGCTCCTCACAATCTTCGGGCTTGGACCGGTACCGCTGAAGTCACCCCACATTGGGCGCCAACTGAAGAACCAGGTTTTTAGAACCCAGCGGCGCCAGGGGCACGCCAAAAGTCTTCAGATTCACATGTCTTGGTTTACAAAGACACAGAATACTTCTGGGTGGCGTCATAGACCAAGTTTATTAGCTGCAACCAGTAACAGTGATCCAAGAAATACAGCATGGAAGTATTTCAGGAGACTGCTCAAATTCATAGAGCAAGACATCTCCTTTTATACACAATATTCACATTTACAAGCATACACTCCCACTGCGCAAAAAGTTAACCAATGAGGTACATTCTTAAACAAAGTGTCACATGATGAAAAGCTCAGTTTGCAATGTCCCAATCCAAAGTTAATCATTGGGAATGTCCCAAATCCAATCTCCACAAGCAGGACAAACCCATAAATGCATGTAGTAAAGAGCATAGAAAAGGAAACAATGTCTGATAGTGAGCAAGATAGGCATGTGTAAGGAGACTAAAAGTTAACAATGTCCTGAACAATGATTGGCAATCTCAGACAACGATCAAACCAGGGAAATTGACTCTGCAGGGTCAGTTTCAGGTGAAGGAATCCGATCCTTGCAAATCACCTCGGAGTCAAAAAAGACCCTGTTAATGTACACCAACACATGAAGGCCAGGTTGCTTTTTTCGTTCGACCATACTCGTCGGCCTGCGTGATGGCAAAACAAAATGGAGGCTTAAACAAAATGGAACCCATGTTCGAGACGAAATCTCCAAATACATGGTGAATTCGCTAGCTAACGTGACGAATACACTCAACATTAGCCGCATTCGCTAAATACGGTCCGACATCACCAAAATCGTGACGGAACCATAACCTTTCATAACGAGGCCCTTTTTCACAGAACCACACTCCCTCGCCTGCCCCGTAGCTGCTAATTAACTCTCGCACCTCCCACTTCGCGGGAGACGCATCACTGCAAACGCTGGGGGACTGCTGCTGGACAACAGAGACCACAGAGCCCAGGAGACATCAGGGCCACTGAGCACACCCGCAGCCACTCCCTCCCCTGCCCCGGAGGTATTTAAGCACACCCTACCTCCCGCCATGCGGGACACGCGCAGGCGAACCCCGGGCAAAGGGCGGGCCTTCTGTGGCCGTCGTGGGCCGGAGGAGGCTGGGCTGGCCCCCCCCTGAGAACTGCTTCCTGAACAATATTGTATGAGAGTGGACTCTCTTTTTTGTGAGTACCTTTCGCCTGGGGTGTAGCACATGAGCTCATTATTGTTACTGTTTCATGATGTCAAAACGTAAATTAAGCAACGTAACTTCAAACCGGAAGGGAGCAGGGCAGCAATCACTCCTGACCTATCTTACAGGGGCCATGGGAGCCCTCAAAGAACAAATACACAGGGTAGAGGAAACATTAACACAAGGGGGGATGGAGAGGTGGGAGACAAAGGGGACACCACTAGTTGTATTGTAAATCAAAAGAATGGTAATCGTAAAAACCAGAAGAACGGTTGCATACAGATAGTGGATGATCAAACAATTCTAAGCGATCGTAGTGAGACGGGAGAGGACTCACACCCCCCTCCCAAACGTAGTAAGTTAGCAGTATGCCGGGAGGGGCACCAGGGTATTGAAGTAGCTGATCCACAACCGCTTGATGGCCAAGATGACAAGGCTGGGAAAAAGAAAAAAACACTAAAAAATAAGTTGCCGGAAAACGTACACGAAGAAAAATCAATAGAGTAGCGGTAATAATACCACTTCTGAAATATTGGATGGCCAAAATAGGATAAAGGATATCCTCCAGAACACCATGGATTCTTTAAAATCTGATCTCCTACGGGCTCTAGGGTCATTATCAGATAGGGTGACCAAAATAGAAACTATCATACGTGGTATTACATGTAACCATAAAGAGGGAACATACAGGAACATCGGGGGCTTACAGGATCCCAGTATAAATACTCCCGCTGAGAGAATTAACATAACGGCGGATAGAGACGACAATGATATAACCCCAGTGCAAACATTGTGTAGCGCAGGTGGAAAAGGAAAAACTGTTAGCCAACAAAAGAAACAGACTAATAGCAATACAGGCCCAGACGTGCTTCTACATCGAGGGGACTTAAATCCTGATCAAGTAAGGAGAGGCCAAACTTTTTGGGATTTACCCCCAGCAGCCACCCCTTATGTGGTTATTTTAGAAAATGTCCCAGAAATAGTGCATCCTGCACAAGAAACATGGAGTGAGCTGCGCAATAAATCATTACACTGGCTGGGCAAGCGCTTCGGCCTGGGTGATCTTTTATTTAAACACTTTAAAATGGCAATACGAGTACCATGGGTGGGGAAAGGACGAAAGGAGCATAAAGGGGATTGTATCGTCTTGACCTTTAGTGATCCCAGAATAATTAGGGAGATCTTGAATAGGGCAGGGAATAATCACTATGATCATCTTGGCATTAATGTATTGCCCCTGGGGTTCTTTTACCCTCCAACCCAGATAACTCCAAACACTGAACTGATACGTCCTGTAAACGCATTCTCTAGGAGAAGATCAGTGAGGGACTTCACACTCATGAAACCTACAGGGATAGACTGGATACATCCAAATCGTTTTGAACCTTTGTCACGGTTGGACGACCAGGATTGACAGTTTGAAACCCTTGTTAGCGAGGAAACTTATGGGAACTTGATTATGCCCCCTGGGTCGAAGGATAATATGGGAAAAATTAAGATTAAAAATGGTAGTAATCTGTGTGTTAAAGACAGCAATCCTTTATTGGTGAAAAATAGCTACCAGCCCAAGGCCGTTCTCATAGATCGATGTCTGAGTAATAGGGAAAGGATAGATGTCATTGGTCAAATAAGTACCACACAGGGAATGCCTGAAAGTGATAAAGAGAAGGAGGGTGTCTAGTCATTTGCACAATCGCTTGTATACGTTCTGGGGTCAATCGTCTTCCCTCCTTCGACAAGAGATGACCTAAGTAGGTCACTTCTTGGCAACTATATTTCAACTTCGAAAGCGACACTTTATGATGGAGGTCAGACAAATGCCGTAACAAAGAAAGCGTAACTTCTTTACAAATCTCTTCATCATCAGCAGCAACCAACAGATCATCCACATACTGGATAATAGTCGGTCCAGAAGGCAAAACAAAAGAATCAAGCTGAGTCTTTAAAGCCTGACTATAGATTGATGGACTCTCACAATAACCTTGAGGAGCACGCTTAAACCGGAAGCTTCGGCCTAAAGAGAAGCCAAAAATATCTCTACTCTCTTCAGCAATAGGAATACTAAAGAAAGCATTCTTCAGGTCAATCACAGAAAACCAAACAGCTGAAGCTGGAATCATAGTCAATAAAGCAGTAATGTCCGGGACGACAGGAAACTGCGGAACAACAATCTTATTCACTTCACGAAGGTCGATCACAAACCGATACACAGGGGGCTGAGAAGAGCCAGTACGTTTAAGGACAGGCAAAACCGGACTGTTACACACATTACCTCTTGTTTCTTCAACCACATATTTCTCAACCAAATCATAGATAATCGCTAAAAGAGCTCTCTCGCCATCACTAGAGATTCGGTATTGCGGAATGCGAGGCAACTTAGCATTCGCCTTAAGGGTAACAACGTATGGTGGAATCTGCAAAAGGCCAACATCATTTTGACCCGTAGCCCAAAGAGTATCAGGGAGAGAACGCAATTCCAGTGGAAGCCGATCTTTAGACAAATACATCGGAGAAATCACTCTCTTACCCAATGTAAGATGTACTCCCGCAGGAGAACAATACAATGTTGCATGCAATCTTTTCAACAAGTCCAAACCCAACAGATTCTCACCACAACCTGTTGTTAGAATCAGAGGTGCTTCCAATTCTCAAGGCCCAACAAGAGACAAAGGACAAGAAACCGGGTTACGAACTGGGGCGCCAGAAAAACCTACTGAAACATTCGTCAAGCCAGACAAAGGTGCGCCAGGGAGTTTAGAGTGCATGATAGAACTCTTTGCCACACCAGTATCCAACAGAAAAGGTTCTGACACACCTGATGTAATCACTTCAACATAAGGTCCACTCTGGTCTACTAGAACTGACACTACTCCCTCCCTTTGTCCATGGCTGTCCTAGCTATCATTAAAGTCAGCATTCTAACTTTCAACATAGTAATCATCAGCGTAGTATTGAGTCGACTGACCAAAAGCAGCATTCTGTTGATCAAAACAATTCATAGAATTCTGTGGGGGAAAGGAACGTCCATTCAGGGGGAACACACCATGTCCTCTACCCCTAGGTACTTGCTGAACACCGCGATCTCTCACACCAGACATACCATTCGCACGTTGTAGCAGAATCGGGCAACTATGCTTAAAGTGACCCTCTTCCTTACAATAAGTGCACTGATTAGGGCCTACCGGAATTTGCTGCAGAAAAGACTCAGGCTTCTGCAACACTCTCTGAAACTGTGAAGGGTGCTGAAACTCACGCTGATTAAAGCGAGGCGGATACGCCTGCTGCAAAAGAACCTTCGTCTTCAATTCTTTAGTCTTTTTCTCTGCTTTATCTTTCTCATCTTTATCTCTATTCTCATAACATTGTGCAGTAGCCAATATCTGGGCCGAATAAGAAACAGCCCATGAACTCTCAGAGTCCTTCAACTTCTTACAAAGCTCGGGGAGCAAATTATAGACAAACTTATCCACAAACAACCTTTGGCCACCTTCCGTACTCATATCTTGACCACTATGGTCGATAAATGTCTCTTCAAACCTAGTGAAGAAATCAGACACACTCTCGTCTTTCTTCTGCTTATATGCTGCTAACTTATCCCAATTCACTCGCATAGGAGGCATCAAAGTCTTCATTAAATTAATAATCCTACCTGGTAAATCCGCAACTAAAGGCTCAGGTTTAGCCCCTCCTACCTGTCGACCATCTGCAGCAACAATGTTAACCCACGTGTCTCCTAACTCCACTGCATGATACTCGTGACGGATCTTCGCCCACAAAGGTTGAGGGACTACATTCCCCAACAACATATCTATATCAGCTAAATTCATCACACACGCATCAACTGTCTGGGACAACTCTTTAAATAACCTGCAGGGTTTTTACGGGGGTTAGGTAGAGTTTGCTTAAGAGCCAGGACTTCAGCTCTCTTCCAAGGAACATGTACCCATACGCGCTGAAAATGAGCCGGTACTCCTTGAATACCCTGATTAACATTAGCCACGACTTCCTCTCTCCATACCGGAGGAACCTCTCTCATTAGATATTGCCTCACTTTTCTCCTAACAGAAGGATCAGGTTCAAACAATGACTGAGAAGGAAGTCTACACCTAAAGGCAAGAAGTGTCTCTACGGCTTCATCAACATCGGTACCCACTATCGTCCCTTTAGCAAAGTTGGACTGAACATTAAGTAACTCCGATGGAATTGGACCCAATTTAGCATTGTCCCACTCTTCACGAAGGAAAGTACACATAACATCAAAAACATACCTTTGTTTAAGTGCTTCCCACTGTAGGAAAACATCCATAACTGCTTGCAAATCAAACCTGGAAGCATTCAAAATCCATCTACGAGCAAGGAGATCTAACACTTTCCGCTCCTCAGAACTAGGGAGCTGACTACGCGTTTGTTTCCTTACAGAAACTGGGGTCATATTAAACGACCCAAAAAGAGGAGACAAAAGGCTAGTGACAGTTTCAGCCATTCGTTGTCGAGCAGAAGGAGAAGAAGTCGACATAAGAACAGGAGACAAAGTATTCTGAGAAGACAAAGACATAGGGTCAGTAGAAAAGTAAGTTAAAGGCAAAGGAGTAGAAGGCAAAGCTGGCGGCCCTAGAGAAGGCTGCACCAGAGGTGGGAGAACCAACTGTGGAAGAACAGGTGGCTGAACAACAGCAGGAGGTTGAACAACTGGGAGTTGCACAACTGGGGGTTGCAGAGGTGCTGTAGCACTCTACTAAGCGCTTAGAGACCTTGGGTTGATAACGCGCTATATAAATTGAAATAAATAAATATAAGGGGGTGGTGAACTCAACAAATGCGACATCAAAGGATCCTTTTCAGGGTCCTTAGTAACATTCAGGATGAGAGGTGGCAAATCCGGATAACACTTATCAATGGCCATGCAATGTTGTCTATCTGACACCTCAATCGCACGATCTTCTTCATCTTCCTTAAACTGCCTAGCAGCTTGCATTATCGACATATTCTTATCTTTCCTATCTCTTTTAGCTTGCTTAATTTCTCTCTGTTTGGCTTCCTTACGTCAGAGGCAGAAAGAGTCAAACATCGCCGGCCGGGCTTTCTTCCTAAATAGCGCAATTTCCAAATTATCTAAAACATCTGATTCGAAACTACCATGTTGTGGCCATTTTAAGACACCATCTTTACGTGTATAGCGGACCCATACTTCATTATACGTAATGGGGCCCACACCGTGCTTTGAATAGAGCTCATAAGTCGGAGTTCCAACCGGAGGTATCGGACGCGAGTCCTCCAATCGGGAATCCCTGTTGCAACTACACCCAAACAAATTCCTAAGACTGCTAAGACCAGGCATCTTCGCCCTCTAATCTAGCTTCAAACTTCAAGGGGTTATCTAACACAATACACTCGCAAATGTACGAGCCCCTCGGCTTTGGTATTTGCAAAAACCAAATCAAAGAACCCAAGAAACAAAACCAAGTCGTGGGAGCGACCCACTTATACTTAACCAAAATGTCTTGTCACGCCACCAGAAGACCGTCTACCGTCTCGCTCTACAAATCATCACAAAAGGGTCCAAGCCAGGGCGACAGTCAGGGCAGCAGTCCTTCGTAGCCGTTGGAAAGGGAAAGCCTCGCAGCAAAAACCTTCAGTCCACATTCGACATGCCGGGGTCGATGAAGTGGGGGCCCTCTTCCATAATTTCCTCACGAAGCTCCTCACAATCTTCGGGCTTGGACCGGTACAGCTGAAGTCGCCCCACGGTGGGCGCCAACTGAAGAACCAGGTTTTTAGATCCCAGCAGCGCCAGGGGCACGCCAAAAGTCTTCAGATTCACCTGTTTTGGTTTACAAAGACACAGAATACTTCTGGGTGGCGTCAGAGACCAAGTTTATTAGCTGCAACCAGTAACAGTGATCCAAGAAATACAGCATGGAAGTATTTCAGGAGACTGCTCAAATTCGTAGTGCAAGACATCTCCTTTTATACACAATATTCACATTTACAAGCATACACTCCCACTGCGCAAAAAGTTAACCAATGAGGTACATTCTTAAACAAAGTGTCACATGATGAAAAGCTCAGTTTGCAATGTCCCAATCCAAAGTTAATCATTGGGAATGTCCCAAATCCAATCTCCACAAGCAGGACAAACCCATAAATGCATGTAGTAAAGAGCATAGAAAAGGAAACAATGTCTGATAGTGAGCAAGATAGGCATGTGTAAGGAGACTAAAAGTTATCAATGTCCTGAACAATGATTGGCAATCTCAGACAACGATCAAACCAGGGAAATTGACTCTGCAGGGTCAGTGTCAGGTGAAGGAATCCGATCCTTGCAATTCACCTCGGAGTCAAAAAAGACCCTGTTAATGTATACCAACACATGAAGGCCAGGTTGCTTTTTTCGTTCGACCATACTCGTCGGCCTGCGTGATGGCAAGACAAAATGGAGGCTTAAACAAAATGGAACCCATGTTCGAGACGAAATCTCCAAATACATGGTGAATTCACTAGCTAACGTGACGAATACACTCAACATTAGCCGCATTCGCTAAATACGGTCCGACATCACCAAAATCATGACGGAACCATAACCTTTCATAACGAGGCCCATTTTCACAGAACCACACTCCCTCGCCTGCCCCGTAGCTGCTAATTGACTCTCGCACCTCACGCTTCGCGGGAGACGCATCACTGCAAACGCTGGGGGACTGCTGCTGGACAACAGAGACCACAGAGCCCAGGAGACATCAGGGCCACTGAGCACACCCGCAGCCACTCCCTCCCCTGCCCCGGAGGTATTTAAGCACACCCTACCTCCCACCATGCGGGACACGCGCAGGCGAACCCCGGGCAAAGGGCGGGCCGTCTGTGGCCGTCGTGGGCTGGAGGAGGCTGGGCTGGCCCCCCCCCCTGAGAACTGCTTCCTGAACTATATTGTATGAGAGTGGACTCTCTTTTTTGTGAGTACCTTTCGCCTGGGGTGTAGCACATGAGCTCATTATTGTTACTGTTTCATGATGTCAAAACGTAAATTAAGCAACGTAACTTCAAACCGGAAGGGAGCAGGGCAGCAATCACTCCTGACCTATCTTACAGGGGCCATGGGAGCCCTCAAAGAACAAATACACAGGGTAGAGGAAACATTAACACAAGGGGGGATGGAGAGGTGGGAGACAAAGGGGACACCACTAGTTGTATTGTAAATCAAAAGAATGGTAATCGTAAAAACCAGAAGAACGGTTGCATACAGATAGTGGATGATCAAACAATTCTAAGCGATCGTAGTGAGACGGGAGAGGACTCACACCCCCCTCCCAAACGTAGTAAGTTAGCAGTATGCCGGGAGGGGCACCAGGTTATTGAAGTAGCTGATCCACAACCGCTTGATGGCCAAGATGACAAGGCTGGGGAAAAAGAAAAAAACACTAAAAAATAAGTTGCCGGAAAACGTACACGAAGAAAAATCAATAGAGTAGTGGTAATAATACCACTTCTGAAATATTGGATGGCCAAAATAGGATAAAGGATATTCTCCAGAACACCATGGAGTCTTTAAAATCTGATCTCCTACGGGCTCTAGGGTCATTATCAGATAGGGTGACCAAAATAGAAACTATCATAATTGGTATTACATGTAACCATAAAGAGGGAACATACAGGAACATCGGAGGCTTACAGGATCCCAGTATAAATACTCCAGCTAAGAGAATTAACATAACGGCAGATAGAGACGACAATGATATAACCCCAGTGCAAACATTGTGTAGCGCAGGTGGAAAAGGAAAAACTGTTAGCCAACAAAAGAAACAATAGCAATACAGGCCCAGACGTGCTTCTACATCGAGGGGACTTAAATCCTGATCAAGTAAGGAGAGGCCAAACGTTTTGGGATTTACCCCCAGCAGCCACCCCTTATGTGGTTATTTTAGAAAATGTCCCAGAAATAGTGCATCCTGCCCAAGAAACATGGAGTGAGCTGCGCAATAAATCATTACACTGGCTGGGCAAGCGCTTCGGCCTGGGTGATCTTTTATTTAAACACTTTAAAATGGCAATACAAGTACCATGGGTGGGGAAAGGACGAAAGGAGCATAAAGGGGATTGTATCGTCTTGACCTTTAGTGATCCCAGAATAATTAGGGAGATCTTGAATAGGGCAGGGAATAATCACTATGATCATCTTGGCATTAATGTATTGCCCCTGGGGTTCTTTTACCCTCCAACCCAGATAACTCCAAACACTGAACTGATACGCCCTGTAAACGCATTCTCTAGGAGAAGATCAGTGAGGGACTTCACACTCATGAAACCTACAGGGATAGACTGGATACATCCAAATCGTTTTGAACCTTTGTCACGGTTGGACGACCAGGATTGACAGTTTGAAACCCTTGTTAGCGAGGAAACTTATGGGAACTTGATTATGCCCCCTGGGTCAAAGGATAATATGGGAAAAATTAAGATTAAAAATGGTAATAATCTGTGTGTTAAAGACAGCAATCCTTTATTGGTGAAAAATAGCTACCAGCCCAAGGCCGTTCTCATAGATCGATGTCTGAGTAATAGGGAAAGGATAGATGTCATTGGTCAAATAAGTACCACACAGGGAATGCCTGAAAGTGATAAAGAGAAGGAGGGTGTCTATAAGTTGTTGAGCTGGAACATCGCAGGCCTTGCTGTGAAAGTACATGATCCTGAATGGTTGTCATTTGTGGAAGAGTATGACATTTTATGTTTCCAAGAAACATGGTCAGAGAGGGAAATCCAAATTCAGGGTTTTAGTACATTCCATACTCCTGCAATTGTTACTGATCATGGCCGCAAGAAGGGGGGTTTGAGTACTTACATCTCAGTAGAGGCGGGGGTATCAAATGTAAAGATTAAAAATTGGTCTGAGTTGTATCAAATTTTGATCATGAAGCTAAGAGGGAACAAGGAAGTGGTCCTAGTTAATTTCTACAATATTGTCCCATGAAATCGAAAAGAGACAGTTATTGGGGAATTGGGTAGTGTTTTAAAAACTATAGAGGGAATAGGACAGAAGATATGCCTCTAATATGGGTAATTGCTCTCTCTGTGCGCATAGCGAACATGGCATTTGAGGCCTAGACGAAGATAATAAGGAAACATCCTCACATTTTATCCATAATAAGAGTGGAGAATTGTTTAATGACATACTTTATCAATTCGATCTGGGTTTCTCAACCGAGTTGGGTGTAAATCCCATACCTTTTCAGCCAACCTTCAATGGTAGAGGCTGTAACTCTATTATTGACTTGATTATACTGTCCAAGAGATATGCCTCTAGCGTTCTGGAGTGTATAACAGAAGTAATTTCAATGAGCGATCACTACCCAATAGCCTACACCTCCTTGTCGTGAAAAATTATAAAAACAGGAAGAGGCAGGTTCCCTATGAGTTCAAGGTCCGACTTGCTGCCACAAATGGTTGCTCCCTAAAATGGGATAGAGTTGACTCTGAGGCCTTTCTGTGTAACTGAATTGGTAAAACCCAGTCTGAAATGGAAATATGCCTCACACAATGGAGTGCAACTGAGGATATTTATTCTGCCTTCTTAAGGATATCAGAGGAAGCCTATAGACTCCTAAATAGGGAAAATAGCGGGGGAAGATCAAATTTAAAGGGGTGGTTTGATAGAGATTGCTACTGAGCCCATACGCATCTTAAAAATACCCTGCATACCACACCAAAATGTAAGGAAGACATCAGACAGGCGAGGATTGCTTATCGCCTTGCTCTCAAGAAGTGGAAAAGTCAGCTAAAGAAGGAAGCCTGGGAAGCTCTACACCAAGCATGTGTAATGAAGGACAATAGTGGCTTTTGGAAAGCCGTAAATGCCCCTTTTTACCAAGATAAAGAGGTAGACATTATAGACGTGGCTATTACGGGAGAAAGGTGGATGAAATTCTTTGGGGACCTTTATAAATCAAAGGAAGTAGCGACTGACACACAAGTGGAAAGAGGGCAGGGATTTGTCCCCCTTCATTTGAATATAACCCTAGAGGAGGTGATACAGGCCATTAGGGAGAGCAAGGCAGGTAAAGCACCAGGCCCAGACGGGATCCCAGTGGATGTATATAGATCAAACATAGACCTGAGGGCCCTGTTGTTAACGATGGTATTAAATAGTACCTGTAATTTTAAACTTACTCCTACCTGGTCAGATGCGATAGTTGTACCTATCTTCAAGAAGGGAAATAGGAATGACCCTAGCTGTTATCGGCCTATTTCTCTCCTGGATGCCCTATGAAAATTGTGGGGAGAATAATTTTAAACAGACTTCAAATTTGGGCTGTTGAGGAGGGTTTTTTAACAAAATACCCATATGGCTTTCGGTCAGGTATGGGATCCATAGAGCAGGGATAGAACCTGGCCTTAATTAATTATAGATAAATATACAAAGGCAAAAAGGGGGAAACTTTTTCTTACTTTTGTAGATTTTAGTTCAGCGTTTGATTGTGTTAATCACAACATGCTATGGGTTATTTTAAAAGATCTTAAGGTGGACCTGGCTTTATTACTGTTTATAAAGGAAATGTACAAGAACGCAGGGGCGAGGGTACAATTTGGGAAGATGGGGGAGTGCTCACCCAAATTCCCTATCGAAAAGGGTGTCAGGCAGGGGTGTATATTGGCCCCTTTTTTTCACGCTTTATATAAATAGTTTGGGCCAACACCTCAGTAGAGATCAAAAGGACTACCCGACTATAGGGGGTGCCCCCGTTCCTCTTCTATTATACGCTGATGATGCAGTAATTATGTCAAGAACACAACGGGGTCTCCAAAGGGCAGTGAGCAGCTTTATTATTTACATGAAAGAGAAGGGCTTAAGAGTGAATATATCTAAGACATTCACCATGGGCTGTGGTAAGAATAGAGATATACCATGTAACATCTTCATTGAAAATAGAAAAATAGAAAACACTGACACCTTTTGTTACTTAGATATTACCTTTGACACGAAAGGTACATGGAAATCGGCGATTAAGTCTAGAAAGCTGATTCTCACCATAGCTTTGGGGGCAGTTTTAAATTTTGCTAAAAAGATAGGAGAAAGACCCGTGAAAGAGCTGTTGAAAGTTTACAAGATAAAATGTGTTTCCACTGCGGTATATGGGGCAGGGCTATGGGGTGTTGAAGGGTCAGACATAATACAAACTGGCGAAAATGGTTTTATTCATTTTCTTTTAGGCGTCCCTACCTCTTCTGCTACTTATAGCTGCCACCAGGAATTAGGTATCCCTTATATATTAGATACCATCAAGATAGCCCCGCTGTTACTGTGGCACAAGGTATGGGTTACGGACAAAATGGGTTTTAGCAGGGATGTAATTCAGGATTGCCTTAAATTAGACGGGGCAAAAGAAATGGTGTGGTTCAATTACATAAAAAGGTTAACTGATGCCATTGGCCATCCTGAATATTTTACTGACCCCAGTAGTCTGGAAGATATTTTCAGGAAAGATCTGAAGGATCGCTGCCTGAAACGTTTTGATGAGCAAAGATGGAGTAAAGAGAGAGAAAAACAAACTGTAATGGCACACCAATTGATCTTGAGAGGTGAGGGCACTCAACAATATCTATTGATGGCACTGAGTAGTTTTAGCCGTATGATATTGGACCGTTTCTGATTTGGCTCCTTTTTAGGTTTCGCCTGGGGCACGGAGCTCCTAGCTCCGCCCCCAGGAGAAATCTTTAGTTTTCAGTATGTGGGACTTGAATCCGCCCTCTGTTCCATTGGCTAGCTTCATAAATGGAGGCTAGCCATTGGAACAGAGATCTGTCCGTCATGGCCGGACCAGATTCGTGGGCGTTCCTGCATTTTTTTCCCTCTCCACCCTTTTTGCATCGTCATTGGGCAGTGGGCGGAGTTTCGTTTTTTTTTTTGGGGTGTTTGTTTTCCTCATTTCATGCCGACCACGGCCGCCGGAAGAAGTCCAGGTGAGTGCCCGTTCCTTCCCCCCCTCTCGCTGTCCGTACCCGCCCCCCCCTCCCGCTGTCCGTACCCGCCCCCCCCCATGTGCCCGTAGGTGCTTGTTCATTCAAGCTGGAAAGCTCGCGCGAAGGAAACCATGAGACCCCCCCACCCCCAAAGAGAAACTGAGCCGGGTGAGGGGGTTGGTGCACGTGAGGACCGCACTCCGCACTGAAGAGCATGGGCGGCAGCTCGTCCGTGGAAGGCGAAGCCGGGACCCGAAGCCCCTCGGAGTCCGTGAGTTCACATCGCAAGACAGTTTGTGCGGAGTTGTTGGTGAGCAGTATATTTTCGCTCGGGGAGTAGGGTGGCTCTAACAGCAGTTGTTGCAGCTGTAACTCCGTGAAAAAGCACCGTGTCACAAACACTGGTTTTTCAGTCCACGGTACATTGCAGCCCGAGGCAGCGACTGAAACACCAGATGCGAAGGACACTAAAAGCCTGGCGTTGATGTTCTTGTCTAAAAAGTTAGACTGACTGCAGGTGGCGCCCATGACAATTCGAGCTGGCTGCGTGGTCCCTGTATATATTGGTGTTTGTAATTGAATCTATAGAACATTTACGACCCCGGAAGAGTCTTATCTGATTACCCCCAATCCCCTCCATGTCTTTCTCCGGCGGGGCATGCTGTGGAATTTATGTAATTAGCCCCCTCCCCCGCAGGACGCGCAAGCCGCCTGTTCTCACACCCTGGCACCTCAAAGGTTCTGAGAAATGCCAGATAATCCGAGCTGATGGCACCGCCCCCAGACTCCCCCACTGATTCCAGGCCCCCATTCTCCCAGCGCACAGGGGAGCAGGCTGCGGTGGTGACTTCAGGATTGCACAGCCCGCTCTCCTTACTCACATGTGTGAGCAGTGGCTGCAATACTTCACTGCATGGAGTTGGGAAATAAGGAAATATGCTGTGTTTACTCTGTGAAAAACAGCCGGCCACCCCTTGACCACATGTCGAGCACGCTTGCCAGGTTGGTCAAGCGGCATCGGTACCCCTCGTTTTTGCCTGCATGGTTCATTTTATATTTTGCCATGAATGTTTTTTGTCCCGCATCCCGAGAGGCCCCCGCCTCCCACTCGAGCTCCACCCCTACCCCCAAGCCTCCCCCACTCCCCGCACTAGCCAACCACCATTAGCCCCCCTTCATATCCACATTGGTGCCCCCCCACCCCCCGTTGCCATCCTTGGGTAGAAATGGACGTGCTCTTGATTTCCATTGTGTCAGCTATTTCCACCCACCGTGCTGGGCAGCGCCTCCTCCGGGGCAGGCCTCAGGTCACATTGTTATGTGTGATGTGTTGAGGAGCTGTGAACTGGGACAATGGCCTTTCACCCAGCTGGTGGGTGATTCACATAGCCTCAGAACCCTCTGTGCCCAGGGGGGTGAGGCTAAGCCCACTCCCTCCGTGTGTGAGGAGGCAGCGCCTTCACTGCTACAGAAGGTGCTTTACCCCATCTTTATGTTCACAGCTCTGCTTTCATTCTCTCCCCGCCCGGCTGCTCGGACAGCACAGTCAGCAGCACTGAAGGTCGCTGACTGCAAGGACACGCCGGTCTCACTGTGGGCAGGCCACAGGCTCACTGCTTTAATGGCGACCCGCGACAAGCAACAGGGCAACCGAAACTCCAAGTGGCACCTGCTTTATTTAGACAACAACGCTCTCACTTGCACTCATTTCATGAAACATATTACTGATTTCTAGTGACGAGTGGCCTGGCTTGGGCGACATAAAGTAACAAAGCGCGGGCTGCAGGTGTGGATTCTGCAGTGCTCACGTGTCTTCCAATCGTAGCCTGCTTCAGCACACCTTGTGACTGTGCTGGTGCTTGAATGGCCTCTCCGTTGTTGAGGCAGACAAAGACAGGTGTAGGAATGAACAGAGAGTTTGTCACGGGCTCCTAGGCTTTGTGACAAAGCACATCTCACATCTCACATTGTGGGGCTCTTACGTAACACACCTGCAGGTATTTGTGTTCTGCAGTTTCCACTATGGAAACAGAAGTGTTTGCAATCCAGGTATAATTGCAGTTTCCTTTGTGAGCTGCTTTATAATGCTCTTGTTAAAGATGATATGTCCGCATGCTAATTCAAAGGCTGAAAATATTTATTGACAAAAGAAAAAAATCGAGCTGTGAATCACAGAAACAGGCAACAGAGATCAGCCAGTGCCAGAAATGTGCCACTGATGCTCAAGGAGAGTCAAGGCCTAAACGCATAGGTTTTCGTATACAGGGCTCCAGTGGAGACCAAGTGATGAGTCTGAAACACGAGTTCCACCAGGCAGAATCTTGCAATCATTATTACGTAGGCAGACGATCTTCAAGCGGGTTCAAAAATATAAATTAGAAAATCCTAGATTCAAGAGCCAAGCATGGAAGCGGGACTTTACACGACCTACACTTCCTCGAGGGCATGGCTCAAGAGAGCAGAAAGATGGCTGCACCGGATACAGGTACGCTATGGCAACATTTTAAATATCAATTGTTGCGAACAAAAAAAAAGGGGATGTCTTTCTTTTTGTAATATTTATATGGTTGTCGGGATTTGCAGAAAACATCAACTATATAGAATTGTATGCTTTAAGGAAACGTGGACAGAAAAATCAATGATGATTTTGTTTAATGACTTAGGACAGCAATGTAGAAATATAGCTTGGCTAAGCAAAGCACTGTACTTCGAAAGGTGTTAAGATACGATGATCAGCGGCACACCCACCATGCTGATGCCCATTTCCCTCAATAAAAAACATACCTGCCTCCTATCACCACTATTCTTCATGAAAATATTTTAAATTCCTGGTCTTTCCCTCTCCCCATCTCACTCTGATACCCCCCTGGTAAATTGCATCAAGGTAGCTGGCACCCTCTCATGCTATCCTGCCTGCCTCCCTCAGCATCCGCATATCCTACCCTCCAGCACACAAAAATACCCACCTTCCTACCATAGACGAATGCATGGTTTAATTCATGGCCATTTATAACAGCCTCACCTTTGCATGTGAAAGACAGGTCTTCCATGTTCAGTGTGGCAAAAGTTGACAATTTCTGCAAGCATGACGGATTACAGACCTGCTATTGCATCATGCGTGTATGTATGCATGTAGTAGTACTTATGAGAGCCTAGCTGTGGAGCATTGGAGCGCTGAACAGTAGGCATGAGCCCTTATTTACAATCCAGTAGTGTGTGGTACTTGTGTTTAAAGTGAGGCAGGTAGAATGTAAGTTGTATTATGTAGTGTTCATTGAAATCTTTGTCTGCATTTTTCTGAACTACAGGTTGTCGATGGGAATGTTTCATGTTCTAGGTGGGTAGATGGACAAGACCTTCTCCGTCTTCTCCATAGGTAGTTCTTCTCTTCCAATCTGGTGATGTCATGGCACTTGGTGTAACACTTTCCACCTAAGATGGCTAATTTCACAGTTAGGTATGCAAAGAAGTAATTTCTGATGGACTTATATACTAGCAGCAGGTCTTGAAGTTGATGGACACCTGCAGGGGAGCCAGCATAGTACCGTCAATATTGGGATTATGTGGCCAGGCTTTTCAGGACGTTGATGCAGCAGCGTGTAGGATGTATTTCAGGAGTGCCAGTGTGATGTTCAGGATGCTGTTAAGCAGAGCATTGCCTCTACCTAACAAGGTAAGGCCCAAGGCTTGCACTGTTGTTCTGAAGTTGGGTTTCAGGATTGATGGGTGTTACCTGCCCCCTCGCTGTGCTTGCTTCCCTGCGCCCTCACTGTGCTTGCTTCCCTGCCCCCTCACTGTGCTTGCTTCCCTGCCCCCTCGCTGTGATTGCTCTCCTAGGTGTGTGTGTGTGTGGCTCTGGCTGTGTGGGTGCAGAGTAGGGAGTGCAGAGTAGGGAGTGCAGAGTAGGGAGTGCAGAGTAGGGAGTGCAGAGTGACTAGAGAGTGCAGAGTGACTAGAGAGTGCAGAGTGACTAGGGAGTGCAGGGTGACTAGGGAGTACAGAGTGACTAGAGAGTGCAGAGTGACTAGGGAGTGCAGAGTGACTAGGGAGTGCAGAGTGACTAGGGAGTGCAGAGTGACTAGGGAGTGCAGAGTGACTAGAGAGTGCAGAGTGACTAGGGAGTGCAGAGTGACTAGGGAGTGCAGAGTGACTAGGGAGTGCAGAGTGACTAGGGAGTGCAGAGTGACTAGAGAGTGCAGAGTGACTAGAGAGTGCAGAGTGACTAGGGAGTGCAGAGTGACTAGGGAGTGCAGAGTGACTAGGGAGTGCAGAGTGACTAGGGAGTGCAGAGTGACTAGAGAGTGCAGAGTGACTAGGGAGTGCAGAGTGACTAGAGAGTGCAGAGTGACTAGGGAGTGCAGAGTGACTGCAGAGTGACTAGGGAGTGCAGAGTGACTGCAGAGTGACTAGGGAGTGCAGAGTGACTGCAGAGTGACTGCTAGGGAGTGCAGAGTGACTGCAGAGTGACTGCTAGGGAGTGCAGAGTGACTGCCGAGATTAAGCTAATGGCAATGTAAATGACAATGCCATTTATTTATCTGTTTTCAAAACCAACACATAAATACAAATTTTGGCATTTACAATGCCAATAGCTCTAACTTTTCCAAAGGCGAAACCATTGCATTGTAAATGCTTGTTTAGAATGGTCTTATTCCCAGTGGCAAATGTTTGGTCAGCTGATACACTCGTATGCCCTTGTGATGATGTATCATTACAATCAAACCTGCACTGCACTTTATTATGTAAATTCTTTACGCTACCTAGAAAAAAATATCTCAGACCGATTCTTAGATGTTGGAACATCAGATACTGTAGGGCAGCATCTTTAAGATTGCAGATGTTAGAAACACCAGTGACAATTTTGGCTGTTTGAACATACCTAAAAGCGATTATTAGGTCCCGGTTAACAATGTAACACAATTTATATTCATGAGTTTGATTCTTTCCGCTTCACTTGACTGTGAGGTTCATTTTTATCAATATCTACTGTTAAGATCTGTATTATTATTTTACTACATTTTTTAAAAATGTTAGATCATGCTTTTAACTAATAGATTTTGGATTACTACAAATGAATTATGATCTCTTCGATGAAATGCCTTTTTGTAATTTTATGAGTTGTTGTCAACCCTTCTATACATTTATCTTGTATTCGGCTCTTTTTATATGACTGTATATCTGACTGTGCCTATGTATGTATTTATTTATCCCGTTTTTGTTCTTGTACTTTTATGATTTCTTATGTAATGAAATCGAATAAAGTTTTGAACTGAACTGACAATGTACTGTGAGATGTTGAAACCCATGCGATCCTAATGAAAACAGTTTGACCCCAAAAAAAAGTTTATAAGCTTTTAGGAGGTACAATTCTCTATCTGTTATCTGTGGAGGCTCAAGTCAGGTTCACCGATGACCATCAAAAAGTGGATCAAATTAACTTTTGGCCAAGCTTATTTTATTGGCAAGGTGCCTCTTCCGGGGGTCATTGAGAAGAGATCAACAAGGAGTTTGGTAGCATCTTGTGTAAAAGTCAACAGCGTGTCTCTGTCAGACACCCATAAGGCAGCAACCTGGGTCGTTCCTAGAACTTTTGTGCAACATCACTGACTGCAGGTATTTGATTCTGGTGAAAATATTTTGGTGTTTGGAATCTCAATACAGTTTAGTTATGAGCAATTGTCATATTAGCAGGATTCATCACTCTTAGTCCTAAAATCCTCATACCAGGCAGAATGACCTGCTCATCCCTCCCATTCTATGGTCTTCGCTATGCTTGAAATGCAGAAAGAGGATGAGTAGCCTTTCATATTATGTTGGAATGGGTGTGCCTTGTTTCCACAGAATATCCTGGTATATTTTTCTTGACTGGATGACAACCTCAAACCGCTGACTGATATGAGGACGCTAAGACTAAGAGTAGTTATTATTTATTTAATGTGTCTACATTTACGAACAATAATAGAATTGCTTGTTCTTTTGGATTCATCCATCCGATAGACTAACAACAGCAACAGCAGACACATTCAAGCTCCACAATTACCTGGATGTGTATGTGCTCTTCAGCGATTAAGAAAGTTATCTGTCACAGGGTTTATTTACTAAGACATGGAGGAAGTAAATAACGACAAACAATGCCAAGCAGTTTGATTGGTGGCACAAGGACGTGAAGTAATAGATTCTCGTCACAACGAAGAAGCCTCGTGCTCAAACGCCATCTTAGACTTCTTCTGCATTACCTCTTCCTCCTTTGTACATCCTTGATGAAATACTTGGATTCAAAGACTTACATGTGTAGGGCGTCTTCAAAAAACGCAAATGAATGATATATAAATGAATGGTTGTATAGAAAACTATTCAGTGTTCCAAGTTGCTTGATTGAGAACACCTTAGGCTAGAGTTTGCCATTGCGAGTAGAATGAGACAGCATGCGGGCTGTCAGAGTAGCTATTGATTCAGGGTTCACATTAAAAGACGTATATTTCAATTGTATCTATGGAGTTAATTGAAATGACTAAATTGAATTGCATTGTTTACAAGCGTTTCCATTTAATAATATGTAATTGTGTTAGTTGCTTTCCCATAAAAGTAAGCATTACGTTAATTACAAAGTTAGTGACATCCTGCTATATACTGTTTTAAATAATGCGCTGATGATCTTGAGTTAATAGTATGACCTTAAATAATTAATGTTTCTCCCCAGGGGGGAAGATTTCTATGTCGTTGTCTGACAGGGTGTTGTTTTCATCGTATGCACGAGCCCTTTTAATCAAAGGGCTACGCCATAAACTTCAAAAAGAAGAAAGCCCTTTTAATAAATCAAATCTATAATCGTTTCCTATTTAAATAAAAGCTTGTGATACAATCTATCATTTGCTCAAAATAGTGATTCTGTGGCCGAGCAGTGGAAGTTGACAAAGTCAACAGAATTCACTCTATAAAGGGATTCTATATGAAGGAGTATGGCTGTGATATATATATATATATATATATATATGTATATATATATATATATATATATATATATATATATATATATATATATATATATACCTACTGGCAGTCGCCAGTAGGTATATATAGTTAGGACCTAGTTACCATAGGAAATTCCGAACATTCTATTTGGAATAACTTTGACGACGATAGTAGGATCTGCCTCTAATTTTCCTTGATTTTGCCTCGCTGCGCTCCGCACCTCCCTGAAAGTTTCGGGGGGATTCGTCAAGCGGGGGCCGAGAAAAAAGGGGGGTCCTAAAACGTGTTTTCCCCATGTTAATTTCCATGGGGACATTCTGACAAGGCTACAGCTCGAACGGCTGAATGGAATTATACCAGATTTGGCAAAATGGTAGGCACTGGTATGCAGCAGTGCCTTTTGTATGTTTGGTGTAAATCCCTCTAGTAGTTCTTGAGAACATTGAATTTGACATTTATCAAATGGCATTTTCTATGGGACCTTTAGACACGGCTACAGCCCGAACGGCTGAACTGAAGTACAGCAAACTTGGCAAAATGGTAGGGACAGGTATGCAGTAGTGCCTTTTCTATATTTGGTGAAAATCCCTCCAGTAGTTGTTGAGAAAATTGAATTTGATCAAATTATATATCTATATGCGCTTACCGTACACGCACCGTACGCATACGTGCGCGTACCCTTACGTGCGCAAGCGAGTTTCTGATTGGCTGGCAGTCAACTGTCAACATTCCAAACTGTCCAAACCAGGAAGTGTTGGCCACCATCTTGTTTTTCAGGAGAACTGAGGCACAAGAGAGCCCAAAACAAGAGTGGAAAACACGAAAAGGGGGCAGGGTAGAGACCCCCCAACCCTCTAGCCCTTCCCAGGGGGGTCCAAAAGGACCCCCAAGGGTAAAAAAAAAAAGAATTGTGGGGTATGCGCACCGTACGCGTAGGGTACGCGTACCGTGCACGTACCCCGCAATTTAAAAAAAAGAAACCATTTTTTTCACTTGGTGGTCCTTCTGGGACCCCCTGAGAAGGGCTAGGGGGTCAGGGGCTCTCAACCCTTCCCCCTTTTCGCATTTTCCACTCTTGTTTTGTGCTCTCTTGTGCCTCACTTCTCCTGAGAAATAAGATGGCTGCTCAGGTGGTCCCAGAAGGATACTAACATATATAAACGTTATCCGCTAATAGAATTAAAATTTACGAAACCTTTGAAATTTATTGAAAAAAATATAGGTTTCACGCCTGATATAGTTAGGAATTAGCATTTAAAAATCCTTGCAAATTCACTCAAAAAACCATAGGTTTCAGGACTTATATAGTTAGGAATTAGCATTTAAAAAACCTTGCAAATTCACTTTAAAAACCATAGGTTTCAGGCCTTATATAGTTAGGAATTAGCATTTTAAAAACCTTGCAAATTCACCTAAAAAACCATAGGTTTCAGGCCTTATATAGTTAGGAATTAGCATTTAAAAAACCATTGAAATTGCTCCTATATAGTTAGTTGTACTAACTATATTTCGCACACCCGCAATCCACTGCTGATGATGTCACATATTACATCATTCATGACATGGTCAGTTAAATCACTGATGACATCACTGATGACATCTCATTTGACATTACTGATCACATCACTGATTATATCATTCATGTGATAATACGATGCACCTCCTCGCACTCTAATATAACCTTTGATACACCCAGTGTTAAATACAGACTACCATTCTTGAAACCATTGACACACCAATACCAGTTACTACATACGCACTCACTGATTCCTAGGTCTACACACACATTCACTCATTCACCCATAGAATCACTCATACATACAGTCACTCATCAATACAACATTATCATATGCACTCATACACCTATACAGACACTCACACACTGCCACTCATCCATGGAGTTACTCACACACCGAGTCAGTCATGCAAAGAATCAATCACACGTCCATTTCCTCAACTATACAGTTATACACACAACACCTTACTTATTCAAACATATACTAACACATACTTACTCTCTTATACAATCACTGATACAAGTACACAATGATCCATTTAGCTACTCGCACATTCACTGGCTCTCATGTACAGTCATTTATATATGCCAACTCTCATATGCACTGTGTTTTACATATATACTTACTTGCACATGTAGCACTGAGATATCCATTCACTCACCAACACACCCATGCACACAGTCAACCGCCCATATAGCTGCTTCCACATGCACTCTTGAACTCATACACCTAGTGAATCAACTGCTCACACATCTATGCACAGAGTCACACACCTCCCACCCAGCCACCAACACACACACTCAGTCTCCCATTCAAATACTTGGGCAACCAATCAATAACTCATATAGCCACTCATATAGCTACTGATCAACACATGCAGCAGCTTACACAACAACAGACATACTGATGCACACATTCAGACAGTTTAGTCACTAACCCATGCATTTAGTAAGACACATTTAATCACTCACTCATACAGTCAGTCACTCACCTACTAAATCCTTCATCCAGACACTTATACATCCACTCATTCTTCGATATGCAATGTCAAATGAGATGTCATCAGTGATGTCATCAGTGATGTCATTTGAGATGTCATCAGTGATGTCACTGACCATGTCATGGATGATGTAATATGTGACATCATCAGCAGTGGATTGCGGGTGCGCGAAGTATAGTTAGTACAACTAACTATACAGGAGCAATTTCAATGGTTTTTTAAATGCTAATTCCTAACTATATAAGGCCTGAAACCTATGTTTTTTTAAGTGAATATATATATATATATATATATATATATATATATATATATATATACATATATATATATATATGTATATATATATATATATATATATACACACACATACATACATACATACAAGCACACCCACACCCACATATACACACAAAATGACGGAATACTGAACAAATCAGACATTCACCCCCAGTCAAAGATCTGGGTTAAATGCATCATTTTTTGCACAACACGCTATTCCAGTTTAGACCCAACCATATGCAAATCAGTCTTGACCGTGCTCCCCATGGGAAAAGTCCAGCTCATACTGCCAGGCCAGGTCCTCCCTGGACCAGAATCAAGCATCCTGGGACCGGTTTTGGGGTATGACTCCTCATCAGCCTGGCTAGCTTGAATCTTACTCGGACGACGGCAGGAGAAGTACGCGAAAACAGCTCAAAGGCTAAGAAACCCTAATTATAAAAAGGGCTCCTCGTTGGTGCAACAGACAATTTATAAAGTGCACTAAAGGCCTTACAAGACTATTCTTATATCTGTCCCCTTCTCGACAAACTGAATACTACAAGAATCATAAAAACCGTCAGATTGAGGCCAACAACGTCTGTGACCCTAGCATATTCCATTGCATTATATTTACAACCCGGGTGCCTTACAGATGTCTTTAAGATAATCTACACTTTTCCCATTTGGACGTGGGTAGAATATACGGAGGCGTATGCTCCTGACTTCCAAGGGTATCCTCATGGGTATCCCCATGCCCGGAATGTCCTTGTTTCCACCTAACTACAGTAGGAGGTGGTCTTAACTGTTCCAGTTTTTAACCTATTTGTTTGTGAGAGTTGAAAAAAACTCAGTCTTGATAAAGATGGCTATATAAAGTTCCCATCAAAAAGCGTCAATGCTTTACCAAAGAAACACAATCTGAGAAGAGACTGGGACCTTTGAGTGCTCATTATTTATATGGTATCACGCCTCAGCCTTAAAATTAAGTAATCACGGATGTGGGCAATCCAATGACATAGTTTTTGTCTATTGTATGTACCCCCCCCCCCTTTTTTATGTGTTACGTGTTTTTAAAATGAAATTGTGTGCAATTGATGTTTTTAATGTAGGTGATGTTCTGACCGAACAGAAGTGTTGATTACATATGCCTTTTTACCAAAAACCAGGATAAAATTGATGAATAAAGTGATATATTTTTGTGAAATAATCGCTTCTGACTTATAAGTAAGAGTTCTGAGCGTGCAGTTATACTGCTCTCTCCATGTGTGATGGTAGTTTGAATGAATGCGAGCTTGGTGTTTAATAGGATATATATTGAACAGTTTTATCATTAGAGTTCTTTGCAAAGGAAACATTTCTAGTTGACATAATTGTATAGTACCCTATTCCTTTGGTATAAGGGATCCTTCTCAGTTTTTAACAAAAATAAAACAGCAAGCATAGGATCCACGTCTGGACATTCCTTTCCCACTTAAGGCACAAAAAAACCCACAGAGAATGGACGGTCCTGGTACGCCAGGATGATGGCAGGTAGAACCCACTTGAAAGCTTGGCTCATTATCAGCTCAAGGTTCCAACAGTACCTCGAGCTGACCCAGAGTCAGGCTTGAGGCTTGAGACTGACTTAAGATTTTGTTGGCTCACCCACCTCTAATACTCACCCTGGGACAATTACTCAGAAAGCCAGTCTGCCCCACTGAGAGCTGCCAACCTTCTTAGTCAGTGACCTGCAATGAGCACAAAATATGTAACTGGGGAAAAATAAACATAACCCAACCAATCATATTTGAGCATAGAAAACAAAAGAATACACTGGTTCACAATCACTAACAGACTGAAGATTTTCAAGCACAACTTTCAGATCCACAATTTTGATCACAAAGGCAAAATATGTGCCCGATTCCAGCTTTGGCCATGCTGCGTCGGGTCCGTCCCGCCACCCACTGCCAAAGCTGTGGCCGGCCACCTGCCAGAGTCGGGCTTTTTTAGGTGTTCCCATAGTGGGGCCTCTAAAAACCGGCACTGCAATGGGAACACCAAAAATAGTTTCTGTACATTTGTATGATCGAGGTTGAGTTCTGCCTATTGTGGATTGGAAGGCATTCTGCCATCCTTCCAATGCATTTTTTTGTAGTGGCTTCTGATGCCAAGGTGCTGTCATAGACATTCCACCGTGATATCTTGTACATGGAGCCTGTATAATGACCTGTGCAGTCTGCCAACCCATTTATCTTCAAAATAGTATATCTATGTCTTGGTATGGTCTAGGGGCAGGTGGGGTATCACTGGTGGCTTTTTCGGGCATGCAATTAAACATTTTGAAGTGGGGCTAGCTGGTAGTTGGCCTGTTACATGCATGTGGACTTTGGGTAGCATGTCTTTCAGATTTTGCCGTCCGATTCCTGGGAGCCAGTGCTCGCCTCTCTTATATCTTGCAAGATTTCTCTAACTACTATTTCTGTAACATTTGAGGAGTGGTTGTGCTCTTTTATATTTATTGCAAGCTTTTTTGTAGTTGCCCTCCCATAGCATACAATCAAATAATATTAAGTACATTTCTAGTTTATGATTTCTGTTGATGCACTTTCTTGGCTGTAGGTGTAGCTCATATGATTTAGTAATTGTTTCCCTTTCTGTTAAGTTATATATTTAGCCTCTTCTGTCATTGTATCTGTAAATATATAGCAGTATAGATGTCTTACAAATTGATTTTTGTTTCTTTGGCATTAATCTTTTAAAAACGCTGTCACTTGTTATTTATTTACTTACTTCTATGTTTTGAAGCTTTTTTATCTTGTTTTAACGTGAATCAGGTGCAAAAGTTTCTGTTCAAAGAGAAAAAAGTTATATTAATTAAATATGGTATTTTGTTGCAAGTTTGTCGAAGATTAGGGAGTTAAGTTTTTTATGATTGTTGGTTGGGAAAGTATTTAAATAAATATATATGCATACTTACTTTATTTTTATTCTTGGTGCTTTGTTAAAGCTCATATTGTCAGGCAGTTTGTTGGTTTGAAGTTGGTTTTCTTTTGCTTTAGATGGGCCATGTAAAAAGATAAAAGTTACATAGTGTTTTACAATTTACATGTTAAATTATATTTTTTGTTTAATAACAGTTAATTTTTAGTTTAAATCTATGTATTGTTTACTTGAAATCATAGTTATTGAGATGATTTATTTGTGTATGACTCATTTCTTGTGAGAATCTGGCAGAAATTCCTCCTCTTCCACCGTTTATCATTTTGGGAGGATTAAGTTGTTTTAATTAGTGTGCCTTTTCATTTAGTTGGCTTAATTGTTTGTTTGATTTTATTGGTTACAGTTGTTTATAGTGTTATTTTATTGGTTGGTTTAATTCAGGGGCGGCTCCTCCATGTGGGCAGAGGAGTGTCGCCCCATTGCTTTCTCGCAGTGTGAGAAGCAGAAACATTAAATACCATTTTATGTTTCTGCTTCTCGCTCTGCGAGAAAGCAGAAGGGTTTGGTTGGGAGCGGGATGGTGGGTGGGCAGGGGAGGAGTGGCTTGCCTACTTTGAGGGCGCTGACTGTTTGGTCGGCCCCAGGGCCGTCCAAACCAATCATATTCACTCTGCCTTTTCTCCATGTCGGCTGCATGTGTTGTGATTGGCTTGGGGAGAGGCTGCCTGTTTCCTTTGAGGAGCAAAGAAGCAGAGACGCCGGCGAAGGTAAGTTAACTTTTTTTTAAAAAATTAAATCCCCCCATGCGACCTCCTCCCTGTGTGACTCCCCATCCACCCACCTGCGAGTCATGCCGGCTGTGACTGGTTTAATTAAGTTTGAATTTTTTATCAGTTGAGATATTGCTTGATAAACGCTAATTTAAGTTTTATTTTTATAGTATAATATATAGTTTGTTTTCTTTATACTTTGCCATTTTTAAATATATTTGGGGTGTTTGTTTAATTTTGGTTATTGTCATATATATTTTTTTATAATTGTTTATTAGAAGTTTTGGGTTTAATTGAAGTAATTGATTCAAGTTAAGTTTGTCTTTTTGGGTGTATCTGTAAGGATTTATTAGGTATGTTTGCGATAATATTGTAATCTATATTGTGTTAATCAATATTTTTGATATGTTATTTGTTTATTTACAGGTGAAGATATTAGTGTTTTTGATATATTTGTTACCGATATATATGTAAAAATGATTTTTTTTGTGAATTATATTTCTGTTTGATATTAGTGATTTAAATAGGTAAGTATATTAAGGTAATATTCTTGTAATGGATATTAAAATTCTGTTAAATATGTATATTGATATTTGTAGGATCGATATGTCAGAGATCCCCCTGCAAAAGCACAGGTGTGGCTGCCTTTCAGATATGGAGTATTGACTGCCCAGTGCTCCTCCATGCTTACAAAGGGGGTGCACGTGCTGCCTCGGCTTGCACTGCCATAAACATAGAAGCTGGTAAGTGGTAAGGAAGGGGAGGCTGCCTTGCATATGCAGATGAGAGGATTTGGCTCCTTTGTGCTTCCAATAAGAAAGATGGTCTAGCTGTCATATGCTCCCCCACACTTGCAGACTGGATGGTCTACTCCCTCTCTAGTTCCACACACATGTATATAAGGAAACACACTATCTCTTAAACACATAGGTTTTGACTTGTCGTTGCTGGTAAAGGAGTCAGAGCAGATGCCTTTAGATGCTGTTGATGCAGATGCATGAGACTGGGCTCTGTCCTTTTCTAAGCCCCGATTGAGGTCCTGAGGAGTATACCCATTTTTCAGCAGAAACTGTAGTGGGAGGTTTCAAAGCGGCTGTCCATGCCTTTGGAATACTTTGGGTGGGAGACAATATTCTTTAGGAAATAAGTTATTGAACACAAATCATAATGCATATTCCAAGAATATGAGTTCAGAGCCATGATTGGTTGAGGGAAAACAAATAGATGTTGGAGGACAGCACAGACAAATGTGTAAATGGGGTCATCTTTATAACAGCAGGACTCTTACAAAATAAAACTTTAATCATTAGCCATACACTCGGGAATCATAAGGAGAGATGTATTAAATATTCAGAAGCAGTCTCAGTGTCAGACATGCGCTGGGCTAGCAATGACAAAGCCAACAATTTTGGCTTTTGTGAAGTGAAAGCGTATGTACAACATGCATGCGCATATGAGACAGAGCAACTCCCAAGCAAATACAAACATACAGACATACAGACAGACCAGCACAACCAGAGGAAACTGTTGTATTTTGTATCACATTGTGGGGCCGATTTTGATGTCAGTTGTATTTGCCTCTGACCGCCATCCTTGAGAATTGGGACCGACCGTCCTCGGGTCGACGGTCCCGACTGCCTAATTACGATGCAACCACACATTGTACTGTCGCATACTCAAATGTCCTTATGGGGGCTTGTGCTACAGCCATAAACCGGCTGTAGCACAACATCCCATAGGGAAATGGGAGGTTGTGTTCAATCCTGCACCGCGTGGCAGGAATCTCAAGGTGCCTGTCACGGTGCAGGGATCAACATGGGGGCACCATAGGTGCCCCTTTGGCCCCCAACCAGAGCATGCAAATAGAAGGGGATCCTGTTAGGGGCCCCCAAACTGACTTTCTGACAGGCTTTCCATGTCGTAAAGCCCAGCATAGAAAGCCTGTGTGAAACCGAGCATTGTAATTCCAACGGCAGAAACTGAGTCGGAATTCAACCGGAATGACCGTGTGGTTTCAAATCCGACCGCCTAAATTGTTATTAGGTGGTTGAAATTGAAACCGCCTATCTCGGTCGCAAAGCGTCCGACTGGAGATCATAATAGGCCCCTTTGTGTGATAGCACACTCTAGGGAAAGTAGACTGTATGCCCCGGGTAATAGGTGGCCGGCGGTTTGTCTATGCTTGGATATCTTGGAGGACAAATGCTGTGTTCGCTTCCTGAATAAACATGTCTCTGACTCTTACCGTTGCCTCTACTTCATATGTGGCTGTAACATTACCAATACACAGAAATACAAGTTGCCAGACAAGCTGTCATCCATGCATGCTGATAGACACCCAGAGGTCCATGTCCACACATGCAAAAACATTGTCACAGAACACACGTAGAGGCAGACTCACAGGCATGCACGGATGGGAAGGGGGGAAGAAAAATGAATTAGCAGTAAGATCAACAGATGCTGGATGGATGGGTACAGGCTTCATGTCAACTTCAGGGCACATTTATTATTAATTCTTGCAATGCAGTGCAGCAAAGTAATATGCTTCCCTGGGTTCTGTGAATGGGAGAAAGCAAAAATGATCCATATTAACGAAGATATGGAGAATTTCTGCTCTCTCCTTGCTCTGGTGCACTGTGTAATGCCTAATGCAAAAGCAGGCCCCCTAGCACGGTAGTGCAAGTGTGCCTGTGTTAAGGGCAGGATTGTATTTAAGCAGGAAGTGGTACCTCCCTTCACAAGAACAATCCTCAGAGGAATATTCATCTTAATGTGTGTACTGTGGAATGCAAGACACATGGTAAGAGGAGCTAGTCAGGAGAAATAAAGATATTTCTCCTTAGTATGTCTCTGGAGGACAGGTGCAACATTTTGGCACAAACCCAGGTTTACAAACCTTTGTAAATCTGAGTTTCCATCAAAATCCATGGGTGAATACATCAGAATGCCTATGTTTCACCTATGTAATACCTATCCAATGCAAGGCAATGCTATGCACGGCGCTGCATCACTTTGTATTTAATAAACAATGCAAAGTCATGCAAAGTGGCTTTGTATGGCTTAGTAGATGCCATAAATGATTTTGTTCTGGGCTGCATAAAAAAGTAAGAAACCCTGATAAAAATATCATAGTAAATTTGAAACTTATGGCCTGATTATGAGTAGCGCGGGCCTCTAACGCGGGCTAATGGAGGTGCACTGGCGGTCGGGGACCACCACACCTGCAGTAGGACCGACCAAATAACGAGTTTGGTGGTCAGACCGCTATGGGATTCCTGCAACCGCAGGGATCCATGATCCCCGTGGTTGCACAGCAGTCAGGGGAAGCAAAATGCTTGGCAGTGCTGCTGTGGCACCACCATGCATATTACGACTTATCTCCACCGTCAACCTTTTCATTGCAGTGAGCCCATCATGAAAAGTGTGGCGGTGGGGAAAAGAAGGGGGCCCCACGTGGCCCCCTGTTGCCCTTGTGCATGGGGATGCATGTAGGTGCATGCACCCCCCATTACCTGCACGGCATGAACTGCACAGTCCATGCCATGCAGGTACCGGTTTTGGCGCTCCCATTGCAGTGCCTTTTTAGAGGTACCACCGCGGCAATCGCCTGCCAGACTACAAAACAAATCGTAATCTGGTGGGTGGCTGATGGTCGAATTTGACGGTCTGGGAGGTGGGCCCTGGTGTGGCGGCCCGCTCCCAGACCTCCAAAGTTATGATCAGAATATTATTCTTTAGTTCCAGCACAGAGGAACTCAAGTTCAATTTTTGGCTTCTCCTTTACTGGATGATGAAGTACTTCAGCATCCATGGTCATTCAATCTTTGTCCTCTTTAGAATGATCACTGATAGGTGCCTAGAGTGTAGTGGCATAATGTAATCCCTCAATCTGTTTAGTAGTAAAGTGACATACTTATGGTGACCAGATCTCCATAGGTTGCCAAACTCGCCAAACCCACCAATCAATCAAAAACAGCTTCATATATAAAATAACAGAATGTTCGGATTTGCCACTGTTGGTTTAAATAATTTTTAGTAGTGCAAGGGTTATAACAGATGAATACAAAACAAATAACACAATTCTTACTAAACAGAGGAAAGCTACTTGGTTTATAAATCTAACATAATGCCAAAGTAATGGTACTTTCAGGCTCTCCTTGAATTTAAATTATGTGCAACAAACAACATCTGTGCAGAGTCCATTTAGCACCAAATGAAAAGTGAAACAACAGCTTGAATGTTAACCCAATAGGAGTTTATGTTGTGCAGTTCGCCACGAAGGGCACCATCGCCAGGGCAATCACGTTTTTGAATTAGGCGGGGAAACGCGGCTTTTTAATCATGGAAGTATGTTTTAAATATTGGTAAAACGAACAGCCTATCAGATCGCGAAATGGCTTTGCGAAACTACCCAGGTGATGCCAATCCGTAATTGATAACGGCAGCCGCGAGCGCGCAGAGCGCGCGCTGACTGTCGCACAGCTGTCAGATGCCGGGCCCCCGAGCAAAACGCGCAATCTGTTCCCGAGCGCTACAAGCGCAGGGCTGGCTGCAGACGCGAGGCTCGCATCTCGCATCAATCACGGATCTTGGTAAATACATGTAACCCTAGGAAAAACAGAAATCTTCATTTTCGTCGTTTTTTAGCATTCAAGTTCATACTAGGGAATGACGAACGTCTGCGATGAAAATGTGGACTGCCACTGGTGACATCTTATGCACACTCGGCGTGTTTTCAATGCAATAAGGATGTTTTCCTTCGATTTTGAAGCCTTGTTGACATTGCAGACATTTTGAACGTATATAGACAGTAGCTAATAAAGGGCAGTAAAAGCAGTGGCCAGGACACGTGCCCCAATCCGTATAGCACGTTTCCATCTGGCCACTTACAGTGTGGTTCCAATGTCTGTGTTATTGGAGTGAGGTGCTGGCACGAGCAGCTATAACGCCACAGTCCAGTGTCTCCACATGGAAAAACGTGATTACGGCGATCAGTGCGAATAGTGGTGTTTGACCTGCATAAATACAGGCGAAATTCTGCTTAGCGCAATTCTGAGTCTATCTGGGCCCGGATTCGTGGCCCCTCTGACTCCGGACCTGATCATTCAGGGCTCGGTCGCCTCGGGCTTGGCTGCTCTACAGTACCGGCAGGGGCTGTGGTCAACTTCAGAGCTCTGCCCCCCCGCTTGAACCCAGCAGCAGTACATGGGAAGCAAACAACAGCTCTCTCGAAGAAAGGGACAAGCTTCTCCCATAAGCCAACCCCTTCCGACCCACCCTGACCCCTACCGGCCCCCCTCCTGACCCTAAGCTCCCAGAAGAAGTCAGTGGTGTTACCCCCCGAAACGGGAGGAAATTGCACAGCAAGGGACCCATTATAACTGGATATTAGCAGTTATTGTCGATTCTCGGAAAAAAGAGGTAACGGCTAGATTTGGCGCAGGGATACTCATTCGAAATCGTAGATTCTGGCCAATGGGACCCTGCACCAAATTGTGACACAATCGTAATGAGTGCCTAAGCGCGAAAAAAAACGTCATGAAGTTGCAGCATCTGCGAACGGGCTAATTTGCACAGTTTTACCACTTAAGGAATAAGGGAGGAATTACCACATATGCACATGTATTCTAAAATCAGATATTGCAAATATCTCTGTTTTCCAATGAATAGTTGAGAAACAGTTGTCCATAATATAATCAAACCCTAGTGAGATGCATAATGTTTGCATATTCCAAGTTGAGCATCATGAAGCCTCCCTCGCCATGCTAGGAAGTTGTCTTAGCCATGGAGGTGGTACAGGAGACCCACCATCCTACAGCGTGCCAATATATAAGGTTGGAGATAGCCACTAATCCAGCCTAACAGACAGTAGCCCCTTCACAGAGGGATTGGGCCAATGAGAAGTAACCTAGATCACAGTAATTGACTAGCTGCGGACCACTTTATGAACAGCAGAGAGGCACTTTCTATTGTTCAAGAGAATCACACCTGAGCACTGCTCCCAAAGTGGTTGGTTGAACCTTCGAGGTATTTGCTGCAGTACAGCCTTCATCGTAAGAGCGGCTAAAGGGGTACAGCATGACACAAACAGTCCTACACCCTAGGCGCAGTGAACTACAGAGGTTGCAATCCAACATTTAGTAGAAACTATTTTTTCACCACACTGTTGTCACTTCCTGAATCAGGGAGTTCCATCTACCACATCCGACTGGGGTTTAATTACATCAAGTAACATTTGGTGAGATGATACCATACTGGTTGTCCCTCATACTTAAGAATCACTTGAAGCCTGTGAGTCCTTTTCCGATTGATAATTGCCATACATCTGTCATATTTTGCACTGATAAAAATCGATGTTGAAAAAGCTTCTGCCCTGAAAACCATCGTTCTCCATCCAACACAACCATGGACACAGGCCAATCACCAGGGCTGTCTGTCCATGCGTGTCAGTTTCATCTAAGAGCAGGCAAAGGGAGAGTACATTTTGTAATCAGAACCAGATTGTGCTGGCAAAGAAGGTACTCAAGGAGGAGATCCAGCTATTCGGACCGAAAATAAGCAGGGCAAGCCGAAAGCAAGGTAAACAATGTGGCAATGCATCACTGGCATAATGAATGTCACCTCCACCTGCCTCTGTGATCTGGAAGATCTCAAGAGTGAAGTACCACACACCACAGTGCCTCACCCTGCACCTCTGGAAGGGAACGGTGATGAGTGCCTGGAGGTGCATATGCTGGAGCAAATCCCAGCAAAAAAAAAGAGGTAGCTACACATTCACGAAACACGTTTATCATGCTTGTATCAAAATCTGTGCATACAAGAGCCACACACATCCATCTTTAGGTGACATCCCGCAATCTGAGTCTCAAGAGAGACACAAATGAAGGATCTGCTATTTCCGAGGGATTTGCACCTACAATTGTGGACAGGCCTTCACCCAGCCATGCCCACCATTGTCGGTGCCTTCCCTGTGCTATTCTTGGCATTGGCGCTTGGCAATGAGGCAGATGTAATTACCCCAGTGGAGGGCACAGGGAAGGATGCAGGAGATAAAGCTTGCTCAGGGCATGAAACTGAACCGGAAATCCCAATGCAAACCATTGCCTGGCAATGTTATCAGTTATTCCTGTGGATAGCCTTCCATCAGTCTCAGCGACCAATGCTGTTGAGAATGTAAACTGGAGATGACCACTCAGGAGGCATTCCAGCCTTCCCTGGTGGGCGGTTCTAAGGGCAAAGCTGAGTTCAAAAGTGTCTTTGCTGAAAATCAAACCGGCACCAGGAACATCCTCTGTGAGAAGGGGAAGTAAGCCCAATGACACGGGACTGAGCGCAGGTGTCAGGGAAGAACTGAATACCATAGCATTATTAGGCTGGTAAAGGCAAACCCCAAATCAGATAGCAAATCCCTAAATGGCATGAGTGCTTGTTTTTTAGCTCTAGACTTTATACCCTCTACTCGAGAAGCAGTATAAGAAATTGTCTCAGATGTCTGTGTTCTGTACAAGGGTCAGTACTGGCCCATCCACTGCCTCTCACGTTCCCTGCCTCACCTTTCCCAGATGTCCCTTCCCAAGCCCAGGAGGTGATGGAGCTGCCCATATGGCTCACCTCCCTCCCACAAAATAGCCCAGATTAACTCCACAGTGCAGCAACCAGGGCATGGGCTGGGTAGGATACAACATTCTAAGTACAAGGTCTGTTGCCGGTTGAGTACGGGAAGTGAACAGCTGCCAGGGAATAGGGTCCGGTGGGGTTAGAGTTGGGGTAGGAGAGAGCTGTCAAGCACAGGGTCGGTTGGATAGGTCAACAGTCACCTTTTTAAATTAATTTTGAACTCACTATAGTTGTGTGCTTTGCTGTATTTGCACGCCAGGCTTCGTTTGTGTATGCTGCTATTTCAGAAATAACTTGTCATCATGTCTAGTCCGCTGACAGTGGTATCCTGTCGATGCCCACCCTGGCCCACTTTTACTGTAGCACGTAAGACATTACCACTCTACCAGTCACGTGCAAACATACGAAATAGTCCTGCAATACCCCAAATGCACGCTCTACAGTGTGGCATGTGCTGATGTGTGTCCTGTTGTGTGAGCGATACCGGCTACTGCCAATGGAGGCATGAGCAGTGGCATCAGAGGATATTCAGTCGTCTACAGTGCATGTGTTCATCAAAACTCATTGAGACGCCCATGTCCATGTGTAAAGATGATGCTTCGTTCATAGTAGGTGGGCGTTGCCACTTCACCAACAAGGTTCGATTTTAGGCATGTGTATTACTACCTGTGTTTTTAACGCATGCAAGTTTACTTCTTGTTGTTTTAGCACTGAAGCTAAAATCACGTGTTATAATAATAATAATAATAATAAGGAAGCTTATAAAGCGCCTGGTTACATCCACCGGCGTGTCCCCGCGCTGTAGTAAATGAGAAATCCTAGAGCCCCCTGCCCAGACTAAGGCGCCCAGGCCCATTAATGAAGGAACAAGTATGTTTTAAGCTTTCTTCTAAACCTGGTCTCAGAGGGTTCCAACCGAAGCTCGAGAGGGAGTTTATTCCAGCTCCTGGCCGCCAAGAGCCGGAATGATCTGCCATCCATCTTGGCCTTCTTGACTTTAGGTCCCACCATCAGGCCAGTCCCAGTGGATCTAAGGGACCGTACGGGCCTGTAGACAGTGATGAAATTCTACAGGTATCTAGGACCAATGCCTTGGGTGATGCGATGGCACATGCAAAGGGGCCTTGGCTTACACACAATTCTCTTCCTGACAGGAAGCCAGTGAAGAGCACCTAAGGTCCTTTTGAAATCAGCCCTTCTCGGTAGCCTAAGGACCAGCAGAGCCACCGCATTTTGCATCACCTGAAGCCGGTCAAGACTGTTGACCGTGGCACCCAGATAAAGTATATTACCATAATCTAAACGTAAGGTAACAAGTGCATGCACCAGCGTCTTCCTGGCTTCTATCGGAAGGAGGTCCATAGTTTTGCGTAGACCTTTCAAGACACCAAAAAAAGTCCCCACCACACGTCTGATATGAGGTTCAAATGTGAGATCAGAATCTACCCATACACCCAGGTTCTTAGCCTGGGAGCACGGCATAGGGGTTGGACCTAAGCAGGACGGCCACCATGCCAATGACCACACAGAAGCACCCCCCCCCCCCCACCACGAGCACCTCTGTCTTGCTACCGTTGAACTTCAGGCAGTTGTTGGCCATCCAGGAGGCAAGCTCCTGCATGCATGCTCTGCAGTTGGATGCAGCCAGATCCGGTGCCCGCAAAAGCGAGATGACCAGCTGCGTGTCATCGGCATATGACACAATCCTGATTCCAAAACCCTCCACTATACTCGCCAGTGGAGATACATATAGATTAAATAGGGTGGGGCTCAGGGCAAAGCCCTGAGGCACACCCTAATCCAGTTTCATAGCTGTGGAGTAGTAGGCACCCTGTCTGACCTGAAAGCTCAGTTCCGTCAGAAATTATTGTATCCATTTTAGAGCCGCGCCTGAGACACAGCCCTTGTTCATATACTGCAGGAAGGTGTAATGTGCTACAGTGTCAAAGGCGGCGCTCAGGTCCAAAAGGATGAGAGCCATTGTTTGCCCCTCATCTGCTCCCTGCCTAATGGCCTCCGTGGCCATTAGTAGAGCTGACTCCGTAGAGTGGAGTGAGCGAAATCCAAATTGCGTGGGGTGGAGAAGATTAGCTTCTTCCACATGGACCATGAGCTGTAAATTTACCGCCTTCTCAGCCACTTTATATATAACCACATACTCAATTTTTTGATCATTTACAATGGGATCTTATTTGTTTGCCACTGAGCCAAAGCCCTTTCCTAAAAGAGAATTGAGGACCTAACTGCTAAGCACAGATGTGATAACAAATAATAGTTGCTACTCTGAGAGCAAGAAAGTAACTACCCCAGTTCTCTGACGTGTCTCCTGGGCACCATGACGTACATATTTATTTGGTATTTGTAGAGACTCAAGCTGCATCTTCAGTGTTCATCCCAAATATACACATCAGATATGGGTTTAACCCCTTCCTTCCTTGTAAGGGGGGGAAAACCTCGTTGGGTGGAGCATCCTTGCCGGTGCTGTTAGCCGTTCCGCACTAGGTTCTGTCGTGGGTTGTGCAGGAACACTATACAAGTGTGCATCGTAGGCCTTGAGCAGTATTGGATCCCCGCCAGGCCAATCAGCCGTTCATCCTCATGGGGTCGGGAAAATAGGTATCTTTGAGCTGGGTGAATATAACCATCCACAGGTGAATGTCTGTTATATACTAGGTGCCGGTGTCTATGGTAGTGCAATTATGTCTAGGTCAGCAATTCAGTCTTTGAACTTTAAAGACTTTAATTTTGGGGTTGCGATATTTTACGGAGGGATGGGTTCTTGTAAGACATCTTCCTGTTATACCCACCTCCCTTGCCATTTCCTCCGTGGGTTGCTTTACTCTCGACCAAGCACTAGAGCTCTCTTCCAAGCATAATTTAGCGTGACACCCGTCTTGCCTGAATTGATCTTATGAAGCATTTTACATTTTGGACCTCAGAGGCTTGATCAGTACACGCAGATGAGCGTGGTGATAGTCAATTTTCGCAGTGTACGTTTCAGTATATCGGTTACATGCAGGCCCGATAAGTTTTGTTTTAAATATACATTTAGGCCAGATGTCACACATATGCACACTCCAAGCTCGGGAATGTTTCACAAAAGCAGCCTTAAACCTTGCTCGTCTTAGTTTCTTGTTGGCCAAGTGGGCGTAATTACTGATATCGGTATGTCTACCTCACCTTTGTTGTTTGATTTACTAGCAAGTAGCAAGAGCGAGCAGCAGTATCAAATATATACAGAAGAACAGGCCCCCTTTTGTGGTCACGGGACCAGGGAGTCCACCAATTTTCTGGAGGCAGTTTTGGGCTTGTGGCCAGGGAGCGGTGGTTTGGGATGCCGCCAGTGCTGCGAGACTGCCAGTGCAGTAGCTGCATTTGTTTGGAAACAGGATGGGGGGCACTGGCCCCCAAACCAGCGACTTGGGAACTGCTAAGCCAGTTTTGGGTCCCGACGTCGGCTCTGCACCGAGTGGCCTGGGGCAGGTCACTTGTTTCACCATGCCAGTTTATGGCCATATTAGGGCGCAGTGCTGACGGGAATTACCTGGGTGCTCCATTCGGTGGTTCCTGAGATGGAGCATGTTGCGCAGTATCAGTGGAGCAGTGGCAGTTGTGTAGGATTAATAGGAATGTGCACCCCTCAGTGCCAGCAATGGGGTCTGGGAAGGACCTGGTGTGACAGGGTATGCTCAAGCGCAGTTTCTGGTGATTCACAGCCCACATTATCCTCAGGGGGTATTCAAGCTTCATGCAGGGGGCATTGTTCATGGGTGGATCCTTCAGCGGTGCCTTGGTGAATAACTTGCGCAGTGGGTTGGGTTTGTGGTGCCTTCTCTGTGAGTTGGGATGTTCTGTTAAACCTCGGTGTCTAGTTTGGCGCCTGGGTGGCATGCGCCGTGAGAAGTTGTTTCGTATTATTACATTGAGCGAAGATTTCGCTGCTTGGCCAACTAGGTCCTTTGGCCTTCAGGAGTTATGCATGTGTCCCTTCTCAATGTCTTATTGATGAATGTGCTACTGAGGAAAAAGGGTAAAAGGGTTGTCGGTTCTGGCCGGGGCTCGGCAAGTATGGTTTCATCTTCCTCCCCTATTACTTTTGCAGCATCGGCCATGAAGCCGATTATACTTCACAGGGCACTGCTCACACCAAAGTTGGCCTAAGGTCATACAATGAAAGAAAGAAAATCCCTTGGGGTAAATCCTATTTGAGATAGAGCTCAATGTTCACACATCACACACGCATGTATGCTTCATATCCACACCTACTTCCATTAGACCATGTCTAATAGGGAAAGCAACATATACACAAAAATAATTAAAAAATATATATATATCACATATATTTATTGTTTATTTGTATACAAAATATTATAATTAAAAAACACAATAATTCATACAGTTCATAACACCAAAGCAGTTTAAAAAAAAGTTAAAAACACATTAAAAATCAATCTCTATAGGCATGAAAACAACAAGAGTGAACCCCAAACAGCTAGACAGAAAAACTGGTCTTAACATTCTACACCTCCGTCAAACCAAAGTGTTACAAGCCTGGATATATGCCATCTACAATTAGCCTTCTTGCCCTAGTGCTAGGAGACAGGATTGAGTATCAAAATGTAGCATTGACGCGTTTCAATGGTTTTTTGTCTTATTAGTCCATCTTTATCAAGACCTCTATTTTGTGCACTCTTTCTTATGTTGAAGGTTTTCATGCAATCAGCTGCTTAAATGGGTAAAGTCTAACCGTTAGCACCCTTTTCCCATCTGTTCATTAGAGGGGAGTGCGGTCATCGAACGCTTATAAAAACAGCCTTGGTATGAGTACTTATGATTAAATATTCCTGAAGCCTCAGTGGGGAATATCCAATCTTGTGTAGAAGATAGCTCATTCCTGTTTAAGAGAGTCTTATGATTAAGAATAATTGTTATGCGGATGCCTCGATGGAGAATATCCAATCTTTTATGGATGATAGCTCAATCCTATTTGAAGGAGTCTATCTGGGGTCGACAGCATATGTTTGTCATATATTCAGGATATATACTCTGGATACAGCCGGCTTATGTTTTAATTGTTCCTTTCAGCAGAATAATTTTTTTCTCAGAGGGCTCTTTTTGATTGGGGTCCAAAACAACATTAATATCGCCTCTCTAAGGTCGACCGTCCGTGCCCTCGGGTAAAACGTCAGAGATAGACTCCTTCAAATAGGATTGAGCTATCCTCCATAAAAGATTGGATATTCTCCATCGAGGCATCCGAATAACAATTATTCTTAATCATAAGACTCTCTTAAACAGGAGTGAGCTATCTTCTACACAAGATTGGATACTCCCCACTGAGGCTTCGGGAATATTTAATCATATTACTCATTGCAAGGCTGTTTATATAAGCGTTCGATGACCGCACTACCCTCTAATGAATAGATGGAAAAAGGATGCTAACGGTTAGACTTTAGCCATTTAAGCAGGTGATTGTATGAAAACCTTCAACATAAGAAAGAGTGCACAAAATAGAGGTCTTGATAAAGATGGAATAATAAGACAAAAAACCATCGAAACGGGTCAACGCTACATTTGGATGCACAATCCCGTCTCCTAGCATTGGGGCAAGAAGGCTAATTGTAGATGGCATATCCCCAAGCTTGTAACACTGTGGTTTGACGGAGGTGTAGAATGTTAAGACCAATTTTTCTGTCTAGCTGTTCGGGGTTCACTCTTGTTGTTTTCATGCCTATAGAGATTGATTTTTTTAATGTGTTTATAACTTTAAAAAAAAAAAACTGTTTTGGGTTATGAACTGTATGAATTATTGTGTTTTTTTATTATAATATTTTGTATACAAACAAACAATAAATATATGTGATACATCTTTTTTTAAATTCTTTTTGTGTATATGTTGCTTTCCCTATTCCACATGGTCTAATGGAAGTAGGTGTGGATATGAAGCATAGATATGTGTATGATGTGTGAACATTGAGGTCTATCTCAAATAGGATTTACCCCAAGAGATTTTCTTTCTTTCACTGTATAAGTGCCCTAGTCCCTTGCTGGTGCTGAGGGGCCCCTCTTATCTCTAAACGCTAAGATCATACAAAGCACAGGATGAGGGTGCATTGTCAGTCATATATGGCGATTTTTGAGTAATATGCCAGAGGTAGCGATTATGACATCACAGGCCTGATCAGTGATAACAACATAGTTCATCTATTGTCCAAATATAGACAATAGTTACGGACAGGCTCTGTTTTGCAAAATAAAGTATTTTCTCTCCGCATGTGCATCTTTCGCAGTACAACGAGGTCAGTTTTGTCTCCAACGCGGGGATTGTGCGCCGCTATTCCGTTTCCAAAGGGCTCGTGCTTTCTGCTTTCGTCACCCTGCTTACGTGCAGGTGACCTGTCGCGCTGTTGTGGTAGTTGATTGGTGTAATGATCCCAATTGCGGCTGAGCTTGCTACTCATTGAAGGGTGTCAGAACTCTAAGCTTGTTATACGTTTGGCTTACCGGTTCTTGCACGGGAACAGAGATGCTAGGTCCAAAATCCCCTTTAGCAATGCCAGGAGGTCTTTTAACAGAACCTCCCAATCATTACTTTGGGGGAAGTGGGAATTGGATAAAATAACAAACAAAGAAGAGACTGGTCCAGAATTGGCTCCTTCCGTCAGCTTCTCGCGGACGTTCTCTCTTCTTTCAATGGAACCTGTAAATAATACACCGTTAAGAAACTAACCAACTCTACTCTCTTCCTAAATCTGCTCTAATGATATGTGTCTCTTTTTCTCACCCACCCTGGCTATACTGGACGTTGCTTATCTTCTGTTCTTTAGTTGTAGCACTATCTTTCTCCTCTGGTTAGTTGTTACTATTTAAATAAATAACAATTAATTCTTCATCTCTCTTTACCTACTCTAATCTTAGTAATTTTAATATATAATAAGTGCACTTACTTCACTAACTAGAAGAGTATCCTCTAATATGGATTCTGTTATCTTGCTGTGCTTTCTTATGCTGTCTGATATCTGCGACCACTTCTTTTAACTTTGTGCTTTTTATCTCTGACAGGTTGAGAGTGTAGTCACCTTATCGACAGTCTCTGGTAAGTATTTACATTTATACACTGCTTTAAACTATTAACATTCAGAACTTAATTTCCAATTGTCTGCTGATATTTTCTCTTAATTGTCTTTGTCTTTAGGGTTTGCATAGTCCAACGAATTAACTCAAGACTCAGGTAAGTTTCTTTTTAAATCGTGTCACAATTCAATACTTGAGATTACACTTAGCTCAATCTTCCGAAGTTCAGCTCTGCTGCACAAGTGCTGCTCATACTGGTCTTCTCTTAACGCTAACTGAAGGCTCCGAAACTCTTCTCCACAGCAGGGCGGCGTCAGAACTCTTCGGCTTCTGACAGAGTCTCAGAACACAACACTGCTGTTTCTTTCGACTCACGCTTGGATTAACGCGCCGAGTCTTCTTCACAATAACGCGCCACTAAGGTTAACTTGATAAAGAAATACGAGTTGACTAATAATAACTAAGGAAAGTCTTTTACTCAAAGAGTACTTCCAGGAACGTCTTCACAGGCTACGGGCTAAGGTGAAGTGCGCAGTTAGCAGAGCGCTCGCGCATCACGTAGCCTTCTCCACAGCTGCGTACTGGAGTCTAGACCGCCAACCCATTCCGTGACTTGGGCACTTGGGCGGCCATCTTGGTTCTCCTGAGCCTCACCCAATCGGACCAAGTATAAGCACTATGGACCCCTTTGCGTGCCTTGGCCGACTGTAAGCTGCAAAGTGCATGAGCTGATGTTAGGGTCCTGACAGTACCCCCCAACAAGGCAGGTTCTCTCTCTCTGGGCTTCTTGGGATTCCGTTGATGAAAAGACTTGATCAATCTAGGAGCATGTACATCCTCACTTAGCTCCCAAGATCGCTCCTCAGGACCATAACCCTTCCAGTCTATTAAATAGTATAATTTTCCTCTGGATCTTTTGGAATCCAAGATTTCTTTTACTTCGAACTCTGTTCCTGTTTCTAACTGGATTGGTTTTGGGGGTGATTGGATTCTCAAATCTTTGGAGGTTTTCTTCAACAGAGAAACATGAAAAACTGGATGGATCTTTAACTTAGTGGGTAACTTCAATCGATAGGTGACCTGATTGACCTTTTCTTCCACTGGATATGGACAAATAAAACGGGGTTGACATTTTCGGTTTCCTTTTAATCTTAAGTTTTTGGTGTTTAGCCAAACTCGATCTCCTGTAGTCAAGGTAGGCCCTTCTCTTCTTTTTCGATCTGCGTAGTTCTTGTACTTTTCCTTAGCTGTCTTGAGATTGTCTCCTGCCCTTTGCTGGATCTGGCGTAAATGTGAAACTACCTCTTTAACTGCGGCGACTGAAATATCAGTTTGTCGAATGGTAGCATTCGGGTGTCTGCCATAATTTAAGTAAAAGGGGGAATAACCTGTTGAACTATTTTTTGCATTATTGTGAGCAAATTCCGCGGCCCACAGATAATCCGACCAATCACCCTCTTCCTTCAAAAGAATTAGTCGCAGATATTGTTCTAATTCTTGATTAACTCTCTCTGTCTGCCCATCAGTCTCGGGGTGATAGCTAGTGGAAAATCTAACCTCTGTACCTAATCCTTCCATAAAGGCCCTCCAGAAATGCGACACAAACTGAGAAACTCTGTCTGATATCACGATCTTGGGTATTCCATGTATCTTGACTATCTGGGAACTGAAAAGAGTTGCTAATTGTTTGGCAGTAGGAACCCCTTTTAATGCTGTAAAATGTGCCATTTTAGAAAAGGCATCCACTATTACCAGGATGGTATCATAGCCCTGACTGTTGGGTAAATCTGTGATAAGGTCTAGAGTTACTGTGTGCCATGGGTAAGGAGGTGTGGGTAAGGGCTGCAACAGACCCATCGGGGCCTGCCGTTCTGACTTCCCCTGAGCGCAGATCTCACATGACTTAACATACTTCTCAATATCCGAAGTCATCCTGGGCCACCAGTAATGTCTCTTAATCAACTCCTCGGTTTTGGCTTCTCCTTTATGCCCAGCCATCCTGTCATCATGGGATTCGCGCATCACTTGTTGTTGTAACTCCGTGGTGGGAATGTACAAGGCATCTTGGTAATAGGGCAGTTGCTCGATGATCTTCCTATTCGAATCTTCTTTCACCCAATCCTGCATCTCTTCCGGACTCAAGACTTCAGCGATATCTTTTTCCAAGCTGATTGAGGTCGTGGCTCCAATAATTCTTGCACTTGGAATGATTGGTTGATTCTCTGTGAAAGTTTTCTGAGCTTCCGTATCTATTCGGGATAATGCATCCACCTTCCCATTCTGAGCTCCCGGACAATACGTGATCACGAAGTTGTAGTCTGAAAAATACAAGGACCATCTCAATTGCCTGGGTGTAAGGGTCCTGGCCGTCTTTAAGAACTTTAAATTACGATGATCCATGAAAACTGTCACTTGATGTTGGGCTCCCATCAAATAATGTCGCCATTCTTTAAAGGCATCTTTAATAGCCAATAACTCTTTCTCCGTGATGGTGTAGTTGACCTCCGACTGGGTCCGTTTCCAGGATCGGTAAGCAACCGGATGTAATTGGCCTGTGGTTTTATGTCCCTGGGATAATACTCCACCCACGGCTTGGTCCAACGCATCTGTCTGAACATAGAAAGGTTCAGTAGGGTCTGCGTGTAGCAGAACTGGCGCCGTGGTGAAATCTTTTTTCAAAGCCTGAAAGGCTTCCTTCGACTCTTTTGACCACTCGAACTTGATTCCTTTTTTCAACAGCTTAGTAAGAGGAAGGATCTTTCTAGAGAATTCATGAATAAATCTCCGATATAAAATAGTAAATCAAATGAAACTTTGGACTTCTTTTACACTCGTTGGAGATTCCCAGTTTGTAACTGCTTCCACTTTCCGCTGGTCCATCAGTATTCCGGTTGTCGAAATAAGGAATCCTAAGAACTCTACTTGCGAAACGTCGAAAGCGCATTTTTCCAATTTCACGAACAACTTATTCTCTTGCAGCTTCTTCAAAACTCCTTTCACTTGTTCGTGATTTTTTGTGACGTCAGGTGAGTATATTAAAATGTCATCAATGTACACGATTGCGCATTGGTCAATAAAGTCTTTCAAGATTTCATTGATGAAGTGCTGAAAAGCGGCTGGAGCATTGCACAATGCCGTCTTCCACTCGTTCCCCTCGCGCATTCGAACTAGATGGTTCGCGCCTCTCAGATCCAATTTATTGTAGACTTGGGCTCCTTTAACTTGATCCAGGAGCACCGAAATCAATGGCAAGGGATACCGGTTCTTTTTAGTGATCTTGTTGATGGCCCTGTAGTCAATACACATCCGTAAGTCTCCCTCCTTTTTGGGCACAAAAAATAACGGAGATGAGACTGGGGACTGAGCGGGCTGAATAAACCCGTTGGCCAAATATTTATCCAGATACTCTTTCAAGTGGTGATGCTCCTTCTCCGTCAAGGCATAGACACGACTACAGGGCAGGTTCGAACCTGGTTCCAACTCTATCTTACAGTCATAGACCCGGGGTCGAGGTAGTTGATCAGCTTCCACCTCATTAAACACTTCTTTGAACTCCTTATACACTTCAGGAATATCCTGGACGTTTATTACACACATGCAATGCCCAGTTGAACACAGAGACAAGGCTGGATTGCTCTCCAAGGATTTCTCTTTAGTACCAAAACAATTTTCATGGCAATAACTTGAGTCCATTACAATGGTTCTAGAGCTCCAGTCGATCGTGGGATTGTGTTCGGTAAACCACGGGAGACCAAGAATTAGCTGAAACTGTGGAGCATCAATTAAGTTGAATTGAATTCTTTCTTTATGCCCATCACTTGAAATCAGTTGCATTAGTTCCGTGTGGCTCACTATTGGCCCTGACGAGAGGTTCGTTCCATCCACAGCCCGGACGGGCTCGCTCCTAATCTTCTTGATGGCTAGAATGCCCACCTTGGCCGCAAACCTTAAGTCGCAGAAATTATCAGTGGCCACTGAATCTATCATGACCGATACATCTGTCAGAATCGTCTGCCTGAACCTCACTTCCATGGACAGATTCAAATGTGGAGCCGCCGATTGCAGGGTGTTCGCTATCTGATGTTCTGTTGGAGTCTTTTCTGAGATCGCACCCACCTGTTCAACTCCGTCCACAGGTGGTGCTGCTAGTTTTCCTTTGGCTTGAAGGTGTTCTTGGGTTTCTTCGGGCAGTTTCGAACAAAATGCCCATTGGATCCGCAATACATACACAAGTTACTGGCTCTCCTCTTGTCCTTCTCTTCCTTGGATAGAGGTCCTCTTATTGTTACAATCTGCATTGGTTCTGATCCGGATTGGGTGTCTGAACTTCTTGAGCCTTCGGATCGAGCTCTATCAAACCTGGGGGTTATCATTCTAAAGTCTTTTTTCTTCTCTCCTCTCCTTTCTCCTTGGCGGAAATCAATCTCTAAGACCAAGTCTATGAGGGCTGAAATCTCTGTTGGTCGATTTGGAATCTGGGTCAATTTATCCTTTAATTCGTCTCTTAAACCGCGGTAAAAAACTGCAGCTCTCTTGCTTTCTGGCCAGTCAGTTTCCACCACCAGCTTGTTGAACTGGGCCAGATGGCAATCAAATCTCGATTCCCTTGTCGCAGGTCGAGTAGTTCATTATCCACCACCTGGGATATCCTCCGTCTGTCAAATATTCGAAGGAATTCTTGTTTAAATTCGTCAAAGTTTCTCAATAAAGGATCATCCCGGGTGACTAGGGGCATAGACCATGAAGCTGCATCCCCGCTCAGATATGAGAGTATGATAGCCACTTTGGACTGCGCATCAGGGAATATCGAAGGGCGGCACATAAAGTGTAAGGAGCATTGCGAGAGAAATATTTGCGCCTTCCGCGGATCTCCGTTAAATCTTTCCGGGGCTGACAATGGTATAACAGGGGATAGAGAATGAATGACCTGTGTGGTTGATCTATTTGCGGCTTCTAATACAGGATTCATCACCTCCCTCTCTAGACTACTAGGCTGTCTTAATCTTAGTGCTAGTTCTGCAGTTTCTTTCTTAGCGCTGACTATCTCTTGTCTAAGGGTACGATTTTCTTCTCTGACTGCTCCTAATTCTTTATGTATGGCATCTAGAATGGTTCCTAAGGATTGTACATCAATTCCTTCCGCCATCTCTGTTCAGGTGCGAAGGCAACTTGGGCACTTCACTCTGTCAGAACTCTAAGCTTGTTATACTTTTGGCTTACCGGTTCTTGCACGGGAACAGAGATGCTAGGTCCCAAATCCCCTTTAGCAATGCCAGGAGGTCTTTTAACAGAACCTCCCAATCATTACCTTGGGGGACGGGGGAATTGGATAAAATAACAAACAAAGAAGAGACTGGTCCAGAATTGACTCCTATCGTCAGCTTCTCGCGGACGTTCTCTCTTCTTTCAATGGGACCTGTAAATAATACACCATTAAGAAACTAACCAACTCTACTCTCTTCCTAAATCTGCTCTAATGATATATGTCTCTTTTTCTCACCCACCCTGGCTATACTGGACGTTGCTTCTCTTCTGTTCTTTAGTTGTAGCACTATCTTCCTCCTCTGGTTAGTTGTTACTATTGAAATAAATAACAATTAATACTTCATCTCTCTTTACCTACTCTAATCTTAGTAATTTTAATATATAGTAAGTGCACTTACTTCACTAACTAGAAGAGTATCCTCTAATATGGATTCTGTTATCTCGCTGTGCTTTCTTATGCTGTCTGATATCTGCGACCACTTCTTTTAACTCTGTGCTTTTTATCTCTGACAGGTTGCGAGTGTAGTCACCTTATCGACAGTCTCTGGTAAGTATTTACATTTATACACTGCTTTAAACTATTAACATTCAGAATTTAATTTCCAATTGTCTACTGATATTTTCCAATTGTCTTTGTCTTTAGGGTTTGCATAGTTCAATGAATTAACTCAAGACTCAGGTAAGTTTCTTTTTAAATCGTGTCACAATTCAATACTTGAGTTTACACTTAGCTCAATCTTCCGAAGTTCAGCTCTGCTGCACAAGCGCTCCTCATACTGGTCTTCTCTTAACGCTAACTGGAGGCTCCGAAACTCTTCTCTACAGCAGGGCGGCGTCAGAACTCTTCGGCTTCTGACACAGTCTCAGAACACAACACTGCCGTTTCTTTCGACTCGCGCTTGGATTAACGCGCCGAGTCTTCTTCAAAATAACGCACCACTAAGGTTAACTTGATAAAGAAATACGAGTTGACTAATAATAACTAAGGAAAGTCTTTTACTCAAAGAGTACTTCCAGGAACGTCTTCACAGGCTACGGGCTAAGGTGAAGTGCGCAGTTAGCAGAGCGCTCGCGCATCACCTAGCCTTCTCCACAGCTGCGTACTGGAGTCTAGACCGCCAACCCATTCCATGACTTGGGCACTTGGGCGGTTGGGCGGCCATCTTGGTTCTCCTGAGCCTCACCCAATCGGACCAAGTATAAGCACTATGGACCCCTTGGCGTGCCTTGGCCGATTGTAAGCTGCAAAGTGCATGAGCTGATGTTAGGGTCCTGACAAAGGGAGACACTTAATCCAATGTTCAACAAGTTAAGGTGATAGTCCCACCAGTGCAGAATGGGTGCATTTTCAATATGCTATACAGCTAAGCCAGAATTGTGGCTTCAGTTACCTAGTATTCAGTTATCTTATGCCACTAACAAGCATTTTTAAAGCCAATGATTTGATTTGATTTGTAGATTTATAAAGCGCACGATTGCCCATGGGCGTCTTGGCGCTAGGTGAATGTAGGAGACCAGATAGCTGCCAAGTTTTACGTTTCTAACCAGCAATGAACAGGCAAGTTTTTATCTCTTTCCGAAATGAAAGTAGCGAGGGGCTGTTTTTGATTGCAGGTGGGAGCAGATTTCATGTCTTAGCTGCATACAGCAGAAAGCTTCTCCCCCCCACCTGACCTACTTTACATCTTGGCACCTGGATCAATTTTAGATGACTAGATCTCAAGGTCCTGGATGGCTCGTACCATTTCAGCGGAGTTTTCAGAAACTGCGAACCCATCCCGTCGAGGTCTTTGTAAGCCAGACACAAGGATTTGAATTTTATTCTTTTTTCAATTGGAAGCCAATGTAGGGATCTCAGTCCGTGTGCTACTGGCTCGTATCTGGGGATGTCCAGCACCAGCCTGGCTGCTGCGTTTTTCAGGCGCTGTAGTTTTGCCAGTTGCTGGACCTGGATCCCAGCATATAGAGCGTTTCTATAGTCCAGTCTTGATAGGGCCAGCATTGTTACCACTGTTTTGCAGGACTCATGGGGAATGAAAGGCAGGAGGCAATGGTACTGGCGTGTTGTACGTGCACTGTGGTTTTGTAGTATATATGTATGTTTTGTAGGTAATGTCAGAAGCCACAAATTAACAGTCTGCCTTTGACACTGGTTACCAGCCGAATGGTGGGAAAGGATAATCTTACACTTACTCAGGAAATTTCTATGCAAAGAGATGCACTGCGAAATACTGAGACTGCATTGTGCAATTGGCTATGAGGGCCTTCATGGGGAACACCTGCGGGCACCATATATAATTAGGTACCATGTACACTGGGTGGGCTTTCCTCTGCAGCCAAGGGCAGGTATCAGGTCACTCCAGTCAAGACACATTGACCCGCGCTTTAACCAGGGCAGCGGGCGGTGGTAGTTGCCATCTAACAAGTGTGCTGTGGCGCAGAGAAATTTGGTAAACACAGCGTTAGAGCCAAATGGCGACAGGGTATTATAGAACTATTGGTGTCCCAATATTCAGGAAAGGGCATGTTTTGCACAGAATGTTCGCCCTGATTCCTACACACTTGTCTGCTCCCTGATTATCCTTCTATGGGCTAGAACCCGAGACTGGAAGGGGCATCTTCTGCCACCAGTGTCCCAAATTCATTGATAGTCAATGCTGGGATAGATGTACTTTGAAGGGCATGTTTACTTCTTGGCCTGTCCCAAATTTTGGGGTCAAACTGGGTTAGATTATCAAGTCCACAGTCCTCAGGAATCACTCAGCATTCCTTCAATCCAAATACGGGCAGTTAGAGATACATCAGCGAGTGGGTAACATACACCGGTTATTACTGTCAGCATGCCCCGGGGCACGCACACTTCACAAAAATGCAGAGCTGCAACCAGTAGGGTATCAAATGGCAAAAACTAGTAAATACGTTGAATATATGTCTTTCTGGCCTTACAGCTGTGTGGAGCCGGTCTCATCGACGGGTACGCCCAGGTGAAATTTGTATGCGTCTTAAGGTTCTCATGACCAATACTGTTTGTGGTAGCACAAAAAGCTGATGGTTTAAGGTCATCCTGTGCTGCCATCCCAGGAAATAGTGAAACAAGGTGTCAAGCACAAAAGACTATGTAATAGAGCATTTGGCACGTCCAGTGTTCAACAAAACAAATTTAGATTCAGCAGGGCAGGTTATTTTCCACCCCTGGGGCTGCTCGGTGTGGGCAGGTGAAGCCCCCCGCTCCCCTATTCGTGAATATGCTAGGGTGGGGGTAAGTAGGACTTAGTCAATCCTTAATGTTAGGCACCATATGACCGGCAGTGTTCACTGTTTAAAATCAGACATCCTCTGAGCCGGTATGCCTTGGGGGTTTCGCCACAGAGGGAGCTGAGCTGGCGATCCCCATAAGGAATAAGGGATGCCGGGCAAGGGCAGGAGGGCCCCCCTTGCTCATTGTCACATACTTCTAGTTATTGACACTCAGGTGCGTCATGATTTAGAAAGCTAAAGGACTGTGCAAATGCTAAATTATAATCCTTCTTGCCCTAATAGCCTAAAGTAGGCAGGCGGGTGTGGGAGCAGTCAGCTAACAAGTGCGCTGCTGTCCCTTAGATGTGGAGCATAGGTGTGCTGGACACACAGTGCTAGTTGGACGGCAGCTAGGTGAGACCAGCAAATTTAGAGGGCTATGTGAGCCATATTGTCTGAATCCGCCCCGCCCAGAGCTGGCACGGGCTGTGTCATGTAAAGCAGTGGAACTTTCCCATTTGAGGATTAGTTCTTAGCACAAGTTCACAGGCCAGAAGGGCTTTTGGTTTCATGAGACACTAGCAGATCCTGTCTAACGTCAAGGGCTATTGGGATATAGATGGGGTTCATCTATCACCAGTAGGGAGGGATCCCTTCCCTTGGATTGGCAGGAGGCCTGTAAATGAGAAGTTGCAGGTGGGAAAGGAGCTGTTTTGGTGGGGGGCCCTGTCGGCGACGGTGGCCTCCACCAGAGCTGTGGCGGAGTTACAGGGCGATCTGGAAGCAAATGGGTACAGAAGGGTACCTCTGCACGGCATATAGGGGTGTCAGAGTCAAAGCCCAAGAGCCTCATGGGAGGTTACTGGAAACCGTGTTGGCGCCCCGTTAGTCTTTCGAGCGGTTGTGGGCCTGAACAACCGGGGGCTTGCCTTGCTACGCTCGCCCTGAAAGGGGCGTGAGTAATAAGGGACCTGGTGTCACGTGATCCGGGAGAAGGATCACCAGAAGGGACAGCACAGATGGGGTTCCCCCAGTGCTGCTCGGCTCGTCAGGTGGGCAGGCGGCACAGATGGTTGCCTGCCCTTGGATCGCCCGTAAGATGACCCACCATATTACGTAACGTTGTATGTAATAAACCTGCAGCAGTTTTCCCAAAACTAAATCTGTCTGGTGTGTACTTATTTGCATGCATGCTATGTGCTTGGGGGGTGGGCAGTATTGCCAGGATGCTGCTATGCGGCTGCCTGAGGCCACCACAGGAGGCCACTCAAGAGGGCAGCCCTCTAGTGGCATCAGGTACCCCCCGAAGGGGCAGGGACGCTCATGGAGTCCCCTTTCTTGGACGCAGGCATTGCCGCGTCATGTCAGGTGCACGAGGCAGGGTGAGGGGTATATAGGTCCCCTTCACCACGCTGATGACCTCTTTGTCGCACCGGACACGCCACGACCGCTGCCTCACTGGACACGTCGTCTCCCACCCTCCCGCTTGCCCGGCGTGGCTGGTGGCAGGAAGTATGGTGAGAATGTTGCAATGTTGTATTTTTTTCATTCCAGGCGGAGTTACAGGCGGAGTTACAAGGCATTCTGGAAACAAATGGGTACAGAAGGGTACCTCTTCACAGCACATAGGGGTGCCAGAGCCAAAGCCCAGGAGCCTCATGGGAGGTTCTTGGAAACCGTGTCGGCACCCCGTTAGTCCTTCGGGCGGTTGTGGGCCTGAACAACCGGGGGCTTGCCTTGCTACGCTCCACCCTAAAAGGGGCGTGAGTAATAAGGGACCAGGTGTCACGTGATCCGGGAAGAGGATCACCAGAAGGGGCAGCACAGATGAGGTTCGCTCCGAGCTGCTCGGCTTATCAGGCGGGCAGGTGGCACAGATGGTTGCCTGCCCTTGGATCGCCCGTAAGATAACCCACCATATTACATAACGTTGTATGTAATAAACCTGCAGCAGTTTTCCCAAAACTAAATCTGTATGGTGTGTACTTATTTGCATGCATGCTATGTGCTTGGGGGGTGGGGAGTATTGCCATGATGGTGCTATAGTCCAAATGCACGCTCTACACTGTGGCATGTGCTTATATGTGTCCTGTTGTGTGAGCGATACCGGTACTGCCAATGGTGTCATGAGCAATGGCATCAGAGGATATCCATTAATCTACAGTGCTTGAACTCATGTAAAATCATTGAGACGCCCATGTCCATGTGTAAAGATGATGCTTCGTTCATAGTAGGTGGGCGCTGTCACTTCGCTGTCAAGGTTCGAATTTAGGCATGTGTATTACTGCATATGTTTTTAACGCATGCAAGTTTACTTCTTGCTGTTTTAGCACAGAGGCTAAAATCATGTGTTATAACCACATACTCCATTTTTGGATCACTTACAATGTGATCTTACTTGTTTGCAACACAGCCCAAGCCCTTTCCTAAAAGAGAAGCGAGGCCCTAACTGCTAAGCACAGATGTGATAACAAATAGTAGCTTGCTACTCTGAGAGCAAGAAAGTAACGATTCTAGTTCTCTGACGTGTCTCCTGAGCACCATGACGTACATCCTTTGTTTGGTATTTGTAGAGACTCAAGCTGCATCTCCAGTGTTCCTCCCAAAAATACACATTAGATATGGGATAAAGTATCCTCTGCTGTACATAATAATGATATTGCAAGTCACCTGAGGCCATATCCAAGAACGAAGCCGACGTCGTGAAAATCCAACGTGATATGCAACATCCTTTTATTGTATGCCAGATGGTACCATATTCCCTATCTTAGATGACACCACAAACTGCTTAAATCTTTGCTGCCTTGATAATTCACGTTCATTATAGACAAAATAAGAAAAAAAGAGGAGAAAAGCCGAATCGAACTTAGAATTTAACACACCAAAAACAGTAATTTTTGTAGAAAGATGTTAGAATCAATTTAATGTAAGTTGGGTTAAAATGGTATGGCTCCGGCTGTACAGAAACATGCAGAGATTCTATCATTCCTGTTATAAGATATACCCTAGTAAAAAATGAACTTCTTCCCATAAAAATCCTTTTTCTGCTGATCACGTTTTCCTTTTAGAGAAATAAATGAGAAGAAGGAAAAACCATTTCTCGTTTTTGTGCTCTGTGACCTGCCATGCATTTGAGGTCAGAACTCAACTGTGATAATTTATTACAGTTGAGCTGCTACATCACTTCTTTATTACAGGTGACTAGAGAAGTCAGAACTAGCCTGAAATAAGGAAATTAGAGCCCGGTTTTTATAAAGGCATTGTAGGCTCCCATATATTAAAATCTGATTTATCCAAACAATGGAGACTTTACCTACAAGATCACCAGAAACAAAATTATCTGCATATTCATTCGAAACATTTTGTCTTTTTTTAAGAGATCTTCAAAATCTATCTTGTACATTAAATTACAGCCAACTTTCAGATGCAAAAAATGCCCACTCTCTCCGACCTCCAACCCGCCAATCTCCATCTATTAAACATCAAGCATTAGCTTGAATAGTAAAATAACAAAACAAGCAGCAAGACATCGTTTTCAAGAGTACAAAAAATAAAATAATGTATGCTTGCAAATAAGGGCATGTTTACTTTGAAGGGCATGTTTACTTCTTGGCCTGTCCCAAATTTTGGGGTCAAACTGGGTTAGATTATCAAGTCCACAGTCCTCAGGAATCACTCAGCATTCCTTCAATCCAAATACGGGCAGTTAGCGATACATCAGCGAGTGGGTAACATACACCGGTTATTACTGTCAGCACGCACACTTCACAAAAATACAGAGCTGCAACCAGTAGGGTATCAAATGGCAAAAACTAGTAAATAAGTTGAAAATATGTCTTTCTGGCCTTACAGCTGTGTGGGGCTGGTCTCATCAACGGGTACGCCCAGGTGAAATTTGTATGCGTCTTAAGGTTCTCATGACCAGTACTGTTTGTGGTAGCACAAAAAGCTGATTGTTTAAGGTCATCCTGTGCTGACATCCCAGGAAATGGTGAAACAATGTGTCAAGCACAAAAGACTATGTAATAGAGCATTTGGCACGTCCAGTGTTCAACAAAAAAATTTAGATTCAGCAGGGCAGATTATTTTCCACCCCTGGGGCTGCTCGGTGTGGGCAGGTGAAGCCCCCTGCTCCCCTATTCGTGCATATGCTAGGGTGGAGGTAAGTAGGACTTAGTCAATCCTTAATGTTAGGCACCATATGACAGACAGTGTTCACTGTTTAAAATCAGACATCCTCTGAGCCGGTATGCCTTGGGGGTTTCGCCACAGAGGGAGCTGAGCTGGCGATCCCCATAAGGAATAAGGGATGCCGGGCAAGGGCAGGGGGGCCCCCCTTGCTCATTGTCACATACTTCTAGTTATGGACACTCAGGTGCATCATGATTTAGAAAGCTAAAGGACTGTGCAAATGCTAAATTATAATCCTTCTCGCTCTAATAGCCTAAAGTAGGCAGGCGGGTGTGGGCGCAGTCAGCTAACAAGTGGGCTGCTGTCCCTTAGATGTGGGGCACAGGTGTGCCGGACACACAGTGCTAGTTGGACGGCAGCTAGGTGAGACCAGCAAATTTAGAGGGCTATGTGAGCCATATTGTCTGAATCCGCCCCACCCAGAGCTGGCACAGGGCTGTGTCATGTGAAGCAGTGGAACTTTCCCATTTGAGGATTAGTTTTTAGCACAAGTTCACAGGCCAGAAGGGCTTTTGGTTTCATGAGACACTAGCGGATCCTGTCTAACGTCAAGGGCTATTGGGATATAGATGGGGTTCATCTATCACCAGTAGGGAGGGATCCCTTCCCTTGGATTGGCAGGAGGCCTGTAAATGAGAAGTTGCAGGTGGGAAAGGAGCTGTTTTGGTGAGGGGCCCTGTCGGCGACGGTGGCCTCCACCAGAGCTGTGGCGGAGTTACAGGGCGATCTGGAAGCAAATGGGTACAGAAGGGTACCTCTGCACGGCACATAGGGGTGTCAGAGTCAAAGCCCAAGAGCCTCATGGAAGGTTACTGGAAACCGTGTTGGTGCCCCATTAGTCCTTCGAGCGGTTGTGGGCCTGAACAACCGGGGGCTTGCCTTGCTACGCTCCGCCCTGAAAGGGGCGTGAGTAATAAGGGACCAGGTGTCACGTGATCCGGGAGAAGGATCACCAGAAGGGACAGCACAGATGGGGTTCGCTGTCAGGTGGGCGGCACAGATGGTTGCCTGGCCTTGGATCGCCCGTAAGATGACCCACCATATTACTTAACGTTGTATGTAATAAACCTGCAGCAGTTTCCCCAAAACTAAATATGTCTGGTGTGTACTTATTTGCATGCATGCTATGTGCTTGGGGGGTGGGCAGTATTGCCATGATGGTGCTATGCGGCTGCCTGAGGCCACCACAGGAGGCCACTCAAGAGGGCAGCCCTCTAGTGGCATCAGGTACCCCCCCTGAAGGGGCAGGAACGCTCGTGGAGTCCCCTTCCTGGGCGCGGGCATTGCCGCGTCATGTCAGGTGCACGAGGCGGGGTGAGGGGTATATAGGTCCCCCTCACCAAGCTGACAACCTCTTTGTCGTACCGGACACGCCACAACTGCTGCCTCACTGGACACGTCGTCTCCCACCCTCCCGCTTATCCGGCGTGGCTGGTGGCAGGAAGTATGGTGAGAATGTTGAAATGTTGTATTTTTTTCATTCCAGGCGGAGTTACAGGGCGATCTGGAAGCAAATGGGTACAGAAGGGTACCTCTTCACAGCACATAGGGGTGCCAGAGCCAAAGCCCAGGAGCCTCATGGGAGGTTCTTGGAAACCGTGTCGGCACCCCGTTAGTCCTTCGGGCGGTTGTGGGCCTGAACAACCGGGGGCTTGCCTTGCTACGCTCCACCCTGAAAGGGGCGTGAGTAATAAGGGACCTGGTGTCACGTGATCCGGGAAGAGGATCACCAGAAGGGGCAGCACAGATGGGGTTCGCCCCCGAGCTGCTCGGCTCATCAGGCGGGCAGGTGGCACAGATGGTTGCCTGCCCTTGGATCGCCCATAAGATAACCCACCATATTACATAACGTTGTATGTAATAAACCTGCAGCAGTTTTCCCAAAACTAAATCTGTGTGGTGTGTACTTATTTGCATGCATGCTATGTGCTTGGGGGGTGGGGAGTATTGCCATGATGGTGCTATAGTCCAAATGCATGCTCTACAGTGCGGCATGTGCTTATGTGTGTCCTGTTGTGTGAGCGATACCGATACTGCCAATGGTGTCATGAGCAATGGCATCAGAGGATATTCATTAATCTACAGTGCATGAACTCATGTAAACTCATTGAGACGCCCATGTCCATGTGTAAAGATGATGCTTCGTTCATAGTAAGTGGGCGCTGTCACTTCGCCGTCAAGGTTCGAATTTAGGCATGTGTATTACTGCATGTGTTTTTAACTCATGCAAGTTTACTTCTTGCTGTTTTAGCACAGAGGCTAAAATCATGTGTTAAAACCACATACTCCATTTTTGGATCACTTACAATGTGATCTTACTTGTTTGCAACACAGCCCAAGCCCTTTCCTAAAAGAGAAGCAAGGCCCTAACTGCTAAGCACAGATGTGATAACAAATAGTAGCTTGCTACTCTGAGAGCAAGAAAGTAACTATCCCAGTTCTCTGACGTGTCTCCTGACCACCATGACGTACATCCTTTGTTTGGTATTTGTAGAGACTCAAGCTGCATCTCCAGTGTTCCTCCCAAAAATACACATTAGATATGGGATAAAGTATCCTCTGCTGTACATAATAATGATATTGCAAGTCACCTGAGGCCATATCCAAGAACGAAGCCGACGCCGTGAAAACCCAATGTGATATGCAACAACCTTTTCATGTATGCCAGATGGTACCATATTCTCTATCTTGGATGACCCCACAAATTGCTTAAATCTTTGCTGCCTTGATAGTTCACGTTCATTATAGACAAAAGAAGAAAAAAAAGGAGAAAAGCCGAATCGAACTTTGAATTTAGCACACCAAAAATAGTAATTTTTGTAGAAAGATGTTAGAATCAATTTAATGTAAGTTGGGTTAAATTGGTATGGCTCCGGCTGTACAGAAACATGCAGAGATTCTATCATTCCTGTTATAAGATATACCCTAGTAAAAAATGAACTTGTTCCCATAAAAATCCTTTTTCAGCTGATCACGTTTTCCTTTTAGAGAAATAAATGAGAAGAAGGAAAAACCATTTCTCGTTTTTGTGCTCTGTGACCTGCCATACATTTGAAGTCAGAACTCAACTGTGATAATTTATTACAGTTGAGCTGCTACATCACTTCTTTATTACAGGTGACTAGAGAAGTCAGAACTCGCGTGAAATAAGGAAATTAGAGCCCAGTTTTTATAAAGGGATTGCAGGCTCCCATATATTAAAATCTGATTTATCCAAACAATGGAGACTTTACCTACAAGATCACCAGAAACAAAATTATCTGCATATTCATTCGAAACATTTTGTCTTTTTTTAAGAGATCTTCTGTTCAGACCGACTTTTTCGGCCCTCCTTTTGAGGGAGAATGATTGAAGGTGACTCCAGCCTATTACCCTCCTAGTGCAGGGATTAGAACTATAAACAGGGCCTATTCATAAGGCACAGTAGTGCATTTTCGTACCCTTTTCCTTAGATCAAGGCTTATAAACTTAAGCTAGGGGATAGATTCACTAGTATTAGTGATAATCCGTCCTTTTGCAAGAGTGTTAGTATACCTTCTATGGAGTTATGCTTATTTCGGGCCTTGTAGGCCTCAAACGGGAGAGACTCCATCTTGCTTTCTGCCCCGGCAGCTTGAGATGCTTCTAGGCCAAGTGTAATGTTTTAGTTTCTAAGTGTTGTTCGCTTGGAGAGAACCGGCTCAGGCTGGCCCTTATCGAAAGACTGTATTTTTCTCCACTCCGAAGACACAACATCAGGCTGGCCAGCTGGGAACGTGTCCTTGGTACGGGGAGGTACAAGAATTTGGTGGGCGGCAGGTTACTGGCTGTAACTTTCCATGAAAGGACAAGCTTCCATATTAGCGAAAGTGTTAGGCAGTGAGTCAGTCAGTCTGTAGGTGGCAGCTAGCCGTTAGCATCTATGCCATTAATTATTTCCAGGCAGACAGTCGCCATCTTGAAGTCCGAGAAAGATCATGAAGCTGATACTCTCTGAGAAAGATTGAAGGAGAAGTAGCGCGGAGCAATAAGAGAGAGAGAGAGACAGCAGCTAATAAAGAGGAAGGTTCCAGTGACTTGGAGGGAAGCAGAGGAGACAGAGCATAGCGGTGCAGACGTGTACTCGTGACTGCTGAGGTGTGATTCCGAGACGAGCCAAGGCACAGACGAGAAGGGAACCTAGATGACTGTTGAACCCCGACTTCGTGCTCACAAGGTGAAGTCTGCCCTGTTCTTATAACGTGCACATTCTAACCTTTCACTTTTCTTTGCAGGATTTATGTTATAGTATAGTGCTGTGTTTATAATCATTGTAATAAAATACCCCAGTTCTTAGTGAACCGACATGTGTCTTGTATTCTTGTTCAATCAGGGTAACCTGGTCTTCAAGTCAGACATCGTTTTCATGAACGGATGTAAATCCAGGTCAGGTAAGAGGTGACTGAATAATGAGGAAGAGAGGGACCCTTTGATGCCGAGAGCAGAAGGTACATGATTCAATTTGGAAAGCTGTGCTAATTCATATTATTGTAGTATCATCCCGAGTAGCAAATGAGAGATTCCTTCCAAAGGTATTCATAGGAGAGTGATCGTCGTTGGTAAGCGGCGTTAATGAGAACACCAGGTGGGAGACTGGTGCTTAGATCCGCCGGATTGAGGATTGGGTTGTAAGTAAGCGAGCACTGGGAGGGAGACCAGTGTGTAGGTCTGCCGGATTGTGGACCGGATAAAAAGAGAGCACTGGGACTGCAGCTCAGTGTGTATGGCACGCTGGATTGCGTGTCCAGTGAGCACTGAGAGAGATCAGTGTGTAATGGTACATAATCAGAACTGCCCCAGGGTAGATTAGTCTGGGCCTAAGTGGCCGTGAGACTAGTTGGTATGAATGGGATATTGTAGAAAACTTATGCATGTGTATTGCTATTTTCCCCATCCTTAGGTACGAGATGTACATATATATATATCTATACCCCTTGTAAATACATCCTAAGGAGGGAGGTGATTACGTTCCGACTGGGTTGGAGGGGCTCTCAGGAGCTGATCCCATCTGGTTCGAGAATCCGGTCGTTACATCTGGCGTCACGAACTGTTTACGAAGCCTGTGTGCGCTGTATTGTTTTGATCTTGTTAGTTTGCGCTCGGCTAGTACGTATTTTCTTTGTTGATAATTGTGTATATATTTTTTGTGTGTTAAAATGTTTTCGCGAAAGTCGAAATCTACTTTCAAATTGCCTGTTGAAATTCCCGGCTGGGAATCAACGCCTTACGAGGCCTTGGCCCGTGAGTGGGCCGATTCTACTGGTTTGAGTGAGAATTGGACTTCTTGTTTGGAGCAGGCGGAGCCTGCTGATGTGGTTTCTTGTTTGCAGAAGGCACCAGTAGTGAAAGGTGATGAGCTTCCTATTTTAGGACGCAGAGGTTGGATTGTGCTGACTGCATACAGAATGCTTCATGAGAAATTTGTTAAATTGCAGAAGCGGTTTGTGGATATGGAAGAAAAGTTTGTTGAAGTGCAGAATGCGCATACTCTTTTGCGATGTCAGAATAAATTGCTTGCCGACAAACTTGAGACTTATCAGACTATAGCCGAAAGGGCTGCAGTGCGAATTGCGAAATACAAATATAGACACCGTCATGGTCGTGTTTCTAAACGGAAAGTGCGTCTGGTCGTGGCGAAAGCCGGACTGGATTGGAACCCCGACGAATGGGATGGTAATATCTGGGATTCAAATGATTCTGGCTCCTCGGTTGAGGAGAGTGACATGCGCGAGTCTTCTCGCTCTGGACGTGATTGTAAATCTGCTTCTTGTGACAAGGACGATGGTTCTTGCGACCGTGGTCTCTCTTCCCGTCCTGGTGACGTACCTACTCCTGATTGTTCCTCTAAATCTAAGGATCGGGCTTCTTCGGAGGCTCGTCCGGAGGTTTCTGCACACCCGGTTTTTCGACGCAAATTACAACAGGCTCCTGGTAATCCAAATGGTATTCATATGAATAGTATTGAAGATTTTACTCAACAGGAAGTTAGTGACATTTTGCAACGATTTCGACAACGGCCTGGTGAGGCTTTGCTTACGTGGATGGTGCGCCTTTATGAATTAGGTGCTGCAGGTATCATGCTGGATGCAGGTGATTGTTTACGTTTTTGCTCTTTGAGTTCCGATTCTACTGTACAAGATCATTTTCGTAATTTTAATGGTGCCGGCCAAATTAGTCTACTCCAGCTAGCGACTGATGGCTGTAATCACAAATACCCTACTGAATCTGATTGGCCTGTCAATGACAAGCCGTGGTATACTTTGTGCGATGCGTCGCAGCGTTTGAAAGAAGAGGTGATGAAAACTGTGATTTTTCTCAGTACTGCTGACAGGTTGTTGGATGGCTTATTGACATCTTCTGTGCGGAATCGCATTATCCGTTCTTCCCCTGTTGCTTACAAGCAGGTTATGATGACATTGTTGATTAATCAAACTGGCAATCCTTTGTCCATGGTGCTTGAGTCTGTCCGTCAGCTTGGTGAGTTGGGTGACTGGTTTAAACCTGAGAGACAGTCCAGACCGGAAGGTCGTACTGCTGGAGATTATAAATTCTCTAGACGTGATATGTTTCTTGCACTATTGGCTGATGGTATGAAAAAAGAGGACATTGACGGTGAGCCTAATAATCGCTTATGGGACATGTTTCGTAAGCGTGGTTTGGATCGTAAGGAGGGTGCCCGTCGTGTGCGTAAGAATGATTGTGATTGTGGTTATTCTGATGATAGTGGTGACGAGAGGCGTCGTGTGGATCCTGATCGCCGTGATGGACGGCGCTATGAGCGTGATGATTCACCTCGTCGTGAAAGAGTAAGGGGGAGAGAGGGGGAAAAAGAAAGGGGGAGAGATGATCGTGTTTACAACAGCAGTGCTTAATTTGTAAAATATGAAGTGCAGGTGCTCAAATTTTTGGGGGAGGCCACACTCACTTCCCTCGGCTCCACCAACTTCCACCAGTGGCTCCACCCACATCCTACATTGGCACTGCTGACTATTTGGGAGGTAATTTTCTTCTCTGGATTATGGCCCAGGAGGCCCAGGCTTCTCCCTGCACCTTTACTCTCCATCACGTCTTCACCCTTTTTTTTTGCAGATTATTATAGCGGTTTACATGAGCACCAGTTATGTTACCCTAGGGCACATTCATTTGCTTGATAGGCACCGTCGGATGACGTGATTTGCCCAGAATCACAGGCTTTTGAGCCAAGACTCAAAGCTGGACCTGGTTGCCCCATTCCAAAGTGGGCAGCTGTGACTATTATGCCACACCCTCTTCCCCTGACATGGAATCAGAAATTTTTATGTGTTTCCCATCATAACATTAATTGCTGTTTTTGAGTGCAAATTTTAGGCCAGTGACGCATTGCAATCCTATGGCCGATAGATGCGAAAAAGCAGAGCCAACTTTTCAGGGTCAATAAAGATATTTTTGCTGCATGAGCTTCTGCAGATGTTAAGCTTTTAAACATTTTTGGTGACATGATTCATTTTCAGAAAGATTCTGTACTAGCTGACCTTGTCTGAAAAGTTTAAGTGGTTTCTCAAAGCCTAGACGGCACAGGCAATATTTTAAGAATACCTGTTTTAATGTCAGCTAGCACAGGCCCGTTACCTGTTAAGGTCACATTTTTAAACGGTGTTAAAAAATTAAGTAAATAAAACATATACACAAGCAGCCTTGTAGGGTGGCGAGGACACAGAGAGGACATTTCAACTAGAAAGACAGACATGCTCTGCACTGCAATAAGTATCACACAGGAGTTACCAGACCATCCTACACCTCACAGATCTTACATACATTCTGACATTTTCCTAAGCTACCCAAGATGTTCTGTGTTTGTCTCATACCAAACTTATCTGTTGTTTTTAACCCCCACTACTCCCTGGCTGTGACCGGTCTACTCTATGAACTTGTTCAGCATCTTTGCAGCATGTCTGGCTGGCACAATAGTTTAAACAACTAAAGCTGACAAGAATTGACAATGCCAATTGGTCTCGCTTATGGACAAACTAATGCCTTTGACATTCGGGTAGGGGTGGTGAACTGAAGGGCAGGCGGGGGAGGTGAACTGGAGGATAGGGAAAGGGAGTGAGGGGGGTGAAGGTAAGGAAGGGTTGTCGGTAAATCGGAGTGGTTGGGGGTGGCAATCAGGACTGGAAAAAAAGCGTTCACCCAGAAAGGTCCAGTTACTTCAAAAAGAAGATCCGATTTTGGGCAGATAGCAGGTTTACATAATAATGGTTTAACGATTATACCATCTTGACAAAGAAAGCGAGAAAGCGAGGGTGAAAGTGGTAAAGAGAAAACGTCTGCCACCCACTTCCCTACAACTGTACAGAGGGAACATATTAATTACTAATAACTGCCTAAAAAATGGCAGCAGGCAGTTGTTTAGAAAACAGTTGCATAAATAAGCAAGTCAGTGCTTAAAATATGATAAAAAACACAAAAGGCATGTACTGTGGGAAGACTACCAATATAGCATATTTGGTAAAAATTGGTTAGGTCTAATAGTCTGAATTTATTGACTGGCTGACCGCAGTTAAGTATGTATGTTTAGAGATGCAGCTTATGAATTGTCTAACTTTTAGTTGAATTTTCTGTTAATATTTAAAAGTATTCAAATGAGCTGCACAGTTACTTGTACTAAATATGATGTTAGTGATAAACACGCACTTGAATTGAAGGACAGTCGTTGCATCCAAAAAATGAATATCTATTTCTTGCTGTAAAAAAACCCTATCGTTTTTCCACCGGATGAAAGGAAGTACCTGCAAGCATGTATGTATATAATAACCTGCTGAGGGAGTGCACTAATGTAAAAAAAAAAATGTAAACCAAATTAAAGTCTGCCTTCAAAAAGAAACCTTAGGTAGAGAACGATATTTTTGCTTTTTGTACAAATAACCCACAGCGAGCAGCAATGTAATTATTGTGGGGGTGCACATTGAAAGAGGTCAGAATTGGCAATATACTGTGGTGAGGGTATTTAGTGCTATAAAACTAATATAGGACGAAGTTGTGTGAGGAACACATTTCTTATTGGTTGATTATCTCAGGTGTGTGCTTTTAACGCAGATGTAAGGTGAAAGCGGCAAATGAGAACACGGCAGCCTGCACTGCATGAGGTTTACAGACTTAAAGTATATACAATTAACTGCTTTTTAAATAAGTGCTTATCTGCAGCATTTTGAAAGCAGCTGGGTGTCTGGGAATTATTCAAACCACGGGTGGTTGGGCTCTACAGCCCTCCAGGGTACTGACCATTTGTATGGCATACAGAAGAGGCTGCAGTCTTACAAGCTAAATAGGATTCCTTTATTACGATTAGCGGGATGAAGTGCTGTGTCAGCCCTGCCGGATTTCCAATTCGAGATAAGTGTGTTGGTGACATAATTTACCAAACAACAGGTGTTTTGCGGGCACAGGCTGGAGCCATTATTTATTCTTTAAATGCAATCATCCTTGCTGTACATAACCCTTCGTGCTGTACATGTACCCTGCATCCTTTGCTCATTCTAGTTCCCACACAGTTCCAAAAACAGAACCCCAACCCAACAAAAGTAAAATATGTAACTCTCTAAGAAGACATTTTTTAATTATAAACACGCTAAATATTCCCTGCTCTAAAATATGATTAAATCCGATTTGCCTGCTATGGGTTGTAAATCGCATGGCCATTTGTTAGGCAGAAGTAAACATATCACACCCGACATGAACAGAAATTAAATCTATCGGAAAGTGCACATTACCTTCCCAAGAGGTTCAGGAGGAGCAAGTCAGGAGCCACAGTATTATTTCTTTTCAAACGTTCGCTTCAGTAAAAATGCCCGCCTTTTGCTGCTATTCGAGTGACCTCAGGTCAGGACCATGGCAGGGGCAGGAAGCGGAAACAGAGAGGCGGCGGAAGTTAGAGCTGGGGGAAGGTGCCTGTTTGAGATGAAGGCTGATCTATCCTGGAGGCTGCGCTGCGTTTTTTTTTTAAGGCAGGAGGTACGTGAATACAGCCTGGGAGAAGAACGATCATTATCACGGGCAGGCACTGCTCCCCTGTATGCTCTCGGCAGTTCCTCCCCAGGGATGCGGAATGTGCTTCTTAACAAGGCATGCATCAAAGAGGCATTCAATGTGAAATATTTTATGACGTAGACCCGGCCCTCAGAAATATGTGCCGGTGCTAAGCACCGGAAAGCACCGGCACAAATTAAGCCCTGATATAGAGATGAAAGGGATCAGTCCCCTGAGTTGAGGAAAAGGGAGGATCGTCACAGGCTTTCTGATCGTAATTCACAGTACTATGAAAATGACAAAAATCCATTTCGTAATGGAGATGGATATGAACAGGATATTTTGATACCTAAGAAACCTGAGAGCATTTACCCTGATTTGTCTTGGTTGACAGAACGCAGTAAAAATGACTAGGAAATAGGTCAAGCTCCAGTACGCAGGTGGGCTAACAAAGACAATAGACCCCATGTAGATATTGAAATTTTTTTGAAACATCGTAATATCCAAAGGGCCCGAGCATTGGTAGATACAGGAGCGGAGGCCACTTTAATTCATGGTAAATCAAAGAAATTCAAAGGCCAATTTTTCACAATTACTGGTTTAGGTGGAAACTAGACTCCCGCAGTGCAAACTACACTTGAAATGAGAATAGGTAGAATTCCCCGAAGAGAATATTCTGTGTTAGTTGTACCACTCTTGGAGTATATAATTGGAATTGATATTTTAAAAGGAATGACTTTGCATTTGGATGACGGTTGTTATCAATTTGGAACCAAACACTACATATCGTCCAGACCCGTACGGGTTGGCCGTTTACGAATGCCCCCCATAAAAATTCCCCAAGCTACTAAAGTGGTTTCTCAGAAACAATATCGTATTCCAGGTGGCCATGAAGAGATCAGTGCCACAATTCAGGATTTGGTTGATACAGGAGTTATAACTCCGGTTACTTCTGCTTGGAATAATCCCGTTTGGCCCGTGCGCAAGAGTGATAATTCTTGGCGCATGACCGTTGATTATCGAGAACTGAATAAACACACACCCCCTTTGACTGTTGCAGTACCAGACATTGTTACTTTAATTGAAAGAATCCAAAAGCATCCAGGTACATGGTATGCGTCCATTGATATTGCTAATGCTTTCTTTTCAATTCCGATTGACCCCGAGTGTCAGGAACAATTCAGTTTTACATGGAATGGGCGTCAAATGACGTTTAGGAGTCTTCCTCAAGGTTATGTACATAGTCCTACGATCTGTCACCGGCTGGTGGCGGAGCATTTGTCCGAAGTAACTGTACACCCGCAAATTCAAGTGTGCCATTATATTGACGACATTTTAATTCAAGGTGAAACACAAGATCAAGTTCAGACTCAATTAGATCAAACTCTTGACTGCTTACGTGTAAAAGGTTGGGAAATTAATCCTGATAAGTTACAAGGTCCATCCCAAAATATTAAGTTTTTAGGCATTAATTGGCATGAAGGTCACAGAGAGGTGATCCCACAGGTTAAATGGAAAATTTTAGATTTTGCAGTTCCGAGAAATAGGAAAGAAGCTCAGAGCTTCATTGGCTTGTTTGGTTTTTGGCGTCAACATATTCCTCATTTGAGTCAGATATTGGCTCCTTTATATCTTTATATTTTTGATTTGTGAATTTTGTAGCGCTGGCGCTTGGTAGCAAGTAGGACTGCTACAAGCGTTTTCTTGTATTCCTGCTTAGCCATTGTTTTAGTCTTCTTTTAAAATTGTACTAATTGTGTAAGGTACCTGCTGTGTGCTCGCTCACTCCCCGGTCCACCGCAGCAACCAGTGCTGTTTGTTGTGGAGGGAGGCAAGCGGCACTACTTCCTGGTTGCTCCATCGGAGGCGGCCATATTTGGTGGGTTGACGCGCTAGTCTCCCACTCCGCCTAATCTATTTAGCCCCTCATTCGATCGCGCAGCGGTGACGCGCAGCGGTAGCGCCGTAGACGCGCCGGAGAGGCGCCAGAGAGAAGCCAGTCTGCGCCAGTCCGCGTCCAGACGCTTCCGGCTGACCGGTGGTTAGGTTTGTTCGCCATGGGAGGTCTCGCGTTTTCTTATGATTCTCCTTCGTTGTTTGCCCTTCGCCCCCCCACTAGCTTGCCATGTGTTCATTTGTTCCTTCCTTCTGACACTAACTACTCCTGTAAAAACTGTAACTGGAGTCCATCTCTCCTGCATACCGGCTCTCCACTTTCACTCTCTACTCAGGAATGGAGAATGTTTCTTTTAAACTGTAGGTCCGTCTGTAAACATCACACTGAACTACACACACTGATTGAAGAGCTCAATCCCCACGCTCTCTTCCTAACGGAAACGTGGCTTCATACAGACAATGATCCAGCTATTGTCTGGGCCATTCCACAGGGATTCACGTTAAAGAGACTGGATCGTCAGACCGGGAGAGGTGGCGGAGTGGCTATTGTTTATCGAGACAGCTATAAATGCCGCATTACCCCCACCACCTCACCAACCTGCGAAAGTGTTCACTTTTCGCTAGAATTCTCCCCTACTACCACCTTCTCAGGCATCCTAGCCTATCGTCCTCCTGGCGCTCTTAATAATTTCATTATTAAAATAACGGATCTTGCTGCAAGTGTCGTGTTATCCTCACCCAATTTCACCTTGTTGGGGGATCTCAATTTGCATCTAGATGATCCTCTCGACACTGCAGCTAATATCCTTTGCTCTAACCTTCAAGCGCTGGACCTTCATCAAAAGGGTTTTCACGTAACTCACAATAGAGGTCATCTTCTTGACCATATTTATAGCAATATCGACGATCTTACGGTTGAACCCCCTATTCCATTACCCTGCACCGACCACTTTTTGGTACCCTTTACTTGGCGTACAGACTCCCTTCCCTCCTCTCACCGTCTTGCTAAACATCGAGGTAGGAAGTGGTCTTCACTCCCCCTCCCTGCTTGGGAAGCCGCTCTGGCCAGAGATCCTCCTAGGAAGGTACTGAATGCCAATACAGCAGCCAACAATTTTGATGGTTGGATCTCCTCTACACTTGACATGGTCCTTCCAGTACAAGCTAGCAATCTCACGAAAAGACCCAAAGCTGCTCCATGGTTCACTCCTAATCTTAAGACTATGAAATTAGCCTGCCGTAAATATGAAAGAGCTTGGAGACAGGATTATTCCCATCACAGGAAGGATATATATAGAGCGGCTATTAGGCTCTATAAACAGGAGATAAAGGCGGCACAAACCTCCTTTTACGGTAGCAAAATTAATGCAGCCGCCAACGCTCCAAGGGAAATTTTTAAAATTGTTAAATCCCTCATTTCACCTCCGGTGGAATGCCCTTCCGCTGATGGTGCCCAAAATCGTTGTAATGATCTGGCTATTTTTTTCTCCCAAAAAATTCAGACCATATACTCCTCTTTTAGAGATGTTAACAATGATTTGGAACCCCCCATCCCTACAACCTCTGTCACCTCTGTCTCTTGTATGCTCAACGCAATTCCACTTTTGGACATGCCGGTCTTGGATAGACTTATCTCTAAAATCACCTCTGGCTCTCCTAACGATCCTGCACCCCCCCAGACCCTCATTAAGGTGACGGACGTGATCCGCCCGGTCATATTGGACATTCTCAACACCTCCATCATCTCTAAATCCGAAGCCCAATCTTGACCAGAACAACTTGGCGAATTATCGTCCCATCTCCTTGCTCCCTTGGCTGAGCAAACTGCTAGAGAGGCACGTAAATAACACCTTGATGAGCTATTTGGAGTCAAATAGCCTTCTGCGTGCCTCTCAGACAGGGTTTCGCCCTCTACATAGGACTGAAACCGCTCTTCTAGCGGTAACGGAAGAAGCAAGAGCTGTGTTGGACCGGGGCGGAAATGTCGCCATCATTCTTTTAGATCTTAGCGCCGCGTTCGACACGGTAAACCATGTGACGCTATTAAAACGCTTGGCGGACATGGACGTGTCGGGCGCGGCCTTGGAATGGCTGACATCCTTCCTGGCTGACCGTTTCTTCCAGGTCTTTGAGGGCGAGGCGGCATCCCCTAAACATCCACTCAGATGTGGGGTTCCTCAGGGCTCCTCCCTGAGCCCCACTCTGTTTAATGCCTACATGGAACCCCTAGACAGGATAGTCCATCCCTTCGGTGTGCGTATTGTCACCTACGCAGACGATACCCAACTGGTGGTCTCTCTAGACCACCCGGAGGGATCGTCCAACACCTTAGGCCCCTGTCTGGAGGCTGTTGCCAGATGGATGCAATCCTCCTGTTTAAAACTCAACGGGGAGAAGACAGATGTCATCTTACTGGGTAAGCCCTCTCCCTCGGTCTTTGCATCCATCTGGCCTCCATGTCTAGGCTCGCCCCCCATCCCCAAGTCCCAAATAAAAAGCCTGGGGATCTGGTTTGACACAGCCTTGAACTTTTCGGTTCAAGCCACAAAGACTGCAGCTACCTGTTTTGGGTTGATGAGGATGTTGCGGAAGGTGCTCCCTCTGCTTCCATTCCAGGCAAGGAGGATCCTGGTCCAGGCCCTTATACTATCCCGCCTGGACTATGGGAATGCCCTCTATATGGGAGCTCCTACCTTTGCCATCCAGAAGCTCCAAGTCACCCAAAACAGTGCGGCCCGTCTACTTTACAACCTCCCCCGATGGCAGTCAGCAAGGAATGCCCTAAGGGAACTTCACTGGCTCCCTATAGCGGCAAGAATACAATTCAAGGCCATGTGTATATTACACAAGGCCTTTCATCGCACCGGCCCCGCAATTCTTCAGTCCTTGGTCACTCCCTATGTTCCATCCCGCACCCTTCGTTCCTGTACTCTCCAGTTGGCCACTTCCACCAGAGTCAGGAAAGCCCGCTGGGGTGGCCGCTCCTTCTCACACACTGCGGCCAGGCTCTGGAACACTCTCCCTCTATCCCTTCGGGGAACTGTAAATCATCTCTCTTTCAGGAAAGCCCTGAAAACACACCTGTATGCTAAACCCTGCTGATCTGCCCTGAGCCCGCGCTAAGTAAGTTTTCAGTCATAAGCGCTACGAGGCCTCCGGGTAGATAGCGCTATACAAGTGCAGTTTCAATTCAATTCAATTCAATATCGAGTCACTCGCAAAAAGTGTGCGTTCGAATGGGGTGAACCACAACAGAATGCATTTAATTTGGCAAAAGAAGCGATTCAGTACGCCTTGGATCTGTGGCCTGTGGGCGAGGGTGATGTGGATTTGAATGTGTCCGTACAAGGTCTGTATGCAAATTGGAGTCTGTGGCAAAAGCAAGGCAGACAAAAAGTGCCGTTAGGTTTTTGGACTAAAAAGTTACCTGAGGCTGGTGAGCGTTATACACCTTTTGAGAAACAGTTACTTGCGTGTTATTGGGCTCTGGTGGATACCGAGCAATTGACTTTAGGTCATGATGTGATTTTGAGACCTGAAATTCCTATTATGCAGTGGGTTTTGAGTGCGCCGAAAACTCATCGAATTGGACATGCTCAAGAGGCGAGTGTGATTAAATAGAAATGGTATATTCAGGACAGGGGACGTGTGGGTCCGAAAGGTGTGGCAGCATTACATGAGCAAGTGGCGCAGGCGCCATCGAATGAGACTGGGAGTGATTGCTCCGTACCTGTAGTACAGGAATCTCCTGTCAAGTGGGGTAAGCCATTTGATGATTTGTCCGCGGAGGACAGAAAACATGTGTGGTTTACGGATGGTTCAGCGAGGTTCATTGGAGAGAAACGGCATTGGAAGGCAGTGTCCTATAATCCTATCACACAGAAATTGCTGAGTATAACTGGTGAAGGAAAGAGTAGTCAATATGCTGAATGATATGCAGTTTACCAAGTTTTGAAGCAGGAACTACCTGGCACATGTCATATTTTCACTGATTCCTGGTCCACAGCTAACGGGCTGGCGGTATGGTTACCAACTTGGCATTCTCATAATTGGGAATTGCATTCAAAAGAATTGTGGGGAAAAGAATTATGGCAAGAAATTTGGGAAATGCTCCCACAGAGTCCTGTGACAATCTTTCATGTGGATGCTCATACCCCGATAGATTCCCTTGACAAATTCTTTCATAACATTGCAGATGAGAAATCTAAAATTGCTGAGGCAGTGGTGGATATGCAAGATTCTAATTTGGCGGGATTGGCGAAATGGGCCCACCAGAAAGCAGGACATTTTGGAGAGAGAGCCACTAGCAGGTGGGCCGCCGATCGAGGAATTTATATTCCTTTAAATTACATTAAAGATGCCATTCTGCATTGTCCCATCTGTCAACATTCCAGACAACGAAAAGTACCGCAAATTGTTAAAGGTCATTTACATCGAGGAAAATTGCCCGCCCAAATTTGGCAGATTGATTACATTGGCCCGCTCCCTATGAGTAAAAATTGCCAATATCTTTGTACAATTGTCGACACTTACATTGGCCTTTTGGTGGCCTTTCCTTGCAAACAAGCTACCCAATTAAATACCATTAAAACATTGGAATTAATCATATTATATTATGGTGTTCCATTTCAAATTCAATCTGATAATGCATCCCACTTTCGTGGAAGATTGGTACAGGAATTTTGTGCGGAAAACAATATAGAATGGGTGTTTCATATTCCTTATTATCCACAGGCATCGGGCCTGATTGAAAGGATGAATGGTTTGCTTAAAGAACAGTTGCGAAAGTTAACTGACGACAGATACAAAAATTGGCGAGATTGTCTATTTCAAGCATTGTTAATTCTGAATAATCGCCCCTTGTTACATGCTGAATCTCCTTTGATGCGTTTGTTTCCCCCAAATGTTGATGCAAAACCCAACACCATTGGCAATACTGTAATGTACTGGGAAATTTCCCCCGGAGCCCTAGCTCCTTGCAGAGCCACCCCAGGTTCCGCAGGCTTGGACCTGCATGCCATGAATGACACTGTACTTAAGAGTAAAGACCGAATCATTGTCGAGACAGGTGTTGGTGTCTGTATACCAGCTGGAAGTTTTGGTCTGATCGCCCCTAGATCGGGCCTTGCCTTAAAAGGTACTCGGAGGAGTGATTGACAGTGATTATCAGGGAGAGATTAAGGTTCTTCTGCTGAATAGCAGTGAGGTTGATTTATCGATTCAAAAGACTGACCGAGTTGCTCAATTGCTTATCATGCCTGTTTTCAGTGGTGAGATTCAGAAAGGCACTGCCCCAACTTTGCTATCTGTACGAGGCCAAAAAGGCTTCGGTTCTACTGACAGCCCTGGAGCGAGAATATGGGTGCAATCGCCTAAACATCCCCCTGAACAAGCTGAAATTATTGCAACCGGTCATGACAACACCATTTTGGTGATGAGACCAGGGAAAGATAGCTGGGAAGCTGTCCCGGCTGATAAATGTTATTTACGAGAATGAATAATGCCTGTATTTGGTCTTCTTTCAGATCATTCTCTGGACTGCTGCTGCAGGATGTGCCGGCGTTGGACTCCTTTTGGTCTGCTACGTCGGGAGAGGAGAGAACCCACAGACTTTGGTTGATTCGAGAACCCGAGTACCGCGTTCCTTCGCTGCGTGGGATTCATCATCAAACTTTTGGACCACCCTAGCCAAACGGGTTACTAATTCTCCGCATTTTTTCCTGACACCCTTGCGTTCCGTAACTGACATTTTAGCGACCTGTTTGGTTGCCGTCCCTGCCTCGACGGAGACTTTGAAACATATTTTCAATATATCAAGTGCCTGACCCCTTGTTGCCAATATTATTCTGGGCGATTTCGCGGCCCATGAATTTTGTCCCTTATGTACTATTCTCTCAGAGTCCATTCCCCCAATTCATTCTCAGATTACTACGTATAATATCACGCAGGGTGAATTTTGCTTTTTCTTGACTTGTGACCCTAAAGCAATTACTGAATGGGTAAAGTTAAAATTAAGAGCCGCCACTTCTTTTTCGCCTCATGAACGCTTGCTGTGCCTACGAAGACTCCCAAAATCATGTGTTTCTGTTAAAAATAACATGACCTGTAAAAGTATAATAGTTGCTCCTAGCCATTACCGTACAATGTTGTTACCTTCTGGTTGGCTCTTTTCCTGCGGTAATTCCTCCTGGCCCTATATTCCTGCAAATATTTCTGGAGGCCCGTGTGCCATCACTAGACTGAGTTTATTTTATTTTATTTTTAAAATTTTTGAAAACCTTTATTCAAAACAGAGCACACAGCTATTTAGCCTGACATCCCGGAGGCAAGGCAGCATGGGTAATAGGAGAGAAATAGTGCAAAAAGATCTAGACATAATCATCGAAGGTTAGTTTTCTATTATGATGAAGAATTCAACAAAAGGGCGCCCGAGGGCGCGAAATATGGCAATAGAGTCAATGTGAAGCAGGGCGTCAGGGACGGATAGGGAAGGAAAGGCAGGGAAGTGAACATCAAGGAGAGGATGTCAGAATGGGAAGGAGGGGGGGGGAACCAGGAGAATGCAGCACATCAGAGCTCAGTTGGCGTTACAGGTCAGGGCGACACATGATCGTGCAGGTTGAGTGGTTCAGGTGGCAAGCACACGCCTCCCCTGTATTCATTCCAAGCACCCCAAATTTTATTCCAAGTTTGAGGTCTCCCTCTTGCCACATAGACTGTCTTCTCCCGGAACATGCACCAGTCCATGTTGGCTTTCCACTGTACCACCAGGGGGGCGGTGGACGCACCCCACTTCTGAGCAATGTCCCTTTTGGCCACCATGTTCCCAAGGGTCACCCACCTAGTCTGCGCAGCGCTGTGGTCAGAAGGCTCCCATACGTTCAGAAGGCATCTACGAGCTTCCGCGTGGGCAACCACACCAGTAACTTCCTCCATGATTCGGTGCACCCTCCTCCAGTAGGAGGCTATTACGGGGCATTCCCAAAGGATGTGCAGGAAAGTGGCGAAGGCTCCGCATCCTCTGCGACAGAGACCGTCAGGCGAAAATCCCATGCGCATCAACCGGGCCCCGTCATATACACCCGGTGCAAGATCTTGAATTGCATGAGGCGAAGACGGGAGGAAATTGCAACCTCCTTAGGGAGGAAATCGCGCTTTGCCAATCTTCATCATCGAGTTCAAGGCCATCCGCCACCCACTGGTCCCGCAAGCTAAGGAGGAGATCTGTGCGCACGTTGATCAGTTTCTTATATGATAGGGAAATCGCGCTGTCCGGCATGTGCCCATCCAGTACCCTGTCCTCCAGGGGGGAACTCTCAGGAATATCGCCGTCCGGCGGTGAGGCCGAGAGCAGCGCGTGTCTCAGTTGGGCGTAATGGAAAAACTCTGTCGCACCCAGCTGGTATTCGGTTTGCAACTGGGGGAAGGTCTTAATCGAGCCCCTGGAAAGCATGTCTTCAACTCTGCTGATCCCGATGAGGTCCCATTTATCAAACATCTTGGTGTGCCACAGTCTACCCAGGATGTCCGAATCAAAGAGGGGAGTGAACCTAGTGAGTCTGCCTTGCCAACCTTGCGCCTTAGTGACCGCCCGCCAAGTGTGGACCGCCGTCCGTGTAGGGCCCGTCAATCGCCGGTCGAAGGACTTCGAGTATAGGGCCCGATAATAGTTGCCGTCGCCCAACAGCCATCTATCCATGGCATAGCCGGGACTACCCACAGGGCCATAGAACCCGTGGTTGAGAGCAGCAAGTTGAGAGGACCAGTAGTAGCGGCGCACGTCCGGGAGGGCAATGCCACCGTCGTACCATGGAAGCGTGAGTTTATGGATGGCAACACGAGGTCGACCATCCCAGAGAAGGGTCCGCAGGAGGCCTTCAAGGTCTCGGAAGTAGCGCGCCGGGACAGGGTCTTGGGCGTTCTGCAGGGCGTACAAGAACCTGGGCAGGGACATCATCTTAAACAGCGCGGCACGGCCAAGGAGAGAGAGCGGGAGCTTACGCCAGCTGTCCACATCGCGCTGTAGACGCTGGAGAGGAGGGAGTAAGTTGAGGTTGTACCGCAACTTGGGGTTGCCGGAGATGTAAATTCCCAAGTACTTGAAGCCACGTGCGGCAATCTGAATGCTGCAGCCCCTGGGAAGTCATGGAGTATCTCCTTTGAGGACATATAGGAACGACTTGGCCCAGTTTATAATCAGACCAGAGTACCGTCCGAAGAGTCTGAGTACGTCACAGGCCACGATGAGGGACTTGCAGGAGGAAGTCAAATAAAGCAAGATGTCATCGGCATACAAGGATACCCTGTCTTCAAAACCAGGGGCCCAAGTAATACCGTGCAAGTCAGGATGCATACGCAGTAGGGCTGCGAGCGGTTCAAGGGCCAGGGCGAACAGAAGGGGCGACAGGGGACAACCCTGTCTGGTACCCCGATGCAAGGGGAATGGCGTCGACAGGCGGCCGTTGACCGTGACATTGGCCATCAGTTCAGCGTACAGTAGCTTCACCCAGTTCACAAAGATCGGCCCAAATCCGAGTTTGGACAGCACTGCCCAGAGGTATGGCCACTCGAGAGAATCGAAAGCCATTGTGGCATCAAGGGACGCAAGAACAGCTGGCTCTTCGAGGGTGTGGGCTCTAGCCATGACACCGTGAAGGCGGCGTAGATTGAGGGCGGTGTTCCGATGGGGAATGAATCCCGACTGGTCAGGGTGCACGAGGTCGCCAATGACACCAATAAGCCGGTTGGCAAGCAACTTGGCGAGGACCTTGGGTTCCACGTTAAGGAGAGAGATAGTATGGTACGATCGGCAGACGTCACGTGGTTTACCCTCCTTGTGGATGACCACAATGGTAGCCAACCGCTGATCCAGGGGGAGACAGCCCCTCTCAAAGGATTCCAGGAACATTTTCCGCAGGTGCGGAGACACCGCGTCCGGGCGGATTTTATACAGTTCAACCGGGATGCCGGTAGGCCCAAAGGCCTTACCGGTCCGTAAGGAACGGATCGCCAAAGCAATCTCGTCAGCGGTGATCTCCCTATCCAAGTCCGCTCTCTCGTCCTCGGAAAGGCAGGGAAGTTCAATATCCGAAAGGAAAGCCGACGAGTCCGCCTCAGAAAAATCCGAAGCAGATTCATAGACTCCCCGAAAATAACCAGCGAATGAGTCGACAATGGCACTTGGGTCCGTAAGGACCACTCCGTCGTCCCCCAAGAGTTCCAGCACCACGCGACTGGCCATCTCCCTTCTGTCCAACCAAGCCAGCAACTTCCCAGCCTTGTCGCCTACATCATACACCCGGCCCTGCTGTTCTCTAGCCAGAGTGAGTGCGGCATTCGTGGCCAAGTCGTGGTACTCCGCCTGCTTCAGCGAGAGGGTATGCAAGATCGAGGGGTCTGGCTCGGGCCCCAGCTGGGACTCGAGACTCAGGACCTCTTGCTCAACATTCAGCAAGTTGGAATCCCTGGTACGGCGGGCCTCCGCAATGAGCGCCTGGGCCTCACCCCGGAGCACCGTCTTAAAGGCCTCCCACAACGTAACGGCCGACCCAACCGAGCCCACGTTTTCAGAAAAATAAAGGTCAATGGCTTTGGCCAGGAGGGAGTGGGTCTTGATGTTACGGAAATACCACGGATTGATCGTGGCCGGTCGCTCCGACAAGACAACACCAAAGTCAAAGGAGATCCACAACGGGGAATGATCAGAAATGCCCCGCGCTAAGAAGCGGGCTTCGGAAACGGCCGATGCGTGCGAAGCCAGTGTGAGGACATAATCGATGCGGGAAAGACTCCCATGTGCACCCGAAAGGAAGGAAAATTGACGGAGCGTAGGATGTAGAAGACGCCAGCCGTCCACCAGGCCCATAGACTCAAGAAAGGAGGACAGCCACATCTGTGGGTTACGTAGGTCCCGGGGCGGTTGGCGATCAAGCAGACCAGAGCATACCGAGTTAAAGTCACCCCCCACTATTAACAGGCCAGCCGGCATAGACAAGATGGCACCACCAAGGTCCTGAAAGGTACTGGATTGAAGCCCCGGGGGGACGTATACAGAAAACAACGTGAGGGAACGCCCTTCCCATCTACCAGCCACGGCAGCGTAACGCCCCCTGTCGTCAATCAAGGTGACATCTATCTCTAGGGGAAGGGACGCGCGCATGAGGATACCCGCCCCCCGGGAACCGGAAGAGAACCCCGAATGTGCCACCATTTTGTAGCCTTTGCGGTTCAAAGCTTTACACGTATTTCCCACCAAGTGTGTCTCTTGAAGGAGGACAATATCAGGCATGTGACGTTTGATCAGTTGTATCACCACCCCTCTTTTAACTCGGTCGCCCAACCCGTTAACATTCCAACTGAGAATTCGTAACTTCCTACCCCCCATCACCCCGCAGCCCGCCCCACCCAGTCCCACAAGACACCAGTGTCAAATACAGTTCAGGAGCATAAATGACCCATTGCCACACAGGAAAAGAAAGGAAAAACCAGCAAACAAGATAACTCTTCCCAACATACCCCCCACCCTGCACCCCTGCATCAGACTAAAAAGCCCCCCCAACCAGCAGTGTGCCTGTCGCCCCATTAACTAATCTACGAAAGACCCAGAGGAGTAGGGAATCTCCATGAATACGTCCCGCCACCCACCATGTAAGCGAAGGAGAGTCAGTTCGGTAACGAGCACCAGCTCCGGCAGTCATTCGAGGCAGGGGTGGCACCAGCCCCTTACTCAGTCTCACTGTTCCGCTCCGCCAGAGGCGCCCCCAACTTCATCCTCCTGTTCATCCCGACGTGGCAAGACTGTGTCCAACCATTCACTGACGTTTTCAGGGAAGTCAAAGAAAAGGGCCCGTCCCTTATGTTCAACACGAAGTTTCGCGGGGAACATCATTGAGTATTTGAGACCCAAGTCCCTGAGGCGCCTCTTCACTCCCGCGTAGCTCAGGCGTTGGCGCTGTACCAACCTGGTGAAGTCTGGATAGAAGTGCACCTCCGCATTCTGGTATTGGAGTGGCCCATGCGATCTGGAAGCTTGCAGGATCGCGTCCCGATCCCTGAAGTTGAGGAGGCGCGCCACAATCGGCCGCGGCACCGCCCCTGTCTTCGGCGGGCCACCCGGTACCCGGTGGGCACGTTCCACAGAGAAAAAGTTGCTCAGTCCAGAGGGTGCCAAATAAGTTTTGACCAAGTCCTCCACAAACAGGTCCGTCGCAGCATTTTCGGACCCCTCCGGTACACCAACAATGCGGACGTTCTGCCGCCTGGCTCGCCCCTCAAAGTCCTCCAGCCGCCTCGAGAATAGATCAGTGGTCATCCGCAGGTTGCGGGCCTCAGTCTGTAACTCAGAAACATCAGAGGTTAGGCTGGAGGTCTTGATATCAAGCGCCTTCACACGCTCGTTGGTCTTGCCCAAATCGGCCCTTATAAGGGTAATGTCAACGGCCATGGAGTCTACCTTGTGGTTTAGGGTTTTGTGCTGCTGTTGCATGTCGGCCCGGAGACTCGTGATGGCACCCATGATGTCTACGAGGGTAGGGCCCGATCCATCCGGCGGGCTCGTCAATGGGGGCCCCTTAGACACGCAATTTGAGAATTATTGCAAGGGTGCAGGGGTGTCTCATGGACACCCTGCTGCACCCCTGAAACTTACATGTGTGTGCCTATGGGCATGTATGTGTGTCACATGCCACCCTCAAAATTGACACATTTTGGTTTTTGAAAGGATTTCGCAAATTAACACGAACCTCAAGTTCGTGTTAATTTGCGATTCCTTTACCTGAATTCGCAAATTAAAAAAGCTTCATACATGGCATTTAAGGAATCGCAAAATTTGCGATTCCTTAAATGCTATGGCAAAATAAGGAATCGCAAATAATTGCGATTCCTTAAATTGCGATTTTTTGATACATTACAAAAATCGCAAATCGGCCGTTTGCGAGTCGCAAAAGCCTTGATACATCTAGGCCAAAATACCCCAGTTCTTAGTGAACCGACATGTGCCTTGTATTCTTGTTCAATCAGGGTAACCTGGTCTTCTAGTCAGACATCGTTTTCATGAACGGATGTAAATCCCGGTCAGGTAAGAGGTGACTGAATAATGAGGGAGAGAGGGACCATTTGATGCTGAGAGCAGAATATACATGATTCAATTTGGAAAGCTGTGCTAATTCATATTATTGTAGTATCATCCCGAGTAGCAAATGAGAGATTCCTTCCAAAGGTATTCATAGGAGAGTGATCGTCGTTGGTAAGCGGCGTTAATGAGAACACCAGGTGGGAGACTGGTGCTTAGGTCCGCCGGATTGCGGATCGGGTTGTAAGTAAGCGAGCACTGGGAGGGAGACCAGTGTGTAGGTCCGCCGGATTGTGGACCGGATAAAAAGAGAGCACTGGGACTGCAGCTCAGTGTGTATGGCATGCCGGATTGCGTGTCGAGTGAGCACTGAGAGAGATCAGTGTGTAATGGTACATAATCAGAACTGCCCCAGGGTAGATTAGTCTGGGCCTAAGTGGCCGTGAGACTAGTTGGTATGAATGGGATATTGTAGAAAACTTATGCATGTGTATTGCTATTTTCCCCATCCTTAGGTACGAGATGTACATATATATATATATCTATACCCCTTGTAAATACGTCCTAAGGAGGGAGGTGATTACGTTCCGACTGGGTTGGAGGGGCTCTCAGGAGCTGATCCCATCTGGTTTGAGAATCCGGTCGTTACATCTTCAAAATCTATCTTGTACATTAAATTACAGCCAACTTTTAGATGCAAAAGAAGCCCTCTCTCTCCGACCTCCAATGAGCCAATCTCCATCTATTAAACATCAAGCATTAGCTTGAATAGTAAAATAACAAAACAAGCAGCAAGACATCGTTTTCAAGAGTACAAAAAAATAAAAAAAAGTATGCTTGCAAATAAGGGCATGTTTACTTTGAAGGGCATGTTTACTTCTTGGCCTGTCCCAAATTTTGGGGTCAAACTGGGTTCGATTATCAAGTCCACAGTCCTCAGGTATCACTCAGCATTCCTTCAATCCAAATACGGGCAGTTAGCGATACATCAGTGAGTGGGTAACAAACACCGGTTATTACTGTCAGCATGCCCCGGGGCACGCAGACTTCACAAAAATACAGAGCTGCAACCAGTAGGGTATCAAATGGCAAAAACTAGTAAATAAGTTGAATATATGTCTTTCTGGCGTTACAGCTGTGTGGAGCTGGTCTCATCGACGGGTACGCCCAGGTGAAATTTGTATGCGTCTTAAGGTTCTCATGACCAATACTGTTTGTGGTAGCACAAAAAGCTGATTGTTTAAGGTCATGCTGTGCTGCCATCCCAGGAAATGGTGAAAGAAGGTGTCAAGCAAAAAAGACTATCAGCCTGATTCATCAAAGGTAATTGCGCTCGCAAAGGGCCAGATTCTGAGAATCTGGCCCTTTGCGAGTGCGATTTTTGCATTTGGGATTCATCATCCCAAATGCAAAAATCGCTATTACCCAAATCGCATATTTGCGAGGAATTGGATTTAAGGAATCTCTAATAGAGATTCCTTAAATGCAATTCATCAACCAATTAGAAATTGCGAAATCTCAATATTTGGTCGCAATTTACCACCAAGTCTGACTTAGTGGTAAATTGCGAAAAAAGAGTAAAAAGCACTTTAGTGCATTTTTTTCTTTTGCTTGTTACACACACACATGTCCTTTGGACATGCGTGTGTGCAACACCTGTTCAAATGTGCATTTAAGGGGTGCTACAGGGTGTCCTTTGGACACCCCTGGCACCCTTCAAATCGCTATCTTATTTGCAATTAGCAAATTGCTAATCGCAAATAAGGAATACTCCCCATTCACTCCTATGGGCCTTTTGGCCCATAGAGTTTTTCCTTATTTGCGATTAGCAATTTGCTAATCCCAAATAAGGAATGTGTAGGAATCGCATTTTTTTTGCGATTCCGACATGAATACCGTTTTGCGAGTCTGGAATACCGATTCCTTATGAATCGCTATTTCAGACTCGCAAAACGGCCCAATGATGAATCAGGCTATATGTAATAGAGCATTTGGCACATCCAGTGTTCAACAAAAAATTTTAGATTCAGCAGGGCAGATTATTTTCCACCCCTGGGGCTGCTCGGTGTGGGCAGGTAAAGCCCCCGCTCCCCAATTCATGAATATGCTAGGGTGGAGGTAAGTAGGACTTAGTCAATCCTTAATGTTAAGCACCATATGACCGGCAGTGTTCACTGTTTAAAATCAGACATCCTCTGAGCCGGTATGCCTTGGGGGTTTCGCCACAGAGGGAGCTGAGCTGGCGATCCCCATAAGGAATAAGGGATGCGGGCAAGGGCAGGAGGGCCCCCCCTTGCTCATTGTCACATACTTCTAGTTATGGACACTCAGGTGCGTCATGATTTAGAAAGCTAAAGGACAGTGCAAATGCTAAATTATAATCCTTCTCGCCCTAATAGCCTAAAGTAGGCAGGCGGGTGTGGGAGCAGTCAGCCAACAAGTGGGCTGCTGTCCCTTAGAAGTGGAGCACAAGTGTGCAGGACACGCAGTGCTAGTTGGACGGCAGCTAGGTGAGACCAGCAAATTTAGAGGGCTATGTGAGCCATATTGTCTGAATCCGCCCCGCCCAGAGCTGGCACGGGGCTGTGTTATGTGAAGTAGTGGAACTTTCCCATTTGAGATTAGTTCTTAGCACAAGTTCACAGGCCAGAAGGGCTTTTGGTTTCATGAGACACTAGCGGATCCTGTCTAACGTCAAGGGCTATTGGGATATAGATGGGGTTCATCTATCACCAGTAGGGAGGGATCCCTTCCCTTGAATTGGCAGGAGGCCTGTAAATGAGAAGTTGCAGGTGGGAAAGGAGCTGTTTTGGTGGGGGGCCCTGTCGGCGACGGTGGCCTCCACCAGAGCTGTGGCGGAGTTACAGGGCGATCTGGAAGCAAATGGGTACAGAAGGGTACCGCTGCACGGCACATAGGGGTGTCAGAGTCAAAGCCCAAGACCCTCATGGGAGGTTACTGGAAACCGTGTTGGCTCCCCGTTAGTCCTTCGAGCGGTTGTGGGCCTGAACAACCGGGGGCTTGCCTTGCTACGCTCCGCCCTGAAAGGGGCGTGAGTAATAAGGGACCAGGTGTCACGTGATCCGATAGAAGGATCACCAGAAGGGACAGCACAGATGGGGTTCGCCCCAGTGCTGCTCGGCTCGTCTGGTGGGCAGGCGGCACAGATGGTTGCCTGCCCTTGGATCGCCCGTAAGATGACCCACCATAATACATAACGTTGTATGTAATAAACCTGCAGCAGTTTTCCCAAAACTAAATCTGTCTGGTGTGTACTTATTTGCATGCATGCTATGTGCTTGGGGGGTGGGCAGTATTGCCATGATGGTGCTATGCGGCTGCCTGAGGCCACCACAGGAGGCCACTCAATAGGGAAGCCCTCTAGTGGCATCAGGTACCCCCCTCGAAGGGGCAGGGACGCTCGTGGAGTCCCCTTCCTGGGCGCGGGCATTGCCGCGACATGTCAGGTGCACGAGGCGGGTTGAGGGGTATATGGGTCCCCCTCACCACGCTGACAACCTCTTTGTCGCACCGGACATGCCACGGCCGCTGCCTCGCTGGACACGCCGTCTCCCACCCTCCCGCTTACCGGGCGTGGCTGGTGGCAGGAAGTATGGTGAGAATGTTGCAATGTTGTATTTTTTTCATTCCAGGCGGAGTTACAGGAGGAGTTACAGGGCGATCTGGAAGCAAATGGGTACAGAAGGGTACCTCTTCACAGCATGTAAGGGTGCCAGAGCCTAAGCCCAGGAGCCTCATGGGAGGTTCCTGGAAACTTTGTCGGCACCCCGTTAGTCCTTCGGGCGGTTGTGGGCCTGAACAAACGGGGGCTTGCCTTGCTACGCTCCACCCAGAAAGGGGCGTGAGTAATAAGGGACCAGGTGTCATGTTGATCCGGGAGGAGGATCACCAGAAGGGGCAGCACAGATGGGGTTCGCCCCCGAGCTGCTCGGCTCATCAGGCGGGCAGGTGGCACAGATGGTTGCCTGCCCTTGGATCACCCGTAAGATAACCCACCATATTACATAACGTTGTATGTAATAAACCTGCAGCAGTTTTCCCAAAACTAAATCTGTGTGGTGTATACTTATTTGCATGCATGCTATGTGCTTGGGGGGTGGGGAGTATTGCCATGATGGTGCTATAGTCCAAATGCACGCTCTACAGTGTGGCATGTGCTTATGTGTGTCCTGTTGTGTGAGCGATACCGGTATGCCAATGGTGTCATGAGCAATGGCATCAGAGGATATCCATTAATCTACAGTGCATGAACTCATGTGAACTCATTGAGACCCCATGTCCATGTGTAAAGATGATGCTTCGTTCATAGTAGGTGGGCGCTGCCACTTCGCTGTCAAGGTTCGAATTTAGGCATGTGTATTACTGCATGTGTTTTTAACGCATGCAAGTTTACTTCTTCCTGTTTTAGCACAGAGGCTAAAATCATGTGTTATAACCACATACTCCATTTTTGGATCACTTACAATGTGATCTTACTTGTTTGCAACACAGCCAAGCCCTTTCCTAAAAGAGAAGCGAGGCCATAACTGCTAAGCACAGATGTGATAACAAATAGTAGCTTGCTACTCTGAGAGCAAGAAAGTAACTATCCCAGTTCTCTGACGTGTCTCCTGAGCACCATGACGTACATCCTCTGTTTGGTATTTGTAGAGACTCAAGCTGCATCTCCAGTGTTCCTCCCAAAAATACACATTAGATATGGGATAAAGTATCCTCTGCAGTACATAATAATGATACTGCAAGTCACCTGAGGCCATATCCTAGAACGAAGCCGACGCCGTGAAAATCCAACGTGATATGCAACATCCTTTTATTGTATGCCAGATGGTACCATATTCCCTATCGTAGATGGCCCCACAAACTGCTTAAATCTTTGCTGCCTTGATAATTCACGTTCATTATAGACAAAAGAAGAAAAAAAAGGAGAAAAGCCGAATCGAACTTAGAATTTAACACACCAAAAACAGTAATTTTTGTAGAAAGATGTTAGAATCAATTTAATGTAAGTTGGGTTAAAATGGTATGGCTCCGGCTGTACAGAAACATGCAGAGATTCTATCATTCCTGTTATAAGTTATACCCTAGTAAAAAAATTAACTTGTTCCCATAAATATCCTGTTTCTGCTGATCACGTTTTCCTTTTAGAGAAATAAATGAGAAGAAGGAAAAACCATTTCTCGTTTTTGTGCTCTGTGACCTGCCATGCATTTGAGGTCAGAACTCAACTGTGATAATTTATTACAGTTGAGCTGCTACATCACTTCTTTATTACAGGTGACTAGAGAAGTCAGAACTCGCCTGAAATAAGGAAATTAGAGTCCGGTTTTTATAAAGGGATTGCAGGCTCCCATATATTAAAATCTGATTTATCCAAACAATGGAGACTTTACCTACAAGATCACCAGAAACAAAATTATCTGCATATTCATTCGAAACATGTTGTCTTTTTTTAAGAGATCTTAAAAATCTATCTTGTACATTAAATTACAGCCAACTTTTAGAGGCAAAAGATGCCCTCTCTCTCCGACCTTCAACCCGCCAATCTCCATCTATTAAACATCAAGCATTAGCTTGAATAGTAAAATAACAAAACAAGCAGCAAGACATCCTTTTCAAGAGTACAAAAAATAAAATAATGTATGCTTGCAAATAAGTTACAGGATAGAAGGGTGACAGAAGTAATTGGCATCACCAGTTGGTGTAACTATCTAAACCTTCACACAGATTGTTGCTTTCTCCCTTCAGCCAAGTAGTTATGACCCATATGACTCAATCATACACTTGTGCCATTTTGAAATCTCCCTGCAGGGTGGTTTAAAAGTTGACCTCTGGGACTTCAAGACAAGCCAATCTTATTCAGCAGATTGGATCCTTTTTCCTAAGTCACATATTTATACTTCCAGTTATTGACGGCCTTCATTTTATTTTATGGAGTTAGATATAGTTCGAACTTGACCAAAGGTATCTGGTATCAGAGCGCTTTTCAAAAGCACAAGTTGCGTTACACGAGGACACATTCATTTTTTTTGTTAGGTACGGGGAGATTAAGTGATTTGCCCAGAATCACAGGATGTTGCACGTCCTTGCCAAGACTCGGACCTGGTTCCCCAGATTTAAGGTTCACCGCCCTACCCGTCAGGTTAAAGTTTACCGCCCTAGCCGTCAGGCTACATCCTCTCCCCTCATTTTCTTTGCATATTGTGCATGTCCTGCTGTATCAAGGACAAAACCCATTAATAGCACAAACTAATAGCCAGGTCTGATCTAGTGTCTTAGTATTATCAATCTTCTCCACAATGCATTGCCCAAAGATTTGGATCTGGAGGCACTCCCACACCAAGTTTAGAACATTTCCTCACTAGGCACAGCTCTTCCAACACACGTCTGTTGCCTGCTGACCTGTTTTTGGTAGTTCTGTGGGATGACGGTATGTTTACACTACAGTATATTATATGGGTACCCGCAAGTATTTTCCCAGGGGCCAAAAAGTTTGGTCGGTGATTTGCCTGAGGGCCACACTGATGCCAGTGAACTGATTGTCACGGGAGGGGGCTGGGAAGATTGGTTGTAAGGTGGGTGTAGGTGAAGCCAAGGATATACATCTAGTGGCCGAATTGAACAATGTGAAACCCAAACATCTTGAATTAATCCCGGCTTCCGCTACTTTATAAGTTTGTGTGATCCTAGGCAATTGTTTAATTTCACTTTCCTTCCTTTTTCTTCAATTTCACATACACAGGGACCTTGAAATACATGATTTCAGGGTGTGCGCTGCACAAAATCTTTTCCTGTGTTTGACTTAATAAAGTTTGATGTTGTTCATGTAGAATAGGAACCCAGGCCACTTATTAACAACTGACTTGCCTCTTTAGTTCATTATTATAACTGTTGTGAGGGTAGGGGGAATAATTAATATTCCTAAATTCATGTTTGAAAACTATTAATTTAGCATTTATCAAAGCACTGATATAATCAATTGTACTAAGGGGAAAAGGTTCTGCATTTTAATTAAATACACTTTTTGAATTTTGAAGATACTGTCAAATGTGTACACTTTTGCTGCAAGATGTCTTTAAAAATGAAGGTGTTTCTAAAGATAAGCGCAGGACTCCCTAGTTACTTTCTTTCTTTAACACAAATTAACCTTGAAATAAATGCTTGCCTGTCTATTTAACATCTTTTTAGCGAGAGTGCTGAGTTGAGTAATTGTAATTGCATTTATATAGCGCTTACTACTTCTGACGACGTTGAAGTGCTTTTTCAGCAAGTAGCACACTACTCCGCAACCCAAAGAGGATTAGTGGTAAACAGCAGCTGTTGACCAGACTTCATGTAAAGGCAAGGGGGCCGCATGCGGTCCCCAGGCCGTACTTTGAGTAGCATTGATCTAATAGATGATAAGGTTAGTGTTGGCATCTCTGTAGCCAAACTGGCAACTCCTCCACCCAGACCACCATTGTAATCTGGAAGGAGAGGTTCTTCTCCCACATATGTTTCAAGCACAAACATATATTCCTTTTATACAGGGGATTTCCCATTGGTTTGTTCCTGGGCCTTCTTATGTTTTCTCAGCAATCAGTAACAGAGCTGGAAATACTTCCAGCAATATTCTCTAAGCAATTTTAACTGAGTGCGGGAACACAAAGTCCCTCCCAATGTAGAAGTGTTCTAAGTGTCTTACCCCTTACCATTCTAGCTTCTCTGATATAATTCAGCTTTCCATACAGATGTAATTCCACCAAACCCTGGATAAAACGAGAGGCACACATTGATTCTATCATCCTCCACATTTCTCAATGCTAAATTTCAGGTTAATGCTACTTAAGTCTCTTATTTCTTTTGAATGAACTCAACATTGAATACTCACATCTGGCCCATAGACTAGTCTTTGCACCAGATCTGCACTCTAGCTAGCTTTGCCGATCAGTTTGCTCACATGTACAACTTTATATTTGTTTTTACCTGTCCTCTAATAATGAGCTCAACATGATTTTCATTAATACCTTCTGCCACTAGAGGTTGATCAGCTTGAAGGTAGTCTATTTTATAGAGTTCACTATAGTGGTCCTGCTTAATAACTTCAGGCCCGATTCACTAAAATAATCTGAGACAAAATCCTAACTTTACGACTTTCGGTATTCACAAAAGGCATTTAGGAGTAGTAAAGTTAGGGGGGCGATTCACAAAAGTAATCTGAAACAAAATCCTAACTTTACGACTTTTGGTATTCACAAAAGGTATGTAGGAGTAGTAAAGTTAGGATTCCTAACTTTGCTACTCATAAACTGAGACAAATCCGAACTTTTTGACTTTTGGTATTCATAAAAGGCATTTAGAAATAGTAAAGTTAGGAATCCTAACTTTAATACTCCTGAATGCCTTTTGTGAATACCGAAACTCATAAAGTAGGATTTTTCTCAGTTCAGGAGTAGTAAAGTTAGGAATCCTAACTTTACCACTCCTAAATGCCTTTTGTGAATACCGAAAGTCGTAAAGTTAGGAATTTTCTCAGTTTAGGAGTGTAAAGTTAGGAATCCTCAGCCTGAGTAACAAAAGGAAAAATTCTAATTTTACGACTTTCGGCATTCACAAAAGGCATTTAGGAGTAGGAAAGTTAGGATTCCTATCTTTACTACTCTTAAATGTCTTTTGTGAATATCAAAAGTAGTAAAGTTAGGATTTTGTCTCAGTGTAGGAGTAGTAAAGCTAGGAATCCTAAATTTACTACTCCTAAATGCCTTCTGTGAATACCAAAAGTGGAAAAGTTAGGAATTTAGCTAGCTTTATCGATCAGTTTGCTCATATGTACGACTTTATATTTGCTTCTACCTGTCCTCTAATAATGAACTCCACATGATTTTCACTAATAACTTCTACCATTAAAGGTTGATCAGCTTGAAAGTAAAGTTAGGAATCCTAATTTTACTATTTCTAAATGCCTTTTGTGACCACCGAAAGTCATAAAGTTAGGATTTTCACAAGTTAGGAGTAGTAAAGTTAGTAATCCTAACTTTACTACTCTTAAATGCCTTTTGTGAATACCGAAAGTCGTAAAATTAGGATTTTGTCTCAGTTTAGGAGTAGTAAAGTTTGGAATCCTAAATATACTACTCCTAAATGCCTTCTGTGAATACAGAAAGTCGTACAGTTAGAATTTTGTCTCAGTTTAGGTGTAGTAAAGTTAGGAATCCCAACTTTACTACTCCTAAATGCATTTTGTGAATACCGAAAGTCGTAAAGTTTGGATTTTGTCTCAGGTTACTTTTGTGAATCGGCCCTAGTTTTGTTGTTGGAGCAATATGATCTTAAAGAGAGATGCAGTATATTCCCCCTGTAGCAGAGTGCTCTATAATACTACATATGGCCCCCAAATTATCTTAAACTGTGTTTGGAGGTAACTGGCATAACGGGTACTTGAGAAATGCGATTGAGGGAGAATTTTAAATAACATTTGAAATCATATAGATTATAATAAAAGTGCGTTATTTATGTGAAGCTTAAAGTAACATAAAACATATTTAAAATGTGAAAAATTGCGTTATGCATTTTCATTTCATGTGCTAAGCCTCGAACGGCTAAAGTAACACTGCTTGAAAAGTTGGTTTGCTTATCAATCAAGTCCTATTTGTATAGCACGGCTAATCCCCCGGGCGGGGGGGGGGGTGGGGTATCTAGGCACTGTGCTGGACTTATCAGTCGAAGAGGCAAGTCTTGAGTCCCTTACTGAAGTGGGTCAGCGTGAACGCAGTGGGGAGGTGGAGGTGGAGGGAATTCCTGGCTTTGGCGACAAGGTGGGAGAAAGAGCAGTCTCTGGAGCACCCTGAGCGAGGGCGAGGAGTGCGGAGTGGAAGTTTCTAGTAGGCTGGTAGAATATCAGGCGGTGGTTTATGTAGGCTGGTCCTTGGTTGAGGAGGGCTTGTAGGCATGGCTCAGGAGCTTGAAAAGGCATCTCTTCTGGACAGGGCGCGGGTAGAGGTCTTTTAGGTGCTGGGTGATGTGTGTCCTCTTGAGCAGGGTGAGGATCTGTCTGGCTGCTGAGTTCTGGATTGACTGGAGTTCGGTGGTGGTGCTGGCATAGAGTGCATTGCCGTAGTCAAGCCGGCTGGTGCTGAGGACCTGCGTCACAGATTTCCTTGTGATGATGGGGAACCGGTACAGAGTCAAAATATCGAATCTTTAATTTCGACTTACACTTATATCGAGTTGCTAATATCAAAGGGACAGAATATCGATGTCCAGAATATCGATGGCAAGAATATCGACCCTAAGGTAAGTAATATTGAAATTACTTATATCGATAGCATATATATCGATGTAAGTAATTTCGATTTACTAATATGTGTTAGAAATTTTAGTTAAGTATTTAAATTAATTGTTATAATATGTGTTTAATATGTTTTTATAAATAAAAAATATATAAAAGTAAATTATAAGTTTTACTACCAGAGCGGGTTGTGGGTTTTTAGGGGAACAGGGTGGGAAGTAATTTATTTGTAATTAAATAATTATTTTTTAATGATTAATTTATTTTGCAATTAAATATTAATTGGCAATGAATTATTTTAATTGATTAATTGATTAATTAATTGATAATTTATGTATATTTTTAAGTAAATTATATGTTTTACTACTGGAGCGGGTTGTGAGTTTATAGGGGAATAGGGTGGGAAGTAATTTATTTGTAATTAAATAATTATTTTTTAATGATTCATTTATTTTGCAATTAAATATTAATTGGCAATGATTTATTTTAATTGAATAATTGAATAATTAATTGATAATTTATGTATATTTTTAACTAAATTATATGTTTTACTACTGGAGCGGGTTGTGGGTTTATAGGGGAATAGGGTGGGAAGTAATATAATTGTAATATTAATTAATTTTGGGTAAGGAGTATTTTTAGGGTTCAGGGTCAGTTTTGGGTTTTTGGGTAAAGGGGTATTTTTAGGGTTCAGGGTCAGTTTTGGGTTTTTGGGTAAAGGGGTATTTTTAGGGTTCAGGGTCAGTTTTGGTTTTTTGGGTAAAGGGGTATTTTTAGGGTTCAGGGTCAGTTTTCAGTTTTTGGGTAAAGGGGTATTTTAAGGGTTCAGGGTCAGTTTTCAGTTTTTGGGTAAAGGGGTATTTTTAGGGTTCAGGGTCAGTTTTCAGTTTTTGGGTAAAGGGGTATTTTTAGGGTTCAGGGTCAATTTTCAGTTTTTGGGTCAATCAATCAATCAATGACATTTATAGAGCGCGCTACATACCCGTAGGGTCTCAAGGCGCTGGGTAAAGGGGTATTTTTAGCGTTCAGGGTCAGTTTTCAGTTCTTGGGTAAAGAGGTATTTTTTGGGTTCAGGGTCAGTTTTCAGTTTTTGGGTAAAGGGGTATTTTTAGGGTTCAGGGTCAGTTTTGGGTTTTTGGGTAAAGGGGTATTTTTAGGGTTCAGGGTCAGTTTTCAGTTCTTGGGTAAAGGGATATTTTTTGGGTTCAGGGTCAGTTTTCCCTACTGTTGCACCCACTGGAGTGGGAATAGTAATTATTGTTAAGTAAGTATATATTATATATGATTTGTTAATATTATTTTTTTTATTAAATATATATTATTATTTTTTTTTACCATTATTAAATATATTTAAATATGTTTAAGTAATTTATAAGTATTATTTACAGTATTTTTCATGTTATTTTAAACCCAAAAAAAACTGATATATTTGACAATGATATTTTTAACATCGATATTATTTTTTCGATATTTTGGTACTTACCATGTTGTACATAGGGCGTCGATATTCTTGCAATCGATATAATTACGTCGATATTTGTGTAGGTCGAAATTCTGTCTGTCGAAATTCTGTCATAGATCCTGGGGAACCATCTGAGGATTTTGCAGAGCATGCAGGTCGTGTTGAAGCAGGCTGAGGAGGCGGCGTTGGCCTGAAGTTTCTTGGAGAGCTTACTGTCTAGGATGATGCAGAGGTTGTGGGTGTGGTCTTTCGGCGTGGGGATAGGTCTGCGTTCCGCTATCCACCAGGAGTCATTCCAAAGGGCTGTGTGTCTGCCCATGATCAGGACTTCCATTTTGTCAGTGTTGAGTTTCAGGCAGTTGTCTTTCATCCATGTGGTGATGTTGATGTTGTGCTATTTGACGATGTCTGCGAGTGATGTCATGTAGATGTTAAAGATGGTTAGGCTGAGGGATGAGCCTTTCGGTACTCGACAGATGGTGTGCTTGGGTTGCGAGGTGCAGGAAGGGAGGTGAATTCTTTGGGTGCGTCCCTGGAGGAAGGATGCCATCCATCTGAGCGCATCGTCTGTGGTTCCAATTTGGTGAAGTCAATTAATGAGTGTGGTGTGGGAGACGGTGTTGCAAGCTGCAGAAAGGTCCAGGAGGATGAGGGTGGCTGATTCTTCTCTGTTGAGTAGGGCTCGGATGTCATCTGTTGCGGGGACCAGGCCTGTATTGGTGCTGTGGTTGGCTCTGAAACCTGATTAGGAAAGGCCCAGCAGTTTGTTTCTTTACAGATGATCGGTGAGGTGGAGGTTGCTGGTCTTCTCCAGGACTTTGACAGGGAATGGGAGAAGGGAGATGAGACAGTTCTGGAGCTTGCTGGGGTCTGTCTAATGTTTCTTGAGGAGGGGTCTAACCTTCGCGTGTTTCTATGGATCAGGAAAGATGGGATAAGTTATGAATGAATGTACACTTAATATGGCGCATGGCTATCAAAGGCCTCCCAGCGCTAGAGACAGAGCCTCCCTAAATCGAAACAAGCCAGCAGATTTATGGGAACAACAGAGTTATGGAGGAATTGAGGATGGTGGTGGGCCGGTGGCTGATCTTGTTGCTTCCGAGGTTGAAGAGTCAATAGGGGCATGGGCGGTGGGTGCTCCTGAGTGGATGGAGTTCATCAGGGTGATTGTTGTCGGTGTGCTGAGTTGTTCCCATGCAGTGAGTGGGTGGTTGGTGGTTGTGGTTGATGGGTTGCTGAATTGGTTGGGGATCGATGTTTCTGTAGATGGTTGCTATCTTGTTGTGGAAGTGGTCGGCAAGGGTGTCGCAGAGTTCCTGTGAGGAAGAGTTTGAGTGTTCTGTGGCTAACAGGGAGGTGAATTCTCTGATGATGGTGAAGAGTTCTTTAGTTTGGTTGGTGCTGTTCTCGATCCGGTGTGTCAGGGACTCCTTTTTTGCAGCTTTGAGCTGGCGGTGGTGGTCATTGAGGGCTGATTTGTAGGTGGTTCAGTTTTTGTGATTCCAGTTGGTTTCTTTCCAGTTGTTTACGCCTGTGTTTTGATGGGCTGAGTTCTGGTGTGTACCAACTGCCTCTTTTGGTGGGTCTGTGTGTTTTTTCTGGTCTGGTGGGGGTGACTTGGGTGGCTGCGTGCGTTGAAATTCTCTACTGTCGGTCCAGGTTGGTTGTGAGGTTGGGCTGTGCCGTGCTGAGGGCATCGGTCCATTGCTGCTAAGTTACCTAGGTCCAGTTACGGTAGGGAGTGCTGTGCTGGTTTGGAGCGGTGCGCAACAGACCGGTGAGGGAGAAGTGTATGATGGAATGGACCACCCAGGTGAGTGTTGAGGTGTGGATTTATCTGATTCTGCTGCTGGACGTGAAGATAGGGTCTAGAATATTCCTGCTTTGTGTGTGGGGTTGGTGACTATCTTCTTGAGCCTGATGTTGTCTAGTCTTTCCAGGAGGCCTGTGGAGTTAGTGTTGGTGGGGTCGTCCAGGTGGAAGTTAAGGTCTCCCAGGAAGATGTAGTGTTCGGATTCGACGGTGAGCGGGTGATGAATTCGGCGAGGGTGTCACTGAGGCCGGTACGTGGTCCAGGCGGTCTGTTTGGGAGGGTGCCTTTGATGGTGTTTTGGCATTGGGGCAAAGCTGGAAATTCATGCGTTCCATAATTGGCTTGGTGTCGTCGTTGGCTATGGTGCAGGTAATGGATTCCTTGTGTATGATGGCGATGCTCCCTCCGTGTCTATTGGTGTGGTCATGGTGTTTCATATTGTAGCCACTGGGAGTTGCCATGGCAATGTCTGGGGCCGATGTAGGGGTGAGCCAGGTCTCCATGATGAAGGCCACGATTCGGTGTCCAGATTCGGTGGCGTGTTTGCATAGTGGTCTGGCATTGATCAGGAGGCAGTTGATTTGGGGCGTCAGCATCTGGGGTTGCGTGGTAATATTCCAAGTGGTGGTGATTGGTGTTGGGATGGTAGTAAATCGGCAGTGGATGCAAGTGAAAGGCGAAAGGTGAAAGGTGGTGATGTGAGGCAGCAGTTGTTGTTGCATGCAGGGTCCAGGGCACAGAGTTCTGTGGCGGAGCATTGTCGGAGTGCAGAGGGCAGGGGATCCTGGTGCTGGTGCAGGACAGGCACGGACGGGTACAGACAGATTGCCTTTTGCATGCCTTCAGCACGCCAGCAGCACGTCCACTGTATGGCCATGCTGAGGCCTCCATAAGTAGCCCTGGGAGATGGGATGAGCTGTCCAGGAGGTGGGAGGGCAGGGGGCTTGGGAGGAGGGACCAAACATGGCAGTGGGCATACAATGCAAGTACAACAAATAATCTATGAAGGAGGGAGAAGGAGATACTGCCGAGTAGCATTTACAGAGAGGCAGACAACAGTGAAACAAAAACACAGTGTCAATGCAATTCCAGGCACCTGTACGACGTAAAATATTTTTTTCACCAAAATGTTACTTTTGCAGCAGCAAAAGGCACTTTTAGCAAAGAATAAGCAAATCCCAAATGGAGGGACTGTGGCTTAAACTGTGGTTCGAGCATGGCTAGAGGACTAGGATGGTGCCTATGGGACATGTGGATCGGAAGGCGAGGGAGCAGCAAGCAAGACCTAAGGGGTTGAGGGCTACATAGAATGCTTAAACATGCATAAAATGTTTATTCCTTGACCTTTCGAAGGACATGTTTTTTGTAATAAATTAAATAGTTTCAAGTATTTTCCACAGAATGTTGCTACTTATACATACAAAGAACTCTGTTAACACAGGATTAGTTTTGTTGTTTAATGGGTTTATGAAAAGTTCATACATAGAGATGCAGCATATTAAAATGTGAACTTGACTTTTTAACAAACTTGTTTTCCCATCACTGGTGATTCTGTAAAACGTTTTTTTTTACCTAGTAAAGATGTTGTAACTTTTACATAGACTATTGTTTGGGAGGTATAAGTGGGAAAGTAGGCCTGAATGAGGCAACTTCGACATGAGTACATAATTGTTGATTTAATTGCAAACGTAACGTTTCTGTCAGTGAAGAATTGTATTCGTGTGGGAAGATGAGGAGTGATCCGTTTCCCAAGAGAGCATTGGACACTGATTGGCCGACTTGAGACGAGAAGTGCGGCAAATCTTCACCAAATGTGTAGTCTATAATAGCGCGTGTTCCTACAGTGGGTTGGGCATTTATTTACTACCAATTTTACAGCCATTCTACACAGTCCTCTTCTTTTGAGAACCTTTTGCCCCACACTCAGTTGTTCATTTTACTCAGACCTAGACCTTATGCCATTTTGCTTTGAGACTCTACCAAGTGGCTTCAACTTTTCTTTATGGAAAGTTCTTTGCTTTGATATTTTTTTAACTATTTTAGCTGATTAAGGCTAAAGCTTTTATGCTTTTCTCTCACTCTCTCTCTCGAACTAGAACTCTTTATGAGTTTTGACGGACTTGTTTCTCCCGATTCATTTCCATTATGGAATGCACTTTTAATGCATTTAATATATGATTTGATTAACCAATATTGGGTTTTTATAATTCTGTCATATATTGACTATTGAGATGAATCTGAATTTAACTTGTGATTTCAAATAAAGATGATTAAATAAAACCCTTAAAACTCTTGCAACCTCTTTTTTTTAACCAAAATATAACTAAAGAATGTGATGTTAATATATCTGAAGTATAGTTTTCTTCTTCTCTAAAACAACAGCAAAGATCCATACAACCAAAAGTCAAAGAAAAAAAATGATACGTTGGGGGAATTAGCCTGTGTGATGGCAAACCGAGATAGATACAATTGTATGAACTTATTTACGCACCTTTCCATCTAGTGTTTCATCTCAATCACATTTTATAGCATGATTCAAATCAATATTTTATGACCCTCACAGTTAGGATCCATGGCGATTCTCTCACTTGTTCTTTCAGTGTGAATAGAATGTCATCCATGCAGAGTATGAGCTTATTCACCCAGCTGTACAGCCTGCATATTCCACTGTTCTGCACTTTACATGTTAACAACAAAAGGAGTAATTCCAAATGGATTACAATTTACTGCATTAATCAAAACATCCTATTTTTTAAAAGAACCCTTACTCACCAACCTAGTTGGTGACATGCTTCATCATAGGGTCCCCACCCAAGGGCCCGAATGCCTCCTGGGTGTGCTACAACGCATGATTACAGCAGAGCGGGTTTGTTTGTGCAGAGTGAGTGAAAAAGTGATTTAAGATTGCCTTTATGAATCCTTATAAATTTAATGATGGAATCATAAGGCAAGATTAAAATGAAAAGGGATGTACTATTTGGTTGAATTGACAATTGACATCCCTGGGTATATTCGTGACAAGGTCAGGTCTACATGTTTCAGCCTCTGAGTGCGAAAATGCAATGCTTTCTTCAGGACCAGTCGTAACACAGAGGTGTGCACTCACTAAAGTGCACCCAACGCTGTGTCGAGGTGACCACAAACTTACAGTTCAGCTCTCAACAGAAAGGAAAAGGGTTTTTTTTCTGAAAATAAAAACAGCAAATGAGAACATCAAGATTGTTCAAGCAGTAATAATAATACTCAGCATAGCCGGTGAAAGATTCTGAACCACATGCTTACATGTGTGTCGTTCAATCTGTGTAGTGGGCTCTCACGATTCTTGGTGCTTCTCTTCAGTCAAATGTCATGCACATGCATTTCACACACGCAATCTTTGATTCCTTACGTGGTATTTTAATGCAGGGGGGCTCATTGTATGTGAGTACCTCCTTACTACCACCCACACATGGGATAATTGGAGTGTGGTGATTTCACATGAAAAAGATTTTGTTACCAATAAGGCAAAGAGCGGTTAGTCACGGACTTGCCTTCTTTAAAAACATGAAGAAATTTGTGATCAGTAAAACAGAGGAGAGTCACTGGACCGTGGTGCTCCAATCAAACGAACATGATGGAGATGAGGGAAAAATTCCTAAATAAAAGGCTTACATAAGACATAGTTTTGTCCTACCCCATGGATCCTGTCGGGGGCGTTGCCTATAGTCACACTCTAGAGGTAAAGTACAGAGAAATCTAGTATAACTCAGTCTATTATAATGGCTTTTGTTGTAAGTCTAGTTTATTTCTGTGGCACTTCACGCGCTTCCTGTTTATTGGTCACCTCCAATACATCACTTGGAATGTAGTATTATTATTTAAGTTACGTCACCACCTTTCATGTGGACTCTGTCCTGCTTATCGACTCTGCGCAGTTGTTTCCTTTACTCTCTCCTCAAGCTCGTTTAATTACAATAAATACTTATAATTTTATAATATGCATTCCGCGTCATCCATATGAGGCATCACTACAATTTGGCGACGAGGTCGGTATTGTCCTTTCTTGTGACGGGCTTGTGGTAGAGAGACGATTTCAGGTGGCCGATCCTTTATCTTAAGGCAAGTGCTTATTATTCAGTTCTAAGAGGAAATTTTTGCTGATCGTTACTTTTGGGGCTAGCGATTTTCCATTGGAAACACTTATTATCACACCGTTCCGCCGTCAACGGAAGAATCTTTCTGAAATTGACGATCGGCTAAACTTTTCAAGATCAGCCAGGAACATTTTCAGGTAAGTAGCGAATACTTATTGTCATGGCAGTTGTTTTCACGGACATAAACATTCTTCAACACGTCTATTTTCACAATGTGTGACGAAAATTCTGTGAGGGAGAGCTGTTGACAGTTACGTCAGATTCAACTGTCGTACTTCACATTCTAAAGCTGTGCAGATACCGGTGAACTGACGTGCATGCGTCATGGTGTCTTCAACGTAAGTTACGCGACGCCATTTTAGAAGTTAGTCAGCTTTCATTACGAAGGACGGTTTTCTCCGTTACTGTTCCCTTACTAAAGGACGGCAAGGTATTTCCTTTTCACAACCAGTGTGAAAGTTAAGGATAAATAATTTGCGAAATCGTTAGATACAGGACTGTTCTTTTCATTTAGTTGCTTCTTAGGGGAAAATTTAACTGAAGAACAGTATTGCCATTCTTTTCCCCGCATTGGCAAAGTTTTACCTTTCATACTCGTTCTTTGCAAGTATCAATTATTTCCACAAAATTTCTTACTAATACACATGTAGAATGTATAAGCCTCTACGTCAACTTTATGTGCAAGTTCAATAGTGAAAGTTTAGTTTATAAATTAGGCTTTGCTTGTCAAAAGTATACATTTGCTAGAAATTATATATATATAAATGCAACATATGAATATTGCAGTCATTTTTCAAATTTATAGTTACTAGTCTTTGATTTATTAAGTATTTTCAGGTAGATTCATCAAAGACCCGTTTTGCGAGTCTTTAATAGTGATTCATAAGGAATCGCTATTACAGACTCGCAAAACGGGATTCATGTAGGAATTGCAAAATAAATTGCGATTCCTACACATTCCTTATTAGCAAATTGCTAATCGTAAATAAGGAATACTCCCCATTCATTCCTATGGGCCTAAAGGCCCATAGGAATGAATGGGGAGTATTCCTTATTTGCGATTAGCAATTAGCTAATCGCAAATAAGATAGCGATTTCAAGGGTGCCAGGGGTGTCCAAAGGACACCCTGTAGCACCCCTGAAATGCAAATTTACACAGGTGTTGCGCACACACATGTCCAAAGGACATATGTGTGTGTAACATCCAACAGAGAAAAATGCACTAAAGTGCTTTTTTCTACTTTTTCGCTATTTACCACGAAGTCAGACTTCGTGGTAAATAGAGACCAAATATTGCAAATTCGCAATTTAAAATTGGTTCATGAATTGCATTTAAGGAATCTCTAATAGAGATTCCTTAAATCCAATTCCTCACAAATATGCGATATCGCAAATTGCGATTTTTGCATTTGGGATGATGAATCCCAAATGCAAAAATCGCACTTGCAAAGAGCCAGATTCTCAGATTATAAATAGGCGATTTTTCTAGCTTTTGTAATTTGGACGCTTTGTTGACATTTCCCATGGTTGTTGGTACCGCGTTTTTCATCTGGCTTTTGACTGGCCCTGCGCTAAAAAAGGCTGCTGTTGTTGAAGCCTTTTTTAGCGCATGTCAACAAGGCGTCAGAAATACAAAAGCTAGAAAAATCGCCTATTTATAATCTTTCAAGTAAACAGCTCGCTGCAACAGAAATGAGTGTCCTCGAAAAAGGCTTAACCTTCGTGCCGACAAAACCAACTGATTTCGTCCGATTAAAATCGGAATTTATCGAATTCTGTAGAAAAATTTGTTTCACTACTTTTTTCGCAGATAAACCAATGTTAGCACAAATAGAAACAACAGGACTACGTAAAAAATCCAATTTTTGTCCACCTGCAAGTAAACTTCCAAAAGAGGTCACCACCTTTGAGAGAACAATATTATCTGCAATTTCCTCTCAAGAAAAGAAAAATGCTGGGTTTGTAAAACCAAACTTAACCAAAGCACAAAAAAGACGCACCAAGTATTTTAAAAAATGATGAGAACATCATAATTAAACAAGCCGATAAAGGCGGATCGATTGTTGTCTGGGGTACAACCGAGTATATTGCCAAGGCTAATAGACAGCTAATGGATATTGATTGCTTCCGCAAAATTGACAAAGACCCCACTTTAGAACTACAAAATGAATTGTTTTCCATACTAAATAAGGGATTTGAACAAGGCTTCCTTGGTAAAAAGGAGTTTGAATACCTACAAAACAAACACCCACGAACACCACTGTTCTATGTACTACCCAAAGTCCATAAAGATGAAAAGATACCCCCGGGAAGACCGATCATTTCCGGCTGCGAGTCACTTTTTGAACCTATATCGAAATTCATAGACTTTTTTCTCAAACCATTCATGACTAAAGTGAAATCCTTTCTCCAGGACACGACAGACTTTAAAAACAAGCTTCAAACACTATCATTTACTGAAAATCAAGATCTCCTTGTCAGTATGGACGTTTTATCCTTGTATACACAAATTCCACAAGACCAGGCACTAGAGGTGTTGGAAATTTTCCTGAATATGAGAGAACGACCGATGAAGATACCAACTGAATTTATTTTGGAGCTAGCAAATATGGCCCTTAAAAAGAATTATTTTAAATTTAAAGACGACTTCTTTTACCAGATAAAAGGAGTCGCTATGGGCTGTCCTTTTGCCCCAGAATTAACGGTCCTATACACGAGCCAATATGAAGAGACCTTCATTTACAAAAACAATCCCTTCAGACAATGGATTGGCGGATGGATCCGCTTTATTGATGATGTTTTTCTAACCTGGACAGGTAATGAGGAAGAACTGAAAGCTTTTCATGGATGGATAAACAACCGGACAGAGGACATCAAGTTCAGCATACAGGCCTCTAAAACTAGAATGGCATTTCTAGATGTCGAAGTGTATTGTTCCAATGGAGAATTAGTAACAACATTGTACAAAAAGAAATCTGACAGAAACAAAGCTCTACACTATTCCAGCAACCATCCCAAGAGCTTGAAACAAAATTTCCCAATAGGCCAATTTCTTCGCATCCGACGAAATTTTACATTCAAAGATGAATATATGGAACATGCGAATGCCCTAAAAGAAAAACTATTGAATAGAGGATACCCTTCAAAACTCCTGAAACATGCTATAAAAAAGCGTGGTGAACACCACGGGAAGAGCTGCTAAAACGGAAGGAGCGTACAATTCAAACTTGTATAGTATGCGTATCAACATACTGCCCTTCGTCCAATTGGCTAAAAAAAGTAAATTATCAAAATTGGCACCTGTTAAAAGAGCTTGACGCACAGTTCACAGAAGCATCATTATTTGCGTTTAGGAAAGATACAACCATTGCAAATCAAATTGTGCGGGCCGCACTACCAAAAACGAGAAGTCCTACCCTGCGCGACTATGTCAATTTACCACCAATAATGGGCCACCACAAATGTGGTACGTGCCTATGTTGTACATCTACAATAGAAGGATCATTATTCCAACAGGAAGGTGTATCTTGGAAACACAACCATTTAACAAACTGTAAAACAAAGAATCTGATATATGAGATTATATGCCCTTGTAATAAGCTGTACATCGGCAAGACTAACCAAGAAGCACGCCAAAGAATTTCACAGCATAAGTCTAGGATCAAGAAAAAAGTACTCACAGCTCCCCTAGTCCAACATTGGATTGAGAATGCCCATAGAGAAAACGATCTGAAATGGACAATCATTTCTAAAGTTGAACTGGACCAAAGAGGTGGCGATTTAGAGGCGAAACTCCGAAAAAGAGAGGCCCTTCTAATTCTGAAATTCAATACTGCTACAAATGAGTTAAACGAAATGTCGGAGCTCTAAAACCTGTAACTATATTGGTTAATCCATATTTCAGTAAACATATGGGGCAATTACATTAAGATCTAAGTATTGAGGTTTACTTAGCTGCGACATATGTCTAACCATTGGTTAACCGACATGCAAAACCGACATCTACCCTTTGGATGCAATGATGGATTGCTAAAGAATGCAGTGAAGGCATGGCAACATTTACAATTGCATCTCCAATATTTGATGCCCCGAGTATAACATGAAAATCACGTGGAACCACTCTTTCATTATAATTTATCATGGATTTTTTAAAAGAAAAATTACATCTCCCAGAAATCCTTCAACAGGAAGCACTCAGTTAATAAGGAGCGCCGGCCCGGAAGGATCTGTACGGCGTGTCGATTCATCCACAGCCTGAAGGAGACTCCCAGACTTAATCCAAAAGGTATGTCACCACATTTCTTTAATCAGGAGTAACATACAAGATGTTTGTTAAATACCCCAAAGGGTAGCATGACCACTGCAGAGACCACGCTACGGCCGGTCCGTTTAATTAATTGTTGCGGTTTCATAAGCCACGTTCCCGAACTGCCTTAGCGACCGCACAGCAGAATGGAACAGTACATCAGCTAAATACAAAAGATAGTACGCTTTCGTAACGGTGAAAGACTTAGACTCCCTGTTAGAGACCGAACAGACAACGCAAGTTCCACAAGTCACATGTGCAAACAAATATTTTTTTGCTTTTGCATCCGACCATTTCCTCATTTTCTGAAAAATGCAATCTAAGACGGGATATATCAAGGTACTTCTAAGTGACTTCCCGTTTAATTTTCAGATATTTGCTGATGGAATACCCATTCAAAATCAAGCAGACTAACAGCGAACCCAGATAACTGCGATAAAAGATTTCAATCAGGGAGCAAACACTTTGAAGCTCTCCTGTGAGATTTCACCCTCTACTATAACAAGTGAGTTCCTCTACATTTCATGTTTATGAAGAAAACCCTCCGCAGGATTTTCAATAAAGCTTACAGTTATGACCTTGTCTTTCACAGCTTCTCCAAAGAAAAACTGCACTAGTTTACCAGGTATTGCCGAGTGAAAGTTTGACCGAATGTGAAGTTGAGGATTGCTTGAGAATGTAACTGAGAGTATGGTTTGTCTATTTTTGTGTCTTTCAGATTGAGTTCATATATGGTCCTGAGGAGAATCCCATCAGTATTGGGGATTTGAAACGCGTCAACCTTTTTTTAGGCCAATCATGACCTTTCTTTCTAGGCCAATCATTAGTTAATGGTGACTAGTTGAAAATTTGTATGATGGCCCATTTGTATTCTTATGAAGAAGCAATGTTTTGAGAATAACTTCCATTGTGTTTTGTGCCCCGCCTTATTAAAACAGAATAAGTACAGGGACATTCACATATAGTACTTTTCACTTTCTTCCCTTTTTTCTTTTTTGAATTGTCAATGATGATTGAATGGATTGTGCGAATGAATCATTGTATGCTACTGATTGTTGAGTTTGAGATTGAAAGTATGTATGTATGATTCTTGATCTTTTATACTTTCTTGTCATAATCTTGTAGATATGCACACACAAGTTTTAGAATAAGGAGTTCTCCTCCCCTTCCCTTTGTTAATGTGTTTGATGGCCTATTTTTGACTCAAATAAATTGTCAAATATCCAATGCCATTGAAAATGTACAGAAATTAACTACATTCTATTTTTCGAGCAAAATAAAATAAAAAAGTTTTGAGATACAGTTCTAGATTGAACGAGTGGTCAATAGGGATAAGGTATTCATTGCTTATCTTGTTGTAGGTATTAAAAAAGTTTGTGCAGTATTGGCATTTGCTTTGTTGATTATATTGTTGGCGCAGCCTTACTGCGCTTAAGCCAAACCCCTTTTTGTTGTTTACTTTTGCCTTTTTAAACCAACATGGCGTTCGTCAGGAGAAGACTCAGTTGTACTCACCTAAATCCAATGGTCAGATTGAAAGAGTCAATCGCTTCCTTAAGGATGGTGTCCAGTTGGCTTTGGCTTCTGGACTACCAGTTAAGAAGTTCATTCAAGAAAGGGTATTTGCGTACAACACCACTCCCAACAGTGTTACTGGATTTTCTTCTTTTTTCTTGATGGGGGAAGGAGATTTGACAATGAGACTGTTCCAAAGCTCGCATGATTTGAGAACTGTTTACCACCCACTGTTTCCATAAACGACGATCAGCTACAAGTCAGAAAGAAGATTGTTGATTGCAAGTTGAAATCTAAAATGTATCTAGACAAGGTACATAGGGCTGTTAACAAGGAATTCTGCAAAGGAGAATGGGCACTTGTCAAAAATCCTAATATTCAGCTCAAAGGGGAATCTAAATATTTTGACCCAGAAGAAATTGTTGAGGTTTCTGATAGTGCCATTTACCTCAGAAATGTTGGGTGGCGAAATAAAAGTGACGCTATAAAATTGAAGAGAGATCAAGTTGATTTGTGGTTCAAGGGTAAAAATCACAAAGCAAGATTTGAGAATGAATTTTTCATGGCTTGATACGTATTCAGGTGTAGATGGTGATGACTTAACTTTGCATAAAGAAAACGTCTGTTATCCTCTGTTCAAATGCAGTAATGACAGCGATGTAAGAGTGTCTGGCAGAGATACCTTTGCTGGCACAGAAGTTGAGTTGTGTAATGACACTGTCGAGTGTAAACAAGCAAACTTTGATGTTGTTCCCAGACGGGAGTTTCCCATGCCCACTACAGTAAGTGGTGATATTGCAGAGTGTCATGGACGTTGGTAAGGCACTTTCACCAGATATGACAGAATATCCAAGTTACCAAAAGCATTTAAGGACTATGAATTGCATTAATTTCTCATTGTTAGAAAGGGAGATGTTGTAAGTCTAGTTTATTTCTGTGGCACTTCACGCGCTACCTGTTTATTGGTCACCTCCAATACGTCACTTGGAATGTTGTATTATTATAGTGGAGTGGTGTGGCTCACTGGTTAGAGGCGGCAGACCCGGAAGCAGAGGGCTGCCCGGGACCAGGGTTCGATTCCCGATGCAGCAGGGTCTTGGGCCATGGTCAGCGGACTCGATAATTCTCGCCTCAGTGCCTACTCCAACCATGGGTCCCACTCAGCAACTCTGGGCAATAGCTTGCTTAATCTCTACTAACGGCCCCATCAGCGCCGGGGATGCTTGTCTTCACCTTGGAGATGCCTAGGAGGGACCATCTCACAGGGAAAGCCAGGATGGGTTCCCCAGCGGTATACAGCGCCGGGACGCCCCTTTGCTGGGGCAGCTGTGCGCTTTACAAGTATACGACATTTACATTTACATTTAAGTTACGCTACCACCTTTCTTGTGGACTCTGTCCTGCTTATCGACTCTGCGCAGTCATTTCCTTCACTCTCTCCTCAAGCTTGTTTAATTACAATAAATGCTTATAATTATATAATATGCATTCCGCGTCATCCATGAGGCATCACTACAGCTTTACGTGCAGGACAGGCCGAGGCCCTACTTACTACATCAAGGACAACCTCTCGCTTCTGGCATCTGTTACAGTCCCGGCCCGGAATCCCTAGGATGGATGATCACCGTGGCCGGGCGTTTATGAAACGATGTTGATTTTCTGCACTGGTGACACGTACGAGTCATCACGCTATGTGTGGTGATGTAGTGCGTATTGCCCGTTGCTGAAAAACATGAACTCAGGCAGTGTTGGAGTATTGAAAGTCAAGAAAGCCTTATTAAAGTTGCAAACAGCTTGTGAGTGTATATTCCTCTATGAGAGGTGGGCGCTATTTCATGCTATACTTGAGGAACTGCAATTACATGAGTGTAGTTACACTACATGTCCTCCTTCAGATGTGTTTGTTAGCATTATGCCCCGTTGCAAACCCAAATGTTCGTAGAGAAAAAGAGGAGGGGCAGGTTGTGTTCAGTAGGTTAAACATGTTTGAATTATGTAATGTAAAAAGGCCAATCAAAGACCTACAATATTTGGACGTTGCAGTATTTGTATATATTAACAGAGCAAATATATGGCCAAAGGTATGGAGTCACAAAATTCCAAGGTATGGGAAATACTAGATGTGCTTTCTTATTGTTTGTCTTTAGTCATGTCTCCCCTCCTTTACCTGGTGGTAGATCATAGGCTCCATAACCGGGCATATCAGGGTCCTTACTTTATTTGTTGTTTAATCAATTCCATGGGATATTATTGTTCAGCCCTTGTGTATGAGATGAAAGCCTATATATCCATTGCTGTCCGTTCTCTAAAAGGAATCTTTGTGTGTTCCCTCCGGTCTTAATCTGCTCGATGATTGTCCATCTAAGATTGGTGGTGTGGTTTGTTTACAAAAAATGTTCTGCCATTTTGGTAGTATTTCTTTTGCACCTGATATTGCTGCAGTGCTCGCAAATGCGTTGCCTAACCTTTCTGCTTGTCATCCCTATGTATCTTAGTCCGCAGGTGCAGGTAATAAGGTATACCACATTTGCTAAATTACAGTTGGTATGTGCCCTTAGCACCCAGGTTTTATTGGGTTCAAGGCCAAGACTTTTTTCTGGGGCTGTCAGGTGGCAGACACTGCAATTTCCACAGGGATAGTGTCCAGTCACATTAGGGAGGGCCCAGGAATTAAGTACTGTGGTGCTCTAAACCTTATCTATCTTTTTCGAACGGGTGGAGACTAGAGAGTCCCTCAAGCTCCTAGCTTTTTTGAATGAGAACAGAGGTTTTTCCCAACTCCTGTTGCCAGTATGAAGGATTTGCCAATGTTTGTTTATGGACTTTGTCACTAAGTTCGAAATCGTGCTATTTGTGGTCACACATGTAAGTGGGATTTCACTGATGGGTTTGGGATTATCCTCTAGGAGGGCCTCCCAAGACTGTTTCCTGGCCCAATTTTTGCATTTCTTCAGTATTTTGTCTGGATAGCCACGAGTTGTCAGTTTCTTAGATAAATCTACCGCTTGGGTCTGATAGTCCCCTAGCTTACTGCAATTCCTCCTCAGGCGGAGGTATTGCCCATAGGGCAGGTTTTCCCTTAATGCCCTGCGGGGAAAACTATCGAATTTTAACAGGTTGTTTTTAGCAGTGGGTTTATGGTATGTTCTCGTTTCTAATCTGCACTGTTCTTTTGTAATGGTTATATCCAGGAAAACCATTTCCTTATCATCAATAAAGTGTGTTAATTTTAGATTTCTATCACATCCATTAATCCATGCAAGGAAGTCAGACAGCACTTCATTCGATCCCTGCAAGATAATGAGGACATCATCCATGTACCTTCTCCAGAGGAGATATGGTTGCCATAGGGGTCGTTATCATGAAGGATGTATTTCTGTTCGAAATCATGGACATACAATCCTGCCACACTCTGGGCAAAAGTACTGCCCATGAAAGTACCTTTTCTTTGGAGGAACAAGTCCCCCTCAGATTCAAAGAAATGTTCTTTGAGCGCCAGTTTGGCACACTCAATGACAAATTGTTTGGGAGTCCGGAATTCCCAGTCAGCCTCAGTTAGAGCTCTACTAATCACCGCAATTGTGTCGTCTTGTGGGAAGCTAGTGTATAGGCTCCCTATGTCGAGATTCACTAAAAGAGTGGAGTCATTATCCACATTGATTTCTTTCAAGATGTTCAGAAGACTCTTGGTGACTTTGAGATTCGTCGTTGTGTTCTGTACTAATGGTTTTAGAAAGAAATCACAGAAATGTGATGGTTTTAGAAAGAAATCACAGAAACGTGACAAGGGCTCCAAAAGGGAGCCTATACCCGACACAATGGGTCGGCCCGGGGGAGCACTTTACATGCCAGTGTTTCCAGGGTACTAGTGAATAGATGTAGGAGATAGCACAGCACTGCCTGGCAAAAGACTGTGATGTATGTGGACCCTCGTCGATTTGCATGTTCAGTGTGGCATACAATATCTGTATGAAACCAGCCTAGGGGAAGCCAAATTCTTCTTGAGATAAAAGCATTACAGAAACTCAACCCTGCAAAAGGAGAGGATCCCTCATCAAGAGTTGCCACTAGAACCTCAGCAGAAATGACACCTTGAATGCCGATGTGCCCATTTTATGAATAATAATTATGACACAACATTAGCGATCTGATAAACATGTACCTGCAGTCAAGCCCTTTTGAATGGAATAAATGCTGAATGTAAAGTTAGAATCTGTTTTCACTAATTTATTGAGGATTTTCCAACCATCATTCAGCAGAGACTGAAGATGAAGAAGTGCAAAAGGAAAAAAAAGGAAATTGATCTTCTCCATTTATGAACCCGGGCTCTGGAATAACAGCAATGTATCCAACAGCACCTCTCTAACCCATCTCCAATCGGATAGGAACCGAAGACACACCTCTGTAAAGTTAAAAGCATCAGAACAAAGTAACAGACCACCAACATACCGAGGACCAAGATTGCTGTTTAATCCCTCACTGACTGTATCTTTGCCATTGATGCTGTGCAGCACACCTGTGTTTTTTGGGGAGGTTCATGCAATACAAGTACCACATACATATAGAGAGATTGTGTGTGAGCTGCCATACATCAATGGCCAGTTCCTTCCTTCATTATGAGATGTATCATGCCCTGGGAGATGACGCCTCTGATCTGCCTTTGGTGGAGAAATTAATAGTATGACGTTATTTTCCATGGAACTAGGCTGCTGCGAAAGGCTTGGTGCTTAGACCATTAATAGATATTTGCTCTCTCTATTACTTCTTCCACTGCAAATGGCTGAACCATAGCCCATCTGGTCACTGTTGAACTTCGGCAAATAGAAGAAAGTGCCTTTTTATAAAGTATTACCCAACGCTCTTTCAGGTAAAAGAAGCTATAGAATGACAGACAATCTTTAGTTATAGCCTTCTCTTCAGTTATGATTGTATTGCCTCGAGTACTGGTTGTCGAGATAACGTTATGCACTTCAGATTGAATAACTGATGGTCTAGACAGCACCCTATTTGTTTCCTTGCTCATCAAAACTCAAGCCTTACTTCTTGTGCAAGTGCACTCGTAGTCTCAATGCATCTACAATCTCAATACATTTATACTTTGATACATTCCATGGGAGGTGACCACAAAAGCTAAGTTCTGCGTTTTTTCTAACACTTGCATTTTTCCTGACAGGAAACTGAATTGAGCCAGTCTTCATTGGGTGTAGATGTATCTTGCAGTATCTAAGGGTTCTACTCCTCACATCGTTTAGCTCGTTGTGATTTGTATGGTGTGTATTAGTATTCTAGCCTTTCTTTGTTATGGAATAATGTGGAATTACACTTCTGGGTTTTTGGACAGAGGTTTATGGGAGCCATTAAATGTTAAGTGACAAGCCATGTGGCGTGGTCTGACACCCCTCCTGCTAGAATTTGTTTCTTGGGATCTAGTACATGAAACAGGGGGATGACGATTGTATTAATGTGAGAAAAATATACTTTTTCTCTTTCTCACTTTTGGTTAATTGCCTTTTCTAGAAAACCCCTAGATTTTCTGCATATTCTTTCTGCAGCTTGGCATGGCTTCACTTACTCTCGCCACCATTACAGCGTCACAGGAGTTCTCTGCCAGTTGTTGCATCTCTCCCTGCAGCTTTTATCTGTTGCTGTGGTTTTTCACCTGCTGGACAGAACCCTCCCAGTTGCACCAGGCACTCTATGAGGTCTCACCAAACCACTTCGTTTATTCAATATTCTCCTCCTCAATTGTGTCAAGTTCGCTGAACCACATCATTCTACTCTGTGACACTTGTAAAGCCTTATTTTCTTACTTAGCACGCACTTCTTTGACAACTTTTAATGAAACAATTCTGCTACAAAATTATAACACTGACAGAGCGGGGATTCTTGAATCTCAAACATCCAGGACAATCATCAAACAAACCCCGCCATTGATTGTATGGAACTTTTCTAGTCAATGTGGAAAGTAAATAAGAAACTAGCATTTACCTTCATTTAAATAAACTGTGAAAACCAACGGGGCTCCACAGGAAGCAACAAAGAGAGTTGAAGTGAGATTAAAAGGGATTTAAATTAACTCAAAGGCTTAGTTCATTAAGTATTCAAATTATAGCATCAGATTTAAATGTTCTATGAGCCAATATTTCAAAATAAGATAAAATAGAACATTAGCAAGAACTACAAAAATAATTCTGAGTATGCAACAAGTGTGTTCCATAAAGGGGAAACCTCTAATCTAATTAAGGAAGAATAGAACAAAAAAGGGCATCCTGGTTAGGCAAATGGTCTTGGTAGCTGAAGTTGTTGTACAGTGTCTTTATCTTGAGGTGGAAGAAGGAGCTGGGTTTGTCACAGAGGTCTTGGGAGGGAGGGACGTTAGTTGTTTCGCTGTTGAGTTTGGTGAATTCCTGTATGATAGTGAAAAGTTCCTTGGTGTTGTGGGCGTTGGAGAGGATTCTGTCTTGGATTAAGTTTTTCTCTGTTGAATTGATGAGTTTTTGGTGTGCTGTGTTGGCTGTTTTGTAGGCGGACTGTGCTTCCAGGGATTTTCTGTTTCCCCACATCTTCTCCAGTCTTGGGCAGGAGCACTTGGACTCTTGGAGATCTGTGGTGAACCAATTGGCTTTCCTGTTGTGGTGTCTTGCAGTGTTCTGTGGGCAAGATGACTGGTGCAGTTGGCGATCCAATGGTGGAGGGTGCTTGATGCTGTGTTGGCATCGGTCTGAGTTGGGGGTGGAGTGTAGGTGAGGGCGGATTGGAGGTGTTCTTCTGAGACTTTGTTCCAGTTTCTGTGTGGGAGTCAGCGAGTGTGCTTGTGTGGGGTGCGATTCATAAAGGAGAAGTGGATGCAGTGGTGGTCTGCCCAGGGCAGTTCCATGGTGTGGCTGAAGCGAATGTTGTTTCCTACAGTGAATATGGGGTCAAGTGTGTGTCCTGCTCTGTGAGTGGGGGTGGAGACAAGTTGCTTCAGCCCTATATTGGTGAGGTTCTCCAGGAGGGCGGTGGTGTTGTGATTGCTGTGGTTGTCCAGGTGGAAATTCAGGTCTACGAGTAGTATGTAGTCCGTAGAGGCCAGGGCGTGGGGTGCAATGTGATCGGTGATGGCGTTGGTGAAGGGGGAGCGGCGTCCAGGAGGTCTGTAGGAGAGTGTTCCGCGGAGAGGCGTTCTGGGGTTGGGCTGGATCTGGAAGTGGATGTGCTCCATGGGGGAGAGGTGTCGTCCGAGTTGGTGGTTGTCAGTCGGAGGGAAATTTTGTGGATGGTGGTGAGGCCTCCTCTTGGGCGGTTGAGGCAGTCTTTCCTCAGGATCTTGTATCCATCTGGGATGGTGGTTGCGAGGTCAGGTGCAGAGCTGGCATTGGTCCTTGTCTCTGTGAAGAAGGTAACGTTGGGCATGTGGGTGTTGAGGAGGTCCCAGATTTCTACGGTGTGCCTGTGCAGGGAGCGTAGGTTGTGGACGATGGAGCTCAGGGGCTTGTGTGTGGTGGCGTCTGGTGGGTAGGGTATGGCTGTCTGGGTCCGGAGATGGGTGAAGGTGCGGAGGTACTGTTGGTATCACAAGTACACAGAAAAAAATACTTAATATCACACAATATAAAAATCACAAACTAATAATTCAACACACTGTTGTTTATTCACAATGTGCTTGATCATATTACTGTATAACAAATTCAGAACAAAATTGTTGTCGTACCCCAGGAAAGGGAGGGTGAGGGATAGTGATTGGGTAGGGAGGGAATGTGCAAGGTAGGTAATTTCTGACAAAAATATCAATATATGATTATTGAACAGTCAATAATGCTGGCTTCAGAGCCCTGAGCCAGTACAATAAATGAGCTATTAATGCTCAACGTTTAAAAAGAAACCATGATAACGATGCTACTAATCAATGAGTGAGATACTGGTTGCATCGACTGGTAGATGGTAATAGCTGTCGACGTTTCGACCCCAAATATACTGTTAGGTATATGTCACACCTTACAGGGGGGGTCTTCATCGGGACAAAAGGGCCCTGGGGAGCACTGGTTTCTCATGGAAGTTGGGCTAAATAGCTCACAACTTGAACAGGAGAAAGGGGAGCATCAATAGATCCAGTTGTGATTATTAGGATCGGAGTATATTCAGTGTGTTAAACTAAATCAATGAAAATTGGACTTGCACAGCCAGGTAACACAAGCTATGAATTTTAGAAGAGTTTGTGGCGTGCTACTTGGGATGGACGCTGTCTGAACCAATACAGCGTGAACAATGACACTAATACAAAGCTCCCCCCACTTGGAAGAAGACTCCCTGGTGCACAGCACTGAAAGACACGGTGTGTCTTATAAACAGTTATTCAAATTAAATCCAAATGTTCAACTCAAAGTATCAAAGAGGTTCCCTGATTATTTAATTCATATCATTTGAACAGTTCATCAATATTCTGAAGCAACGTGTACATCATCCAACTTAAAGGGTCATCCAGCAATCAATTGTCCCAATGCATTTCGGGCAGATGACTAGCCCTTCCTTAGGGGACAGCTCTACAAATACAAAAAGAAAAAATAACCTAATGTAATAATGCAGTTGGGTTCTGAATTCTTTCCACGAACTACTCGTTACACGTATTGGTGGTACTTTGTAGCTTATATCAGCCGTTCGGTTGTTATCTTGATTTCCTACATTAATTTACCCATTCTGGGTTGTATGACTTCACGATCCGTTTTCTTTACGCACATATGTCTTATCATGTATGAGGTCAGATTTCTCCTATGTGTTAGACTAGCTGTAATTGAATGTCTATTACATTAGGTTATTTTTTCTTTTTGTATTTGTAGAGCTGTCCCGTGAGGAAGGGCTAGTCATCTGCCCGAAATGCATTGGGACAATTGATTGCTGGATGACCCTTTAAGTTGGATGATGTACACGTTGCTTCAGAATATTGATGAACTGTTCAAATGATATGAATTAAATAATCATGGAACCTCTTTGATACTTTGAGTTGAACATTTGGATTTAATTTGAATAACTGTTTATAAGACACACCGTGTCTTTCAGTGCTGTGCACCAGGGAGTCTTCTTCCAAGTGGGGGGAGCTTTGTATTAGTATATTCAGTGTGTTCTCATAAGTAGAACCACTTCCAAAAGGGGGTGTCAAATTGAGCAACAGTTTTCTTAAATTATTTATTTATACAAAGAAAGGCTCAAGCCATGTGGCTGGCTTTGTCTCAGCTCTTAGTAGCATTCAAATGAGATATGGGGACAAGCCAGGGCACCACCACCTTTCTCGTCGCACTTGTCCGCGGCGTCTTAAATAATTTAAGAAAACTGTTGATCAATTTGACACCCCCTTTTGGAAGCGGTTCTACTTATGAGAACACACTGAATATACTCCGATCCTAATAATCACAACTGGATCTATTGATGCTCCCCTTTCTCCTGTTCAAGTTGTGAGCTATTTAGCCCAACTTCCATGAGAAACCAGTGCTCCCCAGGGCCCTTTTGTCCCGATGAAGACCCCCCTTTAAGGTGTGACGTATACCTACCAGTATATTTGGGGTCGAAACATCGACAGCTATTACCATCTACCAGTCAATGCAACCAGTATCTCACTCATTGAGTAGTAGCATCGTTATCATGGCTTCTTTTTAAACGTTGAGCATTAATAGCTCATTTAATGTACTGGCTCAGGGCTCTGCAGCCAGCTATATTGACTGTTCAATAATCATATATTGATATTTTTGTCACAAATTACCTACCTTGCACATTCCCTCCCTACCCAATCACTATCCCTCACCCTCCCTTTCCTGGGGCACGACAACAATTTTGTTCTGAATTTGTTATAAAGTAATATGATCAAGCACATTGTGAATAAACAACAGTGTGTTGAATTATTAGTTTGTGATTTCTATATTGTGTGATATAAAGTGTTTTTTTCTGTGTACTTGTGATACCTTCACTGGGACCCCTTATTCTGTACCATACAGCACCCAGGTCCCTAGTAACTTTATTGGGTAAAACCCCCCTTATTTAATACGGAGGTACTGTTGGCAGGAGATTGGGACATGGGTGTTGCTCAGATTCGAGAGCTCGCAGCTGTTGTTGCATCCGGGGTAGAGTGCACGGAGAATGCTGGGGTTGTAGTGTCGTGGTGTTGGGGGACCAGGGTTGCTGGCATTGGTCGTGGCTGGGTTGCAGACGGGTAACTTGTGCCCTCTTACAAAACAGTAAGCCCATTGCCCTTTGTTACCCACAAACTGCTCTTCTGTGGCCCAACTCACTCACTGCATTTTGTGGTAAGTAAAGAGGTACTAAAGTACTACCACTTACTACAAAATGCAAATCACAAACCTACAGGCCAAATTCACAAACTGCAATTTGTAGTATCTAAGGTACTACTACAGTAGAAATACTTACTCACTACAAAATGTAATTCACAAAGTTATAAGTGTAAATCTCCACCTCAACCTCGCCTATCTTTTCTATGGTGAGATCATCACACATGTAAGTTTACTACTTAATAGTACATGAGGGGGGCCTGGGGGAGTGGCTGGAAAAAGGGACATGCTTTCTGCTACATGTAAGGGGTTCAGTGAGGAAAAAGGATAGGTTTAGGAGGAGAATCCGAGGGGTTTGGTGAGGCAAATATCTCAGATTTCTATGGTGTGTCTGTGCAGGGAGTGTACGTTGAGGAGGATGCAGCTCAGTGGCTTGTGTGCGGTGGCCTCCGGCAGGTAGGGAGTAGCTGTCTGGGTCCGGAGGTGGGTGAAGGTGAGGAGCAGTGTCTGCAGGAGATTGGGACATGGGTGTTGCTCAGCATCGAGTGCTGGCAGTTGTTGTTGCGTCCGGGGTTGAGTGCGTGGTCGTTGTAGCATGGGGGTTCGGAAGACCAAGGGTCCTCCTGGTGCTAGATGCGGTTGGGTCGTTGATGGGCGCAGACTGGGAAGAACGTGTGTCCTCCTACCAAACACTAAGCCCATTGCTTCCCACAAACTGCACTTCTAAGGCCCAACTCACTCACTGCATTTTGTGGTAAGTAAAGAGGTACTAAAGTGCTACCACTTACTTTCTATAAAATGCAAACCACAAACCTACAGGCCAAATTCATGAACTAGATTTTATAGTCTCCAAGGTACTACTACAGTAGTAATACTTACTTGCTACAAAATGTAATTCACAAAGTTACAAGTGTAAATCTCCACCTCCACCTCTCCTATCTTTTCTATGGGGAGATCCTCACACATGTAAGTTTACTACTTAGCAGTACATTAGATGGCGACCTGGGGGTGGCTGAAATGGGACATACTTTCAACTGCATGTAAGGGGTTTAGTGATGAGCAAGGATGAGTTAAGGAGGGGATAGCAAGGGGTTTTGTGAGGCTAATGTACCCACCCACAAAGGAGTAAGCATGTTGCTGCTCAAAAACTTGACTTCAAAAGTTACTGCAGCCAAAAAGTAGTAAATGCACTCCAGCTCAGAGCTAGAGTAAGTGAAGCACCACACATGACCAACCTCTGGTACTGCAACACCGTCCCGTAGAAAATAATGGAGGTAGGAACTTAATATAAAACCCAAAGCGAATAATGTTAAATTACATTTAAATATTCAAACTGGTTAAAATGTAAATACATGTAATTTAAACATTTATTGTTTTATTAAAAAATATGTAATAGATGTTTATTAATTGAAAAATTAATGTTGCATTTGTTGTTATTAAAATATAATGAAATTACTTGTATTTAATTTAAATACATGCTAAAACGTATTCTTTTTTAAAATTGAACTACAAAAAAAGAATTTACATTTACATTTTATATTTAAACAATTACATTTTAAATTAAAAGTAAATTGATACTGCTTTAACTTTTTTTATATTTTGTTCTACATTTAAAAGAATTTACATTACATTAATGTTTTACATAAAAATATTTTTAATTTGGGGTCGATTGGCGATGGGCTAACAAGATGGCTGCACTTTATTGAGCCTCTGTCAGCCCGGGGAAAATATCCATAAATATCCTGTGTCTGGGCGTGATACACTACTGAAAAACGATGGGAGGAGATGACGGAAGGGGTGAGGCACCGTCAGAGCGACCCAATAGCTGCTGAGGGTGCGGTACCGCAGACAAATCCGCTGTGACGCACCGCAGCCCGCAGGCGGCTGGAAAGAGACTGCGTAAGCCGGCAGAGACAGGGACAGCCACAAGCAGAGCCACGCATGAGTTTGCGGAACAATTTTAGGTGAAGAGGTGCGGCGAGGTGCAAAAGCTGCATCGACTGGACACCGGAACACAACTGTGGATACTACAGTACAACAAGTAAGATGCGGCAGCAGAGGCAAGGGGAGCGTGGAGCGGCTCTCCCACCACTGACGGCGCAAATCAAATGGCTCATCAGCGATGCAACCATTTCCGAAGAAAAATTGAATATTTACAGCAGGCAGCTGCACTGCTAATTCTTGATCACCACACACAAAAAACACTACAAATCACTATTAAAAGAAACACGCTGGGGGGAAAACAACACGGCGTAGGACACGGGCACCATTTTGTCAAATAAAAATAAAGCCTACATGGGCCTGGTAAGCAGCCTACTGGGTCAAAATGACCGAAAAGTGATAAAAAAAATTGCCCAAGATGCTGACAACATAGCTGCATAGACGCAGTAGTACTGTGCTTAGAAAAATGCAAGATTGGCAGCCAAGAGACAGAGTTTGGTGCCACGCATGACCCTCAACTAACTGTAGGGAGCGCAACACTGCGAAACAAATAGTTGGGTGATAAACAAGTGCTGTGGCAAGAACCACATCTACCAGATCGCCAAACTCAGATAGTGGTACGACAGCACCGTGACATGCAAAGGCCATCAGAACTAACCACTGAATAGGCCAGGTACAGAGCCCGCTGAATCATTTGTACCCACAAATTGACTGGGAGGGTCACAACTGCCGAACCATAACACCGCAATCAGTTGGTATTGCCCAGTGCAACACTGCACTCACAAAGGTAACAATGGGCAAAAAGGATGGGAAACAAGCCAAATTGCCGTTTGAGGCCCGTAAAATGTAGAGAGGACAAACACAAGAACCAGAAATAGACGCGGCTCACCAAACTACACAAAACCCAGAGGATATGGAGCGAAAATCACTATTGATCACAATGAAAAGAAGCCTCTCATCACTAGAAACCAAAATGGATAGAATGCGCACCAGGATGGACTCCATAACGCAGAAATTAGAAAAACAAGATGGACGGCTGGGAGAAGCACAAAAAAGAATATCAACGCTAGAAGAAGATCAGAACCAACGCAAAGGTCACATCATGGAAATGGACAGGTTAATTAAGTTGATTGTAGCAAAGAACGAAGACCTGGAGGCAAGATCCAGAAAGATCAACATACAAATTCTTGGAATTCCAGAGTACACCAACACAGGAAAAATGGAAGAATACATAGAAAGGTTGCTCATCACCTGCTTTGGCAGAGAAGAATTTCCCTCCTGCTGATCGTAGAGAGTGGAGCATAAACCTCCCCCTGGTGCACTGCCAAGGCCCATAGTCACAACAATATTAAATTACTGAGATTGCATCACAACCTTATGCAAGGCCAGCGACATGAGATCAGTAATATTTGAAAACAAGACAATATCATTATATCTTGGCTTTACTTTGGCGATCCAGGAGGCGCGTAAAAAATTCCTGCTGGTAAATAAAAAACTGCAGCAACCGGGGGTGGACTATGCCACGCAGCAGCAAGCAGCAGAATTCCTGGGAACAACCCTGAAACAAGCCAAGCAAGCAGAACACCCTCAACTAGCAGAGGATCATCGCCCCAACATGAAGAGGGGCAGTAACAACAAATTGGCATGTGTATAAGCCACATCCAGATGGAAGTACACCAAAAACAATGCCCAGAGGCGACAATGGGTGGTACATGATAAGCGCTGATTGCCGGTTGTGGGACCTTGTCTCACATGAGCACTCAATGTAGTCATGTATACAATCTAATTGGAATTAAAATGATCAAAGAAAAAGTATCCAGACACTGAACTATTCAACCCCAGGCACCCTCCTGTGTGGCGTCAGCTGGACAGGTGGTTCAGCCTCGCCCCCGAAGAACCCCCCCCCCCCTAAAGTGTGATCTCCCTACCTCTCCCAATGTTTAGGTAGAAACCTGTTTGTTCTAACAACCCTCGTGACGGGGGATTGTTGATCATTTTGTTAGCTAACTATGCAATTGCTGTAAAGTTTGTAAACCATGCTAATAAGAAGGCTGCTGTTCCAAACTACTATAAAGACCAGTCAGCCAAAATGTATAATGTGCATAAAACGTGGGACAAATGCTATGAGAATGATGTAGAGAAAGCAATGAAGCAGTTAACTTGTCTGCAAAGTGTATTTGAGGTGGGAGGAAGTGCTACACGGCAACTTGCGGAGGCCTCTGTGGGAGGGGGTATGGGTTATGTAGAGATAGCAACAGACACAGAGCATAAGAAGTCATGTGATCCAACAGCAATGGGCTTATGCACATACACAATACCGGTTCAAAAGGACACACCAGTACAGTGCAATGTTGTGTACCAGTGATAACAAAGATCAATCAGTGGGTGTAGACTTACTGACCTGGAATGGCATCGGAGATCCTCTTAAGAAATGACATCTGTTAGCCTACATGGATAAACATGATGTGATTATTGCTATGATTCAAGATACGCACACAACCCCCTCAAACACGATTATGTTTGTCTCAGAGTGGGCTTCACATAGATATTTTTCTTCATTCTCATCATATTTAAGGAGAACTGCCATACTCATAAAAAAGAAAACACCATATGTCGAAGAGGGGTCGATAAGTGACTCACAAGGTCAATATTGCATAGCTTGGGGCAGAGTGGCTTCACAGTCCATGACATTAATAAACTGATAAGGCCCCAATATCGACGATGAGGCTTTCTTCATCAAACTCCGGGGGCTAATTGTAAACATAGGCTCCACGCATATAATATGGGGAGGTGACTTTAATCTTACACTATGTCCAACCCAAGAACACTCACATCCTCAGCCGCATCACTATACTAAAGCACAGCATCAAATAAAGTAGATTATAGCTGAACATCAACTGGTGGATGCTTGGCATCACTGCCACCCAAAATTGAGGGAAGAAACATTTCATTCTGCAGTGCATGGTAGCTGGTCCAGGCTTGATGTCTGGTTAACCTCCAAAGAGATAGCTGAACATATCACTTCCACTCAACATCTGGCATGCACATATTCAGACCACTCCCCAGTTTATATGCAACTGACCCCTCCAGAATATAGAAATAGATATATTGCATGGTGACTGCCTACCACTGCACTACTAGATTAAGCTTTTAAGATGGAACATGAACAAGAACTAGAGGAGTTTCTCGGTAACAATATATATTCAGTATTCTCATTAACCAAGGTCTGGGAGGCTCTAAAAGTCACTATAAGAGGGGTATGTTTAGCTAAGGCGGCCAGCATTTTAAGGGGCATTACAAAGAATCTATTCCAACTGGAAGCCAAACTAAAGGATCAGGAAAGACAGGTGCAGGTGACCATGGCAAACTCCGCACTAGCAAATATCAGGAAAACACTCAACGAGTATCAAGACATGGCGGAGCAAGAAATCCTATTTTGTGGAAAATACTACAAAGCTAGGAAATACAGTGAAGGGGAAAGACCAGGTAAAGCATTAGCTGAGCGAACACACCCTCTCAAAACCACTGGCTACATATTAGAAATCATGGATGAGGATGGTACAGTGCACAGAGACACAACGGACATTATAAACACATTCACTGTGCACTACACAACATTATAAACCAAACAAGCAGAAACAGGGGGATACCTCAAGAAGATAGAACTAGCCTGGCTAAGCAATGCGCATAGGGAATTCTTGGCTGCCGATCTAAAGGAAGAGGAAATTACTGTAGCCATAATGCAGATGAGTAACGGGAAGGTTCCGGGACCCGATGGCCTCATGACCGAATTCTACAAAACGTACATAGGAATACTGGTCCCATTCCTGAAAAAAAAAGGATGACGAGGCTGCACAAACAAGGATATTGCCACAATCGATGCAGCAAGCTCTTATAGTCTCGCTTTTGAAATCAGAAAAGGTGCCCAACCACACAGACTCGTACAGATCCCTATCACTTATCAATTGCAACGCCAAAATCCTAGCCAAAGTTCTGGTTAATAGACTGAGCCTCATAATGTATGCACACTATTCTCTATTATTTAAGACATAGATCCAGACGAAAAGGCAGTGACAGTCTTCTTAGATGCTAGAAAAGCATTTGATTCTCTTGAATGGGAATATTTATTATTGGTTCTGACACACATGGGGTTTCCGCCAGGATATCTGGCATGGGTGAAGCTGTTATATCACAAGCCAAAGGCCAAGTTACTAATAAACAGGGTGCACACTCTAGCTTTTGAAATACTAGGGGAACAAGACAAGGCTGCCCCCTATCACCACTATTATTTGCGCTTGCAATGGAACCCTTGGCGGCCACGCTTCAACAATACCATAAAACGCATGCATTGGACTACCCAACCAGGCCTGTGCTAGTCTCGTTATACGCGGATGATGTCACACTGTATCCAGAAACTGGATTCAATGACATTATTTGCGAAATCATCAAGTTTGGAGCATACTCAGGCATAAAAATAAATTGGGGGAAATCCCAGATTTTCCCTTTTACCCAAAACACCACGAACAGTCCACTGGAATACCCGCTACAGTGGTGTGACACAGAGCTCCAATATCTGGGTATCAATATTACCAAAGACAGGGAGGAACTGATGAGAGCTAATTACAGCGGAGTCCTAAACTCGGTATAGCAGGCCATCACCAGATGGATTGGAATGTCGTTGTTGCTGGCTGGACGCATTGCTCTAATAAAGATGGTGATATGGCCCAAATTCTTATATTTATTCTTAAACATCCCGTATCCAATGGTAAGACCCTTCTTCGTAAGACTGAAAAGTCAATTAATCAGACTAGCATGAGGAGGAAAACAGTCTAGTATTAAATGGAGTATCCTCATGTTGCTCTTTGCTCAGGGGGAATTTGAGGCACCAGATCCTGAACTATATTATCTCAGTGCGCAGGCTCAATATGCTATTTGCTGGTTTAAGCCTCCCCCATTTATGACACACCTAGCGGTCGAACAAGGCGATATGTGCCTCAACCCCGCCCGGCACGGTTTATGGGGACAAAAAGTCAGGCAACGGGAGGCAAACACTCAACAGTAACGTGTACCAACTTCACATGGAAAAATATCACAAAGAAATCACAAACCCCTAAGATATACTCTCCGTTATTCCCACTAACACACCAACAAGCCTACCCGGTTACACATGAGGGAAGATGAAAATGTATGCTTTTAAAATATGGAAAAACTATACAATTCATCATAGTACTTCATACATGGCTTTATCCTTAATGTCCCAAGGGGGATTTTTCAATAATTATACACTGACCACAGATAAAGAGAATAAACAAATCTTTAGTTATTCAACTTTTCAAGAGGTTTTTCACTTATTCTAAACCAGATTTTTTCGCCGTGTTAGCGCGTAATTATCAATGCGCAACACGTAGGCGAAATTAAATCCGGCGATATGGAATATTAGCGCATGAAAACAAACGTTGTTTTCACGCGCTAATGTGTGCCTTGATAATATGGGGGGGTGGATTCAGCGTTATGATCCACACCCCCATGTTATCAATGCCTTAGACCTGGTTAGAGCAGGCGTTGGGAGACCTACAAGTTTATCGCAGGTCTTCTTCTCCCAACGCCTGCCTTGGTAATAGGGTGTGCCCACCTCCACCCACATTTTACATGTGGTTGGACGTGGGAACGCCCACTTTGCATGTCATTAGCGATGTTTCTCGCTGACATGCAAAGTGGGCTTGAGGCAGGCGTTAGCATGCTCTTGTTAATAGGGCGCTGGAAGTATCGCCGCTTTCTCTGCACAATTCGCCGAAAAAGCAGCGATACTTCAGCTTGCTAATATGACCCATACTTCTTTTACATTGTCTCTGTTTGTTCGGATGTTCCATCCTTCTGAGGGAATTTATGGCTTTGCAACACACCGATTTACCTCGCAAGGTAAATATAGTTAAGGCAAGTTAAACCTCTACGTATAATATTTGCACACACTTACACACACATTTTTTAAATAAATTATCTTTTTTTTTTTAATTAGTATGAAAACCCCCCAAAGTCCCCTGTTTTAAAAAAAGTGTCCTGTACTATCCTATACCCCATACACCCCTAACCTAAAAGTAACGCTTACCACTCTATGCCCCAACCCACCCCTAAATCCCAAAAATATACTTACCACCCAAAACCCACACCCACCCCTAAACCCTAAAAATACCCCTACCACTCTACCCCTAAACCACCATGAATCACAAAAAATAGCCTTACAACCATATACCCTTACCGACCCCTAAACACTACAAATATCCTTACCACCTCATACCTTACACACCCCAAACCCTAAAAATACAACCTGATAAGCATTTGCAATAAGTTGGCGATCAATTACTTTTTAATAGTGCGATGTCTCTGGTTTGATACCTTTGGGTTTGGTAGTGTAAAAATATAGATCTGTGGGTTATATGAAGTGAATAAGCTACCCTCATGTAAGATTGAGGTCATTTTAGGGCATTTTAATTCACTTTCTTTATTTTTTACTATATAGTGCTGTTAGTTTAGTGTTGATAGCGCGGGTTCAAGGATTAACTACTTACTACAGGCACTCTGATGATGTTCCTAGCCGGAGAACATGCCCTTCTTTTATCAGCGGCCACAGGTGTTAGATTTCTTTTTTGCATTTACTTTAGCAGGCAATCTGTTGATCGTGTTATGATGACATATCTCACAGGGACTGTCTTTACTTTCCACACCTGCTTTCAATATTATCTTCCATACTGCGTGGGACCTTTCTAAAATGTGAGGCTAATAGTGATCAAGTGCCCAGTGGGAGGGAATGATTCATGTTCAGTGATAATTCCGAAGAACTGTGTCAACAATAGCGTCCACTAGTAGTTATGGGACTAGACAATTTCTTTAGGACTTGACACTTGTCTGCTCGACATTTTGTCTTTTGTGTTTTAAACTTTCTTCTCTGAACACGACTGCCAATAATTTTGTTCTGATTATCTCTTTCTGATCGTGATGCTTTAGCTTTGGATTCCTCAAACCCAAGAATTTTGCTTAACTGAAGGGAGTCTCAAAGGAGATGATTAATCTCTGGTATACTTACTTCAGTATATTAATTGAAGCATTGATTGGAACATATTTGAAAAAAACAATGTTTGGTTGCTATTTACTCTTGCACCACTTCTAACTCTAGGCAAGTCTATTTTTGGGACCTCGACTTTCTTTGTTAATCATGTTTCTTAATTTGGAAAAAATCATTTGTGGTCAACTCCTTTTCGTCACCACTCTAAAACAAACAAACATGTTTTCTCCATTTAAATTCATTTTAATTGATTTCTCTGTTTTTTGGGGGCAAGTTGGAGAAGGCCAAACTGGTCTCACATGGAGACTTTGTTCCTCTCATCAAGAGGATGAATGGCAATACATTGATTTGGTCAGTCCTAACAGTTTTTATCAAGGTGCCAGTTTCAAAATCTTCGGTCTATTCATTTGTCAAACTCTCCAGGTCTAGACAAACCTGGTTTAGCCTATACTGCCCATGGGCTACTCAACTAGTTCCTCATGGCTGTTCAATGTTACTTCCCCTCTATTTTACATTTAGCAGCCCTGCTCAATCTTCTATGAGAGTTACCATAGTCCGTGAGATGTTTTGAATCTGTCCCAGTGTTCCATTGTGTCCAGGATGTGGTTGATGAAGGTGCTGCTCTCGTACTTAAGCTTGGGTAACTCACATTATCAAGAAGCCCACAGCTGCTTGTAGCATCTTTCCCAGCCCTGGAGCATGCAAATGAAATACTCCACACAGGAGCTGCAGTCAAAATGTATTTATCTTTCAGCATACACTCATGCACTGCGCATTATCTCATACCCAACATTAACCACACCCTAATACCTCTCCGCATATGATGTAGTGCCTGTTCAGAGTCCGTCCCAGAACCACGAGGGTCCTAGTGCATGTAACATCAATATGCTACATATCCCCCTCTGTTAAATACAAAGCGGTGACCATCATGAAAATCCCATTTCTTTAATCAGTTGGAAGGTGCTCGCACTTGTTGGCTGGACCAGGTGATCCGAGGAGATTGAGGTCCAACTTGATCTTCTAATGGTAACATAGGCTCAGGTGCTTGAGGTAGACCTGCTGGCCGGGCTGCCTCGCGCATGATTTCAGGACTCGACAAGTGTCGCAGTAGGATAGGATAGGATAATACTTATAAAGCGCACTTATTCACATGGGTGTCAAGGCGCTAAGCGGACTGGGGAAGAGGAGAAAGTACCAACATCCATTTAAGAAACAAATAGCCAGGTTTTCAAATGTTTCCTGAAGACCGAAAGAGAGTTCTTGGAAATGGAAGGGGGCAAGGAGTTCCAGAGTTTGGTGGTTGCCACAGAAAAGGAGCACCGTCCCATCTGGACCTGTGAAATCTGGGAGAAAACTGTTTTTTTGGGGGAGGATCTCAAGGTCCTCCCTGGATTATACCACTGAAGCATGGTTTTTAAATGTGACAAGCCTTTGCTGTACATAGCCGTGTATACAATACTCAAGACCTTGAAGGAAATGTGCTTCCTGATGAGGAGCCAATGCAAGGCTCGAATTCCTTCCCTGGCTGACTGATACTTCGGGATGTTAAGAATCTGCCTTGCCACTGCGTTCTGTACCACCTGAAGAGTGTTCAGGGATACTGTGTGGATGTTAAGGTACAGAGTGTTTCAGTCAAAGACAAGATCCCTTTGGGCTCTTTTTAAGCATCCAAGACCGCAATATTATACTTCATGCACATAACTTGCAAGCATACATAATACGGTTTACGGTTTAAAAATATACAGTATACTTTATAATTCCAGATCCTAATAGGATTCAATTTTTAAAATCATATTTCATAATTAGACCCATTAAAAAACATACACATCAATATTGACAATTCGAATAGTCACATAAATTGAAAATATTTCATAAAAATAATCTCATAAAATTAATCTGGGAGAATATATCAAAACAGTAGAGACATCAAAAACTTGTTAAGTTCAAACCGGCAAAACAAGTCCATATCTTTTATAGTTGATAGCCAAGGTTGATCACTTGATCGTATTACTGTTATAATCAGAACCCAGCAAGGTTTGGGTGCTCAATCAAGACAGAGCGACGCATTTCGGTGGTCTAGTATGGTTCACCACCTACTTCAGGTTTTAGTTTTATAGTTTAGTATCTCCAGGTTTAATTCATGAATGAGGGTTTTTTGAGATGAACAAGAACCCTGAACCTTGTAACACACAGGACAAGTGATTCATTCTCCCTTGATTATACTTCACACGGCCGGAAGCCGAATGAATTACAACTTCTACTCTCTCCTTCTTTGATGATAATAAGACAAGTGGTAGGTGCCCAGCGGGGCATCATAATAGACTTCAGAGAATACAAAATGCAGCTGTTAGAGTCTTGAAAAACATCAAAAAATCTGACTCAGTGACTAAAGCTAGAAAGGAGCTTCACTGGTTGCCAATTAAAAAGAGAATAGCTTTTAAAGCTTTGTGTATAGCTAACAAAGTGGTGCACTCTCATGGTCCCAAACCTCTGAAAAATAAACTTACTTGGTATACTCCTAACAGAATATTGTGGTCTATGAATTCCAGGTCCATGTCACTTAACCTTTTTAACACAGGTAATGGGGAAGGAGAAGCTTTGTGCTTTCCACATACCGCCTTTGGAACACAATGCCCATCTCTATGAGAAACTGCTGTAATTTCCTGGTTTTTAGAAAGCTTCTTAAAACCTGGCTTTTTAATCTTCCATTTTAATCTTGTATCTATTCTTACCTTTATTGCAAGCAGCGCCAAGACGCCTTTGGGCATGCGACACGCTTTATAACTTAAAAAATTTAATCTAATCAAACAAGTAAGGTGACGGCAGGTCCTCTTACCATGAGGCAACCCATGAAGGAAGAGCTAGAGAGATTGAGAAAATAAGGTATAATTGAAGAAGAGGAAGTATCAGAGTGGGTTTCTCCAGTGGTGTTAGCAAAAAAAGCATCAGGTGAGATTAGGTTTTGTGGGGACCTGAGAGAGTTGAATAAAGAGGTTCTAATGGACATTTGTCCTTTGCCCAACATCACAGATATACTTACACAACTCAGTGGAGCAAAAATATTCTCTACCTTAGATCTTCAGGCGCCGTACCACGAGATAGAGCTGGCAGAACAATCCAAAGATTTGACGGCCTTCATCACACCATTTGATGTGTTTAGGCTTCCATGAATGCCTTTTAGTTTGATTTCAGTGGCCTCTGCTTTTCAAAGGTCAATGTAGACTGTTTTGGCAGGGCTGGAAGGTCATAAAGGTTTATCAAAACGATGTGTTGGTCTTTGGTGATACCCAGGAGGAACATGACCCACGTTTAAAGGAGATACATGAAAGATTTAGGCAGTGAGGTCTCACTCAGAAAGGGAGTAAATGCAAGTTTGGAAGTAAGGAGTTAGTTTATTTGGGACCGAGATTGGCAGGAGATTGTGTTGTCCCTAACAAGGAATTGGTGTACACCACAAGGAACTTAGCCTTAACCGAGAACAAGGAGGACTTGATAAAGTTCCTAGGCATGGAGGAATATTATCACAAGTTTATACCCCAGTTTGCAGCAAGGGATTATAACATGAGTGCTTATTAAAAAAAAGGGGTGAGATATTAATGTACAACACAGTGTGATGAGGAATTTAAGGATCTCAAAGGGGGTATTGACAAGGGCACAGTCCTTAGATAGTTTAAACATGCAGGATAGATCAGTACTGATCACAGGCGCCAGTGCTAAATGACTAGGAGAGGTCTTAAAACAGGGTGAAGGAAGTGAGGAATGCAACATAATGTTTGTATCCAGGAGTTTGAGGGAATCAGAGAGTCAATTTTCTGTAATAGAAAGGGATGCCCTATGCATAGTTTAGGCCATTAAAAAACAAAAACATTTCCTGTGGGGTTGGAACAGATCATAAACATCTCAAAGAAGTTTTTGGAAAGAAATACTTGGATGCAGTATCCAGCAGAAATGGGTTATTTCTTTACAAGACTTCAGTTTTAGGGTAGGATATATCCCGGGCACTGAAAATAGAGTAGTTGACTGTCTATCATGGTTGGTAGGGATAGAAACAATGTCAGAAGATTTGGAAACTCAACAAGAAATTATGGACAACTTTAAAGTCTGTGTAATCACAGAAGGTATGGTGAGTGGAGATGAATAGAAGAAACAGAGAGTTAGGGCTAAGGAATTAATAGATGTCAGCAAACCCATCAAGGGAGAATGCAAAAGATTGAACCCAGCATACCAAGGGTACTGGAAAATGAGAAATTAGTTGTCAGTTCACAATGGCCTGGTGAGCAGAGGTTCAAAACTGATTCCGCCTGTGGTGTTGAGGTGTAAGTTGTTGGAATTAGCACACCAGGGGTATTTGGATATTAGTAAAACAAAGGTTACACTTATGGGGCCCCAGGCTTAGATATTGAGGTGGAGTAAGTTGTAAGAGAATGTTTGTTCTGTAAGAATAGTGATAAAGTGTGCAAGACAAGGATGCAGCCCATGTCAATGTGGGTACTACCGTGGAAGCCATGGGAACAAGTAGCATTAGATATTTTGGGTCCTGTACGCAATAAGGTTTGATAATTTTATGTTTTAGTATTGATTGACCTATACTCCAGGTAGCCTGAGATTAGGAGTACTCTGGGAGTGGAAGCAAAACATGTGATGAAGTTCCTTGAGGACATCTTTCCCAAGGAATGCATACCAGGATCCATGTTAGCAGAAAATGGTGTACGGTTAGCCCCTCGAGAGATGGAGGAATTTCTGACATGTCGAGGCATACAACAGAAGAAATATGCACCCTATCACCCTAAATCTGATGGGGTGGTAAAAAGATTTATTAGGGTACTCAAAGAAGCCATACAAATAGCCAAACAAAAGGCAGGAGACTGGAGGGAGGATATTCAGACAAGGGTGGAAATGTATCACCTTGCACCACATACAATCACAGTGAGGGTTCCTTTTGAGCTGATGAGAGGGAGGGAGCTCAATGCATTGGTGTGTCCTGCTTTGATGAATCATTTTAAAGAAGGGACCAAGAAGGAGAAGTAAGATTAGAGGCCTAAACACCAACAAAGGTCAATTCAAATGAAGGAAAATATGATAGGAGAAATTCTGTAAGGCAAATGGTAGTTGCAATAGATTATTGGGTCAGAGTGAGAATACCCACAGGGTTGGTAAAATACTTAAAGTTTAGGTATTGACAAAGAATCATTAACGTTTTTTAAAAATGCAGTCAAACCTGGGATAATTATATTTGGAAAACTGAGTAACGTCATGGTGGTGGAAGGACTTCAAAGAGAAAAAGAGTTTGTGGAAAATCAGGGAGAAAATGTGGAAAGAAACCACGATGCAGCAGCAGAAGAGTGAATATACCACGATATTTGAAAGATTTATGTGATGTAGCATAAAGTATATTGGTTTTCTTGATGTAAATTGATTTTGGCAATGTGTTATTCATTGTTGTGATTTTAGCAAGTTAATGGGATTATATTCTCTGTTTAAAAGTTCTGTTTATATGTGTATGAACAGGTTGTCGGCATTTTTCTATCAAAAACCCTATCCCCCCTATCTTGTCCCTTTTTTCCAAATCAGATGCTTTTTATTGTAAAGGGGAAAAGTGTGTAGAATCTAGGATACCTAATGGAATGTAAAATGTGATGACCTTATGATGTAAGCGGCAAAGGTTCCAGGAAAGGTTGAAGTGTGAGACCAATACTGGAGGCGGATGAGGTGTAATTACTCTGAACCAAAATAAATGGGCATTAACTTCATCAGTGTGTTGAAGTAGGGATGGGAACCTAAGGCAACTTGTCACACTCATATGACTTATTTCTTTTAAAAAAAGGGTTTTACTTACTTGCATAAAGGAAATGCAAGGCTGTTAAAATAAACATAAACAGAAAAAACATCTAGATCTAACACTTCCGAGGGTGATCTGTGACATTAAACTGTTTTATAGTGCTGAGAGTGGTAAAATGCTACTGTACAAATAATATTGGGCCATATTATCAAGACAGGGCGATACATTATCGAAGCTTTTATCGGCAGGAAACTGCCGCTAAAGCAGCGATAACGAGCTTGATAATATGCCCTTGTGAATTCCCATGGAAGCCCAGGTTAACACCAAAACTTGGGCTTCTATGGGAATTCACAAGGGCATATTATCAAGCTCATTATCGCCGTTTTAGCGGCAGTTTCCTGCCTATAAAAGCGGCCATAATGTATCGCCCTTTCTTGATAATATGGCCCATAGATTTTGAGGCTTTGGAAGCCTTCTTTACTAACTGGTTCGTAGTTCTTTAACTATTACATCGTTTCTCAATTAAAAAGGTACAAGATGGAAGGCATTCTCTGGTAAAAGCATTCTATGATGCGGCTGCCATTTACCCTGAGGGTTGACTATAATGTCTGTCAATCTGCATAATAGCCCAACACCCAGAAATCTCTTAAATTCAACAATCAGATGTTAATCATTCAAAAATATTAGGTATTATTTAGATAAAGTTTTGATTTTCTAATGTTGTCTGCACTAAATTATTCACTACACTGTTCTAGCTTGTTTGCAAAATGTCATATTTTAATTAGGGCTGGAGAGGTTGGGAACCTGGAACTTCTTTCTAATTAATGGGGTTTCAAAATACGAAAGGTGGAAAGTATTTGGAGCAGAGAGCCAGGATATAGTTGTTTCTGATAACTCAGACCCCTTTCAAAGGCACCACTCTGCGAGATGCCTCTGGGTGTGCTCAAAAGCAAGCTTGCTGTTCCAGTGCTCACTATTCTGTACCCTCCTGCCTCCTTCCTCATCCTCGCAAATCGCCCTCATTCTGCCATCAATAAATTATCCTTACCTCCCTAAAATGACATGTTTTGTCCTGAAAGTGTGGTAACCGCGGATTGCGATTTGCTGTGTGAGACAGACAGCTTTTTTTTAAATCTGACACACGTCTGGTGTCTAAGGGCTGTGCCTGTCAGCCATGCAAGAGCTGAGCAATACTGCACTTATATTTCTACATAAAAAACTGCATGTATAAGAAGCATTTTAAATCTTGCAAAGAAAACACAGAAACATCAATGTAAACTGTGTGTCATCCAGCGCAGCAATCACTTAAAATGTGCAGATAAAACAGCAGCTGTGATGGGAGAGGTGGGAACGGGCATATAACTCACCAGGCAAATAAATTAAGTGCTTGGGTATTAACTTTCATAATGAGGATTTTACCTGCTCTGGCCACAAAAAGGTGTGCACTGTCAGTGCGTCCCCTGAGGGCTCCCCTAAAAAGGAGAAAGGGGTCTCATGGACCTCCCACATATTCCCCTGCAGAGAGGTGCAGCCATACACTGTACCCGCCTATGGGTGGATCTCTGTGCATAGAATATACATAATTAAGGGCCTGATTTAAAGTTTGGTTAATGAATACTCTTTCACAAATATAAAAAACATCATGAGCACCTAATTATTAGTACTAAATAACAACAAGAGAGAGAGGGAAGGACAATCCTGAACCCCCTATAAAGCATTAAACAACAACAAAGGAGTGACTCAAGTCAAACCAGGACTCACCTGACTTGATACAAGAAAACACAAGAACAGCTCGGGACATAAACCAATGTTTTAAAAGAACCCTCACTCACCGACCTGGTCGGTGACATGCTTCATCATAGGGTTCCACCAGGAGGGCCTAATGCCTCCCTGGTGTGCTTCTACGCTTGGTGTTATAGCGGAGCAAAAAAACAACGGTGTCATTTGTGTGAAAAAAATGTGATGGTTAAAAGACCATTGGCTCTAGCCTATCCACTACTTCATTCAAAGCTGGCCAATAGTCATTAAAAGAAAGTGAACGGATACAAACTGGGTCTATAAAGTAACCAGTGTTATCTGATTTAAAAGTGAAAAATTTGTCAACATGTTTCTGCTTATTGTTGCTAATTGCTAAGCATTCATCAGGACCTATTCGTGGTTCCTCCGCGGTATGCGCACCCTAAGGCGCACCCTAACCTGGGGAACAGTAAACGGTAACAACTCACGGTTTGTACCAGTGGTCAAATTCTTGTTTTCATAAGACCATTTGGAGCATGCACTCGTATTATGAAGTACATCATGGGTCCACAAGGGAGGACGAACGGACACGAGGGTATTTCCCACTATGTACGCTCCTGCTGAAGACCTAACTTGGTTCTCCCCGGCCCAAATATTATTAGTCCAGTTGTATATAATGCCCTGGTAATTAAACGGATGGGGTATCAGTCATGCCTTTGATGCAGTTACCTGTTGGCAAACTTTAAATCAGGGCCTAGAACATTTCTATATTTTTCTTCCACTGAATACCTTTTTCAGTCTTTAGCTGTTTGCCACTTCAACCGTGGTTTCCTTCTGCACATTGGCCTTCTGTAAATATGGCTGGCTCCGTCAAATCTCTTGTGTTAATCTTCTTTATGCTTTCTCTTCCCTATCACCACGTATTCTCCGCATCACACTCATCTTCACTGAATCCCTCTAGCCCAGAGGTCTTCAGACTTTTGTAGGTTGAGCCCCCCATCTGAATTTATTTAGATGTCGGGCCCCCCACCACTTGACAAAAAATTCTGGAACCTGGTATTCTACATAATCGACCGTCATCCGCATTTCCCAGTCCATATCTGGCTAATAATGTTAAACACAGTAAGAGTATTTAGAAAACAGCAGGTTTGCGAGTTGGTGCGGTGAAATGAGATAGCCTTACTACACAGTCCAAAACGACATTTTTCAAGATAAAATGTGTGCAAATTGTAACGGGTTCTCTACTTAATTCTTGCAAAGCCGCCTCAAAGAAACTTCTGTGGTCAATAAAATGAGTACCATTCAAAGACTATGCTCTCCACTGAGAAGCACTGTAGAGTTACATTTATGTCACCGCATTTATTCAGGCCGTACTTGCATGTTTCCAAAGCCTCGTGCTTGTGTTTGGCATTGCAGGAACCTCAGGAACAAAACCTTGTGCTTATGTTTAGTTTTTCATGCCGTACTTGCATGTTTTCAAAGCCTCGTTCTTGTGTTTGGCATCGCAGCATCCATGCATTCATCCACCCACCCATCCATCCATCCATCCATCCATCCATCCATCCATCATGCACCCACCCATCCACCCATCCATCCATCATTCATCCATCCATCCATCATGCATCCATCCATCCATCATTCACCCATCCACCCATCATGCACCCACCCATCCATCCATCCCCCATACATCCACCAGCCATACATCATGCATCCATGCACCCATACATCCACCCATCCATCCATCATCCATCCATGCATCCATCATGCACCCACCAATCCATCCATCCACCAACCCATTATGCATTCATCCATCATGCATCCATCCATATATTCCATCATTCATCCATTAATCCCCCATACACCATACACCCATCCATCATCCATCCATGCATCCATCATGCACCCATCCATCCATCCATCATGCATCCATCCATCATTCATCCATCCACCCATCATGCATCCATCCATCCATCCCCCATACATCCTCATGCACCCATCCATCCATCATGCATCCATCCATCATTCACCCATCCACCCATCATGCACCCACCCATCCATCCATCCCCCCATACATCCACCACCCACACATCATGCACCATGCACCCATCCATCCACCCATTCATCCCTGCATCCATCATGCACCCATCCATCCATCCATCATGCATCCATCCATCATTCATCCATCCACCCATCATGCATCCATCCATCCCCCCATCCATCCACATGCACCCATCCATCCACCATGCATCCATCCATCATTCACCCATCCACCCATCATGCACCCATCCATCCACCCATCCCCCCATCCATCCACCAGCCACACATCATGCATCCATGCACCCATACATCCACCCATCCATCATCCATCCATGCATCCATCATGCACCCACCAATCCATCCATCCATCCACCCATCATGCATTCATCCATCATGCATCCATCCATCCATCCATATATTCCATCATTCATCCATCCATCCCCCATACACCATACACCCATCCATCATCCATCCATGCATCCATCATGCACCCATCCATCCATCCATCAGGCATCCATCCATCCATCCCATCACCCATACATCCACCACCAACCTCTTGGCACACAATAATGTAATGCAGAATTATACTTATTTCATGCATAATTATAGTTATTTCACAAAGCCTCGTGCTTATGTTTTGTTTTTCATGCCGTACTTGCATGTTTCCAAAGCATCGAACAGAGCAGGAACCTCTTGTGCATTACAATAAGTTGACACTGCAGGAACCTAGCCTCGTGCTTGTGTTTGGCATTTGACACTGCCGTTGTCGCATGCATAGTAAATGCATGCAATTCAAACTATACTGTGATGTCAAAGTCGTGGTGTGATGGCACTGACATCGATGTAATGGGTGTTTCCGTCTTTTAAAGACCTTTTGACATGTTAATGAGGTGTTGATAGTCTTCGCCCCTTCTTAGGGCCCCTGCAGCTCCACTCTGCCTCGCCGCTGTGGGAAACAATGAAAGGTGAAATGTTATGGTGCTTGTGGAGTGCGTGCCCCCAGAGGTGCACGCCCCACAGTTTGAATAACTCTGCTGTAGCCAATTAAGACTTTCCCTTCTTTGCACTGTGACATGATCTGTTACAGTAGCGGCTCCTCGAGGGCATGCTCCGGGGCTGTGGGGCGGGGAGGGGCATGGTGGGGGTAGTAAACTCCGGCATACGGCATGCAACGTTACGTTGCAGCATGCACAATGTAATTCGTTTTATTTATTTATTTCCTTACTTACCTCTGTTCGGCGTATGCCGGAGTTTACTACCCCCCACCATGCCGCGAACTACTCAGACCCAAAATAAAATGATCAAGAAAGCAAAGGAAATTGGAGCAAGTAAATACATTGTCATTGATGGACATCATCCGGTATCATTGAAAATGGCTATTTGGTGAAACAAATGGTTATTTTCATAGGACATTTTGAATACATTTGTAAAGCTGATGATAATCAACATGCTCTGAATCAGAATGAGGTTTATTGTTAGCACATGTTCATACAAAATTATCACATTCAAGGTAAAAGGGTTAGTATGGAATACTAACATTTCATTTATTTTTGTTTTTCTTCATTTTTATATGATAAAACTTGCTGTTGCACAGCACCTTGTTACAAATTGCAGGAAGCAAATATTTGAATAGGCGAAACATGCCAGCTGTTAGCAATTAAAAGAATGGATATAACCAATTAAAGAAACATATGTATAAGAAGATGCAAGAAGAATGATAACTACGTCACTAATGAATCAACAAACCATGAATAATTGAGAAGCATAAGGTAAACGTGAACAATGAAAAAAAGTAGAAGAAAGAATGATAAGATGATTGCTTATGTGAGCCGTGAAACTGAGACTTCATGCACTGACTACTAAATTATTTTACAGACATCATAGTCAGGCTGTGATTATATAAAATCAGCAACATAATAATGTGGGGAGAGGAGGTAGCCTTACGGATAGAGCGGCCAACCTCGAAGCTGGGTAACCGGGTATGATTCTCTGCAAGGACGCTCAACATCCTGTGATTATGGGCAATTCACTTAATCTCCCTGTGCCTATCAAAAATGAATGTGGTGTGTAACGAAACTGGTGCTCGTGTAAAGCGCTCTGATACACTGATGTCTTGGGTCTAGTTTGCGCTATATAAAACTCTGGAAAAAAAATGATAGTGCCTCATTGAGGCACTTATAGTAATTAATTTTGAGCTATACTGCTACTAATAAACCACAGATTATATTGAGAAACCTCTGCCTATAACCCAGTGATGATGCTGAGCAATTTTTAGCAATGAAGACCCGATTCACAAAGGATCTCTGCACTTGTGGAGAAGGCCCCTCAGTCGTGGGGAGTCTCCCCACTCGGAGCGGAATCTCCCCTATGAGAATTCTCCCTGCGGAGATTCCACCTCCAGTGTGGAGACTCCCCCACGACTGTGGGGGCCTCCCAGGTCCAGTGTGTTGGATAACACTGAGCCACAAATGATACAGTGCCACTGATGGTACTAATTCACTGATAACAGCGAACCATTGATAATACTGAGCTTTCAATGTTACTGAGCCATTGGAAATGATGTCACTAAATGATTGATCATCATATGTCACTAAGTGAACTAGACAACTGATGAAAGTGCATCACCACTAAGACTAACCCACTATTAATATTGTCCACTAATGATGCAAATAGCTAGCAATGCTTCTCAAAAATGATTCAGAGACAGTGGTGATAACAGTGCATCGATTAAAAGTAGATTAATGAGATACTGATGACACCAAGTTACTGATCACCCAAAAGTACTATTATACCAGAAGCCAAGACCCCAGGGCATTGCTGAAGCTTAGTCATTGATGGCACTGGCATACTGATAATGTGGACCCCTTGATTATTCTGAACCATCAATGAATCTCAGACACTTGTGTGAATTACACTGAAGCATGGATTATCCTGAGTCACTCCTGTGTTTTATACTAAGCCCAGTGAGAAAGCTGGAGCTCTGAGTGCTATACCTTTGAGCCGCTGGCATTACTGACCTTCAATGGGCATAAAAGTGAGAATGATAATATGCAGTATTATGATATACCTTATCATACTTTAAGGATAATTATGTTTGTACTAAGATATTAATAATACTGGGAACTGATGTATCTGATATAGAGGCAGTTTAATACTGAGCCACTGGTAGGAAGTATGCCAAGACCCTGAATACATAGATGCATTGATAACGCAAAGCCACTGATAATATTGTGACATTGATGGGCATTGTAGAGAGACAACGATACTAATGCTGCATCAGTCTGTAAGTTAGTTTGCTTAACAAATACAATACATTTTCTGGCAAGATGTTAAGTATAATAATAACATTTTAGACTGTTCAAACAGGACATACCGTGTGTGTGTGCATGTCTGTGTGTATATATGCCCTCAGAGGTCTGGGTGGGCTGACGTACAGGTCACATATGCCAATCTGTGTAAGTAGAATAGTGTGCTTGCTGCGAGCGTGTACATGTGTGAAACATTCAGCCTTGTCATATTGGCTAAAAGACGTGGAGAATGAATTGGACAGTAACAACAATTGTTAAATGTCAAAAGATGATTTAGATTGCCCTGAGCTCTATTGCAAGTGCCAGATCATCATTTTATAGGTGCAGTAGCATTTCCAGGATGTATGTGAATTATTAATATGATATTGATACATGGATACAAACTTACACTGTTAAAGTATTTTAGGTCTATGTTTAGGAATCCAGGAATCCAGCAAAGGGTTTTACCCATTCTGTGTTATTGGGGGAATGCATTGATACACAAGGACGTTACTGAGGCCGGGTTCTAGAAGGGAGGCCAGGTGTGCCAGGTCCTCCCAAGATAGCCCCTTGGCCCACCCAAGACTCATTCACAAACAGAAACCCATATTTTGTTCTGTTTCTTAATGAATCAATTACATTTCAAGTATAACGCTAAAGCCTTGGGCTACTTTAAGTGCCTGGGTTCAGGATTGAGGTCACGGATAATGGTTTCTGTCACTGTGTACAGTGTAAACAGAAGGGGTACCTGAGACACCCCTAGAACTAGAAGTTCCCATCACACAGTAATTAAGAAATTAGAAATGTTTTCTGGCAGAAACAGGGTGGAAAAGTTTGGCATTGCATGAAAATGCGCATACAATACGGACATTTATATATATGATTTCTTTTGAAGAATCTAAATTTATGAATGTGGAATTTCCTGTTCCTCCCACTCTGTATTTAATTCCAAAATTACATAAGGGGACAAGTCCAATACCCGGCAGACCGATTATATCAGCCATTAAAAACATGGGTTAACAAGTAGGGGAATATATTGATATTTTCCTAAAGGACTTAGTTAAAACCTTACCAAGCTAGGTACGAGATACTAGTGATTTCTTAGAGAAAATCCAAACTTTACAATGGAGTTCTAATATGTTACTAATAACGTTAGACTTCTAGTCTCTTTACACCAGCATTGATCACTCACAAGGGCTAGCAGCTGTAAAACATTTTTTTAACCAAGAGAAGTATTGAATTTTATAAACATAACAAAATCATTGTTTGTCTCATTGAATGGTGCCTCAATAATAATTTCCTTTTGTTTGGCAAGGATTTGTTTAAACAATTGAGAGGAGTAGCAATGGGATCCTGTTTCTCCCCCAGCTATGCGTGTTTACACATTGGCTGGTGGGAGGAACAGGTCCTAGCTACCAAGTATAAAAATTGGGTAGATGAAAACATACGTTGTTATCTCCACTATAAAGATGACATTTTTATCTTGTGGGAAGGAGATGAACAAGCTCTCATGTTTATAAAAGATATCAATGAAAACTCCCTCAATCTACATTTTACTTCTCATATAAACAAAAAGAGAATAGAATTCTTAGATGTAGAAATGTACATCAAAAATGAAATTATTGAGTCTACATTACACAGAAAATCCACCGCCGGAAATCCAACGCTTCATGCAGCAAGTATGCATCCAAAGCATTTAATATCCAGCATTCCGTACAGTGAGATACTTAGACTAAAAAGGATTTGCAGTTCTAATGAAGATTTTGACTTTTGACTTAAAGAAATGATTTTATGATTCAGAGCAAGAGTTTACACAGAAAACATTTTACAATAGGCAATTGACAATGCCAAACTTAGACCTAGAGAAAGTCTTTTTAAAAGTTGTAATTCGTCAGACATTGCAGTAGATATACATGCAGTAACTGTTGAATCTAACATTACTGATGAATGTCCACGTTTAATAACTACTTTCAGTAGTGAAGAGAGGACATTGAAGGCCATTGTAAAGAAACATTGGCCCATCATACTAACTGATACAGTATTGAATTGAAGACTTCCTGAAAACCCTACAATCACATTCAGACGAGCCAGAAATATGGGTACTGCCTTGGATAAGGCAGCTCCAGAAATGAAACAAAAATTATCCTGGCTCCAATCTATCAATGGATTTCGGAAATGTACAAGTTGTAGAGCTTGCAAATTTGGGTTAAATGCGACTCTTTACTCCACACCATTTTGTACACGTGAGATGCCTAATAAAGGTAATTTCAATTGTAAAACTGAATTTACCGTGTACGTTCTAACATGCACCTGTGGCTTGAATTACATTGGAAGTACCAATTACAGGTGCATGTTAGAATATTACAACATCTAAGGGCAGTTCTACATAGTGATCCATCATATCCCATGGCCCGCCATTTTAAAAGTACCCACAATAATGACGTGGCCTGTTTAAAAAACTATGTGGCAGGAGCTGTCCCTAAGCCGAGAAGAGCAGGTAATTGTGAGCGCTTACTAAGACAATTAGAAACCATAATGATCTTAGAGTTTGATAGTAAATGGCCGAATGGATTGAATAATACGGAAGAAATGCATAACTTTCTGTAAGAAATTCTTTTCTCTAAACTGAATTGGATATAGTTTAAAAACTGGATTCCATCTATGTTTAATTTTATTGCTTGATATATAAATTTGGTCTGGAAATATTTGCTCAATATACATGTTCCCTAATATTGAGTAAAAAAGATATAGATATATATATTTCCCCAAAAATTATCAATTGTCTGTGAAATATTGAATCCCATGCCCATACTTTTGATACTGTGACTATATTAATTGTGTATGTTTTTGTAAATATTTATTGTATTTATCTTTTCATCTCTTGTCTATTTTAGCACTATTTAAACTGTTTTGATGAATTTTAGAAGGTGATTTATATGATTTTAACAATTTTATCTCAGGGATCTGGGATATTGTATTGCTATAAATATTGATACGTTTCTTGGATCAGGTAGTTTGCACTTTATATATGCTTCTTTTTTGCACATAATCTGCACAGTTTCCTGCACATTAGAATTAGTTGCTTCTTTGTGAATTTGCACTATACTCATTATGAAAAACAGACGTATACACTTTGGGGTGTTACGGGTGACTGGTGCTCATATAGAATATAACATGAGAATCTTAGCACTTATGATTATATGGCTGGTGCATCCAAGTTTTTTGGGAGATAACACCCCTCCTCCACTAATTTTCAACAAAGGTTGAAATTACAAGTAACACAAAGTCTCGGAGCACACAGAAAATACAATGCAAATAGCAAAATATGAATCCAAAATTTCGACTCCACAGTAATGGTGTATATGATAGAGGTCTTTTATTCCACAAAGTCCACTCCTTGCGCCTAGGCGCAAGGAGTGGACTTTGTGGAATAAAAGACCTCTATCATATACACTATTACTGTGGAGTCGAAATTTTGGATTCATATTTTGCAATTTGCATTGTATTTTCTGTGTACTCCGAGACTTTGTGTTACTCATAATGAAAAACAAACTAGATATATTATGACAAACTATCTTTTAATCTGTGAACTACAGTTCCAGAATGGAAAAGATTTATATAAGTGTGTAGTCATATGGTATGTATTTACACAGATAGAATTAAACAAAAGAACAATCCTTTCTAAAATAGAGAAAGGATAAAACAGTATTTGACGCACTAAAATATGCATCATTTAATTATATATTTGTGTTCAATAACACATGAATATTTTATATTGTAAAAATGGAATTATTCTGAAAGAAAAAAACACAAAAACGAAAATACATAGTTTGTTTTCACTTTTTTTCATCATGTGACTAATGATGTCATCCACTATGGGTGTGTTCCACTAAAAGATATAAAAAATGCAACAACATGTATAGACACTCGCAGTGTGAACAAGGGCTTCTAAGCCTGAAACGCGTACCTGCTTTCTGTTGCGTGAATAAAGACATCGCATCTGAGCCTGGCTGGTCCGTCTCCTTCTTCGCCTGCGTTGCTTTGAGGCTTTCTGGAGGTTGTGTGGTGTTTTCCTTGTATATATACAAGCCAGTTCCGGGAGAGAGGGTACCCAGATGAAGTTCTGGTAACTGCAAAATCCAGAGTGAAAGTAAAAAATAGGTCGAACCTCTTGATCCCAGTGAAACAACAACAACAGAGACTGGGAGCCTCAGGAATGAGTGAAGAAAGAGAAGAGAAAAAGGAGAACATAACACGTCTCATCATGGACTTTAACAACCAAAGTCGGAAATAAAAAAGGTTATAAAAAGAAACTGGGGAATTCTATTATCGGATGAAACCCTGAGGGAACACCTAACACCCCATCCAAGCATAATCTATAGAAAGACAGCATTGTTAAGAGATATCCTGACTCAAAGCCATTTTGAAATCAAATAGCAGAAGAACATCTCAAGGCTTCGCACCCCAGGCTTTTGAAAGTGTGAAAAATGTAAAGCTTGTGAGCACGGCAAGAACATCACGGAGTTCAATTTGCAGAATAGAAAAGTGGAAAAGATCTTAGATCACATTACTTGTGAATCAAAATATGTGATCTACAGGTTAAAATGCCCATGTGGAAAATATTATGTTGGGAGCACCATCAATAAGCTGAAATTGCGACGTCTCCAACATATACGTGCAATAAAAAACAAAGATCCAAACTATCCCATGGCCAAACACTTCAATGAATACCATCAAGGAGATTGTACCCAACTAACATACTCAGGAATAACAATCATAAAACCTGCTGAAAGAGGAGGTGATCGCACCCTGAAATTACAGAAAATGGAAAGCAGAATGATCCTTGAGATAGGCACAGAATATCCTCATAGACATAACCTGGATGCTGAATTACATGTACATCTGTAAAATTGGACAAATTGAAACAAGCTGAGATCCAAATCTAATTCTGTGTAAGACAGTGTAATCTTGTGTAAACAATTGTATATCACCCTTCTCCGCAGTGCAATCATGTAGCAACTTTACAAAGTATATGACAAATGAAAAACCAACTCCATAACCATGTCATTTTTTAAAATCAATTTCCTTAAACCATCTGGAGAATATAAAGAATATCACGATTGAAGATAAGAATAAGTGAGAAACAAATCTCTAAAAAAAAGAATCCTAAAAAAATCTTTTTAAGACAGCAGGGGGAGATCTAGACTTACATATACTCTTGGAAACTAAAAGAAACAATTAAGACATGGGAGTACAATACAAGAAGTATAACTGTACATAAAAACAGAAATGTAAATAATGTAAATAGTGATGGGGTTCCAATAAAAAGAGAAATGGAATATAGGTGTAAGAAGGTTTTATAGACATGACAAGGAGAAGAAATAGTACTTTACTAGAAGAAGATTTCTGTGGAGAGACATCATTACCAAAATGTAAGAAATGAAATTGGGCTCTGAAGACTGTCATAATCTCAAAATTAGAAATCTCATATGATCGAATTTTGAGCAAGCCATTTTACCTAACATAATGTACAGTTTTATATCTTTCTTAAACTTCACCAAATTGAAACATTACTTTTTGTAACTTTGTACGTTATCAATCTACTTTCACATAAACAAAAAAAGAGTACTTTACGGTATACAAAAAATGTGAAAAGAATGTGAAAGGAATATGTGGAAAAGAAAAAGAAGTATAAATAATGGCGATCATTTATAGCCTAAAACTGTGAATAAGGTTGGTAGTCTAGTGGTTTTAACTTATAATGGAAACTAACAAGGGTACAAGCACAGGTGCACTTTATAAACAATCTAGACAGCCAGGACTCTATGGTCCAGTTGAAGACTAAATGTAGTCAAAACGCGTAGGCCATCCTTTTGCACTTTGCACATGGTGTTTTAGAAAATAAAATAACTTACTTGCAACTAATGCTGTGGTGCCATGACTTCTGTTGAAGTAAAGAAACGAGAGGAATCCAAGTATATATATATATATATATATATATATATATCCGCAACCGCAGGTACCCATATGAATGAGGCCACACGAAATTGAAATACTTCCGTTCTTTAATTAGCAGCCAGCAAGCGCAAAAATAAAACAACAGTTTCCATCTGAAAAGTTAATACGCTGGACGCGTTTCGGGAGCCTATCCCTTCTTCTGCAGCATTTTGTTCACTGAAGCTGATAACACAAAGCACTGCGCAAACCTTCATTTACGCCTGCCTCCTGGGCGTGGCAAATGCAAAGCCTCCTGGATACTGTAGTGCGCTGCTCATTCATCCATGTGGATGTGTTGAAAAGTTTCAAAATTAAAACATATTCATTCCCCAGTGGGCAGAGGGAAGCCTCGCTGCATTCTCGTGCCCCGCTTTGTGGCTGTCAATCCGGATGGGCGGGCGTCATCCTGCTATGGCGCTAGCACCTTTTCATTCCCAAAGTTCAAATACCTTACAGCACTTGATGGGACCCAAAGTTCGATGGTGGGCCTCCCTTCACGACCGAGGTCAGCCGTTTTACATCCACAACCGCAGGTACCCATTTGAATGAGGCCACACGAAATTGAAATACTTCCGTTCTTTAATTAGCAGCCAGCAAGCATAAAAATAAAACAGCAGTTTCCATCTGAAAAGTTAATATGCTGGACGCGTTTCGGGAGCCTATCCCTTCTTCTGCAGCGTTTTGTTCACTGAAGCTGATAACACAAAGCACTGCGTGCACCTTCATTTACGCCTGCCTCCAGGGCGTAGCAAATGCAAAGCCTCCTGGATACTGTAGTGGGCTGCTCATTCATCCATGTGGATGTGTTGAAAAGTTTCAAAATTAAAACATATTCATTCCCCAGTGGGCAGAGGGAAGCCTCGCTGCATTCTCGTGCCCCGCTTTGTGGCTGTCAATCCGGATGGGCGGGCGTCATCCTGCTATGGCGCTAGCACCTTTTCATTCCCAAAGTTCAAATACCTTACAGCACTTGATGGGACCCAAAGTTCGATGGTGGGTCAAATCTGCAACCAGAAAAGGCAAATTTGTTGCATAAGTGGAACATTTTGAGATACTAATATTTATTATTTCTACATAAATAAACAGTGTTTTGTCAAAGACCACACCTCCTTATTACCAGCCTAACACCAAAACACTGCAATATTCAACTGGAAAGTGACCAGTCAACCTTCTCCAAGGCCCTTCCATTGCGCAGCAACACATGCTACTGCGTTTTCAGTAACTTTTCATCTGTTTGAGCTGAAAGGACCATTTTTTGTAAAAACATAATAATTGGGCAAATCCATAATTATGTGGAAAACACAGCAATATCACAAAATTCCAGTGGCCCTCCTATTAGCACTATTTTAAGTGCACAAAAAAAACACTTCCAATGGCCGCCATTTTGACTTGTCTTTGGTCAAAAACACTTTTACCCAGTTTCACTAGTGTTACACGGATACAGAATGGGTAGGAGCAGTGCAAGTGCCATTATACAAAGAAGGCCTGGCAACAATACCATGACAGAACTAGCAACACGTGCTGCTTATGTCCTCCCTACTCCCAATCTCACGAAGGGCTCTCAGAAGGCAGAGCCTGTTAGGATCTTTAGAAGAAACTTAAAGGACAGTCAACCCTCTTTGGGGCACTGGTGACGGTGCATTTATTATTTTCCAACACATTTACTCACTATGTTAAATGAATAGAATGAAATGGGTTATAGTCTGGAACATTGCAAATATGCAATTCTGCAGCAGCAGCATTTTGAGATATAATTATGTATTTGAAATATTTGCCATATAACCCATCATCTGCTGCATAATTTGCAAATTTTAACAAAAAAGCTATCTCAAGCGGATCAAATGTTACTAAAAGCGCAGTGACAAGTTGCTGCACAGTGGAAGTCCCTTTGCAAATGTTACCTGGTAATCTTTCTGCTGCATATTGGTGTTGTTGGGTATTAAACTGTCACTAATGAGGTGAACTATTTCCAGACATTGTTAACGTGTAAAAATAAAAAAAATTGTTTACCCTGTATTCTTTAGTCAATCTTGCTGCATAGGTTGGTCCTCTCTAATGTTAAATTCAAGTGGTGCTTGGAGTAGCGTATAGCAATATTAAATTAAATAAAATAGATATTACCACATAGAAATCCTATATAGACTTAAATGAGATTTAAAAGTTTAAAATGTGAAAAATGGAGAGGAGGAGCTACGTCAGCAAGCAAGATGGCTGCTTAGGCTCCCGGCTCCGCCGACCTCCGTAACCCGCCACGATATCCTGTACGCTATCCTGATCCTACGCCCAGTCTCTGTGTTTATGAGTTGATCCACACTCCGACGGTAAAATCCGGACATTTTTATCGGCTTGTTTGACAAAGTTCCATCGAGTTGAAGTTTGCGGCCTACTCCAGCGGTGAAGCCGGGGCCTGGAGTACTTTCACAGCCGGGATGTAGTGCAACAACATCGGCCAGGAGTATTGGGCTGGGTCCGGTCACCCGGAGTGGAGGCCTCCACTCGGCCCACAATTGACAGCGAGCGTTTCCATCGCTCAGCATCGACCGAGGGGTGAGTCAGCTTGCTGCCGGCTGTGAGTGGGGGCCCCGTCCCGCGGCCCCTTCCTTTGGCCTTCAGGGCTCGGTGATTCGGGGTATCTGATCTGCGGCCTTCACCGTGTTGACCGCGGTCGCGGACAAGGACTGGTCACCCCTCGCATACTGCATTTTCGTGGTTTTGCCTGTTCCCCCCGAAGATGCCAGATTCACCAGGGGCGGTAATTCTATCAGATGTCGGATATGGAACTATGAAGCGAGCGGTGCATGAACCATCAATGAGGTCGATACTAACTAAACTTTGGGCACTTCGCTCACATGTGGACACTCTGGTGAGCGATTTGGATACGCGCCTATCCGCGATGCTCCGGACGGAACCGGGCCTGGCCCTATCGTTGGAAACGGACTCTACAGCCAGTCAGACCGCGGCCATTTTGATTCCATGTGGGAGTCCCGAGAGGAACCAGGTACTGGAATCATCGGATGGTCCCCTGGGAGATTGTGTTCCCGAGGATCTCAAGATCTTGCTTATCCCTCCACCACCACCGGCTTTGGAGATGACATCGGGCACCCCCCCCCCCAGAGACTTTTGCTTGTGACTCTCGATCCTCTTTGTGGTCATCTCCCCCCTTCCTGGTGACGCTGCGACTCCTGTGCAAGATACTATGGATCTATTCCGCTAGGAGGGAGAGTTTTTCTATGTCTACAGCTCCTGTGGACTCACTGCCTGCTGGTAGCCATGGACTGCCTTCTCATGACTCTCTGCCTCTTTATTGCTTCTTTTTGGGCTTTCGGGTCTTGCTGGGAGGGGCTCGCATTCTGGTTCGGAGGGGCCAAGGTTGATACCGACTGGATCGCGAATGGTTGGCATGGTGTTTACATATGTTGGACTTGTAATTGTTTGCTCTGAGAGGCTGGGCAGTGTTATACGGTACCCTCTACTTTCATTTATATTGTCGTTTTAAACCTGTTTTTATAATGATAGGGGGTGGCGGTCTCGGGTGGGGGGTCAAAAGGGGCCGGGAACCTACACGGAAATGCCCTCCTCCATTCTTTCTCCTACCTTTGGGTTTTAGTTTTTAGGCACGCTGCTAGTGGGGTTAGGCTATAGCCATTTGCAGGGGTGCAGGGTGGGGGGTTGGAGGGGTGTTTTTTATTTTGCCTTTTTTACTTTCTAAGGCCTTTCTTTCTTTCTTTTTCCTTTCCCCCCTTTTTAAGGATCAGTATAGCCATGAATCATCTAGACTCTTCTGTGTGTCGTATTTTGTGCTGACGTTTTATGATATCCTGACTTTTGGGTGGGTGGGCTCGGAGTGCCGGAGCAATATGTAAGTGACTCTCGTGGTCTTTCGTACAGGTCTTAATGCTCTGGTGCCACTTGTCTATCATAGTGGTTCTTTCATGCAAAACCTGTTTTTGCCCTGTCCCCCACATTCTGTTTGCTTGTATAGCACCTGATCCTCCCGTATAAAATATAAAATGGAAACTTTGTCTCATCCTGTAACCCGTCTGTGCATTCCTAAATACAACTCTTATCCTGTATCGCCGCCGGACCCCGGGATTGTCGGCCGATGAGTCGCTTTGTACATTGCTATTGGAGATTTTAAGTTTCTTCGCGGCCGGACCCCGTGGTTGTAGGCCCGTACTTGAATTTTTTTGAATGCCACAATAAAGGTTTTCACACAAAAAAAATTTGAAAAATGTAGTACATAGAGATAATTGCTTATACTAGGCCTTCTCAGCTGACACAGTATTTTGTTTTACTTACACTGACCTATTAACCTCATATAGTTGCTGAAAGTACACAATTCAAATCTTATTAGACATGTATTCTTTTAATGAATGAAAGGTTTCCTCAGATGCTCATGAAATTCAATTAATGTTTCTACTTACACAATGAATTTTGTTTTATAAAATATAATTTAGAGTGATAAAGATGAAGTTTCCTCATGGGAAATTAGTTTGTAAATGCTACTGATTGCCAGAATCCTGATACAGGACATTGCTCATAAGATAAGTTTATAAGAAATGTGTGTTGTGTTATTGTGTGCCCGGTGAGAAGACAAGGAGCGATCCTGCTCCCATGAAGAGGCTTGAGAGATGATTGGGTGCCTGAAGAAAGAAGACTCTGTGAAATGCAACATTAAGATTCATGTGTAGTCCATATTATTAGTGCTCCTGGAGTAGGTTTAGAAGAGAGTTAGCACATTGCAGATGGAACCCTTGCTTTCCCTGCTACAAGCTATTGATATTTTTAATTTATAACTCTACTGAGTTATACAAACTTCTCTCGGTGACACCTACTGCAGGTAATAGCGGTGGGGCAATGGGGCATGGTGGGGGATGGAGGGTGAAGTCGACAGATGACGACGAGGGAAAACAAAAAAAACGAAAAAAGAAAACTACTTACCTTGAGCTTGCTGCATCACTGACTCTGCGATGCGGCAGGAGCAATGTAAGTGGTTTTCTTTTCTTTTTAATTTTATTTTCCCTTTTTTTCGTCTGTCGACTGCCCCGCCCCACCACTCTTACCTGCAGAAGCTGCAACCAACTTCTCTTTATGAATAGTTCTGCCATTGATATTTGATCTATACTTATTCTTTACGCTTAAGTTTTCACTCTTACATCCTAACGAGGAGCCACCAGCCGACACACGCTGTTGAGCCCCTGTGCGGCCGAGGACGTGGGAACCACATCCAGGGTTCAGAGGGCGGGCAGGCCAGTCCACCACAGCCCCCTCTGCAGCAGCCGCCAAATCCTCCTAGTCGGACCTTTCAGAGCCACCATTCGCCAGTGGGTGGCAGGACTCGCCATCACCTCCCCCACTGGCGCACCATCACGTCAGATAGGTGGATTTTGCAAATAGTCTGAAGGGGCTACTCGGCCCCTTCAAGACTACCCGTCCACCCATGCCACCTCAGCACCATCGTATGTCGGAGGATCATCTGGCCCTTCTCCAACAGGAAGTTATGTCTCTTTTGGCCAAGGGAGCCATTGAATGAGTTACTGCCCCAGAAGTAGGTCGTGGTTGCTACTCCCACTACTTTCTGGTATCCAAAAAGGACAAAGGCCTGCGTCCTATCTAGAATCTCAGGAATGTCAATCGCTTCCTCTGAAAGGAGAAGTTCGAATTGTTGACCCTAGCTCAGGTCCTGTCTGCCCTCAACCCTGGAGGCTAGATGATAGCGTTGAACTTGCAGGAAGCCTATTTTCACATCCTAAGGATGGCTCTATTGAGTGGACACTAATAGAGGCTAAGGGTGTAAAGTGTATGCTTTTCCGCGGCGGCTTTTCTGCCGTGGAAAAGCATACGGACCTTCACTTCTGGGGCCCGTTGCGGGCCCCCTGGGTGAAGGGGGGGTGCACATGTGGGGTACCTATGGTACCCCCTGCATTTGCGTGCACAAAGCAGCAGGCACCGCGGGGTGCCTGCCGCTTTGTGCACGTAAATGCGGTGCATGCATTTTTAACATTGCGGCAGGTGCAGCTTGAAGCTGCACCCGCCGCAATGTTAAAGATAGAGGATGTGACCGCGACCCTGGCGGTCACATCCTAATCTGCACGGAGGGAACGCCGCAGCCCATGCGGACGTTCCCTCCTACTCTGGGGTCGCGGACGGACTCAAGTCCATCCGCGATCCTAATGACCCCCTTTATTTGCCTTTATAGCCCAACGATTTGGTGTAGAAAATGCACCCAGGGCCTGCAAGTTAAATGCCACTAGCAGACTACAGCAACGTTTGTGCCATCCACAGAGTTGACCTGCAAAACATGGCTTCAGCTCAACCATTACAGTCCTACTCCTGAAGTGCAAAATATACCCCTTTTTTTATAGGCAAAGACTTCTCTATTACATATTAATAAGTCATCCCCATAAGTAGACCACGATGTAGGATGCACAGTAGTAAAATATGGGACATGTAGAAAAATGTAGCTATGTCTCTTCAGCTTCAAGGCCCCAAAAGTTATTTTGACTGTGTCAGGCCTAGCAGTCCTAAATAGAATGCCAGAGAACAGAAGGCAATATTACCACTGCTCTCTCTTGCTTGGGACCGCTATGAAAATAATTGAACCACTGTTTTTAGTAGTTATTAAAAATCCAATTCAATGTTGAAATTGGATTTTTAATAAGCATTAAGGAAAAGTCACTTTTAGAACGCTACCTTTACACTCTCTGAAGTACTGGGTAATAAGCTGCATCTTCAGCAGCTGCCACCCTATACTTGATGAGTGTGAAATTCCATCCAGAAGTCACACTATAGACCAATTTATGAGACTGATCAACTTGAATGGGCAGTGATGTCTCTTCTGAGCTTAGCTGGAGATTCAGGATGCAGGATACATCCTCTCCTGTTGACACAGCAGTGTCAAATCCTGTCTGAAAAGCCTCACTGAGGCAATGTAAAACATTTGCATCCTTGAAAGGTATCAGACAGGGTCAGATCACAATTCTTGTATATCCTATGTCTGTTGGCTAAACGATCCTGCCTTGCCTTACTAGACTTCTGTCTGATTTTTGCACCAGGGCCTGCTTCAAACTGGATTTTAGTGGTAGATGTGGAAGGACGCTAGTCATTTCCATAGCGCACTCCACAGCACAGCCCCAGCTTTCAGAGCCCAATTTTAGTATGACTGAGACATTGGCCATCTTAGAATTTCCCTGAAACACTGAATTTTGGGCCTGTTTGAAGTAAAGCAAACAGGAGCTACTGAAAATGAAGGTAGGCGAGACCCTGGGACCTTTTACCCGATCAGTTAAGGAGTTCCACTAGTCACCCGTACTCACTACCTAGTGACAACCATGAATGTGGCATGCCAGGGCACCCTCCTCAAAACACAGAAGATCACAAGAGGACTGAACCTGCTGATTGTGACTTAAGAGGAGGCATCAAGGCTTTGGCCTGCTCTCTCTTGTACCCAGGTGAAAGAAGTGGACTTAAAGGGTCAGCTGTCTGATGTCCAGTGTATCTACAGGGATACAAAAAGCTGTGAGAGGTTGTTTCCCTGAGGAAACCAGATGACCAGTGGTAACTGAAACTGGACTGGACTTTGCCGTTGGCCTCTGCCTGATGCTCCAAAGAGTCTCTAGGTGCCTTTCCATGAGGTCATGGGAGTCTTCAAACTACTCCTGTGATTGTTTGGGCACCAGAGGAGTTTGGAAACTTTTGAAAACTTTTCTTCCAGAGCTTCAGTGGGACCATCCAGAAAAAGTATCCAATCGGCAGTTCCAAAGCATCCAATAGAAATTCAGCTTCATCCAGTGCAGAAATCCCTGCACCTCTAAAAAATTACAAAGTACCTTCGCGGTTGGGACTTTTAAGAGACTACAGTAAAGTTTTTTTGTGAAAATGTGTCACTCTTTGCATGGTGAACTTTCACAGACTTAGCTGTTGGGGGGCAGAGAAGTCGCTCTAGGTCAGGCTTCTAATATGACATAATTCACTTTGAAATATCAGGATTCGGAAAACAAAAAACACAAAATCAATCTTTTTCTGGATGCCCTTCCAAAATCTTGGAACTATCTTACTGTTGATCTAAGATTAGTGCCATACTTTTTATATTTTAGGAAAGAACTCAAAGAACTTATGTTAGACCTGGCAGCCTTAGTGTGGTTTTCCCTGACTTTTTGGCTCTCTAACCTCCTGTTTTCCTGACTTCATTTTTACTGGCTTTTAGATTCTGGGCGTTTTATCACTGCCGACTGCTGACCACTGCTAAAGTGCAGGTGTTCTTTCCATAACACAAGGTAGCATTGGCTTATTCACAAATGTCATATTTAATTTACTTAAAAGTCCCTAGCAAAGTGCACTACATGTGCCCAAGGCCCGCGAATTAAATGATACTAGTGGGCCTGCAGCACTGATTGTGCCACGCACTTCAGAAGCCCTTTAAAACATGTCTCAGGCCTGCCATTGCATCACCTGTGGGTGCAGATCAGACTGCCATGTCAACCTGGCAAGGTAACCCATTTGCCATGCCCAATACTTACATATTTACATACTCGACCCATTCTAATCTTCTGAAATTAATCATTCTAGAAAGAGGGGTTTTACTTCAATCTGAACCAGACTTTAAATGAATGTTTGCAGACCCGCCATTGTTTGCCTACAAGAGATCATGTAATATAAAAGAGATTTTGAACAAATCCAAAAATAAGGTCACAGCATCGTTTAAAGGAATGTCCAAATGCATGAATTGCTCACATTGTAACAACGTCATCACAGGGAACAGTCTATCTCATGGTCAGGGAAAAAGATCTTCCTGAATTTAAATGCCAACTGTAATAGTCACCATGTGATTTATGCAATCAAATGTCCTTGTGACTTATATTATGTTGGAAAAACAGAGAGAAATCTCCGCACCCACGGAACTGAACACAAGAGTCGCATCAGGACAAGAATGCTCAGTTCCCCTCTAGCACAACATTGGCTTTCAGAAAAACACACTATACCACAGTTAAGATTTGGGGTTCTAGAGATGGTAGAAACTCTCCCAGACAGAGACATGCCCAAATTTTTATCACAGCGTGAATCTCACTGGATTTGGTTCATGCAAACACCGTCTCCAACTGGGTTGAATGATAAATTTGAATTGTCCTGTTTTTTGTAATGATTGAAATGCTTCTGTATATACCCTTTAAATACATTGTTTGACCTTGAATAGGCTGTACTGTTCATTTTTTATCATAATATTGTAATGATCTTTTCATATTCTGCTGCTTCAAATTAATATGTAACAACACACTTGCAATTGTCTCTGTGTTTGTTCTCTACACACATTTATCGATTTGTATTTGTTAGTACATATAGTTTGCATCATGATTCTGTAATTGAATGATTCTCATACACTATGCCTCATCATCTTTATATGGTTGGTTCTTCTATTCTACATGGAATTTTATTCTGGTCACCTTGGCAGCGCCTCGCTCTTTCTCGCGCATGAGCACCATCAGCATATTCTAATTTTTCATTCTTCGTGTAGTTTTTGTGCTCTTTCATAGTTACTTTTTTCATACACCTCACCACTTTCAAGTTTTTCTTTTTCATTCCTCCACTCTAAATAGTCACGATCTAACATACTAAGCCTTTAAACTGTCAATAATGGCCACCGTAGATTCCGCAGATGGTCCTATTTCTATATCAATGATTTTGCCCCTCGCTATGTAAATAACGCGAGACGACGTCCGGACTTCCATGCTGGAGCCGGCGTCTTCGTTACTGACTTCCATGGCTTAGCATCTGACATTCTGGGTGAGTTAACTCAATAGTTATCGATATTCGGTCTGAAATGTCCTCATACATGGACTTCGATGTTTAATACTAGCTTCTCTTCATAGGTTGTGTAACCGAGTTTTGATAATTCATGATAGGTTTGCAACTAACTGCAACACATTGAGGAAAGCGTTGAGGCATTCTCTCACGAGGTAATAGGTGGCGAGATTTCATTATTGGAATCACTTAGTTACGGTGTTTATCTTCCCATTTTATAAATTAATGACATATCGCCAGCTGGTCTCTACATTCAGAGGCGCTCCTCTAAAACTATTGAGGTACGACGAGACTTTAATTAATGGGCATGAATGGGTGATAGTCACGTGGTTCAGCACAAGACTATTAACAACACTCTCGAGCACTTTTCGGTTTCTCACTTTTTCACTTTCTTGATTAACATCACGCGTTGGCACTGCTACATCAATTTTTTTTAATAATGTTCTATTTTGCACCGCATATTGGCATGATGACACTGAATGTCGTTTAGTCCTTACTCTGGCATATGCCATTAACTTTGATTTCACTCTATAGCAATTTATGTCACTTACTGTATTTATCATCATCTTTCAGATTCCCCTGATGAAGGACTCTGTTTAATAGCCCGAAATGCATTGGGACTTTTAATCCACTGTTTATGCTGATTAAAAGCAATATCATTTGTTATTTTGTGAATATCATCTGCAATCATCAAGAATAAAAGCATATTAACAGCAAATTTATGATTTAAAGACTGGATAATCACTTTTTGACTCTTGGAAAATTTGACTGAGAACTGTTGTTATATAATTTGCAGTCATTACATGTTTTGTTAAAATTGCTTGTATATATTGTGTACACTATAACGTGATGCCCCTTGTAGTGCACTGGGCACTGCCAGATAGAGATCTGGGTATTTCTCTTCATCAACTTTTTAGAAAGTTGTCATGTTCTTACTTTAACTATTCTCTGCCTGTCTCTGAATACACATCTGGGGTGGGTGACAGCTGGGCTTGGTGAATTTCCTCAAGACAATCACACAAAGGGAGTTGAGATGTGTCTTTCAAATTCTGATGGCCCATCACCAGGCTTATGGTCCTTCCTGTGCTGGATGGGAGGAAGGAGCTGACACTTGTACCTATATAGGCATGTGCCTATCCCCACACAAAGAGCTGCATTACCACCACCCCCGTAGTGAGTCTTGAGCCAAGGTAGGAAGGACAGGGAACTTGTGTACTTCAAAGGCCTCTATTTGAAGTGCCCTCCAATTCAAAGGTACAACTGGACCCCTGAACCACCAACTCAGTACACTCTGGACCTGTGGAAACTCTGCCAGGAAGAAGGACTGCTATGCTGCTAAAAGACTGGCACTCTTCTGGAATGTGCTGAATTTGCTGGACTCCTGCTATACTGTGCCTTCCTTGCTGCCTGCTGCCCCTTGCCTGGTGGTGAGAAGCACTGGACCTGAATCTCTACATCCCCAGAACGAAGTGACTCCAAGGGCTTGACTCCTGTTCTGAAGTCTCAGGAACATCAAAGACTTCCTTCAACTATGCTTCAGGTGCTCAACTCAGCCAACTGTGAGTCCTGCCCTGACAATACAGTCCTGTGCTGTGAAAGGGGATTTTGCAGCAGTTTTCTTCAAAAACCCATGCATCACCTGCTTCACGCCAGTCGGAACCAACGCATTTGCTTTCAACGTCAAAACAGCACCGATTCGAGGACATACCTGAATGGCTCAATGATGACGCAGGACCCGACTGTGAGGTCCGACGCATTGCCTTCATCGTAAGGGGTTCGCCAATGACGCGGGACCTAACTGCAAGGCTCAACAATGACACATCAGTTACATCACAAAGGGGTTCAATGATAACGCAGGACCTGTCTGCAAGGCCCGACGAGAAAACATCTCCCGACTGTGTGACTCAGAATTGACGCATCTTGCTCTCACCGTCGACAAACCTTCTGAAATGTACTGTTTTCAGTGGGTCTGCCTGGCTCCTGTATCCGACCCGCGCTTCATCACGGTTAGCTTGACTTTTCAATTTCGAGCCGGTCTAGCGCGACCAGATATCCCCAGTTGGCACTTTATGAGTTTAAACACTTTATTTAAAGATATTCTTTAAAAATTCAGAACTTCAGTGCTACTTATTGGATTTTTGTCCTTTTGGTCTTGTTTTGTTCATTGAATTAAGCTCTATCTTTCTTAACTGCTGTTGATTATTTTTGTATGGTGTTTTTGACTGTTTACTGTGTTAAGTGTTGTACGAATACACATTGCCTTTTCAGTTAAGCCTGACTGCTCTATGCCAAGCTCACAGACTGTAAGCAGAGGTTAATTTAGGGTGTGTATCTGACTTACCCTGACTAGAGTGGTGGTCCCCACCTGGACAGAGTGTATACCTCTGCCAACTAGATACCCAATCTCTAATTGTGGCTGGGCACTGTCACAGGAAAAAGTAAAGTGGATCTGTGTCGTCATTGGCTCTGTTGTTTCCTTGTCTCAGTGAGTCCGTGGGGTCTGGTCGAGTGGACCTCACCACAATAACTGACGAAAATACGACAATGATGAACTTCTAGGGCCTCATTTACAAAGATTTGTCGTAGGGCAGCACTGCTAGTCTTTTGGCTGCGCTGCTGTATGCCACAGTAAAAGGATTATTTACAACAAGGGGTGGTGAGGGACAGAGTCTCTGAATTAAACAGAATACTCTCACCCAGTCAAGAGATCAGGGCTAGATCCAACACCGTTTTTTAGCTCATCCCAGTTTCAGAACCTGGCTGTATGCAAATTAGTCTGTTCCTGTCCCAGTGCATGATGGGAACAGGGCAAACCAAACTACAAAAGCCAATTCTTACACTGGGAAGGAAACAAGCTACCGGGGACCGGTTTCTGGCATTTCAGCCTCTTCGGCCCAGCTTGCTTGAATCCTGATGGTGCAATGAGCAAGGGACTCACATCTGAGTATACCCTTCCACGCTTAGGGTGGACAAAAATATTTACAACAAGGGGTGGTGAGGGACAGAGTCTCTGAATTAAACAGAATACTCTCACCCAGTCAAGAGATCAGGGCTAGATCCAACACCGTTTTTTAGCTCACTGCACCATCCCAGTTTCAGAACCTGGCTGTATGCAAATTAGTCTGTTCCTGTCCCAGTGCATGATGGGAACAGGGCAAACCAAACTACAAAAGCCAATTCTTACACTGGGAAGGAAACAAGCTACCGGGGACCGGTTTCTGGCATTTCAGCCTCTTCGGCCCAGCTTGCTTGAATCCTGATGGTGCAATGAGCAAGGGACTCACATCTGAGTATACCCTTCCACGCTTAGGGTGGACAAAAATATTTACAACAAGGGGTGGTGAGGGACAGAGTCTCTGAATTAAACAGAATACTCTCACCCAGTCAAGAGATCAGGGCTAGATCCAACACCGTTTTTTAGCTCACTGCACCATCCCAGTTTCAGAACCTGGCTGTATGCAAATTAGTCTGTTCCTGTCCCAGTGCATGATGGGAACAGGGCAAACCAAACTACAAAAGCCAATTCTTACACTGGGAAGGAAACAAGCTACCGGGGACCGGTTTCTGGCATTTCAGCCTCTTCGGCCCAGCTTGCTTGAATCCTGATGGTGCAATGAGCAAGGGACTCACATCTGAGTATACCCTTCCACGCTTAGGGTGGACAAAAATATTTACAACAAGGGGTGGTGAGGGACAGAGTCTCTGAATTAAACAGAATACTCTCACCCAGTCAAGAGATCAGGGCTAGATCCAACACCGTTTTTTAGCTCACTGCACCATCCCAGTTTCAGAACCTGGCTGTATGCAAATTAGTCTGTTCCTGTCCCAGTGCATGATGGGAACAGGGCAAACCAAACTACAAAAGCCAATTCTTACACTGGGAAGGAAACAAGCTACCGGGGACCGGTTTCTGGCATTTCAGCCTCTTCGGCCCAGCTTGCTTGAATCCTGATGGTGCAATGAGCAAGGGACTCACATCTGAGTATACCCTTCCACGCTTAGGGTGGACAAAAATATTTACAACAAGGGGTGGTGAGGGACAGAGTCTCTGAATTAAACAGAATACTCTCACCCAGTCAAGAGATCAGGGCTAGATCCAACACCGTTTTTTAGCTCACTGCACCATCCCAGTTTCAGAACCTGGCTGTATGCAAATTAGTCTGTTCCTGTCCCAGTGCATGATGGGAACAGGGCAAACCAAACTACAAAAGCCAATTCTTACACTGGGAAGGAAACAAGCTACCGGGGACCGGTTTCTGGCATTTCAGCCTCTTCGGCCCAGCTTGCTTGAATCCTGATGGTGCAATGAGCAAGGGACTCACATCTGAGTATACCCTTCCACGCTTAGGGTGGACAAAAATATTTACAACAAGGGGTGGTGAGGGACAGAGTCTCTGAATTAAACAGAATACTCTCACCCAGTCAAGAGATCAGGGCTAGATCCAACACCGTTTTTTAGCTCACTGCACCATCCCAGTTTCAGAACCTGTCTGTATGCAAATTAGTCTGTTCCTGTCCCAGTGCATGATGGGAACAGGGCAAACCAAACTACAAAAGCCAATTCTTACACTGGGAAGGAAACAAGCTACCGGGGACCGGTTTCTGGCATTTCAGCCTCTTCGGCCCAGCTTGCTTGAATCCTGATGGTGCAATGAGCAAGGGACTCACATCTGAGTATACCCTTCCACGCTTAGGGTGGACAAAAATATAGTAAAAGGGACGCCCATTCCCACACTTCTTTACGCCGATGACGCGGCAATTCTTTCCCAGACTAAGGTTGGCCTACAAAAAGTGGTGCAGAATTCTTGGAATTTATGACAAATAGGAGTCTCCACGTAAATGTATCAAAGAGGTATACTATGTCTTGCGGACCCAAGAAACGCAGAACACCCTGTTTGATCTCTTTGGATGGTGGGCGGTAGATTCTGTTATCTGGGTGTACACTTTGAGAGAAAGGGCTCATGGAAACCCGCGGCAACTGCCAGGGCTCTGGCGTTTACCAGACCTTTGGTGCCCTGGTAAATTTTGCCAAAAAACTAGGTGGCAGACCAGTAAGGGAGTTGCTGCAGATTTTTAAGGCCAAATGTGTCTCTACCGGGACATATGGGGCGGGTCTCTGGTGGATTGAGCCAGTAGATGTTATACAACGTATTGAGAATCGATTCTTACGGTACCTACTGGCCGCCCCAAAGAGCATGGCAACCTATGTGATTCACACGGAAGTGGCCCTCCGGTATGTTACGGACATCATTAAATCTGCCCTGGTCTTATTATGGCATAATGTGTGGGTTAATCCATGTACCAGTCTGAATAGAGAGAAAATAAAAGACTGTTTGGCATGTGATGGAGCTACTAACATCAAATGGTTCACTTATGTTAAAAATTTGTTGCATGAAATTGGACATCTGGAATATTTTTCCAACTCAGACAGTATGGAGAGTGTGTCTAGAACTGCCTTAAAAAAGTCCCTTCTACAACACCTTGAGAGTAAAAGATGGCGGGAAGTAAGATCTAAGAAGACGGTCATGGAGCATGACTCGATAACAGTTCATGAGGGCATACAGTTGTACCTTTTGGTTGAACAACCACCTTACCATCGTATGCTCCTGACCTATTTTCATTTGGATACTTTTTACAGACTTGTTACCTTCCCACAGTGCAATGACTGGTCAAGGGAAAAAAGAACTTGTCCTTGCGATGATGTGTCATTTCAGTCAAATATACATTGTATTCTTTTTTGCACTTTTTATAGACATCCAAGGAGGAAATTGCTGAAACCTCTGCTTGTTTCATGGGGCTCGAGGTCATGTAGAGCGGCATATGATATATTGAGAATTTTAGATAATAAGTACACCATTAGTACTGTATCCTCCTTCCTGAGAGCAGTCGTGAGGTATAGAAATATGATGTACATTGAATTCTGTTCTTTTATGTCCCCAGTAGTTGGAATGTTCGCAACTCAATATGAATTTCTATATTAGCTATGGGTATTCTATTATCCTTTTATCTTTTTAAAGCTCTTAACAGACTTTTTACTTTTTTTTTAAATGTGTATGTAATATGAAGTTATTTAAGCTTTATTAGACTTGTTGTTTTTAAATGTGATTTTTATCTGTATGCTTTTATGAATTTGTCTGTGCAATTCGAATAAAGCTTTTGAAATAAAAAAAAGTATGCCAAATTTAAATGTGTCATATTAATGAAGTACAGCACATTCCTGTCCTTTCTGCCTTCACAGGTGCACAAAATGGTGCCTAGCGCCAATGCAGGCACCCTTGCATTATGGTGCAAGGGTGTCTACGTTGTTGTCACGATTGTTTTTTGCAGGAAGGGGCACCTTCCTGCATAAAAACACTTGTTACTCCTCCTGAGGGATAAAAGGCTGATTTCCCTTATGTTAGTGGTATGGGTCGTACATATATATTGTGTTAGCATGATGTATCTATATATTCCTAGTATAGAGGTATGCATAGTGCTTAATCTATAACTTATTTTGCTAGTTAGTAAGGGTATATACTGTTTGTGTGTTCTGTTTGCATCGAGTAGGCCGAAACTGTACAGATGCCGTCTTTCTTGTCAGCGTTAGACACAAACAGTGATCATGTGTTACCTTCCAATGGTTGTCAGGCCTTAGCTTAGTTGATCTGCTGGAGACAGCTGAATACACGCTATTCTCTCCCTGTGCTTGGACTCAAGGTCGCATCTGGCTTTGGGTGCGATAAGTGCATTCCTGAAAGCGCCGTGCTTGCACTCCTAGGCACCGAGACGAAAGGGAGTCACCATCTTCCCAATAATAACTAAAGCAGAGCTTTGTACTAATCATGTGTGCCATATATGGTCCTTTCCGAGGACCAAGAGCCAAGTAGTGTTTTTCCATGTACAGTGACTTCATGTACCAGCCTAAAGTATATATGTATCGTTTTGAGTGTCAGCCAGCAGTCTTCTCCAGGCACTGTTCGGGGTGTGGATGGGAGAGGCTCCTCTATAGAGTATTTTTGTATAATAAACGATTGAACTTTCTACACTGCCAATTGACTGGTTATTCGGTAATTGGTATTAGGCTATTGGTAAGTATAGCCCTTATGTTATTTTATGGCACGACAGTTGGCGACTCTGGTGGGATTCCGCGTTGGGGTCGTCCTCCCGGAATCGGATGGAAAGGACAAAGAAAGGGGAGCTCTGGTCGAGTGGGTGGACTGACCAGAGAATCTGATTTACTCCGCTGTCGTGATCAGGGAGCCTCAGCTGCTAGTGACCTTTCGCCGGAGTCCTACGGGCCTAACCCTTGAGCTGACCGTGTTGGTCTTCAGGAGTTGGCAGTGGAGAATACGCAATCATACCTGTGTACACCAGCTCAGTGAATTGTTTTTGGTGTCTCTTAGAACGCGCTGTTGAGCAGTGCCTTTGGAAACAGTTAACTGGATTTGATTTGGTGGTCGGTGACCCACGGGGAACTTAGGGGTCTGACGGAGCAGCGTTGTGGCTGCACGGGTAGACGCTCCACAGACTTGTTTGGTGAATAGAGATACCGATCAGATGCCTTGGTATGACACGTGTGGTGTGCACCCGGCCGGACTGCTCTCGGAAAAGCCTGTGGTTGTACCTGGGGAGGGGCACAATCCCTGAATCCCAAGTATCCTTGGTGAAAAATATGTTCCCATCAGATACCCATCCTGTACCGCCCTACATCACTTGGGATCCTTCACCCGAAGGAAGTGGAAAGAACCACTTAGGATTAGGTAGAGTGTGGCCTAATCAAAGTGTGAAGGAATGTGAAGTGTGTGGGTTTAGACTTTATGAAGGTATCAGGGGGCACAAAGAGTTAACAAAAAGCAGTGCATGAAGTGCTCAATGTGGCAAGTGAAAGTGAAGGAATTAATATTGGGTTGTGGGAGTGGAAATAGAATTTAATGGGGTCCTACCCACACCCAAGGTTAAAAAACAGTGCAAGTAGTGGTAACAAATAACTACTCAGATTTTAACTAGGTCGACATGTTTCTGCAGTATAGGTTGGTTCAGAAGATACCAGTCTGCTTCATCAGGACCTTCTTATTACTAAAGTGCAACTGCTGTTATCAAAATGTGAAATGTGTGAAAAAAAGAATCATATCACCCAAGTTCTGGGGAATGCACTCTCCACCTCACCCGGCAACAGCTCAGGTACAAATGGAGCACCGCTCTGTCCGTCGGTACTCCTTGCCTTCCTCTAGGCTGACTCCCACTAGTCAGCAGAAACATGTCGACCTAGTTAAAATCTGAGTAGTTATTTGTTACCACTACTTGCACTGTTTTTTAACCTTGGGTGTGGGTAGGACCCCATTAAATTCTATTTCCACTCCCACAACCCAATATTAATTCCTTCACTTTCACTTGCCACATTGAGCACTTCATGCACTGCTTTTTGTTAACTCTTTGTGCCCCCTGATACCTTCATAAAGTCTAAACCCACACACTTCACATTCCTTCACACTTTGATTAGGCCACACTCTACCTAATTCTAAGTGGTTCTTTCCACTTCCTTCGGGTGAAGGATCCCAAGTGATGTAGGGCGGTACAGGACGGGTATCTGATGGGAACATATTTTTCACCAAGGATACTTGGGATTCAGGGATTGTGCCCCTCTCTTACACACAGTCACGTAGTTAGCTGCATTTTTCTGTTGACCCATTGTTGCACATTGTTTGTTATATTGTTATAGGGACTGTAACAATGCAAGGTCATTAAATATTTTCCCACCCATGCCCCCCTTAGTGTATTATTGTACCTGGGGAGCCATCTGGACACTTCTGGAGCGACGATAAGGCAGCGGGCTTAGTCAGAATAGTCCAGAGGGTAGTCCAGAGGGTAAATCGGGAAGATTGAAGAATGGTCTGTAGGTCGGTCTGTGGTTAATCCCTGTCTGACGGTCTCTTGGTAGTCTCCGGACTGCCTGATTTTGGTATTTGTTGGTCTGAAATCTGCATTGATTGGTTCTCCATGAACGGGAGTCGACGGGCTCCGTTCCTTTGGTACTGAAAAAGAGATGTCGCTTTGAAATTTTCCCTTTGAATATGTTTTTGTTTGTATTGTCTTGTTTGAGGTTTTATTGGGGAATGGGATGTGATAATATATGAACATGGCCATGTTTGAAAGATCGTTTCTTTAAATAGGATTGGATTGTTAGTGAATAAGTATGTTGTGTTTTAGTAAACTGTGTTTTGGATGCTGTTGTCTCCGAAAGAGCGCACGATTGGATCAAAGTCAACCTGCCCCGCCTGAGGGTAGCCCGAGTTATGATATGTATGTTAAACATGGTCTTTCGCCTATTTTGTTTAATACATTATGGCACAAGTATACTAAAGATAATGTAGAATTACAGTGGCCTTTAACCGGGTCTTTCGATGAGAAAAAAATAAATTAGCTGCAGAATCGATTATTTTCTAAACCTAGTCGACAAACGATGTTTGATTCTTTGAATATGTGGCAGAAGGAAGCAAAACGAAGGTGTATTAGGGAGGAGAAGTTATGCAAAATAAAAGGAGGTCAGACGATTACACAAAAAGCCATTACATATGATAAAGAACTGACTTAGAAACATATTGAGTGTGCCGATAGACAACACAGGTTGCAGGTGGATAAAAGTTATATAACTAGGGCCGGACCAAAGGATGAGATAGAGGATTCATTAGTCGCACGCCCACCTCCCTCTTATGCCCCACAACGCCCCACAACGCATATACCCTGCAGTCCCTTTAACTCCAGCTTCGGCTCCAGTGTCCTCAGCCTCCGTTGTGGCTCCCGTCTCTGCCCCTCTCAGAATTTCTGTTTTGTCCCCTCCGAGACTAGGATCAGCTACTCTATTACCGAACACCTCGTCTCCTCCTCCCATGCCTATCGTAGCTTTGGCTTCCCCTTCTCCAATTTGGACTTCCCACTCTTCGAGCATGACCCCCACCCTAGCCGATCAGACACCCTCTCGTGGTCAAGGGGGTCTTGATGTATGGCGATTGTATACGGCGATTGTATACTTGATCAGCGGTAGGATTAGAAGAGAAACAGATGATTGCGAATCAGGCATCCCAATGGATGCAGAACCCTGTGTATACTTTTCCCGATATATGGAGTACTCTTCGCGATTATGAGCCTGTTATGCAACAATTCGCTCTGGAGCATATGGCTACATGTCTTATTTCCTTGTGGGAACAGTGCTTACCGTATGGAAGAGCCCCACAAGTAATGTATGATATTTTGGATCGGACTCATAAATTTGAATTGGGTTTGAAAGATGTGTACAGGAATGTGGAGATTCTGGTAAAATATGGAGAGCGGTTACATCTGAAATGTCCTACTTTGGATTACCAGTAGACTATGAGGGAAATTCATCCTATTTATCATCCCGAAATACCAGAGTTACGGGATAATCAAAATCAGGTAACTAGAGCTCGTGTGGAGGCACGATTTCAGGAGCAATGGGTCTACACCCGGTGGAAAAGGAGTGAGGTCCTTTCCCTGAAAGCGCAACTCCCCGATCCTCGTAAAAACCCTACTGTGTACTGTAAGGAACTCACATAGGCTGCTTCTTCAGCTGTCATGACCTTAGCTGACATTGAGTTATTTTTTGGCCTACTGGTCCCCGTTGACGTATGGCATCAGGTGAACGACCAGGACCACTTGACAGAACTAGGAGGGACTTGGGACCAGTTTAAGGATTGGGGTAAGGAACGAAAACCTGGTGATAAACCTAGACCTGAAGTATTGGCTTTGCCAGGCCGAATTATTACTTATACGCACACCTTCATTCTGCCTCGTAAGGTAGATTTGGATAAATTGACAGCATGAAAAACGAAAAAGAAAGAGAGTGTTTTGGATTTCTTTACCAGATTTGAGGGGGTATTTATTGACTTTAGTGGACAGGATTTGTCTGTGGAAGGTGGTGTGCGATTATTTGTTAATTGTTTTGTGACCAATTTGCTACAAGAGATTTCTGCAGGGCTACAAGCCACTGAGAGTTCTTGGACCACTTCCACCCCCTCGATCATATTGATCATGGCTCAGTATTACGAGCATCCGGAAAATGAGAGCAAGGTTAAATTAGGTAAAGAAAGCAAAGGATCATAAGACACGTGTATTGCTACAACAAGTTATGAGAGGACGAGGCGGAGATCGGGCGGGAGAGGGTTTGATTTGAGGGGGCAGGATCTGGACGAGGAGAAGGTCCAGCTGTTGCTTTGGGAATAAAACAGTGCTCTTATTGTAAAAAGGAAGGGCATTGGCGAGCTCAGTGTCCATTGCTGTTGGCTCGAAATGGGGCAGTAAGAGGAAGAGGTCGAGGTGGTGTGAATCGAGGGGATATGCGAAGAGAAGAAGCATTGCATGGTGAGTCAGAAAAGAACTACTTTGATAACTCGAGAGGATGGCAGTACTATAACGAATACTGTGTGTTCGAGGGGGCTGATGGGTATGGTTATACATAGGAAACCCATGGACAGAGTAGGGGCCATGTGTCAGTACCCATCAATCAGCAAGAGCCCGATGTAAAAGGGCGGTTGATGGGGACTTCGGAAAGCTTCCTAGTTGATACGGGTGCAATGAATAGTTCGATTTCCCGTTCACTGGTCCCGGGGGCTGCTCTGTCTGGGCAAAACAACATTTCAGTGGGATTTTCTGCAATCCCGGTAGTAAGCCCCATCTCTAAACCTGTTCCGTTTACAATTGGCCCGGTCACTGTGTACTCTCCATTTTTGTTAACTTCACATTGTGGGGAAAATGTGTTGGGATTAGATTTGCTGAAGAAATTACATGCAAAAATTAATTGTTCCCCTGACGGTGTTTATTTGACTATACAATCACCGGGTAAACATACCCGACAATGTTTCACTAAGAATGAACTCCTTCCTCCAGAGTTCCCTGCTATACCATCGACTCTGTGGGCAACGGGGGATACTGATGTCGGTTTATTAAAAATTCCGCCTGTTTCTATCACATTAAATACACACACAAGAAATCCCTGTACCCGGGACCTTAGTTAGCAATCATCTAACAGGCATGAGAACATCCTATGTTAGAATCCTCTATCGTAAGATTCAAGATTAAACCCCCTTTCAATTCTATGGTTGGGTATATATTCTCTAATGCCCTACTATCCATGCCAAATCACTGTTTGTGACTACTAATAGGAAGTTCCAGTGTGTATTCAACTCGACATAACCTTTGATGTCTGCCCTACTGGGACAATACATCCATCCACACAAAAACAGTCAAACCAAACAAAAAAATGTGTGGCGGAGAGGAAGGCACCACACGGGCGAACACCCTCGGGGAAATTGGCAGATGTTACCAATACTTTGCCCCTTTCTCATCATTGGTTGCCATTCCTTTTCCAGAAGACAATGGTGTCACAACACAAAATAAATTGTGAAACAAATAATGTGAGACAAAAGGTGCTGAACATGGAGCTCAGAGCATAGCTCCCTGACGTGACAAACACTAAAGAGTGAGGGTAAAATCAACAGTCACACCAACCATACCACTTTATTAATGAATAAGGTATGCACTGCTGAGTTAAAAAGGCTGGTAGCTTATTGCCGCATACCACTACCTGTAACCAACATGTTTCACTGCCCACTAAATTTTATGGCAGATTCATCAGGGTTATCACTCTGTCACTGCACCAGCGTTGGACATCTTTTAATCAAGAAACTGTCGAGTTGAAAACACACATTTAAAACAAATTAGGACCAATTCTGAACCATGCATCTCTCCACATATTTTACATAAACTACGAAGGAAATTTAAGGGGAACATTATCCTCAACCAACCATGTCCACTCGTACCAGCTGGTCAGGCAATTCTCCACCCTACTGTAGATTGTGGTATCAATCTGCAAATAATTCAAATGTAGTTAGTGAGGGAATGCCCCACCCAGACACTACCACTATCATGATGTATATTTTACCCTCATAGATTTCATCCAGTTTATACCCCTGAGAAAAATGCAAATTCATTTCAAAGCGGGTTTTTTTACACACTTCAAGTTCTGTTAAAAGCTATGGATTTTGTACTGCTAGGCAAGAGAAACAGTTATGCTCACATCAAGTTCTGTTAAAAGCTATGGATTTTGTACTGCTGGGTAGGAAAAACAGTTATGCCAAGAGTATTCACAGAGCGATTTCCGACATACCCTTTCTCCGCCAGTGTTCGGTTACATACCATACCCCTTTGTATCACGTTGCATAGGGAGGTTAAGTAAACATAATTGAGTGCGCTTTTAATAAACACATCACTCGCCAAAGAAGTAAAAGCCAAAAGTCCTTCCCACTAAAGTAGAAATCTTTTTATATATTTTATCTCAGCACGTGGGGAGCCTAGCGCATCCATACTCTCACCCACTCCTTACCGTACAGATTTCGTAACGGAACCTTACATCATCCCAGGAACGCCTTCATACCACTATTCGCGCCTTTTAAAGTCTGCACGCAGTATACAGACTCACGGACCCGGCTGGGCACGTGATCGGGAGAGCGGTCACATGATCCTGTGCTAGGAAGGGCGCGTAACCATGGCGACGCGCCGATGCTGTTCTAATCCCGTATGAACTAGTGTGGGCGCCATATTAAAGTGGACGTGTATTAAGTGTCAACCTACTCCCTCGTAGTTCTAACTGCGGAGCCTCAAGATTTAATGGTAAAACCTTAAAAGACATCAAAGTCCGGGCATGACAATTAGTTCGAACATCACGCTCCGGGCACGCAACCAATATTCCCGTTCGCTGTAAGTTGGTGTCACAACATCCTACACGGCACAGCCAATATGGAAATGCCAAATACTATGCTATATTTGTCTCATAGTCCTGCAATAGGGCGGGCGCGTTACCATGGCGCCAAGCCGATTCAGTTCAACTCCAGTACGAACTCATGCGGGCGCCATATTAGAGTGGTCGTGCCTTAAGTGTCACGTAGTTAAATCTGGGATCCCCATGCTTGATTGGTAAGCCATCAGAATCCAAGTACGAAAATTAATTAGAACCATCACTCAGTGTCAATTTCTCATTGGGTACAAAACTATTGAACCACGCAGCAATTAATCTGGTTGAACAGTAAGCAAATTATTGAACCACGCATCAATTAATCTGGTTGGACAGTAAGAGCACCAGTCAGAGAAAGACTTGTTAACAAAGCAGGGCGGAACTACTTAACGTTGTTCCATTCAATAATTTCATTCAAGCCCCGCCTGTCACTACCCTCTCTGAAAATCCATCTCGCTTCCTTCGGGATCAGGACCGACTCGATGTTATTCGGATTGCCCTTCACTGTCTCCAAAACTGTCCATGTGAAATTATGTTTTTCTTGGTGGCAGTGTTGCACCAATTTGGTAGTCAGTTTCCCTGCCCTGACTGTACTGAGATGTTCCTGTATGCGGACCTTTATTTTCCTTGTGGTAAGTCCAATATATTGTAGACCGCAGCGACATAGTAACCTGTAAACCACATTAGTGGTGTTACAGTTACTGAATTGGTGCAGAAACCATTTCTTTCCTGTAGACAACATGACTTTAGTACATTTCTGGGTCAACGGACACACCGAGCACATTCCACATGGATAGTGTCCATTGGGTATGGTTGTAGATTCATTTCTTACTGGCACCCGGTCCCGGGTGTAGACAAGCCTATCCTTAAGATTGCCTGACCGTTTAAAGGCAAATCTAGGTGGGGGCATAGATAAATCTTTATTAATTAGTAAATTCCAATGCTTTCTGATTGACTGCCTGATCTTGGTGGCCATGGGCTCATAAGTCATCACTACTGGTAAGCAGTCCTTCTTTTCACATTAAAACCAAACACTTGTTTACCCCGCATACCACAGTACAAGATTTTACCGGCTGGTGAAAAGGCTCTGCTTGCTATCATTCAGGACCTGACTTTTCCCACAGCTAGTATTGTTAGGAGCCTAATGGGACACAGGTGTTCCTGTGTTTCCTTTGTTGTACCTGTGTGAAGATGTTTCCTAACCCTCAGCCAGATTCATGAAGCAAAATTGTGATCGCAATAGCTGTAGCTGTTGCTGTGGTGTCGCAGGGTTGAGGTATGGGGTGAGGAGGTATTCACGGAGGGCGTAGCCACTGTCACCTGAATGAGAGGAGCAGAGGGTCAGTGCCTGTGCAGCGCAGCTACTTCATCACAGTGTAACATTGTGGGCCAAGTGTACTTACCAAGTAGGTGTCCTTCACCAAAGTCTCCCCTGGCCAGTCGTGTGTAGAGGCCGCAGTGCCGGAATATGAAGGGGTCATGTGTGCTCCCCGGGTACTGTGCCACTATGTCCGTGATGTATGTCTTAGCATTGCACACCATCTGGATGTTGAGGAAGTGGTAGGACTTGCGGTTGCGGTACATGTACTCTGTTTCAGCTGGTGGGCAGATGTGGATGTGGGTACAGTCAATGCATCCTATCACATGTGGGAATAGCGCAACATTGTAGAATTGATGCTTGGTCTCATCCAAGTCCTGTTGGCTGGTGGGAAATTTGATGTGGTGGTGTAGCTGGGTCAGCATTGCATCTAGGAAACTCCTTAGGCAGCGGGACATGGCTGGCTGGGATATCCCCCCAGCAGCGGCAACTATCCCCTGGAAGCTCCCGGAGGCCAGAAGGTGCAGGCTGCACAATACCTGGACATGTGTGGGCACGGCATTGGTCCGCCTTGTTGGGTGCTGCATCAGGGGGTCAAGGTCCTGAATTAGCTTGATGATCATTGGCCCATTCAGGCGGTACTTTGCGCATATTTGCTCTCTGGTTTGGCCCAGCAGGGCGACCCGCTGGCGGAATATCCTCTCCTGGATCCTACGTCTGATCCGTGCTGCTCGCTGTAGCCTTCGCCGCCTGACCACCATGTAGAGTCCTGGCATTGTGAGACTCCTAATGCTGCTGCTGCATCTCCTTAAGTGTGTTTGGTCAGGCCAGCACCTGTTACTGATTGGGAAACGTTTTTTCGAATCTTTTTTTGCTTTGCTTTGATGGTTACCACCTGCTTTGGGTTGTCCTTAAATTGCGCCTCGCAAAAAGCGATTTTCGGGTTTTTCGCTAATTGCGATTTTTCTTGAATAGCGATTGCAATTGTATTGCGATTTCACAATTTTATTCGCAGAATCCGTGGTTTCTCGCAATTTCCGATTCGCTATTGGGCTACTGCCGGGATTCTGCGAATAATTTTGTGATTTCGCAATTCTGTGTTTTCAAATTCGCTTTTTTCATCAAGAATACCGTTTTTGACAATTGCGCTCGCAATAGCTTTTTCGCAGCTATTGCGATCGCAATTTTGCTTCATGAATCTGGCTGATTATGATGAATGCCGTTCTGCGAATTCTAAATTGCGATTCACTGTCAATCGCAATTTATAATTCACAGAATTCGGATTTCATGAATCAGGCTGATAGTTCTTTGTTTTAAAGTTTCAGTAGAGCTAAATAACAATGCCCGACAATGTTCCACTCAATTGATTTTATCGCATAATATGCAACACAACTTGCCTTTTGTTACTGCATAACTCAATCAACCTTGCCGCCCAAATTCCCATCCTTTGCCATACTCTTCCGTTGATTTTGCATACAATGCGCGATATGTCGCATACCTGCATTTTGTATAGGTGATTTTAACAATGGATTCCTCAATTTTTCATTACCATCAAAAGATACGTTTTAAAGGTAAAACTAAAAGCCTGTAAAATGTTAACCTGTGTTAAATTACCACGGAGATTTCTGTAACGCATCGTATGAGTATTTGAAAATAGGCATCTGATAGAATATACAGTGTTCACCGTACAGCTATCTGAAAATGGTTCTGAAATAATCAGGCAGACTCAACATTTCAAAAAAAAATGTAAATGAATATGGTGGTCATGCTCTTGAAGTAATCAGGCATCGTTCTTAAACCACTGAGAATAAATTAATCCTGTTAAATACATAAAGGGTGGTGCTTGAAAAGTAATCACATACTCATTTCCAAATCACCGGACACAATTTTTTAATATTGCTGATGACTATAAGAGCTTGATAATGTCTGATGAGTTGAAAATTACTTCAAAGGTAATTGGATAGTCGGATGTCTCTGTGAGAGCCTATAAAGTAAATCAGTATCAAATGGATAACTGCAGGTGGAAGGATGAGGTGAAAAAGTTGCACCTTTTTCCTGGATTGTGTAGTGAGACCCATTGGTTGTAGAAGATTCATGACATATATGGTTATTTACAACATGTGTTAACAGAGTTCTCTAGTGCAATAGTTTTGCCTAGTAGTGCTGCTTTTGTCAATTTCCGTGCCATTCTACACCGCTATTGTGCTATGAAACCCAAAACAAAGGCCTTTTCTGTGGGGGTAGGAGATGGTTTAAGATGAGAGACTGTTTAGGATTTAGTTAAAAATAATACCCAGACTGTACAAATGGCTATTATATATGGGTTCCTTGCTCCTTCAACTATCATGAGCAGACTTTTCTAAAGACTGCTATTTACTGCAATCATGTCACAGAAGTTCAAAAACAGAGCTTATTTCCTACTTCTGGGACTTGACAAGGTCACTATCTGTTCAATATCATTCTACAAATGTATTTCCATTGGATGGTTATGGGACCAATATACAGCACAAAATACTATAGCTTTAATTTGGTACAAAGGGAAAGTTCTTCCCCTTTGGGTTCTCCTTGATAGCATAAATAACACACGCTTTGCTCTCATTGTCTACTTATGTCACTGAGGACCCATCAGTGAAAAACTTCCCTGGTGATCACAGTTACCCATCTATAATTCTATATGTTATGTATGACTTTCTCTCATAGACAGTAGAATAAACATCAGATTCTAAAGCTGTTTGTTCACCGCTATGATGCAGAAACATAGAAAACAAAAGTTGATTCCCACTGTTACTACTTCATACAGGAATTCCAGGTTACTCTGGCAGGGTTCTCGGAGAGCATGACGGTATATAGCTGGCTCTCTCATCTGATGAAGAGCAGAGAGCACGGTATGGCAGCAGCGGGAGGTAAGGCACAAAGTGTGGTGTGGCCCGTGATAGGGGACCAGATATTACTGGGCAGGAAAGGAATGGATTGATGAGAGGGTTCTCAGACACCCTATCAGTGCTGTGGTGGCATACATCAGCTCTCTTTTAAATTTTTATGAGAAGTGGGAAAGGCAAAAAATGTTTGGGGTAAGGTAATGCTGAGGGTGATGATGAGCCTGGCATGATGACATCCATTTTTAGAGGAGGTAGGGTTATGATGAAGATGAGATTGTCTGTGGGAGTAACAGGACCAAAGATGTAATAAGGGTAAGGCGCTGAGGCAGATTAGGTCATGCTGTTTTATGGGTCCTCTTAGGCTCCTCTACCACTGATTAGAAGTTAAAAGCAGGGGCTAAATATGCAGCATAATCCATCATTTATGTGAATTTTCAAGGTATGAGACTTTGATGTTTGTAAAAAAACGTTTCCCAAACAATAGACTTAATACTGTACTAACCACTAATTCTACGTGCAGTATTTAAAGATTTACTACCTAGCATTGAAGATATACAATACAATGAGTGCTGTTCACACTTAGCAGCAATGCTGAGTAGTAACCTCAGCTTGGTCTGAGAAATAAACATATCAGAGAGTCACTAAGAATGAGAGTGTCAGGATCATTCAATCTGAAACACAGCCTGATATCATTGATAGCTAGTTGGGAGAGAGGGACGAATGATTATAGATGATGGCAATTATTTATCAGGTCACATCTCGGCCCAACATTTCTGATGTATATGTTACACTAATGGACTATAGTCAGGCAGAACACACAATTGGGTGAACATGAAGAAGTAAAGAGTATGAACTGCATAATTCTTATGTTACAGTGGCATGTGTTATTTGATTCTAAGTATTTTCCAGCATACTTCATCATTTATGTGACTTTTCTCACCCAGGAGTAGATTTTTATCCAGGCACCTAGCCATCGCCTTGGCCACCCTAAAACATGAAAGGTAATAGACTGTTGTTTTTTTTAAAGTCAGTAGGTTCTCCTTGTGAAGGACAGAAATATGTCAGGAGTCAAATATTTCAATCAATCAATCCATTTATACAGCGCGCTACTCACCTGAGAGGGTCTCAAGGCGCTGAGGGGGGGGAAATAGCCAGGTTTTGAGGTGTTTCCTGAAGGTGAGGTGGTCCTGGGTCAGTCGTAGGTGTGCAGGGAGGGAGTTCCATGTTGTGGCTGCCAGGTAAGAGAACGATCTTCCTCCGGTGGTAGTTCTGCGAATCCGTGGGACGGTGGCGAGGTCAAGGCTGGTGGAGCCGAGCTGGCGGGTGGGAGTGTAGAACGAGAGGCGGTTGTTGAGGTATTCGGGGCCCATGTCGTGGGGTGATTTATGTGCATGGGTGAGGAGCAGAACGTCTTCCTCTTGCTGACGGGGAGCCAGTGCAGGTTTCTCAGGTGGGCGGATATGTGGCTGTGGCGAGGGATGCCGAGGATGAGTCGTGCGGAGGCGTTCTGTCTGCGTTGTAGTCGTTTCTGGAGTTTGGCGGTGGTTCCTGCGTACAGTGCGTTTCCATAGACCAGTCGGCTGGTGACGAGGGCCTGGGTGACGGTCTTTCTGGTTTCGGTGGGGATCCACTTGAAGATTTTTCGGAGCATGCGCAGGGTGTTAAAGCAAGAGGACGATACGGCGTTGATTTGCTTGGTCATTGAGAGGGAGGAGTCCAGGATGAATCCCAGGTTGCGAGCGTGGTCCGAGGATGTCAGCACGGAGCCCAGCGCCTTGGGCCACCAGAAGTCGTCCCAGGTGGATGGGGATTGTCCGAGGATGAGGACTTCCGTCTTGTCTGAGTTCAGCGTCAGGCGGCTGACCTTCATCCATTCTGCAACGTCTTTCATTCCTTCCTGGAGGTTGTTTTTGGCGGTGGCTGGGTCTTTGGTGAGAGAGAGTATCAGCTGGGTGTCGTCGGCGTAGGAGATGATGTTGATGTTGTGTTTGCATGCGATGGCGGCGAGGGGGGTCATGTAGATATTGAAGAGGGTTGGGCTGAGCGAGGAGCCTTGGGGGATGCCGCAGATGATCTCGGTGGCCGCTGAGCGGAAGGGAGGGAGGCGGACTCTCTGGGTTCTGCCGGAGAGGAACGAGGTTATCCAGTCCAGGGCCTTTCCTTGGATCCCAGTGTTGAAGAGGCCAGTTATTAGGGTGCGGTGGCATACGGTATCAAAGGCTGCCGAGAGGTCCAGGAGGATGAGAGCAGTTGTTTCTCCGTTGTCCATCATGGTCCTGATGTCGTCGGTGGCTGCTATGAGGGCGGTCTCGGTGCTGTGGTTGGCTCGAAATCCGGACTGGGACGGGTCGAGCGAGTTGTTTGCCTCGAGGAATGCCGTCAGCTGTTTATTGACAGTCTTCTCGATGACTTTCGCCGAGAAGGGAAGAAGAGAAATGGGGCGGATGTTTTTGAGGTCTTTGGGGTCTGCTGTGGGTTTCTTCATAAGGGGGTTGATTTCTGAGTGCTTCCAGCTTTCAGGGAAGGTGGCTGACGTGAAGGAGATGTTAATGACGTTCCGGAGGTGGGGTGCGATAATGATGTCAGCTTTGTTGAAGATATGATGGGGGCATGGGTCCGAGGGGGAGCCGGAGTAGATGGTGTTCATGATGTGGGTGGTGTCTTCAGTGCTGATGGAGGTCCAGGTGCTGGACTGGAGGCGGAGTCTGGGGTCCGAAGCTGTCGTGTATATCTGTGTCTTGCGGTGGAAGAATGTGCAGAGGGAGTTGCAGAGGTCTTGTGATGTTGTGATGTCGCTGTTGCTGGCGCTGGGGTTGGAGAGCTCTTTGACGATGCTGAAGAGTTCCTTGCTGTTGTGGGTGTTGTTGTCTAGCCGCTCTTTGAACGATGCCCTTTTGGTTGTGCGGATCAGCTGGTGGTGTTCGCCAGTGGCGTTCTTGAGGGCTGTCAGGTTTTCTGTTGTCCGTTCGTGGCGCCAAGTTTTTTCGAGGGTTTGACAGGATTTCTTTTATTCTTTGAGGGCGTCTGTGAACCATGATGTTTTCCTGTTGCCGGTCTTGTTTGGGGGTTCTTCAGTGGGGCGAGGTTGTCGGCGCAGTAGGTGATCCACTGTGCGAGGTTGTGGGCTGCTTCGTTGGTGTTCGTGGTGTCGGCTGGCGGGTTCTGGTTTAGTGATGAGAGGAGCTAGTCTGTGGTGATTTTGCTCCAGCATTTGAGGGGGATTTGTCGTGTGCAGTGGTGCGATGTATTCTTTTCGAAGGTGAAGTGGATGCATCTGTGGTCGGTCCAGTGTAGTACGGTGGAGTGGCTGAAGGAGACGTGGTTGCTGGCGGAGAAGATGGGGTCGAGTGTGTGGCCGGCGAGGTGGGTGGGGGTGTTCACCAGTTGTTTGAGCCGAGGTTGGCGAGCACGGTGGAGGTGCTGTTGTCGTTGTTTTTCTCCAGGTGGAAGTTCAGGTCCCCTAGGAGGATGTACTCCTCCTTTGAACCACCACTTGAGTTTGCACAAGGCCTGGTGAGTAGAAGAATCATAATGGAATGATGGAATGGAAGGAATGAGAACTTGGAAGACAAAACAACTGTGTTTCTTTCTTAGCTATTTATTTTAAAGTGTCAACCCCACTTCACTAAAAACAAATATAACGCAAATGTCCATCACAGGTTATTCCATGAACATCAGGTACAGTATATACAATCTACAGATATGTGGCCCGTATTCTGAGAGATAATAATGCATTATGTGAATTTTGAACAAATGATTCTTCGCTGGCAGTAGATAGATGGTTGAGTCAGGAGCAATTTTATTACACCGCACCAATCTTAGGCTCCTCACAACTGCCACCAACCCTTGAATCCCAAAATTCTCTCCAGAATCATGCAGAGTGTTCTAATATAGAACCTTGCCATCCCACACTTCTCTCTTTACAAATAGTTAATCATCAAACCAGCAGCTAACAACTCTCCATTGGCATTGATGGTTTTAAATGAACTAGCTCTTTTTCTTACTTATGCTGCAACAAGATCATGGTCACCAAATATCACACAGTCCAGGACCAAAGTGTCGCAGGCAATTGGCTCACTATATAATCTACCCCAACCATCGGGTGAGGGAGACCATATCCCAGTGCTGCAAATTTTTTAAACACAATGTATTCCCATTGCAACATATTGGGCTGAGGTATGGGGGATCTCGAAATGCGAAGCCATTCAAACTGAAGAAAACAGGTTTTGCAGGAAGGCGCTTCCGGCCCCCATACGGATGTATGATGTTACAACGCATACATTAACATCGCGGTACATTACATCAGGGTTTTTCCAATGCAAGTCGTTACAACGACTTGTGTTGGAGGGCGCTGGACTTAGGAGTAGTATCATTTACAATTCCAACTCCAGTCTACGTACAGTAGGGAAGGTGTTTGGATAGTAAATTATCCTATTCCTTGCCCTAGAGCCCCATCCAGCACAAGTCGTTGTTACGACGAACAGGGATATCATCAAGGATTGCTCGAGTGAGAAAGGGAACTCTCAATTCCATGGCTAGCAATTGTGGAGTTAATCTTTCAAAAGATCAGTCTGTATTTTAGTGTTCAATCATATTCTTTTTTTTCCCTTTTTTTTAATATAAATGTGTTTATTGTTTCAAATTGCAGCCATACATACATAGTTAGACAACACTTTTCAAATTAAGCAAGACATTATCTGGATAAACATAAAAATAAATTGTACATCATACATTGTTAGTATTTTCTGTGCGTCTATTTATTTATTTATTTCACTTATAGAGCGCGCTATCACCTCGAGAGGCATCCTGGCGCTGGCAGACTCGAAAGAAAAAGGAGGGGCAACAAATCACAGGCTAAGGATTAGGGAAAGAGGGGAAAAAGCCAGGTTTTTAACTGCCTTCTAAAAGGAAGAAGGCTTGTGACCTGCCTAAGTTCAGTGGGCAGAGAGTTCCAGAGCTTGGCCACAGCCATACTGAACAATCTACCGCCTGCTCTGGATCTCCTAAACCTCGGTACGGTCACCAACCTGGCCAAGGAGGAGCGTAGATTGCGGGCCGGCACATGCCATGAAAACTTCTACGCATCTCCAGTTCCACCATAGGGGACACACAAAGAGCTCCACGATACTTATTCCACATTGACCACTTTCGATCCATTTTTTTGGGGCACCCCCCAGCTACAAAGACTTCGGTCTCTGCCACTATGCATCAATCTAGTTCTTTTGCCTACCCAGAAATGGGTGGTGGGTTTGTTCCCCCCCACCCTCTCGCCAGTTCCCGTTTCACTAATGTGTACCCCAGTGTGGCCCAGTATTGTGAATTGCTGTTTAACTTCAGTGAGGTCAGTTGCCTCCCATATATTCAGTAGTCCCAGTTGTGGCGTCAGCACTACTTCTTTCCTCAAGGCCGTTTGCATACGTTCTGTAGCTCCCTCCCAGAGGATACGTATCTTTGGGCAGCTCCACAAAATATGGTAAAAGGTGGCCTGTTGCCCGCATCCCTCAGACATAGATCGTCAGGTCTGGAACCTATTTTTGCCAAGGTCGTCCCTGACATGTATGATCGGTGAAGTTTCCTGAGCAGTATCAGTCTGAATCTAAGAGTAATGGCCGCCTCTCTAGGGGACATAAGAGCTGCTTGCCAGTCCTCGTCGCTTATCGGGCCTAAGTCATCCTGCCATCTCTCCCTAAGCTTCAGAAAGGTGACTGGTATGTTATTGCACAGCTCTTTATATGTGAGAGATATCGCTTTTGAACTTAAAGGCCCATCTAGCAGACGTTCCTCCAATGGTGACGATTCCGGTATGTCGTTAAGGGATGGAAACGCCGCCAGAATCGCATGTCTAATTTGCAAATATCTGTATATTTCTCCCTGGGCTAGGTGATATTGGCTCTGAAGCTCCCTGAATGTAAGTACAGCACCCTTCCTGACAAGGTCCTTTACTGCCGAGATACCTATGAGATCCCACTTGTCAAACCCAGGCTGATAGCACAGCCTATTTTCTGTGTATACCACAGCGACGCCACCTTCAGGAGAACGCCCGCCCAACCCAAATGCGAGTGCACCATACGCCTAATTTCTAGCATATGCTTGGTAGGTCCGAAGAATTTCTGTTACTTTTTCCTGTCACTAGTATACAGGGCCCCCAGGTATCCAGAGCGATCAGTTTGGTAACGGTTGAGAGAATATGGGGGGTTGTCAGGGGGTGATATTTCCAGTGGTTAACAGTCACCAGTTGCGCCGCCCAGTAGTAGAGTTGCAGGTCAGGCAACGCAATGCCACCATCGTTGGCCCTCCCATCCCACAGAAGTGTACGGATTTATCCTTCAAGCGCTCTAAAATATGAGCCTGGGACTCTGTGTGGGCAATTGTGAAGAATATACAGGAAGCGGGGTAGGGCCAACATCTTAATGAGTGCAGCGCGTCCCAACAGTGAGAGAGGCAGGGACCTCCAAGGTTTCACATCCGCGCATAGTCTAGCCAATGGGGGGGGGCTAAATTAGATCTATAAAAAAGAGCTGGATCTGAAGTGATAAAAATCCTCAAGTATCGAAACCCGTCCTCTGCCACCGTTATGGTGCAGCCAGCTGGAAGTTGGGGGACCTGGCCCCGCAACATAAACAATATGGACTTATGCCAGTTGATCCTGTAGCCGGAGTACTGCCGTCGCCCTTGAACCCGTGGTGTAGTCTGCAAGGACCAAATGTTTGCATCCCCACCTAGTTAGGGGCCTAGTCTTCTGTCCCACAAGGTGTGTTTCTTGCAGCAAAACCACATCAGGTGAGTGCCGCTTCAAATACTGTTGCACTATCCCTCTCTTGATCTTATCGCCCACCCCGTTGACATCCCAAGTTAGTACAGAAAGAATCCGATCTCTATCCCCCGCAAAGCTGTTACTGACACCCCCCTCAAGTATACGGATAAATGTCCCACTCATCTTTGTTCGTCTAAGCTTTGGTATGGCCACCTTGCGCATTAAAATCACCCAACCACAAATTATTCCAATAAAACATTGAACAATTCAACACCCCCCTCCTCCCAACTTCCCATCCCTGCCCCCCTGCCTGTAGATTTAGAACTACCCACTCCCGAACCTGGCAGAGTTTCTCTCTCCCCCCTGAAATGCTAAAGATGCACGGGGTTAGTCAACTCCCATCCCCGCGTGTACACATTACAAATGACCTTAATTGTGGCCCTCCACTATTCGCACTTTTCTAGTCCCGTTCAAATCACAACCGTTAATCCCATCAGTCCAGGTCCATTCACTAGGCCCCATTTTTTTACATACCTCAACATTTTGGGTATCACAAACCGTATCCCCCTCCATACTTGCGCGTTCAGCGGGGCATCATCCATCCACAGACTGTCCCCACGGGTCGTCACTCCCGCTCCTTCGACTGGCTGTCGTCCTGTGTTGAGCCAGTGTTTGTGCGTTCTGTACGGTTACCTCTGTGTTGGCTCATTCTACCAGAGCATTCTCTTCTGTGTCCTCCCACACTGCTCCAGCCTTCCATCCAGTCCCAGACCGCCACCAGTGACTCAAAAAAACACGATTTACCATCCAATTCCACTCTCAACTTTGCAGGAAAGAGCATTACGTACTTCACCTCCTGGTCCCTCAGTTCCCTCTTCACCACCTGAAATCTGCGATGCTGGGCCTGGACATTGGCCGTAAAGTCAGGAAAGAAGGCCACCTTGTAGTTATCTATTTTCAATGGGAATTAGATCTCACATTTTTCAGGATAATGTCTCTATCCCGATAATTGAACACTCTGACTATAAGGGTGTGCTCCTGGTTTGGGTCTTCCTCCTGGCACTCTGTGGGCCCTTTCAATGTAGAAATAATGGACAGGGTCTTAGGCTTGCGATGTTTGGTAATGAGGTCCTCTACATAAAGGTCCGCTGCCGGTCCCTCAGCCCGCTCCGGAACCCCTAAGATGCGGATATTGTTATGGCGTGCCCGTCCTTCTTAGTCGTTGAGCTGTTGTGACATCCGCTCCTGCTTCTTTTGCAATTCGAGCATTGGCGTTTGAAGTTCTGATGTATCCATCTGTAGGGCACTGGTGACTATCTTAAGCTCTTTGACTTTCTCATCCATCTTCCAGAAGTCCGTCCTGAAAAGAGAGACCTCCACGGTGACTGAATCCAGCGAAGCTCGCACCCCAATTAATAGCCACCATAACATCATGTAGGGTTGGCTCCGTTCCTTGCTTGGAAGCCGCAGCCCCTCCGTCTTTCTCCATCTGCAGCGCTTCGCTTTTATCTCCCGCGTTGGACCAGGCAAATTTGGCTAGCTGCTTTTGAGCATTGGCCTTAGGACCTCTACCACCCGTTGCCATGTATGCAGCCCGACAGATGTTCTGCCCGGCGAGGATACGGGGCACCACTGGGGGTTACCAGCTAATCGCTGATAGTAGTACAAGACTCCTACGTGTCCCCCCTTGAAATGTTCCTGTTTGCTACAGCCCTGGGCTCAGGTTCATCAGGCTTGGCTCCTCCACTAGTCGCACCTCTCGGCTGTGTTGGTGTGACTCCAATGTCAACCCCCTTCAGATGGTGCCCGCGCACTCCGTTTCTGCCACTAGGGCATATTACCTCCTCCTGGATTGGATTCCGCTGCCTCGCCGCCATCTCGGTGTAGCTCCTATATCAACCCCCTTCAGATGGTGCCTGCGCACTCCGTTTGTGCCACTAGGGTGTATTGCCTCCTCCTGGATTGGATTCTGCTGCACCTCCCTTGCACGGGTCAACCCAGGTCCGTGACGCTTTGCAGGCCCCGATTATAGCGCCCAGAGCATAGGCCAGATCGTGTCCTATAGTGAAGAGCACAAGACTCACGAAGCCCCAATCTGCACTCACTATGTAGATTCCAGGGAACCAGAGCTGCGACCATGTGAAATACAGTGGTGACCCGCCCAGCCACTCTCAGGCAGGTGTAGAATGCCTTTGGGGTGAGACAACTTGAGCCCAGATGTCCTTCGCTTCCCCGTTAGCTTTACTTCACTGGAGGGCCTGGTCGCAATGAACTCACCGGGCTAGCCCACTCACAGCACTTTCGGCCAGTTCTGGACCCCAAACCACCTCTGTGGGGCCACTCTAAAGATGCTTGTCAGTCCCAGAACAGCCGTGCAGGGCCCAGCCAGTCACTCAGTCCCTGAGCTCAATCATGGAGGCTTCTCTCAGAGGTTTATGGTCAGATCTTACCCAGAAAGTGATACCCCCAAATCAGATTCCAAACCTTCCCTATTACCCAACAAATCGCAAGAGCCTCCTTCTCAATAACTGAGTATTTCAACTCAGCGCCTTTCAAACACTGCGAGGCATATGCAATCAGTTGTTTAGTGCCATGTCTCATTTGAACATAGATATGGAGTAAGGCAAGGCAGTGCAAATCGCTGTGTTGCCTTACTCTGCGCCAGGGAGACAATCCATGGGCATTATGGTGGGTGTTCCCACGGAACACCCGTGAATTTTGATGCTTCCCCAGGTTTACAAGACCATATAAACCTGGGAATGTGTCATAACCTTACGGCTCTCAAGGTGAAATGTAACGAGGAGAAATAACTTTATTTCTTGTTGTTTATTCCTCTTTCTATGTCTGGTTAATTTTGCTGCACACATAAAAAGAGGAGCACACCTCAATTGCTTGTTTCTGTGCAGGAAGGTGCCCCTTCCTGCACTTAAACAATCCTGCCTACAACACAGGCACCCTTACACCATGGTGAAAGGGGGCCTACGTTAGCACTAAGCTGCTGAATCTGCGTAAGAGCAGGGGAGAAGGACAGCAATGCACCATATTGGAAAAATACAGGGCATTCCTGCCCTTTCACTTTGACGTAGGGCAGCACAGCAAGGTAACTTGCTGCTTGTGCTTTTTATTTTTGTTTTATTTTAAGAGAATCCACAAGGGCATAATATCCTCCAGCTGTCCTGTGTGGTGGCACCGACACCCTACTTCCTCCGGACCACAGGAGAGCCTAATAGCCTGAGCATTTAGGCTGACACAACACCCACTTGGCACACTCATTTGTCTTGCTGTCGGAAGAGCCATTTACTTTCACTTTCTCCTGCCTATCTTCTTCACTTCTTTTTGCCAGGGAAAGAAGCTCAGAGTCCTTGCTGCTTCCACTGTCCCATTTCAGCTCTCCTACCCGAGACATGGACAAAAGGTGTGGAGGCAAGAGCATGGTGGTGCTTGTGGATGCAGGGATGGAGCTGTGAGCTCAAGGGCACTCGGACTGAGGAACACCCCTTTCCTATACGGCCACCACATTCAGGCCCAAGGGGATCCCGGGGTCAATGAAGATTCCCCTGCAGTGCAACCCACCTCAGATGGAGTAGGGCACAACACTGCTTCCACTTGTGCTAGTCCCCCAGGGAGAAACAATGCCGCAATCTCCCCAGGAGCAGTTAAAAGATCCCATTTGGGATTTCCTTTAACGTGGCCGTGCCCTGGATATTCACAGCACTGCTGCAGAGAGGCACAGTGCTGTACGTGTGCAAGGACCAAAATTATATGTTTTCTGCCTGATGAGCTTTTTGCAAGTGGCTTTCTTTCGGTCACTTCTGGCAGTTTGCTCCAGCCACCAGGGTTGCCTTTGGGTGGCCTTTTGCCATCCCCTAATTTCATATACCTTTCTTGTTGTTTTTTAACAATGCTGTTTACAGTTCCCGGACAATGCTGCTTTCTTCTGCTCAGCAGCACTGCTGTTATGAGCCTGAAATGTCCTTCCATTCCTGCTCTTGGTTAGTCTCTTGGCCTAGGATCTTCCTACCGCATCACCTCACTACCCTCTGGTCAACCTCACCTTCTTGTCTGCTTTCCCCAGACCTCCTGGGCACTTGCAGGGAGCATGTGTGTCCAGTAGCTGAACTCTGGCATGCCCATTCCCAAGGCACAAGCAGGCAGATCTAATCCACAGAGTTCCAACGAGGCCCTCTTTCTTCAGGGTCTCCAAGTCCACCCTCTATTGTCTAACAAAGGTGGAGGAGACGTCAGTGCCACCAACTCTGGAGAAAGGGTTCACAAGTGTACAAGGATACAATTCAAGAGTGAGACCCTCCACTCCTGACATGGGTTCATCCACCTAGATGGTTGCATTACCTTCTTCTTCTGTGCTTCAACACTTCTTTTTAGCTCTTTCCTTGAGCAGGGGATTAAAATGGAGGTGGAGAGCATGGCTGTGTAAAATTCACATAATTTGCTTTGGTGTAATTATGTGAAATGTTGGTAAAATTTAGAGAAAGAACGCATAATAGGAACGAAATGTGCCCTTGCGGCAATTTTTTATGCTATCCCGCATTTCGCACTGAAAAATAGTGCAAAAAACTAAAGTACAGCATACAACAGCCACTCATGTTCTGTTGTTCCCGTGTGTTAGCAGTACATTTTTACAGCTAATGGACAGTACATTTTTACAGTGAATGCCACCTAATTAGATGAAGTGGCATAGTGATATCATTACGGAAATTTTGCATAACAAGTGCAATGTGAAATTCACTAAATTATGTTAATTACACCAGTATCGTTAGTATTTTGCCCCAGACCTAGGAGAGTGTTCTAGCAGATGGTGGGAATGCTTGCCCAATCCAGAGATACCACATCACCACTCCACTCTTAACATTTTTTGGGAGCAGACCATTGGCTTGTCATCCCACTGCACAACCTTCTGGGAGTTTCCAGAAAGGTGATTTCAAACAAGGTTCAGATAGAACCCACCTGTGAGTATAACTTCTCCCAGCACAACTAGTTGCAGCCTTAGAGACTTCAAGGTGAGCCCCTGGGGTGACTGGTATCAGATATTTAGCATGCCCTCTATGTCTATTTTCTGAGAAACATGTCCAGACTTGCTAAAGAAAAGTAGCTAATCACCTTATGCAGAGTTCTCCCACAAACCCTTCCTTTCAACAGAGAAGACTAATCCTTCTCAATGGACCTATTTTTTAGTGGGGGGCTTTGTATTGCCAGCTGGCCAGCAGAGTATTTACCTTGGCCTAGCAGCATAGTTCAATCACAACCACAAACGTATTGAGGCTGACTCAGGGAAGTATTTCAATTTTTTTAAATCCATGAAGGATCACATGTATGTCAATTCGGATACTGCATTTGCATTTCAGACCTCCAGTAAATATGGAAAAACTCATGTCCATGGCTTTCCTTTGTTGAGCCAATAGAAAGTTACAATTTAAACATTTTTACTGAAAGTATAACAAAACAGTTAAATGCCATATATAAACACATCAGCCAAATAGAAAGGGGGCCTTTCTTTGTGAATACCCAATTTAAGGCTAAAATCAATGTATTTGGGTTCATATCTTGGACAGGGCTACCAGTGTGGAGGGACCCGCCTGTCCGAAACGTCTTCCTCCCTCAGCCTGCACATGTGGGAACCCATATTCACAGGCACCTTTCTGCACCCCTGTTCAGGTGCAGTGCTTAATTAGAAAATATTTCAGTGCCAGGGCCTGAGGTATTTCTCAGTAGGCACTGTTGTTGGCACTACCCACTGTGCCTGCCAGCAGTTAGAAATACTAATCATCACACATTAAAAGTGTGACATACTGGACTATTTCAGGTCACTATTAGCTGTAATTGCCCGGATGCACTAATTTAAGTGTCTCCACCCAGTCCATCGTTAGCTACCAGTTGCGCACAGAGACCTTCAGAGAAGCTTGCAGCCTTGAGTTCAATTTTAAATAAGCATACGGTCACATTTTCCTTTTAAAGTGTATTGTGTATTTTACATTATTATCATCAGGATGCAAATAGCAGGGCCTGATAATGAGTAGTGCTGGAGTCAGATTTATGACCCATGGTCAGGGACAGAGGACTGAGGTATTTAACTCTTAAATAAAAGTCCTTATCTACTCAATATCGGAGTGCGAGAACAAAATTATGCTTTTGAATGCTTTTAAATGGGAGAAAATTAAAATGAAGTGTTAACTTAATGAAGTAGTTAACTCTTCATTTTAATATTCTCCCATTTCAAAGCGTTACATTTACAAATAGCAGGCCTCCTGCTCCCAGTGGCTAGTAGACACTGCACCATATTTATAACTGACCAATCCATTCTTTCACTCATCCATCCATCATTTTATTCATTCTTCCATCTACCCCCTTTTACTCATCCATCCATTCTTTCACTCATCCATCCTTTCTCTCATCCATACATCCTTTCACTCATCCAGCTTTTCTCTCATCCACACATCCTTTCACTTATCCATCAACGTATCCAGCCATCCCTCTTCTCGACCACCCTTTCTCTCATCCATCATCCTTTCACTCCTCCATCCATTCTTTCTCTCAACTACCCTTTCACTCTATTCATCCATCCATCCTCCCTTTCACTCATCCCCTACATCCTTCTACACACTCAAATCCATCCTTTCTCTCATCCATCCATCTACCCTCCCTTTCACTTATCCGTCCATTCTTTCTCATCCATTCATACGCCTTTCGATCCATCAATCCATCCACCCTACCTTTTACTCATCCATCCAATCTTTTTCTCTCATCCATCCACCCTTACACACATCTATCCATTCTTTCACTCATCCATCCTTACATCCATCCTTTCACCCAATAATCCATCTATCTATCCATCCTTTCACTTACCCATCCATTCACCTCTCACTCACATCCACCAATCTTATGACTCACTCACTCCCCTTTGTCTACCAGGTTGCAGAGAGAAGAGGACCATCAAGAACTTCACTCCCACTGTAGCTACTAAAGTTGGTGGTTCATGACACCCCAGCATCCATTATTTTACTCATCCATCCAGCTATCCATCCTTTCGCTCATCCATCTAGCCACCTTGTTATTCCCTTCATCCATTCATCCACCCTTTCACTCAGCCTTCTATGATTTCACTCATCCATACTTTCTCTCATCATCCATTCATCCATTCACTCACCCGTCCACCCTTTCATCCATCCATCCACACTCTCTTAACTTTCATCCATCCATTCTTTCACGTATCCATCCATCCATCTAACCATTCATCGACCCTCTCTTTAACTCATCCATCCATTCTTTCACTCATCCATCCTTCCTTTCACTCATTCATCCATCCATCTACCCTTCTACCCTTTTACTCACCCATCATCCACCCTTTCACTCACACCACCATCCATCGATCCATACTGTCACTCACTCTCGCAACCATTCACCCTTTCACGTTATTTATGAGCCTTCGTTTGGCATTTGCAGACAAAAGGGGCCCATCAAGAAGTCCAACCCCGCTGTAGCTGCTAAAGCCTTAGTTTCACTATGCCCCTGGTGGCAATATGGTGATTGCAGAAAAGTGGTACAAAGAGAAAACTAATCAGTGGAAGGAGGTGGCAACAGCTTTAAAACTCCAAAGTTAGAAACCAATCAGTAGGAGAAAGAGGTATACTTCTCAGCCAGGCAGCTGAAATTAGAAGTGCCCCCTTCACTAAAAGGTGATTTCTCAGAGGATGTGAATAAACCAGCAGAGTTTCTGGTGGTCAATAAAGACGAGCTCATTGAAACTTTCTATTAGTTTGGAAGTGTACTCAAGAAATGCCCTTCCAGGATGGGCCAGGGTACAAAGAGATTGGGACTCCCTCTTTTTACATTGGGGGTGCAGTACAGCAGCCACAGAATGGTTTCAGAAGAAATGGGGTGGCAGAAGTCCAAATGCTATAGTTAAATACATTTACCCAGTCTCATGAAGTACTACTAAGGCTATAGTGAGAACATTCCTGTGATACATCTTTTGAGCCTTGGGGAGATGATCACCTTCAGGAGACACTAAAGAAGCTCCCACTATGCTTTTACCTGGCAAGAGGCTATGAGTAGGGCACTTTGCCCCAGCAGTGCTACATTATAGATGCAGTGTAACACCACCAGATGCAGGAAGGGCCTAAATATAACATTACAATCACTTGCTATTTGCAGTAGGATGTTTACACTTAATAATACAAAATAGTTGTGGAGCTTGGTCTCATTTGCTCCACAATATGAAAGAATGAGTTTAAAGAGTAGTCCGAAGGAAGTGAAGCAGCTAGTAAAGCTCCTTATCAACGGTGTGGATTTATAGAAGTGTGGACTGCAGGGGAACGCTTGTGTATGGTAGGAAATTGTTGGCTAAGCAGGGATGGTAGAGAGGGCAAGGTACAAGCATAAAGACAAAATCTAATATAGGACCAGATGATTTACCAGGTTATGCCTGCTTAAGCATGTTAATATGGAGCTTGTCATAGGCTATTCCGCAGAGAAACAGGCAGCACAATAAACTTATAAGTACTTGGGGATTAGTGTGGTTTTACCACATTCAGAGTGTCAGGTTAGCTGAAAGTTGTGGCTGTGGGTAGATACCAGCTGGGGTGGCAGTGCCTTTGGGTCATAATCATTTGTCAATTGCAGTGCCCTTTTACAGCCACAGAATGATTGTGCCCATTGGTGGCCCTGACAGGTTACCACCTACAGTCAGAGGATAGAGTGGCTCCAAGCCCTTCACCCTTCCACAGAGGAGTGGTGAGGCTAGACTATAGACCCAGTGTATTTCCTTTCAGTAGTTCAGGACATGGTATAGTTCTGATCAGTTCGACCAAAGGGCAGCTAAATGTATAAGAGAAAAGAGGAGAAAGACCAATGCATGGCGAATCTTACTGGAAATCAGCTCTCTTTCCGAGTTCACTTCTCACATTTTAAAAAGTTGACTGCACAGTTTTTATTTTGTGAACCTAATCTTACAAAAATCCCAACTATTTTGCCTATTTCATAACATTTCTGGGGCTTATTTACAAGCCCCTTGCGCTGCCGGTGCCTCACTTTCCCTATGTTAAAAGTGATTCACTGGCGGTGCATGTGGCTTGTAAATAAGCGTGGCTTGTAAGTAAACCCCTCAGTTTTTCTTACGATAGCACAGTTTTCATAATTTTCGTTCGCTGAAAACTTGGTTCAATCCGAAATTGTCTCACAATTTGGGGCTTATTTACAAATCCCTTGCACCGCGGGTGTGTCACTTTTAATATGGGAACATTTTACATACGGGCGGGGCTTGTAAATAAGCCACAAGAAACTGGAAGTGTGATCTATGCCGCAGCACCAGTGTTGTGTTCTTCACTTTAGTTATGTTCTTTATTTTGTATATGTTCTACAGAGCGTGCCTTTCAGTGATGTAACACTGATGACACTTGGAACCTCCAAGTGTCAACGGTGATCAGTTGGCCTGCTCTTTCGTACTGTGAAGTTGTGCGGAGCTCTGTTGGCCTTATTACTGGAAACCTGAATAAAGACCTGCATAGTTTCCAAGACCCCTGGATTATTTAGATGCAACAATGTTGGCGACGAGGATGGGATTTAGTACGTGTTAAATTACCATTCAAAGTGAGAAAAGGTCAAAGCTAATTTTCTAATCTGCATAGAGTTGTTGAAATTTATAAAAATTCTGTCAGGTTGTCTGATGCTAAAGCTTGGCACCTTGGTAGAATTGTTAAATTCAATGGAAAATTGAACAAGCAGGTAAATAAATAAATAAATAAATAAATAGAAGAGGTAAGGAATTTTCATTGGCTGGATTCTGAATGTGCGCAAGCTAGAAATTCTCATTCTTCTGGTTTTGTACAAGTTGAGAGTTTTCCAAATTCTTTGCAAATTGAGAATGAGAATTCTTCAGATTCTGTGCAAGTTGAGAATTCATCTGATTCTGTTCAGGAGGATACTTCTGAGAAATTACCTGATTCTGTTCATGAGTATGTTTCTGCTTTTGTTTCTTTAGACCATGTTGCGCAAGAAACAGATGCTGCATCTAGTTCTGCACCAACAGGTAAAGAGATTTTAGTCAAAAAGTTTGGTAGAATTATAAAACCACTTAGTGATTATGTTACTGAACATTAGTTTTTTTCTTTTGTGTCATTCATAACATTGTTAAGGGAGATGTTGTTCATATTTGCTTATTGTTTTTTTGCTTTTATTAGTTGTATTGTTAAAGGGAGAAGATGTGTTGTGTTCTTTACTTTAGTTATGTTCTTTATTTTGTATATGTTCTATAGAGCGTGCCTTTCAGTGATGTAACACTGATATAGGTGATCAGTTCTCCTGCTCTTTCGTACTGTGAAGTTGTGCAGAGCTGTGTTGGCCTTATTACTGGAAACTTGAGTAAAGACCTGCATACTTTCCAAGACTCCTGGATTATTTAGATGCAACAACCAGTTACTGCATGCCTTTTTAAGCTGTACGGTACAAAAGGGGGTGGTGATGGACGGAGCATCTGAATCAATCAAACACTCACACCCAGTCAAAAGATCTGGGTTTAATCCATCACCGTTCTTTAGCCCACTCTGCCACCCAGTTCAGACTTGGCTATATGCAAATCAGTCTGACCCTGTGCCTCATGGGAACAGTCCAGCCCGAACTGCCAAGCCATGCCTTCCCTGGACCGGAAACAAGCTTCCGAGGACCGGTTTCTGGCATTCCAGCCGTCTTCAGCCCGGCTTGCTTGAATCCAGTGGCAAAGTGAGCAAGGGACTCACGTCTGAGCATACCCTGCCACACTTATGGTGGCCAAAAGCGGTACAAAAGGGGGTGGTGATGGACGGAGCATCTGAATCAATCAAACACTCACACCCAGTCAAAAGATCTGGGTTTAATCCATCACCGTTCTTTAGCCCACTCTGCCACCCAGTTCAGACATGGCTATATGCAAATCAGTCTGACCCTGTGCCTCATGGGAACAGTCCAGCCCGAACTGCCAAGCCATGTCTTCCCTGGACCGGAAACAAGCTTCCGAGGACCAGTTTCTGGCATTCCAGCCGTCTTCAGCCCGGCTTGCTTGAATCCAGTGGCAGTTCGGGCTGGACTGTTCCCATGAGGCACAGGGTCAGACTGATTTGCATATAGCCATGTCTGAACTGGGTTGGCAGAGTGGGCTAAAGAACGGTGATGGATTAAACCCAGATCCTTTGACTGGGTGTGAGTGTTTGATTGATTCAGATGCTCCGTCCATCACCACCCCCTTTTGTACCGCTTTTGGCTGCCATAAGTGTGGCAGGGTATGCTCAGACGTGAGTCCCTTGCTCACTTTGCCACTGGATTCAAGCAAGCCGGGCTGAAGACGGCTGGAATGCCAGAAACCGGTCCTCGGAAGCTTGTTTCCGGTCCAGGGAAGACATGACTTGGCAGTTTGGGCTGGACTGTTTCCATGAGGCACAGGGTCAGACTGATTTGCATATAGCCATGTCTGAACTGGGGTGGCAGAGTGGGCTAAAGAACGGGGATGGATTAAACCCAGATCCTTTGACTGGGTGTGAGTGTTTGATTGATTCAAATACTCCGTCCATCACCACCCCCTTTTGTACCGCTTTTGGCCGCCATAAGTGTGGCAGGGTATGCTCAGACGAGGGTCCCTTCCTCACTTTGCCACTGGATTCAAGCAAGCCGGGCTGAAGACGGCTGGAATGCCAGAAACCGGTCCTCGGAAGCTTGTTTCCGGTCCAGGGAAGACATGGCTTGGCAGTTCGGGCTGGACTGTTCCCATGAGGCACAGGGTCAGACTGATTTGCATATAGCCATGTCTGAACTGGGGTGGCAGAGTGGGCTAAAGAACGGTGATGGATTAAACCCAGATCCTTTGACTGGGTCTGAGTGTTTGATTGATTCAGATGCTCCATCCATCACCACCCCCTTTTGTACCGCTTTTGGCCGCCATAAGTGTGGCAGGGTATGCTCAGACGTGAGTCCATTGCTCACTTTGCCACTGGATTCAAGCAAGCCGGGCTGAAGACGGCTGGAATGCCAGAAACCGGTCCTCGAAGCTTGTTTCCGGTCCAGGGAAGACATGGCTTGGCAGTTCGGGCTGGACTGTTCCCATGAGGCACAGGGTCAGACTGATTTGCATATAGCCATGTCTGAACTAGGGAGGCAGAGTGGGCTAAAGAACGGTGATGGATTAAACCCAGATCCTTTGACTGGGTGTGAGTGTTTGATTGATTCAGACGCTCCGTCCATCACCACCCCCTCTTGTACTGCTTTTGGCCGCCATAAGTGTGGCAGGGTATGCTCAGACATGAGTCTCTTGCTCACTTTGCCACTGGATTCAAGCAAGCCGGGCTGAAGACGGCTGTAATGCCAGAAACTGGTCCTCGGAAGCTTGTTTCCGGTCCAGGGAAGACATGGCTTGGCAGTTCAGGCTGGACTGTTCCCAGGAGGCACAGGGTCAGACTGATTTGCTTATAGCCATGTCTGAACTGGGGTGGTAGAGTGGGCTAAAGAACGGGGATGGATTAAACCCAGATCCTTTGACTGGGTGTGAGTGTTTGATTGATTCAGATGCTCCGTCCATCACCACCCCCTTTTGTACCGCTTTTGGCCTCCATAAGTGTGGCAGGGCATGCTCCGACGTGAGTCCCTTGCTCACTTTGCCACTGGATTCAAGCAAGCCGGGCTGAAGACGGCTAGAATGCCAGAAACCGGTCCTCGGAAGCTTGTTTCCGGTCCAGGGAAGACATGGCTTGGCAGTTCGGGCTGGACTGTTCCCATGAGGCACAGGGTCAGACTGATTTGCATATAGCCATGTCTGAACTGGGGTGGCAGAGTGGGCTAAAGAACGGTGATGGATTAAACCCAGATCCTTTGACTGGGTCTGAGTGTTTGATTGATTCAGATGCTCCGTCCATCACCACCCCCTTTTGTACCGCTTTGGCCGCCATAAGAGTGGCAGGGTATGCTCAGACGTGAGTCCCTTGCTCACTTTGCCACTGGATTCAAGCAAGCCGGGCTGAAGATGGCTGGAATGCCAGAAAACGGTCCTCGGAAGCTTGTTTCCGGTCCAGGGAAGACATGGCTTGGCAGTTCGGGCTGGACTGTTCCCATGAGGCCCAGGGTCAGAATGATTTGCATATAGCCATGTCTGAACTGGGGTGGCAGAGTGGGCTAAAGAACGGTGATGGATTAAACCCAGATCCTTTGACTGGGTGTGAGTGTTTGATTGATTCAGATGCTCCGTCCATCACCACCCCCTTTTGTACCGCTTTTGGCCGCCATAAGTGTGGCAGGGTATGCTCAGACGTGAGTCTCTTGCTCACTTTGCCACTGGATTCAAGCAAGCCGGGCTGAAGACGGCTGGAATGCCAGAAACTGGTCCTCGGAAGCTTGTTTTCGGTCCAGGGAAGACAGGGCTTGGCAGTTCGGGCTGGACTGTTCCCATGAGGCACAGGGTCAGACTGACTTGCATATAGCCATGTCTGAACTGGGGTGGCAGAGTGGGCTAAAGAACGGTGATGGATTAAACCCAGATCCTTTGACTGGGTGTGAGTGTTTGATTGATTCAGATGCTCCGTCCATCACCACCCCCTTTTGTACCGTTTTTAAGCTGTACGAACATTACATTCAGCTGGTATCTAGTCTTGCACGCTTTTCTGCTCGAGAGGAGTGCTCATGTCCAATTCATGCAGATGTCAGCCCACCCCAGTGACTAACACTACCCCTATTCGAGACTGCAGGCAGTCAGGCAGAATACCGTGGTCTACAGCATGGGTGCTGATGCTCACTGAAAATTCTCGAGAACCGTGGCAAGTCAGGTTTATGGAACCATCAGCAACAAATATGCAAATGCCCCAATTCAGATTCATTATATGCATATATACTTCATAAATATTCTTAGGGAACAGCCTGAGTACCAGACTAGATTCGGCCCTCCAGGACTGTCAGAGAATTTCTGGTGGCTAAAGTTGCATATGCTGCAGAGAAACCCAAAACCAGCAAAAGCATCGGGGGTGCGTCAGAGTAAATCAAAGTCCCAGAGGTTATTGTGTAACAAGGAGGAAATCTTTGTTGCATTATGAAACTTTGCATACAATTTGCTCAAAGATATTTCACTAGGGGCTGTTGTTGCTCCCTCGATGATATGTATGCTTCTGCTAGCTCACGGAGCGGCGCATCCATGGCAAACAACCGTCTCTAGAAAAGTTTGGAGGGCTCTTCCAAAATAAAAAAAATTGTAGGTCTCAGCTATAGACAACCCTGGCAGACCTATTGTGTCCAATAGATAACATATACTTAGAAAGGAATTTAGGCTCAGCCCTAGCTCACGCTATGATGGTGTTTTTTTGTCTCAGGTGTCTGCTTTAATTTCAATGTGTTTTATCCTATTCTTGTGCTTGTCCCACTTATATGACTGGATGAGTTGTAGCATTTTAATTTGACTTAATGGTACTCCTTTTTAGGTCGAAGCCTTTCAGACAGCGTTGATGTCTGGTTTGTTAAAGACATCTTGGGGGCATTTAAAAAGCTCCCTGGGAATGCATTCATTCCACTACTTACCAATGGCTTTGTGGTTCATAATTCACATTTGCTTACTTTCTATTTGCTGGCCCACTTGTTTCGACTGGCCAGCTTGAGATCAACTCTTTAATGGAGCAAAGCCGCTTTACAAGGGTCCCTACTATTCCAAAACCAGTGCTCCTTTCTGTAAACAGGCTTCTAAATGTTCTTCTTATCTTGTCACGTTTGCTGCGCATTCAGAGACATAGGTCAAATGTAAGTCTGTGTTTCCCAGGGAGCTTTGCGTCTACTTTTCTTTCCCTGATTTCAAACTGAGAGGATTTATGTGACAATCATGTTGGGTACAGAGGTGTGCGAGAAAAAGATTGTACATTGTTATTTGTTTTTTTTTAGCACACCTCAAAAATGTTTGTAAATGAACTGTGCAGAAATTCCAGAATATATTAGAATTGGGAAAGCACAAATAAAGCACATTTTTGGGTAATTCTGAAGTGCAGTGGAAAAAAATATTTTAATAAAATCAAAGCAAATCAATACACATTGTTGTTTGTGCACCACTCCACTCTACATCATTCCATCCCACTGCACTCTACTCTGCACAACTCCACTCTATGCGACTATACTCTATGCCAATTCAGTCCATGCCACTCTACTCTCCTCTGCACCCCTCCACTCTAAGCCACTCCACTCTAAGCCACTCTACTCTGCAACTCTAAGCCAATGTACTTTACTCTGTACCACTCTACTCTACGCCACTCTAATCTACTTTGGAGCACTGCACTCTATACCACTTCACTCTATGCCACTTCACTTCACTTCACTCTATGCAACTTGCTCTATGCCACTCCAGTCTGCCCTGCACCATTCCACTCTTCCCTGCACCATTCCACTCCAGGCCACTTCACTCTTCACTCTACTCCACTGCACTCTACGCCACTGCACTCTAAGCCACTCTACTGCCCTCTGCAGCACTCCACTCTACGTCACTATAATCTACAAAACTGAGCTTTGTGCCGCTGCAATCTACGGTGCACCACTCTAATCTATGCCACTCTACTCTACTGTGCACCACTCTACATCACTGCGCTCTATGCCGCTGTACAGTAACCACTGTGCTCTATGCCGTTGCACTCTACACAAATGTACTCATCCCCACTTTATAGAAAATCAATGCACTGTCTGCCACTGAACACTACGCCAAACTATCCTGGACCACTGCACTCTACGCCACTATACTGTACTCTGAAACACTCTAATTTATGTCACTGCACTCTACGCTACTCTGTTCTACTCTGTAAATGTAAGGTGGATTTGTAGAGCGCTGCTTGTCACCCATGAGGGTATCCAGGCACTGAGTAGGCGAAAGTAGGCGTGTAGTGTGACTAGGCTAAGAAACGCACTGAACAACGATTATTGCCAAATTTTACTACTAAACAAGCAGTCACAGGGGCAGTTACCTTGCAGGCCCTAGGGTGATGATTTTAATGGTGCAGGAGTGCAGTGCCTTACGGGCCAAATGGTCAAGGAAACCCATTGAACACTGATTATTGCTACATTTTACTACTAAACAAGCAGTCACAAGTGCAGTTACTTTGCAGGCATTAGGGCCATGATTTAATTGACGCAGCAGATGCAGTGGTACAGGGGCCAAACGCTCTAGGAAACCCGCTGAACACTGATTATTGTTATATTTCACTACTAAATAAGCAGTCATAGGTGCAGTTACCTTGCATGCCCTAGTTTGGTGATTTCAATGGAGTAGCAGGTGCAGTGGCCAAAAGGTCTAGGACACCCACTGAACACGTGATTATTGCTATATTTTACAACTACATAAGCAGTCACGCACAATTACATTGCAGGTAGTAGGGTAATGATTTGAATGGTGCAGCAGGTGCAGTGGCACAGGGGTCAAACGGTCTAGGAAACCTACTGAACACCGACTATTGCTATATTTTACTACTAAACAAGTAGTCACAAGAGAAACTGACTCTCAGGCACTAGGGTGATGATTTGGATGGTGCAGCAGGTACAGTGGGCTTTTAAACCCACTGAACCCCTTTTATTGGTATTTACTGCTAAACAAGCAGTGAAGTGCAATTAACTTGCAGATACTAGGGTCATGATGTGAATGGTGCAGCAGATGCAGTGGCACAGGGGCCAAAATGTCTAGGATACAGAACACCGGCTATTGCTATATTTTTTTTTTTCAAAACCGTGTTTATTAAGAGTTCAATCAAGATTCAGGACAGCCCTCCACAGTCAGGAGGAGACTGTCAACAACACAGACAGAGAAAGGCATGGTAGTGAACTCAGAGTTTTATGGAAACAAAAGGGGCACGCCCCTAAACCCCCCAGCCCACCCATCCCCAACAGCATCCCCCAACACCCCTTCCGACTACCCACCCCTTATCCCACCCTAACCCAGTGCACGTGATCGCTAGTCAGCAACAGGAGACGGAAGCAATGTCAGAGTTGGCTAATAGCCTAGGGCCCGGGGTCCACATCAAGGGCCAGCACATCATCAATGTCAGCTGGGGGATCGAGGTCCAGACCCCTGTAGTCTGCCCACCGCTTCCAGATCTTATAGTGTTTCCGGGGGCACCCCCTGGCCTCAAACACGGGTAATTCTAAACCCATCAGATAGTCTAAACCTGCCTTCCACGCACTCAGGGGGGGGGCACGTTCGCACTTCCATGCTTGGGCCAGGTCACGCTTAGCCACCACTAGTCCCAACAGCAGTAGGTGGCGCTTGTAAATGTTACCCCCAACATTTTCCAGAATATGAAGGAGACCCAGCCTAGGGGTACGGGGAACATCCCACCCCAGCACTTCCGACAGGCAGTCCCACACACCCGCCCAGAATCGGGTCAGCCTCTCACAGGACCACACGGTATGGAAAAGTGTCCCCCTCTCAGCACCACACCTCAGACATTCAGGGGCAGCTATGAGGCCCGCACGCCACAGCCGCTCCCTAGTATAATAGGCCCTATGGAGGTATTTAAATTGAATGAACCGAAGACGGACGGCTATAGCTGCATTCCGAGGGGATTCGAGGGCCTCCCGCCAATCGTCATCATCCAAGGGGCCAACATCACTCTCCCAGGAGGCCTTCAAAGTCGAAAGGGAGGGGGAGCAGTTGACGACCAGGGAGCGGTATATCTGAGAGACTTTCTTGTCGCCCAGGTCGCCCATAAACAATTTAGCCTCAATAGGACTAAAGTCGGGGAGCTGTTCCAACCCCACTAGGCTGGGGCCAAGGGCATGTCGGAACTGAAGATAGCGATAGAATTGGGACCTGGACAAATTATACTCGGAGCTAAGGTCCTGAAAGGACTTAAGCGTGGTTCCGTTGAGAACATTACCGAGGGACGAAATCCCGATCGCGTCCCAGCCGCCGAACCCGGACAAGGAGGCCAGCTCTGGTAGTAGACCGTTATGCCACAGCGGCGTCTCGGCCGTCAGCCTGCCCCACCACCCCATGCGGCGCAGAGCCTGCCGCCAGATCGCGAAGACCACCTGGGTGACCCTTGGCAAGGCCCTCCTCCGCCTGGCCGAGTACAGCAGAGTGTGGAGAGTGGCACCGCCCATCAAGGAGTGTTCCAGTGCATAGGCTGGATCGCTACGATCCCCATACCACCACTCGTTGAGCACTAGAAGGTGGGAGGCCTGGTAATACGATAGCAGGTCCGCGGACGCCAAGCCGCCACAGTAGGCAGAGAGGAAGCAGGTACGCAGCGCCACCCTAGAGGCACCCCCGGCCCACAGAAATCTGCCCAGCACCGAGTTGACACCACGGAACCACTGCGGGTCTATTTTATACGGGTGATTCTGTAGTTGGTAGAGGAGCCGAGGCAGGGCCACCATTTTGAAAATAGCCGACCGGCCATAGATATTGAGGGGCATACGCGTCCAGGTCTTAACGTCAACCTGGACCCTGTCCCACACCGGCTGGATGTTACGATCCCATGCCACAGCAGGCGAGGCCGAGAGGTGAACGCCCAGGTACTTCATGCCGTCGACCGCCACCTGAAGAGACGCAGCCCACTGGCAACTCACCGAGGCACCCCCCAGAATCCACAGGGTTGACTTGCGAGTGTTAAGAAAGAGCCCCGACGTCTGGCCGAACTCCCGCATTATGTCGAGAACACGAGGTCCAGTACGGTGTAAATCGGTCATGAAGAAGAGCACGTCGTCCGCATATAGGGCAATGCGGTCCGAGTGGCCCGACCCCCACACAAAGCCCCGATAGAGCGCGTCCTGGCGCACTCGGGCGGCCATAGGTTCCATGGCCAGCGCGAAGAGGTACGGGGAGAGGGGGCACCCCTGACGAGTGCCCCTGGCCACGGGGAATCGCGCGGAAATCGCCCCAGAGACGCGCACAGAAGCGGTGATATCGGTATAGAGCAGCTTTACATAGGAGACAAAAACCGGACCCAGGTTCAGTAGTGGCAGGAGGGTAAGGAGGTAGGCCCAGCTGACCGAGTCAAAGGCACTATCTATGTCAGCCAACAACAGCGCCGCCTGGTCTCCAGTCGTCCCGATCGCGTCAATCGCCGCCTGCGCCCGCCGAATGTTGTGTCGCGTCGCCCGGTGCGGCATGAATCCCGCCTGATCCGGGTGGACAAGGGCCGATATGTGGGGAAGCAGGCGATTCGCAAGCGCCTTGGCCAGGAGTTTGGCTTCAAAATTAATAAGGGAGATGGGTCGGTAGGACTCGTGGCGCTCGGGGGGTCTGCCCGGCTTTTGAAACACCACAATCTCGGCGTGACGCCAGTCCGGGGGGAGGCTACCCCGCTCCCGAGCCAGTTCCAGTGCCCGCCTGTAATGCGGCCCAAGCTGCAGGTGGAATTTCCGGTAAAATTCACTGGGGAACCCACTAGGCCCAGGTGCTTTACCCGTATTGAGTTGACCCAGCGCGTCACCCAATTCCTCAGCTGTCAGGGGGAGATCCAGGGCATCGCGGACCTCGTCAGGTACCGCTTGCGGGCGAACCGCCGCGAGGTAAGCCTCAATGCCATCGGGGGAGAGGCTCTCACGAGGGGCATACTGACGCTCGTAGTAGCGCGCGAAGCTCGCAGCAAGGATCGAAGGGTCTGTTATTGCCACCCCCGCGCCGTCGACCAGCCCCGGTAAAGTGATCGGCTGAAAAGTCTGCTGACACAGCCGGTGGAGCATGGTGCAGGACTTGTCGCCCCACTGGTACACCCTACTACGCGTAGCCAGCCACGCCTGGCGGGCCTCATCCAACAAGACCGAGGAGTAAGACTGTTGTGCTTGTAACAGCAGCCGCAACGTCATATCATCGGCCGCCTCCCTGTGTCGTGCCTCCCGCCTTTCCACACTCTCCGCCGCAGCGGCAATACTTTCTTGTCGGGTCCGGCGAGCAGAAGCGCACCAGGCAATATCGACAGCCCTCATGGCGGGTTTCATGGCTTCCCACACTGTCACTGCATCGACCTCATCCGTCAGGTTGTCCCGCCAATAGTGGGCGATCGCACTGCGCAGATGCCGAGAATAGCCCGGTTGCTGCAGGTGCCATGTAGACATCCGCCACCTGAATGGTTGGCGCGCCTTGCAAAGGTCAATTTGAACCGCCACAGGGGAGTGGTCGGACAGCCCGCGAGGCCGGATCGCCGCCCCCTTTACTCTATCAAGGAAAGTCCCCGGTACAAATACACAGTCTAAGCGTGAAAGGGAGCCATGCACAGCAGACACATAGGTGTATTCTCGTCTCTCTGCATGAAGGTGTCTCCACACATCCACCCATCCAAGGCCATCAATCATTGCACTCAGCTTCGTAGGCGAGGCCGCAGCCGCGACCCCCTGCCTCCTCTGCCTGTCCAGAGCCACATCCAACACATCGTTCCAGTCGCCACCAATTACCGCCAGAGAACGGGGAAGTTCGGCCCACAGGGTAAACAGTCGCTCCGCAAGGGCCCACTGCAGCGGGGGAGGGGCATACACACTACCAAGGATTACGGGCTCCACACCAATCTTCCCTTGCACAAACACAAACCGGCCCTGCGGATCGAGCCACTGACGCTCATGGGTATAAGCTAGTCGTTTATGAACCAGGATGGCCACCCCCCTCGAGCCCCTGGCAAACCCTGCATGAAACACCTGGTGGAAGCCAAACCTCTGTAGGCTCAGAGCCTTCGTACCCAGCATGTGCGTTTCCTGGAGGAGGAGCACGTCAGCCAGGTCCCTTTTTGCCCAGCGGAGCACAGCCCCCCGTTTGATCTTGTCCAGGAGCCCCCGGACATTCCAACTCAGTACACGCATGAGAGCAGTAGATGGCACAAGTCGTGGGGCGTCTGCCATTGTCCCAATGGGTCCGTGTCCACAATCCCCGCAACCCAACCCAAACTCCCAGCCCACCAGCCGCCGACAGCATACGAAACACGTGCATCCCACAGAACACATTCCCAACCCCCGCTACCCCACTAGTCCCAACCCGACCCCCCAACGACCAAACACCCCAGAACCCCCCTCCCCCACCCCAATACCTCAATAAACAATGAAGCATCTGTCGCGGTATACGGTACTTCAGACCCAAAACACAGCGTCTAAAGCCAGTCATACCAATGGATCCCAACTAGACCCCCCTTAAAACCAACCAGGCACACTCCCAGAACCACCCCCCAACCCCATCCGGAGGAGGCAGCCCATAAAGTGCACCCCGAACCCACTCCAGGGAAACAGCAACATCAGTAGTAAGGCACCACAAACCAAGGGGTGTCGGACCGCAAGCGTCCACACCCCCACCAGGAAAGGAGTCAATACTGCACCAGTCAACGGCTGCTCCATCGGCCAGAGTTCAGCAGCCACGGGGTAGGGACATCGACGAGAGGCCGCCAGTAGGTAGCCCCGGCCTGCGACAATCCTGAGTCTTCGCCAGGCTATTCTGTGTCAGGTTGTGTGTCCCCCAGCAAGGGATCCCGGGACAGGGACCTCCGTCGGGAGCGGGATTTGCGATGGCGTTTCCCCTTGGCAGGCGGGTCGCTCCGGTCCGGCGAGGAGCCACGTGGCGACCCGGAGTGCAACCCCGGCTGGACGTGCGGGCGAATCCTGACAGTTTCATCAGTCCAATTGAAGACGGCCTCTGGTGTATCGAAGAAGAGAGTCTTTGAGTTGAAGACCACCCGGAGGCGAGCCGGGTATAGCAGCGAATACTGGATCTTGAGACCTCGCAACTTGGCCTTTGCCTCCAGAAAGGAATGCCTCTGCTGGTGAACCAGTTTGGTGTAATCAGGGAATATCATAATCTTGTGGTTGTCATAGAGCAGCGTGTCCTTGAGCCGCGCTTCCCGGAGAATAACATCCCTGTCGTGAAAGTTAAGGAGCCTTGCGATGATCGGGCGAGGTCGCTCCCCAACCGGCGGTTTCTGCGTCAAGGTGCGATGCGCGCGCTCCACCACAAAGCAGCTCGACAGGGCGTCCGGGGGCAGCCAGCTCACCAGCCACCGAGACAGGAAGACATCCATGGGCCCTTTCTCACAGTCCTCCGGAAAGCCAACAAAGCGCAGGTTGTTCCGTCGCGCCCGCCCCTCGGCATCTTCCACCCGCAGTGCCAGGCCTCGTTGAGTCTGTTCCATGTCGGCAATCTTCTTCTTAAGGACGCCAACATCACCCTCTACTGTCGTGACCCTGGTCTCCGTCTCCGTTATGCGAGCGACTGCGTTGCGGAGGTCCTGGCGCAGAAGCATCACATCGGCTCCCACCGCTCCAATTTTCGCATCTAACATATCACGGGACTGGTTGATGGCCGTCAGCAGCGCCGCGTTGTCCGGTCCAGCACTCTGGCCCCCACCAGCCGCTCCAGCACTTCCACCGGGGCCAGTAAATTTGTCGATTGGCCCAGTCTTTGTGGCGGCCGTGCCCCTAGTCATGGCGGCGGCGGCAAAGGCGATCCACCAGTAGCACGCACCAGTAGGGGGGTCGCACCGCTCGAGGGTCCCCCACTCAGGCCCCAGCCGGGGCGGCCGAAGCACACCAGTCCACTCAGGATCTCGCCGTCGCCGAGCCGTCGGTCACAGGGAGAGACTCAGGTCGTGCAGCCCCGCCAGATCCCAGCGCATGGAAGCCTCTCCCCAGGTGTCCGACTCCTTCGATCTATGCCAGTGGAACCAGCGAGCCCCAATGTACGCAGGGGCACAATGTCCTGCACCTGCTCCTGCGCAGTTCGGCGGTCCCCACAGCGGGCCGGCGCCCGGGCCACACCGGTCTCACCGGCCCCCCCGGCTCGTCACGGGCACTGGCCGCCCCCGCCCGACTCGCCTCGGTCCACGAGGGCGGAGGGTGCAGCGCGCACCGACGGCCTGGCACCGCGGGTGGCCGCAGTGAAGAGCGCCGTGCCCGCCGGCAGCAGAATGCGCCAAAGGATGCAGGGCGCTGCAGGCGCCAACAGCGGAGGGTCCCAGGATCAAAGGGTCCACGATGTGCGGGGGCCGCCAAACTCGAGGCCCCGGCTCCGCCGAGGTCAGGAAGGCCGCAGCTCCACCAAGGCTCCCACAGAGGCACGGGCCCCCACCGCTGGCAATGTGGGGAGAGATAAGGCACTCCTCGATGGGCCGCTGGTAGTGGGTAGCCCTGGAGCGCCGTCCGGGAGCGGCGCCGTCTGCCCTGGGTCCGGCCCGGCACGCCAAAATTGAGGCCCCGGCCTGTCCGACGGGCACCAGGCCGCTCGCTTCACTCACTCGCCTCTTCGCGCCAGATGGTCTCCGCGCTCCGTGTCGGGCACCGGACGGCTCCCAGCGACGTCCGCTCGGGTCTCCCCGGTCGTGGTACACTCCGTAGGGTTCAGGGACCAGGATAATGCCAGGATAAGTGTCGGGCCGGCGGGAGCTCTAGCAAGCCACGTCCGCCATGATCGCCCGCTAAGCCACGCCCCGGCTATTGCTATATTTTAGTACTAAACAAACATTCACAAGTGCAGTTAGCTTGCAGACACCAGGGTAATGATTTGAATGGTGCAGCAGGTTATTGCTATACCTTTACTACTAAACAAGGAGTCACAAGTGCTTTTTGAGTTCTTCTGTAACCATTGCACCCAAGAAAGACATAGTATAAAGTATCACAGTAATAAAAGCCCTAATATTTTGGACTTTTCTGTCTACCTACAACTTATGTTAAATTCAGCGCATTTATATGGCATATTTTCAACGTTTTTATGTGGGCCTATTCGAGGTCTAGGGGCTTTGTTAATGTTTTTTTGCCATACTATACAGCATTGTTAGCTTCAGTGCAGCAGAACTGAAAATAAAAACAATCATTTACAATGCAGTGTGTCTCGCATTTTTAGAGTTAGAGCTATTGGCGTTGCAATGTAAATTTTTTGTACTTAAGTGTTTTGGAGTGAAGTGGATGTATCTGATGGCTATTGTGTGTGTTACAATGCATCTAAAATACAGAATTCTGGGAAATTGAATAGGTGAGATGTGCCAGGATCAGATTGCTGCTCTCAGAGGCACAGTTGATAAACATCTTTTGTCTTTTAGAGGACCTTTCCGGGGGAAACAAAAAATGAATTCCAAAAGGGATGTCAGCTGTAAAAGACTGGTTTACAGTACCACTTTCATTTTATTATTTAAGACGACAGAGCTATGGGTTTTACAGTGCAGTAATATACAGATCCGTGCACCAAAATATAAGTTGATCACATCTAAAGATGGAACAGTGATAGCTTTTAAAATGCATTAGCATGACTTAAACAGTACCAAAATACTACACAGTTCAATGTGACTTTTAAGAAGAACCTGTGTATTTGTAAAAAAAAAACATGTTCACCCAATGGGGCCTCTTAGCACAATATAACAGCTGGTGGTAGTTATCTAATTCAATGGTACCCATTTTACTGAAAGGTGAAGGGACACGCCAAGATTTAAACTCGTGCCCTCAGGGTAAAACACAGATGACGGATGCAGATGCATTCATCTGATTCAGCGGCTAAGCCCAACAAAAGTGCAATTTCATGTAGATAAAAAACACAAATAAAGTGAAACACGTATGCATATGCACACAGACGCCGGCATGTATGTACAAATAGGAAGTAAGAAACACACAAAGCTCCATTTCCCTTTTCTTCATAGACCATTTTGTGAACAATATGAGTGAGGAGGGTGGTAAAACCATCAGATGGTGGTGGGGGTGTACAGTTAACTTACGAGGAATGGGAGGAGAATGCAACCGGTGCTAAGAAAAGTTAGTTCTGAAATTCCAAGGATTCAGGGGTATATTCACAAGAACGTGCGATAACTATCGCCAAAGTAATTTATCGGCAGAAAAGTTAGCACTGCCTAACCCCGATTTTTTTGCCGTGATAGCATGGTATTCACAAGTTTGAGCTACAGGGGATAATTACAGTGAACGGCGGAGAAAACAGGCGACAACAACATCGCAATGGCTATAGTTATTTCTGCGTTAGCAGGCGATAGCTGTGGATTGGCACATCAGCGCAAGATAACTCACCTTTCTCCACCCAGGCGATATCGAATTGCGAACATGGCCCTACAAATATTAGGATGTGAGAGTTAAGATGTCAAGTGAATATCAAATGCAGGAGACATTGTCTGGTCCCCCAGCCGGGGGGGGGGGGGGGGATCTAAATCTTTTGTGGCCAATATATCAGCAATCAAGCCATTGAGGAAGAGAGAAAAAAGTGTGGGGGTCAGAACACAGCCCTGCCTGACCCCCTTTTCCACCGTGAAGGTGCTGTTAGTTCCACCTTTTTTCCCAAAGCGTACCCTTGCGTATGTTTCCTTGTGCAGGCGTTCGATCTGGTCACATAAATATGGTGGCACACCCATGGCTCTCATTATGGCCCAGAGCTTTTCACGCCGGACCATGTCGAACGCCGATCTTAGATCAACAAAAGTAAGGTACAAACTACCCCCTTCCAAAATAACAGTCTCCAGTGTATCATTTGCAGTCTGAATACCTGGTCAATGGTAGAAACCTTTGACCGGAATCCAGCTTGTAGTGGTGTAAGGATCTGATGTTTCTCCATCCAAAACTGCAATCTCGCTAATAAAAAGCATGCATACAGTTTCTGGGGGATGTCTATTAGGCTGATTGGGCGATAATTCGCTGGATCTAAGGGAGAACCCTTTTTAAATATAGGCGCAATTTCCGCTGCCAGCCAGGTAGGAGGTAACTTCATGCCTTGAAGAAGGGCATTGAAGAAAACACATAGATAGGCAGCCCAAACCTGACGTTCGCTACGATACAGGTCACCAGGGATTTTATTGAGACCCGGGGCCTTCGCTGGCAGTAAAGAGTCCAGAGCCACCCCCACTTCTTGCATAGTGCAAGAAGGGATACTATTGTTAGTACTGCTAGGAGCGGATGGAGCACTGGGGTTCGCAGAAGCGACTAGAGAGTCTGAAGACGCGTCTTCGATGCCTATGGAATATAGTTTTTTTTAATGGAGGCTCCAGACAACATCGCTAACATTAGGTTCGATTGCTGGTGCTCCATCAGTGTTGCCAGATTTGACAAGGTTCCAAAAGGTCCTTAAGTCGCGATTGTCAAGGGCAGATTTAATGTTCTCCCATCTGTCCGCCTCCCATTCCTGCTACGCCTCAGCAGTAATGGTCTTATAGTGAGCCGTAGCAGCTCTTATACTTGGGGGTGTTCCCTTTTTAATTTCCGCGAGTAGGGCACGTTTGGCTAATCCCCATGATTTATTATGCCATGGATTATTACTGTGAGTTTGGACCTTGAGATCAGCGATAGTGTAAAAGAAACCCGCTAATTTACCACATAATTCTTGGTGGATGTTGTGAAAGAAGGAAAGTAGACCTGGCTAAGACAGTCATTTGGTAGGCTAAAAGCATTCTCTAAAAAAGGAATAGCAAGGTGGTATAGTGCAGCAACCTTAGCCTGTACAAATTTAGTCCATCTTACTCTTCTCCCGCCATCAACAGCTGTTAAGTTAGAGAGGGGGGCAGGCTCCTCAGAAAGATGTTTTTTACTGTGTCCCATGAGAGATATCAATTCCAAGACCAGTGAATTATGATCACTGTCGGGTCTAAAGCTTACCCTGAAGTTTTTTATGCAGCTCCAGAATTCAACACTAACCATAATGTAATCTATGGTGGAGCTGCTTCCCGTCTTGTTGTAAGTGAAATTACCAGGAATATCCAGTGGAAATCTGCCATTGCATGCTCTAAGTGAATGGGAGACTGTAAGCTTATAGAGCTGCACCCCTATGGGGGTCCAGCCATGAACAGGATACATGTTGCATTCTGGGATGGACCATACCGAAACTTCATCGTGGGTAATAGAGTCAATGCCAGACATAATGGCAATTGAAGTCTCCCCCTATAACTTTATATACAGAGTTAGGAAGGGAAGAGAGCAGGGTATCAAGCAGAGTCAGAGTATGTGATGTCTGCGTGTTTGATGTAGGGCGAGAGTAAACGTTGATAAGGGCTACCTTGGGACCATCGACAAAGGATAAAAGAATACACAAAATATCTGGAGATTGGGTGTCAATCAGTTTTGCAAAACAGCCTAAATGGGTGCCCACCCAAATGCAGAGACCTCCATACAGTCTCCCCCTGGCGCCCTAGAAAGTGGGGTTTGCAAATGTAGCGAATCCCACTCTGTGGGGGGCTGTCAAGACCCAAGTTTCCTGGAATAGGCATAGGTCAAACGTGTCTATATAGTCCCCCTAATCAGGAATATCCAAGTTTGAATGAATTCCTGCAATGTTCCAGGATATAATCCTGATGTTGGGACACTCGACTACTGAGGTGTCAAGGGCAGTGGTGGGGCTGCTTACTAGCTCAGCTTGATTAGAGAAATAGCCCGCAATTTCTATATTTTCAGGGAGTAATTGCAGAGCAGTAGGAGCACTCAGTACCTCCCTCCCATTGTGTCTATCATCATTATTGGTCGCCTCCGGGCGGGTACCATCAGAGTGTGATTGCGTCTTTGTTTGAATTAGTGGCGCAATTTCCAGTCAATCCACTAGTTCAAGGCAACTAAATCTATTATTGACAGGGACATTGAAATTCCCAACATTCGCTCCAGATAGAAATTGGTGGTCCCTGTGGCCCCTGGACGTACAAGTTTCCCTTGTTGTGTATTCAAGTCTTCCCATAAAGGTCGTCACATCAGGTTGGTAAAAATAGCCTAGTGGGAGCGACTGTATAGTAGCCGCTGTGTTCCCACACCCCCACTGAAGTATATGGGAGACCACCCCTCGATCCCTAAAGTTAATCACTATACAATCCCCCGAGATACCTTTGCACCTCGACCCGACCCAGCTAACCCTGCAAGCAAACAGTATTTCTCCCTGGTCTGGGCCATTAAGTGGTCTGTTCTTATTCAGCCAGAAAGTTATCTTGTTTTTTAGTTCACAGTAGGATTCTGGCTGGTCTGGTTTTAATGTCGGGACCCCGGCTAGAACAACTAAATAGGGGGTTGCCGCTGGTGGCAAATTCAAACAGGGTAGATGGCTGTTGGTATCGTTAAGGTGTGATTTTGTTTTAGCACCAGTAGGTGCTAATGTTGGTTGTTCATGCCTTTGTCTTACACCCTGGATGTTAGTTGGTGGGGTTAGGGTATTAGCCTCATTTGTGCATTCATTATGGATACTAGCCGTTGTTTTGGGCTTTGAGGTAAAGGGCAATTCAAGGGGAAACCTCACTGCAGAAAAGCTTTTAGAAGGTGCGTGGGCTACTGGGGGTAAACTGTTCTCTTGGTTAGCAGTGTCTGTGGTAGTGATATTCTTCTCCATTACAGCTTCACAGATATTCCTGCCCACACAACGTCCCTTAGTGTTTAACAGGGTGACAACTTTGTCAATCCGATTTAGCACAGTTTTTAGCTGGGATTTAATACATTTCTCTAGGTTCGTTTGTAGATCCGCCAACAGGTGACACGCCCATTCAGGAGGGGTTTGTGAGTGCTGAACTATGTCAGTACCCTCCTGGGCTCCCACACTTTCCTCATTTGCAACTTTTTGCGGTTTCTTAATTATCTTACCTCTCCTCACTTTCACTTGTCTCAAACTAATTTTTTGGTGTTTTTGGGGCCCTTGGCGTGTGCAGGCGTGGGGTTTCCAAGAGTAGAGGTTGTGCACATGATATTTCTGCGATAGAAATTTCGATCGCAGCAATACGGGTATTAGAACTGTGAGAAACCTCTAGTTCTTGGTCCACTGAATCAGATACAATCAAGGGGTAAGCGAGAGGCGCCTCTCTGTGCTTTCGATGGTGCTGGATACGGCACCGATGGCTTGTTGGAGCATTTTATCAAACGCAGTGGGATGGGTAACCAGGCCGGGTAATTTAGATTTCTGCCTTGTCATGGGTCGAATGTTTGAGGGTGAGGTATTAGGGGGGTGGGAGCGCGCCAGACGCGCCCCAACGTAATTACCTCTTGCATGATGGTTCATGTAGTTCATGTTTCTCGCTCAATACTCAAGTCAAAGTATTCATAGCCAGTGCTGTATTATTTAGTTCCAATTCGAATCCCTAGACACGTGTTTCATGATTCCTCAATCGTCAGTAGGGGAAAAAAAGGCAAAGTTCATAGGTTGTAGGGCGTGCTACCTCATCTCTCAGGACCAGTTCCACTCACAGCATGAAGGCGCAATCCCCCTGAGCTCGTCAGCTCGGCGGCTCGTGGGAGCCATTTTTAAACTATTAGGGGGGTGGGAGCGCGCCACACACGCACCAACGTAATTACTTCTTGCATGATGGTTTACATAGTTCATGTTTCTCGCTCAATACTCAAGTCAAAGTGTTCATAGCCAGTATTTATTTCCAATTCGTATCCCTAGACACGTGTTTCATGATTCCTCAATCGTCAGTAGGGAAAAAAAGGCAAAGTTCATAGGTTGCAGGGCGTGCTGCCTCATCTCTCAGGACCAGTTCCACTCACAGTATGAAGGCGTAAGCCCCCTGAGCTCGTCAGCTTGGCAGCTCGTGGGAGCCATTTTTAAACTATTAGGGGGGTGGGAGCGCGACAGACACGCCCCAACGTAATTACCTCTTGCATGATGGTTCACGTAGTTCATGTTTCTCGCTCAATACTCAAGTCAAAGTGTTCATAGCCAGTGCTGTATTATTTATTTCCAATTCGTATCCCTAGACACGTGTTTCATGATTCCTCAATCGTCAGTAGGGGAAAAAAGGCAAAGTTCATAGGTTGAAGGGCGTGCTGCCTCATCTCTCAGGACCAGTTCCACTCACAGCATGAAGGCGCACGCCCCCTGAGCTCCTCAGCTCGGCGGCTCGTGGGAGCCATTTTTAAACTATTAGGGGGGTGGGAGCGCGCCAGACACGCCCCAACGGAATTACTTCTTGCATGATGGTTCACATAGTTCATGTTTCTCGCTCAATACTCAAGTCAAAGTGTTCATAGCCAGTGCTGTATTATTTATTTCCAATTCGTATCCCTAGACACGTGTTTCATGATTCCTCAATCGTCAGTAGAGAAAAAAAGGCAAAGTTTATAGGTTGCAGGGCGTGCTGCCTCATCTCTCAGGACCAGTTCCACTCACAGTATGAAGGCGCAAGCCCCCTGAGCTCGTCAGCTTGGAGGCTCGTGGGAGCCATTTTTAAACTATTAAGGGGGTTGGAGCGCGCCAGACACGCCCCAACGTAATTACCTCTTGCATGATGGTTCACGTAGTTCATGTTTCTCGCTCAATACTCAAGTCAAAGTGTTCATAGCCAGTTCTGTATTATTTATTTCCAAAGCGTATCCCTAGACACGTGTTTCATGATTCCTCAATCGTCAGTAGGGGAAAAAAAGGCAAAGTTCATAGGTTGTAGGGCGTGCTACCTCATCTCTCAGGACCAGTTCCACTCACAGCATGAAGGCGCAATCCCCCTGAGCTCGTCAGCTCGGCGGCTCGTGGGAGCCATTTTTAAACTATTAGGGGGGTGGGAGCGCGCCACACACGCCCCAACGTAATTACTTCTTGCATGATGGTTTACATAGTTCATGTTTCTCGCTCAATACTCAAGTCAAAGTGTTCATAGCCAGTATTTATTTCCAATTCGTATCCCTAGACACGTGTTTCATGATTCCTCAATCGTCAGTAGAGAAAAAAAGGCAAAGTTTATAGGTTGCAGGGCGTGCTGCCTCATCTCTCAGGACCAGTTCCACTCACAGTATGAAGGCGCAAGCCCCCTGAGCTCGTCAGCTTGGCGGCTCGTGGGAGCCATTTTTAAACTATTAAGGGGGTTGGAGCGCGCCAGACACGCCCCAACGTAATTACCTCTTGCATGATGGTTCACGTAGTTCATGTTTCTCGCTCAATACTCAAGTCAAAGTGTTCATAGCCAGTTCTGTATTATTTATTTCCAAAGCGTATCCCTAGACACGTGTTTCATGATTCCTCAATCGTCAGTAGGGGAAAAAAAGGCAAAGTTCATAGGTTGTAGGGCGTGCTACCTCATCTCTCAGGACCAGTTCCACTCACAGCATGAAGGCGCAATCCCCCTGAGCTCGTCAGCTCGGCGGCTCGTGGGAGCCATTTTTAAACTATTAGGGGGGTGGGAGCGCGCCAGACACACCCCAACGTAATTACCTCTTGCATGATGGTTCACGTAGTTCATGTTTCTCGCTCAATACTCAAGTCAAAGTGTTCATAGCCAGTGCTGTATTATTTATTTCCAAAGCGTATCCCTAGACACGTGTTTCATGATTCCTCAATCGTCAGTAGGGAGAACAAAAGGCAAAGTTCATAGGTTGCAGGGCGTGCTGCCTCATCTCTCAGGACCAGTTCCACTCACAGCATGAAGGCGCAAGCCCCCTGAGCTCCTCAGCTCGGCGGCTCGTGGGAGCCATTTTTAAACTATTAGGGGGGTGGGAGCGCGCCAGACACGCCCCAACATAATTACCTCTTGCATGATGGTTCACGTAGTTCATGTTTCTCACTCAATACTCAAGTCAAAGTGTTCATAGCCAGTGCTGTATTATTTATTTCCAATTCGTATCCCTAGACACGTGTTTCATGATTCCTCAATCGTCAGTAGGGGAAAAAAGGCAAAGTTCATAGGTTGAAGGGCGTGCTGCCTCATCTCTCAGGACCAGTTCCACTCACAGCATGAAGGCGCACGCCCCCTGAGCTCGTCAGCTCGGCGGCTCGTGGGAGCCATTTTTAAACTATTAGGGGGGTGGGAGCGCGCCAGACACGCCCCAACGTAATTACTTCTTGCATGATGGTTCACATAGTTCATGTTTCTCGCTCAATACTCAAGTCAAAGTGTTCATAGCCAGTGCTGTATTATTTATTTCCAATTCGTATCCCTAGACACGTGTTTCATGATTCCTCAATCGTCAGTAGGGAGAAAAAAAAGGCAAAGTTCATAGGTTGCAGGGCGTGCTGCCTCATCTCTCAGGACCAGTTCCACTCACAGCTTGAAGGCGCAAGCCCCCTGAGCTCGTCAGCTCGGCGGCTCGTGGGAGCCATTTTTAAACTATTAGGGGGGTGGGAGCGCGCCAGACACGCCCCAACATAATTACCTCTTGCATGAGGGTTCACGTAGTTCATGTTTCTCGCTCAATACTCAAGTCAAAGTGTTCATAGCCAGTGCTGTATTATTTATTTCCAATTCGTATCCCTAGACACGTGTTTCATGATTCCTCAATCGTCAGTAGGGGAAAAAAGGCAAAGTTCATAGGTTGAAGGGCGTGCTGCCTCATCTCTCAGGACCAGTTCCACTCACAGCATGAAGGCGCAAGCCCCCTGAGCTCGTCAGCTCGGCGGCTCGTGGGAGCCATTTTTAAACTATTAGGGGGGTGGGAGCGCGCCAGACACGCCCCAACGTAATTACTTCTTGCATGATGGTCTACATAGTTCATGTTTCTCACTCAATACTCAAGTCAAAGTGTTCATAGACAGTATTTATTTCCAATTCGTATCCCTAGACACGTGTTTCATGATTCCTCAATCGTCAGTAGGGAAAAAAAGGCAAAGTTCATAGGTTGCAGGGCGTGCTGCCTCATCTCTCAGGACCAGTTCCACTCACAGTATGAAGGCGCAAGCCCCCTGAGCTCGTCAGCTTGGCGGCTCGTGGGAGCCATTTTTAAACTATTAGGGGGGTGGGAGCGCGCCAGACACGCCCCAACGTAATTACCTCTTGCATGATGGTTCACGTAGTTCATGTTTCTCGCTCAATACTCAAGTCAAAGTGTTCATAGCCAGTGCTGTATTATTTATTTCCAAAGCGTATCGCTAGACACGTGTTTCATGATTCCTCAATCGTCAGTAGGGAGAACAAAAGGCAAAGTTCATAGGTTGCAGGGCGTGCTGCCTCATCTCTCCGGACCAGTTCCACTCACAGCATGAAGGCGCAAGCCCCCTGAGCTCCTCAGCTCGGCGGCTCGTGGGAGCCATTTTTAAATTATTAGGGGGGTGGGAGCGCGCCAGACACGCCCCAACATAATTACCTCTTGCATGATGGTTCACGTAGTTCATGTTTCTTGCTCAATACTCAAGTCAAAGTGTTCATAGCCAGTGCTGTATTATTTATTTCCAATTCGTATCCCTAGACACGTGTTTCATGATTCCTCAATCGTCAGTAGGGGAAAAAAGGCAAAGTTCATAGGTTGAAGGGCGTGCTGCCTCATCTCTCAGGACCAGTTCCACTCACAGCATGAAGGCGCAAGCCCCCTGAGCTCGTCAGCTCGGCGGCTCGTGGGAGCCATTTTTAAACTATTAGGGGGGTGGGAGCGCGCCAGACATGCCCCAACGTAATTACTTCTTGCATGATGATTCACATAGTTCATGTTTCTCGCTCAATACTCAAGTCAAAATGTTCATAGCCAGTGCTGTATTATTTATTTCCAATTCGTATCCCTAGACACGTGTTTCATGATTCCTCAATCGTCAGTAGGGAAAAAAAGGCAAAGTTTATAGGTTGCAGGGCGTGCTGCCTCATCTCTCAGGACCAGTTCTACTCACAGTATGAAGGCGCAAGCCCCCTGAGCTCGTCAGCTTGGCGGCTCGTGGGAGCCATTTTTAAACTATTAGGGGGGTGGGAGCGCGCCAGACACGCCCCAACGCAATTACCTCTTGCATGATGGTTCACGTAGTTCATGTTTCTCGCTCAATACTCAAGTCAAAGAGTTCATAGCCAGTGCTGTATTATTTATTTCCAATTCGTATCCCTAGACACGTGTTTCATGATTCCTCAATCGTCAGTAGGGAGAAAAAAAGGCAAAGTTCATAGGTTGCAGGGCGTGCTGCCTCATCTCTCACGACCAGTTCTACTCACAGCATGAAGGAGCTCGTCAGTTCGGCGGCTCGTGGGAGCCATTTTTAAACTATTAGGGGGGTGGGAGCGCGCCAGACACACCCCAACGTAATTACCTCTTGCATTGCTGTGAGTGGAACTGGTCCTGAGAGATGAGGCAGCACGCCCTGCAACCTATGAACTTTGCCTTTTTTTCCCTACTGACGATTGAGGAATGATGAAACATGTGTCTAGGGATACGAATTGGAAATAAATAATACAGCACTGGCTATGAACACTTTGACTTGAGTATTGAGCGAGAAACATGAACTACGTGAACTAACATGCAGGAGGTAATTACGTTGGGGCGTGTCTGGGCCGCTCCCACCCCCCTAATTATTTGAGGGTGAGGATTTGCCCATTGTTAACTAGAGACTGTGCTACTGTTATTTATTTATTTATTTGAAAGTTTTATATAGCGCGAACAAGATCTTTGCAGATATCAGAGCGCTTTACAGAGGAGGGGAGCATATATAAACAGATACATCAATAGTGTTGAAAGTACAGTTAAGTAATATCATAAACAGCCAAGTAATTCAATTTCAAAGTCAAACAAAAATTGTAAAGGGTTCGAACAAGTAGTACAGATCAGTATCGAGACTTTGAGTTAATCCCCAGTAGTAGATCAAGTGTACTTAGCCATGAGGATCGCTTTTACTTCTTTCTTAAAAAGTATGGTAGAAGGGATGAGCCTAGTTTCAGGGGGGAGTGAGTTCCAAATCCTGGGAGCCATTCCTGAGAAAGAGCGTTTATACGTTTTTTCCTTGCGGAATCTTTTAGGCTTTAGCAAAAGATTGTTTGTGCCTCTAGTGTTTCTGGATCCTCCAGATATCGTCAGGTTCTGAGCGAGGTATCTAGGTGAGCTCAGGTGGACAGCCTTGTGCGTCAAGCAAGCGATTTTCAGGTGTATTCTGGCTTCAAAAGGCAGCCGGTTCAGGGATTTGAAGTCAGGGGAGATGTGAGAGTGCTTTTTTGATCCAGTGATGAGTCTCGCTGCGGCGTTTAAAGAGGCTCTTATAGGTGCCGTAGTAGCTAGGGGGAGCCCGCAGAGGGCGGTGCTGCTGTATTCTATTCGAGGTATGACTAGTGATTGTACCGCAGTTTGGAAGTCTTTGGCTGGAAGGAAGGGTTTAAGTTTCCTAAGGGTGTTGATTTTGCTCCCTTAGTTGCTTTGTTGATGTGTTCCTGCATGCTGAGATTGGTGTCAAGTGTTATGCCTAAAGATTTTGCTGAGTCACGATGGTGGGTTGAACATTGAGTGCCGTAAGGTGTTTAAGCCACAGTTGTGCGGTAGTGCTCTTCGCAAGAGGTGAGATCAGAAGGAACTCTGTTTTAAGGGCATTGAGTTTGAGATGATTAGCGGCCAGCCAGGATTGGGTGCTTCTGATCGTTGAATTCAAGAGCGTGATGTCTTTGGGTGATTGTAGTTTGAGATAAAGTTGGGTGTCATCGGCATACATGTGGAAGTGTACATTGGATTCTTGTAGCAAGGTCGTGAGAGGTTCCATAACTAGGTTGAACAAAGTTGGGGATAGGGAGGATCCTTGTGGTACGCCTAGCATTACAGGTCTTGGCGAGGACATCAAGTTGTTGCTCTTGAATTTCTGCGACCTGTTATGCAGAAAGGACGTAAACCATTTGAGCACAGTTCCAGATAGACCCATTCTTGTGTTTAATAGTTCAAGTAAATTCTCATGTTTGACAGTGTCAAATGCCGAGGAGAGATCAAGGAGGATGAGGAGGCAGGTATCGTTATTTATTTATTTATTTATTTATGATATTTGTAGAGCGCAAACAATGGCCCAAGGGCGTCTCGGCGCTAAGTGTCTGAGTGTTTACCCTAGGAAATGATGGATGGTTTACTGATTAAAGAGCCAGGTCTTAAGTTGTTATGATCTAGGATTTGAAGGGCGTCGTCAATTATGTGAGTCATAGCAGTTTCAGTACTGTGATTTGCTCGGAAGCCTGATTGATGAGAGTTGAGGAGATCAAACTGAGTAATGTGTTTAGTCAATTGTATTTGTGCGCATTTTTCCAACAGTTTGGCAAGAGTCGGAATATTGGTAATGGGACGGTAGTTGTTTAGGTCAGAGGGGTCTGCTGTAGGTTTCTTTAGCAAAGGAGTGACTTGTCCAACTTTGAGGGAGTCGGGAATGGTCCCTTGTTGAAGTGAGCTGTTAATGATTTTAGTCCAGAGTGGAAGGAGCAACGGGGTAAGGACTTTGACAGCGTTAGCAGGAAGGGGGTCCGTGAGGTGATTGGATGGTTTCAGAGTGCTGAGCAGTCTGCCAATTTCTTCTTCCGTGTAGGTGACAAAGGATGACCAAGTGGCATCGTTTTTTGGTTTAGTGGGTGCTATGCAGTGGGGTATGGAATAGAGGCTTGCGTCAATGAGGAGGTCATTCTTTATGTTGTCAGTTTTTTGGATAAAGAAAGAGGCGAAGTCTTTGCAGGAGGGAGCTTCGCAGATAGTGCTGAGAGGTTGGAGTTGTTCTTTGGATTGTGTTCCGATAAGCTCAAACAGCTTTCTCGGACGATTTTTGGCTTGGTCGAGCTGACGGCTGAAGAAGTCTGATTTTGAGCGTTTCATTTTCCTGAAGTAGGCATTTCTCTTTTTCTTCAGGGTTGTTAGGTTCAATGCAGAGGGCGCTGATCTCCAGGTGCGCTCTGCCAATCGCATGGAGCGCCTATCGTCATTGAGACTCCCGTCGTACCAGGGCTTGGAAATTTTTGCAGAGGCTTTTTTTAGCTGCAAGGGTGCGACTTCATTAATTATTGAGGTCATAGTGTTGAGATAGTGATCAGTCAAGGTTTGGACGTCCTTAACTCCAGTAGGAGGAAGTAGTAAGTTGCAGCTGTTGGGGGGCAGAGAGTTTGAGTTTAGTTTGTTCATGTCTCTTTTCCAGACTCTTGGCCTGGAAGATTGAACAGGGTTGAATTTAAATTTTTCATTAATGAAGAATGTGATAATATGATGGTCTGACCAGTCACAGGGTTGGATAGATTCGAGTTGGGTAGAGGCCTCTTTGGAGATGATAACATCGAGGATAGAGCCTTTCTCGTGAGTCGGACTGTTGCAAATTTGAGTGAGGTCTAGCTAGTGTACTCTAGCGTATGTAATGAACAGCCTTGAAGGAGGTACCACTTAGCTGAAATGTTGCAAACCCCACCACTGTGTCCCACAGCAAATGGCAATACATGCAGAAGTATAATCTGTTACCAAAGTCAAATGAGGGGGCCCAGTCCAGTCTCTCCCAGTCACTGACAGGCACAGACAGGCCGGCCCTTTGTCCGGGCTTTGTCCTGGTCGTCGTCCCGTGCCGCATCCCGCTCCGCGGAGGCGGAGGCAGCGCTTTTGAGCGCGATGGCAACGCCTCCCCCACAATCGCGGCAGGTGAGTTGGTCTGGGTGCAGCCTGGATACTGAAGTCCTTCGGCCTGTCTTCTTGTTCAATGGGACCCGCGTTTTCACTCTACAAACAGGAAAGACACCCGCAGCACGGGAACAGTAGCAGCGCTTTTGAGTGAAATGTTGACGCCTCCCCCACACTCGCGGCAGGTGAGTTGGTCCCGATGCAGCCTGAATACTGGAGTCCTTCGGCCGATCTTCTTGCTCAATGGGACCCGCGTTTCCTCTCGTTAATGTGCAGGGTCCCTGGCGTCGTCAAGGCGTGGACGGGCTTAACTTTGGTGCTCTGGATGCGTGCGTCCACGCTGGGAGGCATTTTAAGTAGCCTTCAGGCTGCCAATTCAGGAGTCAATAAATAACTTCCTGGAACGCGCTTCCAGGACTCAATAAGTAGCACTCCAAAAGAAAGCGGTTTTCAGGCCACTGCCCATATATTACATATATTAAGAATCGCTTTCATCATAGTCCATCAATGAAGGCTGCAGCGCCCAATTTATAATCCCCCCCCTCCCAAGAGTATGAGATTGAGACAAACTATATAGTGTGACACCATGTTTTCGGGATATTTATTAGCATATTTAGTGGCATGCCCGTCATACAGCGCTTCAATGCCTTGTCAAGGGTGGTAAGCGCTATATAAACATAATTAAAATTATAGTTCTGTAAAAAAAACTGAATTTACACATATTCCTTACAACTGCCTAATACAAAGAAGGCTTGCAGGGAACACTTAATCAAATAATTAGTTTTTGATTGGTTTTGGAACGAAACAGTGTCAAATCTTCTCCATAGTAAAACGAGAGGAAAGTCCTTTGTGCTGACATCTACGTTAGCCTTCACACACAACACACAGAGGAGGTGGATCTTGCAAGCGCAACATACATAGCTACCGACTTTAGAAAATGGAGACGCGGTTTCAAAGCTCAGCATCAGCCCTCCCTGATCATACCAAATTAAATACCAATTAAAATTAAACAATATCACAACAACATAGGAAATAAATGCCAGAGTAAATGATTGCACTTGCTGTAGCATACTGAACAAGTTGAGGATCATGGCGTGTAATGTGGAAGTGTTGCATTTGATGGGATGGCCAGCCAAAGGATAGGCTGCATGCCCAGAGGATAGGAGGGGCCATTGCGCACCTGAAGGAGCATGACCACATTGAAATGACCTGCAGACGACCAAAATAAACAATTTGTGAACAGACACAGAAAGGAGGGACAAACGCCAATTAAAAGCCAGCATTTCAGAATACCACAGGTAACAACCAATGGCAAATGATGGGCAGACCAAAAGCCCACAGAATAGAAACGACATGTCTTGCAGACAGCGCAAGCGATGTAAGCTCGCCCTAAAACCTATCTGATTTGGAGTCTGTGGTTGCGCTGGGACGCCTCGTCGCTGGGGCAGCTTTGCGCATTACAAATTTGACAAATAAATAAACAAATAAATAAAAAGTATTGTAACGCGGAAAAAGCTGGCTGTCATACAGTTTTTTTTTACATTACTTTGAACCATTTGCAACACAGCTAAAAAACATTATCAAAGCCAATAATTTTCACATATGAAAGACCCATTGGGTTTGCCAATGCTTGTTGTATTAGCTGTCATCTTTGAATGGGTTTTCTTTACTAGAACACCACTACAAACGTGCTGTATATGCCAGTGGATGCATCTTGATGCATGTCTTCGCATGTGGCCAATAAAAAAAAACATTGGCAAAGCTAATAGTTCAACCTTTCAGAGTTGAGACCTGGTGACTTTGCCAGTGATTGTTAAAAAATTGTGCTAAATATTTTGTTTTGCAGCACAATTTTAAAAAAATTGCGAACATCCAGTGCATAATTTAGGCCTGTGGTTACTGGTGGGGACCACCGGCACTTATTTGTGGGGATTGACACTTATTTCCTGCATCAACATAGTGCAAGACACACAGATCAGAAAGGCGGAGGACGAGAAAAACAGCAAAACCATCGCAAAAGGAGAAAAGGGGCAGGGAGTGTCTCGTAATGAATTAAAAGACTACCAACCTTGGTATTTGGATCACCAGTTGTCAGTTTCTGAGCAGAGCTTCGGGCAACGTCTCTCTCACAAATTAAGCACTGCGAACACTAGAAAGTCAAATACATGCCAGTAGAAAAGTTTGATACTGATATCTTATGGCTCCTTTCAATATCATACCCTGAGCCCAGTCTTCTATACTAATATAATAAAGAGAGCCCAAACCTTTGAGGCGGGTAATCTCAGGAACCACAGCACCAATCACAACACCCAATACAGCGCTGGAAAAGGCAGTTGCAGCAGAAGGACATAGGCTATGCAGACGCCCACCATATACATTTAAAAGGTAAAAGAACCATGCCAGCAAAGTAGTCCCTTGTGGGTGTTTCTGCGTTGTGCTGTGGGCATGTGCTGGGGGCGTGACAAACGCTGGGGGTGTGTGGTACGTTCCGCCCTTCATGCCATGTTTCATATCGTGTGCTGTGGGCGTGTGCTGGGGGCGTGTGCAGCGCGCGAGATTACGGAAAAAAAAGGTGAGCGTTGTGCCCAATATTTCATTGTTTTTTCTTCCCAGGTTCTGTACTTTCCAGCTCCGGGTGTCCACCCTGCTCCCTTTAAATACCCCTGCACCCCATAATCATAACCCACCCTTACTCCTTAAAATACCCCAACACCCTTAAACACTAACCCATCTTAACCCTGTAAATATACCCTGTACCCCAAAACCCAAACCTATCCCTAAACCCTAAAAATGCCCCTGTACCCCAAAACCCAAACCTAGCCCTGAACCCTATAAATACCCCTGTACCTCAAAACCCAAACCTACCCCTGAACTCTAAAAATACCCCAGTACCCCAAAACCCCAAACTAGCCCTGAATCCTAAAAATACCCATGTACCCCACAACCCAAACCTACCCCTGAACCCTAAAATACCCCTGTACCCCAAAACCCAAACCGAGTCCTGAGCCGTTAAAATACCCCTGTACCCCAAAACCCAAACCTACCCTGAACCCTAAAAATACCCCTGCACCCCAAAACCCAAACCTACCCACTGAACCCTAAAATAACCATGTACCCCGAAACCCAAACCTAGCCCTGAACCCTAAAAATAGCCCTGTACCCCAAAACCCAAAACTACCCCTGAACCCTTAAAATACCCCTGTACCCCAAAACCCAAACCTACCCCATAACCCTAAAAATACCCCTATACCCCAAAACCCAAGCCTAGCCCTGAACCCTAAAAATACCCCTGTACCGCAAAACCCATACCTATCCCTAAACCCTAAAACTACCCCTGTGCCCCATGACCCAAAACTATATCTGAACCCTTAAAATACCCAAACACCCCATAACATATACCTCAGTACCCCAAAACATATACCCCAATACAAATACTTACCTTATCCAAACATTAAAAAAAACCTGCTTTTACCATTCATGCATTTACAACGAATTTCGTTGTAAATGTATACGTTGTAAAAGCATACAAAATGTAATGCCATGCGTTATAATGGCATTGCGGAGTCATGGTACTTTCGTAATGAAAGTATGCAGAGTGATGGTATGCGGAAAGAATGTTGCGGAATAATGGGTGTTTACCCTCCCCCAGTAAGTACATTGGTGGCACAGCGGCTCACATCTTCAGCAACATACTCATATTTTTTCACCACCGATTTGAAATATGCACAGGTCTCTCTCATTGATGGCCAGCACCGACATACACTTTTGAACACACCTCCCGCCACAAGTTCTAGAATTGCGAACTTTAGAGCTGGGGAGCTACGTTTTAATCTCGGCATCAGCTCAACATCCTGTGATTCCAGGCAAATCGCTTTGTTTCCCCGTGCCTTCCACAAATGAATGCGTTCTTCTGTAATGTAAATTGTACTCATGCCATGTTGTCGAGTTCGCGCTACATAATATTGCAAGGAAAGATAAAGTAGGGAAACTCGAGTTCACACACTACTGAGCGTGCACTCTTAAGTGCATCAGCAGTGCACTGTGAATCGGAGCATTTCACAGGGCTGTCACAGATAAGAAATGCTATCAAAACGAAATCCTACAAAACAATATACTACTGGCTGGCAGCAATTCATACCCGGACAACGTCGGGACGGGCTGCTAGTGATAAAGCATTGACTAGCATAGATTTTCATTAGCCTGGTCTAGATCTGGTCAGGATAATGCATTAGTTTGACAGAAAGCCTAGGTTTAGGATTTTAATTATGTTGTTCATTACTCTTTCTATTATTCAACATTAGGGTCTTTTCATTAAGGCGTGTTGTCGCACATTACAGGAGACAACTGTGCACCAGCTTCTAGCCAATTGCACTTCCTAATGCACATACATTACCTTTGAATTTTCTCTGAGTACGTTCATGTGCAGCTGACAGCGCAGAACAGAAACAGTAAAGCAGTGATTGATTCTCTCTGTTCAAAGTTGTGTTGTCTCAACGCATACATTAACTCAGAGAAATGCTGGTGGCCACATAGTTGTGCCCTGTATATACGCACACTGCCATGACATGGTGCTATTTTTGACATAAGAGGTGTGTATTAATAAATATAATTCAGCACAGAAATTATTAAGAAAAAACTGAAATAAATACAGTCTTTTCCCAGCAGTAATTCCCAAAATGATTAGCAGTTTATATCTAAATAACACCAGTGAGGATGCAAAGTCAGGTTACCTCCAAGAATGTATATTATACAGATTGTATCTTACTCTCCCGCTCCAGGAGGTCGCTTATTGAAAATGTTCAAATATTTTGCATGAGTTCATGAAGGGGCAAGGACAGGTTACTTTTAACACTGCTCTTTTGCACATGATACTTGCACTTTACGATACCCTTTTAAGAGGCAGAATTTCGAAATATCATATAAATCCAGGCTTAAGGTGTATATCTGTCTTTTGTAATCCCGCTTTATGAACCTGTTTAAAGAGGTTGACTCTTTTTGCCTGGACCTTTTGCTGGAATATGATGGTGGAAGGACAGGTTAACTTAAATTGAGCTTCTTTGCACATTATATTTGTACTTCATAACCTGGTTAAAGGAGTCCTCATCTGCACTAACAATTAGCACTTTACTGGTTGGAAACAAGGGGCACACATAAAGATAAAGGGGCATATTACCACGCAATAGCGATAATTATCGCTATTGCTTGGTTAGAGACAAAAATTTACCGCTGAGCTGCGGCGATTTGTATCGCAGATAAACCTTGGTATTACCAAGGTTTATCGCAAATGCGATAAAAAACGGCCGCAATGCATGAATATCGCTGAAAAGTCCGCTATATTCATGCATTACCGAGCTAATGCTCTTAGCCATGTTATCCAACTCCCATTGGATAACATGGCTAAGAACTGCTCAGGGCAGGTGTTAGCTTTTGGAGATATTCGCGCTTAGCGCGAATATCTCCAAAAGTTGGTAATAGGAGATAGCGATGTTAGCGACTGTTTCCAGTCGCTAACATCTTGGCACGCCCACTTTGCATCTCATTAGTGATAAATATCACTGACATGCAAAGTGGGGCCCAAGATGGTCGCTATCTCCTACTAGCTGTTGCTAACTGGTGTTAGCGACAGCTAGGTTATAGGGAGATAATTTTATCTCCGCTTTCTTGGCTTTTAAAGCCAAAAAAGCGGGGATAAACCCCCTTGATAATATGCCCCAAAGTTTCCCTAGTAAAACACAGGGAAAAAACGCATAAAGAGCCAATAGAGCTATTTTAGAAACAACAAGCCCAACCTGCAGGATTTATCAGCCACTGCTTTTATTATCTGAAAACGATGTCAACGTGTTTTGTTTCATACTCTAGGCGAGTGTGTAAGAAAGGTTTTTAACATCGACTAAGTTATGGGGATTTTCGAACTGATGTCTCCTTGTTTTAATGAATTTAGCATGTAGTTTTTATGGTTCTTTTAGAACTGTAATGCAATGGTTTTTATTAACTATGCAAATAAACCTGACTTGACTAGTACTTCGAATAACATCTGTTCTTTATTTTTTTAATAGTTGTCGAATATACATTTATGTTTGCCATGGGATAGACATTGCACAGAGGGTCTGCGTCAAAACATGAGAATCCCGTGGTTTCCATATGCTTCCTTTCTTGCGACTATGGCTAGCAAATAGATACTGTGGCCCTTATTTATGAACAGCTTGCGCCGAAGATGCGTCAAAAATAATGACGCATCTTCGGCGCACCGCATGCGCCATATTAATGAAATGACGCATCTCCAGCGATGCGTCACTTTTACCTCACTGCGCCACAAACCCCACTGCGTCACAATGCCCTGCGACGCGCAAAAAATAATGTATGCAATGTGGGCGTAACCGCGGAAAAGCTTGCGCAAAAGTGACGCATCCGCATTTACTAACTTTCCCGCTTATGGCGCATCCGCGACGGAAATGGCGCAGCGTTGCGGGTGCGTCGGAATTGGTGCGCCTACAAAACGGACGCGCAGGAAATGACGCAACGGCACATAGCGAGAGGAGAGGAGAGAGGAGAGGAGGCCATTGAACTTTGCTGCAACCATACCCACACCATGGAGGTCGTTATGCTGAGAGTAGCTGCCAGACGGAGACAACTAGCTGCAGGAATACCACCACAACCCCCTGCACCACAAAATCCACCCCCAAGGCAACGCCGCAGAAAGGAGCGGTTATTCCGTCCAAGGAGCGTCCTGAGAGGCATCAGGGATGAGGAGGTCATTACTCTATTCCGCCTGAAGAAGGAGACCATTGAGCATCTACTGGGACTCATTGGACCAAGGCTAGAGGTAGGAAGCAACAGGCCTACAAACATACCGCCACAGGCAAAGCTCCTGGCTGTGTTGCACATGCTGGCGTCGGGCTCCTTTCAGACAACAGTCGCCAAACTGGCAGGAATATCCCAGCCAGCTTTTTCATCATTCCTACCAACTGTCCTGGATGCCATCATCCATCTCACACCCCGCTACCTCCATTTTCCCAACAATGCACAAGAGCAGATGGAGATAAAACAAGGATTTTATGCCATAGCAGGCTTACCCCATGTGCTGGGTGCCATGGACTGTACGCATGTGCAATTTGTTCCCCCAGCAGCAACTGCACATTTGTACATCAATCGGAAACACACCTATTCAATTAATGTACAGGCCATCGTGGATCACCGTGGACTATTTACGAATGTGCTGGCAAAATACCCTGGCAGTGTCCATGATGCGTTCATCTTCAGGAACTGCATCATAAATGATCGTTTCAAGAATGGCCAGTATGGAAATGGACTACTTGTAGGTAAGCAAAAGACTATGATACAATGCACCATCCATGCTACCATGCTGCTAATATTGCTGTAATGATGCATAAATGAGGTTCAGGATGTAAAAATGTTGTACTAGCACACAGGTACCCATAGTACGGCCGGTGGGCCGTCAGCAGCCCAGCAAGCCTTTCACTGCGGTCCGGCAAGCCTTCCTGTGCGGCCCGCGGACCTTGCAGACATGTACCTCTGTTAAATTTAAATTCATTCAAAAGTGTCTGCAAACACCACCGGTTGTTGATTTATGGGGGCCGGGTGATTTCAGGCATAGGGTGGAGATGCAGGGGCGCTAAGAAGAGATCAAAATCAACAAGGCCTCATTAACAATTAAATGGTCTTGCAAAGAGCCCTGAAATACTCCGCTGACTGGCGCCAAGGGGGCGTTGGCCTCACTGCTGGGGGTGCCATGATGTGACAAGTGGTGGGACACAGACCCTACAAAGCAGCAAATTCTGAAAGAAAACTAGCTGGCTTGTACATTACAGGGGGGGAGGCTGTCTCTGGGCTGGTGACGGGGACGTGTACACACAGTATGTGTGCACTACCCGAGAGACAGAAGGGGCAGAGACAGACAGGGGCAGAGGCAGACAGGGGCAGGGGCAGACAGGGGCAGGGGCAGACAGGGGCAGATAGGGGCAGAGTGTCAGAGACAGATAGAGGCAGAGGCAGATAGAGGGAGGGGCAGATAGGGGCAGAGTGTCAGAGACAGATAGTGTGAGAGACAGATAAGGGCAGGGCTAGAGAAAGGCAGAGACAGGGACAGACTGACAGAGGCAGAGACAGATAGGGGCAGAGACAGATAGGGGCAGAGACACATGGGGGCAGATACATGGGTGCAGAGACATATTGGGGCAGAGACAGAAGGGGGCAGAGACAGAAGGGGGCAGAGACAGAAGGGGGCAGAGACAGATGGGGCAGAGACAGATGGGGGAAGAAACAGACATACATAGACAGATAGCGGCAGAGACAGACAGAGATAGACACAAGGACAGAGAGACAGAGGGAGGGGGAGGAGGGCCAGACAGAGACAGGCCCAGACACAGACAGGGACAGACAGAGAGAAGGAGACAGAGAGGATGAGACAGAGAGAGACATAGAGGGAGGGAGACAGAAAGGGAAGGAGACAGAGAGAGACAGAGAGGGAGAGTGACAGAGAGGGAGGCAGACAGAGGGAGAGACACAGAGGTCGAGAGAGGGAGGGAGAGAGACAGACAGTGAGACAGATGGAGAGAGAGGAGGGAGGGAGACAGACAGACAGACAGACAGAGTGGGAGAGAGTGAGTGTGACAGATGTGTATGCCAGGTCTGGTCACTCAGTAGACAAAGGCGTCTGTCGCTGCGGCCTGTGTCCAACCTCATGGTCAGTTTGTATTTGTGGCTCTAGCCCCGGCCACTCCCCCACTGACCCCGGCCCCACCACTGCGGCCCTCGGCCACAAGCCACACTGTAAATTTGGCCCCGATATAAAGTTTGTGAGTACCCATGTAATAGCATATACATAGACATTAATAGAAGGGCCATAATTAATGACGGTCATGCACTGCTGGTGCCTCAAAACCAAAATGGCAAAAGATCACGCACCAGTGGTGCAAGTCCCTCATAAATGAGGCCCACGGTCATGTAGAGGCAAATAGGGAGTCAATGCATGTCCTTCCAAATTTGAGAAAATACAAAAGGATGTGGGTGGTGCACAGCGGTAGTAAAAGAAGTATGTAGAATCTTGTTCAGCTGAGGGTGCTCCCAAGGGTGGTGCTTCCGTCAAAGCAACAAAAGTGCAAGACAGGCAGTGTACACAAACCACTGCAAATACATTCCCTTGGCGAGGCACTCCGTACATGATCATGAAAAAGAATCAAAGAAGTTGTAATACAAGTTCTGTTTTAATTCACAAGTATTCAAGTGAGTGGGTTATCGATGATATCAACAGCATATCAATCCATAGCAAAAATACTTTTCTACAAGCCCCTTTGTCAAGGAGCGTTCATAGCAACGCGTAGCAAGGACTGCTACTTGGCTGTTCCAAGACCAGCATAACAGAACACCGGTCTCAGAACAGCCGCGTAACGGTCCTTGCAATGCGTGGATATGAACGCTCCATGACAAAGGGCCTCCTGGCCAAAATGCATAGGAGGACTACATACTCATCTACTTCAATAAATAAATATATGTTATGGAATGATATGCAGTTAAAATCAGTGGTTTGCCTACACTACCTGTCAATTCCAAATACGTGTCCATTGCACAGCAGAACTATGTTGCAAAGGTGTCTTGCATGTGAGTCCCTGGGTGTGTTATCTGCAACATCCATGCCCAATGGACACTGACAAATGAAATATTACCCACAACATATGGCCTCTACTTTACCCCAACCATATCAAACTTTTCATTGTACCTTCTCATTTATTCTATTACAGCTGACCAGGGGTATGGCATTCAGCCGTGGGTGATGACACCGTATGGAAATCCGCAGACACCACAGGAAGTTGCATACAATCAAGCACATAGCCGGACCAGGAACATTGTGGAAAGAACATTTGGCCTGCTCAAGGCCAGGTTTCGGCGCCTGGACAAGTCTGGTGGACGCATGCTCTATTCACCAGAGACAGTGTGCAAAATTATTTTGGCCTGTGCAATACTGCACAATATTTGTGTACTCACACGTGTTCCCTGGGACGATGATCCAGATTTGAATGCAGAAATGCCACAGGGTGACCAGGAGGATGGCCATGCTCCTGTAAATACAAGCACAGCAGCAGGCATCCGGAGACGTGCTCAGATAGTGCGCAATTTTTTCTAAGAATGTCACTAATAACATCCGCATCATGCATCTACATTTGTGTTTGCACAAATAAAAATACTTCACACAACCTTATGTACCTTGTGCATGATTAATTGACAATAATTCACACTGCAATTTGCATGACAATCTCATATGTGGAGTTCATACATTACACTAACTCTCATGTCTGGAGGCTGACATCAGACATACATCAGCCCACACATCCATTTACATTGTACTGGCTTGCAATTTCACCTGCAATGCGGACACTCACCAGTGTCTGGCTCACACAGGTACCCTGGCACCATAGTGCATGTGTCTCGGTGTGCAGGGTATGAATGCACATGTGTATGAAGGTGACCCTTCCTGTACAAAAGTATTCCTCCATGCAACACAGCAAACATACTGCAGGTATGCAGGCCGCCCATTGCGCGTCAGCACACATCAAAAGCACATGAATCTCCCATATATCATAGACACACCACCTTCACACCCTATTTGCTTGCTGTAGGGAAGTGCCGCAGGAATGCATGCAGTAATATTATACGCTAATACGTCATAAATTAGGTTGTACATTCACAATTGTCAAAAAGCAACATTTAGCATCCATATGTTGTGGTGCAGACATTTAATAAAGCACTGGTGAAGAGGAGTCCACATAATGAAATCACACAGCAGGAAAAATAACAACAAAGTACTTGTATGTTGCAAAGTCATGATGAAAGTAAATAAGTAATATGTTAAAAATTTCTATCAACATGTTACACAGTGGGTGTGCGTCACAATCTGACCATCCATCAAAAAGTAGCCTTCAGTGCTCACACCAGTTTGCACAAATAAACAAATGTGGTAGGCACATAAATGAAGTTAGTGTATCATACTTCAGAACCTCATTCATGATTCAACACACAAAAGTGACGTTGGGTCTGCCTACCTCAGTATCTGACCCATGCATTCCTGACTCCACGCACATAAGTGACGATAGGTCTGACAACGTCAGAATCTGAGACATGCATTCCTGACTCAAAGCAGAAAAGCAACGTTATGTGATGTAACCTTCTCATAGGTGAAATTCATAGAGTGCACAGAGACCATAGGCTTGCTGCCGCCATAAGACAGAGTGAGTGAGGAAGGAAGCGTGAGTGGCCGAGAGTTAGCACATGGAAGGGAAAATGTGTGTTGGAAGCGATTACCACAAGTCCAGAAGGGAAGGGGAGGATTTGAAGGAGAGAGAAAGGAGATCCCAAAGCCCAGGAGGCAGATGACAAAATGTGCAACCACCAAAATTCTGGGTTTTGGTATTGGGCGTGACTACCAGATGACGGTGAGCTGATATGAGTGTTTGTGTTGTGCGGTGAGGGCAGATAAGATAATTGAGAAACGTGGAGCGGGACCACTGGAGGGCTTAGAATGTGAGACACGTCACCTTAAAAGATGCCCTCTGATCTATTGTGAGCCAGTGAAGACTGGAGTAGAGGTTTGGCTGATTGCCATCTGGGTGTAATGTGAATTAGACGGCCTGCTTGAATCTGGACAACTTGGAGGCGGTGTGGCAGGGATCGTGGGAGACCGTACATGATGGACTCACAGAAGTCCAGGCGTGAGAGCACGAGTGAGAACACCACTTGGGTAAGTGCGGTGGGAGGGAGTAAGTGACTGACTGTAACGATCTGCCGGACCTGGTACATAGAGGAAGAAAGTAGAGCACCCACTTGTGGCCTGAGGGAGAGTTCAGCCTCAATGATGACTCCCAGACCCTTGACTGATTTTACCAGGGCTGGGGGGGAACCTAGCTCTGAGGTCAGAACTGAGGGCCACAGTGGCCCTGACTGAGTCCACGGAGGAGGAGCTCTGTCTTAACGGGGTCAAGCTGCAATAGGTACTGGTACATCCATAATTGGATGTGGATCATGACAGCGTGGAACGTCTTGATGGCAGGAGGTGAATTGAGCGGGAGGATGATCTGTAAGTCGTCAGCGTAGTAATACACAATAAGGTCCCATTTCTGTACAGAATGGATCAGCGCCCAAAGGTATAGATTGAACTGGAGTGTTGAATGGGAGGAGCCCTGTGGGACTCCACAGGACGTGGGGGTATTTGTTACACTATAGGGTCCCAGGCGGACCATTTCAGTCCTTCCAGTTAGGAAGGACTCGACACACTCAAGAGTGGGTCCCTGGATGCCTGCATGTCTTCCAAGGTGGAGAAGGATGTAATGGTCCACCGTGTTGAATGCGGACGACAGGTCCAGGAGTAAGAGGGCTTGGGGGGACCCTGCGTCTGCGTTGCCCCTGAGTGTGTACAAGAGTGGCAAGATAACTGCTTCTGTTGAGTGGGCAGGTCTGAAGCCGCATTGATTGGGCTCCATGTGACAGGAGGATTCGATGTAGTGTGATAGACATCCGGTAACATGATCCTACATTAATGTTGAGAAAGGAGGGAGATGGGAGACGTTAGGTCTGCATAAGTCTGAAACTGACCCATGCTTTGCTGACTCTAGGCACAAAAGTGACATAACACAAGGCCCAAAAGTGACTATGGTCAACATATGTCTTAGTCTGACTCAGCTGAATATTGAAACACACATTTTCTGCAGGCTAACATGGTTTGTCCCTGTTGAGACACTTCCATGCTAAGCGTAAACATGCATCTTTTGCACAACATCAAAAAAACAGCAGCTAATATATGCAACAACATTGACAGATTAAAAAATTCAATGCCCCATTACTGAAGATTGTGACACATTACAATAATGTTGCATCTAGTCAAAGTGGTCACACCTTGAGGAGAAAATATATCATCACTCAGCCATGCTTCAAATTTACAATGCCACGTAATAATGATTTGGTCTCATGACAATAATGCGGCTTTGACGATAACAGGTCGCACCGTAATGGAAAATATGTCATCAGTGTACCCGGCGTCTAATCAGCGATGCGACATAAATAGGTTTCAGTCGCATGCCAATAGTGACGCTTCTACTGCAACTGGTCGCACCTTCATGGAAAAATATGGCATCAGTCACCCATGCTTCAAATACCGATGCGACACAATAATGATTTGGTCGCATCACAATAATGACGCTCCCACGATAACAGGTCGCACCGTAAGGGAAATATATGGCATCAGTCACCCATGCTTCAAATAACGATGCGACACAATAATGATTTGGTCGCATCACAATAATGACGCTCCCACGATAACAGGTCGCACCGTAATGGAAAATATGTCATCAGTGTACCCGGCATCTAATCAGCGATGCGACATAAATAGGTTTCAGTCGCATGCCAATAGTGACGCTTCTACTGCAACTGGTCGCACCTTCATGGAAATATATGGCATCAGTCACCCATGCTTCAAATACCGATGCGACACAATAATGATGTGGTCGCATCACAATAATGACGCTCCCACGATAACAGGTCGCACCTTCATGGAAATATATGGCATCAGTCACCCATGCTTCAAATAACGATGCGACACAATAATGATTTGGTCGCATCACAATAATGACGCTCCCACGATAACAGGTCGCACCGTAATGGAAAATATGTCATCAGTGTACCCGGCGTCTAATCAGCGATGCGACATAAATAGGTTTCAGTCGCATGCCAATAGTGACGCTTCTACTGCAACTGGTCGCACCTTCATGGAAAAATATGGCATCAGTCACCCATGCTTCAAATACCGATGCGACACAATAATGATTTGGTCGCATCACAATAATGACGCTCCCACGATAACAGGTCGCACCGTAAGGGAAATATATGGCATCAGTCACCCATGCTTCAAATAACGATGCGACACAATAATGATTTGGTCGCATCACAATAATGACGCTCCCACGATAACAGGTCGCACCGTAATGGAAAATATGTCATCAGTGTACCCGGCGTCTAATCAGCGATGCGACATAAATAGGTTTCAGTCGCATGCCAAAATAGTGACGCTTCTACTGCAACTGGTCGCACCTTCATGGAAATATATGGCATCAGTCACCCATGCTTCAAATACCGATGCGACACAATAATGATTTGGTCGCATCACAATAATGACGCTCCCACGATAACAGGTCGCACCGTAATGGAAAATGTATTATCAGTGTACCATGCTTAAAATAACGATGCGACAGAAATCGGTAATGTTCGCATGTCAAAAAATGTCGCATTTGCGGAAACGAGTCGCATCGCAACAGGAAATGATGTACCTAGCCTCCCAGCCTGCCCTGCTCACAAACAGGAAGTTATATGATACTTTCACTTTCTATTTCACTCCTTTGTAGTCTCTGAGAGGTGTAGGAGTGTGTTTGGAAAGTGCTTGAGAGTTTTGTCCTGTCCTGCAGTTGTTTTACAGTGTGTGTCTTGGTAAGTGTGTCCAAATAGTGGCTGTAGTGTTGTGTATTGTCTAACTGTGTCTTGTGTGTCAAGGGGTGTCTGTCTGTTTAGGGGTTTTTAAAACTTTTTTCATAGGGGGATTACTGTTCTGTTTAGGGGTTGTTACATAGTTAGGAATAGGGGGAGTAGTGTACTGTTAAGTGGAGAAATTGTGTACTTTTTGTATTTCTGTGCCAGCAAAATTTTATTTGTGGCATTTACACAGCGTGGCTTGTGCTTTGTCACAATGCCACCCAGGTCTCGGAACCTCAGTGAGAAGGAGTATGGGGGGCTACTGTGGCTGATACTCCACTACCTCCCAAATATGATTGGGAGTGGAGGCAGGGTAGTGCAGGGTTACCCAACCCAAGAAAGGAAGCTCAGGTGGGAGAGGGTCCGGTACCAGATGTTGCGAATGTTTGGAGTGGACCGGACTCTCAGACAGTACAAACACCGGTGGGCAGACCTCATTAACCGTGAGCAGGATCTCCTGGACCACCTTGGCATTGAGGTTGATGGAACAATTGGTAAGTCAATATTTATTTATTTTATGTATTCACAACGGTATCCTAAGGTAAAGCAAACCAAATGTCAAACCACAGGGGCCTCACTGATGATCCCCTTGTGCCCCTGTAAAGTCAGACATAGGGCCATATCTATCAACAAACCCTTTCTAAACAAATAAATGTAGGTTCTAATGTAATTGCTTTTTTTTCTTAGCAAAATGGTATGTATAAAGAAAAATCACTACTTTGTAGGAATACGATAATCTCCCATAGTTGCTACTTTGCATTTTCTAATATGTAAGTAAGGGATCAATCAAAATTCATTCCCATGGCCCAGGAGGGACATAGGAATCACTTTTCAATAAATACTGTAATAGCAAATCAGCCATTGTGATTTCTCCAAAGGGTGCAGGTGTTTCTCAAAAAAACCCTGCTGGACCCATCATAATGATGTGTGTGCATATGGTGCACATACATGCACTATGGCCATGTGTGTGCATCACCTGGCACCTTCAAAAATGTGCAATGGAGCATATTTACCTAAAATAGCTACTTACCATCAAATACAGGTTGTTGTCAATTAGCGACATCTGAAACATGATTTGATACACAAAAATAACACATACATAGGCCATCATTAACGCGGCCCCTTGCGCCATCGAAAAATCACTTTTCATGATGTTCTGTGGCGCAGAAGCCTGCGTGGTATATATCAGGCAGCAGTACGCCAGTCTTGGTGGCGTACTGCTGCCTGATAAATATCAGTCCCTGTAACGCAGTGTTCTGCGTTAAAGGGGCGTGCAATGGGTGTTGCTGGGGGCGTTCCCAGCAACAACCATGCCCTTTTGACACTGCCCCACATGTACCAGAAATCGTACCTCTGAAGCAGTGCCAAAAGCTTGCGCCTCCCCAGGGGAGGCGTAAGGGATGCGCAACTGGGAGAAATGTCATTATTTCTCCTCGTATTTCCTTTTTCCATGTGTGCTGCATTCTGCAGCACACATAGAAAGAGGAAAAGGCTCTTGTGCTTATTTTTGTACTGAAAGGTTTACCTTCCTGTACAAAAATGATCTTCCCTGCAACGCAGCCACCCTTGCACCATTGTGCAAGGGTGCCTGTGCTGGCGCAGGCAGCACATTGTGCACCAGCGCAGGGGAAAAGGACAGGAATGCGCCGTATCTAATAGATATGGCGCATTTCTGCCCTTTTCTTTTGCCATAGGGAAGCGCAGCTGGAAGGCCTGCTACGCTTCCCTACGGCAAAAAGTCATAAATGAGGCCCATAGCACTTAACTAATAGCAAATTTGCAAGTACCAACATGCTATGGCAAATTGTTGTTCACAAAAATGTTCAAATTCCGTAAATGCAAAATGTGTCATACATCCTAAGCCATGGACGTAGTCAGTTTGAAATGCTCCAACGGCAAAATCCTGCAATTGTCAGACTTAGCAATTCACAAAAGGCATGATACACATGGCCTCTACTGACGTAGTGGTAACGCACAAGCAAAATTGATCTTCACCATGCTGGACTATGCCGCTCATTGAGGCATAATGATGCATGATAAAGGTCAGCACTTTCAATGCATTGTTATGTGTCAAAAGGGCGTGCAATGTGTGTTCTTTGCCATCTTCACACCAACATCCATGGACCTTAGTCAATGCACCAGGGCCCTCTGTAATGAAGGCCTTCTGGCGCCGCAGCAACACTCATTAACATGTGTCAAAGTAACGCTCTGGCGGCGCAAGACCTATGAAGATAAGGCCAGAGATGTACGAGTGTGAGGCAGCGCAAAAAGCACATGCCTGCCCTGGGGAGGTGTAAGTGAGGCGCCACAGGGAGTGAAGTATAAATGTATCCATGTATGTCATATTTACCTGTGTGCAGCTGCATTGTGCAGCACACAACAACACATGTGTATGCAGTTTGACCATTGATGTACAGGAAGGTATCCCATACGGTTTAAATACATTCTTCAAAGCACAATCACATACATCGACATGACAATGACATATTTTCTCAATGGACCTAGTGTGCAGATTTTTAGCAAATGCCATCTCAATGTGACAACACAAACAAGGGATCACATGTGTGTAATACATGCAGTGCAAGAGTGTGCTTCACATGTGAAGCAGTTAGCCATAGACTTTTGTCTGATGTACGTTGACTCATGGGACGCACGTAAACCAATCTTGAGGATACAACTGACTCTCATGTAATGTCTGTACTGTGTGGAAATATGCTGCATATGCTGACATTCTGGTATATTGTCTTTCACTTGTAGGTGGGCCACCACCATACACAAGGGAAGAGGTGGAGTCCTTCAAGGATCCTAAGGCCACTGGTGAGTGTGAAATCATTACTATCTTTGTCTGTATGCTTACAATGTCTCCTCATGCATGACATGTATGCAGACAGTCGAAATGCATCATTCTTGCATGCATCCTGTTTACACATCACATGTGCATGGAAGTGTCAATGACTCAATGGCACCATGTGGAAATGCATGAACACAAATATTAGGGTCACATGTATGAGGTGTTACAGTGTGCATGGTACACAGTAACACTAATTGTGCTGCTGTAAGTATACATCACACAAAAATATACCACATTCAAAAAATACATCTAGCCCTCCATAGAGCACCATACTCAGGTGTGAGGGTCTCAAGTCACTGAAGGGAGGGGGTGTGCTGCTACTCATGAAATAGTTAGGTCTTCAGTTATTAAATGAAGGTAAGATGGTCCTGGTCTGTCGTAGTTGTGCCCCAAGGGTGTTTCATGTCTTTGTGGCCAGGTAGGAGGGTGATCTACCTCCAGTGGTGGAGCAGTCAATCCTTGGTATGGTGGCTAGTGGGAGGCTGGTGGAGCAGAGGTGGCCGGTAGGATCAGAGAACAAGAGCCCCTTGAGGAGTCATTCTGGGCCCATGTCATGTGTGTGTGCGTGTGTGTGTGTGTGAGGAGCCTCAACGTGATCCTTGTGTTGACGGTGATCCAGTGTTGGTCATTTTGGCCTGTAGAAATGCTGCAGTGATGAAGGATGTCGTAGAAGAGTTGTGCCGATGCTTTCACTATGGGTAGTAGTTCTAAGTGAAGTCTGGCATTGATTCCTGTGTATGGGGCATTCCCCTTGTACAGTTGGGTGTCGATGATGGCCTGGCTGACCGTCTCACACGTTCCCATGGTGATCCACCTGAATATCTATTGGACCATGCGCAGGGTGAAAATTCAGAAGGATGACATGATGTCCACTTGTTTGTTAGTTGTGAGTGAATAGACCTGGAAAAATCCCAAGTGGGGTGTATGGTCCGTGGGTGTTGTTGCAGTCACCATTGTTGTTGACCAATAGGCGGCGTCCCTGGCGCTAGTTGATTAGCCAAGGCTGAGAACCTCTGTATTGTGTGTCTACAGTATCTGCTGACTGACCTTCTTCCATTCTGCAGTGGCTATCTTTCCTTCATGTTGGTTGTGTTTGGTTGTGGCTGGGTCTTGGGTGAGGCACAGTACCAGATGGGTGTTATTGGCATTGGATATTATGTTGTGGTGGTGTGTGTATGCAATGGTGGCAAGTGTGCTCATGGAGATGTCGAAGACTGTTGTGCTGAGCAAGGACCCTTGGGGTACGTGACAGTCAGTGTATTCATACCATGGCTACATGAGACATGCTCATTGTAGTAGTACATAGATATTCCTCCTACAAGTTCAACTTGCTTGTGCCCCACGTGTGTCAGTACTTGCCATTGTAATAGGGATGGAACAGTGCTGCAAGTCCATCATTAATTAGCACAACAGTCATGCACTTACCTATGCTACTGAAAGGGTCACCGGCACAATTCCCTATTGACATCAGTAGTTGATATGGTATGATGTACATGTGCTTAAATGTGCATTGCATCAATGATCATGCATAGTCAATCCACATACCAGCCCTTGATGCTGTCTATATGTTGTCCCCTGTCAAGAAGCGTCTACCATGGAAGTGTTGTGCAGTGTGTGTTGCCTTGTGTGAAAACACACCACATATTTACTACCAAGCAGCACCCCATGTAGAAGAGTCACATGATAGGAGTCAGTCCCCAAATCTATTGCAGTGCACACCTGTGTTTCTCCTTCCAATACAATGCTAATGTGCCCATGTTTTGTTTACATGGTGCTTTTCACATGTGTGTTGCCTTGTGCAGCATACAGTGCTGATGGTCCCTATACCTTGCTTTGTATCTGCGTATGAAGTGTCAAATTACAATGCCGAGAGATAACTTGCCTGCACACAGATGCTCTTGTATCATGTTGAGAAGGAGCTTGCATATGTGAATGGGGGGCATTGGGTTCATGCCCAGGACAAATGTATTTGAATGTACCATCTCATATGTATTGATGCCTTACATGTCATCTACAGTGATTATCATCTTAGGTATTACGCAACATCACTTAGCATCCCTGTGTATGACAATCGATGATGATGACCCCATGCTTTGAAATAGATGCCCTGTTAACGATAGGCCCTTGCCAAAATGTTCTGAAGATCGCATAATGTGCATGTGTACAGGTGTCAATGTGTAAGTGCAGACTGATGTGGATGTCATTGCTCCATTACAGACAACATGTCACAAGATGAGGAGAGGCAGTATCGCATCCGTCTGGAAAGATACAGACACATTCGCAATGTTGGTCGTGCATTCCGACAGATGGGACGCCGACATGATGCTTCACGTGCTGAAGGGGCCTGGAGATCACCAACTCCCACTTCCCCATGCAAAATGCGGAGCAGGAATCTAAAGGGGAAAAGGTCACACATTGAGTCTGGACCAGCAACTGGCTCACATGCAGATGTAGACCCCCAAATGGATAGTCAATCTGCAGGTTGTTCCACATCTGGACATGCCTCTAATCTGAGCCCAGTGACAAGCACTCATCCTAAATCAGGAACCAACATTGCACAGGCCCTTGGGACAATGACAGGTGGAGCTGCAGTAGCCCCACCTAAACAGGCTTGTGCGCAGGCTGATATTGACGGTGTGCTCCTGATGGCCAAGATAGACAAAATAGAGGCCAAGATGGACACTTTTGAAAAGGGCCAAAAGGAGTTGACTTTGCAGGTTGCGGGCATGCAGCTGCAGCTGGCCACCCTGTTGTCCATGGTTGCTGACCTGAAGGCCACCATTGCTGCAATGGACGAGCAGGAATAACGACATTGCAGAACTGTGGTTGTTGATGACATGGTGTACCACCTGTCAAGTTACGGACCTTGTTCTTGTTTAAATGTTAAAGTAGTCAGATATTTATTAGGATAGTTTTAGTACTTAGGAATAGTGTTAGGATAACTGTTAAGTTATTAGGAGTGGGTGGGGGGTTGATGTATAGTGTATGTTAAATGTTTAAAAAAAATTAAAAAATCACAAAAAATATATACTTGTTTAGTTAGGTTAATTAGTATGTGTTTAGATTAAGTGTATGTGTGCCTGATGTGTGATTGTTGAATAGGGGGTGGGGGGTCATCTGTGTGCTGTGTAGTATGTGTGAGGTAGGTATAGGATAAGTTAGACAAGATAAGTGTAGATGTTAGCGCCTTAGATTAGCTTAGTTTAGGATGTGATTTATAGTTTTGATAAGTGTAGTGTAGTTTAGCATAGATTTTATTTAGTGTGAACTATTTTTGCAAATAAATCATATTTATCTTTCACAATGACTCTGACTTGTAGGCATATGAAGTTGTGAAATAAGTTCTGGGTGAGCGTTATCCTTGCTGGACAAGGAATGTCAACAATGATCTCATATCTGAGATTACCATTACGTGTTGGCTATTCTAAGCCAGTTGTTCTTACACTATCACTAATTCATACAGGCCAATACTCACCCTTGAGGGACTTTAGCTAATGCGTCTCAGGTGAGCCCATGTGAACAACAATCATGTGTAAAGATTGTGGGACGTCTTTCATTACGTTTCTCCATAGTGGAGCACAGCAGCCCTTCCAGTTGCGCTACCCTTTTGCAGGAGGGAGGGCAGGACTGTGCCATGTCTGCAAGATACAGCGCAGTCCTGTTGTTCTCACCATCACTGTTGTACAATGTCCTGTTCTTCGCTAACACAGTCACCTTTGCACAATGGGGCAAGTGTGTCTGCCTTGCGGGGACCATCAGACTTGTACATGAACGGACACCTCTCAGTTAATCAATCATCACAACGGGCTCCTCCTCTTACAATATGTACTGCATTGTGTGATAAAGGTGAGACAAGTAGACTTCTTCATAATTCTCAACATTGAGCCTTCGTCAAGCCTGCCTTGGGTCAGTGTATTTCTGGACAAAGCTTACCATTTCATGTTCCTATTACATCTGGGCCAGTGTGAACAGCAAATGGATGTTGTTGGCAAGGCACCCAGCAACACCCATTGCACGTGCCTGTAACGCAGAACAAGGCGTGTAAGGGTCAGATTTGATGCATGCTGCATTATCGCATGACCATGTGCCTTGGTGATGGATGATGACTATTAGGCAGGGTTAGGCGTCACACAACGTCACAACAAGTGAGGGTCAGATGGCACAATGGCCGTCATTAATTGGGCCACCTGGTATTGAGACTGTAGCTCAATGTTTGCAGTGTTTCACAATGCTGAGGGCCAGTATGACCCACGTCTTTCCTGCAAGTGGAAAAGAAAGCTGGTTAACAAGCTGGCTATGTAAATGCAGGGAAATGTGACCATGGCTAGGTCTGTATTGCAGACGTATGTCTTGTGGGCCTAGAAGCAGATTCATTGGTAGAGGTTTGCTTGCCCAGGGTTGTGGCTGACTGTGTAGGCGTGTGTGAACTCCTTTAGTGTCAGTATATCTGTATGGGTGTGGATGCAGTAGTGCTCCTGTATGTGCTGGCGGTAGTGGTATAATCATGTGAGCCACTGGGAACGTCTACCTACGGTTGTCTGGACGTTAATCAATTTTGTCCGGAGGGTATTTTTGATACTGATATTGAGGCCATTAACATAGAACCGGATGATGAAGATGGATGTGTGGCAGGTCTAATCAATGCATCAGTTGACAATAATTTTGATGCTCTTGCACAGTTTGCAGAGGGTGAAGTACTATGGTGAGGATACTACTAGTATCCATACTGACAGGGTGAGGGATGTGTTCTGTACAATGTATAGTTTGTGTTAGACATATGAGTGGTGAACTGTTTATCCAGCCCAGGGTACCCCCAGGTATAGTCCCATGTGGTAGTGGTTGTTGTGAGGGTGATGTCCTCTTTTGACAACAAATGGAGATTTGTCCAGCTGAGGCACATACTTGTTGGCACATCTTGCATCCATTGTGGTTGTGTCCTGTGATGTTGTGTACCTTGGTGAGGGAGAGGCAGAGCTGGGTGTATTAGGCGTAGGGTAATATGCAGAGTCCATGTCCACTGATGTTATCAGCAAGTGGGGCCATGTACACATAGTAGACAAAGGTACTGATGGACAGTCACTGAGGGACTCAGCATCAGTACTCTGTGTGTTGTACAGTGAAATGTGTTATGCAGAATCATCTGCTCTGCAAGGGAGGAGACAATCCAGTGTGGTGTATTACCTTGCCGCATGCCATAGTGGAGTGTGGCAGCTAGTGTGTTGTGGAACATTGTTTCTGGAAATGAAGCAATGTATATTGTCTATGGATTGGCAGTGTGACCGACTTTGAGGATTGTGTGGATTTTGCTGTGGCGTCTAGGAGGGACCTCTTGATGCTGTTTGTCATGGAGCAGGAGAGAGGACCAAGACAAGGAAACACAAGGAACACGCACTCCCAAGGATGAACCTCCTACTCCACCTACGGGTCAGGTACAAAATTAATCCTACGTCTTTCTCCGTAGGTTCCACCCTTATGTACTCCACCCAGATCACAGGGTTTGTGGAACATGTAGTTTGTGATGACAACAATTGCTCGTGAAGGAAAATCCGACTCCTGACTGTAATGACTTGAAGTACAGTGGATTGTAGAAGAAAATGTAGTTTATTCAAAGTAACAACCACAGGGAGATCCAAGGACCAACTCTCACAGTAACTGTTTATCTGTGTACTGCCCCCTGGATTCCACACTCTGGAATCCTGTGAGCACAGAGACCATAGAACATTACATCATTACAAAGATATAACACTGACAATATGTGCTTCTAACGCATTGTTCTGCGGAGGACTGGGAAATCTTCTGATTCATCTTCATCAGATGGGTTTGTCACAGCTGATGGTGTGACCAGTGGGGCAGTCGACACAGTAGGCATAGCCACTTCATGGACTGCAGATGTCGATGGTGTTTGACCTGGAACATGTTCAATGCCCATCAGGTACCGCATAAATGCATTCAGCATTATTTGCTGGCTCTCAAGCACAGCTGTCACATCTCGTTGATAGTCAGCCAATTTAGTGAGGTATTCATCCTGTTTGGCTGTCATTTGCTTGAGGGTGTCCTGTATTTCTTTCAGAGTGTTGGCCACCTCAGAGCTGGCACTTGTGGTGGGCATTAGTCTGTGTCTCTGCTGCATGACTTCTGAAATTTCTGTCATGGCGTCAAACAAAGTGCGTGGTGGTGCTTCAGTGGTGCTACCAGTTTCTGCACTGGCAGGATTTGAGGTTAGGCACCGGAGCACTCCCTCTAGGGTCCCTGCCATGCTCTCAATGCCCTTACGCACCTCCTGTGCCAACTGACTCTGCACATCCACTACACGCTGTTCAAATGTATTTAGTGTGTTTGGCGACTGGTGAGGCACAGATGTTGTGGGAGATGGCATAGGAGTGCTTCCCTGTTGGCCAACCGGAGATCCCACTGGGCTGCTTTGCCTTCTTGTGGGTGGAGGGGGAGTTTGTAGTGATTGGATTATGTCCTGGATGATTTCTGGGCCCATACTGGTTACACTTTCACCACCCTCATTGTCCGTTTCAAACATGGCTTCCAGCTCCAGATTAGGTGTACCATGGCCTGAAATCAAAAATAGATGTAGGTTTATGATCATGTCTGACATGTGGTGTACAAATGCACAATTTAGAGTCATCTACCATTTTTGACTTTGCTGTGTTTCAACATGTCAAAGCTCAAGCGACACATCATCACTCATGTGTACAAAAAGTGACATGGCATTAATCATTTGATGGATACAAACTTTACAAAAAAACATGGCACATGGGCAGACAGTGCTTGCACACTTGCAACATTCTACTTGAGTGCATGTCCTGATGTCTGTTTAGTTGGTGTGTATTGGGGACACATTCCAGCACAGTAGGAAGTGCATGTGGCATTTTGCACTCCATCACCAGGGACCCACACACACCATGAACAAACCTCCACGTGGAAATGAAGTCCCTCACCAACTGGATGAGGAGCAGCAGTGTGAAACTGTACTTGGAGATGACACAGGTCATCATCCTCGGACCCACACCCTGAGCCTGGGACTACTCCTGTCGCGCAACCACACTGGGAACAGCAACAACACTCACTGACCATACACGCAACTTACAATACTTCCAGTACTCCTCCCTCTCCATGTCTGAGCAGGTCAACGCCATCTTCCCCTCATGCTACAACTGCCTCCACATGCTATGCAGGATCCACAAGTGGATCCCCACCCCAGACAAAAATAACTGTGACACAGGCCCTGAGCACCAGCAGACTGGACTACTGCAATGCACTGTAGGCAGGATTCCCTGAAATAGACCTACTACTACTGCAACACATCCAATGCACTTACGGCTCATTGATTGTCAACGTCCCCCACCGCAGCAACATCATCCCCCAAATGTGAGACCTACACTGGTTCCCCATCAGCAAGTGGATCAGCTTGAAGCTCCACAACCAGACACACAATGCACTCCATTAGGCCGGGCAACCCTACATGTGCAGCAGACTCACCTTCTACACCCCCACACGCCACGTCCACTCCACCAGCCTACCCCTCACCGCTGTCCACCGCATCTGATGACCAACCTCCAGCAGCAGTTCCCTGTCCTACCTCACCGCCAAGACCTTGCACTCCCAGGCCATCTACGGCACACCCAGGACCTACTCCCATTCAGAGGACTCATCAAGACGTATCTCTTTGAGCGTTAGTGGCAGCCCCTTCCCATCAGAGTGGTAGATGCAACATGTGTTTTCACATGCTGAAGGAGTTGTTCCAAGGACACAGAATTCGGTATTCTCTGATTTTGATTACATGCAGCTGTGGTTGATGCAGACTGGGACGTACTGCATTCCTCACTGTTTTTCATGTGTTTAGTTGGTGTAGTCTTAGGTGTGAGAGAGTATGAGTAGTCTGTCATCAGCAATGGATACAATGTTGAGGCTGTGTTTGGTTTCATATGGTGCTGAGGCAGCCCTGTTGATGTTGACAGGGGCAGACACATAGATGGTCCCTCTTGCATTCAGCATTGGAATTAAGTGCATTTGAAGGCGAAGGTTGTCAGTCTGATCCTTGAACCTCTTGGTGGGGTGAGTGACCCAGTTGAGCAATGTTCCTTAGAATCCTGCATCATGTAGTGTGGCAAATCTGTGTGCTGTTAGTCTGTGTTGGAGCACACTCACAGCTCCTGGTCCCGGAGGGTGGAGATGTCACCTGTGGCTGTGAATATGGTGATCTTGGTGCTGTTGTTGATATAATGAGGACAGGGCTGTACTGATCCCACAGGTGGCTGTATCTCATGTTTGAGGGTGTGCATTGAGCTGTGACTGGTGTCCCGGTGGGTATGGTAGTATGGCTGTTGTGTTGTGAGAGGTGTGGGTGGTGCTGCCTGTGGCATCTCATGTGTACGGGAAAGTTATTGTAGTGAAATTGTTGTTGTTTATGGTGAACTTTGTTGGACACTTATCACAGGTCTGTAGTGCCAGGGTGATGTCTGTGGCTTTGCAGCATAGGTTCTTGTATAAATGCAGGACCTTGCCTAGTTGGCAGGAATTTCCATTATGTAGGATTGTTTTTTTGTGGTTCTCCCTCATTGGGGCCATGTATGTGTTTTACATTTCAGGGGCCTTATTCATGAAGGACTTGCGGCGCCGATGCGTCACTTTTTCCCATGTAAAAAGTGACGCACCGGCGGCGCAAGTCCTTCATAAATAAGGCCCCAGGTGTCTTGGTGTTTATACATTTCTTCTAAAGGTATCTGCTGGTGCCTCTTGCTTCTTAGAGATCAGTGCTCTATCATGCCGTGTCCCTGTAGTGCTGTTTGTTAGGCTTGCACAGTGTGGAGGTGTGGTATGCACAGTTGTGTATCCAGGTGTGACTTTCACTTGCAGTAACGTTGGTGTAGGCTGTGTTTGACACCAGGGTGGTGTTAGAGGTTTGTCAGCAGTGTAGGCATGTGCAATGTCTGTGGGTCATGTTTGGAAAGGCCTGTTGTCATTCTCAAATGTTTTCCATGTATAAGTGCATGGAGGCTGGCTGAGCTGCATCAGTGAATGACTGTATATCAGTTGCTGCTGGAAATGATTGGATTTGAGACCCAGATGGGCACATTTGGACTTCCCATAGGCGTGGCTTCAGCACACCATGTACATCCGTCTGCTGTGGGCTTGCACAGCGGCTGACATGGAGTAGGCTAATTGCGACTTACAATATTCAGTGATGAGGGAACACATGAACACAGGGGTGGTGGCCTTAGTGGTAGTTCATAGACCATATGTGGATTGTGGGCTCAGATGAGAGAACTGAAATGACTTATTATGGAGACCGAAGGGATGAGTGACTGATGTGATAATGCTATGTGTCATCATGGCATGGGAGGGTGGGTAGGGGCCATATTACATAATGTGGCTCATGTGCATATTGCCAAGGTGACTCAGGTACCACTTATGATGACCAGAGCAGTAATACCCACTTCCATGTTAGGTATACAGGCTGGATTTCTGGATCCATGGCAAACATGGCCAACATTCCAGCATGTATTGTCCCACTTACTATTACAAGTGACACCAACACTTCACAGCATTGTGATTGACTCAGAGTAGTGAGCCTGGCTGGCGGATTCCTTTCACGTGACACAAAGGCAGGGTTGCATAGGCTGCAGAGAACTGGGACACATCTTTGAGGTGTGACTTCCCTCAATGTGTTCCGGATTTGCAAAACAAACTTGAAACTCAATAGTAAACTTGATACTTTTTTGGTGTTGATAGCATACACTTAGGGCCTTATTTATGAAGGCCTTGCGCCGCCGGTGCGTCACTTTTTACATGGGAAAAAGTGACGCACCGGCGGCGCAAGGCCTTCATAAATAAGGCCCTTAGTACTTTGGGCATTCACATAATGAACTTAGTACTTTTGGTATTCACAGGAGTTAGGATTTTGCCTGTACTCTATCTTAAGTCTGTCTTCAGAGACACTTTAGGCAAAATCGTTACTTCTGTGAATGCCAATAGTATTAAGTTCATTGTGTGAATGTGAAAAAGTAGTAAGTGCATGCTGTGAATTACTATATAGTAGTAAGATTAGAATTGAGTCTTGAGTTCATTCTGTGAATGGGCCTCTATATGTTTTGCTGCACACACTCACACACACATCCCTGCAACCATGAGACATTGATTGTTCTGTCCTGCATTTGTTAACTCACAGCTCTCCCTCCACAATTGCCAATGTTTGACATTGTGCCCCCATGGACAACAGGTGTGACACTCTTGTACAAAAAGGCACATACATTATACCAAAACATGCCGTGTCATGACATTCCATTTCATTCATTGTTCATACTTGGCATGTTGCAACTGTAGAGTAGGTGTTTCACAGCGGAGACTTTAAATACACTGTTCAAAGTTCAGTGAGTACATGGATTGAGTTTCCTTGTCACCACACACCCAGACCTGAAGCATTCAATACCTTTATGAACAACCACAACACACACAATGGAGTCAGATTTGTGAGTGCTGCACACACCATTTATCATAGCCAAAAATTAAGTACACAGCATTGGTTCATAATCTGTGATGTTACCCCATATTTCTCATGATGTACACCTATCCAAATAATAGTTCAGACATTTATCCCCCATGACACTACCAATTGTTAGTGTTTGACACATAAATGCACAACATTTTTATTACTCTTTCACATTTGTAAATATTTATTTTTTTCACATAGTGACACACATTACCACATGTATGACTTCAATCACAACATAATTGTGTCACAAAGAAGTAGAATTTGTATATATTATTTTGGAACACATGCATTGCATAGTTGACATTGTGCAGCATACATTGAAATGGTCATCGCATGACACAACGGCTACCATACTGTACGCTGTTTGCATTTGACTGCCTCAGGTACACACTGTGAACAAAGGTTTATTCCTCTTGAACACTGCAAGTATACAATGTCAGGTACCTCCTCACCTTCAACCCTGTATGCCACCTCACCTGCCAGGACATAACTCTGCTACAGACATCACCATCACTGTCACTGACAACTTCTGTGTCACCTGCATGTGGCAGCACGACAATCATCAAAGAGGCATTGTTAACCCATACACTGGTACACTCAGAATGAGCAGGCACTCTAATGTGCCAAGGTTGACCATGTACTACGACAACTACATTATCGTGACCAGGCCCATGGCCATACTCAGCAGCACACCTGTCCTTCGCAACAACACAGGTACACAATGCTTGCCATGCGCCAACCCAGGCAGACTTGCACCATGTTGCAGGGGGTCCAGCTGTGCAGGGGATCAGTGTTTGTGTGCATGGAAAGGACACTTTCGTGCATGATGCAGTCATGAACAGATTTTTAACCTTTCTATGTGTCCACTTGAATGCAAAAGAGATATGTTGTTTTTATCATGGAGGGGAGATTACGTTTTAATTCAGGTTTGCATGCCTTACACAGACTCTGTGTATGCATATCTTTGTTGCGCAGCATGATAGTTACATTTTGATGTTCCTATTGTACATTGTCAATTGGACATAGATGTTTCTGGGTATACCCTTAGCAACAGCCCTGGAAGTGCGCTTTCTGACACTTTAATGTGGTAATGATGCAATGACATGATATGTTGTACTATGTTAGATGGCTGTCTGTGGCCTATTATTGTGGGTGTGGCACATTGTGGCACCACTACATGAACAAAATTACATCCTGCCAGCACAGTGGTAGCAGTCCAAGTCATACAAGTGTGACACTCGGTCTGTTGCAGGATGTTGTGTGATTTTCTTTTCAGGAGGGTAGTTATATCTTTGCACCTGCGTGTGGCACTTGTCAGGTGCAGCAGTAGGCTGGGACTTCACTTTGGACATATAGGTTTACTTGCACAGGGGTAGCTGTTTCCCAAATGTAACATGTGCATGTCCGTGGTACAATACATTTTGTAGACCCTGCTTTCCACAACACGTCAGTAATTGAACCACCCACCTTACTTTCTGCACAGCACAACATTACCTTATTTGCACATTTCCCCTTGTAGGGACTTACCCTGTGTGTCTTCCTGTGTCTCTTCCAGTTCCTCATGCAGTGCACTGTCCTGCCCTGAGATTCCAACGACCAACTCCTCTGGGATGACCGCTGCAACCCGCTCCTCAAGGTCATCCAGCTCTTCTTGTTGTGATGGGCTGCCTCCTCCTGTAAGCCCAGAGTCTTTCCGGTTTTTGGCCATTTTTTTCTTTAGTGCGGCGCTTGATATCATTCCACCGTTTTTTTAGGTCAATGACTGTCCGCCTAGATTGTCCCACACTGTTCACCTTGGTCAATATGTCCAGCCAAATGGCCTCTTTTTTGGCTAGTGGCAATTTGGAACTGGCAAACAGCTGGTGCTGGTGGTCTGTTACCTCACTTATCAGTGTATCATTCTCCTCAGCACTGAAATTTGTTTTGCGCTTCCTCTTTCCAAGAGTTTCTCCCTGTGTTGCAGGCTGGGCATCCTGGCTGCCATGTGGCAGGTTTCCTTGGCTGCTGCTCTGTCCTTCAGGCTCCATGGTGGCAATTTTTTCCATTTGCGGGAGAATTAGGTGATAGATGCGCGTGTTTTTGGCGTTTTCCGGATTCTGACGCAACGTAATAGTGACGCAGCGATGCGTACACGTGCGCCGTTCCGCAAATGCGACTTACGGCATTTTTACCGCACTTGCGTGTCTTTTCGCTACGTCAGGACGGCCGCGTCTGCGTGACTTTTCCCCGCCTTGCGCCTCCGCTTGCGGCACGGTGCGTCATTCCGTAGATATGACGCATCCGCGCCGCAAGTTTCTGGCGCAGCGTGTCGTACGGAAAAGTGACGCACCCCTGCTTTTTCGCAAGGATGCGTCACTTTTCATAAATGAGGCCCTGTGTTTGTAAACGCCATCACCACATTCATCTGAGTTCAGTTTCTTGCAAGTAAATATGTACTTTGGAGTCTTATGTCTCCGAGCGTAGGACAAATGCAGCTTCATACACGCATGTCTAGCAAAGGCTGCCTTTACCCTTTGCTTATCATAAGCTTCGCTGCACCACCCAGTTCAAGAATGTATCGCCCAGAGGCTAGAGCACAGACCACTGTGTTCAAGATGCCTACAAGTCAGCAAAGCCAGCTATTGAATTGCATACCAAACACTTAAAGCAGCATTTGAATTAATTTGCAGTTTTTTTAAATGCTCTATTCTTAGGCAATAGAAGGGCACATGCTTCAGTAAATTAAAAAAATATATAGGCCGATTTCAACATGTCCTATGTAAGGATTAGCAGTCCTTCCTTAAACCAAAGTAAATAAAATAGAGCAAGTATGATGTATATTTTATTACTTATGTATATGTGTGTATATAAGTGTACATAGTAGACATACAGATGTGCCATTTATTGCCATTGCTCATTGTAAGGGCCATGCTCATAAGAGGCAAAGACTTCAATGGGTCATGAGACCCCCTCTCCTTTCAATAAATGGCATGTTTCCTTTGCACAGCTGTTGTTTTACTCTGCAGGGTCATTGTAACATGTATTTAGTGAGTCAGTGAGCAGCATTTCCTCACTTCCATTACATTGCACTGTGGCGAGGCGCACTCTAGACTCCATCCCTACACATCACAGAAATGTAATAATATATATGCATTTGACTGTATATGCACTGGGTGCCTTAACTTCATTAACATGTGTGAAGCATTCAAACATAATAATGAAATGTATTCACTATAGAGATTTATACACATGTGTACTCATGATCAATTTAAACATAAAGCATGTATTCTTTATCCACGTTTTACACTTACTCTACAAGTTATATTTGTATATTTAAACATGTACTCTTTTACTGATGTTTTACATTTAATTTTCAAGTGTGCATGTATAATCATGTATTGGAAGTGCACATTAAGGAGCCGATTCCAATGTCGGACGGACCTAATTCCGTCCGACATCGGTCAGGAGCAGTAACCCACCAACCTGCTGTTGTGGGTTACGGCCCTGCTAAAGCGATGCGACCGAACCCTACTTCACAATGCAGGCATGCATTCCAAGCGGAATGCATGCCTGCATTGAAAAAGAAGGGGGGCAGTTCATCCCTGCACCCTATGGCCGGCACCCCAAGGTGCCTGCCACCGGGTGCAGGGATCCATAGAGGGGTACCATAGGTGCCCCCAGGCTGCCATTCGGCAGCCTTGCACCCATGGGCCTCCCAAAGGCAGTTTTCGATTGCCTTTTTATGCCGGACAGACCGGCACGAAAAGGCAGTGAAAAACTGCCATTGTACTCCCTCGGTCGTAAAGAGAGTGACCGGGGGAGTACTGGAGGATTTCCGGATGGCAGACGGGCTCTCCAAGCCCGTCGTAGGCGATCCGGAAATCTGAGTCGGATTCCATTCCCACCGAGCCCATGGTAATGGCTCGTTTGGAATGGAACTGACCGATTTGGTCGGAAGGGCTCCGAACATGGTTCGGAGCCCTTCCGACTGAATCAGAATCGGCCCCTAAATGTTTACTTAAAGTTAGCCTTATTACATGCCTCGGTTGAAATGCATTTTGCTTGCTGCCATGTTTTCCTTTTCTTGTAGGTTTATTATTTTGTTAGTTAGAGAAAGGTTTATTGTCTGTATTAGATTGCTGATAGAGAGGTCCAGAAGAAAACTTGGAATTGAATGTGTAGAAACAATGGTCGAAAGAAGCTTTCTGTTCATTGTTCATCGTGTACCAGGATAGCTGTTCAAGGCTGAGAGCTGCAGTCTCAGTTCAATGAGTTGGGAATTCAAAGTAATGTTGCAGATGCACTCAAGTAATGTGCTGATTGGTCCCTGGTGGAGTGAAAGGTAATAAGGTAGTGGAGTGAAAGGAGCTATGGAAGTTTCTGCATCTCCTGTTACTTTTAAGTTGGTTTTCACACAGTTAAAGTCAGCAGATTTCCTTGTACTCCTGCGGTCCTAATACTTGGACGTGTGAAGCTTTATGCCAAACACTTATTTATTTTTCTCTAGGCTTCTGCTTTAGTCTCCTCATGTTCGCACCTCCTTCTATGGTCCAGAATAAGAGACCCTTGATAGTTGAGCATATATTTAATTTATGTTTAGAAGAGAGAAGAGAAGTTTCTTTATGGAACACCTGTTCACCTTTATTTCTTATTGTATTATTGTGGCTATTACAATTCTGTATCTAATTCTATTGCATCACAATTAATTTAAATATTTTACTTTGCCCATCGTACTCATGTACTTATTGAATTCACACTTGGCTTGCTTAATAACTGGATTAATTGGAAAGCAAATAAAACTCTTTAATCATATTCAGTGATTCCTGCTTCTTATTGTGGACTCCACAATAAGAAGCTGGAATCACTGAACATGAGCTTTGTAAGTTAAAAATTGATTATTGATGTTTTCCCTCTTTCAATGCTTCATGCCAGCTATCAAACGTACATACGACCAATGGGGAGAGATCCTTAATGACTTGACTACGAGATTACTTTGTAAAGTCCAGCGCTCCAGCAACTGCAATGATGAATGTGTGGATATGATTTTATTATCACACATCTGTAATTAGGCCACACTTAATTGCACCAGGGTGACATAATTATATTTATTTATGTTTATGCCATGCTAATGAAAACAATTATGTTGACGTTCCTAAATGCGGTAAACTTTACAGCTGGTAAAATTTAGGCACAACCATGATGATAAGGCATCTGAGAACCCTCCATTACATGAGTAATATTTGCAAAAGACATCTGTAACTAACTCCATGACTCAGAGAGCACCACACTGAGAATATTGAAACAGGTAATCCACCTCTACAACACCATGTGCTGGGCGAGAAAAAAAGTGATCAATGTTTGACCTCAAGCGAATCTACTTTAGAAACACCATCAGCAGCACAATCCTAAGATGCAGGTTCTTTCACTTCAATGGCAGTACAAATTGGTGCATGCACTATTGGCACTCTTGTTGTTGTTGTTGTGTACACTGCAGCAGGCACATTTGCTCTGTTTGACAAAGATTTTCTTCATATAGCGAGACTATGTCAAGGTCAGTATTTAGTGGAATTCCCCAATCCTGCCCTTCTTGCTGAAGTCACTGAGTGAGAGGCACCATCGCCAGAACGAATAGCAGAGGAGACACGGGCAGCCCTGCCATGTTCCTCTGCTTACCTTGAATGTGGGGGAGATTCGTTGACCAATCCGCATCCTAGTCATGGGCTCCACGTATAGGAGGCGGATACATTTAAGTAGCCTACCTGTTATGCCCATAGTGGTTAGGGTTGAGAATAAGTAATTGCAGTCCACTGTCTCAAATGCTTTCTTCAGATCCAGAACCATGCCTGTAGCATAAGGTCACTGGATCAGAGAGAGCTTCTTCACCCTGTGTTAGAGAGGGGTGTTAAGGGTGGTAGACCTGCTGTGCACATAACCAATCTGCTCTGACTGGACCGGGCGGGGCATGTGTTTGTATGGTCTGCTTGCTAAAATCTTGCTCAAGATCTTGTAGTCCAACCCAAGCATGGACAATGGTTGATACAAGGAGAGTTCCAAGGTATTCTTCCCTGGCTTCTGGAGTGACACCAGTAATGACTCCCAGAGTGATAGCGGGAGTTGACCTACTTACAGGGTGGTTTGGTATGGTTCTAACCACTTGGGAGCCAATTGGTGCTCATATGCCTTGAAAGATTAGATGGGGAACACATCTAACTTGGGGGTTTTATTAGTAGCTGCACTCCGTAGTGCCCCTCTCTCTTTTTGTAGTGTAATGGGAGCATTAAGCTCTTCCCCATCCAAGGCGACGATAGTGGTAAATGTAACAAAGGTAAGAAGTAATTGTATGTCAGCCCGGCGGTCGATGACAGGGGGACCATAGAAGGCTTGATAGTGAGTGGTAAATGCGGACTGTATGTTTACTTGGTTGGCAGCCATGAGTGTAGAGGTAATTTTGATCATAGTGATAGATGTAGATGGTGTTGTTTCTGCTTAGGAGCCAAGCTAATAAGTGGTCAGAATTGTCACCTTCAACATGCATTTTGGATTGGTATGCCCCAAAGTCTTAGCAGCGTCGTTGTTCTATAATGTTGAGCATGTAGCTCTAGCAACTCTTTTAATTCTCCCTATTCCGCATGGTCAACTTGAACCGCTGCTTCAAGTGCACCCAACATAATTTTCAATAATTATCAAATCTTTCTGCAGGACTGCCCTAAGCCCCACCACTGCACTGATACAATGTCCTCTAATTAAAAGCTTAGAGGCCTCCCAGTCTATCAGTTTGGAGGAGACAGTGCCCCAGTTCTCAGTCAGACACAGGAGCAGCGCCTCACTAGTAGCATTCCTGACCTGGTCTTCTAGCATGGATGGCTGAAAGCGCCAGGTAGGAACCGATGCTCATTGCGCACCCCACTTCAACTGTATCTGCAATGGGTTGTGGCCAGAGAATGTCTTTCCTAGATATTCCACTCCCAGGGCCTGCAGCCCAGTGGCCAGGTCACAGAGTATGCGGTCCAGTCTCACAGGAAAATCATGTGCGGACGAATAAAAGGATAACTCCTTCTTGTCAGCATGCAGCAAGAGCCAGCAGTCTAGTAAAGACCAATATGCAAGCCATTGGGATTGGTAAGTAGCGGCTGTCACCACCAGCAAGTAAGGGTGCAGTGGGTGGGAGAGGTTCACCAGAGTGTCTATGATACAATTTAAAGTCTCCACCCAATATCCATGACATGTGGGCCCAAAGTGTAAGTATAGTAGAGAAAAAGGCTGTTTGTGCTACATTCAGAGCATATATACTCCTTAGCAGGACAGGTCTACCATCTAATTGATCTTCTTCTAGTATATAACAGTTTTCTGGGTCCAACCCTAGTGCCGTACTATGGAAGGGAACTAACTCCATGACGGACCCAGAGCAGAACTCTCCAGGCAAACTCTGCGTACATAGTGCAGTAACATTGCCCTTGCCAGTGCTTTAATAGTAGAATGTCCTCCCCCCTGCAATGTGTGTCTCTTGCAGCAGTGCAATCTGGGCATTACATCTTTGAATATACTGCTTACTGCATGTCTTTTATGGGACGTGCCCTTACCATAAACATTCCATGTCAAGATACTTAAGTACTATAGTAAGTGGGCGTACATACTGATGGGTACATACCAGGTGGTCGTCCACCTGTAGTCCAATATAGAGCACTAGCAGCCCGTCCCGACCTTGTCCGGGAGCAATCATGCTTAAGGCCCCCCGCCCGCCCCGGCCCCCGCCCGCCCTGACATTGTCCGTGGGTCTCCAGGAGTAGCAGCCCGTCCCACCTTGTCTTCAGGGCCCCCGCCCGCACCGACATTGTCCGTGGGTCCCCCGGAGCCTTACCTCATCCGCCGCACCTCCCCGCGCTCCTGAGTTCACCGGTCTGCCGCTCCTCGCCGCTCCTCGCCGCTCCTCCCCTCTCCTCCCCACCTACCCGCGCTCCTCTCTGCTCCTCCCAGCCTGTCCACCGCTCCGCCCAGCCTGTCCGCCGCTCCTCCCCACGCTCATGTCCGCACCTCCTCCTCGTGCTCCTGGACGTCGCTCCTCCCCGCGCTCCTGATGTCAGCACGCACGTCGCGGCCGGCGCTACTTCCATGGAACTACTTTTTTTTTCTCGTAAATTTTTTAAATAACGTATATTTTTTTAATTTATATGGCCTATGCCCATCTGCACACCCTGACAATTTCAACGATGTATCGGGTGTGTGGATTGGCGCTGTGGTTCCCGAATTTACCCGCCTCAAAAGTTCAAAGTTCTTCCTTCATAATAGTAGTATAGATATATTCTGGTTGGGATAACACAGCATTTCACTACATGCAAATCCAGAACCCACAACTCCCCTCCCAGGGAGGTCACTAAATACATGATCTCCCAAACATTGAATACAGTATCCCATAGTGGGAGACTCCTAACTGTGCAATGGCTTGCACCATCGTCACCCAGGAGAAAGGCAGTGGGTTGACCAGTTTGTAAAAAGCCATCTCCACTACTGTATAGGCAGTAAGTATCTCTAGGGACCCTTTCGCTCTGGAAACTCAGTTCTGTCTCAGTAAATATCAGAATTTACAATATGCTTGAGGGCGGGATTATTCCCCCGCCCCCGTACATTTTCAGCCTCTGTTGTGTGGTCGCCGTACCTGGAAAAAATCATGATTTAGTCTTCTGTGATGCATCATAAAAATATCGTCTGCTGTTTGTGTCGTTCCTGTTGGGAGCAGTACTGAGTACACACTATTTGTGGAATGACTAAAATCATTGTTTCATGGTTCTCCATTCCAGGATTCTGGAAATGGCACAGCGTGATTGCAGCCATTAGAGCTTGAGCCTGCTCCTCTCTTGCCTGTTCTGGGGTCGGGCTCCTTGGATCCCAGCGCTGCCAATGTTCGGAGCCCTGAATCCCCCATGATGGTGAGCCCGTGCTGTATGTGATCTAGGTACTGGTGATGTTGGGACAGATGAGCCATACCTTCTTTGTTCCACCCAGTTCCAGGCATTTGCTGGTTCGGTTAAGAAATAACCCTTATTTCTGAGCATCACTTTCAGATTAGCTGGAAAGAGAAGTGAAAAACGCAGTCCCGCCAGCTGCAGTAAGCTCTTAACTCCTGAGGATCTGTGTGGATTACAGAGGGGTACATTTTGTGACTAAGACTGATGCCCACCCCATCCCCCAGACTGATGAGCTGATTGATTCATTAGGAGCTGCCCGGTATCTCAGTACCTTTAGGATCTTCCATGAGGGTACTAGAAGATAGCACTAACAGAGGGAGCCAAGGAAAGGCAAGCCTTCTCCATTCCAAAGGGCCACTACCAGTTCACAGTGATGCTCTTTGTATTTGGACTTCAGGGTGGAACAGAGAACTGTGGTAGGCTACACCAATGCTGATGGTCTATCTAGGCTATTCCTCCTTATTGATGAGAACTCCCTAGAGGTTGGGTAGATCTCCTCACTTTCAGCTGGGGGACACATGTTGGACCTGTCTTCCTCAGTGTGGTCTTTTGCCCACTTTTTGCCTTTTGTCTCTCGTTTTTTTCTGATTCTTTGTGTTGGCCTTAGGACTCTGAGCAGTTTACCACTGCTAACCAGTCTTACAGTACATGTGTTTTTCCCCTACACATGATGGACATGGTGTATAGCTGATTGGCATAATTGTAGTACTGGTAAGTCCCCTCTAAAGTGCTATACCATATACCCAGGGCCTGTACTTCAAATGCTACTAGTGGGCTGCAGCACTGATTGTGCCACTCATAGAAGTAGCCTTTCAAACCTGTCTCAGGGCTGCCACTCCTTGCACAATTCCCACGTGTGCTGGGTGCAATTGTTTGCACCGATATGGCCCTTCAGCCCCTTCACATTGCACACATCTCCTGCAACATACACAGATGGTATTACATCAATGTGCAAGCTGTCTGTGATGCCAGTGGGAGGTTCACCAATGTGCATGCAGTGTTCCCAGGCAGTACCCATGACAGCTTCATATTCAGCATGTCACCTCTTTCCCGGAAGATGGCTGCTGGAGAATTTGCTAACATGTGGCTACTGGGTAAGTGCTAAGCACAAACAATGAGTGATATGTGTCATTGAAATGTCTGAATGCCCCCAATATTAACCATTGTATAATAAGAATCATGACCCAACAGACACTACATGTACTAACGTATAGATCATGGTCTGTGCAAGTCAAAGAGGGAAATGTAAACAACTGCCCTTTCTTCCCTCCTCAGGCGATGCTGGGTATGCACTCTCCTCACATCTCCTCACCCCTTACAGGCATGCAAACACTGTACCTCAGCGTAGGTACAATAGGGCACACATATGGACTCGAGCCATCACAGAGTACACTTTTGGTCTGTTGAAGTCGCGATTCAGATGTCTCGACCGTACAGGGGGTGTGCTGCTGTACTCCCCAGAAGTCATGTGCAAGATCATATTAGACTGTTGTGTTTTGCACAACATTACTTTAATGCATGGCTTACATATATCTCTGGATCCTCGGCTAGCTCAGGGCATGCAAGCCCGTGATCAGCTCGTTGCCACGTTTTTCACATGAACAACTTGTAGTATCATGGACAAAATGTGGTTTGCTGTCTGTTGTCAATGATGAAACTTGGATGGACAAGACTGTGTCAATAAATCCCAACCTGAGACGACTTAGCAAGCCACACTGACTGCATGTAAATCACAGCTGACAGTAGTCAAAAGGTGGAGTGTGCCTCAGGTCATGTGCCCATGTCAGCGGTCAGTGTAGGGAACGTCCCTAAAACAACTATTCACGCTGATGACAAACAATACATGTCCTGAGAGACATACTTGGACCTCATGAGGATGGGTCACTTAATCACAAAAGGTCATAACCCTTGCATACTCAGGCCTGTTACCTCAACAGATTTGTCTCCCCCACAAATGATGGGCCCTAAATGTGAGTAATGATGTCATGGGTGAATCAGGCACCATGGGGCAGATTTGCAATAACTGATGCATCCCTGCATATCAGCATGGATGCGCCAGTTAATATGCATCACGGCAGACACCTCTTGCGCCATTTACAATGCGGCGCAACATGGCGCAAAAATAGACAGATGCATGATGCATCTGCTGCCCTAAAGGTGACGCACTGCTGGAGTCGCAACGCAAGCGCAGCGCAGCTCCAACAAGGCTCGCAGTGACCCTATGCCTAACATGCTGCGTCAATCCTTACGCCTGCTTCAAGCAGGCGCAGGGTTTTGACGCAGCATGGCCATAAAAGTGACTAAATGAAATCTTGTAGATTTCACTCAGCCACTTTTAGGAGGCATTCCTGTACTGGAACGCACCCCCCCCCCCGCTGCGCCAGAACACCCAACTGAGGCGCAGGGCTTTACAACGTGACACATCTCCCAGATGCTTCACGTTGAAAATACCCCGCAGCATGGTGCTGGCTTTGCGCAGCCGCTGCGTCACAAAAGTGACGCAACTGTGGCTCAAATGTGGCATACAGGGCTCGTAAATATGCCCCTAAGTGCCTGTGATATATCCGTACTGCCCCACACCAATGTTACGTAACACATCACAGAACTCTGATAATGAGCACTCAATATGGACTACATGTACCATAATGCAAAGTATACAGGCAATGTTGTACAGGAAGTGGGAGACAGGAAATACATCACAGGAAGTAGTTGGCAGCCATTTTGTGTTCATCCTCCATCACTTCTCAGATCCACAGACATCCTGCTGCTCTCATAACACTTATTTCTCCCAAAATGGCTAAGGAGTATGAAGAGAGAGCACCCCCTTTCTCAGAAAAGGAATTGGACATCTTGGTAGAGGAGGTGCTGGACATATTTCCTCAGCTACATGGGGACCCTGAGTACAAGCTGAGCACTGCACCCCGGGCCAGGCTATGGGCCAACATTGGCAAGCGCTGCAGTACAGTGGGAGTGTACACCAGGAGTGTTAGGGCATGCCGCAAGTGCTGGGAGGACCTAAAGAGCTGGTCCCGCCACAAGGCTACGGAGCTGGAGGGCCTGTCTTCCCAGCACCATGTGCATCGTCCTTGCCTCTCCCCACTGTACAGGAGGGTCCTGCAAACAGCTTGGCCAGCCCTCCATGCTCAGCTGGAGGAGCATGAGCAGCAGGGACCTAGTAAGTGCATCATATGCAATATGTGTCTGGGAGTAGGATGTGAGTGAAACAGTGCTGTATCATTGTGTGTCCCATGCCTCCATTCACCAATTCCGTGTCCATGCAGCAGTCACCAAGAATAAAAAGGCACACTGTGGCATATGGACTGTACAGGGCAGAGTGCATTTTGGGAGTTGTAGTTTATTCATGACAACTGGGTAAATGAGCCACACTTGTTCATTCATATTGAATTCTGCTCTGCCAGCACCACTACCATTGAACCAAGGAAATCATAACTGATGCGTGCATTGGATGAGCAATGGTACAGACACTGTCCAGTGTGTGCATGGCAGGCCAAAGGGTATTGGATGCTGTGACTAGCATTGCATTTGTAGTGTCTGGGTTCCAATTGAGACAGATCATCATGTGCCATGGAGCCAAGACAGACTTTGAGATCCTTGCATCACTCTTAGGTTTTCCTAAATTTGCAAGGTGTCTCCACTGGCAAATGTCTCACCCTCAGTGGCCTGTATGAAATTTTACATGTACAGGTAGCTGTCACAACCACCCACCACTGTTCACCGGTGTACTGAACTACCTTTTAAGTCAAAAAAGCCAATATGTGGCACTGGATTCTCCGATGATGTGTGGGGAGGGCAAAAGGCTAGACTCACAAAGTAGCTAGAGAAGTAGCCCAGACCCTAGGTGGATGTGTGACTCACATTCGGCATTCGGCTTGTGCCATACAATGCTACAAAGCAGATGACACTGACACTTGTCCAGGCGTTAAATAGCTGCAACTCCATATCAATGGCCAAATTCAATTAAATCTGGACTCTTCATGTTCTCCTTGGTGGACTGGTTTTGGAACTGGCACACGTAGCAGTGACAGGACACACAGATCACAAGAATGCCATGGTTGAGGTTTGGCCAATACAGTTGCCTAAGCCACAATAATACATATGAGATGTCCATGTCGAACTCAATTCAGTAAATGACAGTGAACATACATGTAATGTAAGCTTCTAAACACTGAGGGGCAGATTTACAAGGCCCTTGCGCCTCTTTTACACCACTGTTGGCTCACTTTTGTGATGCAGTGGCGGCGCAAACCAAGCGCCATGCTGCTGGCTAATTACAGCCCTGCACCACATGTAGGCGTTCTGGATCTGGGGTTGGGGGGGCGTTCCGGTGCAGGAATGCCTCCTAAAAGTGGCTGAGTGAAATCTACAAGATTTTACTCAGTCACTTTTAGGGCCATGCTGCGTCAAAACCCTGCGCCTGCTTGAAGCAGGTGTAAGGATTGACGCATGTTAGAGACAGGGCACCCCGGAGCCTTGCTGGAGCGGCGTCGCGCTTCCGATGCCACTCCAGCAAAGCGCCGCTTTTCCGCCAGGGATGCGTCACGCATCTGCCCACCCAAGCACCACGGTGTGCCGCATTGTAAATGCGGCGCATCAGTGGTGGCGCACGGTTGGCAGATTTGTCACAACTCTTCTGGAACAGTGTCAGAAGTCGTAAATCGGCCCCTGACAACTGTAGAGTGTGATCAGAGGAGAACAAATTCTGACCTTGGCTCATCTATGTATGTGTCTCTTCCTGCATGAAACAACCACCACATCAGAATTTTGCTTACATTTCAGCAGGCACGGCTGGTGAGACAGAAGAACTGCAGGAACAGGTCCGGAGCAGGAAGACATCAGTTCGCCAGTGGCTACACCCTCTTTCCACCAACGAGGAAGAAGAGGAGGAGGAGGGGACCTCAACATCAGGAGGCAAGGGGATTGCGCCCACCCGGGATGAGGAAGAACACGACTCTGGTGCTACATTCCGGGTGGAGGCTGAGAACATTGAAGGTGAGGGGGAAGGACCAGACACCTCTGATCATGATGTGGTAGAGAGCGACTCTCCCCCACACTCTTCACCAGTGGCTCTTGAAGAGGTGTCCCCGGGGCAGGCCAACATTCAATCTGGGCCTGTCATCAGCCCCTCCCTACCTCTAGAATCCCCCATGCCATTGGGGGCTCCAGCTCCATCCCCTGCTACCTTCCCCCTCCTCGTAGCCACCAAGCCGAACACATCTGCATGGAATTGAGGCATCACATCCCTCCTGCCCCCCCAGGCCCCTCCCAGTGTTGGTCCTCCTGTGGCTGTGCCAGGGGACTTGAGTGGGATGGTTGAGGGTCAAACAGACGAGTCAGATCGCATCATGCTATAAGTGTGTCTAGAGATACGCACGATGCGAGCGGACCTTGTCCAATCTCTGGACAACCTCGTCACCAACGTCCATTCCCTTACCACAGCCATGTCGTTTGTTATCTCCCAAATCCCTTCCCAAACCACTGTAAATGTTTCCCCCTGTCTGTTGCCCCACACTGTTTCTCCCCATACTCCTCGTGTGTCACAATCACATGTGGTGCCTGTTCCTGCACCAGCCAACCATGTACCTGCATCGAACACTGAGGATCTGGAGGATGACCAAAAGGACACTTGACTTTTTGACTGAGACGTTGTTGTGAACAATGATTTAATTTTCCCCTTGTAAATAGACCGGTTTCCCTGACGCTCCCTGATGTATTATATTTTTTTTGCCCCACACCAATCCAGGTTCCCTGCTCCTTCTACATTAAGATCATCATTTGTTTTCCTTTCTCCCTTCCAAACGGACTGTTATTTTCTGTTCCTACATCTATATCTTTGAGGAATTCTACTTAGTTAAACTTGTTTGACTTAATTTTGAATGTCTGTTTCCAAATATGGACACCTATTTTGTGAGTCATATGCTATGCACATAATAGCGTGTTGCAATGATGGGTTACACTTGTAACTGTGTCTCACACACACATGCCTACATCATTAGACAGGCCATGATACACAACAGAATATTACTTTTGTAGATCTTTATGTTCACTATACACCTAAGGACTCCACGAAAAATTGAACATGTGAATGTCACTGGCGATCGTTTTTGCGACTCCGCACTTTTGGGGGTAATGATCGTTGTGAGGGGTCAGGTTGAGCTTGTCGCCTATGTGTATGTGGGTGTTGTACAGGGTGATCTACAAGTGCAGGTGCAGATGGTGTCTGCACATTTGGTGTCTGTGCCTGGACAAGGGCTGGTTGTGCAGTTGGTGGGAGTGACTGTTCAGGGGTTGGTGGTGGTTGTGCAGGTGGTGGGAGTGACTGTAAAGGGGTTGGTGGTGGTTGTGCAGGTGATGGGGTGGTGGGAGTGACAGTACAGGGGTTGGTGGTGGATGTGCAGGTGGTGGAGGGAGTGACTGTACAGGGGTAGGTGGTGGTTATTCATGTGGTGGGGGTGCCTGTTTCAGGGTGCCGGTGTGTTTGTGTACCTTTGCTGTGGTGCTGTGCAGTTGGTGGTACAGTTGTGTGGATGTGCTGTCCTGCAGGCAGATATGATTGTTCCCCTCCCTGCATTGGTCGTGAAGGGAGTATTTGGATCACTCTCACCATGCCCTCCATTATACTTATGGCCAAGGCATGGTGTCTTGCACTCTCTTCCCTTTGGATGGATATCAGGTCTGTCATATTCCTTGACATGTCCTGCCAAGTTCTATCCATCTATCCAAAGCTTGGCTCACCCTGTCCATCACCTGAGGGAATTGGACCATGTCATGCAGGGACCCAGACATGTCTGACAGGGTAACCCCTATGGCACAAATGTCCTACCTCACATCTGTCTGTTGTTGGAAGAAGTCCTTCTCCCACTGGCTACCATCTATCCAAAGCTTGGCTCACCCTGTCCATCACCTGAGGGAATTGGACCATGTCATGCAGGGACCCAGACATGTCTGACAGGGTAACCCCTATGGCACAAATGTCCTGCCTCACATCTATCTGCTGTTGGAAGAAGTTGTTCTCCCACGTGCTACCATCGCCAGCTGCAGGCCCGCTCTGCAGGTGTCTGCCAGGGATGAGATGAGCAGGTCCAACACCAGGGGGGTGGCAGGTGGAAGACTGTGGGCAGGAGAATGGTGCCCAGGGGATACCTGCACCACAACAGGGCTGGTACTTTCCACAGTTGATGCAGAGAATGGCAGGGATACACTGCGTAGGGAAGATCGGGTAGGGAAACCACCATGTCGGTCCAGGATGTGAGGGCTGTGAGGGAGTGATGTCTGTGATTGGATGTGTGGGAGCGGTGGCTGGTTTGATCTATGCTGAGGACATGGTATTGTTTGTTTGGGAGGAGGCTGACGAACGTTGCTTGGTGGAGGATGTGATGCCATGACATCAGAATCGTCATCCACGGAGTGGATGGGTATGTGGCCATCATCATCCTCAAAGTCATGATCTTCCTCCTCCTCTTAAGCATAACTTGCTGCCGACATTACTGCCTGGAGGATCAGGGGATTCTCCCCTCTGATTACCCATCAGCCAGCACTGGTCAGCGGTCTGTCATCCTCTCCCTCAGCATCATCTGAAACAAAGGTTGCAACCGTATTAGTGATTGACCTGGTATTACATGTGGTGCAACACCAGGGTTGTATTAACTGTACTTTGCATCAGCAAATGAGGATCATGTGACCTGGTTAGGGTACCAAATTCTAACAGGAGGGGGGAGAGAGAGAGTCAGTGGATTCGGTCTCCCAAGTCATATAAATAAACAAAGTGGAATCCACTCAAGTGATAGTGATCCCTAGAGTGATGGGGAACACACAGTGTTGTTTAAATGCCCCTCACACACCAACAGGCCCCTTGGTGTCATGCTTCATCATCGGGGCCTTCGCACCCCTCTACGGGATGCGGCGTGCTACGACTCGCGAATACGCAGGAGCACTTGAAGTGAACTATGTGTGGGGGTGTGTGTTTAATACCAAGATGTGAGTGAGGTGAGTCCGGTCAGCAACCAAGTGACGAAATTGGTCCACAAGCATTGGCGCACTTTAATAAGTGGTGGCTTAACTTTGGAGAAACCTCTCTTTGCTCACAGAAGGGGTAGGGATTTGAGGGATATGCTCGTTCACACTCGACCACCTCCTCCTGTCAAAGATCAGACAAGGTTGCAAGGCATACATGGGCATTACCCATGTGGTAACTGCAACAACTGCCACCTCACAAAAAAGACCCAGAACCTCACTTTTACCAATGGGACTACATGGGAACAGCGTGCTTTTACTAACTGCAATAGTAAAAATGTAGTTTATTTAATCACCTGCCCATGTGGAAAGGAATATGTGGGAATGACCACCAGACCTGTTAGGGTCAGGTTGAACGAACATAAGAGTAACATCAGGTGCAGGAAACTAACTACCAAAATGTCAACCCATTATATTGAAAGTCAACACTGTGTGAATGAGCTACAGTGGACAATAATTGAACAACTACCCTCAGAGATAGGTCTCCATGAAAAAGAACAACGGTGGGTGTTTCGGTTGGGAACCGACACCACTGGACTGAATGATTCCATTCCATGGAACCTTCTCAGGTAAAAGGGTCTCTGTTTGATGTACATGCATGGACACATACAACAAATGCGTGTTGCTGGACTTATATGGTTCTATACATCAGCATAATGTGGTACCATCGAATTTGTTGATGTATGTTGTACACCTACGGGAGCAGGTCTTGTGCTCTCTCTGAATTATTATATGTTCCACACATCTGTGAGAGTAGCTCTTCATACTATAGGTACACCTTTATAATTAACCTTATTTACCCCTACTGTTAAGGGTGCCTATTTTATTTGTACATGGACCAATATTGCCTCCTTGCCTTATTAGTGTTTCCTTGGTTCATGTATTCGCGTCCCGGGACATTTTCCCGATCGCCATCCATTCCCAGGCGTTTAAAATTACACCGATAGCTTCGTGTTTCTTACGAAGCGTCTCCGTTGACGCATGCGCGTTTGCTGGATCTGCCGCGCATGCGTCGACCGGGCACTGTTATGCGCATGCGCGGGGGATCAGCGTATGGCGCTAGCGCATTACCGGACACGAGGAGATTTCTCTCCGTATTTGGGCATATACCGGCTTGCATTATTCAATCAATCTCCACTAATTACCCACAGGCAAGCATATAAAAAGGCCCCAGTCCCTTTGCAGCTCACTTCATCGGAGCCGTGTTGAGGGAAGGCAGGCGATTAGCTGTTGCTGTAACCGTGAGTTATAAGACCACCATGAGAAGCAGTTCCATATTATAGTTTTGGCATTCTGGTGATTAAGTTCCTCTACTAAATCCCTGATATTGATCTCCTAGGTTTCTGATTAGAAAGGAAGGATTCCCCAATATACGTTAAAGGCTCATGAAGTCCTGTATTTGGGAACTTTAAGTAAGATCTTTCTGTCCTCACTGTTCTGCTCTCATTCCATCTGAGCAGAGAGTTGTGTTGGTTTGCGTGTGTGTATGTTTGTAGTGTCCTTTTTCCTTTTTCTTTAATTTTGTTCCAGGTTCCAATTATTTTTTGGATGCTACCTGATGTTTTTTCAGAGAAGCATTATTCTTCTCCTCTAAAACTGTGATACTTAGATCTGTATGTTTATCTATGATTTTGTTTTCACAGGTTCTTACGCCAACTGGGCACAACTACACTCACTTACATATATAACATTGTGAGGAACATTACACATTGTGGTAATTTTTATTTTTCACTTTTACATCTTACATGTGAGTAAGGGGAGGGTAAGTGCATTCACCCTTGTCCTGAAGAAGGGGGCTTTGACCTCCGAAACATGTTGACTTTTAACACAGTGGTTTGATACCCTAACACGTATCTTTCAAAAAACCACGCCTTGCACTTTAATTTTAATAATACCAGCCGGGGATTTAATAAAGTTTTTTTCTTCCCACGTGCCAGGTATTTTTTAAACCACTCACTTTTTTCACCTCACCTCACTCACATCTTGGTATTAAACACACACCCCCACACATAGTTCACTTCAAGTGCTCCTGCGTATTCGCGAGCCGTAGCACGCCGCATCCCGTAGAGGGGTGCAAAGGCCCCGATGATGAAGCATGACACCAAGGGGCCTGTTGGTGTGTGAGGGGCATTTAAACAACACTGTGTGTTCCCCATCACTCTAGGGATCACTATCACTTGAGTGGATTCCACTTTGTTTATTTATATGACTTGGGAGACCGAATCCACTGACTCTCTCTCTCCCCCCTCCTGTTAGAATTTGTTTATAGACAGCGTACAGCTGTGGGAGTCCCCTTCCCTTTGGACCTACACGCATAGTTCTCACACGCAACCACTTTACCTTTGAAATACCTTCCTGCCCTCCTCATCTGTCAACATGGAGGATGAACACGGATTGACTTTTACTGAGGATGATATCGACCGCATTCTCGCAGATGATAAACCTTTTGAAGGCCTTAGTAGTAGCGACCCAGGGCCCACAGTAGCGGATTGGGATGAACTAATGAACACCCGCAAGATTCAAATCAGGACAGCCCTTCACGGCTTACTGATGAGGGAGTACCTGAGAAATAAGATGGCCCCACAAGGTCTATTGGTTAAGATTGAACCGTTTATCTTCCAAGATGACCTTGTTTTTAAGAAGGCATGGTCACTTATCTCTTGGCACTGCACCAGGGATTGGCTAGTACTCATAGTCCAGACTGCAGCCAGGAAGTCAGTTGAACTGAAAGTTGAGATCCAAAGACTTGAAGTACAGCTTAAGGCCTTTATTTCACCAGCGGATCTTAAAAAGGGCTTAGAGGAACTGAACCAACAGATGAAAGAATTTGAGGCGGGCTTAAAACAAAGCAAATTCAACAAACTGAAAAAAGACAAAGACCGCTTTACCCCTGAGAGAGCCTACCCGTATACTCGTGCTGATTATGTCATGAAGGACAATATGAGTGATACAGACAGTGTCAACTCGGATGGCAGTAACTCTAGCAACAAATCGGGAGGTTTTCAACAGAAAAAGCAAAGAGGCGGTTTTCGTCAACAAAGAGCCCAATTCCCACGTCAGAGAGGTTGGCGTGGTTTCCAAGGCCCGCAATATAACCCTTATCAACCTCCTTTTCAATACCCGCAGTATCAGTTTGTCCCACCGCAAATGGGACCAATGTACCCCCAGTGGGTCCCAGAGCAAACCAATGCACCCCAAAATCAACAACCTTTTTTATCTTGGGGCCAGGGATCCCGCAGAGGGCGGAACAAGAAGGGCAACAATGTGAATTGGCAGCCCACAGAGGAGGCAGACCCGCGGGTCGTAACCAGAAGCATGGCAGCCAACCAGGCGTCAACAAGCCACAGGGGGACTTAGTCATCAATATAACCCCGTGGCCCCTGACAGATTTGCAGAAAGAGGTACTGAATAAAGGCCTGGGTTATGTCCCCACCAATAGACCAGACATTTTCCTACTGCATAAGGAAATGCAAGAGTTTATAAGAACTATAAAATTGCGGGCATTCTTCAAAGATAAGGATCTACCAACAGAGACTTCTGATACTGGTTTAAAACCCAAATCAACATTCACTCCACTTGACAATCAACTTCCTGTGGAAGTATTGGCTTTCGAAAAAGCAATGATGCAGGAATTGAAAGGACTAGAAACCAGACAGAAGGTCTTTCAAAATACAAGCAGAACAGAAAATGAGGCCATTAAAGAACTGAGGATGAACAAAAACCTGATCATAAAACCAGCAGATAAGGGGGGTGCAGTGGTCATCCAAACAACCATAGCCTATGACCAAGAATGTAGGCGGCTTCTTTCTGACAACAGGAACTACCAGATCCTTACGGAGGATCCCACTGAATCTCTAAGAGTTCAAATAGGTGGTATGGTGGAAGAGGCACTTACACATGACTGGATTACGAAAAAGGAGTCCGAATTCCTGACCCAGAGGAACCCTCGCACCCCTTACTTTTATACCATCCCTAAGGTGCACAAGAACCTGACGAACCCACCCGGTCGCCCCATTGTTTCGGGAATTTCTTCTATCCTGGAACCTTTATCCAAGTTTGCGGATGCTTTCTTGAGACCCCTTGTACAGGCAACTGACACCTATTTACGAGACACAAAAGCAGTATTACAACTGCTGAATGATCAGCCTTTTGACCCAACTTCTCAGATGTTGCTAAGCCTGGATGTGGAGAGCCTCTATACGAGTCTCCCCCATGATGAAACCATCCAAATCATTGAAGAGGTACTGCACTCTACGAACTGGGAATACCACACCCCACGGAGTGTAGTGATGGAGTGCATCTCTCTGGCACTCACCAAGAATTTTTTCGAATATGAGGGCACTCTTTTCTGGCAGAAGCATGGGACCAGTATGGGCAGTACTTTTGCCCCGAGCCTGGCTGGACTGTATGTCCACCATTTGGAATCCACGAAAATCTTGCACCCCAACAATCCGCACAGGGCGAGGATTCGCATCTGGCGAAGGTATATAGATGATATCCTGGTTATCTGGGATGGAGATGCAACCATGATAACTGATTTCATTGACTGGCTCAACAATCAGAATGCCTTTTTGAAATTCACTTTCCAGGCATCCAATACCAACATGGTATTTTTAGATCTCAATATCTACCATGAAGCCGGCATGCTAAAAACGGAAACACACTTCAAACCCACGGCTAAGAATTGTCTCCTCAGATTTGACAGTTTTCACCCTCGCCATCTGAGAGAGAACCTTCCTTATGGGCAGTTCCTACGCCTACGGCGGAACTGTACCGATGTGGCCAGATACAAGACCCAAGCCAAGGATCTGAGTGAAAAACTTAGACAGAGAAAATACCCGGAAACTGTGATCCGTAAAGCCTTTACCAGAGCAAGAAACAATAACCGAGATGCCCTTTTGGAGGACAATCCACGTAGGGAGGATGCCGCAAACAGGACCGTTTGTGTCACCACATACAGTCCGGTCAGCAACCAAGTGACGAAATTGGTCCACAAGCATTGGCGCACTTTAATAAGTGGTGGCTTAACTTTGGAGAAACCTCTCTTTGCTCACAGAAGGGGTAGGAATTTGAGGGATATGCTCGTTCACACTCGACCACCTCCTCCTGTCAAAGATCAGACAAGGTTGCAAGGCATACATGGGCATTACCCATGTGGTAACTGCAACAACTGCCACCTCACAAAAAAGACCCAGAACCTCACTTTTACCAATGGGACTACATGGGAACAGCGTGCTTTTACTAACTGCAATAGTAAAAATGTAGTTTATTTAATCACCTGCCCATGTGGAAAGGAATATGTGGGAATGACCACCAGACCTGTTAGGGTCAGGTTGAACGAACATAAGAGTAACATCAGGTGCAGGAAACTAACTACCAAAATGTCAACCCATTATATTGAAAGTCAACACTGTGTGAATGAGCTACAGTGGACAATAATTGAACAACTACCCTCAGAGATAGGTCTCCATGAAAAAGAACAACGGTGGGTGTTTCGGTTGGGAACCGACACCACTGGACTGAATGATTCCATTCCATGGAACCTTCTCAGGTAAAAGGGTCTCTGTTTGATGTACATGCATGGACACATACAACAAATGCGTGTTGCTGGACTTATATGGTTCTATACATCAGCATAATGTGGTACCATCGAATTTGTTGATGTATGTTGTACACCTACGGGAGCAGGTCTTGTGCTCTCTCTGAATTATTATATGTTCCACACATCTGTGAGAGTAGCTCTTCATACTATAGGTACACCTTTATAATTAACCTTATTTACCCCTACTGTTAAGGGTGCCTATTTTATTTGTACATGGACCAATATTGCCTCCTTGCCGTGTTAGTGTTTCCTTGGTTCATGTATTCGCGTCCCGGGACATTTTCCCGATCGCCATCCATTCCCAGGCGTTTAAAATTACACCGATAGCTTCGTGTTTCTTACGAAGCGTCTCCGTTGACGCATGCGCGTTTGCTGGATCTGCCGCGCATGCGTCGACCGGGCACTGTTATGCGCATGCGCGGGGGATCAGCGTATGGCGCTAGCGCATTACCGGACACGAGGAGATTTCTCTCCGTATTTGGGCATATACCGGCTTGCATTATTCAATCAATCTCCACTAATTACCCACAGGCAAGCATATAAAAAGGCCCCAGTCCCTTTGCAGCTCACTTCATCGGAGCCGCGTTGAGGGAAGGCAGGCGATTAGCTGTTGCTGTAACCGTGAGTTATAAGACCACCATGAGAAGCAGTTCCATATTATAGTTTTGGCATTCTGGTGATTAAGTTCCTCTACTAAATCCCTGATATTGATCTCCTAGGTTTCTGATTAGAAAGGAAGGATTCCCCAATATACGTTAAAGGCTCATGAAGTCCTGTATTTGGGAACTTTAAGTAAGATCTTTCTGTCCTCACTGTTCTGCTCTCATTCCATCTGAGCAGAGAGTTGTGTTGGTTTGCGTGTGTGTATGTTTGTAGTGTCCTTTTTCCTTTTTCTTTAATTTTGTTCCAGGTTCCAATTATTTTTTGGATGCTACCTGATGTTTTTTCAGAGAAGCATTATTCTTCTCCTCTAAAACTGTGATACTTAGATCTGTATGTTTATCTATGATTTTGTTTTCACAGGTTCTTACGCCAACTGGGCGCAACTACACTCACTTACATATATAACATTGTGAGGAACATTACACATTGTGGTAATTTTTATTTTTCACTTTTACATCTTACATGTGAGTAAGGGGAGGGTAAGTGCATTCACCCTTGTCCTGAAGAAGGGGGCTTTGACCTCCGAAACATGTTGACTTTTAACACAGTGGTTTGATACCCTAACACGTATCTTTCAAAAAACCACGCCTTGCACTTTAATTTTAATAATACCAGCCGGGGATTTAATAAAGTTTTTTTCTTCCCACGTGCCAGGTATTTTTTAAACCACTCACTTTTTTCACCTCACCTCACTCACATCTTGGTATTAAACACACACCCCCACACATAGTTCACTTCAAGTGCTCCTGCGTATTCGCGAGTCGTAGCACGCCGCATCCCGTAGAGGGGTGCGAAGGCCCCGATGATGAAGCATGACACCAAGGGGCCTGTTGACCTGGTTAGGGTACCACCACAAATGACCGCTCACACCATAGCATTGAGGTGTTACACGGAGATGTACAAAATACTAGCAAACTCACCAGCTCCAGCCACAACTTTCTGTCCCTTCGCATTCACCCCTGGTGTATCCTGCTGAACCTGTCTCCTCATAGATGTTGTAGACATAGCTGTAGAGGGTAGAGACAACATTTTCAATGATCTGCATCACCAATTGACAGACAGGCACATGTGACACTCCTGATTTGTATTTCACTTTGTAAACAACAACTGTTGATTCCATACAGAAGGGATCTTGATCTCTGTCATGGCCTAGTAATCTAAGCTAGTGACACACCTCATGCCAGATTTCCTGAAGGACAGGCCCGCAAGAGTTTTACTGGTGCAGCCAGGATGTCATGCATCCCCCGGGATGATGTCCACTGCAATGGTATCATCCTGTCAGCACCTGTGATGAGACAGACATGTCCATATTTTAGTATAACAGATTGTAGCTATGAGCCAACATGCCATTCTCAATAATCATTTGCGGATAATCAAGGACAATGTACAGCATGTTTACCTCATGGACTTTACATATGGGCACCTGCTCACATGCAGCATTTGCCAGCTGTTACATCCATGCAGCACTGACATCAATAAGATGACAGATTGACTAACAAACTTGTATGAGAAGGTTACTGATATTTCAAGGAAGGGTATAAATGATCCGGACTCATCCGCATCACACTGATTTCACCTTTACCATTGAGAATAACATTTTTCATGAGTGTAATATTGTCTGTTAACACGTCAGAAAGAAGTTCATGTGTGAGATGTGCAGTAGTCAGGGACATGATGTTGCTCATTTGTGCTTCCCTACCCATGAGGTCACACAGCTAATTTTTGAATGAGAGAACACAGATTTCTAATGTCCATCTTTTGAGTGTCCTCTGTTCCCATACTCTATTTCCAACATCATGGTACTTCTCAGCTGACATCGGGTGGTGTCTTGTGCAGCATACACCCAAATCTCATATGTCAAACACTCACCTATACATGTGAATACGATAGAAGGGAGGCAAGCAGAAAACAACATTTGGTTATGATCACACATTGCAGATGATGTGAGAAGCTTTGAGGCTTCCCGCCTGCACTGGATTATCGTTTTGCTCTTCAGCCAATTCATTTTGCAGGTGTAACTGCATTAAGAGTCACCTTAGCAGCCCCTACACCCATCTCAAACGTACATACCAATTCCATTTTGATTTAACTATGTATATTTTGCCAGGAATTTATCCTATCATTGAATTGCAAGCCTGTTGTGTTTTGGTCAGTTCATATGACACATTGTTCTACTGTATGCCCATTTTGCACTCACTTGGCATACATTTTGAGTCAGCCTCTCATTTGCCACCAGGATCTGATCTGCCATGTGTTCAAATGCCATATGCGAGCATATTGTGATGCAGGACAACAGTGTTGTACAACACATACAACATACGGTGGAGGTGAAAGGCCCAATTAATGAGCATTCAGCCAGGTTGACTTACCTTGGCCCAGCACTGGAGCAGTGGGCTGTCCCTGAACAGATGTCACGTCCAACCTTGTAGCAGAAGTCAGTGTGTGTCTTTGATTCTGGGAGGACCGCATTGTACCTACAATGATAAGTGTGTTTTGCAACTTTACATTCCTGCTGCCACATGTGATGGCACAAAGGATGAGCACAAGCAGTTGTGGGCACCACCATTGCAGAAGTGTGTCATACAGAATGTCATGAGTGATCCCACATATAACTTAGAATGGGCCCACTACCTTGATGCTACTTATATCACAATTACATGCCTACGAATCCAGAGGTAAGGTCCACTATCGTGTTTTGTTGATGCCCAACAAATAGTCCATCCAATGTAAGCAGTACATCACCAGCTGTGTGGACTGTGCAATTTAATGTATATTGGAAAGTTTTGAAGTTGGACAGTGGATGCATTGTCAATACTACTGAGACTCGTATCTCAATGCTTGTTCATCATTACCATATCTGTGCACATAGGATTTTTTGATTAAGTCTACAGACACGATTACAATGTAGTGGGCACACCCTTTTGACTAGTTGTGGCACTCAATTACAGGCTTGGATTCCTCGGTCTGGGACTGTTGGTGAAATACATGTTGTGTACCACAATTACAAAGGTATGATGAGCCAAGAAATTTCATATTTTGTATTTTGCTGTTCACAAATGTAATATGGTAAAGGTGAATGTCCATTGACAACTCCAATTGTAAGGAAGCAATTTTTGCATCTCTGGTTGACTTTCATAGGTGGGCAACGTTTGTCCCTCTGTCGTCTCCTGACGATGTATGCATTTTGACCATCTCCAGGCCAATTTGACTTACTAGTTAGTGAGGTGGTCATGCCTTCCTCTGTACGTTGTCAATTCCTCCCAGTAGATGTGGTGACCTCTGCCACTGCAGTTGTCTGTGCTCTGGCTGGATGTGTCAATGGGTTAGAAGAGAGAAAAGTAACCAAATGGGAAATGTGCTTGTGGAACTTTTCAGGGATTTCCCCATATCTTCTGCGTGCTAACAGTGTTGTGAAGTACTTCCGCAGAAGGGGCAGGTAGGAGCAGTGGTGTGTTGGGGATGTAATGGTGTGGCAGAGTGGGAAATGACATATTTTGATCTGATGATTCTCTCACCTTCTGCTTTGTGATTTAGGCTGGCACAGGGTGATGTACTTCTTTGAGAATTTGTGGCAGGTTTAAACGCCCCTGGAATAAGATTTACACTGCTGTTCCATCACTTCTGTGACACAGCGGTGGTGTACAACAGACAGCACATTTAGAATTATTCGCAACGTGACGCATCTATGGTGAAGAGTCACGTTGTGAGACACTGTGCAACATTGAACCTACATCAGATTTGATGTAGGCAGGGTGGGCATTCCTTTGGGATATACCGCGTAAAAGTAATTCAGTGAAATCTACAAGATTTCACAGAGTCACTTTTCAGAGGCCGCTGTGACGCACCCTTACGCCTGATTGAAGCAGACGTAAGGAGTGTCGCAGCACGTTAGGTATTGGCAGTCCATGGACAATATTGGAGTTGCAGAGCTCTTGCGACATGACTCCAGCAAAGCCCCCCTAAACAGCATCAGATTCAACACACATCTGTCTATCCCCGAGCCACAGTGCACTGCAATGTAAATGCGACACATCCGTGGTTGCGCAAGGGTTGAATTGCATGTCACATTGGTACTGGTACTTCCCTGCTAATATTTGTCAATTGCTACTTAGCAGGGTTGTGTATGTACAGTAGCAGTACTGTGCCCATGTTGTCAAAAGGAGGTAGGGATTAGCCTTTTCCAATGCAAAGGATTCTGGGAATTGTGGTGCTACATAGAGCGTGACACATGAGTCTCTGACTGACTATATTTATATATACACTTTGGACAAGTTCCTTACTCACAATGACAGTGTAACACAGATAATCTTTACATGCACTTTTGTTTTTTCATTCCATTTACCTGGTACCACGTAGCGGACGTCACTGACAGGCAGCCCATGGACCAAGTGGGGGTGTAGTGTTGTGAGGATATCCTCCTCCAGTGGGGTGAGATGGATGTGGGGTCCAGGGTATGCAGCAGTGAGGATCCTGCTTATTTCGATCATGGGGTATTTCTCATTCACCCTCTGCCCTTTATCCTGCCACTTTTTCTTAATGTCCTGTACTGTGTGCCTCTCCTCCCCCAATGCTGAGACAGTAGTGGCTAACTGCTGCCATAGGGCTGCCTTCTCTGTCCCACTGGTGCAGTAGGGTGAGAGTCCATATAGGCATTTGTGGTGCCAGACTATGAACTCCACAAGCATGGTGGTCTCTTCTGCAGTAAAGTTCCTCTTTCTCCTCATTTCCATTTTCTCAGGTAATGTGAGCATTGTGGACACGAAATCTCTGTGGCCAAACCTGTTCCTTCAATGTGTGCTGCTTTTATGTGTTTCGTTGTGCTGGTCAATTAGTGTTAATTGGCTTCAGCTGGAGTGTGGTGGGGGATGGTAGGCACTGGCAACAGTCATCGTGGTAAAATGGAGCTATTGGCTGCGATTGGCTGCAGTGTGTCAGCTGATTTATGGTGGGGAATGGTAGACTCTTGGACAGGTGTTTACCCTTGGCTAACATGACCAACTGCCAAACTTTGTATCTTCCGGGCCGAAATCAGAAATTCCGGCCCGGAATCAGAAATTAGGACGCAATGCCGGAAATTGCAGGCCGGAATCTTAAATCCCACCGCAGAGCCGTAAATTCCGGCCCAGAGGCGGAAATTATGGCCCGGGTGCGGACATAAAGTTAGTAGTCGTAAGTCTATTCTGTGAATACCGAAAGTAGTAAGTTCATTCTATGGATACTGAAAGTAGTAAGTTCATTCTTTGAATGGCAAAAGTAGTAAGTGCATTCTGTGAATACCAAAATGGTAACTTTAGGATTTAGTCTTAAGTTCATCCTGTCAATCGGGCCCAACGAGTTGGACAGACCGTTGGGGACAGTCAACGAGACTGTCTCATGTTGCCCTCACACACCCAGAAGGATGTCATGCTTCATCAAGGGGCAGTTGCTCCTTGTCGGGCCAGCGATGCAATGCCCTACGGGTCCCCCCAAGGGGCACTTTAGCAGAGATCTTTAGTTGTTTTGCCATTTGATGAAGGCAAGTGGTGTCTAAGTGGGTAAACAGTCTAAATATCTACTTTTTTATTTCGACAGGCAATAATATCGAGTTCAAAATTTTGGAGGGACAGAATATTGAAATCAAGAACATCGACGACCAGAATATCGACCAGAGGTAAGAAATATAGTTTTTGTTAATATCGATAGCAAAAATATTGATGTTACTAATATCAATATTAATATTAGTGTTATATATTTTATATGTCTATTTTTAGAATTTTTGTGAAGTATTGAACTCGTTTTAAAATATATGTATTACATTTTTGAAGTTAGTAATAATTTATTTAAGTAAATTATGGGTTTTAGTACCGTAGCAGCGGGTTGTAGGTTTATAGGGGAATAGGGTGGGAAGTAAGTTAATTATAGTAAATTAATTAAATATTTTTTAGTATACTAATCAAGCACTTGCCAATACCTGTCCCTGTTCCCGAGGTTAAATGAACTCTTTTTGTGGACTGAATATGCTAATCCGGCACTTGCCGACACGTTTTTTCCTGGTTTCCGCCATGGGTCCGTGGCACTGTAAGCCTTTTATTCACGGTCAATGGTTTTCCTCACGCATTTAGCGTGAGTATGGGTGGAGTCACGTCATACTCCGAGGCACAAAACTCTCATTGGTGTCCACATATTTTGAACAACATCTTATTGATATTTGAGAGGGTACCTGACACTTATTGCAGTAACCCACACCTGAGAGCACGAGGTGCATAATATATGCAAAACTTCTACTGACAATTTCATTTTACCTCATAATTCCATTAAGAACGCGGAATTAAAGCTGTGTCTTAGAACATCATATTGTAATACATGTCATGAAGTATTGTGTATAGTACATGTAAATATCATGATGCTTTAATACTAGACTGTCGTTATGATGCAAGTCCTCTGTCTGTGGCCATGGAGATTTCCTGTTATATACCAATGGTTTCTCAGCAATATTTCACGTGATCAAGCCGTTTGTCGGCGAAACGCGTTGTGAAATAAACAGCACTATTTGATACTGGTGACTTCCTCGTTGTGTCCTGAGAGCGTGATTTATGGTTTTTCTGGTTGCATGAGAGCATATTATATTTTATATGTATATTTTTTTTTACATATGTATTACTTATAATTTTAAATATATTTTTAACTATGTTTATTTTAATTATATGTATTATTTATTTATTTTATATTATTTCTATATATTTAAAAAAAAATCTTTTTTACAACGATATTTTTTCCGATATTTTGTACTTACCTTAATGTAGATATGACTTCGATATTTTAGATGTCGATATTCCACCTCCGATATGTTTGACGTTCATATTTTTGATGTTGATATTCTGTCAGTGATTCATCTAAGTGGGGTGGTGTGATGTGAGTTAAGACTGATTGGGGATATCCCCTAAACCTTTATGCTAGATTTTCATGCTAGATCTTTCTGCAGCATTTGACACGGTCCATCACGATTGCTGATGGACCGGCTGCAGGGGATCGGTGTACAGGACTCCGCCTGGAGACTTCTGAGATCTTTTCTGTCAAACCGGAGTCAGTACGTGTCACGGGGGAATTCTCATCCGAGCCTTTTTCATTGGACTGCAGGGGTCCTCACTAAGTCCGAAACTACTGGAGTTCTGGACTTTTAATTACGGTCCAGAGGTGTCAGGGACAACACCCGAAGACCCCTGAGTTCTACCTGTCTCGGTGCACAAATGAACAGAAACACGGGCTTCTCGATGGTGGCGTCAAAGACCAAAGGTTTATTACTGCAGGGACACAGAAGTCACAGAAACTACACACGGGCAGATTCTAGGAGCCTGTTCGATTTGCACTAAGTTGGTTGCTTCTTAAATACAAAATATTTAGCTGGGGGCAACATTCTCCACATACTAGTGTGTTTCTCAAACTTTATGTCCTAAACAATAAATATTTGGTGTTACACAGGATTCGTCAACAATATCTGATGTCAAATCATTTACGAATGAGAGGTTCCCACTGTTCCATCATAATCCCATGTCATCTTTCCATTCAAGAGCCGGACCGCCTCATCGTAAATTTCGTTACCTCCCCCTAATAAAGGCCCAGAAGGAAAGGAGCAGAGCCAGGTGCAGAAGATAGAAAAACAGGATAAGAGATGTTTGTGGGTCGTAAATGGGCAAGGCTACCAGCTTCGGCCGCCTAATCATGATCAGGCCAACGAACACGAGAACCAGTATAGCAGGACTGGCCTCGGGCAGAGGAGGCAGCTTTTGCCGAGTCATGCGGCCACAGCGTTTCTGTCCTAAGGTGCACGTGTCACTAGCAAGGTGAATCGCCGGCCAAAGCCTACGTGTCCTTAAGTGAAAATGAGGTGATCAGGGGTAACTGCGTGTCCATTGACTATGTGAGGGCAAGAATACAAGATGGATGCCATGATCTAAAATGGATGCCATCGGTGTATAAAAAATGTGTTTATAACAGGAGTGCTCTTGCTCGTAGCATAGCGAAAACACCAGGATATACTAAATGGATCATTTGCGGTTCATCGGTATCAAAATTATGAGTTTACGACAATGTTGAAAACACGGGTTCAAATCGTCACGGAACCTCAGACCCTCCTTTTGCCCTTACATAGGCAATTACTCAGTCTATGTCAGAATCTATCTCGATGTTCATTAGGTCAGTGATATGTTGTTGCATCATCATCCTTTCTCGCACCTTGTCTCTAAATACAGGCGGTTTTCTAAGACAGGTTGCAGCACAGAGGCTACACAAAGCGGGACCACATTGGATAATAAGGCAGCACGAGAATAGGAATACTAAGAAAATACCAACGACCATCAGAACCTTCCATCCCCACGCTGACAGTAGAGTCCAAAGCCATTCCATTAAGGACCAATTTCCCTTGTCTACGTGGATAGAGTCGGAAATCTTGTGAAGCTTAGAGATCGCTTCATACACTGTCGGAGCATTATTGGGGATAAAAACACAGCAGCTCGATTGGATCATTCTACATACCCCACCTCGATCTGCAAGTATTACGTCAAGAACCATACGATTCTGTAACGTCATGAGACGATCCGCCTGGAGCTCAGCTGTTAAATTACTAAGGGCACCCGCAGTTTCTGTAATAGTAGATTCAACTACCCGTGTTAGTTGACGTAGGTTTCTACTATTGGCCATAGGCCCCCAGAACGGAAGGAAACCTTTGAAAAAGTCTCCGGCTTCCTGACCAGCGGTATCTTCTTTGCTGAAAACACCTCTTGCTACTCTGGTCTTGTGATAATCTGGGGAAGCAGTGTATGTCGGAGGCAATAGTCGAGCAATATAGCATGAACCTGAAAAGTCAGCAGGCAACCATGTATATGCACTATCCTGACAAATGAAGTAGGTACCCTTAGCAGTTAGAAAGGCAGGGGAAGAGTTAGACGGATACACATAAGTCTCAACACAGTCACTCTTCCCTAGCCGAGCTCTTGGATTTCTCCCATTACCTTGCAAACAGACTTGACCTCGGTGAGGCACGACCCAAACTGGAGTGGAGCTCTTACGCTTGCTTTCACCCAAACTAATGCGATACTCCATAGAATTCCAACTCAGATAAACTCGTAGTTCATCCCTAGGATAAGATGGGGTGTTATTGACGTCTTTAATCATGTCAATGATTCCCTTGACTAAAGCTTTATTAGCGGAACGTGGTGGACGCGGGGGATAGGTCTCGAGGGCATAAACAAATATAGTCTGAAAGGCCTGAAATGATCCATTATAGCTAAAAGGCAAAACCAGATAGGGAATGCCTTTATCCATAGTGTGTGGTATCAGACCACATACCCAGCAGTCTGTTGTGTTAACTACCAGTTGGTGTTGATGCAAGAGCTGTACAAAAGTGTTATTTATGAATTCTGAGCGTCGAGCTTGCTCGTGTTCGGGGAACGGATGAAAGGAATGAATAGAAGCAACAGTAGAAGAAACAGGATCAAGGGGAGGTACTGTAGTTGTTATCGGTGCAAAAATCAAATGAATACCAAATATGATTCCACCCACCAACATTATTAAAACAATTAAAAACGTAATCGCACATTGCATCATAAAACATTTGTTATGAAGAATCTTGTACAGTCTATTTCTGCGAACATAAATTACATTCTCTCGGTGCAGCCCAGGAAGCTCCATCTTCTACAACCGCTCGCGACCACTGATGGTATGTACTTAGTTGAAAATGCCTCTACCAGCCCTGGGAGTTCCCAGAACTAACAGAAAGACCGACCTTGTGTCTGGCCCCCGCAGATTCAACTAGGCACAAAGCCACGACCCTACGGCTACCCAGACGGCAAGGTAATAAGCACAATAGAAATATACAAAGAAATGCAAAATATTTAGCAAACTTCCTGGCTGGAGGCAATGTTTTTAGAGCAAAATGATCAGAAAATGGGCAGTTTCCTGCTTTATTAGTCTTTAGAATAAGATCGGAGGTTGTATCTCAGTTTTCCTGGAGTAGTTTGATCGGAAATAGACTGTTTTCAGCAGGAGTGACAGTGTTCGAGTTCGCAGAGGGCAAGTTTTCGATTGATGCAGTGTTCTGGTCAGTGTTCAAAGGAGCAGCTTCAGAAAAAGAGTCAGAGTTCGGTGGATCAGTTATCCGTTCTGCATCACTGAAAGGAACGTATTTTGGAACCGGTTCTGTTTCTGAGGCACCAATTCCTTTTCTAATCCAATTATCATAAGGGAGTGGTAGGGGTACACGCTTAGTATGTGTCGCGTGGACCCAATTTTTTCTTCCAGCCACTCGTACAGCAGTCCTTGTTGCCAACAGCACCTGGAACGGTCCAACGAATTTGGGTTGAAGATTTCTGGTCCGTCCAAAGTTCTTTATGACAACAAAGTCTCCGGGTTTCAGCTGATGACCTGGACTTTCCGGAGGCTTTGGCAATGCATCGAAAACCTGTTGGTGAATGAGACTCAATTTAGCAGTCAAGTCAAAAAGGTAATCAATTAGCATTGGGTATTCCAGCTGCCTAAACTCCCTAGGTCTTGGTACCCCCCAAATATTAGCAGGGCGACCGAACACAATCTCATAGGGACTAAGCCCTACTCGGGAATGCACAGTCGCTCTTGTGGATAACAGGGCCAAAGGTAAGGCATCTGGTCAGGACAAGCCCGTGGAGGCTTGTATCTTAGCCAATTTCAGCTTGAGGGTGCCATTGTAGCCTTCAACTAAACCTGCTGACTGGGGGTGATTCGCACTGTGGAATTTTTGCTTGATGCTCAAGCCTGCACACACACTCTGCATAACTTTCCCTACGAATTCACTTCCATTATCTGACCATACAATCCGTGGCATGCCATATCTAGGGAAGTATTCCTTTAGGAGGATTTTGGCAGTGGACAAGGCAGTATTATCTTTGAGTGGATATGCTTCGATCCACCTAGAAAAAGCACAGACTACCACTAAAACATATTTAAGGTTATTACATCGATCCATGTGAATGAAGTCTAATTGAATCACTTCGAAGGGGCAGGAAGGAGGAGCGAAGTGACCAGCAGGCGTGGGGGTTCCCTTGCCAGGATTATGCATCAGGCATATCATGCAGTTTCTCACCACTCTTTCTGCACACTTACTAATTCCATCATTCTTCCAGACTGGAGCCAACATCTTACAAATCCCTTTAGAACTGATGTGCGCTGCTCCATGCGCCATCGTTACCACTGCAAGCACATACGCATCAGGCAACATCCAACGCTGTTGTTCCGTCAAATCAATCCAACATCCATTCGAGTCCAATTTACCCGTTTTCTCTTTCCATGCAAGTTTTTCCTCTTCAGTCGCTTCTTCCTGAATCGTTCTCACACTTTCCATTGTGTCCTCACACATTCCCGAATCAGTAACCCATCTTGCAGATGTTGCAACATACATCCCACTCATCAGATTCCTAGCTGTCTGTTTTGCTGTCTCATCAGCAAAGGCATTTCCTCGACCAACATCATCCGTGATTGCTCGATGAGCACTTCACTTTACAATCACAACTTCCATTGGTAAGGTTAGAGATTCCAACAAGTCATTAACTAGCTGACCATGCTGGATCTTAGTCCCATGGGACGTAATAAAACCTCTTTCCTTCCACAATCGGCCAAAACTATGGGCTACGCCGAACGCGTACTGACTATCTGTGAACACATTCACTCTCTTTCCCTTAGCTAAAACACACGCTCTAGTCAATGCAATTAATTCTGCAGCTTGGGCAGAATTCTGACTCACTCTTGCAGTCTCCACAATCGTACTCAAAGTCGTTACTGCATAGGCAGCTGTTACATCACCATTCTCCAATTTAAAACAAGACCCGTCAACATATAACGTGCCATCTGGGTCTGATAACTGAGTGTCTTTTAGATCAATTCGTCCTTTTGTCTCTTCCTCAGTTCTAAAACAACAGTCATGTGGCTCAGAATCACTCGACTCCTGACTAGTCGGCAACAATGTTGCTGGATTCAATACATTGCATCTCTTAATCTGAATATGACTTGCTAACAGTGTCAGCTCATAGCCTGATAATCTAGCACTGGTAAGGTGCTGCGTCTTTGTTCGGTTCATGAGTGTATCCACGGCATGTGGAACCATGACCACTAGCATGTTGTTCATGACCAAACCAGCAGATTGTCGAATGGACGCTGCAGCTGCCGCTGTAGCTCTCAAGCAACTAGGCAACACTCTGGCTACCAGGTCTAATGTTGATGAAAAATACGCACAAGGGCGTTGTTTATCACCAAATTGTTGCGTCAAGACACTCAACGCGCAACCTTCTCTTTCGTGGACATAGAGTGTAAATGGTTTACTGTAGTCAGGTGTACCCAACACAGGAGCTGAACATAGTGCGTTTCGTAACTCAGAAAAGCTTTGCTGACATTCGTCAGACCATGGCACTGGATTCGGAACACCTTTCCCAGTCAAAGCCACCAACGGTTTTGCCAAGAGAGAAAAATGTGGGATCCATTGCCTGCAGTATGAAGTAATACCTAAGAACGCACGCACTTCTCTCTGTGTGCTAGGAACATTCATCTGCGTAATTGCTTTTATTCTCTCTGGGGTCAACCTTCTTCCCTCCTTTGACAAGAGATGACCTAGGTAGGTCACTTCTTGGCAACAGTATTGCATTTTGGAAGGTGACACCTTGTGATTTAAATCAGACAAATGATGCAATAAGGAAATTGTAGCTGCTTTGCAAGTTTCCTTGTCATCGGCAGCCACTAGAAGATCATCGACATATTGCACTAAGGCAGAACCAGGAGGAAGTACAAAAGAATCCAACTGACTTTTTAATGCCTGACTGTAAATGGACGGGCTTTCACAATAGCCTTGTGGAGCACGTTTAAACCTGAAGCTTCGTCCTCCTAGAGAGAAGCCGAAAATATCTCTGCTTTCTTCGGCTATCGGAATGCTGAAAAAGGCATTCTTCAAGTCGATCACTGAGAACCACGTGGCTGTAGCAGGAATCAACGTTAACAATGCTGTAATGTCTGGAACAACAGGAAACTGTGGAATCACAATTTTGTTAACCTCTCTAAGGTCAATTACAAATCTATAGACTGGAGGTTTTGAGGGATCAGTGCGTTTTAGAATAGGCAGTACAGGGCTATTACAGACATTTCCTCTAGTTTCCTCTATCACGTCTTTCTTGATCAAATCTTGTACTATCAGTAGGAGCGCACGCTCACCTTCACTAGAGATTTTGTATTGTGGGATTCGTGGAAATCTGACATTTGCTTTCAAAGTTACTACATATGGTGGAATTTCCAAAAGACCTACATCGTTAGGACCAGTCGCCCAAAGAGTATCAGGGAGAGAACGCAGCTCCAGTGGGAGCGCATCCATTAACAAATACATCGGGGAGATGATTCTTCTACCTAATGTAAGCTGTACTCCTGAAGGAGAACAGTACAGTGTCGCATATAGGCGTTTTAATAAGTCTAAACCAAGCAGATTTTCATTACAACCAGTCATCAAAATCAAGGGTGCTTTCAATTGACGAGGCCCAACAGATATGGACAAAGGACCAGAAACAGGGTTGTGAACAGGGGCGCCTGAAAAACCTACAGAAACATTTGTTAAGCCGGACAAAGGTGCGCCAGGGAGTTTTGCATGTATGATAGAACTTTTTGCTGCGCCAGTATCCAACAGAAACGGTTCGACTACACCTGATGTGGCTACTGCGACATAAGGCCCACTCTGGTCTACTGGAACTGATACTACTCCCTCTCTTTGCCCAAGGCTGTCCTAGTACTAGTTTTGCTGAAATTCCTCACCAACTTCACAGTAATCTTCAACATGATACTGTTGAGATCTAGCTGGCTGTGTAGACTGACCATTTCATTGATCAAAATAATTAGAAGGGCGATCATTCGTTTGTGGAGGCATAGCACCTCGTCCTCGACCTCTAGAATTTTGCATAGAACCACCACGACCTCTCTGAGCTGCAGCAGCATTATTTTGTGCCAGTACCGGACACTCATTCTTATAATGACCTTCCTTTTTGCAATAGACACACTGATTCCATTAGTACTGCGGTCTCTGTGAACCATAGTCGGTCCTCTGATATGGCCCTTGCTGTGTATTTGTTTGATTAGTGCGAGGCGGATATGCTTGTTGCAAAAGGACTTTGGTTTCTAAATCTTTCGTTTTCTTATCTGATTTTTCCTTCTCTTCTTTATCCCTATTTTCATAGTACTGGGCAGTTGCAAGTATCTGTGCAGTCGTAGAGACAGCCCACGCACTTTCAGAATTCTTTAATTTATTACTGAGCTCTGGTAACAGATTGTGCACAAATTTATAAAACAAATAATCTCTGGCCTCCTTCCGTGCTCATATCCTGACCACTGTGATCTACGAAAGTTTCCTCAAATCTAGTGAAAAAGTCGGAGACGCTTTCGTCTTTCTTCTGCCTGCATGCGGACAACTTGTCCCAGTTAACGCGCAATGCTGGCATCAGGGTTTTCATTAAATCGATTATTCTACCGGGCAAATTAGCAATTAAAGGTTCATGTTTAGAACCCCCAATTTGTTGACCATCTGCCGCAATAATAGCTGCCCAATCACCACCTAGGGCAACTGGATGATTTTCTCTACGAATTTTAGCCCAGATTGGTTGCGGTACTTCATTACCAAATAGCATATCAATGTCCGCTAAATTCATTACGCAAGCTTCAACCGTCTGAGCCAACTCTTTGTAATATCCGGCGGGATTTTTACGTGGATCTGGCAAGGCCTGTTTTACTGCAAACACTTCAGCTCGCTTCCACGGAATGTGTATCCACACTCTCTGGAATTGGGCCGGAGCGGCCGCAATACCATTCACTGCATCAGCTTGCACAGCCATATTGGCGGAACCTCCCTCATAGGGTATTGGCGACCTTTATTTGCGCTACCTTTCTCTGAATCTCTTGGTGAACGAAGGGAAGGATCAACCCTAAAACCTAGAATCAGTTCCATTGCTTCTTTTATCTCCTGACCAACTATCATACCTGCAGCAAATTTTTGTTGAATATGAATTAATTTGTCTGGAATTTGTTCAGAATCATTCTCATCCCATTCCTCACGTAAAAGGGAACACATAACATCAAACACATAGCGTTGTGTCGGTTCATTCCATTGCATAAATGTATCTAATACATCTCGTACATTATACCTTCCAACTTTCGAAATCCACCTGAGAGCAGTGGAATCTAATATTCCTCGTTCCTCAACACTAGGAAGCTGACTACGTCTCTGAACAGATTCAGAGGCAGGACTTTTAATCAAAGTTTTGTAAAAGGGGGAGAGAATATTAGAGACAGATTCAGTAATTCTCCGACGAACAGAAAGCGGAGTCATATAGCTAGAGGAAGTTTGAAGTAGAGTGGTAGTTGGGACAGAAGAAACAGCACCAGTAGGTGTAGGAGGCAAAGTAGCTTGCGAAACAACAGGTATCAGCGGTACAGGCATAGGCAAAGGAGCTGGCAACCCTGGAAGAGGGGGTGCCGGAGGAATATTGTTAACCACAGGGAATGCAGGAGCTTGATTCAGGGGAGCAGGAGCAGGTATACCAGGCTGTCCAGCAGCCGGTAACACAACATTCGGCAGAGGTGGAGCTGTAGCACCCTGTGCATACGGTGGAGGTGACCTCAACAAGTAAGACAACAGAGGATCGTTTTCGGAGTCCTCCACTATCTTAGCTGTACTTGATGGCAAAGCAGGATAGCACTTGTCTATCGCTAAATTACGCTCTCTATCGGCTACCTCTATCGCTTTCTCAGATTCATTGAGTTGCAGCTGCTTAGCAGACTGTTCTAAAGTCAATTCTTGTTCTTTCTGCTCTTTCTTCAACTTTTTAGTCTCTCTCTGTTTGGATTCTTTTCGCCAACAACGGAAAGAATCAAACATTGCCGGCCTGGCTTTCTTTTTAAACAACTTTCTTTCTAGATTATCGAGAATTTCAGGTTCGAAACTACCATGTAGTGGCCAACTAAGGACACCATCTTTCTTCGTGTAGCGGATCCATACCTCGTTATAAGAGATAGGGCCCACACCGAACTTGCAATAAAGATCATAAAGAGGAGTTCCAATCCGAGGAACCGAACACGAGTCCTCCAACCAGGAATCCCTGTTGCAACCAAAACATGAAAACATAGAACTTTTCTGACTTACCATGTTATAAACCGGAACACAGAACAAACACAAACAAAGGTGAGCACTCGAACTAAGAACTTAGGCCTACCAAAGTGAACAAATGTATCGATACCCAAACCAAACCAAAAGATTATCGTAACTAGAACAACCAGTGATAATCTTACAAAACCAAACCAAACCAAGGAACTAAAAGGATTATCCAAACCCTTACGAAGTAACCAAACAACTAGCAACCACTTAATACTTAACTGAGGCACTGAAGACGTCACCAAGGAGAAACCCGTCACGTCTCGCTGTACTAAGGTCTGCACCTCGGGTCCAAGACAGGGCGACGGTCAAGGCAACGGACCACTGCAGCCGTCCGAACGGGAACCCTCGTGGAAGAGAACGTCAGGCCACTTTTGCGATATGCCGGGATCGATGAAGTGGGGCGCCTCCCTCCGGAATCTTCACACGAAGCTTCTCGAACTCTTCAGGCTTTTGGACCGGTACCGAATGACGTCGCCCTACGTTGGGCGCCAACTGGAGTTCTGGACTTTTAATTACGGTCCAGAGGTGTCAGGGACAACACCCGAAGACCCCTGAGTTCTACCTGTCTCGGTGCACAAATGAACAGAAACACGGGCTTCTCGATGGTGGCGTCAAAGACCAAAGGTTTATTACTGCAGGGACACAGAAGTCACAGAAACTACACACGGGCAGATTCTAGGAGCCTGTTCGATTTGCACTAAGTTGGTTGCTTCTTAAATACAAAATATTTAGCTGGGGGCAACATTCTCCACATACTAGTGTGTTTCTCAAACTTTATGTCCTAAACAATAAATATTTGGCGTTACACAGGATTCGTCAACAATATCTGATGTCAAAACATTTACGAATGAGAGCTTCCCACTGTTCCATCATAATCCCATGTCATCTTTCCATTCAAGAGCCGGACCGCCTCATCCTAAATTTCGTTACCTCCCGCTAATAAAGGCCCAGAAGGAAAGGAGCAGAGCCAGGTGCAGAAGATAGAAAAACAGGATAAGAGATGTTTGTGGGTCGTAAATGGGCAAGGCTATCAGCTTCGGCCGCCTAATCATGATCAGGCCAACGAACACGAGAACCAGTATAGCAGGACTGGCCTCGGGCCTCGGAGGCAGCTTTTGCCGAGTCATGCGGCCACAGCGTTTCTGTCCTAAGGTGCACGTGTCACTAGCAAGGTGAATCGCCGGCCAAAGCCTACGTGTCCTTAAGTGAAAATGAGGTGATCAGGGGTCACTGCGTGTCCATTGACTATGTGAGGGCAAGAATACAAGATGGATGCCATGATCTAAAATGGATGCCATCGGTGTATCAGAAATGTGTTTATAACAGGAGTGCTCTTGCTCGTAGCATAGCGAAAACACCAGGATATACTAAATGGATCATTTGCGGTTCATCGGTATCAAAATTATGAGTTTACGACAATGTTGAAAACACGGGTTCAAATCGTCACGGAACCTCAGACCCTCCTTTTGCCCTTACATAGGCAATTACTCAGTCTATGTCAGAATCTATCTCGATGTTCATTAGGTCAGTGATATGTTGTTGCATCATCATCCTTTCTCGCACCTTGTCTCTAAATACAGGCGGTTTTCTAAGACAGGTTGCAGCACAGAGGCTACACAAAGCGGGACCACATTGGATAATAAGGCAGCACGAGAATAGGAATACTAAGAAAATACCAACGACCATCAGAACCTTCCATCCCCACGCTGACAGTAGAGTCCAAAGCCATTCCATTAAGGACCAATTTCCCTTGTCTACGTGGATAGAGTCGGAAATCTTGTGAAGCTTAGAGATCGCTTCATACACTGTCGGAGCATTATTGGGGATAAAAACACAGCAGCTCGATTGGATCATTCTACATACCCCACCTCGATCTGCAAGTATTACGTCAAGAACCATACGATTCTGTAACATCATGAGACGATCCGCCTGGAGCTCAGCTGTTAAATTACTAAGGGCACCCGCAGTTTCTGTAATAGTAGATTCAACTACCCGTGTTAGTTGACGTAGGTTTCTACTATTGGCCATAGGCCCCCAGAACGGAAGGAAACCTTTGAAAAAGTCTCCGGCTTCCTGACCAGCGGTATCTTCTTTGCTGAAAACACCTCTTGCTACTCTGGTCTTGTGATAATCTGGGGAAGCAGTGTATGTCGGAGGCAATAGTCGAGCAATATAGCATGAACCTGAAAAGTCAGCAGGCAACCATGTATATGCCCTATCCTGACAAATGAAGTAGGTACCCTTAGCAGTTAGAAAGGCAGGGGAAGAGTTAGACGGATACACATAAGTCTCAACACAGTCACTCTTCCCTAGCCGAGCTCTTGGATTTCTCCCATTACCTTGCAAACAGACTTGACCTCGGTGAGGCACGACCCAAACTGGAGTGGAGCTCTTACGCTTGCTTTCACCCAAACTAATGCGATACTCTGTAGAATTCCAACTCAGATAAACTCGTAGTTCATCCCTAGGATAAGATGGGGTGTTATTGACGTCTTTAATCATGTCAATGATTCCCTTGACTAAAGCTTTATTAGCGGAACGTGGTGGACGCGGGGGATAGGTCTCGAGGGCATAAACAAATATAGTCTGAAAGGCCTGAAATGATCCATTATAGCTAAAAGGCAAAACCAGATAGGGAATGCCTTTATCCATAGTGTGTGGTATCAGACCACATACCCAGCAGTCTTTTGTGTTAACTACCAGTTGGTGTTGATGCAAGAGCTGTACAAAAGTGTTATTTATGAATTCTGAGCGTCGAGCTTGCTCGTGTTCGGGGAACGGATGAAAGGAATGAATAGAAGCAACAGTAGAAGAAACAGGATCAAGGGGAGGTACTGTAGTTGTTATCGGTGCAAAAATCAAATGAATACCAAATATGATTCCACCCACCAACATTATTAAAACAATTAAAAACGTAATCGCACATTGCATCATAAAACATTTGTTATGAAGAATCTTGTACAGTCTATTTCTGCGAACATAAATTACATTCTCTCGGTGCAGCCCAGGAAGCTCCATCTTCTACAACCGCTCGCGACCACTGATGGTATGTACGTAGTTGAAAATGCCTCTACCAGCCCTGGGAGTTCCCAGAACTAACAGAAAGACCGACCTTGTGTCTGGCCCCCGCAGATTCAACTAGGCACAAAGCCACGACCCTACGGCTACCCAGACGGCAAGGTAATAAGCACAATAGAAATATACAAAGAAATGCAAAATATTTAGCAAACTTCCTGGCTGGAAGCAATGTTTTTAGAGCAAAATGATCAGAAAATGGGCAGTTTCCTGCTTTATTAGTCTTTAGAATAAGATCGGAGGTTGTATCTCAGTTTTCCTGGAGTAGTTTGATCGGAAATAGACTGTTTTCAGCAGGAGTGACAGTGTTCGAGTTCGCAGAGGGCAAGTTTTCGATTGATGCAGTGTTCTGGTCAGTGTTCAAAGGAGCAGCTTCAGAAAAAGAGTCAGAGTTCGGTGGATCAGTTATCCGTTCTGCATCACTGAAAGGAACGTATTTTGGAACCGGTTCTGTTTCTGAGGCACCAATTCCTTTTCTAATCCAATTATCATAAGGGAGTGGTAGGGGTACACGCTTAGTATGTGTCGCGTGGACCCAATTTTTTCTTCCAGCCACTCGTACAGCAGTCCTTGTTGCCAACAGCACCTGGAACGGTCCAACGAATTTGGGTTGAAGATTTCTGGTCCGTCCAAAGTTCTTTATGACAACAAAGTCTCCGGGTTTCAGCTGATGACCTGGACTTTCCGGAGGCTTTGGCAATGCATCGAAAACCTGTTGGTGAATGAGACTCAATTTAGCAGTCAAGCCAAAAAGGTAATCAATTAGCATTGGGTATTCCAGCTGCCTAAACTCCCTAGGTCTTGGTACCCCCCAAATATTAGCAGGGCGACCGAACACAATCTCATAGGGACTAAGCCCTACTCGGGAATGCACAGTCGCTCTTGTGGATAACAGGGCCAAAGGTAAGGCATCTGGTCAGGACAAGCCCGTGGAGGCTTGTATCTTAGCCAATTTCAGCTTGAGGGTGCCATTGTAGCCTTCAACTAAACCTGCTGACTGGGGGTGATTCGCACTGTGGAATTTTTGCTTGATGCTCAAGCCTGCACACACACTCTGCATAACTTTCCCTACGAATTCACTTCCATTATCTGACCATACAATCCGTGGCATGCCATATCTAGGGAAGTATTCCTTTAGGAGGATTTTGGCAGTGGACAAGGCAGTATTATCTTTGAGTGGATATGCTTCGATCCACCTAGAAAAAGCACAGACTACCACTAAAACATATTTAAGGTTATTACATCGATCCATGTGAATGAAGTCTAATTGAATCACTTCGAAGGGGCAGGAAGGAGGAGCGAAGTGACCAGCAGGCGTGGGGGTTCCCTTGCCAGGATTATGCATCAGGCATATCATGCAGTTTCTCACCACTCTTTCTGCACACTTACTAATTCCATCATTCTTCCAGACTGGAGCCAACATCTTACAAATCCCTTTAGAACTGATGTGCGCTGCTCCATGCGCCATCGTTACCACTGCAAGCACATACGCATCAGGCAACATCCAACGCTGTTGTTCCGTCAAATCAATCCAACATCCATTCGAGTCCAATTTACCCGTTTTCTCTTTCCATGCAAGTTTTTCCTCTTCAGTCGCTTCTTCCTGAATCGTTCTCACACTTTCCATTGTGTCCTCACACATTCCCGAATCAGTAACCCATCTTGCAGATGTTGCAACATACATCCCACTCATCAGATTCCTAGCTGTCTGTTTTGCTGTCTCATCAGCAAAGGCATTTCCTCGACCAACATCATCCGTGATTGCTCAATGAGCACTTCACTTTACAATCACAACTTCCATTGGTAAGGTTAGAGATTCCAACAAGTCATTAACTAGCTGACCATGCTGGATCTTAGTCCCATGGGACGTAATAAAACCTCTTTCCTTCCACAATCGGCCAAAACTATGGGCTACGCCGAACGCGTACTGACTATCTGTGAACACATTCACTCTCTTTCCCTTAGCTAAAACACACGCTCTAGTCAATGCAATTAATTCTGCAGCTTGGGCAGAATTCTGACTCACTCTTGCAGTCTCCACAATCGTACTCAAAGTCGTTACTGCATAGGCAGCTGTTACATCACCATTCTCCAATTTAAAACAAGACCCGTCAACATATAACGTGCCATCTGGGTCTGATAACTGAGTGTCTTTTAGATCAATTCGTCCTTTTGTCTCTTCCTCAGTTCTAAATCAACAGTCATGTGGCTCAGAATCACTCGACTCCTGACTAGTCGGCAACAATGTTGCTGGATTCAATACATTGCATCTCTTAATCTGAATATGACTTGCTAACAGTGTCAGCTCATAGCCTGATAATCTAGCACTGGTTAGGTGCTGCGTCTTTGTTCGGTTCATGAGTGTATCCACGGCATGTGGAACCATGACCACTAGCATGTTGTTCATGACCAAACCAGCAGATTGTCGAATGGACGCTGCAGCTGCCGCTGTAGCTCTCAAGCAACTAGGCAACACTCTGGCTACCAGGTCTAATGTTGATGAAAAATACGCACAAGGGCGTTGTTTATCACCAAATTGTTGCGTCAAGACACTCAACGCGCAACCTTCTCTTTCGTGGACATAGAGTGTAAATGGTTTACTGTAGTCAGGTGTACCCAACACAGGAGCTGAACATAGTGCGTTTCGTAACTCAGAAAAGCTTTGCTGACATTCGTCAGACCATGGCACTGGATTCGGAACACCTTTCCCAGTCAAAGCCACCAACGGTTTTGCCAAGAGAGAAAAATGTGGGATCCATTGCCTGCAGTATGAAGTAATACCTAAGAACGCACGCACTTCTCTCTGTGTGCTAGGAACATTCATCTGCGTAATTGCTTTTATTCTCTCTGGGGTCAACCTTCTTCCCTCCTTTGACAAGAGATGACCTAGGTAGGTCACTTCTTGGCAACAGTATTGCATTTTGGAAGGTGACACCTTGTGATTTAAATCAGACAAATGATGCAATAAGGAAATTGTAGCTGCTTTGCAAGTTTCCTTGTCATCGGCAGCCACTAGAAGATCATCGACATATTGCACTAAGGCAGAACCAGGAGGAAGTACAAAAGAATCCAACTGACTTTTTAATGCCTGACTGTAAATGGACGGGCTTTCACAATAGCCTTGTGGAGCACGTTTAAACCTGAAGCTTCGTCCTCCTAGAGAGAAGCCGAAAATATCTCTGCTTTCTTCGGCTATCGGAATGCTGAAAAAGGCATTCTTCAAGTCGATCACTGAGAACCACGTGGCTGTAGCAGGAATCAACGTTAACAATGCTGTAATGTCTGGAACCACAGGAAACTGTGGAATCACAATTTTGTTAACCTCTCTAAGGTCAATTACAAATCTATAGACTGGAGGTTTTGAGGGATCAGTGCGTTTTAGAATAGGCAGTACAGGGCTATTACAGACATTTCCTCTAGTTTCCTCTATCACGTCTTTCTTGATCAAATCTTGTACTATCAGTAGGAGCGCACGCTCACCTTTACTAGAGATTTTGTATTGTGGGATTCGTGGAAATCTGACATTTGCTTTCAAAGTTACTACATATGGTGGAATTTCCAAAAGACCTACATCGTTAGGACCAGTCGCCCAAAGAGTATCAGGGAGAGAACGCAGCTCCAGTGGGAGCGCATCCATTAACAAATACATCGGGGAGATGATTCTTCTACCTAATGTAAGCTGTACTCCTGAAGGAGAACAGTACAGTGTCGCATATAGGCGTTTTAATAAGTCTAAACCAAGCAGATTTTCATTACAACCAGTCGTCAAAATCAAGGGTGCTTTCAATTGACGAGGCCCAACAGATATAGACAAAGGACCAGAAACAGGGTTGTGAACAGGGGCGCCTGAAAAACCTACAGAAACATTTGTTAAGCCGGACAAAGGTGCGCCAGGGAGTTTTGCATGTATGATAGAACTTTTTGCTGCGCCAGTATCCAACAGAAACGGTTCGACTACACCTGATGTGGCTACTGCGACATAAGGCCCACTCTGGTCTACTGGAACTGATACTACTCCCTCTCTTTGCCCAAGGCTGTCCTAGTACTAGTTTTGCTGAAATTCCTCACCAACTTCACAGTAATCTTCAACATGATACTGTTGAGATCTAGCTGGCTGTGTAGACTGACCATTTCATTGATCAAAATAATTAGAAGGGCGATCATTCGTTTGTGGAGGCATAGCACCTTGTCCTCGACCTCTAGAATTTTGCATAGAACCACCACGACCTCTCTGAGCTGCAGCAGCATTATTTTGTGCCAGTACCGGACACTCATTCTTATAATGACCTTCCTTTTTGCAATAGACACACTGATTCCATTGGTACTGCGGTCTCTGTGAACCATAGTCGGTCCTCTGATATGGCCCTTGCTGTGTATTCGTTTGATTAGTGCGAGGCGGATATGCTTGTTGCAAAAGGACTTTGGTTTCTAAATCTTTCGTTTTCTTATCTGATTTTTCCTTCTCTTCTTTATCCCTATTTTCATAGTACTGGGCAGTTGCAAGTATCTGTGCAGTCGTAGAGACAGCCCACGCACTTTCAGAATTCTTTAATTTATTACTGAGCTCTGGTAACAGATTGTGCACAAATTTATCAACAAATAATCTCTGGCCTCCTTCCGTGCTCATATCCTGACCACTGTGATCTACGAAAGTTTCCTCAAATCTAGTGAAAAAGTCGTAGACGCTTTCGTCTTTCTTCTGCCTGCATGCGGACAACTTGTCCCAGTTAACGCGCAATGCTGGCATCAGGGTTTTCATTAAATCGATTATTCTACCGGGCAAATTAGCAATTAAAGGTTCATGTTTAGAACCCCCAATTTGTTGACCATCTGCCGCAATAATAGCTGCCCAATCACCACCTAGGGCAACTGGATGATTTTCTCTACGAATTTTAGCCCAGATTGGTTGCGGTACTACATTACCAAATAGCATATCAATGTCCGCTAAATTCATTACGCAAGCTTCAACCGTCTGAGCCAACTCTTTGTAATATCCGGCGGGATTTTTACGTGGATCTGGCAAGGCCTGTTTTACTGCAAACACTTCAGCTCGCTTCCACGGAATGTGTATCCACACTCTCTGGAATTGGGCCGGAGCGGCCGCAATACCATTCACTGCATCAGCTTGCACAGCGTCGCGCCATATTGGCGGAACCTCCCTCATAGGGTATTGGCGACCTTTATTTGCGCTACCTTTCTCTGAATCTCTTGGTGAACGAAGGGAAGGATCAACCCTAAAACCTAGAATCAGTTCCATTGCTTCTTTTATCTCCTGACCAACTATCATACCTGCAGCAAATTTTTGTTGAATATGAATTAATTCGTCTGGAATTTGTTCAGAATCATTCTCATCCCATTCCTCACGTAAAAAGGAACACATAACATCAAACACATAGCGTTGTGTCGGTTCATTCCATTGCATAATTGTATCTAATACATCTCGTACATTATACCTTCCAACTTTCGAAATCCACCTGAGAGCAGTGGAATCTAATATTCCTCGTTCCTCAACACTAGGAAGCTGACTACGTCTCTGAACAGATTCAGAGGCAGGACTTTTAATCAAAGTTTTGTAAAAGGGGGAGAGAATATTAGAGACAGATTCAGTAATTCTCCGACGAACAGAAAGCGGAGTCATATAGCTAGAGGAAGTTTGAAGTAGAGTGGTAGTTGGGACAGAAGAAACAGCACCAGTAGGTGTAGGAGGCAAAGTAGCTTGCGAAACAACAGGTATCAGCGGTACAGGCATAGGCAAAGGAGCTGGCAACCCTGGAAGAGGGGGTGCCGGAGGAATATTGTTAACCACAGGGAATGCAGGAGCTTGATTCAGGGGAGCAGGAGCAGGTATACCAGGCTGTCCAGCAGCCGGTAACACAACATTCGGCAGAGGTGGAGCTGTAGCACCCTGTGCATACGGTGGAGGTGACCTCAACAAGTAAGACAACAGAGGATCGTTTTCGGAGTCCTCCACTATCTTAGCTGTACTTGATGGCAAAGCAGGATAGCACTTGTCTATCGCTAAATTACGCTCTCTATCGGCTACCTCTATCGCTTTCTCAGATTCATTGAGTTGCAGCTGCTTAGCAGACTGTTCTAAAGTCAATTCTTGTTCTTTCTGCTCTTTCTTCAACTTTTTAGTCTCTCTCTGTTTGGATTCTTTTCGCCAACAACGGAAAGAATCAAACATTGCCGGCCGGGCTTTCTTTTTAAACAACTTTCTTTCTAGATTATCGAGAATTTCAGGTTCGAAACTACCATGTAGTGGCCAACTAAGGACACCATCTTTCTGCGTGTAGCGGATCCATACCTCGTTATAAGAGATAGGGCCCACACCGAACTTGCAATAAAGATCATAAAGAGGAGTTCCAATCCGAGGAACCGAACACGAGTCCTCCAACCGGGAATCCCTGTTGCAACCAAAACATGAAAACATAGAACTTTTCTGACTTACCATGTTATAAACCGGAACACAGAACAAACACAAACAAAGGTGAGCACTCGAACTAAGAACTTAGGCCTACCAAAGTGAACAAATGTATCGATACCCAAACCAAACCAAAAGATTATCGTAACTAGAACAACCAGTGATAATCTTACAAAACCAAACCAAACCAAGGAACTAAAAGGATTATCCAAACCCTTACGAAGTAACCAAACAACTAGCAACCACTTAATACTTAACTGAGGCACTGAAGACGTCACCAAGGAGAAACCCGTCACGTCTCGCTGTACTAAGGTCTGCACCTCGGGTCCAAGACAGGGCGACGGTCAAGGCAACGGACCACTGCAGCCGTCCGAACGGGAACCCTCGTGGAAGAGAACGTCAGGCCACTTTTGCGATATGCCGGGATCGATGAAGTGGGGCGCCTCCCTCCGGAATCTTCACACGAAGCTTCTCGAACTCTTCAGGCTTTTGGACCGGTACCAAATGACGTCGCCCTACGTTGGGCGCCAACTGGAGTTCTGGACTTTTAATTACGGTCCAGAGGTGTCAGGGACAACACCCGAAGACCCCTGAGTTCTACCTGTCTCGGTGCACAAATGAACAGAAACACGGGCTTCTCGATGGTGGCGTCAAAGACCAAAGGTTTATTACTGCAGGGACACAGAAGTCACAGAAACTACACACGGGCAGATTCTAGGAGCCTGTTCGATTTGCACTAAGTTGGTTGCTTCTTAAATACAAAATATTTAGCTGGGGGCAACATTCTCCACATACTAGTGTGTTTCTCAAACTTTATGTCCTAAACAATAAATATTTGGCGTTACACAGGATTCGTCAACAATATCTGATGTCAAAACATTTACGAATGAGAGCTTCCCACTGTTCCATCATAATCCCATGTCATCTTTCCATTCAAGAGCCGGACCGCCTCATCGTAAATTTCGTTACCTCCCGCTAATAAAGGCCCAGAAGGAAAGGAGCAGAGCCAGGTGCAGAAGATAGAAAAACAGGATAAGAGATGTTTGTGGGTCGTAAATGGGCAAGGCTATCAGCTTCGGCCGCCTAATCATGATCAGGCCAACGAACACGAGAACCAGTATAGCAGGACTGGCCTCGGGCCTCGGAGGCAGCTTTTGCCGAGTCATGCGGCCACAGCGTTTCTGTCCTAAGGTGCACGTGTCACTAGCAAGGTGAATCGCCGGCCAAAGCCTACGTGTCCTTAAGTGAAAATGAGGTGATCAGGGGTCACTGCGTGTCCATTGACTATGTGAGGGCAAGAATACAAGATGGATGCCATGATCTAAAATGGATGCCATCGGTGTATCAGAAATGTGTTTATAACAGGAGTGCTCTTGCTCGTAGCATAGCGAAAACACCAGGATATACTAAATGGATCATTTGCGGTTCATCGGTATCAAAATTATGAGTTTACGACAATGTTGAAAACACGGGTTCAAATCGTCACGGAACCTCAGACCCTCCTTTTGCCCTTACATAGGCAATTACTCAGTCTATGTCAGAATCTATCTCGATGTTCATTAGGTCAGTGATATGTTGTTGCATCATCATCCTTTCTCGCACCTTGTCTCTAAATACAGGCGGTTTTCTAAGACAGGTTGCAGCACAGAGGCTACACAAAGCGGGACCACATTGGATAATAAGGCAGCACGAGAATAGGAATACTAAGAAAATACCAACGACCATCAGAACCTTCCATCCCCACGCTGACAGTAGAGTCCAAAGCCATTCCATTAAGGACCAATTTCCCTTGTCTACGTGGATAGAGTGGGAAATCTTGTGAAGCTTAGAGATCGCTTCATACACTGTCGGAGCATTATTGGGGATAAAAACACAGCAGCTCGATTGGATCATTCTACATACCCCACCTCGATCTGCAAGTATTACGTCAAGAACCATACGATTCTGTAACGTCATGAGACGATCCGCCTGGAGCTCAGCTGTTAAATTACTAAGGGCACCCGCAGTTTCTGTAATAGTAGATTCAACTACCCGTGTTAGTTGACGTAGGTTTCTACTATTGGCCATAGGCACCCAGAACGGAAGGAAACCTTTGAAAAAGTCTCCGGCTTCCTGACCAGCGGTATCTTCTTTGCTGAAAACACCTCTTGCTACTCTGGTCTTGTGATAATCTGGGGAAGCAGTGTATGTCGGAGGCAATAGTCGAGCAATATAGCATGAACCTGAAAAGTCAGCAGGCAACCATGTATATGCCCTATCCTGACAAATGAAGTAGGTACCCTTAGCAGTTAGAAAGGCAGGGGAAGAGTTAGACGGATACACATAAGTCTCAACACAGTCACTCTTCCCTAGCCGAGCTCTTGGATTTCTCCCATTACCTTGCAAACAGACTTGACCTCGGTGAGGCACGACCCAAACTGGAGTGGAGCTCTTACGCTTGCTTTCACCCAAACTAATGCGATACTCCGTAGAATTCCAACTCAGATAAACTCGTAGTTCATCCCTAGGATAAGATGGGGTGTTATTGACGTCTTTAATCATGTCAATGATTCCCTTGACTAAAGCTTTATTAGCGGAACGTGGTGGACGCGGGGGATAGGTCTCGAGGGCATAAACAAATATAGTCTGAAAGGCCTGAAATGATCCATTATAGCTAAAAGGCAAAACCACATAGGGAATGCCTTTATCCATAGTGTGTGGTATCAGACCACATACCCAGCAGTCTTTTGTGTTAACTACCAGTTGGTGTTGATGCAAGAGCTGTACAAAAGTGTTATTTATGAATTCTGAGCGTCGAGCTTGCTCGTGTTCGGGGAACGGATGAAAGGAATGAATAGAAGCAACAGTAGAAGAAACAGGATCAAGGGGAGGTACTGTAGTTGTTATCGGTGCAAAAATCAAATGAATACCAAATATGATTCCACCCACCAACATTAGTAAAACAATTAAAAACGTAATCGCACATTGCATCATAAAACATTTGTTATGAAGAATCTTGTACAGTCTATTTCTGCGAACATAAATTACATTCTCTCGGTGCAGCCCAGGAAGCTCCATCTTCTACAACCGCTCGCGACCACTGATGGTATGTACGTAGTTGAAAATGCCTCTACCAGCCCTGGGAGTTCCCAGAACTAACAGAAAGACCGACCTTGTGTCTGGCCCCCGCAGATTCAACTAGGCACAAAGCCACGACCCTACGGCTACCCAGACGGCAAGGTAATAAGCACAATAGAAATATACAAAGAAATGCAAAATATTTAGCAAACTTCCTGGCTGGAGGCAATGTTTTTAGAGCAAAATGATCAGAAAATGGGCAGTTTCCTGCTTTATTAGTCTTTAGAATAAGATCGGAGGTTGTATCTCAGTTTTCCTGGAGTAGTTTGATCGGAAATAGACTGTTTTCAGCAGGAGTGACAGTGTTCGAGTTCGCAGAGGGCAAGTTTTCGATTGATGCAGTGTTCTGGTCAGTGTTCAAAGGAGCAGCTTCAGAAAAAGAGTCAGAGTTCGGTGGATCAGTTATCCGTTCTGCATCACTGAAAGGAACGTATTTTGGAACCGGTTCTGTTTCTGAGGCACCAATTCCTTTTCTAATCCAATTATCATAAGGGAGTGGTAGGGGTACACGCTTAGTATGTGTCGCGTGGACCCAATTTTTTCTTCCAGCCACTCGTACAGCAGTCCTTGTTGCCAACAGCACCTGGAACGGTCCAACGAATTTGGGTTGAAGATTTCTGGTCCGTCCAAAGTTCTTTATGACAACAAAGTCTCCGGGTTTCAGCTGATGACCTGGACTTTCCGGAGGCTTTGGCAATGCATCGAAAACCTGTTGGTGAATGAGACTCAATTTAGCAGTCAAGTCAAAAAGGTAATCAATTAGCATTGGGTATTCCAGCTGCCTAAACTCCCTAGGTCTTGGTACCCCCCAAATATTAGCAGGGCGACCGAACACAATCTCATAGGGACTAAGCCCTACTCGGGAATGCACAGTCGCTCTTGTGGATAACAGGGCCAAAGGTAAGGCATCTGGTCAGGACAAGCCCGTGGAGGCTTGTATCTTAGCCAATTTCAGCTTGAGGGTGCCATTGTAGCCTTCAACTAAACCTGCTAACTGGGGGTGATTCGCACTGTGGAATTTTTGCTTGATGCTCAAGCCTGCACACACACTCTGCATAACTTTCCCTACGAATTCACTTCCATTATCTGACCATACAATCCGTGGCATGCCATATCTAGGGAAGTATTCCTTTAGGAGGATTTTGGCAGTGGACAAGGCAGTATTATCTTTGAGTGGATATGCTTCGATCCACCTAGAAAAAGCACAGACTACCACTAAAACATATTTAAGGTTATTACATCGATCCATGTGAATGAAGTCTAATTGAATCACTTCGAAGGGGCAGGAAGGAGGAGCGAAGTGACCAGCAGGCGTGGGGGTTCCCTTGCCAGGATTATGCATCAGGCATATCATGCAGTTTCTCACCACTCTTTCTGCACACTTACTAATTCCATCATTCTTCCAGACTGGAGCCAACATCTTACAAATCCCTTTAGAACTGATGTGCGCTGCTCCATGCGCCATCGTTACCACTGCAAGCACATACGCATCAGGCAACATCCAACGCTGTTGTTCCGTCAAATCAATCCAACATCCATTCGAGTCCAATTTACCCGTTTTCTCTTTCCATGCAAGTTTTTCCTCTTCAGTCGCTTCTTCCTGAATCGTTCTCACACTTTCCATTGTGTCCTCACACATTCCCGAATCAGTAACCCATCTTGCAGATGTTGCAACATACATCCCACTCATCAGATTCCTAGCTGTCTGTTTTGCTGTCTCATCAGCAAAGGCATTTCCTCGACCAACATCATCCGTGATTGCTCGATGAGCACTTCACTTTACAATCACAACTTCCATTGGTAAGGTTAGAGATTCCAACAAGTCATTAACTAGCTGACCATGCTGGATCTTAGTCCCATGGGACGTAATAAAACCACTTTCCTTCCACAATCGGCCAAAACTATGGGCTACGCCGAACGCGTACTGACTATCTGTGAACACATTCACTCTCTTTCCCTTAGCTAAAACACACGCTCTAGTCAATGCAATTAATTCTGCAGCTTGGGCAGAATTCTGACTCACTCTTGCAGTCTCCACAATCGTACTCAAAGTCGTTACTGCATAGGCAGCTGTTACATCACCATTCTCCAATTTAAAACAAGACCCGTCAACATATAACGTGCCATCTGGGTCTGATAACTGAGTGTCTTTTAGATCAATTCGTCCTTTTGTCTCTTCCTCAGTTCTAAAACAACAGTCATGTGGCTCAGAATCACTCGACTCCTGACTAGTCGGCAACAATGTTGCTGGATTCAATACATTGCATCTCTTAATCTGAATATGACTTGCTAACAGTGTCAGCTCATAGCCTGATAATCTAGCACCGGTAAGGTGCTGCGTCTTTGTTCGGTTCATGAGTGTATCCACGGCATGTGGAACCATGACCACTAGCATGTTGTTCATGACCAAACCAGCAGATTGTCGAATGGACGCTGCAGCTGCCGCTGTAGCTCTCAAGCAACTAGGCAACACTCTGGCTACCAGGTCTAATGTTGATGAAAAATACGCACAAGGGCGTTGTTTATCACCAAATTGTTGCGTCAAGACACTCAACGCGCAACCTTCTCTTTCGTGGACATAGAGTGTAAATGGTTTACTGTAGTCAGGTGTACCCAACACAGGAGCTGAACATAGTGCGTTTCGTAACTCAGAAAAGCTTTGCTGACATTCGTCAGACCATGGCACTGGATTCGGAACACCTTTCCCAGTCAAAGCCACCAACGGTTTTGCCAAGAGAGAAAAATGTGGGATCCATTGCCTGCAGTATGAAGTAATACCTAAGAACGCACGCACTTCTCTCTGTGTGCTAGGAACATTCATCTGCGTAATTGCTTTTATTCTCTCTGGGGTCAACCTTCTTCCCTCCTTTGACAAGAGATGACCTAGGTAGGTCACTTCTTGGCAACAGTATTGCATTTTGGAAGGTGACACCTTGTGATTTAAATCAGACAAATGATGCAATAAGGAAATTGTAGCTGCTTTGCAAGTTTCCTTGTCATCGGCAGCCACTAGAAGATCATCGACATATTGCACTAAGGCAGAACCAGGAGGAAGTACAAAAGAATCCAACTGACTTTTTAATGCCTGACTGTAAATGGACGGGCTTTCACAATAGCCTTGTGGAGCACGTTTAAACCTGAAGCTTCGTCCTCCTAGAGAGAAGCCGAAAATATCTCTGCTTTCTTCGGCTATCGGAATGCTGAAAAAGGCATTCTTCAAGTCGATCACTGAGAACCACGTGGCTGTAGCAGGAATCAACGTTAACAATGCTGTAATGTCTGGAACCACAGGAAACTGTGGAATCACAATTTTGTTAACCTCTCTAAGGTCAATTACAAATCTATAGACTGGAGGTTTTGAGGGATCAGTGCGTTTTAGAATAGGCAGTACAGGGCTATTACAGACATTTCCTCTAGTTTCCTCTATCACGTCTTTCTTGATCAAATCTTGTACTATCAGTAGGAGCGCACGCTCACCTTCACTAGAGATTTTGTATTGTGGGATTCGTGGAAATCTGACATTTGCTTTCAAAGTTACTACATATGGTGGAATTTCCAAAAGACCTACATCGTTAGGACCAGTCGCCCAAAGAGTATCAGGGAGAGAACGCAGCTCCAGTGGGAGCGCATCCATTAACAAATACATCGGGGAGATGATTCTTCTACCTAATGTAAGCTGTACTCCTGAAGGAGAACAGTACAGTGTCGCATATAGGCGTTTTAATAAGTCTAAACCAAGCAGATTTTCATTACAACCAGTCGTCAAAATCAAGGGTGCTTTCAATTGACGAGGCCCAACAGATATAGACAAAGGACCAGAAACAGGGTTGTGAACAGGGGCGCCTGAAAAACCTACAGAAACATTTGTTAAGCCGGACAAAGGTGCGCCAGGGAGTTTTGCATGTATGATAGAACTTTTTGCTGCGCCAGTATCCAACAGAAACGGTTCGACTACACCTGATGTGGCTACTGCGACATAAGGCCCACTCTGGTCTACTGGAACTGATACTACTCCCTCTCTTTGCCCAAGGCTGTCCTAGTACTAGTTTTGCTGAAATTCCTCACCAACTTCACAGTAATCTTCAACATGATACTGTTGAGATCTAGCTGGCTGTGTAGACTGACCATTTCATTGATCAAAATAATTAGAAGGGCGATCATTCATTTGTGGAGGCATAGCACCTCGTCCTCGACCTCTAGAATTTTGCATAGAACCACCACGACCTCTCTGAGCTGCAGCAGCATTATTTTGTGCCAGTACCGGACACTCATTCTTATAATGACCTTCCTTTTTGCAATAGACACACTGATTCCATTGGTACTGCGGTCTCTGTGAACCATAGTCGGTCCTCTGATATGGCCCTTGCTGTGTATTCGTTTGATTAGTGCGAGGCGGATATGCTTGTTGCAAAAGGACTTTGGTTTCTAAATCTTTCGTTTTCTTATCTGATTTTTCCTTCTCTTCTTTATCCCTATTTTCATAGTACTGGGCAGTTGCAAGTATCTGTGCAGTCGTAGAGACAGCCCACGCACTTTCAGAATTCTTTAATTTATTACTGAGCTCTGGTAACAGATTGTGCACAAATTTATCAACAAATAATCTCTGGCCTCCTTCCGTGCTCATATCCTGACCACTGTGATCTACGAAAGTTTCCTCAAATCTAGTGAAAAAGTCGGAGACGCTTTCGTCTTTCTTCTGCCTGCATGCGGACAACTTGTCCCAGTTAACGCGCAATGCTGGCATCAGGGTTTTCATTAAATCGATTATTCTACCGGGCAAATTAGCAATTAAAGGTTCATGTTTAGAACCCCCAATTTGTTGACCATCTGCCGCAATAATAGCTGCCCAATCACCACCTAGGGCAACTGGATGATTTTCTCTACGAATTTTAGCCCAGATTGGTTGCGGTACTACATTACCAAATAGCATATCAATGTCCGCTAAATTCATTACGCAAGCTTCAACCGTCTGAGCCAACTCTTTGTAATATCCAGCGGGATTTTTACGTGGATCTGGCAAGGCCTGTTTTACTGCAAACACTTCAGCTCGCTTCCACGGAATGTGTATCCACACTTTCGGGAATTGGGCCGGAGCGGCCGCAATACCATTCACTGCATCAGCTTGCACAGCGTCGCGCCATATTGGCGGAACCTCCCTCATAGGGTATTGGCGACCTTTATTTGCGCTACCTTTCTCTGAATCTCTTGGTGAACGAAGGGAAGGATCAACCCTAAAACCTAGAATCAGTTCCATTGCTTCTTTTATCTCCTGACCAACTATCATACCTGCAGCAAATTTTTGTTGAATATGAATTAATTCGTCTGGAATTTGTTCAGAATCATTCTCATCCCATTCCTCACGTAAAAGGGAACACATAACATCAAACACATAGCGTTGTGTCGGTTCATTCCATTGCATAAATGTATCTAATACATCTCGTACATTATACCTTCCAACTTTCGAAATCCACCTGAGAGCAGTGGAATCTAATATTCCTCGTTCCTCAACACTAGGAAGCTGACTACGTCTCTGAACAGATTCAGAGGCAGGACTTTTAATCAAAGTTTTGTAAAAGGGGGAGAGAATATTAGAGACAGATTCAGTAATTCTCCGACGAACAGAAAGCGGAGTCATATAGCTAGAGGAAGTTTGAAGTAGAGTGGTAGTTGGGACAGAAGAAACAGCACCAGTAGGTGTAGGAGGCAAAGTAGCTTGCGAAACAACAGGTATCAGCGGTACAGGCATAGGCAAAGGAGCTGGCAACCCTGGAAGAGGGGGTGCCGGAGGAATATTGTTAACCACAGGGAATGCAGGAGCTTGATTCAGGGGAGCAGGAGCAGGTATACCAGGCTGTCCAGCAGCCGGTAACACAACATTCGGCAGAGGTGGAGCTGTAGCACCCTGTGCATACGGTGGAGGTGACCTCAACAAGTAAGACAACAGAGGATCGTTTTCGGAGTCCTCCACTATCTTAGCTGTACTTGATGGCAAAGCAGGATAGCACTTGTCTATCGCTAAATTACGCTCTCTATCGGCTACCTCTATCGCTTTCTCAGATTCATTGAGTTGCAGCTGCTTAGCAGACTGTTCTAAAGTCAATTCTTGTTCTTTCTGCTCTTTCTTCAACTTTTTAGTCTCTCTCTGTTTGGATTCTTTTCGCCAACAACGGAAAGAATCAAACATTGCCGGCCTGGCTTTCTTTTTAAACAACTTTCTTTCTAGATTATCGAGAATTTCAGGTTCGAAACTACCATGTAGTGGCCAACTAAGGACACCATCTTTCTTCGTGTAGCGGATCCATACCTCGTTATAAGAGATAGGGCCCACACCGAACTTGCAATAAAGATCATAAAGAGGAGTTCCAATCCGAGGAACCGAACACGAGTCCTCCAACCAGGAATCCCTGTTGCAACCAAAACATGAAAACATAGAACTTTTCTGACTTACCATGTTATAAACCGGAACACAGAACAAACACAAACAAAGGTGAGCACTCGAACTAAGAACTTAGGCCTACCAAAGTGAACAAATGTATCGATACCCAAACCAAACCAAAAGATTATCGTAACTAGAACAACCAGTGATAATCTTACAAAACCAAACCAAACCAAGGAACTAAAAGGATTATCCAAACCCTTACGAAGTAACCAAACAACTAGCAACCACTTAATACTTAACTGAGGCACTGAAGACGTCACCAAGGAAAACCCGCCACGTCTCGCTGTACTAAGGTCTGCACCTCGGGTCCAAGACAGGGCGACGGTCAAGGCAACGGACCACTGCAGCCGTCCGAACGGGAACCCTCGTGGAAGAGAACGTCAGGCCACTTTTGCGATATGCCGGGATCGATGAAGTGGGGCGCCTCCCTCCGGAATCTTCACACGAAGCTTCTCGAACTCTTCAGGCTTTTGGACCGGTACCGAATGACGTCGCCCTACGTTGGGCGCCAACTGGAGTTCTGGACTTTTAATTACGGTCCAGAGGTGTCAGGGACAACACCCGAAGACCCCTGAGTTCTACCTGTCTCGGTGCACAAATGAACAGAAACACGGGCTTCTCGATGGTGGCGTCAAAGACCAAAGGTTTATTACTGCAGGGACACAGAAGTCACAGAAACTACACACGGGCAGATTCTAGGAGCCTGTTCGATTTGCACTAAGTTGGTTGCTTCTTAAATACAAAATATTTAGCTGGGGGCAACATTCTCCACATACTAGTGTGTTTCTCAAACTTTATGTCCTAAACAATAAATATTTGGCGTTACACAGGATTCGTCAACAATATCTGATGTCAAAACATTTACGAATGAGAGCTTCCCACTGTTCCATCATAATCCCATGTCATCTTTCCATTCAAGAGCCGGACCGCCTCATCGTAAATTTCGTTACCTCCCCCTAATAAAGGCCCAGAAGGAAAGGAGCAGAGCCAGGTGCAGAAGATAGAAAACAGGATAAGAGATGTTTGTGGGTCGTAAATGGGCAAGGCTATCAGCTTCGGCCGCCTAATCATGATCAGGCCAACGAACACGAGAACCAGTATAGCAGGACTGGCCTCGGGCCTCGGAGGCAGCTTTTGCCGAGTCATGCGGCCACAGCGTTTCTGTCCTAAGGTGCACGTGTCACTAGCAAGGTGAATCGCCGGCCAAAGCCTACGTGTCCTTAAGTGAAAATGAGGTGATCAGGGGTCACTGCGTGTCCATTGACTATGTGAGGGCAAGAATACAAGATGGATGCCATGATCTAAAATGGATGCCATCGGTGTATCAGAAATGTGTTTATAACAGGAGTGCTCTTGCTCGTAGCATAGCGAAAACACCAGGATATACTAAATGGATCATTTGCGGTTCATCGGTATCAAAATTATGAGTTTACGACAATGTTGAAAACACGGGTTCAAATCGTCACGGAACCTCAGACCCTCCTTTTGCCCTTACATAGGCAATTACTCAGTCTATGTCAGAATCTATCTCGATGTTCATTAGGTCAGTGATATGTTGTTGCATCATCATCCTTTCTCGCACCTTGTCTCTAAATACAGGCGGTTTTCTAAGACAGGTTGCAGCACAGAGGCTACACAAAGCGGGACCACATTGGATAATAAGGCAGCACGAGAATAGGAATACTAAGAAAATACCAACGACCATCAGAACCTTCCATCCCCACGCTGACAGTAGAGTCCAAAGCCATTCCATTAAGGACCAATTTCCCTTGTCTACGTGGATAGAGTCGGAAATCTTGTGAAGCTTAGAGATCGCTTCATACACTGTCGGAGCATTATTGGGGATAAAAACACAGCAGCTCGATTGGATCATTCTACATACCCCACCTCGATCTGCAAGTATTACGTCAAGAACCATACGATTCTGTAACGTCATGAGACGATCCACCTGGAGCTCAGCTGTTAAATTACTAAGGGCACCCGCAGTTTCTGTAATAGTAGATTCAACTACCCGTGTTAGTTGACGTAGGTTTCTACTATTGGCCATAGGCCCCCAGAACGGAAGGAAACCTTTGAAAAAGTCTCCGGCTTCCTGACCAGCGGTATCTTCTTTGCTGAAAAAACCTCTTGCTACTCTGGTCTTGTGATAATCTGGGGAAGCAGTGTATGTCGGAGGCAATAGTCGAGCAATATAGCATGAACCTGAAAAGTCAGCAGGCAACCATGTATATGCCCTATCCTGACAAATGAAGTAGGTACCCTTAGCAGTTAGAAAGGCAGGGGAAGAGTTAGACGGATACACATAAGTCTCAACACAGTCACTCTTCCCTAGCCGAGCTCTTGGATTTCTCCCATTACCTTGCAAACAGACTTGACCTCGGTGAGGCACGACCCAAACTGGAGTGGAGCTCTTACGCTTGCTTTCACCCAAACTAATGCGATACTCTGTAGAATTCCAACTCAGATAAACTCGTAGTTCATCCCTAGGATAAGATGGGGTGTTATTGACGTCTTTAATCATGTCAATGATTCCCTTGACTAAAGCTTTATTAGCGGAACGTGGTGGACGCGGGGGATAGGTCTCGAGGGCATAAACAAATATAGTCTGAAAGGCCTGAAATGATCCATTATAGCTAAAAGGCAAAACCAGATAGGGAATGCCTTTATCCATAGTGTGTGGTATCAGACCACATACCCAGCAGTCTATTGTGTTAACTACCAGTTGGTGTTGATGCAAGAGCTGTACAAAAGTGTTATTTATGAATTCTGAGCATCAAGCTTGCTCGTGTTCGGGGAACGGATGAAAGGAATGAATAGAAGCAACAGTAGAAGAAACAGGATCAAGGGGAGGTACTGTAGTTGTTATCGGTGCAAAAATCAAATGAATACCAAATATGATTCCACCCACCAACATTAGTAAAACAATTAAAAACGTAATCGCACATTGCATCATAAAACATTTGTTATGAAGAATCTTGTACAGTCTATTTCTGCGAACATAAATTACATTCTCTCGGTGCAGCCCAGGAAGCTCCATCTTCTACAACCGCTCGCGACCACTGATGGTATGTACGTAGTTGAAAATGCCTCTACCAGCCCTGGGAGTTCCCAGAACTAACAGAAAGACCGACCTTGTGTCTGGCCCCCGCAGATTCAACTAGGCACAAAGCCACGACCCTACGGCTACCCAGACGGCAAGGTAATAAGCACAATAGAAATATACAAAGAAATGCAAAATATTTAGCAAACTTCCTGGCTGGAGGCAATGTTTTTAGAGCAAAATGATCAGAAAATGGGCAGTTTCCTGCTTTATTAGTCTTTAGAATAAGATCGGAGGTTGTATCTCAGTTTTCCTGGAGTAGTTTGATCGGAAATAGACTGTTTTCAGCAGGAGTGACAGTGTTCGAGTTCGCAGAGGGCAAGTTTTCGATTGATGCAGTGTTCTGGTCAGTGTTCAAAGGAGCAGCTTCAGAAAAAGAGTCAGAGTTCGGTGGATCAGTTATCCGTTCTGCATCACTGAAAGGAACGTATTTTGGAACCGGTTCTGTTTCTGAGGCACCAATTCCTTTTCTAATCCAATTATCATAAGGGAGTGGTAGGGGTACACGCTTAGTATGTGTCGCGTGGACCCAATTTTTTCTTCCAGCCACTCGTACAGCAGTCCTTGTTGCCAACAGCACCTGGAACGGTCCAACGAATTTGGGTTGAAGATTTCTGGTCCGTCCAAAGTTCTTTATGACAACAAAGTCTCCGGGTTTCAGCTGATGACCTGGACTTTCCGGAGGCTTTGGCAATGCATCGAAAACCTGTTGGTGAATGAGACTCAATTTAGCAGTCAAGTCAAAAAGGTAATCAATTAGCATTGGGTATTCCAGCTGCCTAAACTCCCTAGGTCTTGGTACCCCCCAAATATTAGCAGGGCGACCGAACACAATCTCATAGGGACTAAGCCCTACTCGGGAATGCACAGTCGCTCTTGTGGATAACAGGGCCAAAGGTAAGGCATCTGGTCAGGACAAGCCCGTGGAGGCTTGTATCTTAGCCAATTTCAGCTTGAGGGTGCCATTGTAGCCTTCAACTAAACCTGCTGACTGGGGGTGATTCGCACTGTGGAATTTTTGCTTGATGCTCAAGCCTGCACACACACTCTGCATAACTTTCCCTACGAATTCACTTCCATTATCTGACCATACAATCCGTGGCATGCCATATCTAGGGAAGTATTCCTTTAGGAGGATTTTGGCAGTGGACAAGGCAGTATTATCTTTGAGTGGATATGCTTCGATCCACCTAGAAAAAGCACAGACTACCACTAAAACATATTTAAGGTTATTACATCGATCCATGTGAATGAAGTCTAATTGAATCACTTCGAAGGGGCAGGAAGGAGGAGCGAAGTGACCAGCAGGCGTGGGGGTTCCCTTGCCAGGATTATGCATCAGGCATATCATGCAGTTTCTCACCACTCTTTCTGCACACTTACTAATTCCATCATTCTTCCAGACTGGAGCCAACATCTTACAAATCCCTTTAGAACTGATGTGCGCTGCTCCATGCGCCATCGTTACCACTGCAAGCACATACGCATCAGGCAACATCCAACGCTGTTGTTCCGTCAAATCAATCCAACATCCATTCGAGTCCAATTTACCCGTTTTCTCTTTCCATGCAAGTTTTTCCTCTTCAGTCGCTTCTTCCTGAATCGTTCTCACACTTTCCATTGTGTCCTCACACATTCCCGAATCAGTAACCCATCTTGCAGATGTTGCAACATACATCCCACTCATCAGATTCCTAGCTGTCTGTTTTGCTGTCTCATCAGCAAAGGCATTTCCTCGACCAACATCATCCGTGATTGCTCGATGAGCACTTCACTTTACAATCACAACTTCCATTGGTAAGGTTAGAGATTCCAACAAGTCATTAACTAGCTGACCATGCTGGATCTTAGTCCCATGGGACGTAATAAAACCTCTTTCCTTCCACAATCGGCCAAAACTATGGGCTACGCCGAACGCGTACTGACTATCTGTGAACACATTCACTCTCTTTCCCTTAGCTAAAACACACGCTCTAGTCAATGCAATTAATTCTGCAGCTTGGGCAGAATTCTGACTCACTCTTGCAGTCTCCACAATCGTACTCAAAGTCGTTACTGCATAGGCAGCTGTTACATCACCATTCTCCAATTTAAAACAAGACCCGTCAACATATAACGTGCCATCTGGGTCTGATAACGGAGTGTCTTTTAGATCAATTCGTCCTTTTGTCTCTTCCTCAGTTCTAAAACAACAGTCATGTGGCTCAGAATCACTCGACTCCTGACTAGTCGGCAACAATGTTGCTGGATTTAATACATTGCATCTCTTAATCTGAATATGACTTGCTAACAGTGTCAGCTCATAGCCTGATAATCTAGCACTGGTAAGGTGCTGCGTCTTTGTTCGGTTCATGAGTGTATCCACGGCATGTGGAACCATGACCACTAGCATGTTGTTCATGACCAAACCAGTAGATTGTCGAATGGACGCTGCAGCTGCCGCTGTAGCTCTCAAGCAACTAGGCAACGCTCTGGCTACCGGGTCTAATGTTGATGAAAAATACGCACAAGGGCGTTGTTTATCACCAAATTGTTGCGTCAAGACACTCAACGCGCAACCTTCTCTTTCGTGGACATAGAGTGTAAATGGTTTACTGTAGTCAGGTGTACCCAACACAGGAGCTGAACATAGTGCGTTTCGTAACTCAGAAAAGCTTTGCTGACATTCGTCAGACCATGGCACTGGATTCGGAACACCTTTCCCAGTCAAAGCCACCAACGGTTTTGCCAAGAGAGAAAAATTTGGGATCCATTGCCTGCAGTATGAAGTAATACCTAAGAACGCACGCACTTCTCTCTGTGTGCTAGGAACATTCATCTGCGTAATTGCTTTTATTCTCTCTGGGGTCAACCTTCTTCCCTCCTTTGACAAGAGATGACCTAGGTAGGTCACTTCTTGGCAACAGTATTGCATTTTGGAAGGTGACACCTTGTGATTTAAATCAGACAAATGATGCAATAAGGAAATTGTAGCTGCTTTGCAAGTTTCCTTGTCATCGGCAGCCACTAGAAGATCATCGACATATTGCACTAAGGCAGAACCAGGAGGAAGTACAAAAGAATCCAACTGACTTTTTAATGCCTGACTGTAAATGGACGGGCTTTCACAATAGCCTTGTGGAGCACGTTTAAACCTGAAGCTTCGTCCTCCTAGAGAGAAGCCGAAAATATCTCTGCTTTCTTCGGCTATCGGAATGCTGAAAAAGGCATTCTTCAAGTCGATCACTGAGAACCACGTGGCTGTAGCAGGAATCAACGTTAACAATGCTGTAATGTCTGGAACCACAGGAAACTGTGGAATCACAATTTTGTTAACCTCTCTAAGGTCAATTACAAATCTATAGACTGGAGGTTTTGAGGGATCAGTGCGTTTTAGAATAGGCAGTACAGGGCTATTACAGACATTTCCTCTAGTTTCCTCTATTACGTCTTTCTTGATCAAATCTTGTACTATCAGTAGGAGCGCACGCTCACCTTCACTAGAGATTTTGTATTGTGGGATTCGTGGAAATCTGACATTTGCTTTCAAAGTTACTACATATGGTGGAATTTCCAAAAGACCTACATCGTTAGGACCAGTCGCCCAAAGAGTATCAGGGAGAGAACGCAGCTCCAGTGGGAGCGCATCCATTAACAAATACATCGGGGAGATGATTCTTCTACCTAATGTAAGCTGTACTCCTGAAGGAGAACAGTACAGTGCCGCATATAGGTGTTTTAATAAGTCTAAACCAAGCAGATTTTCATTACAACCAGTCGTCAAAATCAAGGGTGCTTTCAATTGACGAGGCCCAACAGATATAGACAAAGGACCAGAAACAGGGTTGTGAACAGGGGCGCCTGAAAAACCTACAGAAACATTTGTTAAGCCGGACAAAGGTGCGCCAGGGAGTTTTGCATGTATAATAGAACTTTTTGCTGCGCCAGTATCCAACAGAAACGGTTCGACTACACCTGATGTGGCTACTGCGACATAAGGCCCACTCTGGTCTACTGGAACTGATACTACTCCCTCTCTTTGCCCAAGGCTGTCCTAGTACTAGTTTTGCTGAAATTCCTCACCAACTTCACAGTAATCTTCAACATGATACTGTTGAGATCTAGCTGGCTGTGTAGACTGACCATTTCATTGATCAAAATAATTAGAAGGGCGATCATTCGTTTGTGGAGGCATAGCACCTCGTCCTCGACCTCTAGAATTTTGCATAGAACCACCACGACCTCTCTGAGCTGCAGCAGCATTATTTTGTGCCAGTACCGGACACTCATTCTTATAATGACCTTCCTTTTTGCAATAGACACACTGATTCCATTGGTACTGCGGTCTCTGTGAACCATAGTCGGTCCTCTGATATGGCCCTTGCTGTGTATTCGTTTGATTAGTGCGAGGCGGATATGCTTGTTGCAAAAGGACTTTGGTTTCTAAATCTTTCGTTTTCTTATCTGATTTTTCCTTCTCTTCTTTATCCCTATTTTCATAGTACTGGGCAGTTGCAAGTATCTGTGCAGTCGTAGAGACAGCCCACGCACTTTCAGAATTCTTTAATTTATTACTGAGCTCTGGTAACAGATTGTGCACAAATTTATCAACAAATAATCTCTGGCCTCCTTCCGTGCTCATATCCTGACCACTGTGATCTACGAAAGTTTCCTCAAATCTAGTGAAAAAGTCGGAGACGCTTTCGTCTTTTTTCTGCCTGCATGCGGACAACTTGTCCCAGTTAACGCGCAATGCTGGCATCAGGGTTTTCATTAAATCGATTATTCTACCGGGCAAATTAGCAATTAAAGGTTCATGTTTAGAACCCCCAATGTGTTGACCATCTGCCGCAATAATAGCTGCCCAATCACCACCTAGGGCAACTGGATGATTTTCTCTACGAATTTTAGCCCAGATTGGTTGCGGTACTACATTACCAAATAGCATATCAATGTCCGCTAAATTCATTACGCAAGCTTCAACCGTCTGAGCCAACTCTTTGTAATATCCGGCGGGATTTTTACGTGGATCTGGCAAGGCCTGTTTTACTGCAAACACTTCAGCTCGCTTCCACGGAATGTGTATCCACACTTTCTGGAATTGGGCCGGAGCGGCCGCAATACCATTCACTGCATCAGCTTGCACAGCGTCGCGCCATATTGGCGGAACCTCCCTCATAGGGTATTGGCGACCTTTATTTGCACTACCTTTCTCTGAATCTCTTGGTGAACGAAGGGAAGGATCAACCCTAAAACCTAGAATCAGTTCCATTGCTTCTTTTATCTCCTGACCAACTATCATACCTGCAGCAAATTTTTGTTGAATATGAATTAATTCGTCTGGAATTTGTTCAGAATCATTCTCATCCCATTCCTCACGTAAAAGGGAACACATAACATCAAACACATAGCGTTGTGTCGGTTCATTCCATTGCATAAATTTATCTAATACATCTCGTACATTATACCTTCCAACTTTCGAAATCCACCTGAGAGCAGTGGAATCTAATATTCCTCGTTCCTCAACACTAGGAAGCTGACTACGTCTCTGAACAGATTCAGAGGCAGGACTTTTAATCAAAGTTTTGTAAAAGGGGGAGAGAATATTAGAGACAGATTCAGTAATTCTCCGACGAACAGAAAGCGGAGTCATATAGCTAGAGAAAGTTTGAAGTAGAGTGGTAGTTGGGACAGAAGAAACAGCACCAGTAGGTGTAGGAGGCAAAGTAGCTTGCGAAACAACAGGTATCAGCGGTACAGGCATAGGCAAAGGAGCTGGAAACCCTGGAAGAGGGGGTGCCGGAGGAATATTGTTAACCACAGGGAATGCAGGAGCTTGATTCAGGGGAGCAGGAGCAGGTATACCAGGCTGTCCAGCAGCCGGTAACACAACATTCGGCAGAGGTGGAGCTGTAGCACCCTGTGCATACGGTGGAGGTGACCTCAACAAGTAAGACAACAGAGGATCGTTTTCGGAGTCCTCCACTATCTTAGCTGTACTTGATGGCAAAGCAGGATAGCACTTGTCTATCGCTAAATTACGCTCTCTATCGGCTACCTCTATCGCTTTCTCAGATTCATTGAGTTGCAGCTGCTTAGCAGACTGTTCTAAAGTCAATTCTTGTTCTTTCTGCTCTTTCTTCAACTTTTTAGTCTCTCTCTGTTTGGATTCTTTTCGCCAACAACGGAAAGAATCAAACATTGCCGGCCGGGCTTTCTTTTTAAACAACTTTCTTTCTAGATTATCGAGAATTTCAGGTTCGAAACTACCATGTAGTGGCCAACTAAGGACACCATCTTTCTTCGTGTAGCGGATCCATACCTCGTTATAAGAGATAGGGCCCACACCGAACTTGCAATAAAGATCATAAAGAGGAGTTCCAATCCGAGGAACCGAACACGAGTCCTCCAACCGGGAATCCCTGTTGCAACCAAAACATGAAAACATAGAACTTTTCTGACTTACCATGTTATAAACCGGAACACAGAACAAACACAAACAAAGGTGAGCACTCAAACTAAGAACTTAGGCCTACCAAAGTGAACAAATGTATCGATACCCAAACCAAACCAAAAGATTATCGTAACTAGAACAACCAGTGATAATCTTACAAAACCAAACCAAACCAAGGAACTAAAAGGATTATCCAAACCCTTACGAAGTAACCAAACAACTAGCAACCACTTAATACTTAACTGAGGCACTGAAGACGTCAGCAAGGAGAAACCCGTCACGTCTCGCTGTACTAAGGTCTGCACCTCGGGTCCAAGACAGGGCGACGGTCAAGGCAACGGACCACTGCAGCCGTCCGAACGGAACCCTCGTGGAAGAGAACGTCAGGCCACTTTTGCGATATGCCGGGATCGATGAAGTGGGGCGCCTCCCTCCAGAATCTTCACACGAAGCTTCTCGAACTCTTCAGGCTTTTGGACCGGTACCGAATGACGTCGCCCTACGTTGGGCGCCAACTGGAGTTCTGGACTTTTAATTACGGTCCAGAGGTGTCAGGGACAACACCCGAAGACCCCTGAGTTCTACCTGTCTCGGTGCACAAATGAACAGAAACACGGGCTTCTCGATGGTGGCGTCAAAGACCAAAGGTTTATTACTGCAGGGACACAGAAGTCACAGAAACTACACACGGGCAGATTCTAGGAGCCTGTTCGATTTGCACTAAGTTGGTTGCTTCTTAAATACAAAATATTTAGCTGGGGGCAACATTCTCCACATACTAGTGTGTTTCTCAAACTTTATGTCCTAAACAATAAATATTTGCCGTTACACAGGATTCGTCAACAATATCTGATGTCAAAACATTTACGAATGAGAGCTTCCCACTGTTCCATCATAATCCCATGTCATCTTTCCATTCAAGAGCCGGACCGCCTCATCGTAAATTTCGTTACCTCCCCCTAATAAAGGCCCAGAAGGAAAGGAGCAGAGCCAGGTGCAGAAGATAGAAAAACAGGATAAGAGATGTTTGTGGGTCGTAAATGGGCAAGGCTATCAGCTTCGGCCGCCTAATCATGATCAGGCCAACGAACACGAGAACCAGTATAGCAGGACTGGCCTCGGGCAGAGGAGGCAGCTTTTGCCGAGTCATGCGGCCACAGCGTTTCTGTCCTAAGGTGCACGTGTCACTAGCAAGGTGAATCGCCGGCCAAAGCCTACGTGTCCTTAAGTGAAAATGAGGTGATCAGGGGTCACTGCGTGTCCATTGACTATGTGAGGGCAAGAATACAAGATGGATGCCATGATCTAAAATGGATGCCATCGGTGTATCAGAAATGTGTTTATAACAGGAGTGCTCTTGCTCGTAGCATAGCAAAAACACCAGGATATACTAAATGGATCATTTGCGGTTCATCGGTATCAAAATTATGAGTTTACGACAATGTTGAAAACACGGGTTCAAATCGTCACGGAACCTCACTATTTAACACCTTGCCTGCGGCACCAATTCTACCCCGGTGCTGAACATTCCAATCGCGGGTGTGGTCATGGCGGAACGGTTCCGTCATGAGCACAGCGCGACTGATGCTCATGACGGAACCGTTTCGTCATGAGCATCGAAGGGGTTAACATATATATGTCCTCTTTGGCGCCCCTTATTCAGTCTTTTGGGTTTAGTTTGACCCATTATGCGGATGATACCCAAATCATGGTTTCATTACAACCAGCTGAGTGGCGGAGCAGGGCATTCCGATTTAAGGACTGCATGAATGCCGTAGGGATTTGGATGGCCCAAAACTGCCTTAAATTGAACTCCGGTAAGACGGAGGTGGTATGTTTCGGAAATGATCCTAATTTTTGGACCCCTGAATGGTGGCCAGATACCCTGGGTTCTCTCCCTTCACCTAACAGGAAGGTAAAAAACCTAGGAGTGTGGGTGGACCAGAAGCTTAGTTTCAGAGTCAAAGTGAATTCAGTGGCCTCTGCTACGTCCTCTGCTCTCAGGTCCTGCAAGAAGATTCTGCCGCTTTTACTGAAAGAATGCCGCCAACCAGTCATCACTGCTCTCACTATGTCTAGGCTGGATTACTGTAACAGTCTGTATTTTAATATCCAGTAGGGAATAATGCAGACCTTGCAATTCCTGCAGAATTTTGCTGCTAGGTTGGTGTCGGGCATTCCAAAATACGCACCAATCTCGAAGGAGATACGGAAGCTTTATTGGTTGCCAGTTATGAAGCATACCCATTTTAAAGCTTTGTATCTGGTTCACAAGGCACTTCATGAGACTGGTCCGGCCTATTTAAAAGAGCGCCTGTTGTGGTATACTCCAATCAGATCACTGCGGTCATCTGATGCAAAGCTGGTCCATGTGCCATTTGCAAAAAAAGCCACCTTATGTGCAAGAAGCTTTGTAGTGAATGCAGCTAAGGCTTGGAATAATCTTCCAGTATACTTCAGAGGTATGACCAGCTTATTGGCTTTTCGAAAAGCTTTAAAATACTTGGCTGTTCACAGGTTAATATTACCTCTGTTCTGAGCCTTGGGCAAGATTTCACATAGCGGTAGGACACCTACGGGTAACAGTAGTGCTTAATAAATGTTATAAATAAATAAATAAAATACATGGATTCCCCTGTCAGATTAAAAACATCACAGGTTAGTGTTACTAAGGGGGGTTTAATGCACCCTCGGAGTCCAGTTTGGCACCCTTAATTGGTTCAAATTCTGGTCAACATATTTTGCACCCCACATGGTCAAAAAGGATCTGTGGCGTTTCTAGGAGTTGGCCAGACCATGAGGGACAGTCAACGAGACTGTTTCATGTTGCCCTCACACATACCGAGAGATGTCATACTTCTTCAAAGGGCAGTTGCTCCTTGTCGGGCCAGCGCTGCAATGCCCTATGGTCCCCCCGAAGGGTCACTTCAGCAGAGATCTTTTGTTGTCTTGCCATTTGATGAATGCAAGTGGTATCTAAGCGGAGTGGTGTGATGTGAGCTAAGAGTGATTGGGGATATCACCTAAACCTTTATGCTAGATATTCCTGCTAGATCTTTCTGCAGCATTTGATATGGTCCATCACGATTTGCTGATGGACCGGCTGCAGGAGATCGGAGTACAGGGCTCCGCCTGGAGACTTCTGAGATCTTTTCTGTCAAACCGGAGTCAGTCAGTGTCTCTGGGGGAATTCTCTTTCGAGCCTTTCTCATTGCCATGTGGGGTCCCACAGGAGTCCTCATTGAGTCCGTATCATATGTGTCCTCTTTGGTGCCCCTTATTCAGTCTTTTGGGTTTAGCTTGACCTCCTATCCGATGATACCCAAATCGTGGTTTTATTACAACCAGCTGAGTGGTGGAGCACGGACGTCCGTTATAAGGACTGCATGAATGCCGTAGGGATTTGGATGGCCCAAAACTGCCTTAAATTGAACACCGGTAAGACGGAGGTGGTATTTTTTAGCAATGATCATAATTTTTTGACCCCTGAATGGTGGCCAGACACTCTGGGTCCTTTCCCTTCATCTAACAGGAAGGTAAAAAACCTAGGAGTGTGGGTGGACCAGAAGATTAGTTTTGGAGACCAAGTGAATTCAGAGGCCTCTGCTACGTCCTCTGCTATCAGGTCCTGCAAGAAGATTCTGCCGCTTTTACTGAAAGAATGCCGCCAAAGAGTCATCACTGATCTCACTATGTCTAGGCTGGATTACTGTAAAAGTCTGTATTTTAATATCTAGGAAGGAATAATGCAGAAGTTGCAACTTCTGCAGAATGCTGCTGCTAGATTGGTGTTGGGCATTACAAAATACGCACCAATCTCGAATGAGATGCGGAAGCTTCATTAGTTGCCAGTTAGGAAGCGTACCCATTTTAAAGCTTTGTATCTGGTTCACAAGGTACTTCATGGAACTGGTCCGGCCTATTTAAAAGAGTGGCTGTTGTGGTCTACTCCAATCATATCACTGCGCTCATCTGATGCTAAGCTGGCCTATGTGCCATTTGCAAAAAAGGCCACGGGGTGGAAGAAGCTTTGTAGTGAATGCAGCTAAGGCTTGGAATAATGTTCCACTATACCTCAGAGGTATGACCAGCTTATTGGCTTTTCGCAAAGCTTTAAAAACTTGGCTGTTCACAGGTTAATCTTACGTCTGTTCTGAGCCTTGGGCAAGATTTCGCATAGCGCCAGGACACCTACGGGTAACAGTAGCGCTTAACAAATGTTAATAAATAAATAAATAAATAAATAAATAAAATACCTGGATTCCCCAGTCAGATTAAAAACATCATAGGTTAGTGTTACTAAGGGGGATTGTAATGCACCCTCGGAGTCCAGTTTGGTACCCTTAGTAGGGTCAAACTCTGGTCAACATGTTCCACGCACCTGGTGGTCAAAAAGTATCTGTGGCGTTTCTTCCAGACAAAAAATATGGGTGGGATTCCTACCCCACAATTGTTTCAAAAGATATTAACCTAACAGTGGTACCTACTTGTCTTGGTATTGGATGTCCAACCGAGTTAGAGAAAAGGAAATAGTGCATAAAGTAACAACATAGTCATCATGTTTTTGGCATTAGACTTTCTAATTAACCAGAATGTGCCTTCTCGTGGACCATAAGGTATGTCAGGAGCTGAAATGACCACCAGATACAGACAGGCAAGCAGATAGGCATGCAACATATATGAAATAAAATAAAACATAATTGTGCGGAGGCATACTTACACATGAGGTCATAAGCATTAGGTTTCCCATTGTATCTTGCCATGGTGTCAAATCCCAAGCTGTGCCAGCCTTTGTTGTTCAGCCAATATCACTGTGCAGTTTCACAAATATTGCCCAGAGAATCGTAGATTGATGGTGATAGCCACATGCCACCTTAATAAGTGAGAAAATAAATAGATATGGTCGAGTCATGCTTAAATCGGGAGATTGCGGTACAAAAGGGGGTGGTGGAGAGATTGATCATATTTTCTGTTTTGTATGATATAGATACAAGAGAGGAGCGGCCTTACCTAGCTGCATGTTACAGAGCACCATGGGATGAGGCAGAGATGCCGCTCACTGGTGTGCTAAACTGGAGAAAGGGAGGGGGAGACGGAATTAAGTACATTTACCTTAAAAAAAAAGTGTTTATCGGTCGAGCTTTAACTGATGGCTCGTTTGTTTAAATTGGAGTCTGCCACAGTACTCACGGTTGCTGAGTGTGAGCCGCTTGACGCACCTAACCTGATCCTCCGCTCTCCCGAATGATTCTGCCGGGCGGTGGAGACACGTGTTTTAAAGGGCTATTCCTATGCTGGGAGGGTCATGACCCGTAAATGTTCCAATGAGCATGTCAGGCAGATATTTTGGAATAGATATTCGCTGTTGTCTAGTTGTTTAAAAAAAAATCAGCGATGTTTGAGAGAAGAGGCTGTGTGTTATGGGGCCTTTGTATTTACAGAATCTATTTTTATGTTGCATTTTGGCAGAAATAAATGGAGAGTTTCAACACTTCTATCAGATTGCGCTGTTCACGTTTTAACACAGCGGCACTCCCTATGAATCAAAAACGGAAAGGTATGTATAACTGTTGTCTAATTGTTATTAACTAGTGAATTTCAGAAAACAGGCTGGGAATGAATGTATACAGAGACAATACATCTGTGTTCACAAAAATCAATTTCTGTGTTGCACTTTAGAAAACATAATATGCATGGCGAGTTTCTATATCTCTATCAGATGGTGTTAGCTGTTTTTAACATAATGGCATTCTTTATTGATGCATAAAAGCAAAAGTATAAGTATAATCTCTGGTAAGGAGTCATGATAAAAGCCGCATTGAGGATCTGCCTACTGGTCACATCATTTACGGTTATTTCTTCATGTGGCTGGGATATAGTAGGTAAAGATGAACTTCAACTGAACACTCGAAAACATTACAACTAGGCAAATTCTGGACAAAGAAACAACAAACAAATTGCAATACTAGGAACCGCATTTATCTTATAACGTGCTCATGCCATACGTTTTACATCGGGATGACATCTAATCCAATCAAAATAAGAATAGGGGAACACAGGAGTACCATAAGATGTGGACGCAATGCCACGAAGATGTGCAACCCCTTCAATGAATTAAGACACTCCACTGAAGGCTTGAAGTGTAAGGACTTTGAATCAAATCCAATGTGGGACTCCACCACACTATGCAGATGTGAAAAACAATGTGTGTTCCGTCTTCACACTAATCTCGATGGTCTAAATGATGAAATTCTCCAGATCGGAGTGAGGGTACATCAATCTGGGCCCGCTGTGAAAAACGTTCAATGTATAATGATCATTACCTGCACCATAGACACATGATCAACATCCAATGATGAAGATCTTCCCACGAAACGGACTCAGCGGTCTTTTACTACTATTAGTATTTACACAATTTATATATGGTTATATAAACATACACTTTACCTACTATAACCCAGCCACATAAAGAAATAACTGTAAAATCATGAGCTGGAGCTAGATGGAAAATGAGTTTTGTGGTTCCATCAGTAGAAGATTTTCAGGATGAAATTTTCATGGTTACACATCACATGAAAAACTGTCTAAATTAAAGCAATGATCTTCTGGTGTTCTGTAAATGTTAAGCTCAGTTTTGGAAAACATGCATTTTCCAAAACTTTATGGAAGTTCTCCTCCATTTGGGGCATGTAGACAGAGACCGATAAGATGAAAACTCTAGCAGAACATCTGGCTCCACAGTCCTTCTGGGATTTCCTTTCTTTCTCAGTATGGTGAATGATTGTGTTTGATCATTTCATTATTTTGCACCTGTTAATTGCCGCCCCACTAAAACCTCACAAATAAAATGCCAATTTCATCAAGTCACAGTAATGTCAGGCATCATTCGATATCATCTGAACAATGATGTCAATACCGGTCAAGTGCATCTTAGGTCCACCATGCATGTATATGACAGAGTCTGGAAGGGGCCACAGATATTAGCTGCATATGTAAATTGAAATGTGATGGACACAGAGGAGGAATACTGATAGGCTGAAAAGGAGAACTTTGAAGTTCTGTGAGTTTTTTCACCTTGTCCTCCCTGGAAATAGGAAAAAATGCTGCTGTCATGAATCATTCTTCTCTTGTAAATATTTCTGACAAACCAAAGGGCATACAATGGCGAGGGGTGAGTGTATAAACATATGGAAACAAAGCCTCACTTTCCTGAAGGGGTCCACCATCTATTGGTCAACTGCGCCACACCTCCCTTCCTGGAAATAGAAAAAGGACAGTGTAAAAGAAGGGGAGAAAGAAAGAAAGGATAACCACAGGACACTCAAAAGGGGAAGGAAAGGAGGAGTCAAAAACAACAAAAGGGACTATAGTTTCGGGCCTGGGAGAGAATGCCTGACAACGATTCTCCTGAAAAAGAGAGTGAACACTGGAGCTTGAAAGAGCTCCAGGAGGGTTTCACGAAAACAGACATGTAACAAGAGGATGAGGGAAATGTCCATCCCAACTTGGAGCAGCAGACAGAGGGAGCTGTCAAACTTGAGGAGGGAGCCGACAAAGACCCCCGAAGTAGGGAGTGGTAGATGCCACCAGTGCTGATGGTCACAGTCATACCTGCCCCAGTCAGGAGGTCTGTGACTAACCAGGTGAGTCCCAGCATCAAGGAGAAGTGAGAAGAGGAGGAGGAGGGGGCGAACACAGGTTGCTTATCAACTGCCAGGCACGACGGAGTAAAAGAGTAGGATCCTGGAGATTTATTTTAAGGTGGGAATGGCTTCATGGGGCAAAGAGGAGGCACTTCCCTGATAGATAGATACCTGGACTGAGGTGAAAAAATACCTTAATGTGGGAAACTGCCCTATATCCTTATTAACAGAGCTTTCTTTTAATATTCTTATTTTTCTTTTGTGTGTAAATGGGTCTGCTTACCTGAATAAAGTACCCGCCACCATGCAACCATAAAAAGAATAGTTGGACTAAGCAGGGAAATGTGATAGACCTGCCTATTTAGGGACAAGCGCTGACAAAAATGAAGGCATAATTAGTAGATTGTATCTGTTTACCTATGTTTTTTTCTGGACACTTACCTGAGAGCCTGTCTCGCCTAGCGTTGCAGCGCGAATGCGCTGCCATCGCTTTGCGAGGCATGCAGTATGCACTGTAGTGTGGAAGCTTTGTGGAAGCTCCGCCCACTCTACGGCCCATCTTCTTCATTGGCTTAGGTTAAAAATACTGCCTTCTGATTGGTTTTAAGATTGTTCGTCCCTCCCCTTGACAGCCATGTCAGTCATTTGTATTCTTCCATGGCCACTGGCCCCTTTACAGCACAGATTACTTTCTTCCTGTGCCCCCTCCCGCAGTCGGATGCCACTGGCTCATGTGGCTCCTGGGAGGCTGTATTTTGTGTAGATGTTGTGGTAACCAAGGTACGTTCACTTGGAGAAAGGGCATCACTGAAAATACATGCTTTACTGCTGACCATTTATCAGGGCCGGCTTTATCACTGGTGACTCCCCTTGCGATAGTGTTTGCGCGCTCCCCCAGTGAACTCCTCTGTGGATTCCATCACCACCACCCTGTAACAGTGTCCCTTAAGTCTCCATAACCACTCTCATATGCATTATTTTGTTTTGTAGCGCTATTCCTACCAGTACGTAATGTGTTTTCACTTTATATCATACAATCGCAAGATCATGAATTGTACGTGTATAAATCATTGTGTAGTAAATATTACATAAGACAAAGGTCTACAAGATGTAGGGGTTGAATGCCATCCATACTCATAGACAGTATAGTCTGAGTGCTTGGTCTGGAGAAGCATAAACTGAGAATTTAAAACATGATACAGAGGTTGTCTTTTCAAACAAGAATTGATTTGTACCCAAGTGAACTCTTTTACTACAGTAGGATAATAAAAGACTGTGGAACAAAATAACTAACCTATACCTTACAGTTTGCATGCAGCTCTCTGACAGTTAAAAGCGAACTGTTCTGTATTATGATTTTAACATATAAGCTGCAAGTAACAAAATTGTCTCTTTTACAGCAGCGGGAACCTATTGAACTATCTACGTTATATGCACTTTGTGATTTGCATGTGGTTTGCAACAGACATGCTAAGCGCTACTTTACTTTAGATTAGACAAAACTCTGAATTCTCTTCAACAGGTCCATTATTCACCAGAGCTATCTTGGCATTTTGTTGCTGAACACTGATCGGTGTTATTAACAGCATTTAAAGAGGACTGGCATTCACTATTAAAGTTATGAAAGGTGTGCTAAAGGTTGCTGGGCAAAGAAATAATCAATTAGTTAAGTTTCTCTTCATTGGAAAAGTGTTTATTATGGACAGAACGCGTGTGTGTTAGAGATGGAGTAGGGCAGCACGGATATTAGCGTTGAGTAACATCTCAGTTTGTAGAAGGTGCGGAATACTGCACGTGAATTTTCCTTGAACTACAGCTTGAGAACCGGTAGTTGTCGCTGCAGAAGTGTATGATTCCATTCTGTGCTTTAATTCTGAGTGGAAGCACAATGCGCCACTCTGTGAGCTATACAGATGCTTTGGTGCAAGCCGTGAAGGGTGCCTTGGTCTGTTATTAAATCAATATTTTGTTAGTGTACATTGACTATAAAAGGGAGGCGGAGTATTGGAGAAGCAACAAGATGCTACTGCTTACCATAATGCTAAGGTTTGAGGGAGAAAGGGGAGGTTGGGAAGTAGGAGGGGGCTGTAGGCAATGGCAATAGATGGTGTGCATGACCATCATATATGGTTATAAAGATGGCACTCTCGGAGGCCGACAGTATAGATCGAGGCAAGACTTATTGTATATCTCGAAGCAAATTTGTGGATGTGCATATAATTGGTAAATACTGGTTTTCAGGGATGGTGGAGTGCTAGGTCTTTGGTTTTTAAGGGGGGTGGTGAGTAACTGGTGTGGGCCACGCTCATCTGAGCTTATGGGGTGCTCTGTTCTATTGTATTGTTGCCTTTAAACCCAAAGCATTCTACAGTTTCAAGGCACTTGTGTTTTTATTCCTGTGTAACACAAGTTTAGGGGCCAGATGTAGGTAGACAAATTCCGGTCGGTAACGGCTGAAAATACCGAATTTCGGCCGTTACCGACCGGTATTTGCATTTCGAGATGTAGGGGCTCAAAAAACTAAAGAATCAGTAAATTTACCCAATCGGTAAAGTTACTGACTCAGTAAATTTACCGACACTGTAAATTTACAGAATCGGAAAATTTACAGAATCTGAAATTTTACAGAGTCAGAAAATTTACTGATTCGGTAAATAAGAAATGGTAAAAAGCATTTTGAGATGTAGGTAACCTCTAAAATACCAAATTTTCCTGAAATTCGGTATTTTAGAGTCTGTATTTACCATGGATTGGAAGCAGAGGGTAACCAGGTGCAGGCTATAAAATAGGGCACCAAAATGCAACAGTGTAACCAGCATGGCGGCATTCTACGTCATAGCAAGGCGGCTACGGCTACAGGCAGCAGGAGAGAGGGAATGTAGAAGGGAGAAGCAAGTGTACAGGCAGAGGATCACACTCTTCCAATTGACTGAGCCAGAGATACTGCAAAGGTACAGGCTACACCCCCAAACCATCCTGGACCTGATCAGGGACCTGCACCCACTCTTGGAGCACCCAACACCAAGGGTGCACGCCATCTCACCCCATGTGCAGGTACTCTGTAGCATACACCTGCTTGCATCTGGGAGTTACCAGAGTTTTTTTGCTGTGGTAGGTGGGGTGTCCCAGAGCTGCCTGTCCCGTTTCTTCAGGAAGTTCCTGGATGCCATGATGCAGAGAATGGAGCATTACATCCGCTTCCCGGAAACTGATGCAGACCTGCTCAGGACCAAGACTGACGTTTACCTAATGGCACATTTCCCACACGTCATTGGCTGTATTGATGGGACCCACATCCCAATATGCCCAACTGCTGCCACAGAGTACATTTACAGGAACAGGAAGTCATCACACACAATCAATGTACAAGTAATCTGTGATGCCAAGTACATGATCTTGGACATAGTGGCCAGGTACCTAAGAAGCACCCACGACTCCTACATCTTCCAAAACAGTGGGATCTACAGCCGCCTGACAGCGGGGGAATTTGGCGAAGGATACCTGCTAGATAAATTACTGTGTGACACTCCCTTGATAGTTAATGCAGACGTAGTGTAATGTGTGCCTGTGAGTAATGGTTTTCTCATTTCACTTTAGGGATTAGTGCATATGCCCTCCATTCCTTCGTCCTGACACCCTACCTCAACCCCACGACCCCCAGCCAGAGACGATACAATTTGGCACATGAATCAACCCGGAACATCGTGGAGCGCACCTTTGGCCTTCTGAAGAGCAGGCTCTGCTGCTTCCACAAAAGTGGAGGGCACGGCAGTACTCACCAGTCATCTGCTGTAAGATCATTGCAACTTCTGCAATGTTGCACAACCTTGCTACTAAGAAGGGCACCAAGGTGGAATTGAGCGACTAATGAAACCATGATGATGACCATGCACTACCTGCACCCAACACAGTAGGAGTTCTAACACCAACAGACGGCAGACAGAGACGGGCAGAGATCACACACAACTACTTTTGAGTAAGTAGAGAGACACAGCAAGGGTTTCAATGCAATAAACCTAGTTTAATTGGCACTACGGTAAATGTCTGAAGACACATTTGTTAACTCCCAAGTGTGCCTAGCCCAACTGGGCGGAAAGGGTTCACCTCACCCTCACATGTCCACTCGAAATTTGGCAGCCTTACTGTCTGCGCCCATGCACTAAACTGCGTGATGCCTGTGGGTGGGTCTAATCATGGTCTGCTGTGCCAGCGCTTGTACTCTGGCGTCTGCTGCTCCTCTGAATTTCCGGGATATGGGTGCTGCTCCTGCTACTGGTGTTGTCTGTGTCCCCTAAACCTTCACCTCCTGTGGTGGCTGACTGGTTAGTCAGCAGCACTTCCATTGCTGTAGTGACTCTCCCCATCCCCCTTGTGAGATCTGTGCAGCAGTGCACCAGCCCCTCCTGCATTGCAACAGAACGGCGACACAGCAGTGAAGTCGCGTTTGCCAGACGGTGCATGCCCCTTGTCTGCTGTTGCATGCCCTGCCTCTCCCTGCACCTTTGTGCGCGGTCCTCATGGAGTTCGTCACAAAGTGACATCACACACTGTGACATGTCCCTGACCCCATCGGCCATGTCCCTCATGCTGTCCGCCATTAATGTGATCCATGATGTGATTCATGTTATCAAAGTTTTGATTCATTTTGCGCATTTGTCTGTGGACTGCACTAATTGCTTTCACCGGCAGGCGCTGCACCTTCACCATTGTTGTTTCAAGGCCACGGAAGACACCGTCACCATGCCTACTCAAGCTTGCCTCCCGGGCCCTAGGGCGTCTTGTGCCTCCGGATACAGTGACAGGAGGAGTGGACGGAAGACCAGCTGTATTTTCCACCATTGACTCATTTGGGATCTCACCCTCCCTTTCCTCATCAGAGGATGTTTGTAGGATTCTTAGCGGGGGAACATCATGCCTCCTGAGCCTGCAGATTTCTGACACCTCTGAGTCTGCTGGTGTGGAAAGTTGTTGTGGCTCATGTTGCGGTGAGTCAAAGAGCAGAGGAGATGATGGCAGTTGCATGGTGGCTGCCTCTGGTGTGGCAGCTGCTTGTGTGCAGGGTGCTGGAGGTGTTGCAGTGTTGGGCCCTGCATCCCTGGCTTCTTCCTCACTCCTCTCCCTTTGGGGTGCCCTCTTCTCCCTCTCCTGCATTGTCTTGCGCGAAGTCTCTCCTGTGGACAGATATGGACAGTGGCTTAGTGGTACTTTCACTGTGTATTTCTTTAATAAATCACATATCATTTGCACTATTTCATGGTCCTCCCTTGTCTCTAATTGTATTGTGTGGCATGCCTCACATCCTTTCATTTTGCCTGCTCTGATGGGAATTCTTATGATTACCACTCCCATAATGTATTGCAGGTGGATACAGAAGCCTGTACTGGAGTTCCTCAACACACAGCCACATTGGGGTAGAGAGACAGGCAAGGGGTGAGGAATGATGGACATGTCCCTTACCTTTCTTTGATGCAGCTCAGACTGAGCTGTCAGCATCACCAATTCCTAAAACGCTCTCTGGCTCCAGTGTGGACTCCACAAGCTCTTCCAGATCCGTGAGAGCAGGTGCCCTGTTCTTTCCTCCACCTGTAGCATTGGCCTCTTTCCTTCTTGCTGCTAATTTCTTTTTGGTAATGATCCTCAGATCATACCATCTCTTCTTTAGATCTTCCACTTCCCTGGTTGTCACTCCAATGGCGTTCACCTTGGACTGGATCCCCAGCCAGGTATTCCTCTTCACAGCCTCTGCTTCCTGCAGAGACTGCTTTCCAAAAAGCTTGGAGTCGTGCTTTACCACCTCCTCCACCAGCACCTGCAGTTCACCTGTGCTGAACTTCATCTTCCTCTTTCTCTTCCTCTCTGCACCTTCCCTCTGGGAGTCTTGGGGATCCATTTTTCACTCCTGCACAGCTCAGCTTCACAACAGCCTGTCATTGTGTAACTGCTCTCCTGGGTTACTTTGCACCTGCATGGGAGTGGCCGCTTACTGGTTGTGGGGTGGGGTGGATGCATAGGATTGGTTGATTCCTCTGTTGGTTGGCTGAGGGGCGGGGTGGAGGCACGTGATTGGTTGGTGGCTCAACTGCTTGCTTTTTTTAATCCCCGATTCGGCATTTACCGATTCGGTAAATACCAATTCGGTAAATCCCATTCATTCCTAGGGGCATCCAGGCCCTTAGGAATGAAAGGGATTTACCTAATCGGTATTTGCAGAATCGGTAAATACAGAATCAGTAAATACCGAATCAGGGATTCCGTTTTTTACCGATTCGGTATTTATTGCCGATTTTTTCCCTACATCTCATTTCCCATTTCTAAAATACCAAATCGGTAAAATTAGGTATTTTAGAATCGGTAAGAATTAGTTACCTACATCTGGCCCTAGATCTTTATTTGCACCTTAGTAAACAAGCTTGTTACCCAATAGCGCTCAATGGACAGGTCTTTTACTTTTCTAGCTATCAACCTGAAGTTGATGATGTATTGTGTAATCTTAATTGGTGTCACAGGGGTGTGGAATTTAGTAAAATATCTGCATGTCCATTGGGCAAGTTGCTTCATAAATCTACTTGTACTGTAACAAAATCCACTTGTCCCTTTTGTTCCATTTAATGCTGCAACAAATTATGGCAGCAATCTCATTATATAAGAGGTCTGAATTAGCCTCTCTGATTATGCCAGGGATACTTCCATAATAGGGTTTGAATACTAGCAATTCCCATATGTTGCCATGTTTCCACAGATCTACATACTGGGGCTGAAAGTAATTGTAAACAATAGTTCCAGGGTTGGAATGCCTTTTTGAGTCTGAGCAAACCTACTTACATGCATGTTTTAAGGGTTTTCACCAACTCGTCTCTAATCTTTTCTGATACTGTGAGAGGTTGGAAATGTACTCCTGACAATAGCAGATATAAAACTTCTTCCAGGGTTGGGGAAAAAGTGGTTGGAGAGAAAGTGAACTTGCAAACGCTCTGATTTTTGCATGAGCAAATCTACACCTGCATATTTGCTCAGGCTAAAAAGCATGTTATAAATATTTTGTAGGAGTACTATTTCTTGGCCTATTTCTGTAAAATCTTGATGATACTTTAGTATATACTTATATTGTTATATGCTTTGTGGACTCTGGAGATCGCGTAGGGTCTTTTTTTCTGTTCAACTGCCTCTATTTAACTGTCTTGATAGAAAACGACCAGCAGAGGTCAGTAAAATACCAGAATTGCTTTCTGCTTAGGGACTTTCTTTTTTTATTTTTCTGGCAACTGTCTCTATTTAACTTTCTTGACAGAAAACGACCAGCAGAGGTCAGTAAAATACCAGAATCACTTTAGCATTCTCTAGATTCCAGTCCATAGAAATTGTCTTCCATGAGCACCCATAGCTAATAACATTTTTTCAAATCTTGTATTTTCAGTGATATGACCACAGAAGGCCCTGATTTTATATTGAAAACAGAGCTTTGGACTATACCAGGGGGAATTTCTCTCCATGTGTTCCCATACCTGGCATGTCATGCAGTTTGGTGCTTACTTTCCCTCCATGTTAAAAAACAGTAGATGTTTCAGCACCCAGGCCAATGTGCTGCATAGCTAAATACATATAAGGCCCCAAAGGCGAGACCGAATGCATTGCAAATACTTTTTCTCCGAGGGTACCGCTGGCCAGTGGATCACCCACTTGACACCTATGAAGAAGAAAAGAAAGGCATGAAACTATGAAGAAATGGGAAGACCTGAACAACAGTTTCAGAAACCCTTCCCAGACTTAAACAAATTCTGCTTCCATTAAGTCGACCATATAATCAATTACAATTGCTAAAAGACTAAAACTCAAGATTCCTATACTTTATTTTCACCCACCATTCAACACACCTACCTCAAATTCTCCAGCAGTAGGATTTGTATAGCTCTTTTGTCTGTGCCCTGTGATTTCCAAATGTGTATACTTTTTGAGTTCTCTACTCTTTCTTTGCAAAGTAGACAAAAGAACTTCAAAATATCCTCTGTCTGATGTAGTTATAGAAACTGTTATGTAGCAGAGAGCTTACAGAATCAGTCCGCAGAGAGTAACTTTTTTTTGTAAAAATGTTTTTGTCCTCATGTCACCATGGCTTTCTGCAAGTCTTGGACCATTTTCTGGTGCCCTTGTTTGTCTCATGGTCCATTGCTTACGCCCAAGCCTTTTACAAGACTCTTGTTGCTTCCAAGAGGGGGGATTTACCTCTCAAGCTGCCATGCTATTATGTAATCATAGGACTATGGAAAGATTCCTTTTATTTCATTTCACAATGGCCCAGTGTTTGTATCTCCATACTAGGCCTGAGCGGTAAATTCCGTTCCTCCTGTGGAATTTGCTGAATTTGGGTAATTTTGCGTTCCGCGGAGAACACAAAATTGCCAAAAATTCTGTGATCCACGGCTTCGCAGAATTTTTTGCTTGTTCGCGCTTTCAAAATGCGTGTTCGCAAGATATTTCCCCCCTAGCACGCCAACAGCGTTCGCGAACAGGAAAAAAGCATCGCGACTGGGCGGAACAAGCAATTCTGCATGTTTGCGGAACTCTGCATGCTTGCGGAGATTTTTTACCATTTTGCGGAGCTGTGCAAATTTTGCCCACCCCTACTCCATACTAACTTGACCATTTCATTAAATCCTGCCAAATGTCCCCCATCCTTAGTGGATTACAATCAGTGTCCATTTTGCTTGTCCACTTGGCTACTTTTAACCATTTGTAGGGTGTGGAGGCACAGTGTTTACATATCTCCAGTCTAGCCAGTAGTAACAGTAAAATATCAGACCCCTTTTTTCCAACCCAAGCATCGATGACACCATCAAGACCATGCGTACAACCACTCCGGCTCTCCGTCAGACCCATTCCTGCACCAAGTCTTCAACGGAGCAAGCAGCTTCATCGCACCCCACCTGCGCAACGTCATCAATTGCTCCCTCGAGACCGCGACCTTCCCAGAGATCTTGAAACACGCAGAGATCAATGCCCTACTCAAACAACCTAAGGCAGACCTAAGATACCTCAAGAACTTCTGGCCCATCTCTCTGCTCCCCTTCCCGGCCAAGGTCATCGAGAAAACCTTCAACAGACAGCTAACCCGATACCTCGACGAAAACAGAATCCTGGACCTTTCCCAGTCAGAGTTCTGCAGCAACCAGAGCACCAAGACTGCCCTCATCACCGCCACCGACGATATCAGGGCCCTGCTGGACAACAGCAGGACCACAGCACTCATTCTCCTAGACCTCTCTGCTGCCTTCGACACCGTCTGCCACCGCACACTAGGCGCACGCCTCCACGCCGCAGGGATCCGAGACAAGGCTCTGGATTGGACCACCTCCTTCCTCTCTGGCAGAACGCAGAGCGTCCGCCTCCCCCCATTCCGTTCCAAAGCCTCCGAGATCATCTGCGGCATACCCCAGGGATCCCCCCTCAGCCCGACGCTGTCCAAAATTTTTATATGGCCCCGCTCGCACACGTAGCCCGACTGCACGACCTCAACATAATCTCATATGCCGACGACACTCAGCTGATCCTCTCCCTCACCAAGGACCCAATCACCGCCAAAGCCAACCTCCACGAAGGAATGAAGGCTGTGGCCGACTGGATGAAGACCAGCCGTCTGAAGCTGAACTCGGACAAGATCCTCGGCTCCAACCATTCAGCCTGGGACGACTCCTGGTGGCCTACGGCACTGGGAGCAGCCAAGACACCCACCGACCACGCACGCAAACTGGGAATCATCCTCGACTCAACGCTCTCAATGACCAAGCAAGTCAACCCCGTCTCCTCCTTCTGCTTCAACACCCTCTGCATGCTCCGCAAGAGCTACAGATGGATCCCGACGGATACAAGAAAGACAGTCACGCAGGCCCTCGTCAACAGCAGACTCAACTACGGAAACGCCCTCTACGCGGGAGCCCCAACCAAGCTCATCAAATGACTACAACGCTTGGCACAACTGATCCTCGATGTACCACGCCATTGAAGGACTGGGTTTTCTTAAGATCCAGCGGTGCCAGGGATAACACCTAAAACCTTCGTGGGTAACCTGTTCCGGCGTACAAATGACAGAGACACGGGACACTTCCTTCGGCGTCAAAGATTCGAGGTTTATTACTGCATGGAACACAGAAGTCACAGGAAGTACAACACGTGTAGGTTCGAGGAGTCTGCTTCAACTTGCCTCTGTGGATCGCTCCTTTTATACAGTTTTTATGCATAAGATAACACAGTACACAAAGGTTTACAACTCGGTTCCCATCGTAAAGACCATAAGGGGTTGCTTTCATGTATTCAGGGCCCGGAACATAAGTACAGAAACATTTGGTAGTTCCCACCTGTAAAAGCCCGTCTTCCCACCATTAGTACATTCCAATCAGCAGTAAACAAATCGAGGAAGGGACAGAAACAGGTGCAGAGGAAGACAGAAACAGTGGGGAGATCGGAAAGGGTGTAAAAAGGGGTGGTATCGGGAAACACGAGCTGCATGCATCAAAGGGGACGTGCCTAATGAATGCACAACTAAGACAATAGACCGGCACGGCAAGATGAGCCTCGAGCGGGGCCATCTGCCTTACAGTGCCATCCCCCTCATCATAAAGACACTTTCAAAGGAAACGTGTCTTCCGCAAAAGTTTGGGAATCCCAGGATCGCGAAGCGGACAACGTCCGTTCGCTGGCTACTTGAGGGCAAGAGACAAAATGGATGCCGTATCTAAGATGGAACCCGTGGGCTCGGATGAAGAAACCCACGAAACAAACGAACGGTTTAGGCTAGCACAGCGAAAACGCGTACACCCACTAAACTCGTCATTTGCGGTTCATAGATACCAGACTCGACCATATTCGTGCGAGTCGAAAACACCACTTACGATCGTCACGGAACCTCAGACGCTCCTTTTGCCCTCATGTAGGCAAGCACTAGTCCGAATCATAATCGATCTCGATATTCATCAGACCATCTAGATGTTGCTGTAACATAATTCTGTCCATCAGAGTTCCTTTGGTAACAGGCGGCTGTCTTATACACGTCGTAGCACAGAGGCCACATAAGGCAGGACCACAGTGCACACAAAGACAACACGTGAACAGGAATGCTACAACAGCCCCGATGATCATCAGAATTTTCCAACCCCAAGTCGACATTAGGCCCCAAAACCACTCAAGTAGCGTCCAATCCCCTACGTCCACGTGTATGGACTCAGAGATCTTATGCAACTTTGAGATGGCTTGATAAACAGTCGGAGCGTTGTCTGGAATGAAAAAACAACAGCTCGAATGGATCACCTTACATACTCCACCTCGATCTGCTAAAACAACGTCTAAAACTATACGGTTTTGTAACGTCATAAGCCTATCCGCCTGAAGCTCTGCTGTGATATTACCAAGGGCACTGGCAGTGATATTAGCTGTCGATTCCACTACTTGAGTCAACTGTCTCAGGTTCCTACTATTGACCATAGGTCCCCAAAACGGAAAGAAACCCTTGAAAAAGTCTCCTGCCTCTTGACTGGCAGTGTCCTCTTCGCTAATCACGCCCCTCACAACTCGGGTCTTGTGGTAATCGGAGGCGACTGTAAAAGTCGGTGGCAACAAGTTTGCAATATAACATGTGCCCGCAAAGTCAAGGGGCAACCATGTATATGCACGGTCATAGCAGACAAAGTACGTACCCTTGGCAGTCAGGAAAACAGGGGAAGAGAGCATTGGTAAGACATACGTCTCGGAGCAAGCACTCTCTCCAAGGTGAGCTCTCGGGCTTCGGCCACGACCTTTTAGACAGAAATTACCAAGGTGGGGTACGATCCATATTGGAGACGAGCTTTTAAACTGTCTTTCGCCTACGAGCGCACTATACTCAGCCTCACTCAGATCCCTATAGGCTCGCACCTCTTCCTCTGGGATGAGCGACGGCTCATAGATATCCCTATCTAAATCAGCAATCGCTATTGCCAAAAGCTTGTGGTACGGACCGGGACCAAAGTGTGGAAGACGTGGCTCTCGATTGGGGTAGGAATCTAGTGCGCTTCGAAATATTGTTTGAAATGCTCGAGCTGAACCCTGGAAACTATAAGGAAGGACCAAGTACGGAATTCCCTTATCGGTGGTATGTGGCATTAACCCACACACCCAACAATTGGTAGTGTTTACCACCAACTGATGCTGATGAAGGAGCTGAACGAAGGAATTGTTCATAAATTCCGCACGTCTGACCTGCTCGTGTTGGGGTAGGATGTGGAAAGAATGAGGAGAAACAGTGGATGTAGGTTTTGGCTCAGAAGAAGGGGTAGGTGAGGCAGAAGGCAAGAACGACTGTATCATGTAATACACCCCACCCACCAATAGCGTAGAAACAGTTAAGAACAGAAGGAACACCTGAAACATGAAGCATTTTGTACGAGTAATTTGCTGCAACTTGAATCTTTGGCCCTGAGCTTTTTCCAAATCCACCAGCTTAGAGAATGGCATCCTCTAAAACCGTCCGCAACGTTTTTGACGCACTTCGTTCTGTGTAGCAGGAGTCAATCCCCAGGAGTTCCCAGGAACTGACGGCCTCTGACCTAGTGTCAAGACCTACTAACCAGAAGGAAGTACCCGCGCGGCCCTACGGTCCACCCGGATGTAAGGTATCTTTATTTACAAATATGTACAAAATTTCCTAGCTGTGGAAGCAAAAACACATATATGGAAAAAGACTCACAATATTACAAAAATCACAAGTATACGAGTGTGTTCAGACTGAATGGTGTCAATGGGGTAACGTGAATGTCGAAGGAGAAGGCAAAGCTTTTATTAGTCTTTGGTATTGGATCGCAGAAAATAGCGGCTTCTCCCAGGACGTGTCTGTTCGTCAAACAACTGATCCGATGGTGGGACAGAGTTCTGCTGATCAGTCAATTGTTCAGATCTTGAGTTTTTTTTCGATGACAAATGTTCAACAATGTCGTCCTGCTGCACTGAGGGCTCTCCAACAGGCTGAGCGTCGCTAAAAGGGACGAAGGTCTGCACAGTTTCCTTTTCGGACGAGGCAATGCCCTTCCTCACCCACGAGTCTGCCGGCAAAGGTATAGGTACCTTTTTAGTATGGGTGGCGTGCACCCAGTTTTTTCGTCCTTCCAAACGAACAACAGTCCTCGTGGCAAGAAGCACTTAATAGGGTCCAGTGAAGCGGGGTTCAAGGTTGCGCTTCCGTCCGAAGTTTCGCGTTACTACCCAGTCTCCTGGCTGGAGCTGGTGGCCTGGACCCTCCGTCTGCGTCGGCAGTGCTTCAAAGACCTGTTGGTGAATTAACCTCAGTTTAGCAGTCAGATCATGCAAATAGTCGATCAACATTGGGTACTCAAGATCAGAATACACACTTGGTCTAGGGACCCCCCAAACATTTGCAGGGCGGCCGAACACAATCTCGTAGGGGCTAAGCCCTACTCGGGAGTGTACAGTCGCCATTGTTGACAAAAGAGCTAAAGGCAAAGCGTCAGGCCACGAGAGACCAGTCGTAGCCTGAATCTTCGCCAACTTCAATTTAAGGGTGCCATTATACCCTTCAACCAAACCTGCTGACTGGGGATGATTGGCGCTGTGGAATTTCTGTGTGATTCCAAGGCCCTTACACACACTCTTCATCACACTCCCCACAAACTCACTTCCGTTGTCAGACCATACAATCCGTGGCATTCCATACCGAGGAAAGTATTCCTTCAGTAGGATTTTCAAACGTATTTCAGGTTATTGCATCGCTCCATATGGATGAAGTCTAGCTGAATCACCTCAAAGGGACATGAAGGGGGAGCAAAATGGCCAGGAGGTGTAGGGGTTCCCTTTCCAGGATTGTACATCATACATATCATACAATTCTTAACCAATCTCTCAGCACACTTTGTAATACCATCATTCTTCCATACAGGGGACAACAACTTGCAGATACCTTTCGCACTAATATGTGCCAAGCCGTGTGCCATCGTCACAACAGCTAGTACATACGCATCCGGCAACATCCACCTCTTACTCTCCGACAGATCAATCCAGCAACCATTCGCATCCAACTTTCCCGTACTCTCTTTCCACTTCGTCTTTTCAGACTCAGTGGCCTCGTTCTGAATCGCTTTCACACTCTCGATGGTGTCCTCACACATACCAGTCTCTGTAGGCCACCTAACCGAACTCGTCACATACATTCTAGTACTGAGATTCCGGGCAGTCTCCTTAGCAATCTCATCCGCAAACGCATTGCCACGACCAACATCATCCGTCACCTTACGGTGTGCACTACATTTAATAATCGCCACCTGCTTGGGCAATGTAAGTGCATCCAAAAGATCATTCACGAGCTGTCCGTGCTGAATCTTCGTACCATGCGATGTCATAAAACCTCTCTCTCTCCACAAACGTCCGAAGCTATGGGCCACGCCAAATGCATATTGGCTGTCAGTAAACACATTCACCTGTTTCCCTTTTGACAACACGCACGCTCTAGTCAAAGCAATCAGCTCTGCCGCCTGAGCAGAATTCTGATTCAATCTCGCAGTTTCCACAACAGTATTCAACGTCACCACAGCATACGCAGTCGTTACATCGCCATTCGGCAACTTAAAACACGACCCATCCACATACAAGGTCCCATCGGGATCTTCCAATGGAGTATTTTTCAGGTCAACACGACCTTTTGTTTCTTCCTCCGTTCGTAAGTAGCAGTCATGAGGTGCTACTTCGTCTGATTCCATACTGATTGGCAACAAAGTCGCCGGGTTCAAGACGTTGCAACGTTTAATTTGAATGTGACTTGCCAAAAGCATCAACTCATACCCAGACAACCTTGCACTCGTCAGGTGTTGAGTTTTCGTACGATTCAAAAGAGTGTCAACTGCATGTGGAACCATCACCGTAAGCATATTATCCATGACCAATCCTGCAGATTGTCGGATGGACACCGCAGCTGCCGCTGTTGCTCTCAAACAACTCGGCAATGCTCTAGCTACTGGGTCCAAGGTCGAGGAAAAATATGCACATGGACGTTGCTTACCACCGAATTGTTGCGTCAAGACACTCAACGCACAACCTTCCCTCTCGTGAACGTATAGTGTAAACGGCTTACTGTAGTCAGGAGTACCTAACACAGGGGCCGAACACAACGCATCACGCAGTTCAGAAAAACTTTTCTGACATTCTTCCGTCCATGGTAAAGGAGTTGGAACATCCTTGCACGTAAGAGCCACCAATGGTTTCGCTAGCAATGAAAAATTCGGGATCCATTGCCTGCAGTGTGACGTGATACCCAAAAAGGCACGCACATCTCTCTGAGTCGTTGGCACAGTCATTCGAGCAATCGCTGCAATTCTCTCTGGGGTCAACCTTCTTCCCTCCTTTGACAATAAGTGACCTAGATAGGTTACTTCTTGACAACAATATTGCAGTTTAGAAGGTGACACCTTGTGATGTAAGTCACAGAGATGCTGCAACAATGACACCGTAGCAAGTTTGCAAATGTCCTGAGTATCTGCAGCCACCAATAAGTCATCGACATATTGGATCAAGGCCACACCGGCCGGCAACGCAAACGCATCAAGTTGGCCCTTCAAGGCTTGACTGTATATCGATGGACTCTCACAGTAGCCCTGAGGAGCGCGTTTAAACCTGAAGCTGCGGCCACCAAGAGAGAAACCGAAAAGGTCCCTACTTTCTTCAGCAATCGGAATGCTGAAGAAAGCATTCTTCAGATCGATCACTGAGAACCAGGATGCAGAGGCTGGAATCAGAGTCAGTAGAGCCGTAATGTCAGGCACCACAGGGAACTGAGGAATCACAATTTTATTCACCTCCCGTAAATCGATAACAAAACGATAAACAGGAGGCTTTGATGGATCAGTGCGCTTCAAAATGGGCAGTACAGGGCTATTGCACACGTTTCCCCGAGTCTCCTCGATAACATCTTTCTCAATCAAATCGTAGATGATTGCTAACAACGCTCGTTCACCATCAAGGGAGATACGATACTGGGGAATACGTGGCAATCGAACATTAAATTTCAAGTGAACAACATAAGGGGAGATGTCAAGCGGGCCCACGTCATTGGGACCTGTCGCCCACAAAGATGCAGGAAGAGAACTCAATTCCGGTGGAAGCTTGTCGATGGATAAGTACATAGGAGAGACAACTCTCTCACCCAACGTAAGCTTTACTCCCGCAGGAGAACAATACAAAGTCGCATACAGACGTTTTAGCAAATCCAGGCCCAAAAGATTTTCACCACAACCAGTAGTCAAAATCAACGGGGCTTTCAGTTCACGAGGCCCAATTGTAAGAGGCAAAGGGCACGAAACCAGATTGCTAACAGGGGCGCCAGAGAATCCAACGGAAACATTTGTTAAGCCAGACACAGGTACGCCAGGGAGTTTCGAATGTATGATGGAACTTTTCGCTGCACCAGTATCCAACAGAAAAGGCTCAACGACGCCCGAGGTGGCAACTGCGACGTAAGGCCCTCTCTGATCAACCGGAACTGATACTACTCCCTCTCCTTGTCTATGGCTGTCCTAGTAATTACCGTCGTCAGCGTCCTGATCGACGTAATAATCGTCCACATTGTACTGAGCAGATCGCCCTTGCGACGATCCGCGCTGATCAAAACAATTATTAGAATCAGAAGAATTGTTGGAACGATCATTTTGAGCACCGCGACCTCTACCACGTGATGTCTGTTGAGGACCACCACGACCTCCTCTAGATGAATTACCACTATTTTGATCACGCAAAACTGGACAATCGAATTTCAAATGACCCTCTCCCCTACAATAGGCACACTGATTGTACCCTAACGAAGATCTCTGCGAAGAGGAGTCATTTCGTGATTGTGACCTATTTGACTGAGACTGCGATCGATTCCGTTGTTGCGAATCATTCTGATTCGAACGTGGAGGATACGCTTGCTGCAACAACACTTTAGTTTTGAGTTCTTTCGTCTTCTTATCGGCACGATCATTCTCCTCTTTCTCTCTATTCTCATAATATTGGGCCGTGGCCAATATTTGAGCAGAAGTGGAAACAGCCCACGCACTTTCTGAATTTCGTAATTTGTTGCTTAAGTCAGGCAACAGATTTGAGACAAACTTATCCACAAACAATTGCTGACCTCCCTCAGTACCCATATCCTGACCACTATGATCAATGAATGCCTCCTCAAATCTCGTAAAGAAATCAAATCCTTCTTTTGTTTGCAAGCGGACAGTTTGTCTCAATTCACCTTCATAGCTGGCATAAGCGTTTTAATTAGAGCGATAATTCTCTGGGGCAAAGCCGTAATTAGCTGTTCAGGCTTGGCCCCACCAACTTGCAAAGCATCAGCAGCCCCTAATGCATTCCAATCACCGCCTAATTCCGCCGCATGGTCTTCCTGACGAATCTTTGCCCATACCGGTTGCGGCACGACATTGCCAAATAGCATATCGATATCGGCAAGATTCATTATCGTAGCATCCACAAGCTGCGATAATTCTTTATAATACCCTATAGGATTTTTGCGAGGGTCAGGCAAAGATTGCTTCACCTGCAAAACTTCCGACCGTTTCCACGGAAGATGTATCCACACCCTCTGAAAATGTGGCAGAACTGCAGGATTTTGAGTAGCATCACCTGGCATCCACACTGGTGGAACTTCGCGCGTGGGATACTGACCAGGCGCTGCAAGCGGTCCCTCAATGTCGTCTAAAAACAACGCCCGAGGCATTATAGAAGGACGAAAAGACAACAACTGCTCAACAGCACGTCGAACATTGGTGCCCACCAACATTCCGCTCGCAAACTGGAGCTGAAGATTAGTCAGAGCAGTCATTACATCGTCAGATGCATCAGCCGATATTTGGTCACGTAGAACCTTACACATTTCTTCAAACACAAACCTTTGTGTCGGTATGTTGAATTGACAAAACGTATCTAACACCACACGTGGAGGATTTCTAAGGGGGTATTTCATCCAACCCATCGCCATATTATACAGTGTGTCACGTTCCCTACTACCGGGAAGCTGACTTCGTCTTTGAGGACCGTCCGAACCAGCGGACTCAAGAATAGGTCCGAGAGAATTAAAGAAGTTAGCAGCAACAGAAGGGGTACGACGTCGAACAGATGGAGAAGAAGAGTAACACAACGGGGTAACAAGTGAAGTATCAGGAACAGAAGAAACAGCAGAAGTAACCAGAACAGCAGGAGCAGCGGGAGCAGGAGTATGAGGAAGTACAAGCGGAGGAGCAGTAGGGACGGAAGCAGGTAGAGGAGCAGGAACGGGTTGAAGAACAGGGACAGGTTGTGGAACAGGAGCAGGTGAAGGAACAGGGGCAGGAGGAACCACAGGAGCTACAGTACCCTGTGCGTACGGAGGTGGTGACTTCAAGAGATAGGACAACAAGGGGGTCCTCTACCGATTCCTCCTTCTTATCTGTACCCGTCGGTAAAGCGGGGTAACACTTATCTATAGTCATACGCTGCAATCTATCGAAAACTTCCTTTTCCTTTTCCTCCTTATCTCGCTGAAATTGCTCTGCGTTTCTTACCGTGGTAACAACTCCTTCTCTCTTATTACGTTTAATCTGTTTGATTTCTCTCTGTTTGGCTTCTTTACACCACAACCGAAAGGAATCAAACATGGCCGGCCTTGCTTTTCTCTGAAACAATTTGGCTTCACGATTGTCTAAAATCGGGGTCTCAAAACTACCATGAGGTGGCCAACTAAGGACACCGTCTTTTTTAGTATAGCGAACCCAACACTCATTGAATGTAATTGGACCTAAACCGTGTTTACTGTACCGCTCATAAGTTGGAGTTCCAACCGGAGGTATCGGACACGAGTCCTCCAGTCGGGAATCCGCACCACAACTTCTAAAGCAACTAAACAAAGTACTACGGCCAGGCATCTTGCACACTAACCGAGTTTCACAAACGTCAAGGGTTATAGGATTGACAATGTCCCTGCAAAGAGCAAAAACCCTCGGTTTTTGGCAACTGCAGACGTCAAATATGACAACAAAGAACCAAGTACTAAGAACCACAAATGCAATGGAACCATGCAACAACTAAGCACCCACAACAAAGGACTCTGGGAGCGACCCACAAATACTTAACTCAAAGATCGATGGCGTCACCAGGAAGGCCCGTCGATCGTCTCGCTGTACCAAGGTCTACGCCAGGCGCCAAAACAGGTCTACAGTCAGGGCAGCAGTCCGTCGCAGCCGTCAGGAGGCGGGGATCTTTGCGGGAAAAGTTGTTGGGCCACTTGTTTCGACAACAGGATCGATGAAGCGGGGTGCACCTTCCCTCGGAGATTTCACACGAAGTTCCTCACGATCGTCGGGCTTGGACCGGTACCACTGATGTAGCCCCACACTGGGCGCCAACTGAAGGACTGGGTTTTCTTAAGACCCAGCGGTGCCAGGGATAACACCTAAAACCTTCGTGGGTAACCTGTTCCGGCGTACAAATGACAGAGACACGGGACACTTCCTTCGGCGTCCAAGATTCGAGGTTTATTACTGCAGGGAACACAGAAGTCACAGGAAGTACAACATGTGTAGGTTCGAGGAGTCTGCTTCAACTTGCCTCTGTGGATCGCTCCTTTTATACAGTTTTTATGCATAAGATAACACAGTACACAAAGGTTTACAACTCGGTTCCCATCGTAAAGACCATAAGGGGTTGCTTTCATGTATTCAGGGCCCGGAACATAAGTACAGAAACATTTAGTAGTTCCCAACTATAAAAGCCCGTCTTCCCACCATTAGTACATTCCAATCAGCAGTAAACAAATCGAGGAAGGGACAGAAACAGGTGCAGAGGAAGACAGAAACAGTGGGGAGATCGGAAAGGGTGTAAAAAGGGGTGGTATCAGGAAACACGAGCTGCAGGCATCAAAGGGGACGTGCCTAATGAATGCACAACTAAGACAATAGACCGGCACGGCAAGATGAGCCTCGAGCGGGGCCATCTGCCTTACAGTGCCATCCCCCTCATCATAAAGACACTTTCAATGGAAACGTGTCTTCCGCAAAAGTTTGGGAATCCCAGGGTCGCGAAGCGGACAACGTCCGTTCGCTGGCTACTTGAGGGCAAGAGACAAAATGGATGCCGTATCTAAGATGGAACCCGTGGGCTCGGATGAAGAAACCCACGAAACAAACGAACGGTTTAGGCTAGCACAGCGAAAACGCGTACACCCACTAAACTCGTCATTTGCGGTACATAGATACCAGACTCGACCATATTCGTGCGAGTCGAAAACACCACTTACGATCGTCACGGAACCTCACCATGACCACATCACTCCCACCTGAGAAACCTGCATTGGCTCCCCGTCAACAAGAGGATATCCTTCAAGCTCCTCACCCAGGCACACAAGACACTCCAAAATACCGGCCCAGCCTACCTCAACAGACGGCTCTCCTTATACACCCCAACCGCCAGCTACGCTACGCCGACCTCTCACTCGCCACCGTCCCATAGCCTAATGTACATGAAGGGTGTGAAGTGTCTCATTTGGAGGTTTCAGTTAAGAGTAAAACCCCACAAAAGGGGTAAAAACTCCTTTGGCAATCTTGAAGTTTGTGCAGAAATCTAAAGTCCTGTTACCACCTTTTATTCTGTGCACTCCATGTCACTTGTGGAAAATGCTTTAAGTCACTATGAGTATGGGAAGACTGAAATGGCCCAGCCAGCGAGGACACTCGGTAGCCCACAGTGTTTAGCAAAATGCTGATGGAGGGAAACATGTCTTTTCCTTCTGAACCCAGGCACTCTAAAGTGAGCTCTTAGTATGGTCCTCTGCACAGATTCCAGCACCAATGGAAGAAATGTAAGCTTTAGCTATATTTCAGCAAATCAATTAACTTTATATGCACATTACATGCCAGTTTCTCAAAATGCTTACATTTCACCATGAAATAAAAAAAAATACTTTCCATAAATAAGGTGATTTCCCCCAAAGAGATATTGGTTGTTTTTTATGAAAACAAGAACAGTATAGTTGTCCTAAAATACTCGATTTTCATTTTATTTGTCAAATCTCTTTATTGTTATCCAAAAATAACACATAGACTGGCCTGCAATCAGTGGCCTGTGAGAGAATTAATGACACTGAAACAACACGGTGTAACTTTCCAACCCACCAACATTACATTCCCTCCAAGAATAAGTTTCATCAAGTATGATAGGTGATTGCCTGTAGACAGATGTCCATGCTCCTTCCCGGATCCCAATGAACCATGACCCCATGTTATATAAGCACACTTATTTCTGTTCCTGTTCCTCCTGTGAGTCCAAACCTGAGTCACTGATTCTGGAGCAAGCTTCACTTCCTGTTCACTTCCTTGAGGTATATAAGCCAATCCACTTTAGCTACATCCATCGCCCTTGTGAACAGTCTTTTTCTCCTGCTTAGTTTCAACCATTTCTATAGTCATGTCTCATTGAACACAATAGTCAATTTCCGTCTATTGAGAGATGATACAAAAGCATGTCTCCATTGGTAATGGATTTTGTGTGACCTACGAATATCCATGATTGTCTAAATTATCTTCCCTTATGCAATGTTGGACTTGCCAAGTCTTGGAAAAACTATTCTTTACGACTTTATTTCTTCCCTTGGTCTGAGCAGTAACATCAACTACTTCTTCTCCTCAAAGAAATTATCCCCCATTAATATGTCAGGAGAGGCTTTGTTCTTTGTTCCTGTGGAACCATGGGTGTGATTTTACCACTTCGGAACTCTCTGGGCCAGTCTCTGATATAGTGAAGCAGGCCTCCAACATAGCTTGAATTTCTAGACTCTCTGCTCCTGGCAGCAGGCCTCTTGTAAATATGTTATTACATCTAGACCCATTCTCTAGATCTTCTTGTTTTCAAATACTTTCCTCATGTTACTGTTGCAGCATTTGGGAGAGGCACCACAGTTGGTGCTGTACTTCTGAACTCTTATCCACCGTCTTTTTGATGTCATCCACTCTGGTTTACAATAATGTCAGCTCATTCTTGAGTTCTTTATTGCAAGAGATGAGTACCTCTCTTAAATAAATCACCTCTGATTTGATTTCTGCCAGGACCTGCTGCAAGGTTGTGCATGACTTCCTGTGGGCATGATCTGCCACATGCTTATCAGGATAAGGGGTGTGTTATGGGAATTTGGTTCTTTGTCTTTCTGCAATTTCTTTGGCTAAAATGTCCATGACTAATAGCTCTCTCATACTTCTAGTTGCAGATCTATTTGCTTTGTGTTGGGATTAATTTGCTTACTTATATGTGTTCTGTGGTCTTTAGCATTTGACAAGGTCATCAGTCTGGTGAACCCTGGAACTGTTTATGTGCCTATTGGCCAAATATGTAACCCATTAAGTTTTCTCGTGCTTTTCTGTATTAGGCACTTAGGGGCCTATTAGGATGGCGGACGGACCTGCGTCCGTCCGCCACCCCCGAGGTGGAGGGACCGTCCGCAGGGGCAGCGGCGGTCCCTCTGGTGCAATTAGGATGTGACCGCCACCCTGGCGGTCACATCCTGTATCTTTAACCTTGCGGCGGGTGCTGCTTGAAGCAGCACCCGCTGCAAGGTTAAAAATGCATGTTTTACATTTACATGCACAAATCGGCAGGCACCGCACGGTGCCTGCCGCTTTGTGTATGTAAATGCTGAGGGATACCATAGGTACCCCCCATGTGCAACCCCACCACCTGACATCCTGGGGGCCCGCAACGGGCGCCCAAACACCAAAGACCACATGCTTTTCCACGGGGGAAAAGCTGCCGTGGAAAAGCATGTTGCAATGCAGATCGCAATTTAGCTGACGGTGTCTTGCAGACACCGCCACCAAATAGCCCTCCACACCCTGCCGTCCGCCGCTGGTCCCACCGCAATCCCACCGCTATCCTAATCTGGCTGTGGGTGTTTTCTGTGGCCGCGGCGGTGAATCCGCATACTCCAGGTCGGCGGTGGCTTCCGCCGTCCCTGAGGATGCGGATTCACCGACATCCTAATAGGCCCCTTAGTTCTTTTGTCCTGCCCTGATTTCTGTTCCACAAAGTACCAGGCCTCCTTTGCTGCATTCATGCTGGGATATCTCCCTGTAACTGTCATCCAAAGATTGCCTATTGCCTTGAGAGTCGATTTACTGAAGGAATGAGTGTATCTTTAAGACTCCTGTGTGCTTCTATCTATCAGGTAGGAAAAGCTGTTTCTCCCTGCCAGCGGATATTTATCCTATCCTGTCCTTTACATATATCCAGGGCATATTTCTTTTTTTAAATCCTACCTAAAGCAAAAGTGAAACATAAAAATACTATCTAAAGTCAAATGTTTGTCAATTCCACCACCACACCAAAAGACAACGCCCGCAACCTCTGCACCCTCCTAGACAGTAAACTCACCATGGACTGACAGGTCAACATAGTCTCCCCAGCCTGCTTCCACACCCTCTACATGCTCCGAAGAATCTTCAAATGGCTCCCCACAAGCACCAGGAAAACAGTCGTGCAAGCCCTAATCACAGCCGTCTGGACTATGGCAACGCACTGTCCACAGGAACCACCAACAAACTTATGAGAAGACTCCAGACGATACAGGATTTGGTGACCAGACCGATGCTTAACCTGTCAAACAGACCCACATCACCCAGTACCTGAGGAACCTCCACTGGCTCCCCGTCCAGAAAAGATGCCAATTCAAACTACTGACACACGCCTGCAAAGCCCTCCATGACCAAGGACCAGCATAAATGAAGCATCACCTGAACTTTTGCAAACTATCTAGAAACCTTAACTCAGCCTCCTTCGCCCTGGCACAAACACCTGTACAAACCCACAGTGGGGGACGCTCCTTCTCCCACCTTACCCCCAAGACCTAGAATACCCTCAGTCACCTCCCATCATCACCCTTCTGATGCACTTCAGGAAGTAGCTCAAGACCTGGCAATTTGACTAAGTTCAGCAACCGAGCACCTGGCTAACCTCACAGGTGATCCTCAGAAGCTTGTTTCCGGTCCAGGGAAGGCATGGCTTGGGAGTTCGGGCTGGACTGTTCCCATGAGGCACAGGGTCAGACTGATTTGCATATGGCCATGTTTGAACTGGGGTGGTGTGGAGTGCAAAAAAACGATAGATTTAGGCCCAGAACTCTGTACTGGGGTGAATGTATGACATTGTTCTGCATTCTGTCCATCAACTGTGGTTTTTGCATTTGTCAGCCCGAGCGGGATGGGTATGCTCAGACGTGAGTCCCATGCTCTCCACACCACTAGATTCAAGCAAGCCAGGCTGAAGACGGTTGGAATGCCAGAAACCGGTCCTCGGAAGCTTGTTTCCGGTCCAGGGAAGGCATGGCTTGGCAGTTCGGGCTGGACTGTTCCCATGAGGCACAGGGTCAGACTGATTTGCATTTGGCCATGTTTGAACTGGGGTGGTGTGGAGTGCAAAAAAACGATGGATTTAGGCCCAGATCTCTGTACTCTGGTGAATGTATGACATTGTTCTGCATTCTGTCCATCAACTGTGGTTTTTGCATTTGTCACCCCGAGTGGGATGGGTATGCTCAGACGTGAGTCCCATGCTCTCCACACCACTGGATTCAAGCAAGCCAGGCTGAAGACGGCTGGAATGCCAGAAACCGGTCCTCGGAAGCTTGTTTCCGGTCTGGGGAAGACATGGCTTGGCAGTTCGGGCTGGACTGTTCCCATGAGGCACAGGATCAGACTGATTTGCATATGGCCATGTTTGAACTGGGGTGGTGTGGAGTGCAAAAAAACGATGAATGTAGGCCCAGATCTCTGTACAGGGGTGAATGTATGACACTGTTCTGCATTCTGTCCATCAACTGTGGTTTTTGCATTTGTCACCCCGAGTGGGATGGGTATGCTCAGACGTGAGTCCCATGCTCTCCACACCACTGGATTCAAGCAAGCCGGGCTGAAGACGGCTGGAATGCCAGAAACCGGTCCTCGGAAGCTTGTTTCCGGTCCGGGGAAGACATGGCTTGGCAGTTCGGGCTGGACTGTTCCCATGAGGCACAGGATCAGACTGATTTGCATATGGCCATGTTTGAACTGGGGTGGTGTGGAGTGCAAAAAAACGATGGATGTAGGCCCAGATCTCTGTACAGGGGTGAATGTATGACATTGTTCTGCATTCTGTCCATCAACTGTGGTTTTTGCATTTGTCACCCCGAGTGGGATGGGTATGCTCAGACGTGAGTCCCATGCTCTCCACACCACTGGATTTAAGCAAGCCGGCTGAAGACGGCTGGAATGCCAGAAACCGGTCCTCTGAAGTTTGTTTCCGGTCCAGGGAAGGCATGGCTTGGTAGTTCGGGCTGGACTGTTCCCATGAGGCACAGGGTCAGACTGATTTGCATATGGCCATGTTTGAACTGGGGTGGTGTAGAGTGCAAATAAACAATGGATTTAGGCCCAGATCTCTCTACTGGGGTGAATGTACGACATTGTTCTGCATTCTGTCCATCAACTGTGGGTTTTTGCATTTTTCACCCCGAGTGAGATGAGTATGCTCAGACGTGAGTCCCATGCTCTCCACACCACTGGATTCAAGCAAGCCAGGCTGAAGACGGCTGGAATGCCAGAAACCGGTCCTCTGGAAGCTTGTTTCCGGTCCATAGAAGGCATGGCTTGACAGTTCGGGCTGGACTGTTCCCATGAGGCACAGGGTCAGACAGATTTGCATATGGCCATGTTTGAACTGGGGTGGTGTGGAGTGCAAAAAAACGATGGATTTATGCCCAGATCGCTGTACTGGGGTGAATGTATGACATTGTTCTGCATTCTGTCCATCAACTGTGGTTTTTGCATTTGTCACCCCGAGTGGGATGGGTATGCTCAGACGTGAGTCCCATGCTCTCCACACCACTGGATTCAAGCAAGCCGGGCTGAAGACGGCTGGAATGCCAGAAACCGGCCCTTGGAAGCTTGTTTCCAGTCCAGGGAAGCCATGACTTGGCAGTTCGGGCTGGACTGTTCCCATGAGGCACAGGGTCAGACTGATTTGCATATGGCCATGTTTGAACTGGGGTGGTGTGGAGTGCAAAAAAACGATGGATTTAGGCCCAGATCTCTGTACTGGGGTGAACGTATGACATTGTTCTGCATTCTGTCCATCAACTGTGGTTTTTGCATTAATCCACACAGCACAACACTGATACAATAACCGCTTAGAAGTTGGAAAATCAGTGCCCTAAGTACAATAATTCACCAATCACGACAATGGAATAAAAAATGTGGTGTTTACTTGTTACAACGCATTTTTTACAACGCACTACTTTTACAACGCATCCATTACAACGCGGATACTGTTACAACTCATGTTTTTACAACGCATTTTTTTACAACGCAGGTACCTTTACAACGCATACCACTACAACGTAAGTATTGGTAAGTATATAGTTATATTTTAAATGTTATATGTTTTGGGTTAAGGGGTATTTTTAGGGGTTAGGGTCAGTTTTGGGTTTTAGGGTAAAGGGGTATTTTTAGGGGTTAGGGTCAGTTTTGGGTTTTAGGGTAAAGGGGTATTTTTAGGGTTCAGGGTCAGTTTTGGGTTTTAGGGTAAAGGGGTATTTTTAGGGTTCAGGGTCAGTTTTGGGTTTTAGGGTAAAGGGGTATTTTTAGGGTTCAGGGTCAGTTTTGGGTTTTAGGGTAAAGGGGTATTTTTAGGGTTCAGGGTCAGTTTTGGGTTTTAGGGTAAAGGGGTATTTTTAGGGTTCAGGGTCAGTTTTGGGTTTTAGGGTAAAGGGGTATTTTTAGGGTTCAGGGTCAGTTTTGGGTTTTAGGGTAAAGGGGTATTTTTAGGGTTCAGGGTCAGTTTTGGGTTTTAGGGTAAAGGGGTATTTTTAGGGTTCAGGGTCAGTTTTGGTTCAGGGTCAGTATTGGGTTTTAGGGTAAAGGGGTATTTTTAGGGTTCAGGGTCAGTTTTGGGTTTTAGGGTAAAGGGGTATTTTTAGGGTTCAGGGTCAGTTTTGGGTTTTAGGGTAAAGGGGTATTTTTAGGGTTCAGGGTCAGTTTTGGGTTTTAGGGTAAAGGGGTATTTTTAGGGTTCAGGGTCAGTTTTGGGTTTTAGGGTAAAGGGGTATTTTTAGGGTTCAGGGTCAGTTTTGGGTTTTAGGGTAAAGGGGTATTTTTAGGGTTCAGGGTCAGTTTTGGGTTTTAGGGTAAAGGGGTATTTTTAGGGTTCAGGGTCAGTTTTGGGTTTTAGGGTAAAGGGGTATTTTTAGGGTTTAGGGTCAGTTTTGGGTTTTAGGGTAAAGGGGTATTTTTAGGGTTCAGGGTCAGTTTTGGGTTTTAGGGTAAAGGGGTATTTTTAGGGTTCAGGGTCAGTTTTGGGTTTCAGGGTAAAGGGGTATTTTTAGGGTTTAGGGTCAGTTTTGGGTTTTAGGGTAAAGGGGTATTTTTAGGGTTTAGGGTCAGTTTTGGGTTTTAGGGTAAAGGGGTATTTTTAGGGTTCAGGGTCAGTTTTGGGTTTTAGGGTAAAGGGGTATTTTTAGGGTTCAGGGTCAGTTTTTAGTTTTTGGGTAAAGGGGTATTTTTAGGGTTCAGGGTCAGTTTTGGGTTTTAGGGTAAAGGGGTATTTTTAGGGTTCAGGGTCAGTTTTGGGTTTTAGGGTAAAGGGGTATTTTTAGGGTTCAGGGTCAGTTTTGGGTTTTTGGGGTACAGGGTAACAATAAATTAAATTTAATTTTAATTTAAATTATTTAATAGCAAATAAATTACATTAAATTACTTTGCATTATTTTTGGGGTTGAGGGTCAGTTTTGAGTTTTTGGGGTACAGGGGTACAGGGTAAAAATTAAGTAACATTAATTTAAATTTAAATTAATTTACGGAAATTAAATTATTTAAAATTACATTAAATTATACTTTTAAAATTAAGTTACTATTATATTATTCTTATTAATATATACTTACCAATACTTACGTTGTAATGGTCTGCGTTGTAAAGGTACCTGCGTTGTAAAAAAATGCGTTGTAAATACATGCGTTGTTACATGACCCGCGTTGTAAAAACCGCGTTGTAACAGTATGCGGAGTAAAAGTCCGCGTTGTAACATCATATATCCAAAAAATGTATTTGATAGACTAAACTCTGCAATCCTCTCAATACAATATATAGTAAATCCAGTTCAAAAGGCGTCACACGCTTCGAGGTATTATAATTTCCAGTAGACGTTAAAGTCGAATTTCGCCCAAGACAAACGTTAAACTCCTGTGTTACTTGTAATTATCGGTCGTTCATTATTGGTACTGTCTTGCTTAAAAATAAATTGTGACTGTGTACTAGGATTCATGTTTAAATATGAATGTTTAGTGAGGTTTTAGGGGTAAAAGTAGTACACTGATATGATAATGTACTTAGTTTTTTTAGCCCTAAACAAAAGAGCAGTAATTAGTATGTTAATAGGGCTTTGAATTATGAAGATAGCTGTGTAATTGTGGCCTAAGTGACATCCGACTACACAGGGCTGCCTATAGCTATCAAATCACGTGTATATTACCAGTATTGACGAAACTTGGTTATAACATTATTTGATTAATTTCTTTGCTTTCAGAGATTGGAGTTATTTTAATTCATTACCATAAATTAATTACTTATATGCCTTTTCAAATAGCTGGTTTACATAATATTCCACGGTGTTTATTCTGGAGAATTTTACCCACCATTGTTCCCTGTCGGGCGCATCATGTGTGCACAGTGGAAGTCAGAATTATCTATCTAATAAGGTGACTACTTTCTACAAGAGTCAGTATTTAATTGTGCAATTAACTTGCCCTGCAAAACATGCAAAGAAAAATGAAAAATAAACATTTAGGGAATCTGTGATGGACCCTTCAGACCAAAATAAACAGAAGATGACTAGAAGGTTAAGGCACATTTGTGAAGAAGCCAGTCATTTTGCAGTCAGATCCTCGCTCGTGAGCCTGGATCGCTGTTTGCAGAGCTGGGCAAACAAAAGTTTATAACAAGCATTGGCATGGACAATAGGTCGCGCCTTTGGGGCCTTATAAGTGTTTAGACAGAGCTATTGGCTATGTTAACGTTTTTAATGTGTTGTAGAGCATTGGGAATGTTGTGCAGCATGTTGAAAAGTTATAAGTTATAATAAAAAAGTGGTATAACCATTTTTGTCACCTTATATATAAAAACATTCTTTTAAGCCCCAGAGACTCCCTCCGTACCTCTGGGTGGTAATTTTTCTGAGCCCTCTGTGCTCTACAGCTTTAGGTTTGTTTCAGCTGTTTTGAAAGAGCAGGAAAGAAACGTTAGATGCGCTGCATAGTGTTACTGCTAATGAAGCAAAATAGCATTTTGGTTTTGGAGCACTCCATGCATGTTAATCGAAATAAAAGGAACATGTGCAACATTTAATATAACATCACCCATGGGAGGAAGGGAGCCCAACAGAGCTTCGTATTAGTGTAAAGTGTAGCTTTGTCAGTAAGATTAAGAAGTGGGAAAAAGTGGTACTTTGTAAAATGAGACCGTATAAAGTGCACTGGATATGGCGTGTTACTACATCGTGAGATGTGCTGTGCTATTAATAAAGCGCTCTATTAGCCTAAAGAGCAGCCTTCTTTGTGATATTTCAAAATGGGCAAATAAATTATTATAAGCCCCAGAGACTCCCTCCGGAGTTCTATGCGGCAATATGTCTGACCCTATGTGCTCTGCAGCTTTAAGTTTAGTTTCAGCCATTTTTAGAGAGCAGGAAGGAAGGATTGGTGACGCTGTATGAAGTAACTGGTATGGAAGCAAAATAGCATTTTAATGTTGGAGCACTCCCTGCATTAAAAGTACAATAAAATATTTGGTTAATATTTGTGCAAATTAAACAGTAAAGTGTGCTTTTGTTACAGCTGAATGCAACTTGTAGGGTTTTATGTAACCTGAAAGGGCGGAAGATGGAGTGTTATATTATAAAGCTGTTACATAGCTGTTGGAGGTTTTAAAATGCAATAAGAGCTGCTGTAATTTAGTGCCAAGAGAAGGTGTATTTGTAACGTTAAATATCATAAATAGCTATTATTTAACTGAGAAGAAGAAAAGGTGAGGGATGCATTGTAGGAGTTCAACAGAAATATAAAGGCAAGTTGTGTGCACCGTTGGAGGATGGGCGGCCAATATAATTCCTAATTAGCATATAGTGCAGCTTTTTCCATTATATGACAAAGTGTGGACAAAGAGGAAAAGTGTGAAAAAAGGAGATAAAGTGCACTTGATATGGCATGAGGCCATTGATCCCTTCCAGAGGTCTAAGTGATATTAATAAAGCTATCAATTAGCGTAAAGTGCAGTCTTCTTTGTGATAATAGGTCAAGATTGGCCCGCAGCTACAGGTGGCCAAGGGTCTGTCCCTAAACATACAACCCAAAGGCGAGTAACAGATAAGCAACATCTGACATCTAATGAGGCCCATGATTAGGGGGTAGATCCAGAAATGAACTGGCTGCACACGCTGCTAACATGCTGCTGCAAGTCACCATCAACTTCTCATTTCTGCCTCTGATGTTTCAGTCGTACAAGTTATGCTAGTAAAAGAAAAGTAATAAAAAAACAAGAAGCCTTTAAGGAGCGTGCTTTGAATTACTTCATAGACTAAATTTTTCTGCTTGAAGCTTCAGGTCCTGTTGAATAATACACTCTGGGGTTAGGAAGTTTGCACAGCTCACCGGTCTGTGTGTGTGTTTGTGTGTCCTTGCAGAGCAGACGCCATCCCGGCGGGTGCTGAAGCCCTCGCCTCCCCACTGTGCCGATGCCCACACCACCCTGTGACTTGTCTGTGATGGACGGCTGTCTCCTGGCCTCTCACTGGAACATTGTACAAGTGAGAACACCATTAGCATGGCCATTCGAGAATTGTTGCCAGTCGCAGCACAGATTCGACACCCCAGATTGTTGTGGGTAGCAAAGATGCCAAGTGACGGAATGCAAGCAAGGAACAAGCATTTCAAAGAAAATCAGGATGGCGCGTTTACATCAACATCAATTAGTAACCAGATGAAGGATACAGGAATCGCCAAATATGCAATGAAAGCTATAGCAGGCCTGAAAAGGAAATAAATTGCTTTAGCAGATAACAAGCGAAAGCACATGACCCAGAAGGAATGCATCTGCCAACCTGCTTGCTCCCGAGACCCATAGGCCATGGGAGTGAACATTTTAAGAAGATGTGGGACATGCACCCGCCTTTGACCAATTGCATGCTTTCATTTCTTGAAAGCCACACGCAAAGGCCAATTGATGTGACAACCACATGCACAAGCTTTCTGAAAGCCTTCTAAATGTTTGGAGTGATTCCAAGAGGCCCTCTCCTAATGCAGCGCATTCGCACTGCACTCCAGGCGAGACCTAAAAAAGGACAAGGCACATGAGGGTGCATCAGAGACATGCCAAGCTGTCTGGACTTGAGGGGTGGAGTTCGCAGCCGTCCTGCTTATAACAGGATGCAGTTTATTGTCCCAAAGGCATCTGGCTTATAGTAATGGGAATCTGAAGATGATTTCATAAAGAAGCCCCCGCGCTTTGTAAGGAAGCACTATCAGCAAGAATTCGAAAGTTTGAGAAGGATTGTGCAGGACATTTGACCAGTGCCTGAAATGGAAAAATAGAAGTGCAGGTACTCTGTACCACTATCTGCTTGTTTCTCTGAAGTGTGGTACTCTTCAATTAAATGTGTTACATTTCTCTTGAGAACCGCAAAATTAAGAAGTGCAGGTACTCAGTACTGGCCCATTTAAAACACTGTGCCTGAGGATGGGAAGCAGATACTGGAACAACACAACACGGTTGCCTGCAGTGTTATTCCTGGGTCCTTCGCACATTTTGAATGTAAAATGGTATTGCAAAAATGTTCCAGGCAGGGGGTCCACCTCACTCCATGCCGTCACGACTGTGGATCCACTCCTGAGCTTTTCATCTACAAGCATTCAGGTGTGCCAGTCTAATTACTTTAATGGAAACAAGTCAAGCCTACAATGCCCAGAATGCACTGAATTGACACAGAAAACCCCCAGGACTAGGAACTGAGGCTGTAATGACAGAGAGTGAGGTGGTCACCCTGGTTCCAGGGTGAGCTCCACTTAATGATGACAAGGAAAGCTGTTGATAAAGGAGGGGCTGCTCCTCGCCTGGCACAGAAATGCATTCAAGAAATAGCAAAGGCCGAGTCCCTTCTCCAAGTGCGCTCGAGTGTCAGCTGCCTCTCCTGCAGCTGGGACTGTGGGGGGGCAGCAGAGTCCTGGGTGGTCGGGGGGGAGGAAGGAGGGTGGTAGGGTATAACGCAGGCCCCTGCACCCCCGTGTTTCAGTGGGGCTTCCAACTCTTCAGCAGGACCACAATACAGCCAGAGGCCAATTAATATTTGTGAAATATTCGAGACCCAGAGGCCCTTCATCACATTCTGCAGGTGGGGGGGGGGCAACAGTTTGACTTATAAATCTGAGTAGGGGCACACGAGGCCCTGTACTGACTTTACTGAAAAATATTTCTCAGAAGAGCGGATCAAATGAAAGTGAACTTGAGAAGCGGGAATGGCGCCTGGAGGTGCTGGAGCCTTATGCTCTACATCAAACCAGCACATCACTCATCCTAAAGGACATAAGGTTCTCTGTCAGACCCCAAGCTGAAGGCGACGACATCCTTTCAATAATGATGGGTCATTAAAATATGATGTTTCTAAAGTCCAGCTTAATACAAAATAGCTTTTCTTCAAACAACGTTTGCTGTCTCTAGTTGTCTGTACTGCAGCTGTAAAAAACATGGGGCTAAAAATAGTGCCTTCCAGAGCGTCCCTTAAAACATTGGACACCCATGCCATGTTCTTTGATTGGCGTCTGATACGACTCGGGTCTTAGTAAAGGGCGAGAGCAATGTGCGAAGGCAGCTGACACCAGACCACTGGCGGCCATTTAAGCGCAATGAAACCCAGGTGCTGCATATCAATACTTTAAAAAGTTCATTTCATGGGTTCAAATATTTTATTGTCCAGCCCGGTGCTAATGAAAGTGAATGTAAAGAAACACAAACCTTCCATTTTACCAAGAAGACGTCCAGTGGTGAAGTCATGCGCGCAACGCCCATTGGGCTGCAATGGCTTCCCCACCCCCGTGTTCCGTAGCCGGACTGCAGCTGCCTGGGTGTCTCTCGCAGGGAAAGCCTGGGTGAAGTACAGCTGGAGAAGAGAGGTTGGAACAAATATTTTCTTTTCTCTGACAGACGCCTTCAGCTTATTAAGTTTCTGCAGTGTCCTCAAATGAGGTAATAGGGGTCAAAGATGCATCACAACATCCAGAACAAAAACCTCACAGTGGGGGTTTTAATTGTGCAAGGCAGTGTGATTTACTGATCTCCATTGTCTTAGAGAGAGACAGTGCTTGCCCATTAACGCAGTGGCGCTGTGCTAATGACGAGCTGAGCTTGTCATGACTACCGCTGAGCGACCACATGGGGATAATTCCCCTGTTGTGCTGGGCGTTCTATTGTTCTGGGCGTGGTCATGACGAGCTCAGCTCGTCATGAGCACAGCGCCACCGTGCTGCGCGACGAGCCGAGCTCGTCACAAGCATCGCGGTGCTGCGCGCTGCCACCCTCCCCTCACGTTGCGGGGGAATTAGCCCCGCGGCAAAGGGGCTAAAGGCACAGATTGAGTGATTTGACCAGGATCATGTGCCGTTGAGCTGACACTGGGATTCAAACTCCCCAGTTCCAAAGTCGGCAGCTCAGGCTATTAGGCCACATCTCATCGGTTTATTGATAACAGCGGCGGCTGGTCATCTTTGGAAGTGGTGAGGCGTAATACTGCCCAGGAATTCACCTCATTTTTTTCAAAATTTGCCTCACGCATATTTACTGCTTCTTACATTTAGGCCCAGATTAACAAACATTTTATGCTAGGATTGAGTCCGAAAAGGGATGCAAGCCTACGCAAAATGTGTTTTTATATTGTACTTTCCAGCGCAAAACCTATTTTGCACTGGAAAGTTGCCTGAAAATAATGCAAAGCAGTGCAAAGCACTGCTTTGCTTTACTCTGCTTCAAGGGGGTGTTCTATGGGCGGTACATGGGCATTCCCATGAAACAACCCATGTTTTTTTCACCCAAAACCCTATCTACTAACAACAGTAGACAGGAGTTTTGCACCAAAAAATAAGCCACTTGAAAACAGGCATTACAAAGGAGAAATGTATTTATTTCTCATAACCTTTCCCACTTTGTATGTGTACTACACTGTACAACTGACATCCTAAGTAGGAAAAGTTTTAAAGTTAGACAAACCATGGTATTTTGTGAAGGAAATGCTGGAAGGCCACCCATCCAAAACAAAACCTATGCTAAGACTCCCACAAACATCTTTACACTATGGTGCAAAGGTGTCTGTGTGGCACTTGGCAGCCTAAATGTGCGCCAGCGATACACAGAGGGCAGGATAGTACAGTATCATTGTAGATAAGGTCTTTTCCGGGTCTCTCCATCTCACGCAATGCAGCTACTTAGGGTGGTGTTCTGTGTTGTGTGAACGTTTTGATAATCTGAGCCTTAGTCTCTTTCCCCTCAATCACTCTAACTCATATTGTCTCACTTGTTCATTCTCATGCATGCTTATTCCCACTCACTGTATCTCATAAACAAACGTACTCATATTCACTGGCTCTCACTCTCTCTTTCTAACACACTTATACACACTCACTGTGGGCCCTGGTGCAACTGCACCTGCGGCACTACTGTCAGGTACACCCACAACTTACTTCCCCTTCTCACAACCTCCAATCAATCACTTGTTCACTCGTTCTAACACATTCATTCTCCTTCACTTGTATTCACTTCTACTTATTCATACACACTCTCAAACATAGATTCTCACTTTCAATCTCATTGAAACAAGTACTTACACAGAGAGATTAGGTGTTTGTGCGTCCAGATTCAGTGGATCTCTACCACAAACAGACCTCATCCTCTTCTAGAGTTGAACTCACTCTTCTGAAGATAGAGCTGAGCTCCAGCACAGGTGCAGCAAACTTCCTGCGTTCATAGTGCTGAACCCATAAACAGCTAGAACAGGAGACCGTGAACCCATACGTAATTTCTTTCAATGAGCTGGAGATGAGTTCCTGCACACAAAACACTGTGGCCCTGGGCAAACAGACCTGAGCTCTTCCAAGTATGCAGCTGAGCTCCACTGCAGACACTGCCGACTCCCTGTGGAGACTGAGACCGAGGTGAGCCAATTCAAAGGCAGGTTTGAGCTCTTTCAGCATCTATTCATATAAAGTAAAAGCCGAGGTTCGGTGGAGACTGAGAAACCAGGAGCGACTAATATTCTGTGGGAGTATCACGTCTCCCACCCGGGTTATTGTTACCCATGGCCTGTTTCTGCAAGGAGGAGAAAGTGGGAGGGAGGATGACAGTAAGAGAGAAGGAATTGAGAGAAGCGATTGAAGAGACAGCGACACGGCAGATAGTAGTGAAAGAAAATTGAGCACGTGTGCAAATATGGACAGAAAAGTGAGAGAGATACAAATGAGAGTAGAGTGTGACTGAGATGGAAAAGAACAGAGACTGTGTGAAATGGGAGATGCCACAGAGACATTTGAAAAGCAAAGTTTCTTGTGGAGCTCAAGTACTAAGAAGGCAGCTCTAATGTGTAGGGGCAGGTCGTTCCAGGCTTTGGGCATGAAGTAGGAGAAAGTAAGAAGGCTGATTCTGTTTCTATGTATGCAGGTGATGAGTGCAAGCAGGAGTCTGGCTGAGCAGAGGTGTCTGGTGGGTATGTTGAAGTTGATGAGGCTCTTGAGGTAGGTGGAGTAGGGGTTGTACAGGACTTTATATGTGTATGTGAGCAGTTTAAATGTGCGTGGGTTTGTGAATGGGGAGCCAGTGGAGGTCTTTGTGGTGCCGAATGATGTGAACGCGAGGAAAGCCTGAGTATGTGTCTAGCCGCTGCGTTTTGTATAGTCTGAAGTCTTGTAGCAGTTACAATCACACAGAAGGGGGCCCCTGAACTGATACATAGGCGGGGGTACAGGGGAAAACCATCAATAATCAAACACACAAATCCGCTACCTGCAACCTATTTATTATATAACGCGATGACATCTTAATTTACCAAATGGGAAAAAAAATTACATCCTCACTTTCGAACCAGCACAGTGTGTGGACAAAAGGGCAAAATTGACCACCTAGGTATTAAACAATTTTTCATTTTATTGAGAATATACAATAATACTTTATAATGCACATCCATAATGCAACACTCTAGCAAGGTTTGTACATAAATAATAAATATTCAACAACAGATATACTCAACAATTAGTATTGCTACTGAAACAATTCCCAGACCAACACATAAATCAAAGTAATATTTAGGAAAACCCTACAAATTCAATAATTCAAATAGTGAACGCATAACCCATTCATACAAACACATGGACAAAACACGTAACAAGACTGGTCAACTCAATGTAAACCACAGAACATAAACACATAAAAAAAAACTCAGAAAGAAAAAATGAAAAATAACATTATCCTGGTACAGATTAATGAAAGTGTCAATATATGTGATATCCTAGTTTCATAAAATTATTATATACACATTTTTTTGAGAACTTTATGTTCTAAAAGGTATCCAAATTTCTTAGAGGAGTAGCACCATCCATGTGAAGAAAATGTGCCATTCTGCATGTGTTGGCTGGCAACCATTGAAGATTTCATTAAGCTTTTTGAGGTTGTGGAAGCAGGAGGCAGTCACTCTGATGACTAAAGTAAACTTTACAGCACATTTCCCCCCATTCCTTTTACTCCTTTCATCATAAATCAGCCTTTCAGTATGTCATGGGCAGTGCTGATGGTGGCTGTGGATGGTACCAACACCAATCTCCAAAGAAACATTTTGGTCACCAGCACACTTTTTTTAAAGCAAATTAAGCACCGGGTGAGAGAGAAGGTGTTGTATATGCGACAGATCGACTTGGCAGCTATGTTTTAGACTTGTATAAGGCGATCTGGTCCAATTCGAAATTGAGTTTCACATGGAAAATCAAACATAAACCTTTCACACACATAAGGAGTTTGATGTTTTATATATTTACTTCCCTGGTGTGGTTGAAGCACGCAAAACTCCAAGTGAGTGGATGGAAGAGTTAAGCATAAAGCTTGTGAAGGCAGCTCACCTTAAAGGGTACAAAAATAAGGGTTTCTTGCAGGAGCCTCTGTAAGGGCATGTGCGCTAACAGTTAATGTATTGCTTGGTGGCACCACAAACAAAGGGAGGGTCCCAATCATGGTGCCCTCAAATCATGGACCCCTCAGTGTACAAAATATCTGCATATCTGCATATTCCCTGTACTGCTGGCTGTACCTTCCATCTTCCTGTAAGAGAGCACAAGGCATATGTCAGGTGATGGAACATGAGCTCCAAACTGGCTGAGAATGCAGGTGTGGTGCACCGTCGGGAGCTACTGGATCCCATTGAGAGGAGTGCAGCACGGTTATGGGCATACATACACTCTCCCACATTTTGTTTTTTAGTTAAACAGATTTTATTGAGGTTTTCATCAAGTGCTCAGAACAATTACATAAGAACAGTAAGTTCATGATAGGGATCATGAGGCATTAGCACTTGAAATGCGTACAAATGTCTCATTATAAAGAAATAGGCATCGAAGAAGTAAAAACAGCCCCACCCTTTCCCTCCCTCCCCCTCTGAACACACCTTCCCACATGCATGAGTCTAGTCAAGGGTCTCCTGGCTATCGCAACATAATTCTGCAGGAGTGTCTTATACGTCCGATGCTCACTATAACAACAATAAATTACATTTTTACATGGCTTCAGCTCCTTCATTAATGTGGCTGCCAACACTAATTCCCATGACGCATTTATATTGCAGCATGCATCTTTGACCAAACTTCTTGATTTTTGGAGAAAAAGAAACACGTTTGACTTAGGCGTAAGTGTGTATTTTTTTATAAGAAAATGAACTCGGAAACAAACAAAATGGGAACTGGCTGTACAGATGTAATTTACAATATTGCCTCACTTCCCTTACAGCAGTGCATAGCCATTTTAAGTTTGAGAAGTCCCTACATCTTTGAGTAAAAATAAATATATTTCTTGTTTTGGTATTTGTGTTGCACAAAAAGCAGTCGTATAAAACCCATGTAGTACAAGAAACCATGAATTATTGAAAATATTTCACAGTTAAGTGTGAAATACAAATTTTGGCATCATAATGATAGCCCCCAAACCACTGTGCAGAGATTTTACATATTCTAGGCTACTGAGAATATGCAGCTTGGAGGACCAAAGTTATCAAAGTTACGTGGCAAAAATGCAAATTATGAGGCACATGGGCTTGTGGTATTATTTTCATCAGTTTGAGCTAAAAACAGATTTGGTGAAATCTGCATATTTTGGACATTATTTGGACATTATGTGGCAAATTCAGTAAATCCATAATTATGCTATAAACTCTGCAGCCACAAATTTACATAAATCCACGTTTCTCACCACTCCCTATTGTTTTATCAAGAATCTGTTTATGATAGGGAAAGAACCTCAACATTTTTATTCCAGTCAATGCCCATTGTTGGTTGCACTTTGAACAAAACAGCTTGTAATATTACAAAATACATAATGCTTACCTTGTCATTGCCATCGCAGACTTCTGGTGACCTTTACAAACCACAGGGCCAAAGATCCCACTAGAGCCCTTCAATGCTAATATTCGACCAGATTACACAGTTACGCATTAACCCCTTCGCTGCTAGACATCCCCCATGCCTAGGCTTTTTTTTGGCTATTTGGAATAGTTTGACCTTAGGCCCCCGTAACTTTTTGTCCACATAAGGTATTCACCCCAAATTTGCGTCCTTTTCTTCTAACATCCTGAGGATTCTAAAGATACCCAGGGTTTGCGGATTCTCCTGGATGGACCAAGAAATTAGCCAAAATACAGCTAAAGTTTGGGGGAAAATGGGGAAAAGGTGCTGCAGAAGAAAGCACCTTTTTTTCCCCTGCAAATGGTATCAACAAAGGGTTTGTGGTGCTAAATTAACTACCTTCCCAGCTTTCAGGAACAAGCAGACTTTTGCCAGAAAACCAAAATTTTCTACACAGTTTTGGCATTTTACTGGGACATAGCCTATGGTAGAAATGGGTATGAAAGCAATAATGGACCCTGGCTGGAAAGCTATTCATTTCTGAAAGTAGACAAAATTCTAAATTCGGCAAAGGGTCATTTGTGTAGATCCTTCAAGAGTTTCCTATAGAAGCAGTTGAAAATATAAAACATTGAAATTAAGTTGAAAAAAATCCGCCATTGTGCCAGCGTTTTCACATGTAACTTTGTGTAAGTATGGCAGATTATTTAAATTAATATACTGTTATGTCTGCTGGATCCTTCTGGTTGTAGGGATACATAGGACTTGTATATTCAACAAGATCCCGAGTTACCCAGAGCCAATAACTGAGCTGCGCCTTGTCATGGTTTTTCAATGTGTACCTGGTATATAGCAATTCATTTGGTAAAATATAAATAGTGAAAAATAGGTATCAAGAAACCCTATATATTTCCTAAATGGGAGCAAAATATAAAGTTTAGAAGAAGTGGTTATTTGCATATCTCCGAAAAGATGGGTACCTGTACTAGCAGGTGAATTAGCGGACATTTCTCAAAATTACTTATTTTTTACACATTGTCGTACATTTGGAAGGCAGAAATGCATAGAAAGTCAATTGGTAATAACACTTGTTCTACTGTTCTGTGTTCCCCTAAGTCTCCTGATAAAAATGGTGCCTCACTTGTGTGGGTAGGCCTAGTGCCCGCGACAGGAAACGACCCAACACGCAACTTGGGCACATCACATTTTTCCAGTGAAATCGGCCCCTTTTTTTGCAATGTGCCTAGCTATGGATTTCAGACCCTCGCTCAGCCGGCACCTAGGGAAACCTAGCAAACCTGTTCATTTTTGAAAACTAGACACCAAGTCGAATCCAGGATCCGGTGACTTGTATGGCTCCCACCAGGTTCTGTTACCCAGAATCCCTTGCAAACCTCAAACTTTATAAAAAAAACATATTTTCCTCAATTTTCTGTGATGGAAAGTTCTGGAATCTGTGGAAAACCATAAACTTCCACCAACCCAGCAATCGCCCAAGTCTCCTGATAAAAATGGCACCTCACTTGCGTGGGTAGGCCTTGTGCCCGCGACAGGAAACAGCTCAAAATGCAACTTGGGAACATCACATTTTTCCAGTTAAAACTGACCCATTTTTCTCAACGTGCCTAGCTATGGATTTTGACTCTCGCTTAGCCAACACCTAGGTAAACCTAGCAAACCTGTACATTTTTTAAAACTAGACACCCAGAGAAATCCAGGATTAGGTGACTTGTGTGGCTCCTACCAGGTTCTGTTACCTAGAAAACCGTGTAACCCTCAAACTTGGTCCAAAAGAAACCATATTTTCCTCACTTTTCTCTGATGGTAAATTCTGGAATCTGTGTGAAGCCACAAACTTTCACGCACCCAGCATTCCCCCAAGTGTCCCGATAAAAATTGTACCTCACTTGTGTGGGTAGGCTTTTTTCGCAATGTGCCTAGCTGTGGATTTTGGACCCTAGCTCAGCCAGCACCTAGGGAAACCCAGCAAGCCTGTATATTTTTAAAAACTAGACACACAAGGGAATCCAGGGTGGGTGACTTGTGTGGCTCTCATCAGGTTCTGTAACCCAGAATCCCTTGCGAACCTTAAACTTTGTCAAACAAAACACATTTTCCTCACATTTCTGTGATGAAAGTTCTGGAATCTGTGGGGAGCCACAAACTTCCACCCTCCCAGCATTCCCCCAAGTCTCCCGATATAAAATGGTACCTCACTGGTGAGGTTAGGCCTAGTGTCCGCGACAGGAAACAGCCCAAAACACAACTTGGGCACATCACTTTTTCCCAGTGAGAACGGACCCTTTTTTCGCAATGTGCCTAGCTGTAGATTTTGGACCGTCGCTCAGCCGGCACCTAGGGAAACCAAGCAAACCTGTACATTTTGGATGACTAGACACCCACGGGGATCTAGAATGGGGTGACTTGAGTGGCTCTCTCCAGTTTATGTTTCCTAGAATCCCTTGTAAACCTCAAACATAGTCAAAAAACAAATGTTCCTCTATTTTCTTTGATGGAAAGTTCTAGAGTCTGAGGAGAACCACAAACTTCCACCCACCCAGCATTTCCCCAAGTCACCTGAAAAAAGGGTACCTTGCTTGTGTGGGTGGGCCTAGTGCCCTTTACAGAAAACGGCCAAAAAACACAATGTGGGCACATCACATTTTTCCAGTGAAAACTGACCCTTTTTTCTCAATGTGCCTATCTGTGAATTTTGGACTCTAGCTCAGCCGGCACCTAGACAAACCTAGCAAAACCTGTACATCTATGAAAACTAGACACCCAGGGGAATCCAAGAGGGAGTAACTTGTGTGACTCTCACCAGGTTTTTTGCCCACAATACCTTGCAAACCTCAAACTTTGTCCCAAAAAGCAAATCTTCCTTACATTTTTGTGTTGGAAAGTTCTGGAATCTGTGTGGAGCCACAAACCTCCACCCACCCAGCATATCCCAAATCTCCCAATAAGAATAGTACCTCACTTGTGTTAGGCCTAGTGCCCACGACAAGAAATGCTAAAAACATACTATGGAGACTTCTCAATTATCAATCACAAAAAGACTTGGTTTTGGGAGGCAGACACCTGCGTTTTTGGTCCCGGGTTTGGCGGGTATCTAGGGAAACGGACCAAACTCAGATATTTCTGAAAACTTGAGACCCAGAGGAGTCCATAGAGGTTTGGCATGCATTGATCTCCCAACATTTTCCTACCCAAATTCCCTGGCAAAACTCAAATTTAGCGAATACAAATCACGTTTTCCTCACTTTTCTGTGTTGGAAAGTTGTGGGATCAGCAGGCCGCCACAACTTTCCTACCACCAGTGTTCCCCCAGGTCTCCCGATAAAAATGGCCCTACTTGTGTGAGTAGGCCTAGTGCTTGTGATAGAAAATGGCCCAAAACGTACTGTGGAAACAAAATTGTCGATCACAAAACTATCTGTTTTTGCGAGGGAGTCACCTGCAACATGCTTTTGGTTCAGGACTCAGCAGCCATCTAGGGAAACCTACCACACCCAGACAGTTCTGAAAACTAGACCCCGGGGAAGTCCAGGCTTGCATGGATCCCCCAATGTTTTCCTATCCCCTGCAAACCTCAAATTTAGCGAAATAAAATAAAAATGTTCACACATTTCTGTCTCCGGGGGGGAGGCAGAATGACTTTTTTTTTTGGGGGGGGGGGGGGGTGGTAGCTTGCCCAATCTGGGCAGTCCCGAACCCTATGTATACAAAAAAGCATAATCCCTAGTGCCTAGTGGGCTTTCTGCCCCCGGGGGGAGGCAGAAAAACTGTGGCAATTTGTTTTGGGGTCGTGGAGGCATTGGCATGCCCACTCTGGGTAGCCCTCAACCCTACGTATAAAAAAAGCATAATCCCTGCTGCCTAGTTGGCTCTTTTCTCCGGGGGGCAGATAAGGGGATATTGTCGCCATCTGTCTCCCGGGGGGGGGGGGGGGGGCAGAAAGATTAGGTCAAATTATTTGGGGGTTGGGGGCATTGGCATGCCCATTCTGGGCATCCCCCACCTCTATGTATAAAAACAAAATATAAACCCTGGTGCCAGGTGGGCTTTCTGCCCCCCAGGGTGCAGATCAGAGGTTATTGCCCCCATCTGCCTCATGGGAGGCAGAAAGACTGTGGCATTTTTTACGGGGTGTGTGGGTACTGGCATGCCAATTTGGGCCATCCCTCTATATATAAAAGGAATAAATCCCCGGTGCCTAGTGCGCTTTCAGCCCCCCCCCCCCCCCGGAGCAGATCAGGGACTATTGTCCCCATCTGCCTCCCACGGTGGTGAGGAAGACTGAATTTTAAGGAAAATGTTGGGGGGCACCCCTCCCTGGTGGCTAGTGGGTGGATCCCTGCTTGGGGATCACCCTCCTGCGTTGGGATCCACTAGGGTGGGGTACCAATGATATCTCTTCTGTCTGCCTTAGTGCTCTGGTGGGTGAAATAGCCCCCTGAACACCGAGGCAGTGAAACGACTCATTTCAGTTTTGGTTGAACTGAAATGAAGTCAGAGCGGTGTGTGCGCTTATCGTCATTTCAGTGAAAGAATCAGAACAGCCTCAGGAGCTGGGGAAGATCTTCCTCAGTTCCTGAGGCTATTTGGGGGGAAAGGAAATCCCTCTGGTGCCCACACCAGAGGGATTTCCTGTGCCATGTGGTTGGACGCGCGGGAGCCATCTGACGCATATAAGCACGTTTGCGTTGGACGGCTCCCGGCTGTCCGACGCATGGAAGGGGTTAAATATCCTCTGTATGTACTCAACTCTAAATGATTGTGTAGATGCAACTAGATAAAACTCACCCTTAAGAAGAGACCACTCATTTAGCTGCTCCCTATGTATAACATATAAACATTCACTCGACCCACTAGACAGCATGAGTAATACGGCCTAATGCTGATGTTAAAACATCAACAGAACATGAGCATTCACAAGGAGTGGTGAAATCAAATGTTTAAAGCTTTTTACGGAAAGTTCTCATACATCAACTAAGGAAGGAGGTGTGGTCTATTTGCTAAACAGTCAATCTGAGGACCATGGTTTGAATCCAGCTTGGCATTGGCTGAAAATTGTGCAGTCACTTAATCAGAGTTTTCCTAAAATGTAATTGTGTGCAATACTACTGTGAGCGTGTGTAACAAAAAGATTAAGTTACCACTTGATGAATACAACCTTGCATCATTTTCCATCACCACCCTTAATGTGCAACGCTCTGTTGTGCTTGGGCTGGGTCCATGCTTTAGAAATAACCAACACACACAGCCAAATAAAATCCCCCGCAATTTTATTTATCCTGGTTTATTCTTCACACCTCAAGTCTACTTCTCAATATATGTGGGAGCACTTTCTTGGACACATTGAGAGATTCCTCCCTCACTCATCTTCCTGTTCATTGCAAGCATTTTATCATTATGCAGTTTGTGTTACTTTTAATCAGATAAGACACTTTTCTTTTCTGTGCATCAGACCAGGGGTGTAGCTACCATTGGTGCAACAGGTGCATTGGCACTGGAGCCCATAGCCCTTAATGGCCCATTGAACCCTAATAATTGCGGTATTTTCCACCACACCAGTATACATACTGGCCATTTCCCCGGCTTGCACCAGGGCCCATGGCATCCTTGCTATGCTACTTGCTCAGACATGCATAGGACTTGCTTGGTACTGACTGTCTTGCAGAATTCTGATTTTTGCAGTTCTGGTGTACACTCTCTGCGCTCGAGCAGTGCTTGTTGCCTCAGGGGAATGCATTCACAAAGATAAAAGATCTGGCTTTAATGTGCTATAGCATAAAAGAATAGGCATGCACATATCCCTTTTCCATGCATTAGCACATTAAACCCTTTCACACATGCCCGAGTCCCAGATTTCAAAATTGTGTCCCACCACCACTGTTTAGCACTAGCCCCCCTGAAGTTCGGGTCTAGTTGTGCCCCTGGTGAAGTCATGCAAACTAACTACCACATTTGATTCACACCACCAGAGAGGTTGTAGGAGCATGCTTTTAGCGGAGCATTACTAGACACTCCTACATCATGGAATAAACTCATATCCGGGCCTGATTCACAAAAGTAATCTGAGACAAAATCCTAACTTTATGACTTTTGGTATTCACAAAAGGCATTTAGTAGTAAAGTTCGGAATCCTACTAAATGCCTTTTGTGAATATCGAAAGTCGTAAAGTTAGGATTTTGTCTCAGATTACTTTTTTGAATCTGGCCCTTCTCAATGTTTAGCAGTAGCAGCTCTGCTGTTAGCATTGCCAGAGTGGGAACCAAAAGCAGACCTGACAAAAATGCTCAAAGTAGCCACCCAAAAAATAATTGAACCAGACCCTGCAAAGTTGTTCAACTAGCCCCTGTTCTCTTCTTGTCTTCTTGTCTCTTTCTTGCCTGTCTCTCTCTGACACTCTCTCTTCCTCTCTTTTGCCTGCTGTGCCTGCAGCATAAACCCAGCTGCTGGAGACCGTCAACCTTCAAAAAACAACCTCCAATGGCCCCAGCCCCCTGGGAAAATGCCTGATGGAATAAATGGCCCATCCAGCCTTGGTACTTACCATCAAGACCACATGGGACATGGATTTTTTTTTTATTTCACAATAACTTTTGTGCCGCATAATGAACCTGCACACTTTGGTAAATGTGTATGTAACATATCCATACATCAACAAAAAGAGGGGAGGGACCTAGGAGCCGGTTAAGGTCCAGTGTCCGTGCTTCTTATAACAGTAGTTTGAAAACAAAAGGACACTGTTCCTAGGGCGCCAAAAATTCGCCCAAAGACTAAAAACAGTGAAAATAGCTAAATCCTAGGTTGAGAAAAGCCCACTGGTAAGGGGAAAAGACCAAGTCTTGTATCCTGTTGCGCTCACACACCCCGAAGGATGTCAAGCTTCATTATCGGGCAGCGCTGCAATTCCCTACGGGTCCCCCGAAGGGTCACTTTGTCAGACATCTTTTTTCCAACGCCGGATGGAGCATGCAGGTGTGTGGGGTGTGGGTCCTAAATAAGGGTAAAAGAAGTGCGTGCACGGTGAATTAAAATTGCCTATGGGTTACTACGGGAAAGATACGGGTGTGGTGGTACCCTAGACAAAATGAAAATAAAGAGCACAAGTGAAGTGATAATCCCAGAAGGCACATTGTGCCCAGGTGTGACTGGCAAACATGTTTCGCGCCTATGTTGCCGTAAAGGTCATCGGCGGTTCTTCAGGACCAAAAGTAGAAAGGATTTAAAAACAAACCCTCTATATATACCAGGGCGAAGTAGCAGCATATGTACCCTACCAAGTGGTTACATGTAAAAGTTGGAACCGCTCCTGATATAGACCTAGGAGAGAAAAGAAAAATATGTGAGATATGCGCATCAGACTAGCTTGATGCAACATTGTGTGCCACAGCCGTGTGCACACTGTAATAAAGAAGTAAATGAAAGACCCATGAGACACCGAGACCGCATTGCCTATAAACACAGGGAAACAGTGTTGTAAGCTGTAAACACATAGGTAACGAATAATAGGCCTCCCGGACCCGCTTCAAACTCGTAAGGGAACCCAAATGCCAAACAAGGGGTTTGAGACCCTTAACAACCAATCTACATTCCCCTGTGTGCCATGCCATCTTTATTAGTAAATAATCACCCCATTCTCACAAATCACAGCTACTAATTTGTAACAATATTCACAGGGTCCCTACCTCTCATGAAGAGGAGAAATACTCCAGAAGCTGAGGACCGTTGTTGCCCGCACCAAGTCAGGCTACACAAACAAACATAAGAAGATAAGCCGTAAGTTAACCACATATCCAGCTCACCTACCTCATTTCAAACTTCTCATGGATAAAGAGGATTCATCATTAAAGGGGAGAAAAATGTATTTCCCATGATCTAACAGTAGAATTTTCCCTTTTAGTCCCTCTGGAATCTTGGGTTTTCGCTACAGCACAAACTGTTACATCGAATAACATAAAACGTGGCATTAAGATATATATTTACCCAAAATAGAACCTTTTGCTGTAGGGCATGCTTTGAAGGGTAAATATTGTTATCATGATTGTATTATAAATTTGCCAATCTTCAAAAAGAAAGAGGATGTGGCACAATGGCCTGAGCTGCCAACCGTGAGCCGGTGGGAACCAGGTTCGAGTCTCGGTGTCAGCATCCTGTGAGTCTGCACAATCACTTATTCTCCTTGTGCCTACAATTCAGCGCCTTGAGACACTCATGGGTGATTTGCTATGCTTTACAAATCCTGGACATAAAATATGTATAGGTACATGGAAGACCCCAGGATAAAAATGCTAAATATATTTCAAATCTCATTGGGAATGGGGACACTGCATTCTGTTGGCTGTGCCCACAGATTTGGTGCTGTGACTGAAATGTTTCATTGCTGCCTCTGTTATATGGTGCAAAAGATCCTTGGATATTAACGGATTCCCCATCAATGAAAACAAGCATTGGCATAGCCAATAGGTCTTGCCTTTGTGACCTTATGAGTATTTAGTTATGCAGTACAAAATCCTTGGTGCAACAACATCAACTGTTGCATGCTAAACACTTATAAGGTCCGAAAGGCGAGACCTATTGGCTATGCCAATGCTTGTTTTTTTTTGCGACCACCTCGTTAGGTAAAGAAGATCAGTCCCATCGGGGTTCTACGATTCCCTTTACAACTTCAGTTTCAAGCAGCTAAGGAGAAAGAAAGATGGGAGACTAGAAGGTTGGATCCCTGCTGTTTTCATTGATCTAATGCTCTTGTAAACAAATCAAAGCCACCAGAACTGGCCTTGTGTACCTGACTGGGATTAACACCAGCAATCACTGTGAGGGTTAACAGCAAACACAGCTGGAGCATGAACTGTCCTGTCGCTGCCTATAGAAAGAATGGGGGTGAAGTAAGAAACCAAGGACACTGCTGCCTACTAGCAGTTCTGGGACCACAAGCACTCATGCAGATGTTTCCCTCAAGCTTGAACCTTGAGTTCTCAAAGCCTTTCACTCTTTAACCAACAGCACATCTATGTATGATCTTCTTCAGCACGTCTGAATACACCTATAAATGCCACACTGAGCACTGTGGATGTGAGCATGCCTGCAGTCACAAATATCATGTCAAACGCGAAGGCAGTGGAAGCATGATTACAAGCAACCAATTGCAGCCGAATATGAGCAATCAGCAGCACCAGTGCAACGTCCACCTTTAGTAAGCCATAAGTGGCGAACCCACAATCTTTTACACCCACAACTAGCAGGCAATTTGTTACCAACCACTAGCTGTCAACTTGCTCCTAGTCACCAGCAGTGAATGAGTAGCATCTGTTGCTATATCCATTTGCAACCGGTGAGAGCAGCCATACAGCAGATGTATTGTGAAGCAACTTGTCCCACTACAGCTTGTAACATCCAGAAGCTGCCCCTACGACGCAACCAGCAAAACACACAAGATGATGGACGGAATGTTGCACATTGGGAAAACATTCACCCCAGTCACAGATCTGGGTTTAATCCATCTTTATTTTGCTCATCACGCCACCCCAGTTCAGACATGGCCATATGAAAATCAGTCTTGACCCTGTGCCTCATGGGAACAGTCCAGCCCGAACTGCCAAGCCATGTCTTCCCTTGACCGGAATCAAGCATCCTAGGACCGCTTTCTGGCTAACAGCCGTCATCACGCAGGATAGCTTGACTCTAGTGGCGTAGTGAGCACAGGACCTAAGTCTGGGAATGCCCTTCCCACATAGGGCGAACAGCAAAACACACAAGATGATGGACGGAATATTGCACATTGGCAAAACATTCACCCCCAGTCACAGATCTGGGTTTAATCCATTGTTATTTTGCTTTCTGGCAAAACATTCACCCCAGTCACAGATATGGGTTTAGTCCATCGTTATTTAGCTCACCACGCCACCCTAGTTCTAACATGGCCATATGCAAATCAGTCTTGACCCTGTGCCTCATGGGAACAGTCGAGCCCGAACTGCCAATACATGTCTTCCCTGGACCGGAGTCAAGAATCCTAGGACCAGTTTCTGGTTATCAGACTTCATCAGCCAGGATAGCTTGACTCCAGTGGTGTAGTGAGCACGGGACCCACGTCTGGGCATACCCTTCGCACATAGGGCTAACAGCAAAACACACAAGAAGATGGACGGAATGTTGCACATTGACAAAACATTCACCCCGAGTCACAGATCTGGGTTTAATCCATCGTTATTTTGCTCACCACGCCACCCCAGTTCTGACATGGCCATATGCAAATCAGTCTTGATCCTGTGCCTCCTGGGAACAGTCCAGCCCGAACTGCCAAGCCATGTCCTCCCTGGACCGGAATCAAGCATCCTAGGACCGGTTTCTGGCTATCAGCCGTGGGTGGGGGCTGGCCTGAGGTTGTTCCCCTCCCACCCCCCTCCTTTCCCTACCTCTCTTTAAAAAAAACATAATTTATCTGTGTATTATCAAGAAACCCAGACACTTTAATCAGTGAGCTATGAAGTCAGTATTTCCATTCTTATCTGCTGGATGAGTGGAAATAGAGCGGAGATAGCCGGTTCCGCGCCGATCGGTGGTGGGGAATGTTAATGAGAGCGGAGGGAAGGCGATTGGCTATCGGGGCCGGAGTATCTCTGCCATTATCAGGGCGCTATCGGCCCCACCAACGCAGCCCAGTAATGGTGTCAGTTCAACTCTCCGCATTATCAGGGAGCTGAAACCTGCAGGCCTCAGCCTGGGAGACAGAGGGGGAGCCAGTGAGGGCCTGCGCCTCGGCACTGGTGGGAGAGGTGGCAAGCACGTGCGTCTGTTCCACAGAATAGTGCGAAAAAAGGGCGGGCTCGTTTATAACCGATGCAATGGACGGTAAATGATCAAGCCTGCTGTAGCAAGTGTGAAAGCCTGCACTCAGGTGCGTCTCCCGTCCTCTTGCACTACATTCACCACGGCGAACCCATGCTCTTCCGAACATGCACATTGAAGGTGCCACCGGGGTATCCGATCACAATCGAAGCACTATATAAACGCTGCAAGGCACTATATTAGAATACATATAACATGTTATAACATAAGCAGCTTTGGTTTCGGTACCTGTAATTCCTAGAACTGATAAAAAATATCCGTGAATGTATCATCATTCATGTGAATTACAGATTTTTAGAAAATAATCCTTAAAATGGTACATGTGCCCTTGTCAACCAGCGGCACTGGAATTTTGCAATTCTGCTGCCGCACTGATTTCCAGATAATTATGAACCTACCACATTTGGCACGTAAATATGTTGTATAAATTGCCAATTTAATTAAAAAAAGTTACTAAAACATGGCAAAACGCCTAGTGAAAGGTCCTTCGCAAAGGTTGACTGGTCACCTTTGTGATAGCTTATTTGCACTAGTTGGGCGTTAGACTGGTATGAATGAAGGGAAGCCTATGCCCAAACTGTTAAGTGTAAAAATGTCAAAACAATTAAATAATACCATCACAAAATGTGCTGCATTATCTGCCTTTTCTTGTTGCATAATTTAGTTTGACACTGTCACATAGTTTGGTCCTCTCTTGCCACAGAATTGCATTGGCCCTGATTATGGTCTAAACAAAAACAAGGGGCGCCCTTACTCCAAAGAACTTGGTTATCAAGGCGACGGGAAAAACAGTGTTCCCTGAGGAATCAGTCTAAGGTAATCATGTATTTCAGCAAGGAGCTAAAATGTAGGTTACCCCGAATATTCAAGCTCAATCAATGTGACAAGACACAATTTTTACACTTTTATCTAATCCAAATATTATAAATACTGGAGAATACACAATTAATTTTGAACTGATTATAGTACGGGCATGCCATCTTTCTGTTCCCGTGATGTTCACAGAAAATTGAGCACCTATGACCAACCATATTGCCCGTCTTCACTTGCTCGTGGTCTGCAAAAGAAGAGTTTTCAAATCCCTGTGCCTGTTGCCTTGAATCTGGACTAGTATCCCCGGTTTCCAAGCCCCACTCATGGAGGTTTTACACTTCAACTGTTCTTCATTTTGCCAGGTTCAAACGTTGGGCTCTGGTGGATGGTTAGTGCAAGCATCCACCCACTGAAATCTACTCGCCTCTCTCTAATGGAATTACTAGAAGTCATATCGAGCCACATGCATCAAGCTAAAAACCGGTCGCAAACGGGCAGATTCTCAGAATCTGCCCCTTTGCGACCGGTATTTTTGCATTTGGGATGCATCATCCCGAATGCAAAAATTGCAGTTTAAGGAATCTCTAAATTGAGATTCCTAAAATTGCGATTGCATTTAAGGAATCCCAAATTGAGATTCCTTAAATGCAATGCATCAAAGTAAAAAAATTAGCGATTTCGCTAATAAGAGTAGCAAATTACCATGAAGTTGAACTTCATGGCAATTTGCAAAAACTTTGAAAAATGCACTTTTGTGCATTTTGCAAAGTTTCATGTTGCGCACACACATGCCCTTAGGGCATGTGTGTGCGCAACATATGTGCACAGATCAATTTCAGGGGTGCAACAGGGTGTCCTTTTGACACCCTAGCACCCTTGAAATTGCATTCTAAATTTGTGATTCTCTAATTGAAAATCGCAAATTGAGAATGTCTTCCCATTCATTCCTATGGGCCTCTAGGCCCATAGGAATGAATGGGGAGGTATTCCTTAATTGCGATTTGCAATTTGCAAGTTTTTAGAATTTAGAAATCGCTATTTTTTAAGCGATTTCTACATGCATAGGCTTTTCCGATTCCTTAATTGCGATTCCTTAAAAATCGCAATTAGGGAATCGCAAAAGCCAACATTGATGCATGTGCCTGATAGTGTTCAATAAACTACTTGTACTGTAGTCTGTATGGAGTGTTCTCATGAGAAACAGGGTCAAGACTGATTTGCATACGGCTGGTCCTAAATTGAGATGGGCCTGGTGAGCAAAGGAACAATGGGCTGGTTAGACTTATTGCAAGCAGCCTCCCATCACCTCTTATTTGTTTCATGTAGCACTTTAAGTGGCATAGGTATGCCCAGACATGGGTCCCATTCTCACTGGGTCACTGGAGCCAAGCTGTACCTGGCTGATGAGCGCATAACTAGGGAAAGACCAGTCTTGGATTGCTCGTGAACTGACCTGGCTGATGAGCCCATAACTAGAGCGAGACCGGTCCTGGATTACTTGTGTTCCGGTTTAGAAAGGACCAGGCTTGGCAGTTCAGGCTGGACTGTTCCCAGGAGAAACAGGATCAAGACTGATTTGCATATAGCTGGGCCCAACCTGAGGTGGCATGGTGAGGAAAAGAATGTTGGGTTGGTGTGCTACCCAGAGCTACTGCCAGTGGTTAGACTTATTGCAAGCGGCCTCCCATCAACTTTTGTGTGCTACATTAGAATTGGACCAAATGTTTGGTGTTACTTTAGGGTAACAGTTCACTCTAAAGTTTGCAAATAAAGAAATAAGAGTGATGGATTAGCCAGGAATCTCTGCCCTGCCTGTGTACACATGATATCCATAGCGTAGATTATATGCCAACTGTGAGATCTAGATTAACATTAATTAGCAACCATGTGCAAGATCTACTCATTTCCAGATTGATTTTAGTGGAAAGAGGTGTAATTACCCAATATCTATATCCTTGATTGCAACACCCCACAGTAGGAAAGTAAGGAATCCGGAGAAAGTTCCCAGTTGCCTCAATTCTGAAAAGGATATATTCTTGTGTGGAGATTTGCTTTATCATGAAAACTGGTGCACCAAAGATCAGATGTAGACCTTTTAGCCTTGATACCTGAATTACACCCCGAAAATTGGGTGAAAATGACAATGAGTAACTTTCCGTAAAGACCCTCCCCAATAGCAGTCTCTCATTGGGCCGGCGCCCAGGACCACAAAGTCTTAATAATCACCCAACTGATTTGTCTCAGTCTCTTGACCACTGTTTGTGGATCCAGTGGGCCCGTTGCTCACTTTGCCATTGGATTCAAGTTAGCCTGACTGATGAGGGGTGTCACCACAAAACCGGTCGCAGGATTCTGGTTTCCGGGCCTGTGATGACCTGGCTTGGCAGTTTGGGCTGGACTGCTCCCATGAGGTACATGGCCAAGGCTGATTTGTATATGGATGGGTCTGAACTGGTCTTGGCGAAGTGAGCTAAAGAACAATGATGGATTCAACTTAGATCTGTGACTGGAGGTGAGTGTCTGAAAAGTTTCAGCGCTCCGTCCATTGTCTCTTTTTGTTTGCTTTGTTCGCCTTAAGTTGGCAGGGTATGCCCAGACGTGGGTCCCTTGCTCACTATGGCACTGGATTCAGGCTAGCCAGGCTGATGAGGGGTGTTGCACTGAAATCGGTCCCAGGATGCTTGTTTCTGGTCCAGTGAAGACCTGGCTTGGCAGTTCGGGCTGGACTGTTCAGTCAGCCACGCATTGAAATCAACTCCCTCCATCACTCTTGGAATCACTAGTAGTCATTTAGTGTTCAATATACTACTTAAAACTTTTCAGGAGCGGACTACATTGGAATAGTACCATTGTCCGTATTGGAGTGTTCCCATGAGGCACAGCGTCAACACTGATTTGCATATAGATGGGTCTGAACTGGGGTGACGAAGTGAGCTAAAGAATGATGATGGATTCAACCCAAATCTATGACTAGGGGAGAGTATCTGAAAGGTTTCAGCGTGCCGTCCATTGCCTCCTGTTTGCAGTAGATCAACCTGGCACTAATAAATCTTTTAGATTATGCTCAGGACACCATCCTTCAGGAACGGCAATCTACTGCTAACACCAGATTCAGACTCTGAAAAGTTATTTCTGAGCAACACACAGACATCAAAAAAATAACAATGATCATGCTTGACAGGGAAAGAAACATGATTTTTAAATGATCTAGAAACACCCAATGATCCCCTTCGAAGGTGAAATGCAATGGGAAGCTCAATCCACTCGATTAATCAAGACTGCGAGAAAGCCAGCACAGGGACAACTGAAGTTTAATGTCAGATGCGAGAGGAGCATCGGCTGTACTTTGGGCAGTTTTTTCTACAAAAAATTAAAATGCCTAGATGCAATTTAGCTCGCAGAGCAGTTACAGTGAGCTAATTTTAGTAAACCATGGAAATGGGCCATGAGCTAAACATTGCAGCCAAATGGCTGCATACCATAGGACGGGATCGCCAACAGCCAGACTTAGATTTATCAACACCACTGCTGTGAACGCTGGAAGCTGTAGATGCAGGCTTATAAAGGTAAAAGTAAAACTACAACTCCCAGAATTAAAAGTGCTGCTAGCTCAAACTATATTTCATAACCCTCCCAATAGCATGAAGGTCCTGGTTTCCGGCACATGTGCTGGCAGAACCATTCATACAACAGGAATTGTGAAACTACAAGTCCCAGCATGCTTTGTACCTGTGATTGAAAAAAACAGGATTAAAAAGTCATACCCATGGCATAGGGTACCTTGAATACTACGTAAACAGTCCATGGGTTGCTGAACCTGACCATCTTAGCTGGGGATGTTTGCGGCCATCTTGTTGAGCGCTCTGTTGGGCAGACTAGCTCCCTACTTAAGACGCGATCATTTGGCAGGTCAGCCTTGGACAAGGCTTCTTTGCATCACGCTGCGCTTCTCAGGCTCATTGCGCTGCAGCGAGTAGTATTGTGAAGGCGTCCCCGCATTTTTAACTATTTTACCCGTTTAACGTATTTTGGTTCCTAAATTGATTTCTTTGCCCCTGTTTTTAAAATCGTACTATAGCGCTTACCTGCACTCTATTTGGTTATCGCCACCGCTGTTTTAGCGGGTCAGTAGCTGTTCCTCCCGTTTTTCGGACATTTTGGGGGTAGCTGGGGACGTTTGCGGCCATCTTGTTGAGCGCTCTAGTGCTCAGTTGGGCAGACGAGCTCCCTACTTAAATCTGTCATGGAGACGCGCAGCGGTGACGCGCAGCGGTCACGCCGTAATCGCGCCGGATTCGAGCCAGAGTCTTGCCTGTCTGCGCCCGTCAGCGCTAAGGAGGCGCTGAGCACTAGGGAGGACTCTGTCTCTTCCACACTTAGTGGAGGTATGTATTCAAGGAAGGAACTGTTGAGTATCCGGCATATGGTTTCACAATGTGCCATTGAGTTTATAGATCCACTCTCCGGTCCTTTTCAGTGTGTGTGTCATAATTTTTCACTTACGAAGCCAATCCCAACTGTAGCTTCTATTGAATCTTCCCTGGTTGCAGTGATGGAGCAAGGATTTGCACGTTACGCGACTTGCTTGTATTCATGAACCTCGAATAACGTTAACGTCATAACCAACACGTTTTGTCTTATTAATATTGCACTTTTACACTACACGGGGGTGTCCCAGTGACGCTTGCCTATGTGTTTACTAATCCTAACTAAGCTTGCACCGAAAATGGACGCTGCTATGCGGCATTCTAGTCTGCGCATGCGTCGGTCATACCCATGTGATGTGACGCACTCGCAGTTCTGGAGGGAACTTGTCGCTCATGCGCAGTACAGCTAAAATGGCCGCTTTGTTTCTCACATGCTTTTCGCTTGCACTGCTGCTTTTGCTCAAGCCGTTTCGTTCTGCTTAACTCCTAATGCTATAGTTATTATAAAGTAAGGGATGTAGTATAGCCAATCATGGTATACAGTGTATTCATTTTTTCTGTGTTTCTAAATTGTTTTCGCTTACTTTTCATGTATCGATCTTTGCGGGCCTGGGAGAGGTGTGCCACTCCATCTTTGAAGCCCGTGCGGTACTAATCACGTGATGAGGGAAAAGAGAGTCTTGCAGCAGTGGAATTCAGCCAGCTGGCTGCTGAAGCTAAGATGCTCCTGGGAAAGTGACCCATGCCCAGCGAAAAGACATCAACTCGTACCTGCACTCGATACATTTTGCGATATTTTCTGTATGCTCTATTGTATTCTGAATTTCTATGCCATGGGAACTGGAATGTAAGGGGTGGGTTCGAAAATTGAATATTTAGTATGGGAAAGTTCAAATTATAGGTGGTGTCATGACCTAACCACCTCTCTTGTCCAATCCGAAGTTGGGGATCCTTTCACTTGCAACATTGGTGGGTGGTACACTGACCCAAAAACAGTATAACTAGCCTAGGTTTAGCTAGAGAAATTGTCCGACTTGTCCGAATAGCTGACCTGTCACTGACCCTACGAACTCTATAGGTGATTGATACAGAGAGCTGCGGAGCACTCTGTCCGAAATTTCCACAAACTCAGTTTAGGGTGGAGAGACCTTAAGTGCTGGCGAAGCACTTTGCTGGGAGATTCGAGAACCCAATCGGGCTTATTGGCAGATTCCTTGCAGAGAGGGCGTAGCGCAGGCGTTGCATCCGAAGCTGCAGGTGCTGGTCGTACCCTTTGGTGAGCCCAGTCCTGATCCGAATCCTGAGGTTGTCCTGTCCTGACTGTCCATGAGCTGTACCTGCTCGCCTACTGGCATCCAAAGTCCTTGAGGGTCCTTTCCCGCCTTTTCCAACTGACCCGTGGCCAGGGTTAGTCTCCCTTCTGTCCTAGGTAAATATAATCTCCATGTGGGTGTTTGTCTATCTAAACTCTTTCCTCTCTCCCATTTCTTAAATAAAGCAAACTTGCCTATGTCAAAATTTCTCTGTCATTTGACTCTCACGTAAAGTATTTTTCCTAGCATGTTCCATATCTTTTCCCTACCTTTAGTCAAACACTGAACTGTTTACATATCTAGTATGTTCCACTCTTACCCTCCCTATAGAAAATAAATACATCTTGAAAAGTATTGTTTTCTTCTAAATCGTTAGTATATTCGAAAATCAGCATTGATTAGTATGTTCCCTTTCCTTACCCGCCTTTAGTAACGTCGTGAAAGTCTGTTAGACAAAATTAGTGTGTTCCTTATTTTCCCATTTCCTTTATTTTCGAGTTATAGATGATTCTTACTTTGATCCATAAGCTACATTATATTTCTGATCTTAGTTATTGATGTTTTGATCTGTGTAAATGTCATTCTCATGGCATTGGATGATGAAGATTAATTAGATAAAGGTGTTTAAAACTTCTTGCGTTTGTGGTTATTATAAAAGTGCAAACATTTTTCAAATTGTATATGGTATTTTTGGTTTGTGTTATCTTCCTACCCTCTGATAGCTCCTGATCCGTTGAGATCTTAGGTACCTGTGACAAGGAGTGGTAAGTCAGGTATACGGAAATAAATAGAAAAGAACAAGGATTACTGATAGCAGTGTGTAAGTTACCTGATTTATGAAATATAGTGGTAAACAACGTAATGGGCCCAGGAGCGTATATTTGGTAAATAAGAGTCGGGTGACCTGCGCGCTCTATCAGTAATTTTCTGGTAGCAGTAGAATGGTTAGGACTAGTTAAGATAGGTGGATAAATTAATTATTGATAAACCGTGAAAATTCAAATGTACTGTTAACAATTATTTTTTCTCCTTAAGATCGATCTGCTGTAAAAATTATTGCTTTAAAATGTTTTGAAAATGGTTTAAAATTATATTTTATGAAATGCTGCTATATTAAGTGTTTATTAACAAATTGTTAGTGATTGTTATATGTTGTCTGGAAATTCCCCGGGGATAGAATAGCGGGTGGTGAGTAGAATCCACTCCGCAGAGAGGTCACTGGCTGTGAGGAAGATTAGTGCATGGTTAGGCAGAACTGGAAGCGCTAATTAGGGTTTTCTGAATGAATAGTTGAATGAATGACAGCAACGAGTTCGCTGATGAAACTTCAGTTGTGATATAACCTAGTAAGGGTCACACGAGGAAGGAGTAGTAGGTTCATCAAAGCTTGAGTGATAGCAAAGGAGTTCACTGGTGAAACTTTAGACTTAGTATATATCCCGGAAAGAGTGGATGAGTCAAAGAAGTAACAGGTTCTCTAATGCTTGTGTGAAGGGTAGGCAGAAGGGTCTATCCGTAGTGTATGAAAAGTAGACAGAAGAGGTTTACTTGTAGTGAAACAAAGCGTTCTTTATAGACACTCGAGTACAGTGGCGAATGTTATACGTTGTATATTAAACTGAGCACTTGCATTTTAAGAAAATTCAAAAGTTTCCGTTACCTTGTGAAGGAGGGAGTCGGTCGTGGAGCTGCGCTGACGTCACTCTGTGCCGCGCTGGTATTGGTCGAAACAGCGGGTGTGTAACGACGCTAGTATTGTAAAGGAGGGGTGAGTGCCGGAGCGTGAGACCGCGTCTCGCGAAAAAGGCCGCGCACCCATTGGTCGGAAACAATTGTAATCATAGTGTTGATTGGTGGATGAAAGACTGAAAGACGCGCTAGCATTGGAAAAGGATTTGTAAAAAAAATACGTAGTTTAATACGAAAATTCTGGTTACGAAGTATATGTGGTATCCCGAATTTTTACCTGATCCACAACACTTAGGTTTCCGTAAGGATCAGATGCTAAGAGGCAGACCTTACAATATGTACGGAAGCAAGAGAAAACTGTCTTTCACAGACAAGGTCAAAAATTACTTCAAGAAAGATAAGTCCATTAAAACTAGATAAGGTGTAATCATTCCACCACCTAATACTCCCACGTCATTTATGATGTTTGACAAAGGATATCATAGACGCAGCGGGCACGCCGGCGGCGCACCGAAGGCTAGCCTAAGGCAAGCCCGTCTGCGCCCGCCCACGCCCCGGAGCGTCCAGCGGCCACAATCCCTGCCTAAACTGTGCCAATCCCTCATATACAGGTCGCCTACTCATCTGAGGAGCTACACCAGCTAAATAGTCACTCCTCTACTTGTCTTCCCCTGGATCCTTCAGCCAACAACTTAATCAATTGCCCTCAATGCAATTTCTCCTTTAACCAGGACACTCTGCCTGTAACCTCCTCGATCTCTTCTTACAAGTTTTGGAGTATAAACTGTCGATCCCTTCCAAAAAACAAAGATCACATCTTAGACCTCCTCGCTTCGTCCCAACCAGATGCGCTGTTCCTGACTGAAACCTGGCTTCATGCCAGCTCCGGCCCAGATGTGGCCAGTGCTCTTCCCCCAGGCTACGTCATAGTCAGACAGGACAGAGTTACTGGGAAAGGCGGAGGGATAGCGATTATCTTTAAGTCCACCCACGCCTGCCAATTAGAAACTCTTCCTTTCCCTGACTGCGAAGCTGCTTCATTCAAACTCTCAGTCTCCCCTCAACTTACAATATCGGGAATACTTATCTACCGACCCCCTGATAAATCCACCCGGTGGCTCACATCTTTCGCTGAACTAATAGCCCCGCTTGTATTAAAATCAGCAAATTTCATAATCCTGGGGGACTTAAACCTCCATCTAGAAGATACTTACAACAGCCTCAACAGCACTTTTTTATCGGACTGCGAGGCCATTAACTTGACACTTAGGAATCAGGGCCCAACTCATCAAGCTGGCCATTTACTTGACCCAATTATTTCCAACTTACCGCTTGACTGCAGTACCCCTGCCCTTTCCCTTGACTGGTCAGACCATTTTGCCATCTTTTTTAGCTTGACTGCAGAGAGCACCTACAATATGCACCTCCCTGCTACTACAAGCAGATATAGAGCCTGGTCTAAATTAAATATTCATGCACTTAATGACATGCTACTAGCTAGCCGCCCCTCTTCCAAACAAACCTGCACTTCACTAAATCAGGAAGTCCACCTTTGGCTGACCTCCAACATCAACCGGCACTTGCCGCTAAGCTCCAGACGTCCCATTTCTCATCTTCCCCCAGCGCCCTGGTTCACAAATGACCTGAAAACCATGAAATCGAAATGCAAACAACTTGAAAGATCTTGGAGAAAGACATATTCCTTAAACGCTAAACAAACCTATCGTTCTGCTCTTAGGCAATACCATCTAGCCTGCAGAAAGACGTAAGCCTCCTATGTCCTGGAGTCTATAAACAACGCCTCCAATCGGCCGAAAGTTCTATTCTCCACGGTGAAAAAGCTAGCAGGCTCAAACACTTCCCCTACTCCTACGGTACTGGGAGAGACCCAATCCAATGACATCGCAGATTTCTTCATTTCCAAAGTAGACAAGATCTACAATTCACTCTCTACAGCCCTTTGCAACTTATCCCCTGACCTGTCCATTCTGGACACACCTGATTCCCCTCCTCTAACGCCACAAATTTCAGAATGGCCCCAGCTTCAGCAAAACTCGCTCCGTGATTGTATGGCCAAGGTCAACTCAGGCTCTCCCCTCGACCCAATTCCCATCCACACTCTCTGCCAGCTCTCCCCTGACCTACTTCTAGTTATTCAAGACCTCCTTAACTCTTCTTTACGAGAATCCATAGTCCCGGAGGAATGGAAAAGAGCTATGGTGATTCCTCTTTTAAAAAAACCTGGCGCCGACCCTGAAACTTATTCTAACTACCGTCCCATTTCCCTGCTGCCTATATTTTCAAAGATTTTGGAAAGACATGTCAACACCCATCTTACCTCCCATATCGAGGCAATAGGTTTCCTACACCCATCCCAATCTGGGTTCCGGACCCATTTCTCTACAGAAACCACTCTTCTAGGAGTCACAGAGAACTTACGTCTCCACCTCGATCAGGGTGAAACCTCGGCGCTTATTCTTTTAGACTTAAGCGCTGCATTCAACATGGTTTCGCACCCTGTCCTTCTGAAGGCATTGGAGGCGGCCGGAGTCACCGGACCAGCATTGGCCTGGCTCTCCTCCTACCTCAGTGATCGCTCTTTCCAAGTTTTTTCTTCTAACTCTGCTTCTTCTGTGCGTTCAAAACTCTGCTGCCCGCCTACTCTGCAAAGTTCCCTGGAGATCTTCCATCTCCCCTTACCTCAAAGACCTACATTGGCTCCGCATTGAAAGCAGAATCAAATTCAAAGCCCTCTGCTTTATGCATAAGATCAAGCAGGGGCTTTCCCCTGCTTATCTCCAGTCCATTGCCCAACCTTACACTCCCTCCCGCCCTCTAAGATCCTCTTCTCAAGGAAATTTCCAAACCCCCGCTTCAAACTGGCAAGAATTGGCGGGCAATCTTTCGCCTGCCTTGCCCCTAAGCTATGGAATGCTCTTCCAGCTCCACTAAAACTTGAGCCTTCCCTGACTAAATTCCGAAAAAAGCTCAAAACCCTGCTCTTCCCTCAGTGATAACCCTCTCACCTCATGACCACTGCCTTCAGTCTTGCGCCGGGAGACCCCATGCGGGTAGCTGCGCGCACTACAAATTTAAAATACAATACAATACAATACAATATCATACCTGTGTATGGTTGGAAAATTGGGTAAAGTATACCAAGGATGATGGAATCTTAGCATTTCCCCTAGATGGTACCTTTAATAGTAGAATTCTGTTTAATTTGAGGACCCGAATGAATAACTTACATCCCAGACCAAAATTGACGCAATACGAGGCTTTAGAAGAATGGGAAATTGAGGCCTTGGAGCGAGACAGACCCAGAATGGACAAGGGAATAAGTAAATGGTACCCAAAAATGCAGAGAGAGACCAAAGAGAAAAAGATGAAACAATGGAGACAGAATATGATGGTTGAGGGATTATTTCCAGTATTTGGTGTAGACGAACATGCAGGAGGAAAAAGCACAGAGAAAACCCGACACCAAATGGCTGCGGGTGATTTAGAAGATGAATACTTGGAGGATTTATTTATGAAAAATCCACCACCCTATGATGAGGAGTCTAGGTCCCGGAGTTCGAAAAACCCATTTTACAGGCATCCTAGGGATAGAAGGGCCAGTACCACTGAAGCGACGGGACTAGGCACTAGACCTCGTGGAAATGAGGGACCAAGCATGTCGGATCCAACTATCCCTTGTTATATACCGATTTGTGATGAGGGACCAAGTAGGACAGTTCCAACTGCCCCAAGTCTTTACCCTCCTTTGGTTCCGCATATAATACCTGAAACCTCTATGGAAAGGATTTTGCAGGAAAGGGAAAAGGAAGCCTTAGAGAAACAGAGAATTGAACTAATTCAGAAAATAACCTAGCTAAATACCAGTCCTGAAGCTTTGACCATTCCAGTAACTATTGGCCCAGTTGTTCCTCTCTATGGGGATAGACAGGCTAGTCCAACAGCTCCAGTTATTACTCCAGCTATAGTACCGCCCAGAAAAGAGCCTTTAATAGTAGATGACCAAACAAGTGAATGCGAGTTTGTGATTTCCCTAATGGATTTACCCATAAGAGAACCAGAAGGCAGTGCACAGAGAACCAGAACCCAGACTAGTGCAAGAGAAGTCCTAATAGAGTCATCTGCAGGTACTCAGAGTGCCACGGTAGTGACTCCGGAAGAGATAGATCGATGGACCCGAGAATTAGAGAAGACAAGTCCTCAGCCAAAACCATTAGATATTTACAAGTTAAGAATCGAACTGGAAGAACTAATGGCAGGGAACGTGGGACTGGACAGGTTGAACACCCTTAGTGAGGACGAGTTATTATTCATCTGTAAAAGCATTACCAGAAACACCAGAGTGTTCCATGAGAAAATAATGGACACAGCCAGTGCTTAATTTGTAAAATATTAAGTGCAGGTGCTCAATTTTATTTAGGAGACCACACCCACTTCCTCTACTGGCCCACCCACTTCTTAAAGTGGCCCCACCCTCTGAGCCTAACAAAACACACAGACAGCCTCAGCTAAAGCAAAGTGGAGATCACCCAAAAATGTGAGTGAGCTGGAATCTGCGCTAAGAGATCCACCCAATACCATCCTTTGGAAGTTGTGTTTACAGTTTTAGCAGACACCTTGCACTTCGATTGGATCTGGCATATCCCCTGTGCCTAGAGCTCACATTCTCATCACCTTACAGAATTTGTGAAGCAGGAAATGTTCTTCACCTTCTGTACAACGAAGGAAAGGTGCATATAAAGCCAGGCTGTAGTACCTGCAGACAAACCCCTTCAGAATATGGCCCAAAGCAGGTGATCCCCAGATATCCCTGAATACATTTTCATGTCTACCAAGCAGCAGATACAAATCCGGGCCTCCCTGAAGCTGCTGCCTCAAGAGGAGATGTGGCCCCGTGCACATGGGCCTAAATTGGCCATCCCTGGCTCACAGACCTGCAGAATGACTAGCCCCTTCCCCTTCTTCACTGCTGTCATAAGCTGGTCACGGACTCAGTACATATGTGCCTAAGTTGGACACCCCTAAGTAACAGACCTGTAGAATGACTAGCCCCTTTCCTCTTCTAGATGCTGTCATGGCCCCAGCATGGACCCATGGCGCATAGACCTAAGTTGGACACCCTTGGCTTACAGACCTGCAGAATAACTAGCCCAATTCTTCTCCTTGCTGCTGTCATAGGCCTAGCATGGAGCCAGTGTATATGGACCTAAGTTGGACACCCCTGGATTACAGACCTGCAGACTGACTAGCCCCTTATACCTACATGATGTTGCTATAAGTACTTGGAAGAATCTGTCCTGCAAAAGTACACCAAAAACAAGGGTGGTGTTGAGAAACAGATTTTGCACACACTAGTCACCCGGTCCCTAGGGCTATAAAATGAGATTGAATTGTGTAAAACGGCCAGGCCAGGCAGGCTCCTGAAGGCATACCTCCTCGTTACCATATGAATAAACACCTTCAGTCTCTTCACTGGTTCCCAGTGCAAAAGCGCTCAGTGCTTAGCGCTCTCTGTATGAGTCACCAGGCACATTTAGGAAAAGAACCTGAAGACATAAGGTCTCACTTCATTCCTGACAGTCATCCACAGAAAAGATTAAGTCTTGGTTTTTCCTGTAGAGTTGTCTCTCCCTTCTTACCTTTACGGTATAGAGCGACAGGACACCCTTTCAGGGTAGCTGTGGCACTTTACAGGTATTGTGATTGTGCCTGGGGGCTTTGTTTGGGTTTCATAGCGTTTTCTCTCCCATGTTTGGGAGTCTCTCTACCGTCGGTATTTTAAGCGAAGGAAAATAAAGGGTATAACAAAAGGTTGGGGTCGCTTGTTGTTGTCTCTCCTGTGCACAGACAAATAAAAAAAAATAAGGATGAGTTTAATACAAAAAAAATGCATCTACCACTGCACTGCCAACTACTGCCTTTATAAAAACAATGGTCAATGCAGTTTTACATCTTTTGTTCTGGAAGCAATCGAACAGGAACGTTGAATAGACCATATGCCCTTTAAAAACTCCCTTCAACTAAGCTGCGAGAATGGCTGATTAGCGAGCAACTGACCCCGTCATGCACATCAGTTTAGACAACTCTTTTCAAAGAGTGCTGCAGCCAGGTTATAAAACTGCACACATTAGAGTGCATTTGTAAATCGAAGGGTGTCTTCTCTAAATGAGACGTATGTTGCGAGCTCTTGGAGAAAGCAGCGCTAGTTTTTTTTTTTTTTTTTACCGTTGGTATCTTTTCTGGGAGTACATGGGAACTAACTGCTGCTGATTTTACTAAAGAAGCCTGGAATCAGCTGGGCAAACAATATACACGTTTTCTGGGATAGTCAGCGAAGCAAGGCTTGGATATACAGGAAAAGTGTGTAGAGGTACAGAAGTTCGTTTTGGCGCGCTCACATTTATGAATCTTCATGCTCTCAGCTCACCAGTTCCTGCATGTTCATCCGACTTCCATAATCATTCGGATTAAAACTTCAGTTTTTGGGAACTACATCCAACTCACCTTTTTTGCCTACAGTTGCTCGAATTCAATTTCTGGATTGGTGGTAATTATGAATCCCCTGGTATTGTTATTGCTGCTTCCGTTGTTAAAAGGCTCAAACTGCAGCAAAGCATTACATTCCTCCTCGATGCGAACCTGCCAACCGCTGACAGGCTGCAAGCGCCCCAGAGAGTTCATTGAAAAACTGGAAACACGGGTTGTTCCGTGTAGCCTCAGCTGGGCCTCTGGATGGCTAAAAGTAATACCACAGTTACCAGGCCTCAGAGGCACGTCCGGAACTTTCCCAGCTTGCCTTGCCGCCCGCCCTAAGCTGCAATTATCCAAACGGAAGGAGCATGACGACGCCCTGTGGTAAAAGGCATGCGTGACTGCTGACATCACTAACGTGATGCAGTCGTCATGCCTGGACCTGGGTGGGTCGTTCTCTGCTGACATACCAGGAAGACACCCGATCGGAATTGAGAACAGGAAAGGTACGTACATTTATTTTTAATAATTACTGGGCTGAGGCTAGAAAAATACAATAGACCCGGCCCTGAAATATAAGTGCCGGTGCTAAGCACCGGAAAGCACCGGCCCAAATTAAGCACTGGACACAGCAGCTAATAGGGGAATAGATTTTAGTAGATCCAAAGTATTACAAAAACCCTACAGAGCAGAATTGTCTGACAAGGATTTAGAAAACATGAATGTGTCAGGGAAAAAGGTACAGATAAGAGAATTGCTGAATCTATTACAGAAATGGGAACATTTAGAAAAATGGAAAACTAGATGGGCGAAGAAAAAGGAAGACAGTAAGGGCAGACAAAGGACTTCTGAATATGTTCTAAAAGAAGTCGACAAGGCAGAGACTTTGTATCCTATGAGAGAAGTGCCAGGTGGGAAATATGTACATGTAACATGGTCCCGACAAGATATTGTGTCATTTACAAATGATTTCCCGAAATTACGAGAAAAGCCTGTAGAGTGGTATAAACAGGTTGAAAGATTTGTAAAAGTTCAAAAATGTCTTTTGAAGTCCCTAGATGGATTCTTCGACATTGTAGTTCCTGTAGATTTATGGACAGAATGTAAAATTGCAGTTGATTGGCCCAGTGAGGAGTATGAAAAAGACTCAAGAACCGGAGCTCCCTCCCCGGAGGTGATGAGACAGTATGATAAAGTAATACTGTATTTAAAAGGAAAAGTGCCCGCTAAAGAAACTGATTGGACCCGCATAGATAGAACTACCCAAAATCGTGATGAAACTGTTCACTCATATTATGAACGACTGTTACAAGTGTTCAAAACCTACAGTGGAATCGATAACATTGAGATGAAGGATATGACCCATTTTATTTATCGATTTGTGTTAGGGCTAACGGGCACATGCATCATTGTAGGAATTAGCATTTCCTAAATTGCGGAAATTAAGGAATCGCAATTTAGGAATTGCAAAATCCTATGCATCAAGAAATCCTAATTTTTTTTAGGATTTCTTAATTTTCGGAATTTGCGATCCCCTAATTGCGAATCGCAATTAAGGAATGGCATTTCATTGATTCCTATGGGCCTAGAGGCCCATAGGAATCAATGCCGTTTTGCATTTCTTTTTTTTGGAATTCGCAATTTGTTGATGCATTGCAATGGTGCAGAGGGGGGTCCAAAGGACCCCCCCTGCACCCCTAAAATGTATTTTAAAGTGCATGTTTCACACGCACATGTCCTAAGGACATGTGTGTCTGTAACATGACACTTTCCAAAAAGCATTTTTGTGCTTTTTTAAAGAATTTCGCAAATTAACACGAGGGTCAACCTCGTGTTAATTTGCACTTCCTATTTCAAAATTCGCATTTAAAAAAAAATGGATGCATTGCATTTAAGGAATCGCACAAATGCGATTCCTTAAATGCATTCGCATTTTTAGGAAATGCAAAAAAATGCGAATTTTGAAATATTGTTTCATGCATCCCAAAAACGTATTTAGGAAGCGCAAACGGCCGAATTTACCGATTCGCACCGTTTGCACTTCCTAAATAGGTTGATGCATGTGCCCATAAGACCCGAGATCTCACAGTGGATTAGAGATAATAAAATCTGTTGGCAAGGAAAACCTATAGACGAGGTCCTGAAATACGCCAAGTATTGTGAAGATGAGATGGGAAATAAACGGAAAACACTAAAAGAAAAAGTCATGTGGGTACAAGTGAAATTGACAGAACAACAAGAAAAGCAGTTAGGTAAAATGAATAATAATACCCCGAATACAGGCCCTGGGGGAGGAGGGAAACCCCGAGTAAAAATGAGTCGAGATGAAGCCCGAAAGAAATTCCCCTGTCACGGGTGCGGACAGATAGGGCACTGGAGAGACGAGTGTCCCTTGCTACAGAATGGTAATGTGCCAAATAATGATTTAAATCCACAGGTGCAGAAAGAGGGGCCACGAAAGACACAGCAGCAGGTAAAGCAGCCTCAGTTGCCTCGCGCACCTAGGCCAAACTATAAGAATAGAACACAGCAGAATGAGGAAATTGAGGTATGGGAGGATAGAAATGCATCAAGTTCGCAATTTCTGTTGAATGATACGTTTCTCTGTGATGAACCTTACTGGCGGGGCCTGAGGGGGGAGGATGAGGAGTGCGTACTTGGCGCCTCCTTACAGATAGTCCAGACAGGGCCATACATTGAAGGAAAGGTTGAAGGAAATGACGTCACCTTTCTGTTGGACACTGGTGCTACCCGTTCTACTGTGAGAACAGCAGACGTTCCAAACCTACCCCTCTAGGGAGAAGCAATCCAAGTAGTGGGTGTGTCAAACCAAATAATTAGTACCCCAGTAACTGAACCAATGGAAATGTCAATAGGGAATTTTAAAGAGATGCACAGATTTGTCGTCTGTGATTCCAGTCCTGTGAACTTACTGGGACGTGATTTGCTGTGCAAAATGAACTGTACCATCTTTTGCACACCAAAGGGCGTTGAAATTCAGACCCCGGACGAAGATGGGCTGTATAAATTAATGTCAATAAGGCCTGACTCAGAAATTAAGAAATTGACAATACAAGACTTACCTTAAGAGCTCCAACAGACAGTGAAACCAGAGGTGTGGTTTTTCACTGGAAAAGATGTAGGATTATTGGCAAATGTAGACCCGATTCAAATAGCTATAAAAGCAAATGCAGTTTACCCAAATACCAAGCAGAATAAAATGAGTGCAGAAGTGAAAGCAGGAGTTGCCATTGAAATAAAAAGATTGCTAGAAGCAAACATCATACAAGAAGTAATGAGCAGTCCTTGTAATTCGCCCATAATTGGAATCAAAAAGCCTAGTGGGAAGTACAGGGTAGTGCAAGACCTGCGCAAGGTGAACAAGATTGTTGTCCCTTGTTGTCCTATTGTGCCAAACCCTGCAGTGATTTTGTACCAAATTCCATGGAATGCTGGATGGTTTACCGTCATTGACTTATGTCACGCATTCTTTTCGATCCCATTGCATCCAGACAGCAAATTTCTTTTCTCATTTGAATTTGACAGTCATGTCTATGTCTGGAATCGTGTTCCTTAAGGGTACACAGAATGTCCTTCAATTTTCAATCAGATTTTGAAAAGATGCCTTGAATCATTAGTCTTACCTGGAGAATCAGTTTTGGTCCAGTACATAGACTACCTCTTGGTGGCGTCTAAAAGTCGGAACGACTGTGTTACTGATACCATTGCATTGTTGAATCATTTAGGTAAAGGAGGACATAAGGTATCACCAGAAAAATTACAGTTCTGTACAAACTCAGTGAAATATCTGGGGCACCAGATAGAAAAAGGTATCCGGAAAGTTACTTCAGAACGAATTAGGATAATTCGAGACATGGAATTACCAAATACTCAAAAGGAAATCAGAATGTTCCTGGGAGTAGTAGGATACTGTAGACAGTGGATTGTGGGAGTTGCAGTCCTAGCAAAGCCATTAATAAAAATGACCAAGAAAGGAGCAAAGGATCCAGTTGAGTGGAATGATGAAAGCATGACTTCCTTTGTGAAATTGCGAGACTGTCTATGCACAGTTCCCGCATTGGGAATGCCTGACTATTCAAAAGACTTTGCCCTGTTTTGTGACACACGAGACAATTGTGCACTCTCAGTCCTAACTCAAATTCATGGTCTGACCAGACGTCCAGTGGCATTTTTTTCTGCTACCTTAGATCCAGTGGCTGCTGGATTGCCTGGATGTCTGAAAGCAGTAGCTGCAACTTGCATGAGTCTTGAACAAAGTGAATCCATCGTCATGGGACATCCGGTAACCGTGTATGTCCCACATGCAGTTGTAATCCTACTGACCCGAACCAAGACTCAGTACCTCACACCTAGTCGGCTGACATAGTATGAAAGAATCCTGGTGGGTGCAGCAAATGTAACCATCACTAGATGTAATATACTGAATCCAGCAACTCTTTTACCAGATACTCTGGCTGCAGAAGTCAAAGAAGAGGTCGAGCATAACTGCATTGACCTGACTGAATTTAGCACAAAACCACGCCCAGATATCAAGGAAACAGCCTTGCCGATAGAAGATATTGAATTGTTTGTAGATGGCTCATGTTTAAGACATAGGGATGGAGGTCTAAGTGCTGCCTATGCTGTGTGCACTCTAGAAAAGACAATAGAAGCATCCTACCTATTTGGAGTAAAGTCTGCACAAGTAGCCGAATTGGTTGCATTGGCAAGAGCCTGTAAAAATGGGAAAAACAAAAGAGTAACCATATACACTGATAGCCAGTATGGTTACGGGGTTGTGCATGACTTCGGCCAATTGTGGCTGCAAAGAGAATTTATGACTTCCTCGGGTACCCCTTTCAGAAATGGAAAAGTGGTAAAGAACCTACTGGAAGCAATCCAGTTACCAAAAGAATTGGCAGTGGTCAAGTGTGCTGCTCACAAATCTGGCAATGACGATGTGACAGCCGGAAACAGATATGCTGACCAAGTAGCCCAACATTGTGCAAGACATAGAATGTCAGTGAATATCAATTTGGGGGGAATCAGAAACAGCTGCCAACTTATGGTGTTTGAGGATGTATCAACTTGGGAGGAACTGAAAGAGTTGCAAAAGGCAGCAGAACCAGAGGAAAAGGAAAGATGGGAAAAATTTGGTTATCGACCAAGGAATGAAGATGGTGTCATTGTCTGTAGTGATGGTATGCCTGTGTTACCAGACAGCTTGATTGCTCCTATGGCTAGACTGATACATGGAGACACACACATAGGGAGAGATGCAATGGTCCGTGTTTTCAAACAGGCATGGTACAATTCGAAGTTCAGGAACATTGCAGAGGCACTTTGCCAGAGGTGCTTAACTTGTCAGCAGTTTAATCCTGGGAAGAAAACAGTGGTATTGCCAAGTACAATTGGAAAGGCAGAGGGCCCTTTTATCAGACTACAAGTTGACTTTATACAGTTACCCCGTTATAAAGGAATGAAGTACGTCCTTGTCATAGTCTGCCTATTCTCAAAATGGGTGGAAGCTTACCCAGCTAAGAAAAATGATGCCATTACTGTATCCAAGTTGTTACTAAGGGAACTGATACCTAGGTTCGGTTTTCCGGTACAATTGAATCAGACAGAGGTGGGCATTTTGCCAATGACGTAATAACTCAGCTCTGTGAAGCATTCAAAATTACACAAAAACTGCACTGTGCATATCATCCAGAGGCTTCTGGAGTAGTAGAACAGCTGAATGGCACTATAAAGTCAAGACTGGGAAAAATGTGTAACTCTACTGGATTGCATTGGATAGACGCTTTACCCCTTGTCCTGATGGGACTGAGAAGTATTCCAGACCGAAAAACAGGCCTGAGTCCCCATGAGATACTGATGGGAAGAGTGATGCGGCAGGCATGGGTACGAGGACACAAACTGCTAAGTATTTCTGATGATTTGGTACTAGAGTACTTCAAGCAACTGGGTGACCAAGTGCGCTCTATCTCTCACCAGATTTGGGAAGACACCGTCGCCAGGCCAACAACTCCAGTCCATAATCTGAACCCAGGTGATAGGGTTGTTCTAAAGAAACACACCAGGTCGAGTTGCCTTGCACCAAAGTGTGGGAAACGGAGACAAGTGATTCTTGTCACCACAACCACGGTGAAGTGTGCAGGTGTGCCAAAGTGGATCCATGCCAGTCATACCAAGAGGGTGACAGAAGAAGAAGCAACTGAGGCTGAAGGTTGTGCAGCTGAAGGGTCTCCAGACGTTGGTCCTGAAATAGCTGATGACGAATAACCGAACACCAGTCAAGACGAGTGGGTCCCAGCAGACGATCTGACTCTCGATCCAATAAGAACCCGAAGATACACCTACTTAGATAGAGAGTGGGAGAGTGAGTACAAGACAGGAATAGAAGGAGATAATCAGATAATCGAAATCCATGTCAAATCTTATGAGGAGGAAGGTCAGATAGGGACAGAGCAGGTTATCGACACACCTCCAAGAACTCTAGAGACTGAAAAGGGACAGTTAGAAATTAGGGCTGAAGTTCATGCGGAAGAAAATCAAGGGTTCGAAGTGCATGAACAGGATCAGATAGAGATAGATGAATGTGTTCAGGAAACAGAATTTGAAACAAACGAAAGTCACAATCAGAATACACCTGAACAAGGCCAGCTTAGTAACCAGGCAGAGGAGACTGAAATAAGACCTGGAACTAGTCAGACAGGAAGGGAAGAAGATAGTGTTGAAACAAATGTGCCACAACTAAATAAAAATAAACGACCATTAAAAGTAAAACCACAGTGCCAGTTAAAAGACTCAAAAAGAAGAAGAGTGAACCAAGATTGATAAAAAGACTGAGACTAAGATTGAAAACTGTAGAGGAAAAGCTAGAAGACAGGAAAAGGGCCTCCAGTGAAAAAGAGAAAGCTGAAGCCAAGCCTAAAAGAAGAAGTAGCAGAATAAAAAGACAAAACGAAAAGTATCGGAGTCGAGACGAGAGTGAAGAACTGATTACTGACCAAGTTTCCGAAGAAGAAGACCCAACCTGAAAGTTACCCTGCGTAAGCCACCTGTGTAAAGTTACAAAGAGGGGTTGGAAAACTTCTTTTGAGCCACAATGTCCGATTCTAATGTGAATGGAAGACCTAGACAGAATTGTTGTAAAACATGCTGTAAAATATGTTTGTGTAGTGTAGCAATAGTACTGATATTATGGATAGGACTGACAATTACAATACCGTTCATGATGAGTAAAGACTCTAACCTGTATCCTACTAAACAAGTGACAAAAGACACAGAAATTCTGCCAACAGAAGAGACACCACGAAGTGTAGAAAGACGTGAGAAAACATTTAGTCTTAGACAGACAAAAATGGACGTAGATGCATCAGATGAGGGAGGACTACATTATCACAGAATCAAAAACAGAACACATTTAAATGTATTTGCAAACCTTTTAGTACACTATGTAGAAGCAATGGAAATAGAAGACTGCTATGTCTGTATGAAGCTGCCCACTTCTGTAGCTGAAGGTGTGACCTATCACCATTTACCACTAACCTATGGAATTTCCTGTAGTATTTTAGCAGGCTTATTTTATAGAGGAACTTTACAGGATTATTATTCTAACTCTGACATAATTTTTTCTGAACTTCCTATTCGTGGAAACCTGAATATTGTACATACTAAATGTGACGTGACACGTTATATGGGGGAATACTTTCTGACAATAGGTACTATAGATTTAGGTGAAGCACACCGAGATAACTTGACCTGTTCATTACATGAACAAGAGAAAATGTTTCTAAACATGGCAGAGAAAAGAAGGGAAAGTTTCCAAAGAAAGGACAATGATAAAAGACAGAAAACTCCTAAATGGGCAGAAAACATGGAAAGCACCTCAAATGGTGAAGCAAACCCTGCACTGTTACTGGATTTCGAAAGAAAAGGGATACTTTGTCTTCATAGAGAAAAGACCAGTTATTATAATAATATATTCATTGGTTCCAGTGAATGCGAACACAATTACAAAGTAATTGGAGGTTGGGGTTTCAAAAATGGGTCAGAACCTGTGTTTCCTGGAATTTATTATATATGTGGAAACAAGGCTTATTTCAAATTGCCGGATCACTGGTATGGAAGCTTCTATTTTGGAATTGTCTTCCCGAAAATATACCATGTGAATGACGCCGCTGGAAGCAATGAAAATACTAACGGTTTACTGCGTCGTACAAGAGAAAGTGTAGGAGAAATTTTAGGTGATATATTTAGTGCATTGATACCTGGAGTGGGAGTGGTTCTGAATACACACCGAATTTGCAAATTGTCTACAGTGGTGGATCGGTTATCAACTGACACTGCTGCTGGTTTCCTACTGGTCAATACTGAAATGGTTGCGATCAGATCAATGGTTTTACAAAATAGACTTGCTCTTGATACCTTATTGGCAAAAGAGGGCGGAGTCTGTAGAATGTTGAAGGCGCAACATTGTTGCACTTACATTCCTGATAAGAGTGTTGAAATTAAGAAATATGTGAGAAACATAACTAATTTGGAAAAGGAGCTCAAACCACTGGAGGTTGACAGTGCCTGGAAGAGACTAACTGATGGTCTCTCCTCTGTAGGTAGTTGGTTTTCTAACATAGGTAAAAGTCTTGTGAGTAAAATACTGATGCCAATAGCAGGAATAAGTTTAATTGTGCTAATAATAATAATTTGCTGTAAATGTCAAAAATGCAAAAAGAAGTATGCTGTGAATAAGAGAGGAGTGAAACGGAATGTTGATGAGCTTGAATTAGAAGAACTGAATAATCAGATTTACAAAAAATTGAAGAATTCCCATCCTAATAAGGATGCAGAAAAAAGGCTCAATAAGAAGTTTGTAGAAATTGAAATGGGTGAACTGTGAAAGAGAAAGTTGGCATCTGGTTCCATTAATAGTGATGATAGTAAATATCATCAAAGAGGGGATTGATGGAGCAAGGATTCGCACGTTATGCGACTTGCTTGTATTCATGAACCTCGAATAACGTTAACGTCATAACCAACACGTTTTGTCTTATTAATATTGCACTTTTACACTACACGGGGGTGTCCCAGTGACGCTTGCCTATGTGTTTACTAATCCTAACTAAGCTTGCGCCTAAAATGGTCGCTGCTATGCGGGATTCTAGTCTGCGCATGCGTCGGTCATACCCATGTGATGTGACGCACTCGCAGTTCTGGAGGGAACTTGTTGCTCATGCGCAGTACAGGTAAAATGGCCGCTTTGTTTCTCACATGCTTTTCGCTTGCACTGCTGCTTTTGCTCAAGCCGTTTCGTTCTGCTTAACTCCTAATGCTATAGTTATTATAAAGTAAGGGATGTAGTATAGCCAATCATGGTATACAGTGTATTCATTTTTTCTGTGTTTCTAAATTGTTTTCGCTTACTTTTCATGTATCGATCTTTGCGGGCCTGGGAGAGGTGTGCCACTCCATCTTTGAAGCCCGTGCGGTACTAATCACGTGATGAGGGAAAAGAGAGTCTTGCAGCAGTGGAAATCAGCCAGCTGGCTGCTGAAGCTAAAATGCTCCTGGGAAAGTGACCCATGCCCAGCGAAAAGACATCAACTCGTACCTGCACTCAATCCATTTTGCGATATTTTCTGTATGCTCTATTGTATTCTGAATTTCTATGCCATGGGAACTGGAATGTAAGGGGTGGGTTTGAAAATTGAATATTTAGTATGGGAAAGTTCAAATTATAGGTGGTGTCATGACCTAACCACCTCTCTTGTCCAATCCGAAGTTGGGGATCCTTTCACTTGCAACATTGGTGGGTGGTACACTGACCCGAAAACAGTATAACTAGCCTAGGTTTAGCTAGAGAAATTGTCCGACTTGTCCGAATAGCTGACCTGTCACTGACCCTACGAACTCTATAGGTGATTGATACAGAGAGCTGAGGAGCACTCTGTCCGAAATTTCCACAAACTCAGTTTAGGGTGGAGAGACCTTAAGTGCTGGCGAAGCACTTTGCTGGGAGATTCGAGAACCCAATCTGGGTTATTGGCAGCTTCCTTGCAGAGAGGGCGTAGCGCAGGCGTTGCATCCGAAGCTGCAGGTGCTGGTCGTACCCTTTGGTGAGCCCAGTCCTGATCCGAATCCTGAGGATGTCCTGTCCTGACTGTCCATGAGCTGTACCTGCTCGCCTACTGGCATCCAAAGTCCTTGAGGGTCCTTTTCCGCCTTTTCCAAATGACCCGTGGCCAGGGTTAGTCTCCCTTCTGTCCTAGGTAAATATAATCTCCATGTGGGTGTTTGTCTATCTAAGCTCTTTCCTCTCTCCCATTTCTTAAATAAAGCAAACTTGCCTATGTCAAAATTTCTCTGTCATTTGACTCCCACGTAAAGTATTTTTCCTAGCATGTTCCATATCTTTTCCCTACCTTTAGTCAAACACTGAACTGTTTACATATCTAGTATGTTCCACTCTTACCCTCCCTATAGAAAATAAGTACATCTTGAAAAGTATCGTTTTCTTCTAAATCGTTAGTATATTCGAAAATCAGCATTGATTAGTATGTTCCCTTTCCTTACCCGCCTTTAGTAACGTCGTGAAAGTCTGTTAGACAAAATTAGCGTGTTCCTTATTTTCCCATTTCCTTTATTTTCGAGTTATAGATGATTCTTACTTTGATCCATAGCTATATTATATTTCTGATCTTAGTTATTGATGTTTTGATCTGTGTAAATTTCATTCTCATGGCATTGGATGATGAAGATTAATTAGATAAAGGTTTTTAAAACTTCTTGCGTTTGTGGTTATTATAAAAGTGCAAACATTTTTCAAATTGTATATGGTATTTTTGGTTTGTGTTATCTTCCTACCCTCTGATAGCTCCTGATCCGTTGAGATCTTAGGTACCTGTGACAAGGAGTGGTAAGTCAGGTACACTGAAATAAATTGAAAAGAACAAGGATTACTGATAGCCGTGTGTAAGTTACCTGAATTATGAAATATAGTGGTAAACAACGTTATGGGCCCAGGAGCGTATATTTGGTAAATAAGGGTCGGGTGACCTGCGCGCTCTATAAGCAGCTCCACATACTATCTCTCCTACCCCTAAAGATCTTGTTATCTGGAATCTTAATGTTAGGTCCTTGGCCAAGCACTATTCTGCGATCCATGACCTTATCACGGAGGAGACTTCGGATATTTTTTTCATGACGGAAACGTGGCTACAGGACGAGGCCACGGCTGTAGTAAATCTTGCTTTGCCTACAGAATACTCTATCTATACTCACAATCGTAACTCCAGAGGCGGGGGGATTGCAGTGATTGTTAAATCCTGTTATCCTTGTATCTGGAAGGTACAGAATATGGATGGCTGTGAAAGTGCGTACTTCCGTATTACGGTCAGCCACCACTTTACTTTGTCCGGATTATTGATCTATCAACCCCCATGCAATGATACTGCCTTTAGAAGGGCTCTCCCTGAAACAGTGAGCTCGCTCGCAATGGGCTCTGCAAATTTTTGTGTTATTGGAGATCTTAATCTCCATTTTCATCTCAGCCAAAATTCAACTATAAGTAGCACTCTTGCCGACTTAGAGGCACTGCAGCTAAGTCAGCTGGTTATTTACCCCACGCATGTGGGTGGACACATATTAGATCCTATTTTTACGAACCTGACTGGGGCAAAGGTATTGCAGCCAATCCCAGTGGCATGGTCCAACCACTTTCTCGTGAAATTGCACATTACTATCAAGGATCTGCCTTTCAAACCTTTTGACAGAGTTGTTTTAAAGCGCCCCTGGAAAAAACTTAAGCTAGAAGACTTTCATCGTCTGCTTGAGGAAAACCCGCCTGGTCAGTTCACTGATGTCGAATCGGGGTATGATCTCCTCTGTAATTGGATCACTAGGGCTCTTGATTCTCTGATTCCCGCTACCTGGAGTAAAGTTCACTCTTTGGAACCTAGTCCATGGTATGATGGCACTCTTCAGCTTTTAAAGAAAGCTTGTAAACAAGCAGAAAGGAACTGGCGCAAGTCTTATGAGGCAGGAGAAAAAACATTGTATCTCTCTAAGGTTAAAAGCTACCATAGAGCTATATGTAGGGCCCGTGCAGCTTACTACTCTCAAAAGTTTAAGAGCAGCCCAAATCCCTCGAAGTTGATCTTTAAGGTCCTTAAGGATCTGACTGCGAAAAGAGCTCCCGCAGCGGAAATCTGCTCGGTGTCTCACTGTGAAGACCTAGCGGCTTTCTTCCTTGAGAAGGTCCAGGCGATTTATCGCTCTTTTACTAATACTCCTTCCCCTTGTGAGACGCCAAAGCTCAGTGTCAACACTTCCGGGGACTCCCCTCCCTCCCTGCTATGTCAGTGGAGGTGTTTGATAGGTTAGTCACTAAGGTAAAATCGGGCTCTCCTGCTGACCCCCTCAGACCGGCGCAATTCAGAGAAGCATCGACTCTCTGTCTTCCTCCAATGCGTCATTTAATAAACTAATCACTGTCTTCTGTTACAGTCCCAATTTAATGGAAGCAGGCGGTAGTCACCCCTTTCCTCAAGAAGCCTACGCTGGATCCCCTCAAGTTGGAGAACTATCGTCCGATTTCACTTCTTCCATGGGCTGCGAAAGTAGCTGAGGCTCATGTTAATGTTCTCCTCTCTGAGTATCTCCAGAGGGCTAATATTTTAGACCCTTCCCAGAATGGTTTTCGTGCAGGCCACAGCACTGAGACTGCCCTTCTCTCGATGACGGAACACCTGCGGGCCGTGCTCGATTCCGGTCAAACAGCGGCACTGGTGTTACTCGACCTCAGTGTCGCGTTCGACACGGTCTCGCACACGATATTGGTGCAACCTCTAAGAGAAGCTGGTGTCTCTGGCATGGCACTAAAATGGTTCCAGTCTTTCTTGGGAGATCGTTCATTCCGAGTCGCCATTCCACCTTTTGAGTCCAAATTCTATCCGTTAGAACTTGGAGTGCCTCAGGGGTCGGCATTAAGTACCACACTGTTCAATCTTTATGTCCAGCCGCTGGCTGCGGTCGCCAAGCAGTGGGGTTTGACTATGGTCTCCTACGCTGACGATACGCAGCTGGCGGTTGTTTTGAGTGGGAAGTCCGACCTTGATGCCCCCAGGTTCAGAGCGGGTCTCCTGGCGGTGGCTGGCTGGATGACAGCAAACCGTCTTCAGCTGAATGCCAAGAAGACTGAGATACTGGTCGTTGGTAAGCACAGCAACATGTGGAGTGATGAGTGGTGGCCTCCAGAGTTAGGTGTTACGCCTACTCCGGTATCGGAGGTAAAAAACTTAGGGGTTTGGTTAGACTCTGCCCTTAGTTTCTGTGCCCATACAAAAAAAGTTGCTGCCACCTGCTTCGGGATCCTTCGAGGGCTTAGACTCATTCTGAAGTTCTTTGACGCCCCTACCAGGCAGTTGATCATCCAGGCCACTATTCTATCTCGGCTCGATTACGCCAGTTCGCTCCTCTTAGGGGCGAGCCAGGCGGAAATCGCCCGGGTGCAGCGCGTCCAGAATGCTGCGGCCAGAGCCCTGGTGGGGTTACCGAGGTTTTGCTCTGTGAGAGCAACTATTCCGACTCTTCACTGGCTGCCTATGGTGCAAAGGATTGACTTTAAGACTCTTTGTCTTTCCTTTAAGGTCCTCAAGTTGTCTTCTCCTCAGATTCTTGAGAATCTTCTCATTCCCTATGTTCCTCTTCGCTCCCTGAGGTCTGCTTGTCAAAATCTGGTGGTAGTGCCTCGGTTCAAGCTGTGTAGAGCTGGACGGCGGTCCTTCCGGGTCATTGCTGCTAAACTCTGGAATTCTCTTCCGCCCCACATCCGTGCACTTGAAGATCTGTTCGTATTTAGGAGGGTCATTAAAACGTACTTGTTCCTTAGTGTTTCTTAGTCTCTCTCCCTCTTTTGCCTTGGTCCTGCAGTCTGTGTGGTGTTATGTGTTTATTTGCCTGTTCAAAAGCGCCGGGACGCCCCTTTGCTGGGGCAGCTTCGCGCTATAAAAATATGTATAACATAACATAACATCTTGGCAGGACAATCTTGGGCAGCTACGAATATAGGCCTGGTAAGCGGAGAACAGATGTTAGTGGCAGGGCATCGCCAGTGGTTCACCTGACAAAGCCACGCCACTCTTCACCACTGAAGCAGCAAAGAAAATAAGGACATGTATTCAGATACAGACGGAGGGGATATCCAAGAGGTGTGGCTGGCAGTCACACCTAGAAAGGCCCAGCATGCAGCTCCTTGCTCCAGCCACAGCAGGACTACATTGACCCTCTTTCCCTCTAACAATGGCTTGGCCTGCACATCCCGCGCATGAGACAGAATGTCGAGGAGCAGCACCGGGTCAAGTGTGATTCTTGACATTCTTGTGGGGCGATTACCTAGGAACACCGCAGGGCGCTGGAGGGGAACAATACTGTAGCATTTCACGTGGTGCAAGGAAGAGAGGTTACTTTCTTTCGCGAGAAGGACCTTTTGCCTGTTTGAACTGTGCAGTGAAGAACAGTCACTGTAGTCTTTTCATCAGTTAGTTTAGTTGCAGATTTAAGAGGACTCTGTCATTAAGCATGCAACTCTGATGAGTTACTGGAAACTACTGAGGGCGATAATTATGCCGATGTGAAGTCGGGGAGTCAGTTCTTGATGGTTCACACAGGAGAAGTAGAGGGCAAAAGAGGCTTGTAAGCTTAGAAATATATAAACTTTGCTTCCTACGAATTCGATGTAAAGAAATTACTGTGTGAAGTTAATGTTCAACTTTTGCTTCTAATAAATGAACTTGGTGAGAGTATTTTGGTAAAAAACAGTTTAATCCAAAAGGCTGTTATCGAAAGCACTGGCTGCATTCTCTGCTATGAACAAACGGGGGCGTCCAAGGTCAACAAATGTTATGGAAAGCGCTGCGTTGGAGTCTTTATGTGGCGCTTGCCATCTACGTCTGAGAACAAGCGGCAGTAGGGGAGGGGCCTGCGCGATTCCCTTGCGGAAGCGTGCGACCATATGGCACCACCATATGGCGATGCGCGCTCCCGCAAGGAAATCGCCAGACGTGCACGCAGGGAAAGCTGTGCCAATGCATTAGGTCTCTCTCCTATGCAGCGCATGCGTAGGCGAGACCTAAAAATGGGGAATGTAGGTGTACTCAATTAGCGAAACCCTGCCTTCAGGGAGGATGCAGGGAAATCAAAAGAGGAAAATTATTCTCCCCATATAAATAAAACACTGTTTTGTTTTGTGGTATCTGTGGGTGCAATGAGTAACACAGAGTTACATATCTTACATTTAATAAAGATTTTTAAGCAAAATACCAAATGAAAATACTTTGTTCAATGGAAGACGTTTTGGACACTTTCCTAAGGCAACAAAATATTCTTTGCTATATACAGCCATATTAAAAAATAGTCCCCTAAAAACAGAGCTGAAGGTTCTTTATGGATACAATCGAACCTTTAAAAATTATTACAAGTCAGTTACAGTGACCTTCCCCCAGTCTGCTGCCCATGCCCTCATATAGGGCGAGACAAATGACATCACAAATGGCATCAACAATGGCATTATGGAATCTGTGATGGACAAAGTTGAAAGCCCAAAGTCAAAGGCTGTGCCATATGGCTTATGAAGGCAGAGTCGAAGAGTTCTGGCCTGAAAAAAATGTCAATGTTAGGTATTTAGACTATTATATTTTAATGTTCAAACTTTGGGAAAATCAGTGAATGAGTCAATCAATCAATCAACAGGATTTGTATAGCGTGCTACTCACCTGTTAGGGTCTCAAGGCGCTGAGGGGGGGGGGAAGGGGGGTCGCTACTGCTCGAACAGCCAGGTCTTGAGTTGTTTCCTGAAGGAGAGATGGTCCAGGGTCAGCCGTAGGTGAGTGGGGAGGGACATCCATGTCTTGGCTGCCAGGTAGGAGAAGGATCTTCCTCCGATGGTGGATTTGCGGATTTGTGGGACGGAGGCGAGGGCAAGGCTGGCGGATCGGAGCTGGCGGGTGGGTGTGTAGAATGTGAGGTGGCTGCTAAGGTACTTCGGGCCTGTGTAGTGGAGAGCTTTGTGTGCGTGGGTGAGGAGTCTGAACGTGATGCTCTTGTCGACGGGGAGCCAGTGCAGGTCTTTCAGGTGGGCAGAGATGTGGCTGTGGCGAGGGATGAGTCGTGCTGAGACGTTCTGAATGGCCTGGAGTCTTTTCTGGAGTTTAGCTGTGGTACCGTAGTCCAGACGGCTGGTGACAATGGCCTGGGTGACCATCTTCCTGGTTTCGGTGGGGATCCATCGGAAGATCTTTCGGAGCATGCGCAGGGTGTTGAAGCAGGATGACGAGACGGCGTTGACTTGCTTGGTCATCGTGAGGGAGGAGTCTAGGATGAAGCCCAGGTTGCGTGCGTGGTGCGTTGGCTTGGGTGCGGTGCCCAGGGCAGGGGGCCACCAGGAGTCGTCCCAGGCAGAGGGGGATGGTCCGAGGATGAGGACTTCCGTCTTGTCTGAGTTCAGTTTCAGACGGCTGATCTTCATCCATTCCGCGATGTCTTTCATTCCTTCCTGGAGGTTGGCTTTGGCGGTGGCGGGGTCGTTGGTGAGGGAGAGGATCAGCTGGGTGTCATCGGCGTAGGAGATGATGTTGAGGTTGTGTTGGCATGCGATGGCTGCGAGAGGGCTCATGTAGGCGTTGAAGAGGGTGGGGCTGAGTGAGGATCCTTGCGGCACACCGCAGATGACTTCGGTGGCCGCGGATCGGAACGGGGGAAGGCGGACTCTCTGGGTTCTTCCGTCGAGGAACGAGGTGATCCACTCCAGGGCCGCTCCTTGGATTCCGGTGTTGCTGAGGCGCTGTATCAGGGTGCGGTGGCATACGGTGTCGAAGGCTGCTGAGAGGTCCAGGAGGATGAGGGCAGCAGTTTCTCCATTGTCGAGCAGGGACCTGATGTCGTCAGTGGCTGCGATGAGGGTGGTCTCGGTGCTGTGGTTTGCTCGGAAACCGGACTGTGAGGGGTCGAGGGATCCGTTGGTCTCGAGGAAGGCGGAGAGTTGTCTGTTGATGGTCTTCTCAATGACTTTGGCTGGAAAGGGGAGGAGCGAGATGGGGTGGAAGTTCTTCAGGTCCGTGAGTCAATGAGTTAATAATACCTAAAAACCCTTTAAACCATATTCAAGTGTGAAAAAAGGAGTTTGAGACAAACTGGTGATATACCGGAGAGTTGGGATTATTCAAAGGAAACTATGGGCATAATTTGGAGATTGGCAGGCAAGATACTCAGTCAAAACTTTTCAAATATCCTGTCTGCCGCATTACAAGAGTTATATGTCATAAATGCACTTGTAAAACTACCATTTTATGTTACTGCTTCTCGCACTGCGAGAAAGCAGAAGTGCCTGGGGTGGGCAGGTGGGCGGTCCTGATCGAGAGCAGGGGGAAGTGGCTTGCCCACTATTGTGGACCCGGACTGTTTGGTCGGCTCTCTGGGGCCGACCAAAAAGTCAGGCGCACTCTCCCTTTTCTCGCAGCCAACATAGAGAAAAAAAAATGGGCTCCCACTACAGACACCCGACAGGCGCTGTCCACACCAATCACAATGCTGTCATTGCAGCGTTGTCATTGGCTTAGGGGAGGGATCCGGCCAGGAGCAGCAGGAGCTAAGGCAGCGACGCGTGACCCGGAGAAAGGTACGATTTTTTTGTTATGGTAATTACCGTCCCTCTCCCTCCCCCCTCAGCCAGCCCCCCATGGCGAACCCCACCCGCCCGTCATGCCGGCCACGACTGATTAATTGTGTTCAATATCTTGCAGTGGAAACTTAAAGCTAAGCTTAGTTTTCAGACAGACAAAAGGCACTCTTCACTTGCTTTGAATCGTTGATTTCTATACATATTCATCTTTATATGACGCACATGACAAAATGATGGCGATGTTTTGCGAGAAAAATATGGGGGGTACGGCTGACAGAGCCTGCCCATGGAGAGGAGTAGTTGTGGGTTCACCAGGACAACATGAAGGGGAGCCGTTCTCATTATCTGTGGGTGACTCGCCTAGAAGGCCGCACCTCAAAATGTGCAGGGTGTGGGGTATCCCTATTCAGAATGCTCGGAAGACTGAGAGATAGGAGACCTGAAGAGAGGGTCAGATGAGGGTAAAAATGAGGGCAAAAAATGAGCGTTATTGGAATTACAATGGACTTTCAAAGCAGTCTAGAAATACTCCGGGGAGAAACAAACACGTGTGTTGCAGTGTCCTGCCGGCCGCCACTGTGTTATGTGGTATTTCTGTCTCAGAACGAACTACATACCTGCTCTGGTGCTGTAATACTGTACACCTGCTGTCATGCTGAGTTCCACTGTGGTGTAAAGGCCATACACCTTTTACGTATTTGATTTCACTACTATTAAGCTCGTGCCTCGTCAGCTAGGTGACCGCTAGCGCAATTTGATGCGTTTAATTTTGTTGCGTGAAACGCTTTGCAATTTGCGTAACACATTCTGCTGCCGGACTGCGGGAGAAGAGGGGAAGTGGGAACCCTTTCTCTCAGATGACTTCTAAAACTGAGTGAAGTCATCACGCAAACAGCGAGGTAACGTTTAATAATGGAAAGAATGGGCTGATTTTTTTAATGTGTGTGCGTCTGATTTAGTCTCTGGATGGCGCTGTTTGTAATGTTTTTTTCTCTGATACTACCACAAACATTGCAGCAAGAAAAATGCATGCAATCTCCCATACCTTGCAATACACCTGAATGCTCGGGACTTTGATGTTTCTGGGAGTGCAGAGCTGACCTCGGGTGGCTGTCCAATTTGCAAGTAATTCTACGGATAATGCAGCAGTGGTGCTTTGTTCTGCTTTATTATGATTTTAAATATTTATTTTATCCGTTTTTATTATTACTGTCAACTTAGGGGCATATTATCAAGCCCTTTATCGCCGCGTCATCGGCACTGTTCTGCAGATAACGCGGCGATATTTGCATCGCCCTATTATCAAGGCAGCGTTAAGTCAATTAACGTGGCTTAAAGCAACTTTAATTGACTTAACGCTGCCTTGGTAATAGGGTCCCTTTCACGATAAACTAATCGTGAAAGGGGGCGTACAGTGGGTATTGCTGTGGGCGTTCCACCGCAACACCCATTCACTTCGACGCTGCCACCTATTATCAAGAGAGGCGATAATAGGTGGCAGCGCCGAATTTAAGAACAGGAAAGAGCTGTTCTTAAGGTGGCGAAACAATGAGAAATGTTTCATTTTTCTGCGTTTTTGCTTTTTCCATGTGTGCTGCCTTGTGCAGCACACATGGAAAAAGCAAAATGCCAAGGTTTGTTTACGTACAGGAAGGTGTTCCTTCAGGCATAGCGAAGTACTATGCCCAGGGTTAATCATATCCACCCTGTCCTGCTGTTGTCTCTCCAAGCACTACTGCTGCTGCATGTAACTCATATCAGTCCTGCTGCGGCATCTGCCCTTCAAACACAAAGCTGTCATCATCTGCTGGTCCAGCTGTCAGTCTTATGTTCAGGGTTGGATTGGGATTAAAAATCAGCCCGGGCACGCATAAAAAAATCAGCCCACATTTGCATAATGCCTTCCCTCAAATCACTGCTTCAGCGTTATTTTACATAAAAGGGAGGGGGAGGGAGGGGGGAATATGCACGCATCAGTTCACACTAGTGAAACACCCCTGAAAACAAGCGAGGCCACTTCTGCTCAGGCCCCCTGCCCCGCTCTGTATGCCTACATTAATGGGAGGCCCAGCGAAAGAAAAGGGGTGACACCTCTACCTGTTGCTGCTATACGGGAGGTAATGAGCGCCCATCTCCCTCCAGAAAGGCCACTTAGACACCCACTGGGCCGCTGGCGGTATAGTCGAACAACAGAGACGCCGCCCAAATCAGCCCCAAGCTGCTCAAAAGCAGCCCTCAGGTGGAACTCGGACCCCGGCCCCTCGGACATTGCCCGAATGCCCCCGTTACCAAGCCGACGCTGCTTATGTTCATCCCCAGGCTTGGATGCAGCAGGCAAAAACCAAATACAGTGAGTGGAGGCGTAATGAACAGAACCAGGGGCGGATTGGCAAGGCGGGCATTCGGGCATGGGCCGAAGGGCCGGTGCATCAGTGCCCTCTGTGGGCCGTTTTTTTCTCCCCTGTCCCAGTCCACAGAGAGTGGACTAGGAAAGGGGAGAAAAAAAAACGGCCCACAGAGTGCACGGAGACAGACAGAGAAAATGAAAGCAGCCTCGCTGTGCGGCTGGACAGCGATTGTCAGCTGTGGCCTCTCCTTCACACCTGCCCTGCCAAGCAATCAAGCTGAGGCTTGGCTGGGGAGGGGGGATTGTTTGCAAGAATCGGCCTCCCTGGGGGCCAGGTGTTTCTCAGGCCTTTGAGCCATTTTCACCTCGGCCCCCCTGGGGCCCATGCAGCCAGAAACGGTGTTAGTCTTAGCACCTCGCCCACAGCCCTTCACATTCAGGGCATAGTGGGCGAGGAAGAATGGGTCTTGCTGTGGGGGCCAGGTGATGTTTGGAATTTTTTTTATTTTTTATTTATTTATGCGATTTTATATAGCGCGGACTTTACCCGAAGGTGTCAGAGCGCTTCACACAAGGAACAGCAATACATGAGGAGAAAAATTACAAGTGGACAAATTACAAAAGCAAACGTTAAGTTACATGAATCAAAAGTGACAATAGTGAGCAACTAAAATACATGAGGTAGCAATCGGTACATTACAGGAGGAAAAAGTGATATGTGTGCAGGTCACAAAAGCGTACAAAGTACAAGTGGAGGTATAATACTGCAATAAATGGCAGACACTCCAGCACAAGAACAAACGTTACGTAGGCAATGGTGGCACTTGTGCAAGTATCTAAAGCAAACAAAAGTGAGAGGTAGCATACAGTGTGATACCAGAGAAAAGTGACGTGTGCAAGTTACAAAAGGGTACCATACACAGGTACAAGGGTAATACTACAGTAAATGGTAAATACTCAAACTGCCAGAACACACTGGGAAGGCACTTCCCATGCACCAGCTTCACCTCAGCCTCCCCCCTGGCTACCTGGCTACCTTGGATGACCCAGAAAGTTGTGTTTTGTCCTCCCCTGCCAGGACATTTTCCCGAGGCCTGGAGGGCTGATTAATTTACTAATTGCAGGGGCCTTACCTCTGTTCATGTGCTCCTGAGCTGAAGGTCTGGGGAGGGCTAAGTAGGTTAGTAATAGCAGGGGCGTTTGCTGCTTTTCAGGTGCTCCTGTGCTGGAGGGCTGGAATAATTTTGTGACAGAAAGGGGCCTTGCTATTTTTTTTAGTTGCTCAGCATGTAGGCCATTGGTACCTTGGCCCTGTGTCCTGGCAAGAACAGTATCCTCCCACTTTCATTCCTTGTCTGTGCAAATAGTGTTTCATGAAAGGGCACGCCCCTTGAATGTGGGCCACGCCCCTTAAATATGGGCCACGCCTCTTGAATGTGGGCCACTTTTTTCGTCAGTGCCCGGGCCGAATTGTGATCCCAATCCGACCCTGAACAGAACCTGTTAGCGCAGCTAAACTTCAAAAGTACAGGAGGAATAGGGATGTCCTACTGGAGCTTTACTTAGTGCTTATGTCACAGTTGGTCGTAAAGGAAGCTAAGCTTGCATGGTTGGTACCTTCTGTGAAGAAGGAAAGCGTGTTAGGGAATGGCTTAGATTGGCAGTGCCACAAACAAAGGGGTTGTCTGTCATGGCCCTCCTAGTAGAGAAAGGATCTGTGCTCTCACGTATGGTGCTGGTTTTTCTCTTTATTCCTACAAGGCAGCACCCTACATCAATCAGATGAAGGAACATGAGTGGTGCACTGTCTAGGAGGGCACCAGATGGAGGTACGTGGCCCTGCAACGGGGTTGCACTGTGTTTACGGGCACACCTGCCTACATGCATGGGTGTATCCTCAGGTCTTACTCTGGCAATCCCTATATGTCTCAAACTAATCCTGCAGCAGTGTCTTGTGCTGTCTACTCAACATAAAAGAATACACAGAGGCATAGCTTCAAGGGGGGTGCTTTGGATAGTTGCACCTCCCTAATAGATGTAAATCGTTGGGTACAGATGCTCTCCGTCAGGAATGGTGAGCTCTCTGTCGGATTTCTCATGAATGTTCAAATATACACATAGTCACAACCACACACACTTTGTTGGTTGTTTAACAAAAAATTATGTTTCCTGCCACTAACTATCCCTAACAACCAACATTCCTCTTGGTCTCCACTGCCCTAACCCCCCTCATGCCCTGCTTGTCATGTTATTATAATTTAACTAGATATGCCAGTGTGATTGTTGGAAAATCTGCAGGTAACCTCCCCTACTCCCCCCCCCCACCCCCCCCATCTTTCTGACCAAGATATGCCCCTGAGAATACATTTATAATTGTATGCAGCTTCGGCTTCTTTACCGACGTGGATGCCAACACTACTACCTGTGAGGAATCTCTAGTGCTACAAACATGCAGACTGAAATCCCAGCACCTACCTGCAATTTCCTTTCATTTGCAGAAAAATAAATTCTGTGTGACTACAGATACCGCATAAGCATGCACCCATATTTAAAATAAATAACTAGAGCTTACAGAGTGGGAACTGCCGTTATGGTTGTAATTTAGAAAATTGACTCATTCCTCTCACAGCAGTCTGTGGTCATTTGAAGGATGTAGTGCAGGGCCAAAGATTGAAAAATAGATTCACAAACTGTGTGAACACTACTTTAGGCGACATAAAATACCGCAATAAAAAAGGACGCTCACCATCCTGAACACGAACTCCATAGATAGAATAATGATATATTATTTATGATAAATCATCATCTCTTCCATTACTTATTCATATTTTTCACGTTAACCTTTAAACCACTGCACAGACACAAATAGATGAACCTGAGGGGCATACTTACAACAAAAGTGTCGGAACACGGGTTAGTTCCAAAATAGCTAAGGCCATAATCCATCACTTTAGAAACACAGGGATGCACCGTATTTGCAATACGGTGCACCTCTGCATTTCTCCCTACGACAGTACTAAATTCAGCTGCCTAGCGCCAATACAGTCACCCTTGAACCATAGTGCAATGGTGCCTGCATTGACAGAAAGATTGTTTATGTGCAGGAAGGGACATCTTCCTTCACATAGACAATAATTCATGGCATTTTGCTGTTTCTATTCATACAATAAAAACGAGGAGAAATTAAATATTTCTCCTCGTTTCACCATGTTAAGACCAGATTTTCCCTGATATTAATGTTGCCACTGCCCTACATTTAAGCCATGCTTGTAAATATGGGGCAGCATCAAAATCAATGGGTGTTGCAGCAGAACGCCCACTGCAACACCCATTGCCCACCCCTTTCATGCTAAATGTAGCATGAAAGGGTACCTTATTTACAAGGCAGTATTAAGCCATGTTAAGTGGCTTGACACCGCCTTGTAAATACGGCAAAGCCTCTATATGCACAGGAACGTCTTTAACCCCTTAGATGCTGATGACGAGCTGAGCTCGTCATCTAACGCGGCTTTTTGAAAAAAGCTGCATAGCGCGAAAATTACCGCCGCAGCAATGAGGTTAAAAGCGACGACCCTGCGGCGATAGGGGCTTATAAATATGCCCCTGAATCTTAAACATAAGAGAACATAATCAAGGTACATAGACAGCTCCATACCCATTCATAATACCTGCATAATAAACTCATGCGTATACTGGTCTACTCACTTCAAAGCAGGGGGAACACAACACAATGTCAATAGAATATTTTGTTCATAGACATCAGGCAGTTTCTTTCCCTCATCAATATCCGGGGAACATTCCCCAGTAAAGTACCCCCATATGTTTTAGAGCGGCAGCTCAGTAATAACTTTTGAAATCAGGAATCGAAACTCCCCCCCCTTTCCCGCAGCAAAGACCTAAACCTTGTTTTTCCATGTGCCCAAAGAAACCTGTTAAATAAAACTTCTAATGTACTAAACCAAAATTTCTGAAACTCCAAAGGGATTGCCCTAAATAAATATAAAAATTGTGGCAAGAAAATAATTTTAATAACATTGCAACGCCCCACCAACGATAAGTGAAGATTGTTCAACCTGTCTAGATCAAGCCTAGCCTTTCTAATAACTCGTTCTATATTTTTAGCCACTAATGTTCCAAGATCTGTGAAAATGTGGGGAGGTGTTTTGAAAAATTTTCAGAGCCCAGTTATTATAAAAAACGAAGTTTAAGACTCTGATTGCTGCTTTTAAGATCTGGGGGTCATTAAAGAAGGAGATTGGTCTGGGCAAAGTCAATTATTATACGGTGCTATATAAAAACCCTGCATTTTCAGAAATATTTTCGGATGAAATTATGGCAGGGTGGGACGCCAAGGGTGTCCATAAGACTGGGGATTTATTTGGAATAGATGGTTTTCGCCAATTTAGTGACATACAGTTGGAGTTTTCATTGGAGAACTGTCATTTTTTTATTTAAGTATCCACAGATTCGTAGTTTTTTTGTAAAAAAAACGGGGGGGATTGTGGGTTTGAAAGCAATGTTATCGTTAATATTATACAAGGAAGGAAGAAGGGGGGTATTAAGTTGATATATGCAGAATTAATAAGGCTAAAGCAAGAGGATTTAATTAAACAGGAGGCTAAGTGGGCTGAGCGAGTGGGAGCCGCTCCAGGTGTACTTCCGAGGTCTCTAGAGCTGGGTCAGGCGATTCTATGCTCCGCTGGACTTCAGGCACAGCATTACAGAACTGTGTTTTCACTGTATTACACACCAGCCAGAATTGCTCAGTGGGGCGGGTCATCAGGGACAACCTGCCCAAGGTGTGGGGGGGTGGATGCAGATCTGGTCCATATGTTTGCATCTTGTCCCCATTTGCAAGAGCTACTGAAACAAATTGAGGAAGATTTAGATCAGTCACTTGGGGTGAAAATTAAATTAACCCATGAATTAATTCTAATAGGAGTCAGCAGTGTGACCCAAGTGGAGAACACATATCGGTGCCTATTTGTTGCTATGGCTGTTTTAAGTATTACAATTAATTCTGCCTGGCTAGATCCCCTACCACCCACATTTCAGCAATTGCTGGCTTGCCTACTTTATATATATACAATAAAGAGAGCAATATATGATAGAAAGGGTAGGAAATCGAAATTATTGGGACAATGTATCTGGGCTACTTTAATAAAATGGAACGAAAAAGAACATTAATGAAGGTTGGGGAAGAATTTAAGGATGATAATATTCTTTTTCAAGCGTTGTCTTAATTGTGTTTTTTTTTGGTTTCTTGTTTTTTCTTATGTTTTGAAATATAATTCTGTGTTTATGGAGTAGAGTGTAGATCGCTTTTTTATGCATGGCTGTTGCTTCACTATGTCTGATGTACATATACGCTGATATGCTTGCGGGGGGGATTTTTTAAAAAAAAAACTCAATAAAGATATTTTTTGAAAAAAGAATATTTTGTTCATATGGCTTGGTAAAGGGGAACTTTGCAGTATTTCTAGCTACATTTTGAACTCTTAATAATCGGTGAACGTTTTGTTACAACTACTAAGGGTATGTTATACAGCATGCACATATTTCCCACTCACCTTTGTTCACCTGCTATACTTTCTCATTTTGTGCTAGCCTGTCAGAAACTTCCACACTTTTCCTGATCCGAATGTATTTCACATACCTTTAGTACCACTCAAATAGCTGGTCTTAAAATTAGTGTAAACACATGGGTCATCATATTAGAGGTTTGGTGCTGCTCTGCGACAAAACAAAAGGGCAGGAATACACACTATCAATAAGATAGGACTTATTCCTGGGCCTCATTCATGAAAAGTGTTGCATCTCTGTGACAAAACAGCGTTGCAACACTTTTCACTGCTCCCTTCTTGCGACACCATGGATGCGCCGTATTCACTGTATGGCACTACATGTTACATGTTGGCGTCTGTAAACGTTGACGGAGTGGTGGTGCCGAGGGAGTTGACGAGAAGTTCTTTGATGGCCTTGATTCAGCTCTGACGGGGGTGGGCGATGATGCCGGTGATGTATGGTGGGCATGGTGAAGGCGTGATATATACAATGATGGCCAGTCCAGGGGAGTTCAGTGGTGTGGCTGTAGTAGAAGTTCCCGCTGGCAGAGAAGATGGGCTCGAGCATGTGTCCAGCTATGTGCAGTGACTAGCTGCTTGAGTCCGATGTTGGCGAGGTTCCCCAGGTGGGGGTGGGGTTCTGGTCACTGGGTTTGTCCAGGTGGAACTTGAGGTCTCCGAGTAGGATGTAGTCGGAGGATGGGAGACCCTGGGGTGCAATGAGGTCGACAATGGCATCGGTGAATGGGGGATAATGGACCTGTGAGTTTTTAAGTGCCTACCCTGGGATCCTGGGTGGCTTTAAAAGTGGAGTAACACAAAAAGAAGATGGACGAAATGCTGAACATTATCAAACATTCTCCCCCAGTCACAGGTCTGGGTTAATTCCATAGTTTTTCTGCTCACCATGCCACTCAGTTTGGACCCAGACATATGCAAATCAGTCTTGAACGTGCTTCCTTGGGAACAGTTCTGCCCGAATTGCCAGGCCAGATCCTCTCTGGACCAGAAAACATCCTGGGACTGGTTTCGGGGTATCACTCCTCATCAGCTGATATATAGTTATATATAGCCTGTATGCTGTGTTAAGTTAGCATGAGCCTTTTAGGTGTTTAAGCGCCATTTTACCTTTCTGCTGCTTTTGCACACAACACTTAGTTGTTGCTTTAGCTTTGAGCCTAGTAGAATGTTTTCGATTCATACGCGAATAATATGTTGTTACACTGATATCAGCCTTGCTTGGCGAGCTGTGTCTGTACAGTGAGTGCTGAAACCTTCAAGGATATTTCAACACAGTAGTTATTGTGAGCACTGATCTTCGCACATTCCTAGACATAACATACATGCAGCTGCAGCCAAGTTCTGGCTTTAGGCGCATTTTATATTGCTTTGCACAAGAGCATACAAAGACACTTGATGGTGCTTCACATGCAGAAGAGCTGATTGCTGATGATGTGATCCCTTACCACTAGGATCTTGAGGTATGGGGCTGCTCTGCTAAAACGTAAAGAAACCTTCTTAGATATAATATAATATACTAGCTAGGGAGGGTGAGAATTAGGTTTTGTTAAACCCTATTCATTCTAGCATAATACTATGCTTTCACCATTTGTGTTCTATGGACTAGTGACTATGCTGATTATTTTGTTTCTTATAATATGTTTGCTTGTATTAGCTAAGATACTGCGTTTGAGAACACTGCATTAGTGAATAAACATTTCAAATATGCACGTGTCCTCTTTTACTCCTTGTTCTGGATTGAAATGATTGTATAACGAAAGAGTGTTCATGTGTTCCACGTTACCTGAGGTGTACTAAGTTCATGTTCTGGTTTGTCTAAGCATTGGGAGTTTATGATGACCAATGAGACACTGTAGCTAGTCTGGTAGGGGATTTTTGGGTACTAAGGTGAGTTTTGGCACACCCTAATTCACTGAGGTTCCAAGCCTCTATGCACAGTTCTGTCTGAGCACGGAATCCCTGCGACATGGCGCCCAATCGTTGGTGGTCTTATTGTGTGATACTTGAGTAGTACATAATTCGGTCCTTAACACCTTCACTATTTTTTCCGGTTAACAGTGGCGTCGGACAAACCTACCTGTATGCGTATAGGTCCTTTCAAGCTTGAATCTTTCTAAAACGGTTTCATTGAGTTACTACCCTGCTGTGCTACAAGGTTTCCTTTGTACCTTTACTTTCTCTGTGTCACTATGGCTGCGGTGGACATTCCGCAACATAGCCGCATTGCGGTGCGCAATCATTTGCAGGTTTATAATGTCCTTGAAGATGGTATGGCCGTGATCATGGTACTGAGTGCAGAGGTGGCTTACCCTTATGAGATTTTTTACTCATGGGTGACCTTTCCAGCTATGAACGCAAATACTCGTGTGTTCGACGCATACACTCCCACGGTTGTGCCGGCAGAATATGCACCATATAGGGCACAGGAGATTCCTATTGATACTTGGCAGCATTGAGTTTGGTTTAATGGCGCCCTACCCCATTCTTTAGAAGCTCCGAGGTTAGGTCCTTTGTCCATTCCAGGCGCCACTTGGCCTGTTTTGGCTGGATTTACGCCTCATCCTCTGCATGAAGCATGTAACGTAGCTGAGTTAAGATGACTACATGTAGTCGCAATTAGCGTAATTAGGCCGTTAGTGAAATACATTACCCGCAATCTCCCGGGCGGGGCCCCGGGTGGTGCGGCGCTTCCTGCCGGACAGGGCGGAATGAAGCTCAGTCCCTTTATGGTCAACACTGTGATGGGCAAGCGTCCCCAAGAACAGGATGAATTTCCTTTCTGGCTTGCCGAAAAGTTTGACCAATTGAAAGCGGTATTTCCTAACACGTCTCCTGGTGAAAAACACAGGATTCTGACAATTAGCTTACTGAAGGATTTGACCCCCGAAATCGGTGACTGTGAGACCTGGGGAAAAACGTTTGCGGCGGTCTACGTGAGGTGTTACGGCACTCCGTCTATGACTGTCCTGCCGACGGTCCTTAAACGTGTTCAGGATAAACACGGACCGGAGGCTGCGGTTGAATTGGGTATGCGTCTTTGTGGCACCTTTGATGTGGTATCCGATCTCATACTTGCTAATGTCAAGGGAGATGTGGTGAACTTTCAGGTTGCCAATGCTTTGCAGGCAATTCCCGATGCCGAAAAACCCCGGCAGTTGGCGAGGATTATTGTGGCGGCTTATAAAACCGTGGGCCGCAATAGTAGGGGTCTCAAGCCTTTTTCTACTAAAGAGAAAAAACAACCCCAAGGGCAGAAGTCGGAATCCGACGAACAGCCCAAGTCCAAAAAACAAAATTGGCCTAAAAAACATAAACAGGGAAAGCAACAGCAACAGCAGAAACAGGATTCCCGACCTGCGTCTCCATTGCCTGCGCCCACAGAACGTGTTTATGACTTGCGCGATCGCGCGATGATAAAATCACATGATCGTTTTCAGGTTTCTGATCAATACTCTCCTCGTTCTTTTCAGGAGTCATCGGCTTTTTCATCCGGTGGTTGAGGAGGCGGCAAGTGTCGGGGCGGCCAGAAAGGACGTGACCAGCCCCGCCCGAAAGACGGCAAAGGCAAGCAGGACGATTCTACACTGAAAAGACCCCAGTTTCAGAAAAAGAAAGTCGCTGCTTTAACAGCACACAGATATGCCACAGATAGTGAGAACCCAGCTTCGGAATCAGACATGGGCTCTGACCTTACTGGACAGCGCGGCGGAGATAACCATAGTGCGAGAGGCCCTGCGTCCACTACTGAAGGTGACAGCGACTGACCGTTATGTTGTTGTAGAGACAGCTGACACTAGAGTAGCTCCCCCTGACAGGATCTATGAAATGGTCTTATTCATTGAGGGTGACATTCAACGCACCATAGAAGGGGTATTTTGGGAGAATCTTACGACTATCTATGATATTTTGTTAGCGGAGGCTGACTGGCCCCCACCTTTTGTGCTGGTGGCTCCGAAAGGGGAGGAGGTAATCCTCCCTAGTTTCGCACACACAGTCTTGAAGGAGCATGCTCTGAATTTTGCAGAAGTGTGGGCTAAGGCCCTTGCGCCGGCTCTGTACCGTACTCACTGTGGATGGGATAAATTTTCCCCTCACCACGAGATTCCTTTGCAGTCTATGCCTCAGCCTCAACCCCAATATCCCTTGAAGCGCGAAGCGAAGGCTTCCGTTGCGGATATCCTTGAACAATTGGAATATCAGGGTGTTATTGAAACTTGTGTGTCACCAATGAATAACCCTCTTTTTACTGTAACCAAGCCTGACGGTTCGTATCATTTGGTATTGGATTACCGGCATTTAAACTTGCATTGCCGTACCTGTGCAGTACAGAATACTTACGGCTCTGCTTTAGTGGATAGTCTCGTGCGTAAGCGGTTTAAAACCACGCATGACATTTCCAACGGTTTTTATGTCCACCATTTGGATGGTCTTAGTTCCCAATGGACCTCCTTTACTTGCGGCGGTGTTCATGAACATTTCAAACGTTTGCCAATGGGCTACAAGAATAGTCATGGAGTGTTTGCTGCCCGCATAGTCTCTCTCTTAGAGAGAGTTGACCCAGATGCTTGTTCATATGTGGATGACATTTATCTCACAGATGATGAACTGTGGGAGCATCTGTGTCGAGTTGACCACTTAATTTGTAGCTTTGCGGACTTTGGTTACAAATTCAACTTTGCAAAATCACACATTGCAGAGTATACAGTGTTGTTCCTGGGCTATGAGCTCAACAATGAAGGTTGAGGTTTGGCTCCTCACTTCTTGGAGAAATGCGCACAATTGCGCGCTCCGACAACTCTGAAAAAATTACAATCCTTGCTGGGCTTTTTGAATTTCGGAAGGACATACATTCCGGATTATGCTCAGCGTATCAAGCCCTTGTATGCATTGATACAACCAAATTTTACAAAATCGAACTGGCTGCCTGAGCACTCAGCTATACTGCAGTCTTTGCAGGCTGATCTCCTTGCTTCTAAATACTTATTGACTCGTGATAATCACACCAACCTGGTGATAAGAATCATCCCTGGGACGGTGGGTTTCACATACCTTACTTTTAATGAAGGAGATACAGTACCTATTGCTTACATGTCACACTTGTACACTTCAGCTGAAATGCGATTTTCCACTGTGGAGAAAGTTTTGACGGCTGTGCAGATGGCGATTCTAAATGAACGCGCTCTGTCACAGGGAAAACGCATGTTAGTTGTTACCCCGTGTCCTGCTTTGGTACCAGTTACGAAAGCCAGTGTACCTAATTCGAAAGTTTTGCACCCTCGGTGGATACAATGGGCTGCATCATTGACTTCTCCGGATGCCACATTCATTATTTATGCCTCCTTACGGTCGCTGAAGTTTTTGCAATATGAGTTTGTTCATCCTTGCTCCTTTGGCTATGCGGTCTTTGGAGGATTTCCATTGTATCATATACACCGATGGTTCGGCGCAGGTTGCGCATGGCTCTAAACACGCCTACGTTTCCACTTGCGCCATTGTGGCTGGTGCCATGGTGAACGATGAGTTCAAGTCCAGAGTCGTGCACAAGCAGACTCTAGGGGACTGCACCACACAATTAGCTGAGCTGCGTGCTCTGATGCTTGCATTGGAGTACGCTGATCCGTGTGTGACCACACTTATCGTAAGTGATTCTTACTACTGTGTCCAGTCTTACAACGAAAACTTGTTCTTTTGGATTCAGAATGATTTTCGTGATTCCAAGGGTAGCACAATAAAACATAAAATGATCTGGGTCCGAGTGGCTGAGCTTAAATAGCAGTTGCCACTCGTGTTTGTAATTCATACTCCCGGTCACCAGCGCGTTGGAGTCCACGCTGTCGGCAACTCGCTTGCTGATGAAGAAGCGAAATCAGCGGTATCGACATATTTAGTTGCAGCAGTCACACGGTCCAAAAGTAAGATTGATGACGATATCTTGGCGGCTGTTGCTGCCACTGAGAAGGGAGATAAATATCCTCAGGGGTTCCCTTCGAAGTACACATACCACTTAAGTCCCGATAAGGTTCCTTATGTGAAAATACCTGAAGTTGGAGAGAGATTGATTCCCAACTCTGATCGCGGATGTTCACTGATCACGGCGGCCCATGAAGGGGTTGCATCTGCGCATGCGGGAGTTTCAGCTACTGTGTCTCAGTTGCAACAACGTTTTTGGTGGCGGGGACTGTACAAACAGACGCGTGACTATGTCCTTCAATGTGACATATGCCAGCAGATTAAGCCTTCAACTGCTGCGCGTCCGCCCCAAACACAGTTGTTCATTTCTAATAAACCATTTTGTTGTTTTTATTTAGATCACTGCGGTTCGTTTTCTTCTGATACTGCGTATAAGTACATCTTAGTAGCAGTTGATTCATGCACACGCTTTGTTTGGGTCTGGCCTCATCGCAGCGCTGATTCACGGACTGTCATGAGGGGTTTGCGTGTCTTTGTAGGGATTTTTGCCTGTGGTACCTTCCATTCGGATCAGGGTCCTGCTTTCGCCTCTAAGGCATATAGGGATGCCATGATATCGATGGGGGTCCAAGTCAAGTTTTCGTCTCCATACCGACCTGAGGGTAATAGTGTTGTGGAACGAATGAACCGTGTCTTAAAGCAATCACTGACAGCTCGAGTTATAGGCACTGGCATTGGTTGGCCCATCTTAATGGTGTGCAGCGTGCTCTTAATAATCTCCCTAGAAGGTCTCTGGGTGGGCAGACCCCATACGAAATGCTCTTTGGTATCAAGATGTTTGTCCCGGACCTTGACCGTCTAGACACCGTCGGTTCGGCTGTCTCCTTTGACGTAGATAAACATTGCAATGTTTTACAGACTCTACAAGAGACTAGAGATAGTCTTGCAAAGGAACACTTGCCCTCCACTTCGGATGATGCGTTGCAGATCCCGGTAGTTGGCTGGCTACCCCAAGTTGGAGAACTGGTTCGGGAGAAGATTGATAACAAAAAGGAATTTGGTTCCTCATACCGTGCTCCGGTTCCCGTGCTTGGAGTGAAGTGCACAAGAACAGTCATTTTACCACCTCTTCCAGGTCGTAAAGAGAACAGGTATATCTCCATTGACAATGTCAAAATACACAGAGTGGCTGATTCTTCTTAGCATGACACCTGAAGTCTCATGTCCTTCGATAGTGAGAAATTCTGTTTTGGCCACTGCTTCTGATCACGCACCGGAGGTGGCCCTCGAGATACCTAAAATTTCCAGTCCTTTATTGAGTGCTTTGCCTGGTACTCGCCTTGATGATACAGACTACACCTATCCAACTGACGTATTGATGCCTGATTTGCAAACTTGTTTAGCCACAGAATCCAGATTTTCAATTGACACTGTTTCACATACGTCGGAGAAGACCACAAGGTTAAGAGCCTACGTAACATTGTTTAAAAAACATTTTTTAATACCCCCTTGGACTTACATTTGGCTGGGGCTTTTTGCTCTCCATCTTTTTATGTCAATTGGTTTTGTATTTTATTTTTTTCGACTTATAAATGGACATTATGTCGATGAGAGAACATGCATTAGACGTCTGAATGGAACATTGGCACCCCACTCCTCTTCACATTCAGCCCACAGATTGAAAAGAGACTTGGCCTTTGTTAACATCACCGCATGGCCTGTCCTGGATGGAATAGTCTGGGATGCAGTTAAATTTCAAATCTATGGTCCGACTGAAGTTATTAATGTTCCTAATGTGCTTAGAGTTAACATGGGGGATGTGGTTCAACAAAACATTTGTTCTGATGATTGGGATGTTCAGGCCGTAGAGGATTTGTTTGCTGATTTAAAGTATTATGCTGTATTTGATGCTGAAGATTTGTATTTAGAATCTGCTAATTATGGTGATTTGTTTTGTTTCCAACATTTTGGCAATCATTACTTACACAAAACTAATTCTAGGAGGAGTACTGTGAATTATACCCAGTGGGAACATTGCCCTCTCCTTTGAGAGGCAGCTCAGAAATGTTTTTGAAAAAGTACACATATTTTACTGACTTAAATCAGTCCAATCCCGCCTCCTTTTACTTTAAAATAACAGACAAATCCATGTCCAAAGTTAGACTTACCGATACTAAGTTACTGTATTCGAAGTCCTTTCTAGACCAGCTAGCTGTTGGTGGCTACGAGTTGTGGAAGGAAACTATTGACCTTAAATCGGTTTAGGGTTCTGAAAGTTGGCAGGTACAAGGCACTAAGGCTTTGCACCGTGCATGTCTCATCCCAAATCATATGTTGTTTTTGAATTCTACTATCTCACAGACAACATGCTTTGGATTGGGTACTTCTAAAAAATTAAATACTCCTTCCTTCCCTGATTTGGAAGAATATTCGGGTTGGGGAAATTCAACTAAATTTTCAATTAGAGAGTTGCAGACCCTTTTGCTAAATGCATCCTTTAACATATCCGGTTTGGATCCTAAGGGTTGGTTGATGTGGCACAGAAGTGCAGATTCGTGCCAGCATCGTTTTTGGGCTTGGCTGAGGGTTTTACACAGGTCAGACTAGATCCCCGTTTTGACAGTGACCATTCTGTGACCACTTATTCAGTAGGCAAATTGTGTCAGAATTGGGTCAAACACTCTACATTGGCATCAGTAAAATTACATTTGTCTAGACTGACTGACAAGGTTGACTTGAATGATTTCATAAAAGGCCCGGCTAAAGGTAGATCTAAAAGATGGATCTATGCCGTTTATAATGAACTCTGGAAAACATCACAGATTGAAGCGGCTACCCGCCTTAGGGCTATTGATCAAGCTAATTTGGAAAAAGTGCTTGCAGTTGTGAATAACAGCATTAATACCCTTTCCTCACGAATTTATAGATTTGATAATATTGTCTCATCTGTTGTTGAAATTGTAAAGGATGCAGTGTCTGTTCTGTACCATGGTAAAAATCAATTGCGTTCTATTATGCAGTTTGCGTGGACCCTGCAGACACTGAGAAATGGAAAAGTGCCTTGGAATTACATTAATGTCACATCACTGTTTGCACCTTTTAATTTAACTGAAAAACAACGCTTGCTTTCAATGAGAGATGCTTCTTTTTCCATGTTACACATTGAACGCTTAGAGTCTTTACTCTTTGCAGAGGCCACAGCTGCAACGTGGCTTATCCAAGGGTTAATAACTTTACCTTTTGCGCTTTTCCAGTTCACAAAGTGCATGAAGTATTTTGCCATTGGCAGGTATGAACCGCTCGGCACCTCCTACTTACATGAAGCCTGGTCACTCCCTTTCACTTATAGGTGTCTTAGAGACGGGAAAGAGGTTTATCTGAAAGGAGATGAGTGTACAGAAACATCAGATCACTCATTGATGTGTAGACACATCCAATTGCATGGTTCCTGTAACCAAGACCGCCCTAATTTGGCATGTGTTTTGAAAGGTACACCGGTGCCTGCTAGTCCCGACTTTCGCTTTGTTAGCAAACGGGAGTTATTTACTTTCAAATAATGAGGATTGTTGTGGGTTATTGAAAGGCATAGCTTATGTTGTGACAGTCAGTGAGCGTGTGGTTTGCTGTAAAAATGTGCTGTATCTACCCCCGCATGGGAACCTGGATGTTTCCATCTGGTCGCGAATTCCGGCCTTGAAGTCTGAGTTCAATAAGATGAGCAGAATAAGAGCCTTATTGTCACAAAAAGAAGTTGCCCTGACATCTGCTCGCGAAACATTTGTCCTTCACTTAGGTAACACCCACACAGAAGTGCATGCCTTATTAAATACTGACCTTCCTTTACATTTTGGTGAGCTAATTCATACAATCTTTAACACATCCTCCACTTCGGGGCTGGCTCATTTTTTTAAAGTAGTGAGCAGTGGTCTAGTGACTTCTTTCCAAAAGATATTTGGAGTCATTCCTGCTTTCTTCCATTCGATCTTCTTCAGTCTATTTGGTGGATTTCCTGTGATACTGGCGCTGGCTGCTGGCTTTTTGTTGCTGTTTTGTTTAATTCAGAATGGATGCCCGTCCTGTGTTCACAAACGAGCGGGAGCAGTTAACACTGTTTCGCAACAGGATGCTTGATTACTATGGTGTGCTGCCCCTTGCCACCTTAAGTGCATCATATGGATTATCGTTTCGATTTTCCTATTTCACCTGTGTCCAGCCTGTGTTTCATTGCCTGAGCTGTGATTTCATTTGGGCCCTGGATTTGTGTCTCTGCAATTTGGTGTCTCCTGATGTGGATTATGATCATCTCATGAGTCCCTTAGTTACTCATGAATTGCTTTGTTCTGACGGAGGGATTATGACCTTTGCAGCGATGCATGGAGTTCTGGGTCATTGGAATATATTCGCAGCGGCACAAGATTTCTTGGCACACAGCTTCATTGAGAACCCACCGAGTTGTCCTCTGATGGTACTAGAGGCTCCGGTAATTGAAGAGCATGTATGTTCTTTCTCATTATTAAATTAGATGGCTGATTTATTTTCGGATGTTAACAGTGACCTCCTTTTGGAAGCAGTTGCTGCTTATTTCGCATACTCAGTTTTAGGCTGACTCCTATTGAGGCCTTTCATGTCATGTTTTTTTCTCCCTCTCCAATTTTTTTTTTTTCGAGTTATGATGGATATTATTTTTAAATCAGACCTATTGGCTTTACTAACATTGGACATTACAATGTCATGCTAGTGAGAGTTTGGATTTTTGAGCGGACTAAATTATTTTTTCCTCACCGACTTAATTTCGAACTGAACGTTTTTATTGAACTCTGCTTTCAACAATTGAGTCCCATTTCTTATCTTATCTTATCTGATAAGTGCTCGGATCAAGGGAGGGTGATATATAGTTATATATAGCCTGTATGCTGTGTTAAGTTAGCATGAGCCTTTTAGGTGTTTAAGCGCCATTTTACCTTTCTGCTGCTTTTGCACACGATATTTAGTTGTTGCTTTAGCTTTGAGCCTAGTAGAATGTTTTCGATTCATACGCGAATAATATGTTGTTACACTGATATCAGCCTTGCTTGGCGAGCTGTGTCTGTACAGTGAGTGCTGAAACCTTCAAGGATATTTCAACACAGTAGTTATTGTGAGCACTGATCTTCGCACTTTCCTAGACATAACATACATGCAGCTGCAGCCAAGTTCTGGCTTTAGGCGCGTTTTATATTGCTTTGCACAAGAGCATACAAAGACACTTGATGTTGCTTCGCATGCAGAAGAGCTGGTTGCTGATGATGTGATCCCTTACCACTAGGATCTTGAGGTATGGGGCCGCTCTGCTAAAACCCAAAAGAGACCTTCTTAGATATAATATAATATACTAGCTAGGGAGGGTGAGAATTAGGTTTTGTTAAACCCTATTCATTTTAGCATAATACTATGCTTCCACCATTTGTGTTCAATGGACTAGTGACTATGCTGATTATTTTGTTTCTTATAATATGTTTGCTTGTATTAGCTAAGATACTGCGTTTGAGAACACTGCATTCGTGAATAAACATTTCAAATATGCACGTGTCCTCTTTTACTCCTTGTTCTGGATTGAAATGATTGTATAACGAAAGAGTGTTCATGTGTTCCACGTTACCTGAGGTGTACTAGGTTCATGTTCTGGTTTGTCTAAGCATTGGGAGTTTATGATGACCAATGAGACACTGTAGCTAGTCTGGTAGGGGATTTTTGGGTACTAAGGTGAGTTTTGGCACACCCTAATTCACTGAGGTTCCAATCCTCTATGCACAGTTCTGCCTGAGCACGGAATCCCTGCGACACAGCCAGGCTAGCTTTTGAAGTATACTCCTATGGTGAATTTGGACTTAAAGGAATAAAGTTAGAAGGTAAAATCATTGGCCAGAATAAATCTTGTTGGTGTGTCCGACCTGTACTTAATCACGTTCAGTGTCAAATTCTTCCTAAGTTCCAGTCTGCCACGACCATTAACAATCATTGGCACTCTGTGTTTCTGGACACTACTTCTACTTAAAGCTTTAGAAATTCATATTTTTTGTTCCCCTTACTGGCTTTTTGTTATTTTAGTTGTATTTTGTTTATTAAAGTTATCTCTGTTTTTCTAATTCAGTTTGAGATTTGTATTGTTTTGCTTTTTATCTTTATTACAGTACCGGTACTGCATACATATTTCACGCATTGTCCTAAATTAAGCTTGTCCGCTCTGTGCCATAGCAGGGGGGAAGGGGATGGGGGTAGAGCCCAAGTTAAGTTGGTGACTTTTTTGATTCACCCTGACAAGGGTTGTGATTATTCCTTGAGCTAGTTAGTTACCCTCTCCAAACAATATTGCAATTTCTTACACTGCACCAATGTTTGATCTGAGTATGGCTCTGACACATTTTATGAAATGCTAGACACAACCAATTACTTGAAATATTCATTACCCTGCATCTTCAAAGTTATGCTTTCTTTGTGCCCTTAGGTCACCAGTCAAATTTAAGTAATAAGTGAATGTCAATGACAGATCGCAACGGTGCAATCAGAGTAATCAACCCTACATCTCCCATAATGTTACGTGTGGATTCTATTTAGTGCCTCGAAACAGAAGCAGGGCCGGCACCAGGCATGGGCAGTGTAGGCAGCTGACCAGGGCCCCCTTTCCAGCCGACAAACATGGGGCCCTGCATGTCTAAGGCCCCCTTGGGGCCTCACAACTCTGGTGTAGCGCTGCGAGGCCCCATCCCTCGCAATCATGTGTAACTCTGGCAGTAATGAACGAAGTGGGTAACTTCCCTGGGCTTTAGTTTCCCACACTGCCATGACTCCGAAGAACAGGGAAGGCGCCTCATCCTCCCCTGGGCCTCGCAGCTGTACACCGTAAGTGCATGCTCAGGGAACAAAGGCCCTCTCCCAGGCTAATCCCATCCTGTGAATGGGGATCCAGTCTGGTGCAGCTCACACAAAGGCAGGGCAGGACACCCCTTGTCCCGCACTTTTAACCCTTCAAATGGCAAGACACTCTCTTTCAGCCCTTGATGAGCTGTGAAAGAGGTGCTTGTGTACAGCAGACAGGGCTGCGGTGCAGCACAGGAGGGGTCCTGCGCAAATCAGCTTCAGTAGAGCCTTCAGCTAGCAGAATGAAAACAGCATTAAATGAATGCATGACACCTATTCAAAGGACCTGTACTGAGAGTATGCCCTGTTAGGTTATCTCAAAGTGCTGTCACAATGTTAAATCACCAAAGGGAGATTATTATTCGCACAGGAACAAACAGTTGATTAAATTAGTAGAGACAGGACAGTGACACACTTCTACTTCTACAGGGCCACTGTAATTACGCAGCAGAGGACAGTCACATTGTGTGGCAGGGTTCGCTAAATTGCCTTGGTTACAAACAAATGTATGCATTTTGTCATAGCATTACTTCATTATTCTCTCATTTTACACTTAACACTGTCGGTGGATAAGCTGCCCCTCATTAGTATCAGTTTAACACCCAAACATAGTAATAGGCAACCAATAGGTGGCCAGTGAACCTTTGAAATAGGCCTTCTATTGCTTGGCAACACGCGTTGCTGGGTTTTGAGTAACTTTTGAACCGTTTGAGCAAGAAACATTTTTTGTGAGTTACAATCTGTAGATTATGTAGCAGATGATGTGGCAAATTCGGCAAATTCGTCATGACGAATAATTGCATAGTGTCAGTGGCCCTGGCTATACATTTACCACTATATTCCATTTTGGTGAATATACCATGTGACTGGGCACTTCTCCTCTCCCAGGTAATATTTAGGGCCTGATTGCAACTTTGGCGGTCCTCCTGTGGAGCGCCACACCAGTGCATCACGGGAGGACCGCCAAGCAGTCTCCACACCACCTGCCGGATTACAACTGTAATCCTTGATGGGCGGATGTGCTGCGGCAGTGCCTCTCTAAGGCTCATAGGAGAGCCTTAGAAAGGCACCGCCATGGGAATGCCACAGTACGTTCCTGCACGGGAAAGAATGCACAATGTCAATCATTCCTTCCTGAGCGGAAACTAGGGGTGCAAAACTACAGGTGGGCACAACATGTGCCCTCCCTGCACACACCCCAACGCACAGAGGCACAAGGAAGCCCTGTTAGGGCCCCCTTTGTTGCTTCAACACCACCCTTTTCGTAGCAGTCTTACAGCCATGAAAAGGATGGCTGTGAGGCAACTTGTAATATGCTCAGCGGTCCCCCTGGTAGGACAGCCAAAGCCACTGCCACACAGCCCGCCGGATTACGAATGTAATCTTTGGCGGGTGGATGTGCTGCGGCAGTGCTTCTCTGAGGCTCATAGGAGAGCCTTAGAAAGGCACCGCCATGGGACTTCCGCAGTATGTTCCTGCATGGGAAGGAATGCACCATGTCATGCATTCCTTCCCGTGCAGAAACTGGCGGTGAAAAAATACAGGGAGGCACAACATGTGCCCACCTGCATGCACACTCACGAACAGCATAGAAAGTTGATAGGTTGCACTCCTGTTTTTGAGTCATTCAACGTCTAATTATGTCAAATTAAACCAAGCGTGCTCAATGGCTGCGTGCCCTGCCCCAGTGGCACGTATAATCAGACCATCCAAACACTAGGGCACTAGGTAGTGCCCCAAACCACGGCACTGTAGCTGCTGCTTGTTGCAGAATTATTCCACTTTTGTCTTTAACTGTTTTTTTAGTGCAAAAATACACTTATTTTCATCACTTTTTCTTCGAAATTCATTTTTACATTTTCTCACGTTTCATCCACTTGCAAAGAAATGCTTATTTTCTGTTTTTCTCATACTCCCAATGGGCCATCCGTGCCTCTTCAATCAAGAATACGTAAAAGTGCAAATTTCGTAAAAAGCAGTTTTATTTAAAAACCCAATCGTTACAACGACTTGCGCTGGATGGCGCTCCAGGACAAGGAATAGTATAATTTACTATCCAACACCTTCCCTACTGTACATAGACTAGAGCTGGAATAGTAAATTATACTACTCCTAAGTCCTGCGCCCTCCAATGCAAGTCGTTGTAACGACTTGCGTTGTAAAAACCGCGATGTAATGTACTGCTATGTAAATGTATGCGTTGTAATGTCATACATTCGGCTGTGAGCTCCAGGGGACCCCTCCCCTGGGACTCACAGTGCTGGGTCATATCTACATGGCCCAGGATTGGAGATTCTTCTCCACTGAGACTTGAGGTAATAGACAATTGATGTGAGGCCCAAGTCAGTGGGGCCTCCTGTCATGGGCCGTGCCACACCAGCCAGTTGATTTGAGTACCAGGGGATGGGCCCCCCACCCTCCCCTAGCAGTGCTAGACCATTGATGGGAACATAGTGGAGTGGGACACACCCCTTGGGCCTCACAGCACTAGACCATAGATGTGAGGCTCAGGGAAAAACTCCTACCCACTCTCCCGGCCCTCACAGCTTTGGATCATGGGGGGAACGTCCATGGGGGGAACGTCCATGGGAAGAAACCTCCATTAATTGGCCCTGCAGCTCCAGACCATTGTTGCGAGACCCAGGGAAGAGGGCTCCATTACAATGGGCTCCGCTCTCCTGGGCCTCCCAGCTCTAGACCATGGTTGAGAGGCCCAGGGCAGTGTGGGGTTGAGGGGTGGAGGCACTCTAGGGCACAAAGCTGTGGTCCAGTGCTGCAAGGCCCAGGGGAGTTAGACTACCTCATCACACCTAGTACCGAACCAGGGGTATGAGGTGCCCAAGGTACCCAAATTATGGCAATATGTTACTGTGCAGGCAGTGAACCAGGTTGAGGGGACACTTTTCATAGGCTTCACAGCCATGTTTTCACACTGTGAGGTTGAGGGCAGATTCTCTCCTGGGTCTCTCAGCCATGGTTGAATGCCCAGGGAGTTCCCACCAATGACCTTTGAGGCACTGCCCCATGGCTATGGGACCATGGGGGGGCGGTCTGTCATGGGTGGCACCAGGGTTCATGGATGGCAAGCAGCCAATGCACCAAAATTACTGCTGCGTTTTACTGGTCAGCTTAATTTACTTGCATCAGAGCCCATACTATGCCACTGGCCCCTTCTCCCATGCACCTCAGAGCCATGACCCAGAGCTGCGAGGACCAGGAAAAGCCTATCCTTTCCTAGCATTTAAAGCCTTTGTCCTGTGCTCAGAGACCCAAGAAAGGGAACCTTCTGTCCTAGGCCTCCCAGCACTGAACCATGGCTCTGAGGATCTGAGCTATAGGTATCATAGCAAGTGCAGTGTCACTGTTGCCTTGTGGGGTTTTGGGGTCAATGCACTTAAATTATGGCTGTATTTTACTGCCCATTCAGTGGCCGAAGGAACGATTTACCTTGTGTGCCAAGAGCTCAATGCACCACTGATATGATACGGCACAGTATTTCCCTTCCCTCTCAACCATGTTCCTATGCTGCAAGACCTCGCATCACAGGATTATCACCGTGAGAACCCTTGTAGGGGCGTAGTTAATTATGGTGCAGCAGTTGCAGTGAAATTGGAACTCTGGGGTGTTAGATCCCCAATGTACCTAAATTATGGCTGTCTTTTACAGGACTATGGCTGCGAGACACGAGGAATGTGGCCCCTCCCAGGGTCTTAGGTATCATTAGTGCAGAAGGTACAATGAGACTGGCGCCCAAGGTGTTTTGGACCATAATTACCAAAATTATGGATGAATTGTACATCCATCTGGGGGATCGGTTTGGGGGAGAAGATTAGTCCATTTATCTTTCCTTAACCATGACCCACTGCACTATTGTTACACCGCTGGCCCGCTCATCTATGCCTCACGACCATGGTCCAGCGCTGTGAGTCAGGTGAGGCCTTCACTCCCCAGGACATCACAGCCATATTCCAGTCTAGGGAGGCCCACCAAAGTAGGATGGCAGTGTACTGGATTGCTCTGTTCTTTATTTTAGTGCTTGCCCAGCATACTGTAGTGAGCTCCTGCAGGACCTTTTTGCTTGCCAAGGAACTGATTCAGACAAGCTGTCTAATCAATATGTGTTTTAAAACATCCAGTTTAGCTGGAGAGCCTGGAGCAGCCAAGTCCAGTGGCATATCTTAACACAGCCTCTCCTGTACAGGGGGCATCATTTACTAACATGGTAACTGGGATGGAGACTTGTACCAAACGAAGTGCCGTACCCTGGCCACTTTATTAAACATTTTCACCTTTAGAGTTGCTAAAATTGAGGAATGCAAACAATGTGAATGAATCACCCCAGACCGAGCAGCACTCACCATAACATCTTTATGAAAGAGGCGAGTCAGCCCATGAGATAATGGCAGATAATGAGTTAAAGGTACAGGAAGAACATGATTTGCCCAAAATCAAACAATTTGGTCAAGTAGGAGAATCAAGATTGCTTGTTTGTAGGCACATGCGTTTCTGAGCATGCTTTATATGTTGAAGAGAATATGAGCCTGATTAGGGCAGGGCGTAATGGAATGAAAATCTCAAAATTAACTCTGTGATTTTTGGTAACCTCCATACATACACCTTCTTGGTGACACCACAAGCATGCTAAGTGTCCTGCAAAGTAATAATATAAAGTTGACTTCAGTCCCGGGCGGATGCCTAGGGATAGGGTGGTGGAGCATGTTCTTCACGTTTAGAAGTAAGGGACTGATTCTTTTCATCAAGAGATCGCAGCCATGGCCCGATGCAAGTTCTGGGGGAGGTAGAGCGCTCCCGTGTGCTTTGCATTGCTGGACCATGGTGGGAAAGGCTCAGGGATAGGCCATCCATTCGGTGGGCCTTGCAGATATGGACAAGCGCTACATGACTTGAGGGGTCAGTTCCCTATCCTATATAAATACTGCATGCATATATATATGTATCTAATTCCCTAATCTGGAAACAAACTGTTAAAATCTGATTGAATGTATACGTTTTAAAGTGACCTAGTCCAAACCTTTCCATCCAGTGTGACCAACATAATGTATTTCCAGTTAATTGAAATTTAAAATAGTATTAATATTTAAGTTATTATTTAACTGATATCTGCACCAAGAAAGTTGCTTCTTGTAAAGTCGCTCAAAAATAGACAATTGCTGGCACTTCCTATGATATCATTTTCTGTGATTTCACGGTGTATGCAAAGTTGGGGGACCTCACTCATTTCCTTTCTTCCCGGGGCCCCAAAAGTCCTAGGACCGGCCCTGAGCAGAAGCACCGCTGTGACAGAGGCATGTCACTTCGTGGCAACCAGCTCCATTTAAGAACATGCCTACATAGCCTAGTTAGACAATCGGGCCTTCTCAGAGCACACACAAACTGTAGGGATTGTTGGATGGCTAAGTGAGCAATAGATTTCAGCAGGTAATGATTTTCTCCTCCATCAGTGCAAAAGCAACAATCTTAAACACAGTTTCCACTTTTTAGCTGCAAACTTCAATTCTGTGGCTTCAAATGCGCTTGGAAATATTGTTAAAATATATTTCTGTACAAACCTGGAGAAACAGCGCTCAAGGTCACTGAAACAAACGTGATAATGCACAATCAAAGCCAATTGCTGGCTGCAGCCAAATCACAACATTAAATCTAAACACGATAAAATGATGCTGCCAGTAGCGAGCACCCTAGTTTGCTGGAGTGTTTCAGATTACATTTTTCATAGTTTGGGCAACAAGCACGATTGACATTTCAACACACTATTAGACGAAAATGTATTTTGGCACTTGCCACTACATTTTTATGCTTCAAAACAAGTGTTTTCGCTAATCAGAACAGACACAAGTCCTTGCTGATGAAAATTACAGTCCCTAACAGGCTCTGTATAAGTCATCATTACTTAGAGTAATGCGGGCTCTTTCACACTGTGACAAAGCCAGGAAATATTACCGAGGTGGCCAGGCGCATTTGGGCGCTCGATTATGAGCTCAGCGGAGGAGACTTCATAAACTGATCGGAATTCCTGCGGGGATTCTGGGTATGTTAAAATTCATGCCCGCATGTCTCAATTCATTAGCACGGACTAAACGACAGATGTTAAAATGACGATCAATTTAGACGATCAGTTCGGGTGAATGCATAAACAATCTCTAGCGGCTGGGATTAAAAAATGATTAGCCCCTGGCTAAAAAAAAAAAGTATGTAAAATGTCCTGCGATTTGCAGATCACGGGTTCAAAGCATAGATCTGCCGCCCTGATTCTGAAGTTGAAAGAAGAGAAACATTGTGGTGGCGAATAAAAAACATATATTCTTCAATCGCCTAGAAACACTTCAGTTTGATAAACATGTTTCAGAAATTGTAATTATTATTATGATTATAATCTAAAGATAGCCTTGCATCAATCGCGACTCCCTCATTCAGGAGCAATAATGGTACTCTACGTTACATTAAGTTATGTGGGGCCCTCGCAAGGAGGAAGTTGTATAAATCACAGGAGCTTTGTGCAGCATTTTGGCCTTGCATCCCGTAGTTTATTGCAGATCCCTGACCAAATCTCACCACCTTTATAAAAATGGAAACTTCCACTATACCGTATTTGGGGCCCACCAGTAGGTTGGGGGGGGGAGGGGGAAGCACTGACCACAGACTCCAGAATAGTGTGATAAAGGCCGCTTTATTGGAAACAGGTGCACCCTGCAGCATCACCCACCTGGCCTGTGCCGAACAAAACTAATGCTCACTAAATAACAACTGCCTGACAGCCCCCCACCCCCACCCCTAAATGGATCCCCAACATTGCAGCCGAAATACAAACATCCACTCTGCAACCTACCCCCTACACACAAAACTGTAATGACCTCAGTGACTTCAATGACCTCAACCCCCACCTACGGAGACAGCCCCAGGCCTCCTGCAAATACCCCCCTTTTTTACTAGGAAAGCGCCACAAAGATACCAGCACCTGTCCCAGCGACACCACAGCACCTCCTGACACCCTATAGCCACCTGTGCACCATCTTCCAACAAAACCCTCCAGCTACCCGATCCCAAAAACCCCCACTACAAAAAAAAACCCAAAAACCCAGGGAGGGTGGTTGGGAAAAAACTCGGGCCCCCAACTGCGCCCGGCTGGTGTGTCACTGTGCACCAAATGGTGGGCAGTGACACAAAATGTCTGGTTAAATACGGACCAGCCCAAAAGGAGCCCAACGAGGAGGCCAAAACGCCCACTTGCAGCCCAACCAGCCCAAACACGTACCGCCTACAGTGCTACCCACTAATCCCCCCCCCACTGCCCCAAAATTCCCTGGGGGGCAAGCCTCCCCAAATCCCCATTGGGGCCCACCAGTAGGTGGGGGGGGGGGGAGCACTGAACACAGACTCCAGAATAGTGTGATAAAGGCCGCTTTATTGGAATCAGGTGCAACCTGCAGCATCACCCACCTGGCCTGTGCCGAACAAAACTAATGCTCACTAAATAACAACTGCCTGACAGCCCCCACCCCCACCCCTAAATGGATGCCCAACATTGCAACCGAAATACAAACATCCACTCAGCAACCTACCCCCCCACCAAACTGTAATGAACTCAGTGACCTCAATGACCTCAACCCCCACTTACAGAGACAGCCCAAGGCCTCCTGCAAATACCCCCCTTTTTTACATGGAACGCGCCACTCGAAAGCCGAAATGGGGGGGTCGAAAGCCTAGCGACTTTCGGCCCCCCCCATAGGACTCCTGACCCCTAGGATACCTGAGCACCATCCAACGCCTCCTTCAACTGCACTATGTACAACTCCATTCCATACCTAGATAAGTGAACCCCGTCCTCCCTGAAAAGTATACTGCCCCGTAACTCAACTCTGGGTGCTCCATCCTACCTATCCCTTCCTTGGCACAGAAATCCCTCATCTCCCTATTAATCTTCCTCCTTGCCCTGTCAATAGCCCCTGGGTGCTCTGCTCCCCTCCACACCCGCCTGGGGATAAACTTGGACCAAATCACGTAACAGCCCGCCCATTGCTTCCTGATTTCTCTCAGATCCCTCTTCATTTGCTTAACCAACGCTAGTCCATTACATTGCACTAGGTCATTCTCGCCCAAATGTATCACCACCACATCAGGGCACCCCCCCCCCCTGACCACAGTATTCAACAAGGGCAGTAACTCATGCCACGCCTACCCCCCTTTCCCCACCAATGACACCGAAACAATCTGTCATCCAATCCCAAATTAAGCTTCCGACATCTGTCCCACTCAGCCTGTTCTGCCCGCTTGACAAATGAGTGTCCCACAATGTAAATATTAAAAACTGCTACCTCCGGCCCCGCCACAGCACCTGCAAAGACACACATGTCAAAAGGCGAAAATCAATTCAAAATCCCCCATCCGCCTCCCGCATCCTCACGGACATCCGGTAGCAGTCCGACTTCCATCTCCCCAGCCTCTTTATCTCCTCCTTCCCCCACCCCCTCCGTGCTGCCTCCGTCGCCGCCCGATCCGAAAGGAATGCGTCCCAAAAGCCATTGAGTCCTCACCCATGTACCGCCGTCACTCTGCCGCCGCCATGCCGACCAAAAACTTCCTCCTCCCCTTCACACCCGCTCGCCACCAACCTCCTCCCCCACGCCGCGGGACACACCCCCTCCTGACCGCCCGGACCCAACACCACCCAGGTCCCCACCCCCCGTTGGTCCGTCTTGGAGCGATGCAAGCGCACCGCCACCTCCCGTGCCCGTATCTCCACATCATCCCACAACACTGCCCCCCTTTCGCACCCACCAACTCCGACACTCAGAACGCTCCAAAAAACAGCCAGGACATCAGGGTGGAAAACAATACCGTCTCGCCCCTATCCTTGCACACCGATGGCAACGCGCAAAGGATCCCCCCAAGTAGAACCACCGTGATAGGTCGACGCAACCGCACCTTCGCACCCCTCTCCCTCGCCCACCCCTCCAGTAATCGAGCCCCCAGTTCCCCCGCCGATGGAGGGTACCCCCACCACAGCTTCCCCATGAACGCCACCGCCGACAGCTTGCCCGCAATCGTCACCCGCGACATCCCTTGTCCATTAGCACCAACATGAACAGCACAACCTGCTCCTCGCGCTGCCACCGGTCCCCCCGCCTTACCGTGCCAGACAGAAGAAATTCCTCCCAGGTCTGCTCATACGCCTTCCAAGTAGAGACTGCTATTGACGCCTTCACCAGCTGAACCTCGGCCACTGACCATAGCTCCATCGAGACCGGCGTCTTGACTTCCTCTGCCGCTGTGGCTAGCCCATGGAATCTCTGCCACTGTGTACGAGACAAAGCATCCGCAATGTCATTGTCCACCTCGGGGACGTGGCGCGCATGAAACAGGATGTCATTCTCCAGCCAACGCAGCACAAACACCCTTATCAACTTCAACACCTGCGGATCCCGCGCCGACTGCCTGTTTACTACCTGCACGACGGGCATGTTGTCCACCCGAAACAGCACTCGCTTGTGTGCCAGCTCCGCCGACCAAACCGAGACCGCCACCACCAACTGAAACAATTCTAAGAAGGCAATACTTCGCCCCCCACTTGCCACTGTGGCAGCCACTGCTCCGCGCACCATTTTCCATCCCAGTACAGGCCAAAACCACCGCCGCATCAGAATACAGGGTGACGTCCCACTCCCAGTCCCCCGCCGGTGCCATGGGCACCCCATTGAAACGCCCAAGGAACGCTCCCAACATGCACAAACCCTCTTTCATCCTCACCGACAGGTGCACATGGTGATGAGGAAGGGTCAAACCGGACAACGCCAAACCCAAACGACGGCAGAAAGTTCGGCCCGCCCATACTACGCGACACTCAAAATTCAGATGCCCCAACAGCACCTTAACCTCCATCACCGTCACTTTCCTCTTCGCCAGCATTCCATCCACTAATGCCAACATAGCCGACCTCTTGTCCTCTGGCAGGCGTGCTTCCATGGCGGCCGAGCCGAGCTCAATACCGAGAAAGGACAACACCGTACTGGGACCGTGCATCTTCTCTGGCGCCAGGGGAACACGAAACTCCCCCATCAGCCCCGCCAAACCGTCCAGCTGCTCCTGGCTTTCTGTCGCACCGGGCCTTCCCACCAGGAAAAAGTCATCTAGGTAGTGCGTCACTGGCTCAGAGCCTGTGCGCCTGGAAAAAACCCACTGCAGGAAGGAACTGAAGCGCTCAAATAACGCGCATGAGATGGAGCACCCCATAGGCAGCGCCTTGTCCACGGAAATGAGACCATCAAAGTGAATCCCCAGCAGCTGGTGAACTGCCGGGTGGACCGGGAGTAAACGGAAAGCTGACTTGAAATCACATTTGGCCATCAGTGCGCCCCGCCCCGCCGCTGACACGAGCCTCCGCGCCACATCAACCGACGAGTAGATCACCGATGCAAGGTCGGTCGGAATGTAATCATTCACCGACTCCCCCTCAGGCCAAGACAGGTGTTGTATCAGCCTGAATTGGCCCGCCTCCTTTTTGGGCACCACCCCGATAGGCGAGATGATCAAACCCGGCAGCGGCGGCTCCGAGAAGGGGCCCGCCATCCGGCCCTCCCTGACCTCCTTGTAAAGCTTCCCCCGCACAATGCCCTTGTGTGCATTCACCGACTTCAGATTGTCCGCCCACCGAACAATCCGCGGGACCTCATAGCCCAGCTGAAAACCGTGACGCAGCACTGCAGCATCCTCCGCCCGCGGATATGCTGCCAACTAGGGCTCCATCCGCTCCAGCTTAACTGGCGCTTGAGCCTTTGCCCAAAGCTCTGGCTCCCCCCCTGCCTCCCCCCCACCTGCCACCTTGCACCCCCCTAGATTGTGCACTTCCTTGCGAAGGCTGCTGCCCCGGGGGATCTCCGACTCCCCAGCAGCGCACTACTGGGTGATGCTGCCCGCATTTGGAGCACTCGTGCCGGAAGCGGCACACCGTCCGCCCGCACGTCCCTTTATTGAAATCCCAGCAAGCCCCGACCGTGGCCTGGCCGGCAGACTCACCCTGCCCCACCCCCGCGGGTGGGGCAGGCCGCAAAGGGGGTCAACACCAGTGGCAAACCGCTGGCTGTATAGATGGTGCGCCTGAACTTGGCCCCACCCATCGTCTGCTGGTATAAGTCCAAATCCAGCTCCCGGCATTGCGCCTCCAGATCGGCCGCCATGTGCGCCCGGAATTCCTCATCGTAATGTGTCCACGTGAAACCGCCGTAGGTCACCTGTGCCCTCCGCACCACATCCATGTATTTGAAAAGCGCCACGGACCGGTCCGGAAACTTCTCACAATATACACTGGCGTATATGAGGAAAGCTGCCGACCAATTGTCCAGCGTCAGGGGCACCTTCGGACGTCTTGCTAATTCCTGCTCCTCCTCCTTAGACCCTTCTTTAGATGTCAACTCCCTGTGCAGTAGCTTCAGGATGTCATGTACTCCCTTTCCATATCTTTTCCTTTGTCACCAGCGAAAGGTGCGCCCCCAGCGGCTTAGTCACCCCCATGTACGGCAGCTTGCGCACCGGCACAACACAACTCTCTTTCCCCCCACCCGCCTCGTCCTTCGCGCCGACCGCCGCCATCCCGCCACTCACGCCTGACCCGCCGCCACCCGCTGCTGCGCCGTCCGTACCCACTCCTGTGTCTTGCACGTACCGGCCTCTCACTAGTCGCCAACCGTCTCCCCCCCCGAGCCCGTACCCACCGAAACCTGCACGCAGCGCCACTTGCCACTCCCCGCTCCGTTTCCCACCTTACCTGGCGTCAAGGTCGGCGTCCGCACCGGGTCCTGCCACCTAACCAGTGGAGCTGAGGGGGCCGTCACTGTAGGCGCGTCCTGCCGTGCCGGTACCTGTAACATACTGCCAATAAGGTTACTCACCCCCCCTCCCGGATCTCCCCCTCCTCTTCAGACTCCCCCGCATCAACATCCTGGCACTCCCGGCCACCCCCTAGGGGTTCCAGCTGGCTCGACCCCGCCTTCTCCCTACACACCTGCATCAAGTCAACCAGATACACACCCCCCTGCCCATCTGCAACACTCGCACCAAAAGCAGAAGTATGCGCGTCCACAAGCATCCCCCCACCCCCAGCGGCTGTACCGACCCTTCGGGGGTGGGCGGCGGAGACAGCTCCCGCCTCCGTCCGCTGCGGTCCCCTGCCAGGTCCCTCGCTGTAGCGCGACCGCCCGTATTAAGCAGAGCCGGACCATCCTCTCAGTGGAGCGGAGCCGCATGCTGCTCACCCGAGCGCCTCACCAACAGCTCCTGCCAAGGAAAAAAGGTGGAGTCCAGCATGCCGGGGTAAAAAAAACACCTTCCCCCCCATGCGCCCCCCCCCATGCGCCACCCCCACCCCAACCTCAAGGTGCCCCCTTCCCCAACACACCGAATGCCCTCCGTGCTTCGCCGGGAGCCCCCCGCCCCCATGGCCCAATCCCCCCTCCTCCAGTCCCAGCCCAGCGGCCCCACCGGCCCCCCTCACCCTCCAACCCCCCAACTTGGCCCTGCACCCCCCACTTCCCCCCCGACGCTCCCCCGTCTCCCCACCCCTCTCTGACCCTCCCCCCTGGCACCCAACCCCCCCTGCCTCCCCGGCCTGGCCCCTCCCCCCACCATTCCCCTCAGCGCCCGCCCCGGCAACGGAGACCTGCTCGGGCCCACCACGCCTCCCCCCTCCTTCGATGACGACGACCCCCAGTCCAGCTCGAGAGTTCTCCACTAATGACCCTTAAACTTGGAATGTTCTCCCATTGTTGGTACTGGCTGCCCTCTCCTTCCCACGCTTCACATCTAAATTGAAGAAACATCTAATGGATACTGGCTACACAGATATTCTTCTTTTTTTAAATTCATTTTTTATTTTCTTTAACCTTTATTTCAGGTTTCCATGAACAGTACACCCAACAGGGGTAGAAATTAACAATGGGGGTGGAGCACAGCTGGGGTGGACCTTCGTCATCGCGCAACATTATGTGATAAGTTATCGGCTTTCGCAGACATTAAATAGCAATACCGTTATGATAAGAATAACAAAGACTCAACAGGCATCGTCCTCGGTTCTATCTCCACTGACATCTGAGTCAAGCTGATAGCTTGGGTGACCCCCAGAGTTCAAGAACACATGGCATATCTCCATCCAAGAACTGAGGTCCTCCTCCAGTCTCTCATCCCTTCTGCTAGCCTACAGATGCATCTCCGCAGCCAAAGTCCATTCATGCACATCCCTTAACCTTGCATCTAGGGTGGGGGTGTGCGTCCCCATCCAGGTTATCGCCACCCTGTGCTCCGCCAGGACCAGAAGGAGTTGTAGTCATTTGAACTCCATTTTACGTTTCCTAGGTTTTTGTCACATGACCAATTAAACAATATAGCAGGGATGTCTGCACCCGAAAACCCATACCCCTTACTATCATCTCCACGACCCAGGACCAGAAGCAGTGTATCTCGGGAAAGCCCCAGGCCATGTGTAAAACGTCTGCCCCCATGGCACCACAGCGTGGGCATGTATCTGAACGTGTGGGGTTAATTCGGTTCAGGACCAACTGAGTCATATATGTGCGGTGTAAGTAGTTAAAGTATATCAGCTTGAATCATGCATTGCAGGACACTGTACGTGTGAGGGTGTTTATGGCTTTCCACTTTGACACAGAGAAGGGATCCGAGAGGTCTCCGGCCCACACCAAGTGACCTTAGGGCAGAGGATCACTACATCCGATCTCATGGCACTATAAAAAAGGGAGATAAGCCGACGGCCGGAGCTGCAAGTAAGCATCACGTCCAATGTTTGCGTAGCGGGGGGATAATAGGGTGTGGGATTCATGCTGTCTTTGCTAGGTATAGGAGACCAGCATATTGGAGAAATTGTCCCATACCCAACCCAAAGCAGTCACAGGCCTGCTCGTATGAGATAAACGTTTTGTTTGGGTACAGGTCCGCCAACACCTGGAAACCCCATCCCTCCATGCCTGGAACGACATCCCCTCCATAATTTTTCGCACTGGGGATAGTATCCATACGGGGAGTTCCCTGTGGAAAAGCGCGTGCTTTAATACGCATTCTACAAACAATTGCCACACTTGTGCGGTCTGTTTGACCACGTACAGCATGTCATCTACAACTTCGTCACCCTCCATCAGAGCCATTTGAAGTCTCTCTGGTTGAATTCGACCTCTCAGGACCTCTCAAGAGCCTTTTTTCCCCAGTTGTCTCCCTCGTATAACCACCAGGCAGCATGTTGTAATTAAGTGGCAAAGTAGTAGAAATCTAACCTGGGGGCTTTAAGTCCCACCTCCTCATATTTGCCGTGCCAATACATGCAGGGCAACTCTGCTGCGGGGACCCGCACAGAGCAGGGAGAACAGCGTCAAATTCAGTTGATTGAAAACAGACATAAGAACATTACACATTGCATTCTGAAGTGTGTATAGGCATTGTGGCAGCACCACAATCTAAGCGACTGCAAGCCTACCCATAAGAGAGAGAGGCTGAAAGTTCCAAAATGCCATCGACCCCTTGAGTGCCTCCACCACCCTCGAGGCATTGAGGAGCAGGGATTGCAAATCATCATTGGTCACCTGCACACCCAGATATCTGAAATGACTAGTCTCTCATTGTAGCCCTAAATCAGGAAGCTGCACCAACGGCAAAGCAGATAGGCTAGCCAGAGGGAAGATTAATGATTTGCCCTTGATTAGCCATTAGCCAGAGCACGGTCTGAAGTCTTCCAGGAGCTGAAGTAGCCTGGGTAATGACTCACAAGGGAGGAGATACAGAAAATGGTGTTGTCAGCCTATAGAGAGGTTACCTGAGGGCAACCCCCACCCCTATAACCCAGCCCTCGAGGTCCCTGCATGCCCAGACTGCGAGTAGTTTAATGGCCAGTGCAAAATGTAGCAGGGAGAGCGGGCAGCCCTAGCATGTTCCCCCCCAGTGTCCACCTCTCCGATCAACATGGGCCCACCCGTACCTGGGCTCAAGGGACTATGTGGAGGAGTTTAACCCATTTACAGAACTGCGGACCAAACCTCGTCAACCTCAACCCTTCCAGAAGTTACCCCCAGTCAATGGTGTCAAACAACGTCTCGAGGTCAAGTGCCACTAGTGCCAGCTCCTCGTTTGAGCCCCGAACTTCGTGTATGACCTGCATTAAGCGTCGTATATTCAGGGATGAATCCATATGGATCTATGTGTATCAACAGGGGCATGTATGGACACAGTTGCTTAGCCAGTACTTTACAAAGTATTTTGACGTCAGTGTTAATCATTGTTAGGGGGCAATATGCTACCAGTCGTGTTTGTCGCCCCCCCCTGTTTCAAAAGCATGCAAATCTCCCCTTCCCTCATGGTTGGGCGTAAAACTCCATGCTCAAACGCTTCCTCAAAAACTTGCAAAAGTGGCTGAGCTTGCTTCTGCAAGAAGTTCTGATAAAATTCTGGGGGAAACCTGTCTCACCCCGGTGCTCTAGCCCTAGGGAGTTCCCTCAGCGCCTCTAGAATTTCTTCCAGCGTCAACCGTGCATCCAACTCCCTCATCCCATCAGGAGGGAGGTGGATCGGTGGTATCCGCACAGATGGTAGGATCTGCAGTGTAAACCTGCTGTAGGTGCAGTTTAAAGATTTCCGTTATGATCGCCCTAGTATAAACCCTACTCCCAGTGGAATGTTGCAGGCAGGTCAGCAGTGGTGGAGACTGCTCCCATCTAGGTGTGTCTCCTGCAGGCAGACAAATGAGACCCAGTGTTGTTTTAAAAGGAGAGCACCCTGAGGGGCGTGGCTTAGGCGCCGATCAAGATGTTCGCCTAGAGTGGATCCTGCGTTATCCTGGGGCGATTTTCGGCAAATATGAGCTTTTTCCGGCGTTATATTGGCATGCTCATTCCTTTGCCATGAACCGAAATACTTTCTGCATCCAGTGAGACCGCTTGTTGTTCTCCGCTGCTGCCGGCTGGCCGTGTGAGCGCAGGGACGCGTTTCCCTCAGAGAAGCCGCCGCCATCCCCGCTGAGACCGCTCTCCGTGTGAGGAATGTGAGGAAGGTGGCGCGCCTGCCTAGATCGTGCTGCTTCTGCTTTTAGCCCATATTTAAGCAGTCCAAGTACTCTTTTCTCCAGTGTCTCATCCTACTAGTACTCCACCAATGGCGGGAGCCACGCCTAACCACTCTTCTGCTCCTCACTCCACTTCTAGCAAATCTTCTCCTCCTACTTCCTCATCAAAACGTTTGAAACAGGACCCTCCTTCTCCTGACAAACTTGCCTCTCCCATTTCTATGGAACTAATTTTGGAAGAAATTAGAGCATTGCGTCCGTTTATAGAGGATACTAACAAGGACATGCAACTTTTGAAAGAAAAGTGGTCAGCTATGGACACCCGAATTACTTTTGTGGAACAGCAAGTTTCGGAAGTACAAACAAACTCGCAACGCATTTCTTCTTTGAAAAAGTCTGTTCTCTCTCTTCAACAACACACTGAGGACTTGAAAAATAGAAATAGGAGAAATAACCTCCGTATTTACAAACTTCCGGAATCCCTTGAGGGAGATGATCCTGTGATTTTCTTTATGTCTTTTCTTCCAAAGCTCCTGGATATGCCACCTTCTACCTCTCTTAGCATACAAAGAGCTCACAGACTTGGCCCGCGTTCCACCACTTCTACAAAACCTCGTGGAGTTATTCTTCTCTTTATGAAATTTCAGGATTTGCTGTCGGTTCTCTCAGCAGCCAGATCTAAGAGGCAAGTTTCCTGGCTTGGCCAGAGGGTCTTCTTATCCCAGGACGTATCCAACTCTACTGCTTCACGTAGGAAGGAATTTTTGTCTTTGCGTCCTCCTCTTCGCTCCCTTGGAGCTCGATATGGGTTGTTTCATCCCTGCGTTTTTAAGGTCACCTATCAAAACCGAACATGGACTTTTCAGGATCCTGGAGAACTCAAGAACTTCATTCATCTTCATTCTAATGGCGGCATGGATACCTGTACACCTCCCACTGGTTGACCTCTGTGTTATTAGTATTTGTTGTTGCTTCTGATCTCTTTATTACAATGTTCTAGTTGATGTTCCTTTATTTGTTTGCTTCATGCAATTTCATAGAATTTTTTTATAAGCGGCTATGTGTGTGTTTCTTGCTTGTCTCTTCCAATTTGTATTTGTTAATAACATTTTTCTTTATTCCCTTTCACAGTGTCATGCCGTTTGCCCTGTACTTCATGTAAATCCCTTAATGTTCTTTTCACGTCCTGGTTTTACCGGAATCCTGCTCTTCGTACGGTTCATCTTGTTTCGTGTCACCACCTCCCTACTCCCCTTGTGTATCTCCCCATCAGGTATGTTTTCTACAGTCGTCCTTTTGGATATGTACTGTCTGTTCTTTTTCTTCCCTTTTCCCCTCTAATCCTCTTTGTTTCTTTTTTTCTTTTTATATTCTGTTCAATTCTTGCTGAAAGAGCGCATTCTTCATTTCCTCTCTTCATTCTCCTCTTTCTCACGTTTATGATGTATATGTATTGCATTGCTTTATTTGTTTTACTCGTTTTTCCCTATTTGACATTTATTTCTTTTTTCAAGTCGTATATTGTTCTTTTTCTCTATTCCTGTTTGCTTTTTTTCTTTTGCAGGATGTTTTTCACATGTTTTTTGGATTTCTCTATCGTATTTGCAATGTTCCTGTTTCTAGAGTTTTACTTATCATATTTCCCCTGGTTTTCAATTTAGAGTTATTGCATGGAATGTAAAAGGTTTTATTAATACCATTAAGAGACAGAGGGTACTCTCTCACTTATCTGCCTATACCCTTGATATTGTTCTTTTGCAAGAAACTCATCTCAATGATGTTGAGTCCCTTAAATTGAAAAGGAGTTGGGTGGGTAATGTTTTATTTTCGCCAACGGAGAACAAAAAGAATGGGGTTGCCATTTTGGTTCATAAAAAGCTCAAATGTAAAGTTTTGTTGCAGGAAAAGGATTCGGAGGGTCGCTGGATCTTGGCTAAATTATTACTTAATTCTATTCCCTTAACTGTGTTCAATGTTTATGGTCCTACCCAACCCGACTGTTTGTTTTGGCCGGTCATCACAAACAAATGTACACAACACAAAGATGATTTCCTCCTTTTAGGTGGTGATTGTAATCAAATTGTTGATCCGTTTCTGGACCGTAAGTCCACTGTTCGCTTTGTTCCCCACAAACCCCACAAGCAATTTCTGGACACTATATCTCAAACTAATCTTTCAGACTCCTGACGACTCATGTATCAAGACGCTCTTAATTATTCTTTTTTCTCACACCCCCATGCATCCTCCTCTAGACTGGATTACATTTTTCTCTCTCAACTTCTCACTCAGAATCTTGTATCTTCCTCTATTGAACCTATTGTAATTTCAGATCACGCTCCCATTATAACGGATACTGATCTGTTCCCCCCTCACCCCAAGTCTTCCCGGTGACGCATCAACTCTTCACTTCTTCTCGATCCTAATTTCTCCTCTTCCTTCCGTACTTTCACTGATGATTTCTTTCTCACCAACTTTACCCCTGATATTCATCCTCATACTCTTTGGGACTCTTTCAAAGCTACGGCAAGAGGATTTATTATCGACTTTGTTTCTCGGAAAAAGAAACAATTTCTTCAGAAACGGAAATCTTCTCTCGCCCATGCCCATATAAAAAAGTTGGAATATCAGTTCTATACCTCTTCTGCTAAACGCATGTCACCAGATCTTCTGCGCGCCAAAATTTCCTTTAACAAACTTTCTACGGATAATGCCTCGTCTATACTTCTTCGGAGCAGTGCACGGTAATACGGAGGGCGTAATAGATCTGGCAAACTTTGGCGAATTATCTTATAGCCCACAAGGAACGCACTGGTATTGAATCTATTTTTTCATCGGATAATACTCTCCTTCATGAGACTGACAAGATTCTTGACCAATTCCAACTTTTTTACCAACAGCTTTACACTCCAGAATCTCCCCCTTCTTCCTCTATGCTTCACTCCTACTTTGAGAAACTTCCTAAACCTTCTACACCTCATCTTAATTTAGCCTCCCTTGATCTTGATCTTACTCTTCACGAACTTTTTGCAGCACTCTCTCCCCTTTACCAAAGGTAAGACTCCTGGTCCTGATGGTTTTCCAGTGGAATTCTATTTACATTTTTCTGATCTTCTTCTGCCCAAGCTATTAACTCTTTTGCTTATTCGGGTTCTGCTGCAAGCACTTTTCAAGACGGTACTATCTGTTTGATTCCGAAAGAGGGCAGGTACCCGATATTTTGCAAAAAGTACCCCCCTATTTCGTTAGTTAATGTTGACTATAAACTCTTCCCAAATTACTTGCTTTACGATTGGATTCATTTATGCCACATCTCATCGGCAAAGAACAATGTGGTTTTATCAAAGGTAGGCTTACTTCTGACAATTCTCGCCTTTTTCTCAATGTCCTAAATAAAGCTCCCTCTCCGTCGTTCCCCTTGGCTGCCATTTCAGTTGATGCTGAGAAAGCTTTTGATCGGGTAGATTGGTCCTTCTTATTTGCTTCTCTCACTTGGCATGGTTTTGGTCCCACATTTATATCTCTTGTATCTTTATTATATTCCTCTCCCAAGGCTTCTGTTCTTGTTAATGGTCATCGATCTGCTTCTTTCACTCTTCGAAGAGGCGTTCGTCAAGGTTGGCCTCTTTCTCCGCTCCTTTTTGTTTTGGCTCTTGAACCCTTCTTGTCCTCCATACGCCAGAATACTTCTATCTCCGGTTTTCCCAATGGCGACAACCAGTTAAAACTCTCTGCATACGCTGACGATATCCTTTTGTTCATTTCAGACCCGGAGTCCTCGATTCCCCCTTTATTAGCCGAATTTGATGAGTTTTCCCTTGTATCTGGATAAAAAATTAATTCGGATAAGACAGAAATTCTCCCTTTGACGAAGTTCTGTCTTCCTCATCTTTTCTCTTCTACAGGTTTTGCCTGGATTAGCACCAAGAATAAATATCTTGGGATTTGGTTCTCTAACTCTATCACTTCCTCTGTCAAATTGAACATGTCCGCTTTCCTCTCGCGTATTGACCAATTATTCTCCTCTTGGAATCCGCTTTTTCTTTCATGGTGGGGTAGGTTGGACTCTATTAAAATGATGATTGCTCCTATTCTTATCTACACGCTTTCTATGTTACCTGTCCATTTTCCTGCTCTATATTTCAAACGTCTTGACTCTTCCATCTCAATATTTCTTTGGAAAGTCAAAAAGTCCAGAATTTCTCTCTCTTCTCTTCGTAGACCCAAATCCAATAGTGGTGTTAATTTTCTTGACCCGTCTATATCATAAATCCTTCTCCCTTCGTCAAGCTTCACGTTGGCTTTCACGTGAACCCTTCCCTTTCTCTCCTCTCTGGTTCTCGATTGAACATACCTTTCTGTTCCCTTTCTCCTTTGAAGAGTTTATCCGATTTTCCTCTTATGAATCTTTCCCGTTATTCAAACATACTTCTTCCCTCCTACGACCTTTATTCTCCCTTTCATCTACTTCTCGTGATTCCTTTTTACAACAGCCCATCTGGTACAATTCGCTTATTCTTATCAATAATAGACCTATCTGCTGGTCCTCTTGGAGACAAAAGGGTATTATATGGATTCATCAGATCTTTGATGGTACTACCCCTTGTTCGTTTCCGATTTTTCAACTTCAATTTTCTTGCCCTCATTCCTTCTTGCATAAGTATACCATTCTTATGGGAGTGATTCTCAAGCGTTATTATTCTCTGTCTCCCTCGCTATCCCTCGCTCCTCCTTCTTCTCTCCTGGTGTTGCTTTCTACTCTTCCTAAAGCGTCTCTTGTATACAAATTATTTTCTTCTCCTAACCCGGATTGTCCTAAATCTAAAGTTGAACTTCCTGGGAAGCTGATCAAGACTGTGTTTGGCCCACTTCCCTTTGGGATAAACTCTGGCTCAAATCTTTGAATGTTTCGCGCTGCTCTTCTCTGACTCAATCTCTCTTCTTTCTGTTTCACAGACTTTATCTTTCTCCTCTTTCCCTTTCTCGCTTTTCCTCTTCTTCTGATTCTGCCTGTTGGACTTGTAATTCACCTGATGCTGATCTTTTACACATATTCTTCTATTGTCCTTTGGTTTCTACTCTTTGGAAAAAGGTTTGGCAGTGCATTTCTCAGATTTTTTTACTTTCTGTTCCATACTCACCTTCTATTCTTTTCCTAGGTAGTCTCTCAGAGGCATTTACTTTACCGCCTCACTCTTCTGGTCTCTTTGACCTTATGCTTGCACTCGCTTTTCAGCATATCTCTTCCAATTGGAAATCCCTTGCAGAGGTCTCCATGCAACATTGATGGAATTCTATTTGTTACTTTCATAGACTTGATGTTTCCTTTGCCTCCTCCTGTAAACCTCCTCGTAATGTTGAGCTTTATTGGCTTCCCCTCACTGTCTATTTAGATCGTTTAACTACAAAAATGAAACCATTACTAATCAATTCTGAGAATTTTAAACCCCCTTAAATGATTTACTTTCTGTTGTACTTATATCTCATTGTATTTATCTTTTGATGATGTTTTATTATCTCTCTTGGTTTCTTCCAATATTTACTGAGATATTATACAGTTTTTGCAGAATTGCCTTTATTGCCTTTACTTCTTTGATTGCCTCTATGATTTTCTTTTTCTTTCTTTCTCCACTTTGCTTTCTCCCTTTTCTCTCTTTCTTTCCCCACTCTTTCCCTTTAAAATTACATAAAGTGCTTTCTTGTGCTATAATTTTGACATTAGGAATGTTATGCTTTTTACTTTCCCATTTATTTTGTATCTCCCTTCCTTTTGTCAGTTGTTACCTTTTATTATATTAATAAAGCTCTTCAAACATAAAAGGAGAGCACCCTGTGCCACTTCGTGCAAGTACCCAGGCCCCTGACATTCCAGCCGAGCAACCTAACCTCCGCTGTCATACTGTCTCACTTTGTAAATCGTGCCACACGTACATTCCCAGCTACCATCAACACTCCCTACCAGATTACCCTCAGGGTGTGCAAAACTACACACAAACTGTAAAACCAAAATCCCTGTCCCCCTACCCCGGACAGTATTCAAGCTAACGCAGTAGTTGTGTTGCCCAACCCATGCTGTGCCAGGACGTGCACAGCTCCCTCATATGCCCAATTGGGGCTAGTAACTACGTGCTTCAGCACAACAAGCTACCCCATCCAGACCACCAAGTTCAAACCAGCAATTACTGACATATACAAGAATGACTCCCAGCAGAATCGTACTTTAGAACCAATCAAATGAGGCATATACTTCCACATATTGCACCCAATCTTCTGGACTCACCTCTCTCACCAACCCCAAGATACCCAGAACCCCCCAACCGGACATGCACCCAAAAGCAGGCAAAGGTCAATGCATTCAGGTAAAGCATAAACCCTTCAGGTGGGAACTCCACTAGTCCTCATCATACCCAGGGGCTTCCTCCATTAGTGTCTCAGGTATAATGTCCACAGTGAGGCCCAACATCTGTGATTGTCCATCAGAATCCAACGCAAAGGCCACAGCAAGAGAGACCGGACACTTCAACACAGATGTGTCAAGCTGCATGGTGCCGTTCGCACCCATGGTGACCTTCTGATGTCCCTGTGCTTCACTTTCACTGTCCTCTGCCAGTCTAGTCCCATGCCGCTGACCCCTGCCTGAGTGGCTACCCTATGTCTAATCTCCCTGTTCCAGTGGGGGAGCGCATCACCACAGAGCTCAAGCCACTAACAGACCTCACCAGGCATCTCAAAGTAGCAGGGAATAAGAGTATATATTGCAGTTGTAGTTCCCGTAGCTTCCTCTTAACACCCAAAAAATATTTCTCAGTTCCTGGACCTGCCTTGTATATTCTGGGTAGATGATGATTTTGTTGTTCTCATAGCATAAATCTTTCTGCCCCATGGGCGCACGTAATATACAGCCTCTATGGCTGTCGTTCAGCACATTGGCTATGATGGCCTTTGGCTGAGCGTCAGGCGGGGGGGGGTCAGCACCAGTGCCCTATGCGCTCTCTCCACAACAAATACCTCTGAGAGACCACGACGTCGCAGCTGGGTTCGAATCCAATGTTATAGGACCTGCTCCGCTGATCCCTGCTCCAGGCGCTCCGGCAAGCCCAGCACGCGTATGTTACTGTGTCTAGCACAGCCCTCTGCATCCTCAGCGCAGAGCTCCAGATCCCTCATGGACTCGGTCATCCGGAAGACATGCTGCTTAGGTATCTCCACCTCTCCCTTCAATTCCACAATGTTGCCTTCAGCTGTGGTCACCTTATCTTCAATTTTCCGGGGGGGCGCCCTGTGCAAATTTACATCATCAGACAGTCTCAATCTGATTCTCCAGTAGCTTCACAGGTGTGGGCTCACCCAGCACCTCAGCCATTTCCTCCTCAGCGCCTCCGATCTGCCTCGTCATTTTCTATGGGGGGTGGCTGGGAGTTTTATACTGAGTTATTGTATTGGTCCCTGATCGTTTCGCACCCTTGTCTTTCCCCATTGCGCATGTTGTAGACAAAGACCGCCGGGGGGGCCTGCGGAGATTCCTTACAGATCAACCCTGGGGGGTTCCACAGGGGCAGCCAGCCCAACTCTCAACCCCAGCCCCTGAGTGAACAAGCAGTCCCACAGCAGGAGAAGGGACATCCCAGGCAGGTTACCCCTTCCCACAATCAGCCATATGCAGTCAAGGCAAGCAGACCCAACAGGGAGGCAGAGTCCACCACTCTGTTCATCTGAAGCACTGTATGCAGCAGAATTGCCTCTTGTGGGGTAGACACCACCGGTATGTTAACTCGATTCACTTGAGGGCAGGATGGAAACAATGTTATTCATGCCACAATCAGGATGCAAGTGGGTGCCATAGGGCGCGATCCCTCCACCGTAGCTCTCACGTCCAAGGGGTTACAATTCCACCCCCTTGTTGTTTAGTGTTGGGCCACCCAGCCCCACCAGGAGAGCACACTCCCTCAGCTCAGCACCAGGAGGAGGGACGCCACAATCACAGCACCACAGTGAGAGGCCCCCTGGTCAAAGGCGGCAAGGGCCAGAACACTGGCGGCGCACAACAGGACGAGCTCCAACTAGACCTCAAGCAAAACCCCCCCCCATGCTGCTGCGGCCATCGCTCGGGCCCGCGGGCTATGCAGGCCCATCAGGTGTTGATACTAGCAGGGCACCAAAGGCCCAAGGCCTCAATTACCTCCTGCTCCAGGTGGTGGCGGTTCCCTCTAGCCCAGAGGTCTTCAAACTTTTTGATGCCGAGACCCCCTTGTAAAACCTTTTTAGGTGTAAGGACCCCCTTCCGACAAAAGTTTCTAGAAACTGGTACTCCTCATCAACAACTATCGACAACCATAAATGCGCCTGTTAGACCTCATCACATACATACATCCATCATTCGTCCACCCACACTTTCACACATCCATCCATCCATCCTTCATCCATCCACCCTTTCATCCTTCCAACCATCTATCCTTCACCTGTTCACCCTTTCATCCTTCCATCCATACATTAATCCTTCATCCATCCACCCTTTCATCCTTCCATCCTTACAGCCATCCTTCAGCCACCCACCCTTTCATCTATCCATCCATTCACCCATCATTCATCCACCCACCTTTTCCCACATCCATCCATCCTTCATACATGCAACCTTTTATCCATCCATACATCCATCCTTCATCCATACATCCACCCTTTCATCCTTCCATTCATCTATCCTTCACCCGTTCACCCTTTCATCCTTCCATCCATACATTAATCCTTCATCCATCCACCCTTTCATCCTTCCATCCATACAGCCATCCTTCATCCACCCACCCTTTCATCTATCCATCCATTCACCCATCATTCATCCACCCACCTTTTCACACATCCATCCATCCTTCATACATGCAACCTTTTATCCATCCATCCATCCATCCTTCATCCATACATCTACCCTTTCATCCTTCCATTCATCTATCCTTCACCCGTTCAACCTTTCATCCTTCCATCCATACATTAATCCTTCATCCATCCACCCTTTGATCCTTCCATCCATTCAGCCATCCTTCATCCACCCACCCTTTCATCTATCCATCCATTCACCCATCATTCATCCACCCACCTTTTCACACATCCATCCATCCATCATTCATCCATGCAACCATTTATCCATCCATACATCCATCCTTCATCCATCTACCTTTTCATCAATCCATTCATACATACATCCTTCATTCATCCACCCTTTTGTTCATCCATCCTTCATCCACCCTTTCATCCATCCATCCATTCAACATTCATCCACCCACCTTTTCACACATCCATCCATCCTTCATACATGCAACCTTTTATCCATCCATACATCCATCCTTCATCCATCCACCCTTTCATCCTTCCATCCATCTATCCTTCACCCGTTCACCCTTTCATCCTTCCATCCATACATTAATCCTTCATCCATCCACCCTTTCATCCTTCCATCCATACAGCCATCCTTCATCCACCCACCTTTTCATCTATCCATCCATTCACCCATCATTCATCCACTCACCTTTTCACACATCCATCCCGCCATCATTTATCCATACAACCTTTTATCCATCCATACATCCAGCCTTCATCCATCTACCTTTTCATCAATCCATCCATCCATACATCCTTCATTCGTCCACCCTTTCGTCCATCCATCCTTCATCCATCCACCCTTTCATCCATCCATCACTCATCATTCATCCACCCACCTTTTCACACATCCATCCATCCTTCATACATGCAACCTTTTCTCCATCCATGTATCTATCCTTCATCCATCTACCCTTTCATCCTTCCATCCATACATACATCCTTCATCCATCCATCCATCCATCCGCCCTTTCATCCTTACATTCATCCATCCTCTGTCCACCCTGTCATCCTTCCATCCGTCCATCCATACAGCCACCCACCCTTTCATCCATACATTCATCCTTCATCCATCCACCCTTTCATCCATCCATCCATCATTCTTTCACCCACCTTTTCTGTGCCTCTCTCATGGGGGTTGGTCAGTATCTCTGTGTCGCCTTCCTTCTTCTTCCTCTCTCATGGGAGGGCATCTCTGTGCCTCCCTGCTGGGGGGCGGGGGTGGGGGGTGGGGGGGTGGCAGACAGGCTGTAACAACATCTCACCATGAAGAACAGACTATCGGGTATATTCCTCCCGCACAGGCACCAGGCACCAGGTATGAGGGCTCGTGGGACTTGAACCAATGAGGACCTTTCACCTGCTTTACTGGCCGGACCCACAGCTCCAGGCACGCAACGCCCTTTGAACTCAAAGGGCTACAGCCTCCTCCCCCAGCCACCCCACCCCACCCCTCCCAACCCCTCGTGTATGTGAGCCCGGCTGAAACAGCTTCACTGGACACACACAAAGCCACACAGGTCTTTAAAAGACCTTTTACTTGTTAATGAGGCTTTGATTTTTTTCACCCCTTGGTGTGAATTAGGCCTCCATCAGCCCGGCGCCACTAAGGCAAACTGACAGAATCCTATCTGCGACCCCCTTCCCAGAGTCTAGCCGCATCAGTGCTGCCCTCAGGGTCTCGAGTGACAGGGCATGAAGACAAGGCAGGACTTGAGCGTAGCAGCAGCAGCTCGTGCTCACCTCCTACACCACGCAAGAGGCAAGGAGCACAGGCTCACCCCCCCCCCCCCCCCCCCCCCAGCAGGCGGTACGATAACCCGGAGGACCGAGAGCAGCTCCTCCTGCTGCACCTCAGCACCGGAGGCTGTGCCCTGGTCCGGTAACCCAGCAGGTGACACTCACATCCTTCTCAACCTGTCTTATTTTGCCCCCACCATCCCCGGCTACCACTACCACTACAACCTCATCCCTGCTTCTGGTTGGTTTTTCTGGTGACATATTTGTTTCTGTAGTCTGCAGTATGCCTCACCTCTGTGTCAGCATGCAACCCCGTGTGGTATGAGCCAGCTGATGGTATGCCAACAGCGAGGAGCAGTGTAGTCCCAATGCAGACTTTGGTGCTCCCCGATTGGACCCGTTTCCCTTCTAAAGGTGGAAAATAGTGGTTCCTGGTTACAGTGAAAAAAACAAGTCCTTTTATAGTATTTTAGACAATACCTTTCATACATTTCTACACAAATGCGCGATTCTCAGAGTTTGCACCAAGGAGGAACAATAAAGAAGAAACATTTTGCTACAGACAGTGGCAGCTCCTCTGTAGAGGTAGAGGAGCGCCGCCCCACTGCTCAAAAGGAAAAATAAAATGATAGCAACGTATCAGTATTATCATTTTATTTTTCCTATTGCGGGTAGTGGCAGGGCTGGCCAGAGCAGGGGGAGGAGTGGTGTGCCCTTCCCAAGTGCGCATGAATTGTTTGGCCGGCCTTCTTGGGACGATCAAACAGTTGGTGCGCACTTTGCATGTTCCCCACCAGGCTGCATTACACAGCCTGGTGAGGAACATGCATTGGCTCCCTGTTCCCGTCTGAGCGCCGAACCACGGCGCTCAGACCATTCACAATGCTGCATTTTGATTGGCTCAGGGCACCTGTGAGCCCGGGTGCTTCCTTCTGCTGGCCCAGACAGGAAGAAGGAAGAGGACAAGACAGAGGCGAGGCCATTTCAGAGAAGTCCTTTTTTAAATTATAATTCCTCCCCTCCCCCCGCCTCACCACCCCGTCCGGTAGCAGCCGCTACTGTCTACAGAAAACATTTGAGGATTCTCTCACAGAAATATTACGTTGAGTTTAGTCATTCTCACAGTTAATTCAAGAATGCAAATAGGCTTGCACTACAATTGCTGGGACAGTTGGGATGTCATTGATTAGGAACAGTGTGGGTAAAGTCTATGGAAACGCTCTAGGTGTAATGGTGTAAAGCTTGCAATTCTTTATTTAGAACAGGGAAACAACAATGGTACTCATCGTGTGCTGTGTTATGACAGTAGTTGAAAATGGAGGACAGTGTAAACACCATTAAATCACAATAAGCTCGGTTTCTAATGTATTTAAAATGTAAAACAGCTCCCACATCTGCTTGCAACAGGATATTGTGTAGTAACTCTCCTTTGTTTTTGCTCGTTATAAAGCACATTATCAACTTCCTCTAGGGGGAGTTGCTCCCTATAAGTACCTAGCAAATAAAATTTATTGTAACTGAACTACTTTCCAGCCAACATTTCTGAATTGAGCACGTTGTTCCCTGCTTGAAACGGGCGCTTTGTGACCAGTGTGGAAACTTCGCAAGAGCTGAGGTGGCGAAGTGAGCTAAAGAACGATGATGGATTCAACTCAGATCTGTGACTGGGGGTGAATGTCTAAAAAGTTTCAGCGCTCCATCCATCATCTCCTTGTGTTTGCTTTGTTCGCCCTAAATTGGCAGCGTATGTCCAGACGTGGGTCCTTGCTCACTTTGCCACTGGATTCAAGCTTACCTGACTGATGAAGGGTGTTACCCAGAAACCGGTCCCAGGATGCTTGTTTCCGGTTCAAGGAAGACCTGGCTTGGCAGTTCGGGCTGGACTGTTCCCATGAGGCACAGGGTCAAGACTGATTTGCCAGATCTGTGAATGGGGTTGATTGTCTGAAAAGGTTCAGCGCTCCGTCCATCATCTCCTTGTGTTTGCTTTGGGAACTTCACAGGGCACCAAAGACCAATGAGCGCCTTTCGGCCTCGCCTGCTGGAGTTTATTGTTGTTGTGTGACAAACATCCACTCTTATCAAGTATAAAAGAATTCTACCTCGGACGTGGAGCATCAGGCATTGTGTTGAAGTGTACGAAGTATGATAAGTGCATACACAAGGCTGATAAGTTATTTGTATGGACGGATGGGATACGGTAGGCATTTTCCCCTATTATTTTGGATTTTCTTGCCTTACTCTTACCAAGAATTGTAGTGTATGCACCTGACTTAGTGGCTAATCCTAATTATAGTGCGGTACGTGAGAAAAATATCCGGTTCCAGAGGGCATCAGCACTGATTCCTTTAACCTTTGAAGGGATCTGTGGCTAATATGTGAACAACTAAAACCAGATGCTGCCCTCTAGTTTTCAAATAATTGCCCTTTGAAATATTTGCGAAATTGAATTTTTAAACTTGTGATGAAATAGATCAAAGATATGGCAATGTTATCATTAATGTACCTGGGCTTTGGCCAGCAGTCCTCTAGAGTCAATGCACTGGGTTACCTGTCCTCAAAAGTATCACATTCTCTACTGTCACCTACTAGACTACTTCGAGGCGTGTAGATAGAGGAAGCACTTTAAAGTTAGAAAAAAATAGAAACACATTTCTTCAGGACAACTGGGTGTTGGCTGACTTGGGAAATCCTGTGGGCAGGCAGAAAACAAACTAAGGAAGCAAACAGCCTTTAGTGCTTGCACCCACATTTCTTCATTTATATCTGCCAGATCTTCTACTGTATCTGACAACTATAAGTCATTCAGAAGCTAACTTAGATGGATTTGAGCTCACCATCTTAATGTATGAAGATTACCGTGTACTTCTAGATCGAACTCCAGTTGGACTTCAGTGGTGGAAAATAAACGATGTAACCATCATCATGAATAACACAAAAATTCTAAACTTTTGTAGAAACACCTGCATTTTTTTCTGTAGCATTGATGAAGTCAGTATTTATTAGGTCTTGGCATAGAACTACCTGTACTTATGCCCACTTTGTAGTTGAGCATTAAACTCACAGAAATAGCTAAGAAAGTGCAAAATACAGTTTCCATTTTCAGAATATTCACTTGTCCACTTGACAGCATTTCCATTTTTCCTGCACTAAAAGCCAACGATTCAAAAGTCAACACAATTTTTCCATATGCATATGGAGCGGCTTGGAAGAATTGCAATCATCTTTTCAAAGATAGCAGCCCTTTCATGGATAGGAGCGAAGTGTGCAAGACATTAGGTCTCGCCTGTGACAGTGCATGAGCTAAATGCGCTCCATTTGCGAGAGATACTATATACAACAAGGGGCTTGCAGCCCGCCCATTGTTTACCATTCGTTGGCTTCATTGTCACTCCTATTTGTGGTCTTCTAATTGAACAGTGTGTGCAGGCTTCACTTCTTAGTCTTTCTGAAGCAAGACCAAGTGCAAAGACTAGTGCTTCAGCTTGATTGCTGTCTTTCCGCTGAATCACTATCCGAGTGATGCACTGTTTTTATTTATTTTTTATTCTACTGTTATCTTTGTCCATGTTGCATTTCCCTCCCTCCCACCCCCAAACTCCTGCTGTCATTGTTTCTTTTTCCCTCACTCCACATACTCTCCTATGGTTGTATGATAGAACCATGCATGCGTTTACCACACATCCCTTTACAACTTGGGCACTATAATTAACGCGTCATTGCCACGCATTCCTTTACCACATAAATCATTAGAACGCCTGGCCTTAGGGAACTGCTGGACTTTAGAATAGTATAATTTGCTATTCCAACTCCAGTGTGCCACACAGTAGGGAAGGTGTTGGACTTAAAATTGTGACTTTCATTGCTCAGTGGCTTCTTTAAAGTAATGAACTTTTGAAAGAGAAGTTTGACGTGAACACAATATCCAGTGACGCATCCATTTTACAAACAACCATAGTTCAATTTTTTTCCCCGTGGAGTCCTTATCATAAGTTTTATAATGCATTTTGAATTTTGCTTACAGCCAAGCATGCCTGTGCTGCAGTTTTTGACATTACCATTCTGTGTCTGCTTCAAGTTGCACCCCAGGATGTTTCACCTACTAAACTGCCCCTTGTACTCCCTTCTCACAAATTGAAAAGGGAGAAACAGTGACACTTCTTCTCGCTGAAAGGAAGCATGTTTGAACCCAAACAAACCCCAATCACACCCGTCCTGTCACAGAACCAATTAAGCACAAATCACTGTCAACTGAGACTGATAGGAAAATGGACCAGGGCCATGCTGCCTGGTGGTGGAAACACAGCATAGATATGCCCTGCTTTTGTTTATGTGTCTATGTTTGCAGTTTTTTCCCATCAAGCCTGCAGAAAATGTAAAATTGTGAACAGATGAGAGGAACCTTAAACACTGGATAAAAATAAACCGAATCCGTTGCTTTTTAGGAACCTGATTTATGCTTTTCAGTAGTGTATACCCACAAGAAAATGGTTTGTGTGTGACAATGCAACAAAATGTATAGACGATTAGTTAGATTGTTAATGTGTCCAAAGCATTTGATCATGGGCACCCATGAGGGAGATACTGGATATTTGCTGTACCATGACATTTAAAGTAAAACGCAATGGCAAACATAGTAGGGCTCGCACATATGGCATACATTGGCTTTGTCAATGGTTTTTTAGCCACAAAGTACAGCTGTGTGCAGCATGCCTGATAGTAAAAAAACACTATAAAGCTGTCAACACCAACTGTCGTAGCACTTTTTTTGATTTTATTTTATTTAAGCTGGGATGCCCGGCTTCATTGTTGCTTGAACCCTCTACCCCCGCCCCATCCCTTGTTGCTTGTCCAGCCCATCAGAAAGAAAACATTGGCAAGGCCAATACATCTTGCATAGGCTAGAACTATTGGTTTTGCCAATGCTTGTTTTTCATAACAAACTTGTTTCAGGAGGAATTTATAAAATACACTAACAATTGATCTTCTAGGGAATGCTGGTCTCCCACAAAAACAATATTTAAAATTACCTAATGAGTAGATAACTGGACTGGACTTTGAGCTGGTTAGGAATCTGGTTTGGAATCTGAAATATCTAGGAGGTAAAACCACAAAGATACATTATGGATCTTCTAGCATATGGAGTACTTTAGGATTTGATGAGATTTCATTTATATGAACAACCCATATTGGCTTTGCCATCTTGGTGCATTATACAACAATTGGGAAAGTTTTGCAGACCATGTGATGTTGGTGTGAGAAATCTATTATACATTTTGTTTTGTAAATTTGTATATATGATGTTATAGTTAGGTATGGTAGTAAGACCATACTTTGCATTAAACAAACCATAGAAAAAAGCAAAGTGACATTATAGTTATGAAGGTTAATGAGATCTTACTTTACGTTACAAAAACTCAGAAATTCACTGAAAAAAAACAAAGGTTAAAGTGACATTATAGTTAGGTGGAGATGTCTCTTAAAACATATCACTTTCAACTCCCAAAGCCACTGAAATTCACCAATTATAGTTATCTGAGCTAAGTGTAACTTGCAACCCCACATTCACTGCCTATAACCTCACATGTTACAATCCTCATGGCATGTTCGATGGCATCATTGATGACATCTCAGATGACATCACTGGTGACATCATCCAATGAGCGTGACAGTTTGCTGCCATTGAAAGATATTTAGTGACCTACACCTAGAACAAAAGTTCTATAGATTCTTTACTACAAACGAGTGTGAGCTTTAGGATGCTAGACAACTAATGGGTGTGCATCCAGGCCCGGACTGGCCATAGCGGGCACCGGGCAATCCCCCGGTCCGCCGCAAGGGTGGGGGCCAGTTTTGAGCCCCTGGGTGCCGATTTTGTTACAGGGCCGTTTTTTCAGAATAGCTGCAAAATCGGCCCTGCAACAAAATCAGCCGAAAACCGGCCCCGGCAAAGAGCTCGGCGGCACCTCCAACCCCCCCGAGTGGGGAGGGGGCGACTGAGCACTTTGCCAGGGCTGGTTTTGGTTCCCAGTCTGGCCCTGTGTGCATCTTTGGAGGGTGATTCCTCTCCCTGAAGTGTTCCCCACAGGACAAATGCTGGGCATAGTACAGGCTTCACAATTGTACAGGTCTTGAGAGTCTTTAGGTAGTGGGTTCTCTGTGCAATATTGTGCACAGGGCCACGGCTGGAAAGAGTGGTCTCTCCATGAAGAGTTGTGCATATGATAGATGCTGTACATAGTAGGTACTTATCCACCTAATTGGACTTGGGTGTCTGGAGGAAGTGAGCTCACTGTGAAAGACTTTGCACAGGATGAAGGCTTTGTGTAGTAGGTGTTTGACCACTGAATGGGGTTTGGGTGCTTGGGAGAGTGGGATCTCAGTGCAGAGCCCTTCTCATGGCGAAGGTAGGAGTTTGATCACTTTATGGAACTTGTGTGTTTGGAAGCTGTGGGCTCTTGCGAAGAGTTTTGTACAGGGTGAACTATGTCTGTAAGTTAGTAGTATAAGCTTGGGCACTTAATGGGGCTTGGATGTCAGGAGCTAGTGTACTCTCTGGAAAAATATCTTCACATGACAAAGGGGCTTGACTATCTAATGGGGCATCTGGGCCTGTGTGTACTAGACTACATTCTTATTTTGCTTAGGCACAATATGTCTATCTAATTTATGCTTTACATGATTCTGGGTGATTATTACTTTCAAAGGCTGCACTGGGTTGTACAGTAAATTGAACACCAGTATAATGGATGATGCTATCAGTGATTTACACCACATCACACAAAACACACTTCTGGGTAAAGATTTACCTTTCTGACAAATTTGGTGTAATTCTATTCAGCAGGATTTGGCTATAGTACTGTTAAAAATGTAAAAAGCATAGGTAAACTGCATTTTGGTACAACCACCCTCTTTTTCTCAGCCTCCGCTTGACGGATCAGCCTCATACCTTTAGGGGAGGAGCTGAGGTGGATGAACTTTTAAAAAAATGGTTTGTGCAGATTCATTAAACCGCGCCAAAATTATTGACAAAACAAAAAATCTATTTCCTATGGTGACTAGGTCCTATATTTATAGGGCCTCAAAAGGAAGTGTGAGATTTGGCTATGCCATCTAAATATCAGTGGTTTTTCAGTTTAAATTCATATTCCTAACTATTTTTTTTTTTAAATGTCAAGTGAATTTCTCAGGTATTTTTCAAACTCATGTTCAGGCACTACAACCAAACCTAACCAAAACCTCACTTTAACCTTATTTGGTTCAGTGGATTTCTGAGGATGACATTGCAAAGTATGCAGGATACATGGAGGCATTGTGTTTTATCTCTGCAGGGAAATGCGTGAAAACATCCAAATGACTGAATCGCTTGTGTTTTATGCTGCCTCCAAAGAAGTGTGGCGATCACTTCTCTTCTGAAGGTAAAGAAGAAAAGCATGGTTCAAAAAGTTCCTAGTCAGCGGTGTCAGAGATGACTGACTTGTGGAATACATTAGGGACTCCCAGTAGCAACTCCTGTGATCTCACAAAATCGTATTGCAAAGAAAATGACACTTTTTGATGTGGTGGAAGTGAATGTAAAGTTTAAACCATTGGAAACATCTGAATGATTTTAATCTTCCGTGAAAATCTGAACACTTCCCCATAAGTCCACAGACTCCAGAGGAAGTCACACCTTCGTTGTTAGATGTTAGATGTTCCATCGTTGTAGCTATCAGTGGTGCAGCTGGTGCAGTGGCACCGGGGCCCAACAGGGAGGGGCCACACCATGACTTGCATCAGCTGCTGTTTACCTAACAGGTCAACTGCACAGATTTGTTTTCCTCCATTTGCCAGGGGCCTGGCTCCGGTTACTCTATGCGGGATGGGGGAAGGGCAGTATAGTAGCTGCAAGCCTTCACATGTATAAAGAAGAGAGAACGGAAAGATAAAGTGGGAAAATACAATTTGATGAAAGAGTAAGGAGATAATGCAGAAAATGGATTGATATGGGTAGTGAATAGATAATGGATAAAGGATGGGATGATGCAGGGGATAAGGAAAAGGGGAGGGCGGTATAATAGGAAGAAGAGGGTGATTATGGAAAGGTATATGTGTGATTTTAGAGAAAGATTAGATAATAATGAGGTAGAGACAAGAATGAAGAGGTGCTGGGGAGAGCGAATGAATGGGGTGGTGATACAAGGAACTACTGTGCCTAGCTAGAAAAGAGATAGAGGCTCGCATAGAGATATACGTGAGAGAATAGAGAGACAAAGTAGGGAAGTCATGAAAGGCAGTAGAAATACAGTTACTGAGAAAGAGAGAAGAGGGTGTTAGAAATACAAGGGGAGATGGAAAGGTACACAATAAGTATATAGATTGATTAGAGAATCTGAAAATGGAGGGGAGAGATATATTAGAAATATGGATTATTACATGAGAGTAGAGAGAAATGTCAGAGTAGTTAGAGAGAGTAGAGAATGTTATGAGGAGAATAAGAGCAGAGATACAAGGAAGAGTGAAGTGAGGACAGAAGGTAGAAAGTAGTGACACAGAGAGTTATACAGAGGAGAAAATGAAGATATAGAACAAAGGATGTGAGGATGTGTAGAGTATTGTAATAAGGGCATATGATCCAAGAGATACATGGGATTGTGGGGGCGGAGAGGAGCCGACAGCTGGAGCTGCTGGGCCTGATGCAGAGCAAGAAGCCAAAGCTGGACGTTACCCGCGCAGCACACAAGCAGATGCGGGAGGAGGACAGCGAAGTGGCGGCGTTTCGAAGGAGGCAGCATAAAAAGGCTGGTCGCAGGAGCAAGGGCCCAGGGGGGCAAAGGGAGAGGCAAGGGGAGCAAGACTCCCGTGGGCAGGAGGAAGACTACAGCGCCTAATCACTGACCACCCGAGAACGGCGCGATGGGATGAGAGCTAGGAAGCCTGGCTGTGCTCAGCACCCCACTTGATACAGAGGTATGGTATGGTGACAGCGGGAGTGCCGATCGAGCCCTGCAAGCATGGCCGCTCTGAGCCCTCCATCTCCAGCCTCATCTCCATCTTCGGCTTGGGCTTCTCGGTCGGGTGCGGCAGCAGCAGGCCGACGCTGAGCAGCTGCTGTGTGCCAAACAGGCGCTGGGCAGCCTGGGCGCCTGGACGAGGCCCATCATGGCCTTCTAGCCCCCTCCGCCCTCTTTAATTAATTTATTTATTTATTTATTTATTTATTACATTTGTAGAGCGCTCTGTTACCCGGAGGTGTCCTGGCACTAACATAATTGGACCAGTGTGAGTGGGTAGCAAGGGATTAATGAGTAAAGAGCCAGTTCTTGAGCTCTCTCCTAAAGGCCATCAGGTCCTGGGATTGTCTAAGGAAGAGTGGCAGTTTGTTCCAGGCCTCTGCCGCCCGAGGGAGAAGCTCCTGCCTCCCCAGCGTGCTCTTTTAACTCTGGGGACCGTGACCAGTGCCAGTTCCCCCGATCTCAGGGTTCTTGCTGGTTTATGCCAACGGAAGTGCAGTTTCATGTATCTAGGACCCATGTCATGTAGGGCCTTGAAGACCATGCATAGCGCTTTAAAGGCAATTCTCTTGCAAATTGGCCGCCAGTGGAGGTTCACCAGGTCCTGAGCTACCGATGCAAATTTGGGAGTATCGGTGATCAGGCGGGCAGCTGCATTTTGCAGTAGTTGGAGTTTATTAAGAACACTCTGCTGGGCGTTTAACATCAAGCTGTTACAATAGTCCAAGCGTGAAAGGACTAGACCAGTAACGACAGTTTTCCTGTGCTCCTTCTCCAAATACGGGAGAATTTTCCTGATGGTTTTGAGGGTATAGTGCATGGAGGAAGATAGTGCATTAATCTGGGGTTTGAAGGACAGAGAATTGTCCACCAATATGCCCAGATTTTTAACTTTATCCACCGGAGAGGGGAGAGGTCCCATTCCATCTGGCCACCATCTCGGGGACCAGAAGTTGTCCCTGGCTCCAAAGAGCAGCACTTCTGTCTTCGTGGAATTAAGTTTTAGACAGTTTTGTGCCATCCAGCAGTCCACCTCATGCATGCAACCTTTAAATCTGTCTGCTGTATTGTCAGTGTTGCCGGGTAATAGTGACACCACTATCTGTGTGTCATCCGCATATGCCGTAAGGTGAAAACCGAACGATCGAATCACCGGGGCAAGGGTCGCCACATAAACATTAAAAAGGGTGGGACTAAGTGAGGACCCCTGGGGAACTCCACAGGGCAACACAAACGGACGTGATTCAAAGTCTCCCAGGGCCACCGACTGGGTTCTGTTAGAAAGGAAGGCCTGTAAGATTTTTAGTGCCTTTCCCTGAATTCCACAGGCCATCAACCGGTCCACCAACAACTTGTGGTGGACCGTGTCGAAGGCCGCGGAAAGATCTAACAGAATTAGGGCCGCTCTGCCTCCTGCATCCATCACCTGTCTGATGTCTTCCACTGATTTGATCAGGGCGGATTCTGTGCTATGTTCGGCACGAAAGCCGTGTTGGGAAGGGTCGAGATGTTCCCCTGTCTTTAAAAAGGAGCTTAGTTGTGCATTTAAGTTGCCTTCCATGATTTTAGAGGGGAGGGGAAGTCGAGCAATCGGCCGATAGTTATTCATCTTGGTGATGTCTAGGTTAGGTTTTTTTAGCAGGGGCAGGATGGAGGCTCGCTTCCATCTGGAGGGATATTCCCCTTTCTCCAACATCTGATTAAAGAGGGGGGTGAGTCCGGTTGCAATGATGTCAGGGGCTAATTTAGCTATTGCCGTAGGACATGGATCGTGTGGGGAGCCCGATTTTATCTTTAATAGGCGGCTCACCACTTCCTTTTCAGTGATGGGCTGAAAATGTAGAAGTTTTTCCGGAGTGCTGACTGATTCCGGACCCTCCCTCGAGGGAGGTGTCCTAACCAGACTGTCTAGGGAAAAGAAAATGTTTTCTACCTTTTCTCGAAAGAAGGTGGCAAGATTTTCACAGAGTGGAAGACTAGGGGGAATTTCTATGGTTTTAGGGTTTGCCAAAGATGAAACTGTTTGGAATAGTTCTTTTGGGGTATTACTGGCTTCTACTATCTGTTTTGTGAGGAAAGCCCTTTTTGCCTGCAAGATTCTTTCTTTATAGAGTCTTTGCTCCGAATTAAGAATTTGCTTGTCTGTTTCACAGTAATTAATTCGCCAGATTCTCTCCAGTTTTTTACACCGTACTTTATGTTCCCTGATTTGTTCTGTAAACCAGGGAGCGGCGGGAGTTGCCCGAGTGGAGTAGGTGATTTTAGGAGGAGCCAGGAGTAGGCAGGCACGGTCCAGCCAGGTTGTATAGGTCGTGGCTGCTTCCTCCACATTGTCAGAGAGGGGTGTCAGGGAATTTTTTAATACGTCATCCAGCGTATCCCCTTTAATGTTGTTCCATTTTCTGACCTGTCTTGGGGTGTTTCTAGTACTGGGTGGTTTCCTGGGGGTGGTTAAAGAAACCGTGAAATAGATCGCTGAGTGATCTGACCAAGGGACCGGCAGAACCGATGAAACTTTCAGACTGGGATGATTAGAAAAAATCCCGTCTAGGGTAGGTCCTGCTTTGTGTGTCGGGTCAGACACCCGTTGAATCATATCAACCCCCAGCAGTAGTTCGATTAGCTCACGGGTGTCTGTGTCTGCGTCACATTCCAGATGAAAATTAAAATCACCCAGGAGGGTGAACTTTTGGGCAGATGCTGCAGCTTCGAGTACCCTACTCAGTGCTACTATAAATGGGGCTTTCGTACCTGGGGGTCTATATACAAGACAGCCACTAAAGGATAGATGATCGGAAAGGGTGAAGTTAAAAAGAATTGACTCCTCAAGGCCAGTGGGACCGGATTGAAAGGACCCTCTGATAGTTTTATGGTAAATAATGGCTAAACCACCCCCTTTCCTCTTGTCCCGATTTTGGGTGTGGCACACATAGTCCGGTGGGGTGGCCTTGACTATGTCAGGACCTGACGCAGCATCAGTCCATGACTCGGTAATAAATGCTATTTTTATATCCTCGTCCTGGATTACCTCTGCTACCTCCATGCTATGTTTGACTAATGACCTCGTGTTAAGAAGAAGGCAATTGACCAGTGGATCTTCCTTCCTAATGAGGACTGCATTTTGGTTCCCTTGGGGTACAATGGGTTGCCAGAGTAGTTTAGGCAGGGTTTGTAGGCAGTTAGCACAGTGGGAGATATTGAATTGGGCTTTGGCCCCTGGTTCCCTTACTGCGCATCCCGTTGTAGAGGACTTGTTATTTAAGGCCCATAGCGCCTCTCTGTCATAAATGTATCTATGAGTGTGACTGGATTCAGGAAAGGCAGGGGGTATGGCCCTAGGCGCGGGTCCGGCGCGGACGGGCGCAGACAGGCTCGCCTTCGGCGCGCCGCCGGCGCGCCCGCTGCGCTCGTCCGCTGCACTTCCTAGCAAGGGGAGCCATTTAAGGAAGAAAGGGCGGGAGGGGCGGAGCACTAGACTGCTCGGCCGGCTCCCGACCCAATATGGCGGGACCCACCGGGGAGAGCTGCCTCCTGTTAAGTTAATTGGGCTAAAGTGCAAATGGCATCAGGAAATAGCAGCAAGATTTATCAAATGAGCAACACAGTTTTAAAATACAGGCAAGTATTAAAATGTCCAGAGCGAACAAAGTCTGGCAAAACAAAGCAGCAGTCGCGATGTTGTCAAGCACAGTCCCGGCTTCCGCCTCAGGACTCTCACTCACACGCTCGCACTAGCAATCAGTGAGGTGTGTAGGAAATGCCAGGATTTTAAGGAAGAAAGGGCGGGAGGGGCGGAGCACTAGACTGCTCGGCCGACTCCCGACCCAATATGGCGGGACCCACGGGGGAGAGCTGCCTCCTGTTAAGTAAATTGGGCTAAAGTGCAAATGGCATCAGGAAATAGCAGCAAGATTTATAAAATGAGCAACACAGTTTTAAAATACAGGCAAGTATTAAAATGTCCAGAGCGAACAAAGTCTGGCAAAACAAAGCAGCAGTCGCGATGTTGTCAAGCACAGTCCCGGCTTCCGCCTCAGGACTCTCACTTACACGCTCGCACTAGCAATCAGTGAGGTGTGTTGGAAATGCCAGGATTTTAAGGAAGAAAGGGCGGGAGGGGCGGAGCACTAGACTGCTCGGCCGGCTCCCGACCCAATATGGCGGGACCCACGGGGGAGAGCTGCCTCCTGTTAAGTAAATTGGGCTAAAGTGCAAAAGTCATCTGGAAATAGCAGCAAGATTTATAAAATGAGCAACACATCGGACTACGGACTTCATTTTTATAAAATGGAACACCTATTTCAAGGACTCCGGCTCCTCTGTTCTCTGGTGAGTGTTAGAGCTGGCACCGTGGGAGGGAGCACATACCCACTCTCTGACCTTAAGATGGCCGCCGTGTAACATTGTTACCTCCAGGAGTCTTTCATTACAGGCACTACTGCTAGATGCTTATTGTTAATCCCCATCCCTTTTCAGCCATATAGACTTGGGCGAACTCTGACAGGAGGGCGCTGATGCGGGGGGGATAGGTGCGGAGCACACTGAACGCAATCTGATGCCTCAGGTAGCTCCCACTGCATTCGAGGGGCACTCTGGGTGTGATGAGAGCTGACTCCCACAGGTGGAAGATGTCCAGGAGAAAGCAGCATAACCCCCAGCAGGTCATCTCTGACTGCGAGACTCAACCGGCCCCGAGAATGGCACTTCAGACGCCACCTATCAAGTTCAGGCAAGAGCCGCGCCGTAACTGGCGCCCATGATGGAACTTTTTAACGATGCCCCCCAGGCAGAATCAAGAACCTTCTGTATGTACTGCGGTGACCGAGCAATCTTTGACCGATGACCGGTGGAGCTGCCCTATGGAGCCAAAGAGGAGTTTGGCTTGGGTTCACCCCTCGGCCGTCACCTACCAAGCCGGACTTCGGACACTGTTTTTCCTCGTCTCCCCGTTGTTTTTCTTACCTCTTTCACCCTATGTTTATGCTATGCTTTTGCAACTCAGGTAACTATTCTCCAGCACCTATTTGACCGTCACCTACAGAGCTGGTCTTCTGACATTCTTTTCCTTGTCTCCCCATTTGTGTCTCCTTCCCTCCCCCTCCTCCTCCCTCTTGTGATCCTTTGATTCAAACTGATGTAACTATGTAACCCCTAACTCGCTGATTCAACTGATGTAAATTACAAAACTGTTTGTACCTACCACGGAGCCTGAGCAACCTTGGCGGATGCCCGGTGGAGCTGTCCTATGCAGCTATAGAGGAGTCTGGCCCCTTGGCCGTCACCTACCCAGCTGGTCATCTTGCATTGTTTTTCCTCATCTCCCCGTTATGTGTCTCCTTCTCTCTCACTTCGATGGAACAATGACGATGTTAGTAATATCGAATCTTTTGTTTAGTGTTATGTATTTTAATATGTATTTTATATGTTTGTTAAACATGTTTTTAATGTTTGTTTAGAAATTATTAATTTTGTTTACATTTTGCGTTTTATTATCAGAGCGGGTTGAGGGTTTATAGGGGAATAGGGTGGGAAGTAATTTAATTATAATAATTTTATTTTATTTTATATTATTGATTAATAATTAATTGTTAATTAATAATTAATTGGTAATTAATTATTATTAATTAGTTAATTAAATAATTAGACTTAATGTGTTAATATTTTTATTTTTTGTTATTGTTAATCAATAATTAATTGGTAATTAATTATTATTAAGTGATTAAATGATATTTACATTTTTGATGTGATTTATTTATGTGTAGTATTATCAATTAATAATTAATTGTTAATTAATAATTAATTGATAATTAATTATTATTAATTAGTTATTACATTTAATTAGAGTTAATGTATTAATATTTTTCATTTTTTGTTATTGTTCATCAATAATTCATCAATAATTAATTGGTAATTAATTATTATTAAGTGATTAAATGATAATTACATTTTTTATGTGATTTATTTATGTGTAGTGGGTTGTGTGTTTATAGGGGAATAGGGTGTGAAATAATTAAATTACATTAATTAAAGAGATTGTATTTCTTTACTGGTATTTATTATTAATTAATTGTTAATTAATTAATTGGTAATTAGTATTTGTTAAATTATTTTATATTATTAATTATAAATAATTTATTAATAAATATTGTTTATTCTAATTGTAAATTTCTTGTGAATTAATTATTAATTGGTCATTAATTATTAATTAATTAGTTAATTTATAATTACATCACTTTAGCATTCGTAATTGTTATTAATTGATTAATTGATATTTAGATTAATTGTGTTTGTATGTGTAGTGTGTTGTGTGTCAAAAAGGGGGAGTAGCGTGGGAAGTAATATTTTGTTATTTAAGCAAATACTATTTATAAATATTTGGTATTTAGTAATATATTTTTGTAAATAAAATATTAAAATTATTTTTTTCGATATGTAATTGATAAGTATGTTAATATAATGCCTGCGCTTTCCCTACTGTTGCACCCTCTGGAGGGGAAATAGTAATTTTTACCTCTACGCCATCCAACGCTTTACCTATTGTTGCACCCTCTGGAGTGGGAATAGTCATTTTTACCCCCACGCTATCCAACGCTTTCTCTACTGTTGCACCCTCTGGAGTGGTAATAGTAATTTTTACCCCTACGCTACCCAATGCTTTCCCTACTGTTGCACCCTCTGGAGTGGGAATAGTAATTTTTACCCCTACGCTATCCAACGCTTTGCCTACTATTGCACCCTCTGGAGTCGGTATAGTAATTTTAACCCCTACGCTATCCAACGCTTTCCCTACTGATGCAATATGTGGAGCAAGTATATATATTCATTTATATGTAGAGTTTTTAATTTATTTTAAATGTATATGTATTCGTTTTTATTTTTTAAATATGTTTTAATGTTTATATATAGAATATTTTTAATTATATGTATTTTTTAATTATTTTTACAGTATTTATATTAATACATTTATAAAAACAATATTTTTTACTTCGATATTTTTGTACTACCATATTTTTTTCTCGCTATTTTTGTACTTACCTTTATGTAGATAGAACTTCTGTCCAATTGTGCCCTGCCTTCCAGCGGGTCTTGTCTACGAGCGCCGTGCTCCGTGTATCCCTACGTCAGCTGACTTACACTTCTGTAAGGCATCCACAGGTAAGTAGCCTCCATTCGTCAACCCGCCCTGCCGTGGTGTGACCCTCTATCAACACTTGCTTCTTGTCTTACCACCTTTACAGGCCGCATCGCCCTACCCAGACTGGTTCTTTCCGGGGCCTCTGCGCCGGCCCTTTATGCCTACTTCTAGGGCGGCCTTTGCCAAAAACAACAATGGTATAAACTGAGCAATTTATTTAAAAGAATAAACTGATACATTTAAAAACAAGCATTGGCATAGCTAATAGGTCTCGCCTTTGGGACCTTATAAGTGTTTAGCCATGCAACAGTTGATGTTGTTGCACCAAGGATATTGTGATGCATAAATAAATACTTATAAGGTCCCAAAAGCGAGACCTATTGGCTATGCCAATGCTTGTTCACTTTTGCTAGGATTAGCTCTCCCATAGGCTATCATTGAAGCTGCCTTGCAACAACGTACAGGTGTAACTTTCAATTGGGAACAGTTAGAGATTTGGAGTTTGGGGTCCCTGAGCTCAGAATTTTTTAACAGACAGTGGGCATTTTCTTGTTTAACCATCCTTGTGCCTCTGCCTGCCCATGGAATCAACATCTGGTTTAGACTTACAAGGATCTGTTTGTGGATTCACTCTGGACAGATGCATTGCTGTGTTTTCCGACACTACCCTCCTCTGCGGCTCTTTTGCCTTGTGGATTTTGACGAATTTAACACCTTCCGTGCGGTGCATATTTACTGCCGGTGCTGGGCCCCAATGAAAATGGGCGTGGTCATGACGGAACGGTTTCGTCATGAGCACAGCCCAACCGATGCTCATGACGGAACCGTTCCATCATGAGCATCGAAGGGGTTAATGTACTTTTTTGTACAAAAATCACTCATCCATAGAGTTCTATAGACAGAATTGCTGGAAACATTTAAAAAGTCACATTTTGAGTTGTGTATGTTGGATTTTGTCATTTTGGTCTAGTTTAGTTTAGATAAGGTATTTTATTTGTTTTAACTGGTTTGGTGTCCATTTGTAGTATTTTCACTGTGTTACTGTGTGTTGTGTACAAATAGTTTACATATTACCTCTGAGATAAACCTGACTGCTCATGCGAAACTACCAAGAGGGTGAGCAGGGATGTGTAACTCGCTTCTCCTTACTAGAAAGAAGGGTCCCTACTTGGACAGGGTGCAAGTCAATACCAACTATAGACTCCCATTTCTAACACACAAACTTCTTACAACTTTCACAAATGTTGATATGAATGTATGTGCAAGAAATAAGAACAGGGAAAACAGAAGTGCAAACAAAGAGGTTAGGATCATGGTAATGTGTTTTCTATGCCTATGGCAACCAACAGAATGAAACAGAAAAAAGAGGAGAATGGAGAGAGACAGACAATGTAAAACACATAAATAGAAAGTGGTATTATAGGCATGGGTAAGGAGGGTTAGCCAGGATCGAGAAAAAGGTAAGTGTTGGGTATGGAAGAGTAGCAAAAAAAAATCAAATAGTGTAGAGTAGGAGGCGGAAAAGTGGAAGATCATAAGCTAGTGAAAAGGACAACTTTGGGTATACATGCAATTATATTAGAAGAAGACAAGAAAAGAGTGGCGGGTTTAAAAAAGAAACAAAAAGGAACATGTAGGAGAAGACCCATCTAGGCCCAGATTTACAAATCCCTTTCATTGCTATTGCGTCACTCAAAGTAGCGCAAGATAACACAAGGTCTTCAAGGAGAATTACTAAGCCACGCAAAGCCACCTTCTGTGGCTCTGAGTGGCTTAGTAATTCCAGAGTACATTACTGAGCTTTGGGAAGGTGTTCGATGGGTGGAGTGTGGGTGTTCCCATGCACTCACCGATGTACGAAGAATAGTAAACCTGGGAATGTGTGAAAATGCTACACCTTCCCAAAAGATGTGTAACAAGGAGAAATATGGTTATTTTTCCTTGTTATTTTCTCTGTCTACATGTGCTGCATTCTGCAGCACACATAAAAACAGGAAATGCTTCTGGGGATTGTTTTTGTGCAGGAATGTGCCCCTTCTTGCACAAAACAATCCAGGCTGTAACACAAGCACCGTTGCACCATGGTGTAAGGATGCAGCTGTCGGAGCTAGGCTGCACTGTGTGTGCCAGCCCAGAGAGAGAGTAGGGATGCATCATATATTCGTAAATATGGCACATTATTGCTCTCTTCATTTGAGGCAGCAAGGTGCAGCAAGGTGCAGCAAGCTGTCTTGCTGTGTTATGCCAAATGATAGTAAATCTGGCCCTAATTTGGGCAGAACGCAGGAGAATTCGTGAGGCATGCAATGAGGTTGGAAAAAGGATTAACAATTAGTAAGATTATGATAATAGCGAAAGTTAAAACTGAAATAGAAAATTTAAATACATTTTGGAAATTGTACAAGACACGGTGAACAACGTGATCGACAGAAAATACATTTCAAGGAAACATTTGTTCATGGCAAATGTAACTCATTTTGAAAACTTTGAGAAAAAGAGTTCAGTAGATGACGTTCAGAGAAACATGTTTCCTCAAGTTAGTTTTTCCTCGACATCAACCAGAACCCTATGAGCAGGAGCCGGGTGCTAACAAGCATGCAAAGCCCCGTCCACCGCAGTGATGCAAGATAAACTGAGCCTACTTGAAGGCTCTGGTTTATTGCTGTATTAGTGCGGAGTTGTCCATAAAGCAACTTCACTCTGGATAATGTATTGTCTCTGCTTCTTTCTAAACTTACTTTCAACCAAAGGTGGATTTGGATGACATCTCCATAGATTTATAAGTCCGTGCCATGTGAACCCATGACATAATAACCATGTGAATCATCTTTACTAACCCTCTCCCAATAACCACAACTCTCCTTTGCTCCCCAGCTACAATTGTTGCATATAAAACTCAATAAAAACATGCTTGCATAGCTCCATAAAAACCATCTCTGGCTTTGACATTCAAGGCCACTGATAAACACACTGCTTACAGAAGGTAGGTGTTTTGCATCAGGAATGATGAGGATCGCTCTATGCACTAGCATAGGGACATCCGGGATGTACAACATAATCTGAGTATGAGGGTACCCCTTAAGAGTGTTAAAATGAAAATTACTCCCAAGAATATGCTAGTAGTATACCTGTCATAAGGGGCAACATCATTAATTTAGAGTCCGAACAAGGAGAACTCATACCAACTTCAACGGTAAATGCTATTCCCGTCCAAACAGAGAACACTCTGCCCAATACTGAGCAACCACCCCCAAGACCTGCTACGCTTAACTTAATTTCATGGAATGTAGCGGGCATCAGCAATAAAATCGAATGCCCTGATTGGCTGAGGCTTATTAGCTCAAAAGGAATCTGTCTCTTCCAGGAAACCTGGGCACGAGAAGACTTTACATGCCCGGGTTTTGAAGTTTTTTCAAAAAAGGCAAGGTGGGGGGGCAAGGGACGTCCGTCAGGAGGGTTGGCAACTTTGATTGCCTCCCATTTGGGTTGTAACGCTAGGTGCTTAGTTGTGGACTCTGAGGATATCCTACCAGTCCTCCTAGAATGGCCAAATCTGGTTAAGTTACTGGTCATAAACGTCTATTCGAGACCTGTGCCCATATCTGGAGAATCAAAAACAATTGAGGATCTCGCAACCTTTTTAAGTGACACTCCAAGGGATCTTCCACAATTGGTAGCGGGAGACTTCAACTCACACTATGAGCCACTTCCAGGATTGTTGGAAGAACCCTTCTTAGAGGAGGATGCCAGCTGCTCGATACCAGACACGGTGGCCCCCCCACCAAGAGCCTGGACACCCCTGGCATTACAAATTACAGCTTTCACCCTGAATTATGGTCAACGTGCATGCAATGGGCGTTCAGAATCAGACAACCCTTGCAAATGTACATTTAACAAACCAGGCAGCGAATCCAGACTAGATTACATTCTAGCTCAAATATCAAACTGGAGACGAATAATCGATTTTAGGGTACAACCCAGAGAGGATAGCGACCACAACGCCCTCATACTTGAATATGCCATCCCCGGTATAGACGACACGGGAATGGACATCGGAAATGGGACTAGTGGGCTACTCCTAGAGAACAATAGGAGGAGAGTGAGGTGGGGGAAGCTGGCAACAAATGAAGAAAAATTATCCAGGCTCTATGCCAGAATCACCCCAGTCCTTGAAAGGGCAGTTGGCCTCTCCGATAAATTAGAACATAGAGGGAACACAGAATTACTGGGCCAAACCCTTAAAGATCTAATAAGCACACTACAGCTAGACCTATTCTCAGAAGCTTCATCAAAAAGCAGTAAGCCATACAAAAAATCCTGGTATAATTCTGCATGCCGGGAATCAAAACGGGAACTCTTAGCTGCAATCAAGGCCCACGGATGCCGTGAAACCATACAAGGCAGAAGACGGGCATATAGGACACTGCTGGCAAATGCTAAAGCCAAATGGGATCAAAAGCTCTGGGAAGACCTGTCAGAGGCGCTGGCCAATAAAGATTCCCGTAAATTTTGGCGAGTGGTCAACCATGGGTCAGAGGATCTCCCCTCTGCTATTGAACCCAACATTGCCCCTGCCGTATGGCAGGAACACTACCAATCCCTATACACAACCGAGGAAATGCCTTCGACCAATCTCAATAGCATCCCTATGACTGGGCCAGTGGGTGAACCATTTGTGTTAAAAGAAGTTCGCACCGCAATTGCGGGGCTGGCAGCAGGTAAAGCACCGGGGCTGGACGGGGTCCCTGGAGACCTGTACAAACAAGAACCAGAGATATGGGCACCATATCTACTGTTGATATTCAATGCGGTCCTTGGGGGTATGGAGGTTCCAGATACTTGGCTGGGCGCAGAGGTGGTCCCTATATTTAAAAAGGGATCCCCCCTGCTCCCAGTCAACTATCGCCCCATAAGCCTCATTGATGTCTCGCAAAAGCTCTTTGGCAGACTAATCCTGAATCGCTTGCAGAATTGGCAGGAAGAAACGGACACCCTCAGCCCATACCAGGCTGGATTCAGGAGGGGTGTCTCCACAATTGACCAGGTATTCAGATTAAATGTTATATACTGGAGAAGGGCACTTTTCGAGGGCGGCACCTTATACACGGTCTTTGTGGACCTGCGTGCCGCCTTCGACTTAGTGCCAAGAGCAAAATTGTGGGCGGTAATGATAGAACTGGGTGTCCCGAAAGACATCCTTACGAGTTTGCTCAAATTACATCATAACAACTTCGCAAGGGTCAGATGCGGCAGAAGCGGGAAACTGACCGAAAGATTCCCCATTCGCAGAGGGGTAAGGCAGGGTTGCGTGCTCGCACCAACCCTGTTCTGCCTCTTTGTGAACGGGGTAATCTCACACCTTACAGGGATCGCCAACACCGACGCCCCAAAACTGACCGGCAGCAGGGTGCCCGCCATCATGTTTGCGGACGACACCCTGCTGCTATCCAAAACCCCAATGGGCATACAGAGGGTGCTCGATGGCTTCCAGGACTTCTGCATAGAAAGGGGCCTCGAAATAAACCCCCCAAAAAATAAATTCATGATTATGAATCCCAAGTCCCAAAAGCGCCCAAATCCCTTACTTGGTTCAGTGCGGCTAGAAAGGGTACACACTATTGAGTATTTGGGGCTAACACTAAATGAAAATCTAACATGGGGGGCCCACAGGATAAAAGCCAATTTGAGGCTAGCTCAGAAGACGGGGGGCATTCTGAGAATCGCATCAAAATCAACCTTTCGCCCTTTGTCCCCCGCCATCCAAATCTACAAAATGCAGGCTCGGGGTGGTGTTACCTACGGGGGAGAAATGTGGGGTCACACGTCATCTTCCAATCTACAGGTGACAGAAAACAAATTTATAAGACAACTCACTGCCCTACCAACAAGTACCCCACTCATGCCTTTGAGATTGGATCTGGCCATGAGGTCCATAATCAATCAATCAATCAATCAATCAAGCATTTATATAGCGCACTAATCACTCATAGGGTCTCAAGGCGCTAGTGGAGGGGGGTCCGCTACCGCTCGAACAGCCAGGTCTTGAGTTGCTTCCTGAAGGCGAGGTGGTCCTGGGTTAGGCGGAGGTGGGTCAGGAGGGAGTTCCATGTCTTGGTGGCGAGGTAGGAGAAGGACCGTCCCCCTGTGGTGGCTCTTCGGATGCGGGGGACGGCGGCGAGGGCGTGGCCGGTCGATCGAAGCTGGCGTTTGGGAGCGTAGAAGTTGAGGCGGCTGTTGAGGTATCCTGGGCCTTGGTTGTGTAGGGCTTTGTGTGCGTGGGTGAGGAGTCGGAAGGTGATTCTCTTGTTGACCGGGTGCCAGTGCAGGTCTCTCAGATGTCCGGAGATGTGGCTGCGACGGGGGATGTGCGGGATGAGTCGTGCTGAGGCGTTCTGGATCCGCTGGAGTCTCTTCCGGAGTTTGGCGGTGGTTCCGGTGTAGAGGGAGTTGCCGTAGTCCAGACGGCTGTTGACGAGGGCCTGGGTGACCGTCTTCCTGGTCTCGGTGGGGATCCACCGGAAGATCTTACGTAGCATGCACAGGATGTTGAAGCACGACGAGGAGACGGCGTTGACTTGTCTGGTCATGGAGAGGAAGGAGTCCAGGATGAAGCCCAGGTTGCGTGCGTGGTCTGTTGGCTTGGGTGCGCTGCCTAGGGTGGGGGCCACCAGGAGTCGTCCCAGGCAGAGGGTGAGGATCCCAGGATGAGAACTTCCGTCTTGTCAGAGTTCAGTTTCAGGCGGCAGTTCTTCATCCATTCGGCTACCTCTTTCATCCCTTCGTGAAGGTTGGCTCTGGCGGTGGCGGGGTCGTTGGTGAGGGAGAGGATCAGCTCGGTGTCGTCGGCATAGGAGATGATGGTGAGGTTGTGCTGGCGTGCGATGTCTGCGAGGGGGCTCATGTAGACGTTGAAGAGGGTTGGACTGAGCGAGGAGCCTTGGGGAACGCCGCAGATGACTTCGGTGGCTTCAGATCTGAATGGGGGGAGGCGGATTCTCTGTGTCCTTCCGGCGAGGAAGGAGATGATCCACTCCAGTGCCTTCTCCTGGATTCCGACGTTGCTGAGTCGCTGCACTAGTGTACGGTGGTAGACAGTGTCGAAGGCCGCGGAGAGGTCTAGGAGGATGAGGGCTGCTGTTTCTCCGTTGTCGAGCAGTGCTTGGATGTCATCGGTGGCTGCAATCAGGGCGGTCTCAGTGCTGTGGTTGGCCCGGAAGCCAGACTGGGAGAGGTCTAGGGATCCGTTCGTCTCAAGGAAGGCGGCCAGCTGCTTGTTGACGGTCTTCTCGATGACTTTTGCAGGAAACGGGAGCAGCGAGATGGGGCGGTAGTTCTTGAAGTCAGTGGGGTCGGCTGATGGCTTCTTTAGTAGAGCGCTGAGTTCGGCGTGCTTCCAGTTCTCCGGGAAGGTAGCGGTGTCAAAGGAGGTGTTGATGATGTCCCGCAGGTGGGGTGCGATGACAGCGTCGGCCTTGTTGAAGACGTGGTGAGGGCAGGGGTCGGTAGGAGATCCGGAGTGGATGGAGTTCATCATGCGGACGGTGTCTTCGGTGCTGATCGGGGTCCAGGCGCGGAGGGTGGTGGTGGGTGGCGGTGGTTCGGTCGTGGCGTGCGTCGGTTGAGTGCTGAAGCTGTTGTGTATGTCCGCGATCTTGTTGTGGAAGTAGGAGGCGAGGGAGTTGCAGAGGTCTTGCGAAGGGGTGATGTTGTTGTTTCCGGCGTTGGGGTTGGAGAGCTCTTTGACGATGTTGAAGAGTTCCTTGCTGTTGTGTGCGTTGTTGTCCAGTCGTTCCTTGAATGCGGTTTTCTTGGTGGCGTGGATGAGTTGGTGGTGTTTTCGGGTGGCGAGCTTGAGGGCTGTCATGTTGTCCGGTGTTGGGTCTCTGCGCCAGGTTCTCTCGAGGGCTCGGCAGTTCTTCTTGGAGCTCTTGAGTTCGTCAGTGAACCATGGGGCTTTCTTGCTACCGGGTCTGCTAGGCGGGGTCTTCAGAGGGGCGAGGTCATCTGCGCAGTTGCTGATCCACTTCGCGAGGTTGGTGGCCGCCTGGCTTGGGTTCGTTGCGCTTTTGGGAGGGTTCATGCTCAGGGAGGTCGCGAGCTGGTCGGCTGTGATCTTGTTCCAGCCTCTGCGTGCAACCTGTTGCTGGTGGTGGTGGATCGTGGTCCTTCTGAAGCTGAAGTGGAAGCAGCTGTGGTCCGTCCAGTGGAGTCCGGTGGCGTGGCTGAAGGCGATGTCCTTGCTGGATGAGAACACGGGGTCGAGTGTGTGTCCGGCGTAGTGGGTGGGGGTGGTGACCAGCTGCTTGAGTCCCAGGTTTGCGAGGTTGTCCAGCAGGGTGGTGGTGTTGCAGTCGTTGTTGTTCTCCAGGTGGAAGTTGAGGTCCCCGAGGAGGATGTAGTCAGCGGAGAGGAGGGCGTGCGGGCTGATGAAGTCGGCGATGTCTTCGCTGAATTGTGTGCGTGGTCCCGGGGGTCTGTAGATGAGGGTGCCTCTGAGGGTGGTCTTGGGGTTGATGTGGACCTGGAAGTGCAGGTGCTCGGCGGGTGCGAGGGTGTCGTCGGTGTTGGTCGTGATGCGGATGGTGTTCCTGTGGATGATGGCGATGCCTCCTCCGGTCTGGTTGATGCGGTCTCTTCGGATGATCTTGTAGCCGTCTGGGATGGCGATGTCGGGTGCTGAAGAGGGGTTCATCCAGGTTTCCGTGAGGAAGGCGACGTCTGGTGAAGTTGTGTCGAGCAGGTTCCAGAGCTCGACGGCGTGTCTGTGGACGGAGCGGGTGTTGATCAGGATGCATTTCAGGTGGCTGCTGCTGTTGCTCGTCTTGGTCTTGGTTGGTGCTGGAGTAGTGCAGGTCCGGATGCAGGTGAACTTGCAGGAGTTGCAGCAGAAGGGTCCGCGGGATGCCTTCTCGGGGTGGCTAAGTATCATCCTGGGATTCGGCCGGCGTTGAAGAACTAGGGCTAAAGCCCCTAACATTTTGGCGTCGCTTCTGGAGCAGTCAGGACCTCACTTCTTACCGATCCGAGTTGCAGGAATTCCTAACCCTACCTAACGCCGCCAAGATACCTTGGCTAAAATACATAAAGACAATATGCGATACCCTCGGACTAACAGAACTGTGGCTACACCCAGAAAGCACAAGCACCAGGATCTCAGGGAAAGCACTCTCCAGAGTCTACTATGAAAAAATGCTTACCAGAGGCCTGGCAACTGTCCGAGAGGGCTCCCTGACGCATGCCTTCATCATAACCAAAGATTTATATAACTTTGAAACTGTGTTGGATGGCATGGCCCCTGCCCTAACAAGGAAACTCTTCTTGCAATGGAGGTATGGGATTTTACCCCTAAAGACCTTCACTAAAGCGTGGGCGGAACAGCCGCCTACCGAGTTGGGTCCTGTTTGTGCTCATACCGGAGAAAGCGAAGCCCATGTCGTCTTCTTCTGCCCAGCCTACTCTAAAAGTAGACGATATTGGCTGGTCCCACTACTGAGAAACCTGGGATTCAGAACTTTCCTTCCTGCCCTAAGAGTTTTAAAAACAGACCTATCCCCGTCAACGGTGTTTGCCCTGGCTACATTTCTAACAGCAATGTGGTATGCCAGAACTCGACATGCAAAGATGGCAGGGGACCACTGAAAACCTGTTATATTGAGACACTGCAATTTTTGTTTTAACAGTCTTTTTAAATTTATTAAAATGATGATGAATTATTGTATATCTTTTATGATCAAACGATCGAAATAAAGATTTGAAATTGAATTGAAAAGGCAATGTGAATAGGATTCTGAAATGCTCTGAGATACTGAACTTACATATATTTCAAACCAGAGAAACATATACTGAAAAATGTAATATGTATCTTTGAATACTATAATTCCAGTACGCTTTAGTTCACCATGTAAATTGTGCATGTAGTTTTGTGTGTATTGAATCATGTCATTTATTCCGTTTCCACTAGAGTAGGATGCAGAAGATGAACAGTGAAGATGGTCTCTCTGTAGGCGTCCTGCATCAGGGGTATTTTTATGAGAGTCTTGCGCCGCCTGAGTCACTTTTTTGACGCTCCAGCTGCATAAGCCTCTCAATCATATCTCAATCATATCTATGAGGTGACTCTGTGTGGCTTTGCATGGTCTCATAGATATAGAGCGAGACAAAGCAGCGCAAGTCGCTGCCTTGTCTACCTCTGTGTGGAGGAGGCGTTTCATGGGCGTTAATGTCGGTTTTCCGATGCAACACCCATGGATTTTGATGCTGCCCAAATGTACTTAATCACATAAGCCTGGGGCAGCGCCAGAACGTTTTGCCTCTCTAGAGCAGGTGTAACAGGGAATAATATTTTTTCTCTCTCCTCATTTTTTTCGTCTTTCCATGTGTGCAGAGGAAAATGCCTCCGGGGATTGTTTGTGTGCAGGAAGGTACTCCTTCCTGCACAAAAACAAAAAACAATCCTGCCTGCAATGGAGGCACCTATGGTGCAAGGGTGCCTACATTGGCACTAGGCAGCAAATTGTGCGTCAAAGTAGGGGGAAAGGACAGGAATGCATCGTACTTCATAAATATGGTGCATTCCTGCCCTTTCACATTGGTGCAAGAAGACTTGCAGCGCTGGCCTATGCCAATTCCTCATAAAAGAGGCTCTCAATGCATAACAATTGTTAAATCTGCATTGGCTGCTCTATTACCTTCAGTCTGTTTGCCAGTTGTTGGACTGCACCAAGGTTTCCAAGAGTGTGCCACTGTGTATGGGGGAACGCTACCATGCTAGGCAATTGCGCTTTTTAAAAATGTTTTTTTATGAGGTACACCCTCACACGTTTTTTGGAGTGTTCCCTTCCTATTCTTATGTTGGGTAGGGGTCTACCCCTGACCTTGTCATGAGTAACTAATCGTCGGGGTCCGGTCTTGAGGATTCTTGCAGGTTAAGAAGCGGGTTGAGAGCACTGAGGGCGATGTGCCAGGCGCGCTCCAATCCTCCTCCCGAGACCCATGGTGCTAGTAGCGCCCTATTTTAAAGTGCTGAGACACCCCTGATTTTGGTTTTTTTTAGAATGAGCGAATTGCTCTTCTGATTTTTAAGTACTTTTTTCACTTTTCTTTTTTCACTTTCCCGCCCCCAGGTTAGGGTGGACTATTAGAGTGTCCATACCGCCGGGGTATAGTCCTGAAGAATGCCTTGGTGAATCCATACCACTAGTACGGCAGAAACATGTTGACTGATTAATATAACCAAGTGGTATTTAGCTGAATTTACCCAAATCCTAACAACCTTGGCACGTAAATTCAGACACATATACCACCTAACCGTGTCTTAGGGATCACTCATTAAAAGATTTTTTTGATACCCTTTTAGGCACTTTTAATTATTATTCCTTCACAACACGTCCTCCCCACACGACCAGCTACGCAGTCTTTTTGGCGTCGTAGCACACCGAAGAGGCACTCGGTCTCTTCGGTGGGGCCCGATGATGAAGCATGACACTGACCAGGTCGGTGTGTGAGGGCCTTCATACTCAATTAGAGTGATTGTGTTAAAATCCCCCTATCATTTGCTCCATATTCCTAGCAGTCCTGTGACTGACTAGACCTCTCTTCTTTTGTTGTAATACATTCAACCGGGGATTAAGAGAGTGTCCTCGATTCTCCCTACCTCTCCCTTTGTTGACATATAACTAAATGGCTACCCATTCCCAAATTGGCAATGGGTTAGGAAAAATGTATGTATGGGTATTTATATAGATGTGACATATTTCAAATTCGCAATGCTTTTTACATTTCACATTACCAGTTGCTTTTTATTACATGTGTACAGTTTTAGGCACAGGGAGATTAAGTGATGTGTCCACAAACACACAAATGTAATTCAAATGGAAGCCAGGTTTAAACCCCTGTTTCCCTGTTCCAAAAACTGGAGCTTAGACTGTACATCGCATATCCTCTGTATCCTAAAACTCTCCACGGCTTTGTTACTTGTAGATTATCCATGCATAATATTACAATATGGCCTCAATTACGGGCTTGGTGGTAAATATCACCACATGTGCAGGGAGGGTAAATACTGATTCCACAAAGTTTGCTAAATGGCACGTGTTAAATAACACTGATTATGGGCATGATTGTGAGCTGCTTATTAAATTCTATCCCATCTATAAACTGTGTACTCTCTAGGTGTCAGGCTAACTCATGTTTATGGGTTCCAGCCTTACTCCATGTCAATCCTAGACCTTATCCTACATTGCTGTACCATTTGGGATCAGTGATTGGTGGCCTGGTTTCCATCCCCATGCTGCATGGTTTGTTGTTCCAGAACATGTATCTGGTGTAGCATGATTTAGTAGCTGAGCAGTGCTGCAGCCATGATTTTGTACTGCAGAATATAAGAGTGAGCTGCTGCAATCAACCTGTGAGAGCTTCACCCGTCCATGGATGTTTAAGTAGGTCTGTCCCTTTGTGCAGATGTGAAATTTTATTTTTCTCAACTCAAACAGTGCATGCACTGTGCTTTTGTTTTAGTTTTTTTTTTGTTTTTTTATTTATCCTCATAAATATTTATTTTCGCCACCCAATTCCGAAAACAAAACGATACCGCCCATGGGCTTCTTATCTCATATACCAGCCTTACAAACATAGGCTTTTGCAGCACTGCAGCGAATAAAGAGCCTCTCATGCATGCTGCCCGAGGTCTTGGAGGCCAAAACCCTTGCAAGCTACCTTATCTGTATATCCCCTGTTAAAAGGAGGGAAAACAGCCGGTGAGATAGGCCAAGACCTTAATCATTGGATTATTGTTTCTAAAATAACTTACTCCCAGCCCTGTTCTCCCTCCCTTACCCAAAGTGCTGTAGAAAAGGTAACCAAAATTTGTACTTTCTCTTTGTCTGATCCATGGAATCTAATTTGGCAAAATATCTCATAGCTCTAACCCAGTCCAAAAGAGTAGGGGATATAGGTGACACCCATAGTTTACAGATCTCCCTTCGAGCAAGCAAAACACCATAAAACACCAACTTACCTTTGTCATTAATGTTCTTACTCTGCAGGTCATATCTTCCAGTTATAATTAATTCAGAGCTTACCTCAATCTTCAGGTCTACAGATTGTGACAAGATATTACTTACGGCCTCCCAAAACTCCCTGATGTTCGGACGGTCCCCAAACATGTGCAAGTCATCTTCATTGGGACTTTTACATTTAGGACATTCCACCAAACCACCAGCCTTGAATTTTGAAAGTCTGCGGGGAGACCAATATGCCCTGTGGATAGTGAACAAAAGATTCCGCCTTAAATTTGCAGACTTGACTATTTTATATAGCATAGTCATTTTTGGCAGGATCCCCATCTTTACCCAATTTGTACGGCCGTACAAGGTGCCCCCAACCTCGCAATATAGAACCTATTTCTTTTTTTACCTTCATAAAGTTGTTTTTTGTTAACTCTCCAATGTTGTGCGTAATCCTTAACCCCAAATACCTCATCTCATTTTTACATAAAAAAATTCCTCAGAAGCTTTTTTGTCATCAGGTTGTTTCTAGCATTTTATTTTGTGCTTGATGAGTGGGGCTAGCACAACGGAATTGAAATTTTTGCCGTGGAACGTTAATGGGTTATGTGTAAGTCCAGGAGACGGATGATTTTAAAATATTTAGAGGATTCATTGGCCCACATTATTATTTTACAAGAAACGCATTTCACTGCCACCGAGTGTAAGGAAATTTTTGCGACTCAAAGGTGGGTTGCACATTTGTTTTATACACCTCAAACTATAGTCAGAAAAGGGGTGGCAATTTTAGTTAGGCAAGGTGTACATTTTTGTTTAGAATCTATAGTGGCTGACGTTAGAGGGAAGTGGTTGGTTTTGCAAGCAAAAGTGGCAGGGGAACTGTTAATTATTATTGGATATTATGGGCCTAATCAAGACGATGTGGGACCCCTAGATACTTTAGCCAGTGAACTATTAAGCTTTTCAGGGAAAATTATTATGGCAGGAGATTTTAATACGGTTATGGAAAACAACTTAGAACGCTCAGGAAAGTCGAGAGGGCTGATTAATGTGAAAATGTCTAATAGTCAGGCTGCTGTTGAATCAGTATGGCCTGTGTGATATCTGGCGGGTTATAACCAAAAATATAAACAAAAATCCCGAATTGATTATTTTTTGTTGTATTTCAGATTAATGGACTATGTGACAACGGTTGGGCATGTAGGGGTTCATATTTCAGATCATTCTGCTATAACATTGAATATGAGGCTAAAGACAAGTGGTTCGGACTCAGCCTGGAGGTTAGATCGTACTGTCCTTCTAGATCAGGAATGTCTAAAAGTGGTAACTGAAGAATTAGAAGTTTTCCTGGAGAAAAACTTGGGTACAGCTAAGATCGAGACGGTTTGGGAAACTTGCAACACTTTCCTGAGAGGCAGGCTGGGAGCTGTGGGCGCTAGGAAGCGTAGAGCCTATTATGAAACTGTGTCAGAGTTGGAAGAGAAAATCCGCCTGAGCGAAGTCAAGATTATTGATGTGGGAGAATCCAAAATAGCAGAGCAGGATATACACGATATAGCAGAGTTGAAATCAGATCTTGCGGTGGTCCTCACCCATAGAATTAAGGAAAAGTGGGAAGCTAGTAATTTGGCTCATTTAAGTTATGGGGAGGTGTAATGGCCGGATTTTCTGAGTAGGTGGGATCAGCCCCTAGGGGCCCCTCCAACCCAGCCAGAACGTAATCACATCCCTCCTCAGGACCAACTATCCAGGCACCTGGTACCTACCTGAGGATGGGGAACTCGCAATATACAAGATCATATTATTAAAAACACCACTAAATCTATAGGGATACTAAGAATACTCACTGATTACTAGGGATATCCATACCCTACACCACACTTATTCACATCAGTTGGTCTCGCGGCCACCCAGACCCAGACCGGTCTACCCTAGGGCAGATATGACACACAATCCGGTGCGTCTACACATGGGCCTGCAGAACCCAATGCTCCCTTTTCCAAACTGTTTGCAATCCTGCAAAACTACACGCTAGTTCAACCTCCTAGCGCTCTCACTTATTCAAGCCACAATCCTGTGGGTATCGGCACTGGTAATCCTCCCCAGTGTTCTCACTAACGCCGTATATCAACGACGACCACATTCCTATGAACACCTATATATATATATATATTGGGAAGTCTCTTCACTAAGGGTCTGCTACTACAATATTAGGAGTTAGCCAATTAATATTGTGTGTCTCCTATTCTTGGCATCATAGGTCCACTCACTCCCTATTTATGTGATCACCACTTACCTGATTGGGATTACTCATCCATTCATGTACCTAGTAACTACCTAGGAGCTTCCTTTACCTGGATTGAGCAAAAGTAGGAGATACACGCCAGTTTGTTACAAACTGGGGGGTTATTTTATTACAACAATATAAACATTTACACAGAACTGACAAAGACTATAGGTAGAACACACAGCTGAAAGAGAAAAGATTAAACATAACAGGAACACTCCGCTGAAAGAGAAAGGATTTAAACATACAATGGCTTAGGGAATAAGGACAAGATTAAGATGCAAGTGTAAAGTAAACTAATGTGATGAGAACAATATCACCTGATTAGTGTGAAGTCTTGTTCTAGCTGTCATCTGGGTTCCTCTCTCGTCTGTGCCTTGGCTCATCTCAGACTCCCTCTCTCTCCTGCACTCTTGGTTACACCTCTGCGCTGATCACTTTGTCTCTGGACTCCTCTCCCCCACACGAACTGTCTCCACCTTCCATCTTCAATCTTAATGGTTCCTGCCGCTCTGATCACCGTTCATTCCACTAGCTTATTCACTCTGTCTCTGCGCCAATGTCCAATTAACTCCATCTGCTCCCATAGGTTAGTCCACGATCTCTCCTCCGTCTCTTCTAAAAGGCATTACTTCAGACTCCAGCTATTCACACCTCCTCCTGATAAGCAACTGCTTCTGACTGCTTCCTTCAGTTCCAGCTCACTATTCAACTCAGCTCTTCTCCAGCTTGAACCCTCTCTCTCTGCCAACTCCACTCCACTGCTTTCCACTCCTCCACCTTAACACGACCCTCTGGCTTCGCCACCTTCACTCGACTGCCTCTCTGCTTGACTCCCTCTCTGCTTGACTGACTGACTCCGCCTCTGCACTTCACTGATATAGAATGCTGTTTCCTCATGGAAAGTTCCAGCCAGCAGCTTCCTCCCACCAATCCCATGCACCAGGCTCCTTGCGCTAGACGCTCCCACAGTGACCAGTCTGCTTGTTTCGTCTAGAGACCTGAGCCCGGGAACAATTCCTGATTAGATTCAGCTCTGGCCGGTTCTCTCCGGTCCGCTTAGGGCGAACAACAGTTATAACTATAAACTTTGCCTTTGCCCTGAAAAGCCTCTCAGCTTCATCAAGATGGAGTCCCTCTAGCTCTAGGCCTGTAGGCCTGAAAGGGGTGAAATGCTCCTTAGCTCTGTCAGAATATCTACATAAACCATACCAATGTGTCTAATATGTCAAAGCCAATAGGCAATAGACAGGTTAAAGTCAAGAATAAAGGCATATTAAGCAGCCATCCTCTTCTAGATCTGGAAAAAAGGGCTTAAAAGGGCCAACACAGGCTAAGAATACCTATACTAGATGCGAGCAAGATTAATGATCTATATCACTGCTAAATAAAGCCAAAAACTCTGCCATTACAGGAGGGCTGTAGCAAACTCTTAGCATGGAAAGCGAAGAAAGACCAGGTACTCATTAAGGAATTGAATGAGGTAGAGTCAGATATTGTAATCACAGATAGTAGAGGAATTGCAGAGGCTTTTTTCGAGTATTTTTCAAAAGTGTATAAGGAGCACTTAGATCCGGAGCTTCCAGGTATTAGGGGTTGGGTGCAGCTTGTAGATCCACTTCCAGCTCAGTTGAAAAAAAAAATTAAATGCTGTAATATCTCTAATGGAGGTAGAAAGGGCTATAAAGTCTGGTAAGAAAGTCAAGGCTCCTGGACCGGATGGCCTTCCGGTTGAAGTATATAAAACCTTGATGGGATTTATCGTTCCAACATTACATCAATTATTTAATAGTATTTTTCAAGGGGAGGCAGTACTGCCTGAATCTTGGAATGAGGCGGTTATTGTTTTAATCCCAAAACCAGGGAAATCGCCCAAATATCTCGACTCATATAGGCCAATATCGCTATTAAACTGCGACTATAAACTCTTCGCAAAGATTATGACGGATAGGTTAAGTTTGGTCATTCCAAAATAAGTGCAGGATGACCAAAAGGGATTTATTAAGGGCAGATTTTTAAAGGAGCTTACTTTTTCTTCAATAGGAGCCATAGATATGGCTTCGATCTATAAACTCCCCTTGGCGGTAATAGCACTTGATGCCGCTAAGGCTTTTGACCGAGTCAATTGGTCCTTTTTGAAGGCTCTGAACATGGTGACGCTGTCAGTCAAATTTAGAGATAAGTACGGCAGCTGTTTATCAATTCAATAAACAAAAAAATGGCAAATACCTACCTCCCAGGCTTTTTTTATAGCTTTTTGGGGAATGGAATTGTCACACTTTTAAGACTCTGATGATTAGTAGTGTGTTGGTGCTGTCATTGGCAACTTTGGCAAAGGCAACACGTGATAAAAGCAGCAGTGGATTCCTGACGAGGGCCCTTGCAATTATTTTCTTACAAATTAATCACTGACTCTTCAGGCGAAATTGCAGCTCTGTAAAAGTGGTCTCTCAAAGAGAAAGTGCATGAGGATGAGCCCTTTTAAAAACACCTCTCGACGCTCACATTGTGAACGGTGCTCCATCAGAATATCTCTAGACAAAACCATCAGGCTATGGCTCAGGCAATGCAGACCTCATGCTATTGCCTTCTTACCCAACTTTCCATTGCTTTTTTAATAATTAGCTCTAAATGGGGCTCGTCTCTCGTCTGGCACAATGCCCTATTCGAAATATTTAAGTCCAACGTATATGTAGAAGGGGGTTGATTTACAAATGCCAGGAATTCACAAAACATGAAATTATGCTTTGCCATATTATTCCCCATCATAGGCCCTGAGTATGAGTTAAGCATAGTGGTCATTACCGCATGCTGGGGTAAATAGCGCATAGCTTTAACAAATCATCTTATCATTAGTTAAACAAGCATATGCAATGCAATAGGTCTCGCATTAGGAAAGTTTGAGCTATTGGTATTGTAAATTACACATTTTTTATTTATGTGTTTGTTTTGAAAATAGTGAAATTAATAGCTTTGTCATTTACAATGCCAATAGTTTTAACTTTTGCAAATGTGACACCTGTAGCATTTGTAATGCAATATGTGTTGTATTTACGTGACTTGGATGTATTGATATTACAAATAACAATGGCTTTTAATTTTTTTAAATAATTAATACTTAAAAGTTATTGTAATTTATAATAGCAATAGCTTAAACTTTTGTAAATAACTTTTGTAAAGATTATGTTCAGTGTATTTTATTGTGCCGAAAATCCAGGAACAGAAGTGAAATATTAACATCTTTTTGCGACATTTTTTTTTTTTTTTTTTAAACCTTTATTATCAAATGCACATTACACAGCGTCTGCCTACAACCCAATCGGGCCGGCCGCTATGACAATCAACAGAATTATCAACCACAATACGTTGCGGATAAGGCCATAAGTTGGTTCAATACGGTGTAGTGGCATAAAACATCAAAAAAAGGATCACGAAGGTTTCATTTTATAATTTTGATGAAGGTCAAACAAACAACAGAAACACTCACATGGTGAAAATAATGTCCAGATCATGAGGGGGGGGGGGAGGAAAGGGGAAATCAATCTCCAAGAATGAAACCAGTTCTCCAAGGGACAGGGAAACGGTGAAAAGGAACGCTAGTAAGGAATGGTAGCTAGTCTAAAGGAACGTCAATTACGGGGATGAGGGAATGTTGTCAGTGTAATCAAGTGGTGGGGTACAGATGTCTCCACGGTATTCGTTCCATTGTGCCCAGATCCTACCCCATTTCCTAGGACGACCCCGAGCCTCATAAACTGTCTTTTCCTGAAACATGCACCAATCCATGTTATCTTTCCAGACACTTATTCCAGGCGGTCTGTGGGAGCCCCAGAGTTGCGCTATATCCCTCTTGGCAACCATGTTGCCCAGGGTGATCCAAAAGGTCTGAGCGGCTGTACAATCCATAGGCTCCCACACATTAAGCAGGCAGCGCCTCGCCTCAGGAAGGAGGGGGACCCCAGTGACTCGCCCCATTACATCATGCACCCTGGACCAAAAAGCGGAAATAACCGGACATTCCCACAGAATATGAAGAAAGGTGCCGTTCATACCACAGCCACGCCTACACAATCCATCAGTTGAGAACCCCATCCGAACCAGACGCATACCAGTCATGTAGACTCGGTGGAGGATCTTCAATTGCACAAAACAAAGTCGAGCCGGAATAGCCACCTCCTTGGGGGAGGAAATCGCCATTTGCCAGTCCTCGTCATCTAACTCGAGGCCATCCGCTATCCAGGAGGCCCGAAGTTTCACCAGAAGATCAGCCCTGGTGTTAATAAGCTTTTTATAAATTAAAGAAATCGTACTGTCCGGTACATGGCCGTCCAGAATACGATCCTCAAGCGGGGACGACTGGGGGACTTCCGTCCCAGGGGGAAAGGCAGAGAGCAGGGCGTGACGCACCTGAAGATAACGAAAATACTCCTTGTCGTCCAGATGATACTCTACCTTCAAGGCCTCAAAGGACTTTACTGTGCCTCTGGCCCAAAGATCCTCCACCTTGCTAATACCAATCATGTCCCATCTGTCAAACCTTTTCGTCCGCCACAGGCTACCCAGCTGCTCAGAGTCATACAACGGGGTCATGCGCGTCAATCTATCACTCCAACCTGTGGCCACATTCGCATCCTTCCATGCACGCACGGCGCATTTCGTAGGTCCAGTCAGGAGTCGGAGTGGTGCCTTCGAGTATAAGGCTCTATTGAAATTGCCGCCCGGCAACAGGAGTTTATCCATAGCAAAAGCGGGAGTGGGCCCTGGGGAATGCGTCACGTGGTTAATCGCACTTAATTGTGAAGCCCAGTAATAACGCCTGATGTCCGGCAGAGCAATGCCACCATCGCACCATGGGAGCGTGAGTTTAGATAGGGAGATACGAGCTCGTCCGTCCCAAATTAACTGCCTCTGAAGGCCTTCAACCTCACGGAAATAACTGGAGGGAACAGGATCAAAAAAATTCTGTAAGGCATATAAAAACCTAGGGAGGGACATCATTTTAAAAAGTGCCGCCCGTCCCAGTGGAGATAGGGGCAAGTCACGCCACCTCCGTACATCCTGCTTAAGGCGACGAAGAGGAGCGTAGAGATTACGGTCATAGCGCACTGAGGAGTCCATAGAAATGAAAATTCCCAAATATTTAAAGCCAACATCTGCCACTTGGATCGGGAACCTACGAGGTAGCGGAGGCAGCACCCCCGCTATAACATAGACACATGATTTGGTCCAATTAATAACGAGCCCGGAGTTCTTCCCAAAAGAGGTGAGAACATTGAAGAGAACGTTGAGGGACTTCTGAGGTGAGGTGAAATAAAGGAGAATATTGTCAGCGTATAGCGAGACGCGATCCTCCAGGTCAGGTGTCCACTGGATCCCCTTAATCGAGGGTTCCCATCAAAGCCACGCTGCGAGGGGTTCCAATGCCAATGCGAAGAGAAGTGGAGAGAGCGGGCACCCCTGACGGGTGCCACGTCCCAATGTAAATGTTTCAGAAACTCTGCCATTAACTACAACTTGGGCCAGCGGTTGTTCATATAGGAGCCGCACCCATGCAATAAAGCTGGGGCCAAAACCAAACTTGGAAAGGGCCGCCCACAAATATGGCCACTCAATGGTGTCGAAGGCCATCGTGGCATCCAGGGAGGCCACAACAGCAGGTTCAGTAAGAGTCCCAGCTCTCGCGAGAACGCTGAGGAGTCTACGAAGATTGAGAGCTGTATTTCGATGGGGAATAAAACCGGACTGATCCGGATGGATCAAGTCGCAGATCACTGTCAATAAACGATTAGCAAGGACCTTGGCCAGAATCTTAGGCTCGGCGTTGAGCAACGAGATGGGGCGATAAGAGGTGCAACGATCACGAGGCTTGCCATCTTTGTAGATGACTACTATGGTAGCCAGACGCTGATCGAAAGGGAACAGGCCCGTCTCGAACGCCTCAACAAACATAGTGCGCAGATGGGCAGCCATTTTGTCCGGTCGCAGCTTATATAGCTCGATAGGTAAACCGTTGGGCCCCATTGCTTTGCCCGATCGTAAGGACCTAATGGCAAAGGCGATCTCATCCACCGTGATAGGTGCGTCTAGAGCTAATCTATCCTCCTCCGACACGCAGGGCAGAGCAATATCGCGCAAAAGCAAGCGGGAGTCAGCCTCATCTCGGTCACTCACAGATCTGTATACTGTTTGAAAATGGTCCACAAAACATTCAACGATCTCCCCCGGATCAGTCACACACTCACCAGTCTCACGGGTTATTACGGGCACCACACGATTCAGTCTCTCAGCCTTGTCCAACCACGCCAAGAGCTTACTAGCCTTATCACCCACATCATAAAGCCGACCTAGCTGATTCATACGCATCACTTTAGCAGTGTCAGTTACCAAGGCTCTATAGTCCGCCTGTTTCAGCGCCAAGGAGTGCAAAATTGCAGGTGTATCGTCTCCACCCAACTCACTTTCAAGCGTGGTTATGTCCGCCTCAAGAGCTGACACAGTTTCCCTCCTTGCCTTCCTATCAGCCGCAATGAGGGACAACGCGGAACCCCGTATAACGGTTTTGAAAGCCTCCCACAAAGTCGTAGGGGAAGCGACCGATCCCTCATTATCATCAAAATAACAATCGATCGCCTTAACCAGATTCGAGCGAAGCTGAGGATTCCTAAAGTGCCAGGGTTGGATTGGAGGGACCCTACCCACAGAAGAGCCTCCCACCGAAACCTCAAGTATCAGGGGGGAATGGTCGGAAATACCCCTAGAGAGATGCCGGACCTCACGCACCAAGGAGGTGTTAGCAGTTAGCATCAAAAAGTAATCAATCCTCGAGAGGCTGCCGTGAGCACCAGAATGAAAAGTGTACTGAGTTTGTGTGGGGTGCAACATCCGCCAAACATCAACTAACCCAAAGGTCTCAATCAACTCAGTCAGCCCCATCTGGGACAACGGCAGAACACTAGGGGGTAGCCGGTCACACTCGCCCGTTACCACCGAATTGAAGTCCCCACCCATGGACCGTCCGGAAGCCCGAGAAGAGTCCTGCCAAGGTCAGCATAAGTGGTAGCCTGGAGTCCCGGGGGAACATAAACAGCAACAATTACAATCAGCCTCCCCTCCCATCTCCCCGTGACAGCAGCATATCGACCCCAATCATCGAGAGCGACTTCATCTATTTCAAGGGGCAAAGAGGATATCACCATTATGGCAACCCCCCGGGAACCGGATGTAAAGCCAGCGTGCGCCACAAGTCGGTATCCTCGGCGATCCAGGGCTTTAGAAGCATTCCCTATCAAGTGAGTCTCTTGGAGTAAAACCACATCAGGGGAATGGCGTCTAATAAATTGAAGCACAATACCACGTTTAATCCTGTCTCCCAGACCATTAACGTTCCAAGACAGCACCTTCATGTCACCCCCCCCCCCATCCCTCTAAGACCCCCCAACCATCCCCTCCCAGAACCTCAGAGCAAGGATACATGCAGGTGAAAAAGTACCATGTGAGAAAAAAACATAGAACACAAAAAAACAACCAAGACCCCTCCCCCCGCCCCCCAACCGAGAACCTGCTACAAGACCCCCCACCCTGCACCCCTGCTGACTCAAAAGCCACCCCAAACTGCAGTGTGCCTGTCGCCCCTTCAAAAAATCTACACAAAGAACCCCTGAGGAGGAAGGGAGAGACAACCCTATCCCGCCCCACCCCTGGGCCTAACAGTGAAGGCATATAGAAAATACTCTGCAATTAGTTACGACCCAGAATCGGACCTCAGGACCCAATGTCATTCCTGTGCCGATGCACCTCCGTCCGCGCCTCCGGGGCACCCGCTCTCGGCGTCGTCCTTTGGCAACGAATCCAGCCAGTCACTAACACTGTCCGGTTGATCAAAAAAGAAAGTTTATTTATTTATTTATTTATTTTTGTAATTTTTTGAGCGCGGCGAATACCCGTGGGCGTCTCGGCGCTAATTGATTCCATTAATTCCCTCATCGCTCATAGAAAACTGTTTTGGACTACTGATCGAATAGCCAGGTTTTTAATAATTTACGAAATTGCATAAGTGAAGGAGATGACTTGATGCAGAGTGGCAAGGTGTTCCAAAGCTTTGAAGCCGCAACCAGAAAGCGACGGTCTCCCCAAGATACTGTCTTGGATCGAGGGACCACTTGATGGTTCAGAGTGGTTGATCGAAGCAGTCTGGTTGGTTTATACGGTGTCAGCTTTGCCTTAAAAAATTGGGGAGCCTGGTCATGTAGTGCTTTGTAGACTATGCATAAAGATTTAAATTTTATTCGGTTGCGGATCGTTAGCCAATGGTAGTTTTTAAGGGTGTCAGATACTGAGGAGAATTTAGGTGTTCCTGAGAGGAGCCGTGCAGCAGCATTCTGCAGTGACTGAAGCTTGTTTATTATCCTGGTTTGGGCATTTAGAAATAGCCCGTTGCAGTAGTCAAGGGAAGTTAGCACCAGTGAGCTGATTAGTGTTTTTGCAGCAGTAACAGGGAGAAATGGGAGAATTTTCCTAATCAGCCTTAATTTATGGTGGGCTGTTGCCGCTACCTTATTTGCATGTGCCATGAAATTTAGGTCCACATCGAATGTTACTCCTAGGTTCCTAACCTTGAGTGCTGGCTTAGGAGGCTCACCCATTCCTGATGGCCACCAGGTTGATGACCAGTCAGGTCTAAGGGGTCCGAAGATTAGCACTTCCGTCTTATCGGAATTTAGCTTAAGACAGTTAGATGCCATCCACTCGCTGATTGCGAGCATTCCGTGCCGAAATCGGTCAGCCACCTCTGGTCCATTATCTTTAATACCCAAAACCAGTTGGGTATCATCTGCGTAGGAGGTTACGCTCATCCCATATGCTTTGATGACATTGGCAAGGTCCGACACATAGATGTTAAAAAGTGTCGGACTTAGGGATGAGCCTTGAGGAACCCCACATGGTAATGACAGATTGATAGATTGATAAGGGCCAATGGTGACTGCCTGTGATCTGTCGGCTAGGAATGAGGCAATCAAGTTGCTCGCCGATTGGTGGATGCCCATCTTTTCGACACGGTCGACAAGAGTGTTATGGTCGACCGTGTCGAAAGCCGCCGACAGGTCCAACATGACCAGGACTGCTGTCCCACCGAGATCTCGGATGGTCCTGATGTCATCCGCAGCCTTGATTAAGGCGGTTTCGGTGCCATGGTGTCTTCGAAAGCCAAATTGTGAATCATCCAATAGGTGGTGTGTCTCGATGTACTCGACCAGCTGTTGATTCATGGCCTTTTCGACCACTTTGGCTAAGAAAGGTAGGCTTGCGATTGGTCTATAGTTCTTTGGATCTGTCTTGTCCAAGCTAGCTTTCTTCAACAGAGGCTTCACAATCGTGTTTTTTAAGGAATCGGGGAAGATTCCGGAACCTAGTATGGTGTTACAGACTGTACGTTCTCTGTACTCGATACGAAGGCGAGCGGGGAACAGCATCGCATACTTAAGTCCCAAATCTCTCAGCCGACGTTTCACTCCCAGGAATCCCGATCGTTGCCTCTGCACTTGAGGAGTAAAATCAGGGTAAATAGAGATGGAGCTGTTCTCAAATTTCAGCGGGCCGCGCCTGCGAGAGGCCTGAAGGATGGCGTCCCTGTCCCGAAAGTGGAATAGCCTAGCAATAATAGGCCTCGGGGGAGCCCCCGGCTTGGTCTGTCCACCTGGGAAGCGGTACGCACGCTCAACCGCAAAGAACTTACTAAGGCCTGCGGGAGCAAGTTTAGTCACAATTAATTCCTCGACCAGTAGATCGATCGAAGCAGCACCACTGTCCTCTGGTACCCCGACCAGGCGGATGTTGTTCCGTCGGGCCCTGTTATCGTACTCCTCCATACGTCTGGCCAGCAGATCGTGCGATGACCGCAGGTTTCCGATCTCCGATTGTGCTTCCGCCATGTCGTTAACCAGACTGGTAGCTTTAAGGTCCAATGCTTTGACCCTCTCATTGGTCTTAGCCAAGTCAGCTCGAATAAGGGTAACATCAACTGCCACCGTGTCTATCTTGGACACGATGGCCTCATACTGTTGACCCATATCTGCTTTGAGTCCAGTAATGGCGGCCATGAGGTCTTGAAGGGACACCTCCGATGTAGCCATCTGGTCCGTCCTCGGGTCTTCAATAATGCGGCCTGCTGTGTTGGGGGAGCCTCTTGGTGGAGTATAACGATCTATTATGTTAGACTGGACTGAACCCCCACGATTAGTGACTTTTCTGCGCTTCTCCAACTCGGGTTTCGTAGCCATATTGGAAGCAGCACCCCGATGGGTCTTCCCGGTCCCAGTACAATGGCAGCGCCCCGCTAGTCTCCAAAGCAGCACTTTCGCGAAAAATCACAGGCTACCGGTCCAGGGCTATGGTAAGAACGTACAGCCGATTAGACTACCGGAGCCAGGAATGAAGATTGTACCCGGGTAGACAGCCCGGAGATGGAATGGAAACCGAAAGTGAAAGTGACAACACCACCGGTTGAGCAGATGCCAGGCGACCGTTGTTGTTGAATTACTGCTCGGCCATCCAGAGCAGTAGAGTCCCCGGACCCGTCCAGGGCTAGGCCCAGAAACTTAGGACGACGTAGAGATGGCTCCCGAAGTCCGATCTCGGCCCTGAAAAGTGCTGCAAACAAAACAGGTGATGGACCGAATGTGGATCAATGTCACACATTCATCCCAGTCCAAAGATCTGGGCCCAAATCCATCGTTTTTTTGCACTCCACACCACCCTGGGTTAGACAATGGCGATATGCAAATCAGCTCTGATCCTGTGCCCCATGGGAACAGTCCAGTCCGAACTACAAAAGCCATGTCCTTCCCAGAACGGAATCAAGCATCCGAGGACCGGACCGGTTTCGAGGTAACACCTCTCATCAGCCCGGCTAGCTTGACTCCAGTGGTGTGGAGTGCCTGGGACCCACGTCTGGGCATCCCCAGCGCACTTAGGGCGGCAATTGCAAACAAAACAGGTGATGGACCGAATGTGGATCAATGTCACACATTCATCCCAGTCCAAAGATCTGGGCCCAAATCCATCGTTTTTTTGCACTCCACACCACCCTGGGTTAGACAATGGCGATATGCAAATCAGCTCTGACCCTGTGCCCCATGGGAACAGTCCAGTCCGAACTACAAAAGCCATGTCCTTCCCAGAACGGAATCAAGCATCCGAGGACCGGACCGGTTTTGAGGTAACACCTCTCATCAGCCCGGCTAGCTTGACTCCAGTGGTGTGGAGTGCCTGGGACCCACGTCTGGGCATCCCCAGCGCACTTAGGGCGGCAATTGCAAACAAAACAGGTGATGGACCGAATGTGGATCAATGTCACACATTCATCCCAGTCCAAAGATCTGGGCCCAAATCCATCGTTTTTTTGCACTCCACACCACCCTGGGTTAGACAATGGCCATATGCAAATCAGCTCTGACCCTGTGCCCCATGGGAACAGTCCAGTCCGAACTACAAAAGCCATGTCCTTCCCAGAACGGAATCAAGCATCCGAGGACCGGACCGGTTTCGAGGTAACACCTCTCATCAGCCCGGCTAGCTTGACTCCAGTGGTGTGGAGTGCCTGGGACCCACGCCTGGGCATCCCCAGCGCACTTAGGGCGGCAATTGCAAACAAAACAGGTGATGGACCGAATGTGGATCAATGTCACACATTCATCCCAGTCCAAAGATCTGGGCCCAAATCCATCGTTTTTTTGCACTCCACACCACCCTGGGTTAGACAATGGCAATATGCAAATCAGCTCTGACCCTGTGCCCCATGGGAACAGTCCAGTCCGAACTACAAAAGCCATGTCCTTCCCAGAACGGAATCAAGCATCCGAGGACCGGACCGGTTTCGAGGTAACACCTCTCATCAGCCCGGCTAGCTTGACTCCAGTGGTGTGGAGTGCCTGGGACCCACGTCTGGGCATCCCCAGCGCACTTAGGGTGGCAATTGCAAACAAAACAGGTGATGGACCGAATGGGGATCAATGTCACACATTCATCCCAGTCCAAAGATCTGGGCCCAAATCCATCGTTTTTTTGCACTCCACACCACCCTGGGTTAGACAATGGCGATATGCAAATCAGCTCTGACCCTGTGCCCCATGGGAACAGTCCGGTCCGAACTACAAAAGCCATGTCCTTCCCAGAACGGAATCAAGCATCCGAGGACCGGACCGGTTTCGAGGTAACACCTCTCATCAGCCCGGCTAGCTTGACTCCAGTGGTGTGGAGTGCCTGGGACCCACGTCTGGGCATCCCCAGCGCACTTAGGGCGGCAATTGCAAACAAAACAGGTGATGGACCGAATGTGGATCAATGTCACACATTCATCCCAGTCCAAAGATCTGGGCCCAAATCCATCGTTTTTTTGCACTCCACACCACCCTGGGTTAGACAATGGCGATATGCAAATCAGCTCTGACCCTGTGCCCCATGGGAACAGTCCAGTCCGAACTACAAAAGCCATGTCCTTCCCAGAACGGAATCAAGCATCTGAGGACCGGACCGGTTTCGAGGTAACACCTCTCATCAGCCCAGCTAGCTTGACTCCAGTGGTGTGGAGTGCCTGGGACCCACGTCTGGGCATCCCCAGCGCACTTAGGGCGGCAATTGCAAACAAAACAGGTGATGGACCGAATGTGGATCAATGTCACACATTCATCCCAGTCCAAAGATCTGGGCCCAAATCCATCGTTTTTTTGCACTCCACACCACCCTGGGTTAGACAATGGCGATATGCAAATCAGCTCTGACCCTGTGCCCCATGGGAACAGTCCAGTCCGAACTACAAAAGCCATGTCCTTCCCAGAACGGAATCAAGCATCCGAGGACCGGACCGGTTTCGAGGTAACACCTCTCATCAGCCCGGCTAGCTTGACTCCAGTGGTGTGGAGTGCCTGGGACCCACGTCTGGGCATCCCCAGCGCACTTAGGGCGGCAATTGCAAACAAAACCCAGGGTGGTGTGGAGTGCAAAAAACGATGGATTTAAGCCCAGATCCTTGTACTGGGGTGAATGTAAGACATCAAATTGTTTTTTGTAATTTTCTCCCTGAGTGTACTGGGGTAGCTCAGACGTGGGTCCCAGAGCCTCCACACCACTGGAGTCAAGCTAGCCGGGCTGATGAGAGGTGTTACCTCGAAACCGGTCCGGTCCTCGGATGCTTGATTCCGGTCTGGGAAAGATATGGCTGTTGTAGTTCGGACTGGACTGTTCCCATGGGGCACAGGGTCAGAGCTGATTTGCATAAAGCCATTATCTGACCCAGGGTGGTGTGGAGTGCAAAAAACGATGGATTTAGGCCCAGATCCTTGTACTAGGGTGAATGTTAGACATTGATCTACATTCTGTCCATCAAATTGTTTTTTGTAATTTTCTCCCTGAGTGTACTGGGGTAGCTCAGACGTGGGTCCCAGAGCCTCCACACCACTGGAGTCAAGCTAGCCGGGCTGATGAGAGGTGTTACCTCGAAACCGGTCCGGTCCTCGGATGCTTGATTCCGGTCTGGGAAAGATATGGCTGTTGTAGTTCGGACTGGACTGTTCCCATGGGGCACAGGGTCAGAGCTGATTTGCATAAAGCCATTATCTGACCCAGGGTGGTGTGGAGTGCAAAAAACGATGGATTTAGGCCCAGATCCTTGTACTGGGGTGAATGTAAGACATTGATTTACATTCTGTCCATCAAATTGTTTTTTGTAATTTTCTCCCTGAAAAGTGCTGCAGCATCAGTGCGAGTAGTTCTTCAGAAGCCCATCAAAGTAACCAGGATATCGGAAGGATAGATCGATAAGGGCGGCGCGGGTCTCGGGAGCTCTCTGCTCACGCGACCATCTTGGATGCCCGCATAGCTCCTCCTCCTTTTTGCGACATTTGTAATAAAGCTTGAAATATTGAGAGAACATTTTTGAACCAGTTGTTGTTGAATGGTTGCACAGATTGATGCTGTGGTGGCGCTGATTGATGTTGTGGTGGTGACGAGTGATGCTGTGGCGTTCAGTGATGCTGTGGTAGCGCATAGGGATGTTGTGGTGCCCCTAAGTGATGCTGTGATGGTGCGTTAGATAGATAGAGTGAGGGCGATAGATAGATAGAGTGAGGGGGATAGATAGATGGATAGAGTGAAGGCGATAGATAGATAGAGTGAGGGCGATAGATAGATAGATAGATAGATAGATAGATAGATAGATAGATAGATAGATAGATAGATAGATAGATAGATAGATAGATAGATAGATAGATAGATAGATAGATAGATAGATAGATAGATAGATAGATAGATAGATAGATAGATAGATAGAGTGAGGGCGATAGATAGGTAGATAGATAGATAGATAGATAGATAGATAGATAGATAGATAGATAGATAGATAGACAGACAGACAGACAGACAGACAGATAGATAGATAGATAGATAGATAGATAGATAGATAGATAGATAGATAGATAGATAGATAGATAGATAGATAGATAGATAGATAGATAGATAGATAGATAGATAGATAGATAGATAGATAGATAGATAGATAGATAGCGACAGTAAACATCCCGTATTCGAGGAATTTACTGTGTGCAATTTTAATATTGATTCAAGGTTTCAATGCGTTCCCTCGAGCACCTGTGTTATGCTACTAATATAAATTTATTCTAAGATGTTAATCACTGTAATCAAACAAAAGGAGGTGGACATGTGGCCTCTGGCTTCAAAGGCACAAAACCTGAGTCCAGATCTTAGTTCCTGCACATAGGCAAAGCGTCTTATCTGACAGTTTTGTGCTTTCTGAGCGGGCAGGCACAGTGAGTGCTGAGAAGCCGGACTACCAGTGTGCTCATTGCTTTGACTGCCTCCTTACAGTTTTTTTTCTATCCAGCCATGAAGTGAAGGCACCTCAGCAAGTTAACTACACCACATATTTCTGCGTGCAACAAGAAGTATCTGGGGTCTGATTCTAGTCGGGGCGAGTTAGACGTTTATCCTTTTTTGACAAAGAAAGTCAGTTTGAAATGGACAGTAAAATAAATAAAACACACTGCACGCCTTCTGCTGTGGGCTCAGAGACGAGAATGGACAGGGAAGGAAGGCCTGGCAGAAGAGCTGTTATGTCTGATCCTTGTGGATGGCTGACGCTTGTGGATGTCTGATGCCTGATGTTTGTGGATGTCTGACGCTTGTGGATGCCTGACGCTTGTGGATGGCTGACGCTTGTGGATGGCTGACGCTTGTGGTGGCTGACGCTTGTGGATGCCTGAAGCTTGTGAATGCCTGAAGCTTGTGCATGCCAGACCCTTTTTGGATGCCTGACGCTTGTGGATGTCTGCTGGGTGATGCATGTGGCTGCCTGATGCTTGTGCATGTCTGATGCGTGATGCTTGTGGATGCCTGATGCTTGTGGATGCCTGATGCTGTGGATACCTGATGCTTGTGGTGGTCTGATGCTTGTGGAGGTCTGATGCTTCTGGATGTTTGATGTTTGTGGATGTCTTATGCTTCTGGATGTCTGATGCTTCTGGATGCCTGATGCTTGTGGATTGTGAAAACAACTTGTTGCCAATTACCTGATGCTTGTGGATTGTGAAAACAACTTGTTGCCAATTACCTTGATAACGATGAATAAGCAGCCGAAAGGGGAGAAAGGAGGGGTGAGTGCACACCGAGGTGACAAGAAGGACTGGGCGAGAAGGGAGGGGGGATGCCAGCAGCAGAGGAACGTACCCTGACTCGCCGAGGCTGAGAGGCCATTCATTAGTTAGCGTGGGCTGACTAACTAGTCTAATCAATGGTCAACAGGGGAGAGGCAAATACTGTACCTAATGGAAGTTTTCTCACATTCTGTGTGCAGGGAAAGAAGTCGAGGTCCTGCAGCGACATGTTCAAGATCACACAGTGTGCCTCCCTGATAGCAGCCAAACCATTTCCAAAATGGCAGTGGCAAAAGTGATGAAAACAGAGGGGGAGAAGGGAGGCGGGGGAGTGCGAGCAAACCAGCATGAGTCACAGCAATCTAAACAAGGAAATATAACTGCATTTAAAAATAAAACAAGCAGCAATATCGAGAGGTGAAGGGTTAAGGGGTAGGGAGAGACGGCACAGGCTGGACAGGCTGTGATCTGGATGCTTTGATGTGGTGTGCGAGTGGTGCAGGCGGGGGGACGTGGAGCAACCCCTATGAAGAGCGTTTGGCTGCCAGAAACATCAGGGGAGGGAGAAGCAGATTGCCTTCAAGGCAGGAGGCAGGGGTCTGCCTGGGGCTGTCTGCAAGGCCAAGAATCGCAACAGGGCCAACCAGGCAGCATTTTCACAGCATTTGAACAAAGTGTGAATTGTCACAGAGAGAATGTGAAATGGAGTGGTTTGCGAGTTGTGGTGTGCGCCTAGGAGGCTATGGTGGGGGAAGAGGCTGGGCAGGCAGGAGGAAAGTGGAGGAAGATGGGAAGAGAGGGTGGTAGAGTGAAGAAATACAGGACGAAGCAGAAAAGGTGGAGGGGTAAATGGAGAGGCAAAGAGTGCAGCAAGGGACGAGTGGTGGAGAAAAGGAGAACAGACAGGGAGACGTGGGAGGGAGACAGTCTGCCCAGGAGCGAGCGGCCGTGAAGTGTGAAGCAGTGGGCGGGGAAGCAGGAGCAAGGAGCCTTTGAAGAGCAAGGCAGGGGGATAGAAGCGCGTTCACAAGCACATGCACTTTTACAAATCCGGATCGTAAAAAGTCAGCTTTGTGGTTTGGCTGTAATAGGTCTCTCTACAAGACCTAAAACGGCATGTGATATTTAGCATGTGCTGTAGTCCACTTGGGCTGTTTAACTCTTGTTCAATATACCAATTGTGATATTTATCACACACGTAAAATATTGCATGTGGTAAATAGCGCCCAATTACAAGCATTTGGAGGTCATTAAAAATCAGTGGATATTTACCATCTCAAAACACTTCCAGTCAAAAGCAGGTGGTAAACAGTCTTGAACGTGTAGTGAGTTAAAGAAAGGTGTAAAACAGTACAAAAAATGTAATAATACAAAAAACAAAAGCACATTTTTACACAGGACACCTTTCGTATCTAAATTCCATGACATAATCTCCGTCTTGTCTTCGTTTATTTCGTACCCTGAAACCAACCCAAACTCTTTTGTAGGCTCTAATAGACCTTGCATTCACTGCTGCAAATTGGGGGTATAAATAATAATATCGTCTGCATATAGACCTATTTTCTTTACCCACCCCTCTACCACAAAAGGTGGTATACTTTCTGCATTCCTAATCCTACAAGAAAGTGGTTCTATATACAAATTAAATAGTAAACGGGACAAGGGGCATCCCTGCCGTGTACCACGCATCACCTTAATAGATTGTGTTAAGATCCCATCAACCAATACCTTAGAGGTAGCCGAATGATATAAAGATAGCAAAGTACTAGTGAAACACGCACCTAACTCGAGGGTCAGGCATCCAGAAGCGTCAGACATCCACAAGCGTCAGGTATGCACAAGCGTAAGGCATGCACAAGCGTCCGGCATGCACAAGCTTCAAGCATTCACAAACGTCAGACATCCACAAGCGTCAGACATCCACAAGCATCAGATATCCACAAGCGTCAGACATCCACAAGCGTCAGGCATCCGCAAGCATCCGATATCCACATGCAACAGACATCCACAAGCAACAGACATCACCAAGCAACAGACATCCACAAGCGTCAGACATCCACAAGTGTCAGACCTCCACAAGCGTCAGACATCCACAAGCGTCAGGCATCCACAAGCGTCAGGCATCCACAAGCGTCAGGTATCCACAAGCGTCAAGCATTCACAAATGTCAGACATCCACAAGCATCAGACATCCACAAGCGTCACATCCAAAAGCGTCAGACATCCACAAGCATCAGACATCCACAAGCATCAGACATCTGCAAGCATCAGACATCCGCAAGCATCAGACATCTGCAAGCATCAGATATCCGCAAACATTAGACATCCACAAGCATCAGACATCCACAAGCGTCAGGCATCCACAAGCGTCAAGCATCCACAAGTGTCAGGCATCCACAAGCGTCAGACACCCACAAACATCAGGCATCAGACATCCACAAACGTCAGGCATCCACAAGCATCAGACATCCAAAGGCATCAGGCATCCTCAAGCGTCAGGCATCCACAAGCGTCGGGCATGCACAAGCGTCAAGCATTCACAAGCGTCAAGCATTCACAAGCGTCAGACATCCACAAGCATCAGACATCCACAAGCATCAGGCATCAACAATCATCACACATCCACAAGCAATAGACATCCACAAGCAACAGACATCCACAAGTAACAGACATCCACAAGCAACAGACATCCACAAGCATCAGACATCCACAAGCAACAGACATCCACACGCATCAGACATCCACAAGCAACAGACATCCACAACCAACAGACATCCACAACATCCACAAGCAACAGACATCCACAAGCAACAGACATCCACAAGCATTAGACATCCACAAGCATCAGACATCCACAAGCATCAGGCACCAGACATCCAGAAGCATCAGACATCCACAAACATCCACAAGCATTAGACGCCCACAAGCATCAGACAACCAGGAGAATCAGGCGTCCAGGAGGATCAGACATCCACAAGCATCAGGCGTCCACAAGCATCAGGCATCCAGCAGCATCAGACATCCAGAAGCATCAGACATCCACAAACATCAAGCATTCAGAAGCATCAGACCTCCACAAGCATCAGACCCCCACAAGCATCAGGTAACCACAAGCATCAGGCATCCACAAGCATCAGGCATCCACAAGCATCACGCATCAGACATCCACAAGCATCAGGCATCCACAAGCATCATCCAGCAGACATCCACAAGCGTCAGGCATCCAAAAAGGGTCTGGCATGCACAAACACCCACAAGCAACAGACACCCACAAGCAACAGACATCCACAAGCAACAGACATCCACAACCAACAGACATCCACAACATCCACAAGCAACAGACATCCACAAGCAACAGACATCCACAAGCAACAGACATCCACAAGCAACAGACATCCACAAGCATCAGACATCCACAAGCAACAGACATCCACACGCATCAGACATCCACACGCATCAGACATCCACACGCATCAGACATCCACACGCATCAGACATCCACACACATCAGAAATCCACAAGCGTCAGGCATCCACAAGCTTCAGACATCCACAAGTGTCAGGCATCCACAAGCGTCAGGCATCCACAAGCGTCAGGCAGGCACAAGCGTCAGGCATGCACAAGCGTCAGACATCCACAAGCGTCAGACATCCACAAGCGCCAGACATCCACAAGCGCCAGACATCCACAAGCGCCAGACATTCACAAGCGTCAGACATCCACAAGCAACAGACACCCACAAGCAACAGACACCCACAAGCAACAGACATCCACAAGCAACAGACATCCACAACCAACAGACATCCACAACATCCACAAGCAACAGACATCCACAAGCAACAGACATCCACAAGCATTAGACATCCACAAGCATCAGACATCCACAAGCATCAGGCATCAGACATCCAGAAGCATCAGACATCCACAAACATCCACAAGCATCAGACGCCCACAAGCATCAGACAAACAGGAGAATCAGGCGTCCAGGAGGATCAGACATCCACAAGCATCAGGCGTCCACAAGCATCAGGCATCCAGCAGCATCAGACATCCAGAAGCATCAGACATCCACAAACATCAAGCATTCAGAAGCATCAGACCTCCACAAGCATCAGACCCCCACAAGCATCAGGTAACCACAAGCATCAGGCATCCACAAGCATCAGGCATCCACAAGCATCACGCATCAGACATCCACAAGCATCAGGCATCCACAAGCATCACCCAGCAGACATCCACAAGCGTCAGGCATCCAAAAAGGGTCTGGCATGCACAAACTTCAGGCATTCACAAGCTTCAGGCATCCACAAGCGTCAGCCATCCACAAGCGTCAGCCATCCACAAGCGTCAGCCATCCACAAGCGTCAGGCATCCACAAGCGTCAGACATCCACAATCATCAGGCATCAGACATCCTCAAGCGTCAGCCATCCACAAGGATCAGACATAACAGCTTTTCTGCCAGGCCTTCCTTCCCTGTCCATTCTCGTCTCTGAGCCCACAGCAGAAGGCGTGCAGTATGTTTTATTTATTTTACTGTCCATTTCAAACTGACTTTCTTTGTCAAAAAAGGATAAACGTCTAACTCGCCCCGACTAGAATCAGACCCCAGATACTTCTTGTTGCACGCAGAAATATGTGGTGTAGTTAACTTGCTGAGGTGCCTTCACTTCATGGTTGGATAGAAAAAAAACTGTAAGGAGGCAGTCAAAGCAATGAGCACACTGGTAGTCCGGCTTCTCAGCACTCACTGTGCCCGCCCGCTCAGAAAGCACAAAACTGTCAGATAAGACGCTTTGCCTATGTGCAGGAACTAAGATCTGGACTCAGGTTTTGTGCCTTTGAAGCCAGAGGCCACATGTCCACCTCCTTTTGTTTGATTACAGTGATTAACATCTTAGAATTCATTTATATTAGTAGCATAACACAGGTGCTCGAGGGGACGCATTGAAACCTTGAATCAATATTAAAATTGCACACAATAAATTCCTCGAATACGGGATGTTTACTGTCTCTATCTATCTATCTATCTATCTATCTATCTATCTATCTATCTATCTATCTATCTATCTATCTATCTATCTATCTATCTATCTATCTATCTATCTATCTATCTATCTATCTATCTATCTATCAATCTATCTATCTATCTATCTATCTATCTATCTATCTATCTATCTATCTATCTATCTATCTATCTATCTATCTATCTATCTATCTATCTATCTATCTATCTATCTGTCTGTCTGTCTGTCTGTCTATCTATCTATCTATCTATCTATCTATCTATCTATCTATCTATCTATCTATCTATCTACCTATCTATCGCCCTCACTCTATCTATCTATCTATCTATCTATCTATCTATCTATCTATCTATCTATCTATCTATCTATCTATCTATCTATCTATCTATCTATCTATCTATCTATCTATCTATCTATCTATCACCCTCACTCTATCTATCTATCTATCGCTCTCCCTCTATCTATCTATCGCCCTCACTCTATCTATCTATCGCCCTCACTCTATCTATCTAACGCACCACCACAGCATCACTTAGGGGCACCACAACATCACTATGCGCAACCACAGCATCACTGAACTCCACAGCATCACTCGTCACCACCACAACATCAATCAGCGCCACCACAGCATCAATCTGTGCAACCATTCAACAACAACTGGTTCAAAAATTTTCCCTCAATGTTTCAAGCTGTATTACAAATGTCGCAAAAAGATGTTAATATTTCACTTCTGTTCCTGGATTTTCGGCACAATAAAATACACTGAACATAATCTTTACAAAAGTTATTTACAAAAGTTTAAGCTATTGCTATTATAAATTACAATAACTTTTAAGTATTAATTATTTTAAAAAATTAAAAGCCATTGTTATTTGTAATATCAATACATCCAAGTCACGTAAATACAACACATATTGCATTACAAATGCTACAGGTGTCACATTTGCAAAAGTTAAAACTATTGGCATTGTAAATGACAAAGCTATTAATTTCACTATTTTCAAAACAAACACATAAATAAAAAATGTGTAATTTACAATACCAATAGCTCAAACTTTCCTAATGCGAGACCTATTGCATTGCAAATGCTTGTTTAACTAATGATAAGATGATTCGTTAAAGCTATGCGCTATTTACCCCAGCATGCGGTAATGACCACTATGCCTAACTCATACTCAGGGCCTATGATGGGGAATAATATGGCAAAGCATAATTTCATGTTTTGTGAATTCCTGGCATTTGTAAATCAACCCCCTTCTACATATACGTTGGACTTAAATATTTCGAATAGGGCCTTGTGCCAGACGAGAGACGAGCCCCATTTAGAGCTAATTATTAAAAAAGCAATGGAAAGTTGGGTAAGAAGGCAATAGCATGAGGTCTGCATTGCCTGAGCCATAGCCTGATGGTTTTGTCTAGAGATATTCTGATGGAGCGCCGTTCACAATGTGAGCGTTGAGAGGTGTTTTTAAAAGGGCTCATCCTCATGCACTTTCTCTTTGAGAGACCACTTTTGCAGAGCTGCAATTTCGCCTGAAGAGTCAATGATTAATTTGTAAGAAAATAATTGCCAGGGCCCTCGTCAGGAAGCCACTGCTGCTTTTATCACGTGTTGCCTTTGCCAAAGTTGCCAATGACAGCACCAACACACTACTAATCATCAGAGTCTTAAAAGTGTGACAATTCCATTCCCCAAAAAGCTATAAAAATGGCCTGGGAGGTAGGTATTTGTCATTTTTTTTGTTTATTGAATTAATAAACAGCTGCCGTACTTATCTCTAAATTTGACTGACAGCGTCACCATGTTCAGACTGTCATAAGCCCAAAGGGTACTCACCACTAACAGAAAAGAAAACAGTTATCTGAATGTAGAGACTACAGTTACAATGAGTTTCAACAGAACTGTTTGCTTTAGTGATTTGTTGTGTGCATGTGAGGTGAAAAGGTCAAAGTCTTCCGAAAGATCCCCTCACCCCACCTCAGGTGCCACCTAAAACGCTCTCAGTATCCTTCAGCAGAATCAATCAATCAATCAATCAGTGGTTTATAAAGCACGCTACTCACCCTTGAGGGTCTCAAGGCGCTGGGGGAGGGGAAACAGCTCTGGGCCAGGCGAAGAGCCAGGTCTTGAGGTCCTTTCTGAACGTGTGGAGGGTTACGGAGCATCTGATGTTGACCGGGAACTCGTTCCAGGTTCTGGCTTCGATGCAGGAGAAAGCTCACCCGCCGGCTCTGCTGCTGCGGATGCCGGGGACCGCTGCCAGGGCAAGGTCGGCAGAGCGGAGGTGTCTCTTGGGTACGTGGAAACATACTCGGTCCTTTGAGGTATTTGGGTCCGATGTTATTGAGTGATTTGTAGGCATGGATGAGGAGTTTGAAGGTGACCCTCTTCTTGACGGGGAGCCAGTGGAGGCTTTGTAGGTGTTGGGTCATATGTTCATGGCGTGGTGTCCCTAGGACGAGCCTGGCTGCGGCGTTCTGGATGGTTTGGAGCTTGAGTAGAAGAGTTTTGTTGATTCTAGTGTAGAGGGTGTTGCCGTACTCTAGTCTGCTGGTAATGAGTGCGTCGGTAATGGTCTTTCTGCAATCGGGGGGGATCCATTTGAAGGTCATACAGAGGATGCGGAGGCAGTTGAAACTGGTGGAGGCGACGTCGTTGATCTGGCGGTTCATGGAGAGGGGGATCGAGGATTATGCCGAGGTTCAGAGCGGGGTCAGTCAGGGTGGGTGGGCTCCCGAGGGTGGGGGGCCACCAGCTACTGTCCCAGGCAGAGGTGCATGGCCCGAGGATGAGGACCTCGATCTTCTTGGAGTTGAGCTTTAGGCAGCTGTCCTTCATCCAGGCTGCCACGTTCTTCATTCCTTCCTGAAAGCAGAGTTTTGGTGTCTTCGGGATTCTTCGTTAGTGAGAATATGAGCTGGGTGTCGTCGGCGTAGGATACGATGCTTAGCCTGTGCTGTCTAACGATGGTGGCAATGGGGGCCATGTAGATGTTGAAGTGCGTCGGGCTTAGTGACGATCCTTGGGGAACTACGCAGATGATTCAGTGGGGTCGGAGAGGAAGGGGGAGTCTGATCCTCTGGGTTCTGCCAGAGAGGAAGGATTGGGTCCAGTCGAGGGCGGTTCCCTGTATTCCTGCATTGTGGAGTCTAGTGGCTAGTGTGCGATGTGAGACGGTTTCTAAGGCTGCGGAGAGGTCTAGGAGGATGAGAGCTCCGGTGTGTCCCTGGTCTAGCAGCATGCGGATGTCGATGGTGGCTGAGACAAGGGCAGTCTCTGTGCTGTGGTTGCTGCGGAAGCCAGACTGGGAGGCGTCTAGGAAGCGGTTTTCTTTGATGGAGGCGGTCAGCTAGGTGTTCACGAGTCTTTTGGTTACTTTTGCTGCGAAGGGGAGGAGAGAGATGGGCCAGTAGTTCTTCAGATCAGTTGGGTCAGCCCTTGGTTTCTTGAGGAGGGGTTTCACCTCTGCGCGCTTCCAGTCGTCTGGGCAGATGCCGGATATGAGGGAGGAGTTGATTATTCGTCCTAGTTCGGTGCGATGACAGCCCTGTGGCCCTGTGGAAGATATGCGGGGTCAGAAGTCTGTTGGAGCTCCCGAGTGCTTCTTCTTCATGGTTGAGGATATGAGCTCGACGAAAGCGGGGGCCCAGGAGGTGATGGTCGGCTTCTCGATGGTGGTGGGTGGCATGGTGCTCTTTTCTGCTGGCTCGCTGAAGTTGTCGTAGAGGGCCTTGATCTTCAGGAGGAAGTAGGCGTTTGTCGCGGAGTTCCTGTGAGGGTGTGAAGTCAGAGGATACGCAGGTGGGTTTGGAGAACTGCTGAATGACGTTGAACAGTTCCTTGACATTGGATGCGTTGGTCTTGACTTTGTCTCTGATGAAGGTCGTTTTGGTGTCCCTTATACGCTGGTGGTAATCCTTGAGGGCGCTCTTGTGGTTGTTCCATGCTTCCGTGGTCTTCTGGTTCCTCCAGGTTTTCTCCAGGCGTCTGCAGGAGCGTCTAGTTTCTTGGAGTTCGGTGGTGAACCAGGTGGCCCTCAGCGGGTGTTGATTGGTGGTGCGGCGGAGAGGTGCCAGCTTGTCGGCGCAGCAGGAGATCCAGCGGTGGAATTCCCTGGCTGCTTAGTTAGTGTCGGTCGTTGCCTCGGGGTGGGTCTTGAAGGAGGGTGGAGTTCAGGTGTTCCTCTGTGACCTTTCTCCAGTTCCATTGCGGTGGGCGTGGGACTGTCTTGGGTGGGGTGGTGGTGTTGAATGTGAAATGGACGCAGTGGTGGTCCGTCCAGATTGGCTGGGTGGTGTGGCTGAAGCGGATGTTAGATCCTCCCGCGAAGATGGGGTCGAGTGTGCGGCACGCTCTGTAGGGGGGTACTGCCAAGTTGTTTCAGTCCTAGGATGGCGATGTTCTCGCGGAGTGTGGTGGAGTCAGGATAATGGCTGTTTTCAAGGTGGAAGTTCAGGTGCCGAGCAGGATGTAGTCCTTGGAGGTGATGGCGTGAGGTGCGGCGAGCTTGGCTATAGTTGTTGCGGCCTGGGCACGGGGACCAGATGGCCTGTTGATGCCGTGTAGTGTGGTCCTGGGGTTGGTCTGGATCTGGATGTGGAGGTGTTCCGTGTTGGAGTGGGGGTTGCTTGTGCTGAATGTTGAGTGAAGGCTGAATGAATGAATGAAGGATCAATTTGTAGAGCACGAACAAATGCCCAAGGGTGTCAAAGCGCTGATAGAGGAAGCCCGGTCAGAGGAAGGGAGCTAGCAATACTTTGAAAGATTAGAGGGCAACAAGCCAGGTCTTAAATGATTTACGAAAGAGAGGATGTGCCTCTAGACAAGAAATTGATGTAGGTAGGGTGTTTCAGAGTTTGGATGCGGCCACAGCGAAGGCTCTACCTCCCCACTTTGCCTTCCTAAACCTGGGCACTACCAGCCAGTTTTTGTTGGCAGAACGCAGCTGTCTGGCAGGGACATAGCATTGAAACAGGTGCTTTATGCCTTCTGGCCTGAGTTAAACAGGGCTGCTACTTGACTGTGGCAGGAGGGATCCCGGAGTGTGACAAGGTGTGTCCCAATCCCACACTAGCCCTGATTGCCTTTTGCACAGCCTGAAACAATGAATTAATCTATACTACTATTATAAAGAGAGAACACACACATTTGAGCCAGGTAAACTCGGGAACCACAACGCCAATCCATAACCCGTTACATTGTTGAAATTGTCAGGGTGTGCAGATGGACATAGGCTATTAAAAAAAAAAAAGTACATTTAAAAATATAACTTTTTTAAAAAAGTAGTGCTCTGGAAGTAGCGCCGGCCGCGACGTTGCTCTGGCCGCGACGTAGCGCTGGCAGTGACGTGAGTGATGAGGACGTGCGTGATGACGAGGAGGAGAGACATGGAGCTGCGGTGAAGTGAGGAGAGCAGGCGCGTCATGGCGAAGAGGAGCGGCGGTGAAGTGAAGATCGCGGGAAGGAGCGGCAGATCAGGTAAAGTAAATGCTCATTGAAATCGAGGCGGGAGGCGGGAGGCGGGAGGGGGCGGGAGCGGGTGTGCACAGAGGGACAGGCGGGAGGAGTGGGGGCGGGAGGGAGTCGGGCGGGAGGGAGTCGGGACGGTTGGGGGTCGGGCGGGAGCAGGTGTACTGCCCCCAGCCCCTTTCTGCCCCAGGCAACGCTGGGGCGGGCTGCTAGTAAGGCATAAACACGTTCTGTTGAGACAAAACATGCAAAATCTTGCACACTTTACCAGTGGCGGAAGCCGATTCCTGAAAGTGGGGCAACACTGGGACTGCAGTGAGCAAGCCAGGTTTGACCTCCCCAAGAGAGGACAAGTACTCTTCCTCCGAGAAAGTACTACAACTAGGGTTAATAGTGGATTCCAGTGCACACTCTCCCAAAGAAGTTTGTCAAAATGCCAATGTCCAATATGCACCACCAAAGGGACCCTCATGAAGCGCTTCAACTGCTCGTGATGGTGTCCCCAAAAACACTACCTTTCCAGAGCAGCGAACACCGTTGCAAGTGCAATACACACCAACAACCACTCTTCACAATTCAACTGCACTACACTTCACGGAGCTCCAAGCGACAAAACAAGACATACCAAAAATGCCAGGCACTCGGTCCCAACAGCCACACATGGATTCTCACTACTTACGCGTCTAATTATGTGACTGGCAGGGAAGCAGGATCACAGCAAATGCTCCTTGTACTTTTCCAAAGTAATATTCCCTAGCAAACACTGTACGTTCCTAATCTTATATATGACACATGCACGTCAATTACATCATACCATTCTACTAGACCCAACACCATCTTAACAATTTTCTATCAATTATTCGATCCACCAGTATAAACTTAAACCACATATACATACACATGGAGCATATTTACAAGGACCCTGTGCCACAGGAGCGTCACTTTTTTGGACGCTCAGGTTGCGCACAATGCTGTCCCATATTTACAAGGCCAAGCAGAGCCACCCTGCGTGGCTTTTTATGGCCCTGCAAAAATGGCCCCCTTTCACACATTACACTGCATGGAAGAGGTGTTCCATGGTTTTTTTTTGTGGGTGTACCCACAAAACACGCAGAGAGCCCGACACATTCACAGATTTACCAGCTTTCATAAACCTGGGAATGTGCCAGATTCTAACACCTCTCCAGGGAAGGCGTTAAAGAGGCGCAATGAGGAGAAATACCTTTTTTTTTGCTCTTTCTGTGTGCACTGCATTCTGCAGCACACATAGAAGGAAGAAACAGCATCAATGATTCTTTTTGTGCAGGAAGGTGTCCCTTTGTGCTCAAAAACAATCATCCCTGCAACGCAGGCAGCCTTGCACCATGGTGCAAGGGTGCCTGCATTGGCTCTAGGCAGCCAGTTGTGTGCCATCACAGAGGAAATCCCAAGGTGTGTCATATTGCTGTAAATACAACGCATCCCTGCACTTTCTTAATGACGCAGCTCGGTGCAGCAAGATGGCTTGCACCACCTTGCTACATCATTTTCTAGTAAATATGCCCGATAGAGTGTACCATCCCAACCCACGCCACACATCAGTACAATTTCTTCTTCCAACCACAACAGGTACAGAAAGCTGAAGGAATGAAAGCCTCGGTCATACAGCCTCCTCCGCAGAGCAGGCAAAGACAATCTGGCCAGCAGCAGACTAGCCACCCTGAAATAGAACAAATACAGCAAAACAGCACTGCAAGTTAACACAGGCACAAACCAGGCATGGAACAGGCAGCCCAAGTGAAATCCCCAGACCTTTGCAGCATTAGCATAGGCAGCAGCTGCACCAGCTTCCCTTCCACACACACCCAATATACACAGCACACGTGTTGCATGAATGCATCATACACAAGTATGCGATATCAAAGAGAGAGGTAGGGAGAGTAGTAGGACACTCTTGTTCCCCGGTCAATAGTCAATAAACAAAAGAAGAGTGTCTATGAGACAAAGAACCACAAGATGGAGCTCAAAAAACAACCATACTAGGATGTTTAGGAAAGCCCTCACTCACCACCTAGTGATGACATGCTTCATCATTGGGCTCCACCAAAGAGACCGAGTGTCTCTTTGGTGTGCTGCAACGCCAGGATTACTGCGGAGCTGGTTAGTGGGTAAAGGGCGTGTTGAGTGAAAATGAAAATTAGTGAGTGTTGAGGGTATTTTTAAAAAATTGTCAGTAGTGTATCTGAAGCAATTTTATTAGAGATCACTAAGGACAACAAGTATAAAATATATGTGAGGATCCAGTCCACTTTTAATTGAATGGTGGGATCCTAGAAAATAGTAGTCAACATGTTTCTTGCCATCGAAACGGTGTCAATTTACCGGGCAATTCTTCAGGACTGGGTGTGATAAACCCTGGCGGTATGGGCACTCTAAGGCCCACCCTTACCTAGGGACGTGATATGTGAAAATTAAGAAAAAGTGAAAAAAGTGCAAAAAAATTAGGAATATTCGGTTGATTCCTAATTACTCCTGGTTTAGGAGGCTTCAACTTATCGTTTTCTGCACTTTTGAGGTGTTAAGGATAAACACCATGGGTCTCAGGAGGGGGGTGGAAGCGTATTTGGCACACCGCCCTCGACGCTCGGCACCCGTGGTGTACCTACGTCGCCCTCGTACTGGACCCCGACGATCAATGAGGGGGTTCGTAAGTTGTTTTTAAAGCCGTGAGGAAAAACGGCAAATGCTTCCGGGTGGGCGTGGCATGTTTTCGTTCCCTGACGCCACGAAGGCGTTGTTGAATTCGAGCGCCCTATTGGGCGTTGTCTCAGAGAGTCCGCTGAGTAAGGGTGGGCCTGCCATTCTGTTGTCTGAGCAACCAGGGAAGCATGCGTGACTGCCCTGATGCCAGCGCGGCCGCCGTAATGATGACGTTACCGGATGGGCGTGGTTCCGTGACGCCGGTAATGGAGGCATCGCTTTTCATTGGCTAAGAGAAACATAGGAAAGCGTCTGTGGTTGTCTGGGAGACAATGTTCGTTATTGTGTACAATTTTCGCCATGATGGGTATAAGGCTCAAACGCATTGCGTGGAGGAAGCATAAAGTAGTGCATAGCAGATAGCTGACAGGGTTTTATTTGGGGGGCTCAGAAGAATCATAAAATGAATGCTGATATCACTGGACTCCGATTCATTTGATCACTGTATTCCAAGGTATGTCATCATTTAGGCCAATTAGATGGGTGCCCAGTCTGTAGACCCACCTTTGTTCTTTTTCAAAAAGGATGTTAGTGATGTTTCTTGTGCCACCTACATGTTCAATGATAGTCCAACGCATGTCGTTGGGGGTGTGGTTGAGTTCCAGGAAATGGCGACTTAGTTTGGTGGTTAGTTTTTTACACCTGATGTTGGAGCGGTGTTCACCTATTCTTTGTTTGACTTTGCGGGTGGTCATCCCTACGTAACGTAGGTCGCAGGAACAGGTGATCAGATAGATAACGTTATCTGTGTTGCAGTTGGTGTGGCATTTTTGTGTCCATGTTTTCCCAGGTTCAAGTTCTAGTGTTTTTGTGTGTGTCGTAAGGTGGCACACACTACAGTTGGCGCATGGAAAGTGTCCAGTGATTTGTGGGAGACCCCAAGTTTCTGTAATGGATCTTTCCGTGGTTGGGGTTTCAGCTCTCGGTCGTGTGTGCACGAGGCTGTCCCTCAGGCTGCGCCCTTTTCTGAAAGAGAACAGTGGTTTCTCCCAATCAGTTTTAATGCTTGATATAATGCGCCAATTTTTGTTGATTGATTTTTTCATGTAGTAAGACATGGCATTGTATGTAGTTACGCAGGTCAATGGTATGGTTTCAACATTGGTGGCCTGATCTTCCAGGAGTGACTCACGTGGTTGATTGCGTGCCCTTTTGTATCCTTTGTTAAGGATTTGTGTGGGGTACCCACAATGCTTCAGTTTTTCTGTTAATTCTACAGACTGGGTTCTAAAGTCTTGGAGTTCTGAACAGTTGCGTCTGATTCGCAAGTATTGTCCATATGGGAGGTTTTCTTTTAGGGGCCTCGGGTGGAAGCTTGTGAATTGGAGCAGGTTGTTACGAGCTGTTGGTTTCTGGTAAGTTCTTGTTGACAGCTTCGTGCCATTGATTTGGATCTTGACGTCAAGGAAGGTAATCTCAGTTTTACTTACTTCGGAGGTGAATTTAAGGTTGGTATCTAATGTGTTTATCCAACTTAGAAAGATTAGTAATTGCTCATCACTCCCTGTCCATATCATCAAGACATCATCAATATAGCGTCTCCAAATTTTAATTGAAGACGTCCAGGGGCAGTTTGGTTGTATGATGTGTCTAGCTTCGAAATCAGCAACATACAAACCCGCTATGCTGGGAGCAAATGTACTGCCCATAGAGGTCCCTGTCGTTTGTAGGTAGAGTTTGTCTTTGTAGGCAAAGAAATTTTCTTTGAGAGCTATGGTGGCACAGTTTAGGATAAAGGCCTTAGAGGTTTGATAGTCCCAGTCCTCTGAGTCCAAAACCGATCCCAGGACCTTGATGGTGTCATCCTGGGGGATACTGGTATACAGACTTTCAATATCCAATGTCACTAGGGTGACTGAATTTTCTGGGAAGTCTAGGTTCTGGAGTAGTTGTAGTAGACTTTTCGTATCCTTGAGATAGGTTGGGGTGTTTTGGACCAACGGTTTTAAGTAATGGTCACAAAAACGAGATAGTGGTTCCAACAAAGACCCAATACCAGACACAATTGGTCTTCCTGGCGGTGGTAGCCGGTTTTTGTGTGTCTTCGGGAGGGTGTAGAAATACGGGACTATACCTTCGTTGGTATTGAGAAAGTCAGCCTCATTCTTGGAGATTTCTCCATTGTCTTCCGCTCTTCTGACCAGAGTGGTGATTCTTGCTTTCAACTCTGGGGTCGGGTCTTTCGTGAGGGGAGTGTAATTCCGCCTGTCTGCTAACAGGATTTCGCAGGCCTTTTCATAATCAATGGTGTTTTGAATTACCAGACCCCCACCCTTATCTGCCGGTTTTATTGTGATCTTGGGATCATTTTGTAAAGATTTTAGTGCTTGATATTCTTCTGCACTGAAGTTGCAGTAAGGTGGGGCAGCCTGGTAGGTCTCGAGATCCAAGAATACTGCCTGTTCAAAGGCCGTAATAGCAGCCGGTATTGTTTGGACTGGGGGATTGAAGGTGGAGTTCAATCTAAGACCAGTGTCACCTTTGCGTTGGGCTTCATTCGGGTCTTCCTTACCCTCAAAGAATGCTTTCAGCTTTAGTTTCCTGAAGAAGGCTGAGAGTTCACAATGAAGTTTAAACTTGTCTGGGCGGGCTGTTGGCACAAAGCCCAGACCCCTCTCAAGGACAGCTGTTTCTGTAGAGGTGAGCATTTTGTCAGACAGATTGTTTATTAGACTTAGATTCCGCTCGATCCTGGTTGTTGCTCCCTGTTGCGGGTGTGGTTGCTCACTGCGTCGTCGGTCTCCCAAGATACATGGTTCGTTGGTTGACCCGCACCTCTTCTCTTTCCCCTTCCTCCCTGGCCCTGTTCTAAAAAAGGCTGGCGATAGTGAGGTTGGTAGTTGGGAGGGGGAAAGAAGCCAGGGTTCCAGCCCATCATAGGGTATGGTGGTTGATGAAAAGGGAATTGGTGACCCATAGTAGGCATTTGCGGTGGCCCTGGCCACCTGGGTTGTTGGTTGTGGTAGCCTTATTGGCCACGGTTATTCCTGTTGCCCCGATTACCTCGTCTTTTTCCTTGTTTAAATGATCCTGAACTGGATCCGCTGCTGTTAGATGAATTATCATCTGACATGTCATCGTTAGGAGGATTACTGGAAGGTGGTGTAAAAGTGGGAGCTGAGTAAGGATATACTTTTTCGTACTCGAATTTTTTTAAATCTTTCTGAAATGTATTCACTTTCGCTTGGGTTAGGTTATCCTTATACTCGTTAAGCTCTTTATTTATTTCATCGAGTTTCTTTTTGTGACCGTTATTGTTGCTTTGATTTTGGACTCAGTTTCTTGTATTTCAATTTGGATAGTTTCTGAGAGTCGCAAAGCTGTTTTTATAATCAAAACAAGCCAATCGCGGGTACAATGCCACGCGATCATTGCCCATTCTTTTCTGAATGTGGCATCATTCAGAAAGATGCGTGGGGCGTTTGTGACAAGTAGTCCGCGTGGAGCTATGTTTTTGAGAAGATATTGTTTAAGTATAGTTCCATGTAAGATGGTGCGTATTCTGTCCCTTTTTATTTCTGTGAGTTTTTCCCACTCAGTGGTGTGGGCTACAGCTTGGGAAATAGCAGGGTCAGCAAATTGGTCAGAGTCAGATAGGATATCAGCTATTTCAGATTCGGAGAATGTCAATCCGAGGTTTGCCATGATAAACTTGTGATGGTAAGGGTTGAGACCTGGTGGTGAGACAAAAGTTAAGAGAGCCAGTAGGATGCTCGGTAAAAACAACTCTCACAGCTCTGCGCTGCTAAGTATGCGATATCAAAGAGAGAGGTAGGGAGAGTAGTAGGACACTCTTGTTCCCCGGTCAATAGTCAATAAACAAAAGAAGAGTGTCTATGAGACAAAGAACCACAAGATGGAGCTCAAAAAACAACCATACTAGGATGTTTAGGAAAGCCCTCACTCACCACCTACTGATGACATGCTTCATCATTGGGCTCCACCAAAGAGACCGAGTGTCTCTTTGGTGTGCTGCAACGCCAGGATTACTGCGGAGCTGGTTAGTGGGTAAAGGGCGTGTTGAGTGAAAATGAAAATTAGTGAGTGTTGAGGGTATTTTTAAAAAATTGTCAGTAGTGTATCTGAAGCAATTTTATTAGAGATCACTAAGGACAACAAGTATAAAATATATGTGAGGATCCAGTCCACTTTTAATTGAATGGTGGGATCCTAGAAAATAGTAGTCAACATGTTTCTTGCCATCGAAACGGTGTCAATTTACCGGGCAATTCTTCAGGACTGGGTGTGATAAACCCTGGCGGTATGGGCACTCTAAGGCCCACCCTTACCTAGGGACGTGATATGTGAAAATTAAGAAAAAGTGAAAAAAGTGCGAAAAAATTAGGAATATTCGGTTGATTCCTAATTACTCCTGGTTTAGGAGGCTTCAACTTATCGTTTTCTGCACTTTTGAGGTGTTAAGGATAAACACCATGGGTCTCAGGAGGGGGGTGGAAGCGTATTTGGCACACCGCCCTCGACGCTCGGCACCCGTGGTGTACCTACGTCGCCCTCGTACTGGACCCCGACGATCAATGAGGGGGTTCGTAAGTTGTTTTTAAAGCCGTGAGGAAAAACGGCAAATGCTTCCGGGTGGGCGTGGCATGTTTTCGTTCCCTGACGCCACGAAGGCGTTGTTGAATTCGAGCGCCCTATTGGGCGTTGTCTCAGAGAGTCCACTGTAGTGTGTGCCACCTTACGACACACACAAAAACACTAGAACTTGAACCTGGGAAAACATGGACACAAAAATGCCACACCAACTGCAACACAGATAACGTTATCTATCTGATCACCTGTTCCTGCGACCTACGTTACGTAGGGATGACCACCCGCAAAGTCAAACAAAGAATAGGTGAACACCGCTCCAACATCAGGTGTAAAAAACTAACCACCAAACTAAGTCGCCATTTCCTGGAACTCAACCACACCCCCAACGACATGCGTTGGACTATCATTGAACATGTAGGTGGCACAAGAAACATCACTAACATCCTTTTTGAAAAAGAACAAAGGTGGGTCTACAGACTGGGCACCCATCTAATTGGCCTAAATGATGACATACCTTGGAATACAGTGATCAAATGAATCGGAGTCCAGTGATATCAGCATTCATTTTATGATTCTTCTGAGCCCCCCAAATAAAACCCTGTCAACTATCTGCTATGCACTACTTTATGCTTCCTCCACGCAATGCGTTTGAGCCTTATACCCATCATGGCGAAAATTGTACACAATAACGAACATTGTCTCCCAGACAACCACAGACGCTTTCCTATGTTTCTCTTAGCCAATGAAAAGCGATGCCTCCATTACTGGCGTCACGGAACCACGCCCATCCGGTAACGTCATCATTACGGCGGCCGCGCTGGCATCAGGGCAGTCACGCATGCTTCCCCGGTTGCTCAGACAACAGAATGGCAGGCCCACCCTTACTCAGCGGACTCTCTGAGACAACGCCCAATAGGGCGCTCGAATTCAACAACGCCTTCGTGGCGTCAGGGAACGAAAACATGCCACGCCCACACGGAAGCATTTGCCGTTTTTCCTCACGGCTTTAAAAACAACTTACGAACCCCCTCATTGATCGTCGGGGTCCAGTACGAGGGCGACGTAGGTACACCACGGGTGCCGAGCGTTGAGGGCGGTGTGCCAAATACGCTTCCACCCCCCTCCTGAGACCCATGGTGTTTATCCTTAACACCTCAAAAGTGCAGAAAACGATAAGTTGAAGCCTCCTAAACCAGGAGTAATTAGGAATCAACCGAATATTCCTAATTTTTTCGCACTTTTTTCACTTTTTCTTAATTTTCACATATCACGTCCCTAGGTAAGGGTGGGCCTTAGAGTGCCCATACCGCCAGGGTTTATCACACCCAGTCCTGAAGAATTGCCCGGTAAATTGACACCGTTTCGATGGCAAGAAACATGTTGACTACTATTTTCTAGGATCCCACCATTCAATTAAAAGTGGACTGGATCCTCACATATATTTTATACTTGTTGTCCTTAGTGATCTCTAATAAAATTGCTTCAGATACACTACTGACAATTTTTTAAAAATACCCTCAACACTCACTAATTTTCATTTTCACTCAACACGCCCTTTACCCACTAACCAGCTCCGCAGTAATCCTGGCGTTGCAGCACACCAAAGAGACACTCGGTCTCTTTGGTGGAGCCCAATGATGAAGCATGTCATCACTAGGTGGTGAGTGAGGGCTTTCCTAAACATCCTAGTATGGTTGTTTTTTGAGCTCCATCTTGTGGTTCTTTGTCTCATAGACACTCTTCTTTTGTTTATTGACTATTGACCGGGGAACAAGAGTGTCCTACTACTCTCCCTACCTCTCTCTTTGATATCGCATACTTAGCAGCGCAGAGCTGTGAGAGTTGTTTTTACCGAGCATCCTACTGGCTCTCTTAACTTTTGTCTCACCACCAGGTCTCAACCCTTACCATCACAAGTTTATCATGGCAAACCTCGGATTGACATTCTCCGAATCTGAAATAGCTGATATCCTATCTGACTCTGACCAATTTGCTGACCCTGCTATTTCCCAAGCTGTAGCCCACACCACTGAGTGGGAAAAACTCACAGAAATAAAAAGGGACAGAATACGCACCATCTTACATGGAACTATACTTAAACAATATCTTCTCAAAAACATAGCTCCACGCGGACTACTTGTCACAAACGCCCCACGCATCTTTCTGAATGATGCCACATTCAGAAAAGAATGGGCAATGATCGCGTGGCATTGTACCCGCGATTGGCTTGTTTTGATTATAAAAACAGCTTTGCGACTCTCAGAAACTATCCAAATTGAAATACAAGAAACTGAGTCCAAAATCAAAGCAACAATAACGGGTCACAAAAAGAAACTCGATGAAATAAATAAAGAGCTTAACGAGTATAAGGATAACCTAACCCAAGCGAAAGTGAATAAATCTCAGAAAGATTTTAAAAAATTCGAGTACGAAAAAGTATATCCTTACTCAGCTCCCACTTTTACACCACCTTCCAGTAATCCTCCTAACGATGACATGTCAGATGATAATTCATCTAACAGCAGCGGATCCAGTTCAGGATCATTTAAACAAGGAAAAAGACGAGGTAATCGGGGCAACAGGAATAACCGTGGCCAACAAGGCTACCACAACCAACAACCCAGGTGGCCAGGGCCACCGCAAATGCCTACTATGGGTCACCAATTCCCTTTTCATCAACCACCATACCCTATGATGGGCTGGAACCCTGGCTTCTTTCCCCCTCCCAACTACCAACCTCACTATCGCCAGCCTTTTTTAGAACAGGGCCGGAGAGGAAGGGGAAAGAGAAGAGGTGCGGGTCAACCAACGAACCATGTATCTTGGGAGACCGACGACGCAGTGAGCAACCACACCCGCAACAGGGAGCAACAACCAGGATCGAGCGGAATCTAAGTCTAATAAACATTCTGTCTGACAAAATGCTCACCTCTACAGAAACAGCTGTCCTTGAGAGGGGTCTGGGCTTTGTGCCAACAGCCCGCCCAGACAAGTTTAAACTTCATTGTGAACTCTCAGCCTTCTTCAGGAAACTAAAGCTGAAAGCATTCTTTGAGGGTAAGAAAGACCCGAATGAAGCCCAACGCAAAGGTGACACTGGTCTTAGATTGAACTCCACCTTCAATCCCCCAGTCCAAACAATACCGGCTGCTATTACGGCCTTTGAACAGGCAGTATTCTTGGATCTCGAGACCTACCAGGCTGCCCCACCTTACTGCAACTTCAGTGCAGAAGAATATCAAGCTCTAAAATCTTTACAAAATGATCCCAAGATCACAATAAAACCGGCAGATAAGGGTGGGGGTCTGGTAATTCAAAACACCATTGATTATGAAAAGGCCTGCGAAATCCTGTTAGCAGACAGGCGGAATTACACTCCCCTCACGAAAGACCCGACCCCAGAGTTGAAAGCAAGATTCACCACTCTGGTCAGAAGAGCGGAAGACAATGGAGAAATCTCCAAGAATGAGGCTGACTTTCTCAATACCAACGAAGGTATAGTCCCGTATTTCTACACCCTCCCGAAGACACACAAAAACCGGCTACCACCGCCAGGAAGACCAATTGTGTCTGGTATTGGGTCTTTGTTGGAACCACTATCTCGTTTTTGTGACCATTACTTAAAACCGTTGGTCCAAAACACCCCAACCTATCTCAAGGATACGAAAAGTCTACTACAACTACTCCAGAACCTAGACTTCCCAGAAAATTCAGTCACCCTAGTGACATTGGATATTGAAAGTCTGTATACCAGTATCCCCCAGGATGACACCATCAAGGTCCTGGGATCAGTTTTGGACTCAGAGGACTGGGACTATCAAACCGCTAAGGCCTTTATCATAAACTGTGCCACCATAGCTCTCAAAGAAAACTTCTTTGCCTACAAAGACAAACTCTACCTACAAACGACAGGGACCTCTATGGGCAGTACATTTGCTCCCAGCATAGCGGGTTTGTATGTTGCTGATTTCGAAGCTAGACACATCATACAACCAAACTGCCCCTGGACGTCTTCAATTAAAATTTGGAGACGCTATATTGATGATGTCTTGATGATATGGACAGGGAGTGATGAGCAATTACTAATCTTTCTAAGTTGGATAAACACATTAGATACCAACCTTAAATTCACCTCCGAAGTAAGTAAAACTGAGATTACCTTCCTTGACGTCAAGATCCAAATCAATGGCACGAAGCTGTCAACAAGAACTTACCAGAAACCAACAGCTCGTAACAACCTGCTCCAATTCACAAGCTTCCACCCGAGGCCCCTAAAAGAAAACCTCCCATATGGACAATACTTGCGAATCAGACGCAACTGTTCAGAACTCCAAGACTTTAGAACCCAGTCTGTAGAATTAACAGAAAAACTGAAGCATCGTGGGTACCCCACACAAATCCTTAACAAAGGATACAAAAGGGCACGCAATCAACCACGTGAGTCACTCCTGGAAGATCAGGCCACCAATGTTGAAACCATACCATTGACCTGCGTAACTACATACAATGCCATGTCTAACTACATGAAAAAATCAATCAACAAAAATTGGCGCATTATATCAAGCATTAAAACTGATTGGGAGAAACCACTGTTCTCTTTCAGAAAAGGGCGCAGCCTGAGGGACAGCCTCGTGCACACACGACCGAGAGCTGAAACCCCAACCACGGAAAGATCCATTACAGAAACTTGGGGTCTCCCACAAATCACTGGACACTTTCCATGCGCCAACTGTAGTGTGTGCCACCTTACGACACACACAAAAACACTAGAACTTGAACCTGGGAAAACATGGACACAAAAATGTCACACCAACTGCAACACAGATAACGTTATCTATCTGATCACCTGTTCCTGCGACCTACGTTACGTAGGGATGACCACCCGCAAAGTCAAACAAAGAATAGGTGAACACCGCTCCAACATCAGGTGTAAAAAACTAACCACCAAACTAAGTCGCCATTTCCTGGAACTCAACCACACCCCCAACGACATGCGTTGGACTATCATTGAACATGTAGGTGGCACAAGAAACATCACTAACATCCTTTTTGAAAAAGAACAAAGGTGGGTCTACAGACTGGGCACCCATCTAATTGGCCTAAATGATGACATACCTTGGAATACAGTGATCAAATGAATCGGAGTCCAGTGATATCAGCATTCATTTTATGATTCTTCTGAGCCCCCCAAATAAAACCCTGTCAGCTATCTGCTATGCACTACTTTATGCTTCCTCCACGCAATGCGTTTGAGCCTTATACCCATCATGGCAAAAATTGTACACAATAACGAACATTGTCTCCCAGACAACCACAGACGCTTTCCTATGTTTCTCTTAGCCAATGAAAAGCGATGCCTCCATTACCGGCGTCACTGAACCACGCCCATCCGGTAACGTCATCATTACGGCGGCCGCGCTGGCATCAGGGCAGTCACGCATGCTTCCCCGGTTGCTCAGACAACAGAATGGCAGGCCCACCCTTACTCAGCGGACTCTCTGAGACAACGCCCAATAGGGCGCTCGAATTCAACAACGCCTTTGTGGCGTCAGGGAACGAAAACATGCCACGCCCACACGGAAGCATTTGCCGTTTTTCCTCACGGCTTTAAAAACAACTTACGAACCCCCTCATTGATCGTCGGGGTCCAGTACGAGGGCGACGTAGGTACACCACGGGTGCCGAGCGTCGAGGGCGGTGTGCCAAATACGCTTCCACCCCCCTCCTGAGACCCATGGTGTTTATCCTTAACACCTCAAAAGTGCAGAAAACGATAAGTTGAAGCCTCCTAAACCAGGAGTAATTAGGAATCAACCGAATATTCCTAATTTTTTCGCACTTTTTTCACTTTTTCTTAATTTTCACATATCACGTCCCTAGGTAAGGGTGGGCCTTAGAGTGCCCATACCGCCAGGGTTTATCACACCCAGTCCTGAAGAATTGCCCGGTAAATTGACACCGTTTCGATGGCAAGAAACATGTTGACTACTATTTTCTAGGATCCCACCATTCAATTAAAAGTGGACTGGATCCTCACATATATTTTATACTTGTTGTCCTTAGTGATCTCTAATAAAATTGCTTCAGATACACTACTGACAATTTTTTAAAAATACCCTCAACACTCACTAATTTTCATTTTCACTCAACACGCCCTTTACCCACTAACCAGCTCCGCAGTAATCCTGGCGTTGCAGCACACCAAAGAGACACTCGGTCTCTTTGGTGGAGCCCAATGATGAAGCATGTCATCACTAGGTGGTGAGTGAGGGCTTTCCTAAACATCCTAGTATGGTTGTTTTTTGAGCTCCATCTTGTGGTTCTTTGTCTCATAGACACTCTTCTTTTGTTTATGGTCATACACAAGTATGCCAGCTATAGATGCAGCCAAGCTTGTGCCCCGTAGGAAAATGTAATAAACCCCTGCACATCACATCCCCAAGTCGAGCAGAGCCAAAATGTACAAAGTCCCAGAATGTTCAATGCAGAGTATACGTTTTCCAACTAGATAAAACACGATGAATGGGTCAGCTCCGATCTATGCGTCCTGGGAGCCAGGAAAGACAACTTTCCAAGTGATCTCGCGATATGAGGACAACAGACTCAGTCAGGAAACGAGACTCCTCTAAATGTCCAAGAAGAACAACTGAGCATTCCAAGCGCCTCCATTCAAATCCAGAAGCGCGTGTTAGCCACACTCGCATGAGGTAGGGTGACCAACCATCCGTATATTTCACGGACCGTCCGTAAAATGGACCTCACGTCCGTTGTCCGTGAGGATCCCTTTTACAGACGCCTTTTTTCCGTAATTTTGGATATTGCAGGGAACAGCACTGTTCCCTGCATGAAGCCTCAGCATTCTGTATGTGGCTGAATGATGCATACAGAATGACAACGGGCCCCTCTGGGGTGTTACAGCATGAGGTGGTCGGCCTCCCACAACTTCTGTCCAGGGCAGGGCAGTCTGTCAGACAGAAGACTGCCTGAGGGGTGGGGGCGGCTGGGGAGTTGTTTCTTGGTGTTTCCAGGAGAGTTTTGTTTTCACTCAGGAGGCCTCTCAGGCTGGCAGCGAGTTTGAGCAGATTAGAGAGGTAAATCAGAAAGTTAGTTTGGATTGTGTTGTAGGCAGGAGTTCTCAGTTTAAATTGTATTCTAGAGAGAAGACAATGTAACTAGAGGAGGCTTGTGGGGACATTAATACATTTAATTGAAAATGGGATAAGTGGAGTGTAGAGCAGTTTTGAGTGGGAGGAGTTTGGAAAGGGTGATGCCCATTAGAGTGCCCCCTCAATTTTCTAAATACACACGTTGCTGAATAAACTTGTGATCATTATTGGCATCTGGGGTTTAATCCTCTGCAGTGAACGCATCTAATCCAGTGGTTCATGCACGTGGTCTCACCCCTAGAAAAGCGACAGATTCTGATGAGACTCAATGGAAGAATGAAGATTTTTTAATAGTTCACATGTCTAGGAACTGCCATGTGATATGTGTTTTGGCCCTTCGACGATAGATTTTACCATGATAAAGTTTGTGTAAGGCACAAACCGTGTTGGCAAGGCTAATTCCTGTTTTTTTTTAAATATATTGAGTCTATCGAATAAAGCATTATACTATTGAATGAAGATTGGTTTTGCCATAGTTTGTGAATCCAAGGAGAATTATTGATTATCTCTTCTCCCTTAACATTTCACTGAATGCCGAGGACCTATAGTACATTGTGAAGTTTTGAGTATGCCACCCTACTAAAATATTATATTCTGAGCCATCCAGGTTTGAATGTTTACATGTACAGAATGGAGCCAGGTCAAGCAGTGATGAGGTTATTACGGTGTATTTAGGTTGTTCTGGAAATTGTCTAGCTCCTTGGAATGTTAGTCCATGTATTGACCAGTTCTCTTACCAGCATTTGCACCCTTATACCATTTGTGGTGCACTGTACTTCTTTAGGATCGCACTATTCTTTCAATACAGTTGTGGAATTTTGACTGATGCATTGTGTTAGTAAAGCTTTGTTTGTCCAGTCTCTTGAGTAATATTTTTTTATATTGGTTAGTGTGAAAAATAAAAGGTGAGATGGGGGCTATGTGGTGCACTGTGTGCATGGTTGCACGTGCCAAAGGATACGTTTATTTCATTCCACTGGGGTCAGAGGCTATTAGAGTGACAGTCTCGCCATTTTAGAACTGATGCATTTTCAATATTAAAGGAAGACATGATTGCTGCTTTTTTATTTTATGCAACTAACAACCAATGACAAAGTCAATAGTTCTGGCTTGTTGCAGGTGTAACGTTACTTGTTGTGTTATATGGATACAATGACAGAAGACGCAAAATACCAGTCAGGCGGTACACCAGCACAGATTTTTAGCTTAGGTGTTTAAAGCTGCACCCTTAATTACATCAAATATCCACTTTGGAGAGACCCCACAGTTTTTTCATGCCACTTAAAGCTCTGGAAACAACACCATGTCACAGTCACCTCATGGCCTGGCACTGTGCATCATACATGACTCATGACTCAGATTGCCTATGTGCAAGGGCCTAGTGAACCCTTCCCCAACCCAACCCTTGCTTTAGGAACTAGAGCAATGGTGACGTTCTTGATGGGCTACTTCTGTCTGCAACTCTGCAGACAAAGGCTCATTTCATCATTAAAATGAAAAGGTGGGTGTGTGAGTAAATGAAGGGATGGGTGGATGGCTAGATAGATTAGTGAAAGGGTGAATGGATGAATGAGGGTGAATGGATGGATAATGAGAGAAAGGATGGATGGATGAGTGAGTAAGTGGAAGGATGAATAATACAAAATGTTAAAAGATAGATGTATGGATGGAAGGGTAGACGGATTGGTAAAAGGGTGGATGGATGAGTGAAACGATGGAGGAATGAGTTAAAGGGTGGATGATGGGCGAGTGAATGGGGGGATGGATAAGTACAATGATGGATGGATCGATGAATTGATAAGTGAAAGGGTGAAAGGATGGACCAATGAGTGAAAGAGTGGATGTAAGGATGGAAGGATGGATGAGTGAGTGAAAGGGAGGGTAGATGGACAAAAGGATGCATAGGTGAGTGAAGGAGTGAAAGGATGGATGGATGGATGGATGACTGATAGGGTCAATGAGTGGATTCATGAGTGGATGAGTAAATGGATGGGTGGAAGGAAGGATGGCTAAGTGAAAGGGTTGATGGAGAGAGAAAGGGAGGATGGATGGATGACAAAGGGTGAATGGGAAGAAGGATGAGTGACTAGATCGATGGATGAGTAAGTGAAAGGATGGCTGCATGGGTGAAAGACTAAAAGGATGGATGGATGAGTGAATGGATGGATGGGTACAAGAGTGGATGGATGAGTGTACCAATGGATAGGGTGAAAGGGTGGATGGATGGAAATCTGAATGGTTGAGTGAAATGATGGATGTAAGGATAGATGATGGATAGGTTTGCAAATGGTTGAATATGTTTGGATATGGATGGGCTTAATTATATACTATTACGCGACCTCCTCTGATGTGTCTGAAAAACGTACCTTTTGTCCCGAAGGTTTGTCCTGAATTTTGACCTCCTGTCCTGAATTTTCGTCCTGAATTTTCACCCTTTGTCCTGAATTTTTACACTCACTGTCCTGAATTTGGACCCATGCCAGTTGGTCACCCTAGCATGAGGCACAACCCCTCAAGAAGCAGCAACGTCACTCATCAACTACTCCCCTGCAATCTGTCCAGTACACACCTGCGCCACTCCACAGCCCAAGACCTCCGCCCAGTTGCAGATGGGGTAAGGCTATGTTTGGGAAAAGGTAAGCTCTGCCACACCATGAAAACACCGTCTCAGGCAGAGAACACCAGCAGATGGTCCTCTGACCATGGCGGCGCCAAGGAGCCAGCCCCTCACACCTGCTAGGCCCAGGACAGGAGCTTTAGCGCCACTACAGCACCTGAGCAGACCAGGAAGAGGAGGCTGCTGAGGCCCACACTGCCCGGGAACCCACCGCAATCTGCTTAGCGGCAGCAGCCAGCCCCTAACAGGATTCACAGGAAGGACACTCATCCAAGGCAGCAGCAGGACAGGCCGTCAGCAGACAGAGGCACATATACAAATACAACATACGTGCTAATGCCTACCCCGCAAACCTGCCGCTCGACTCATGGTCTGTGATCCACCTCAGGTGCCCCAGAGCACCAGCAGCAATGGCCTGTGGAAGCTGGGATAAACCACCCATATAAAGCATCGAGCAACCCAGCCTCACGCCGAAATGAATTCTCGCGTAGCCGAGGAGTTTGTGGTAACAGGACGATACTGTATGCAGTGAAGTTCCATTACCGGCAACTTAAAGTCAATTACCGGCCCCATGGGGCTAAAAGGGATAGGACAGGCTCCAAATTCTACCACGAGAACACACTCCACGGGAGGCACACGGAGATGTGATGTGCAACACATTAAGCATTTATAGCGTCGTTTTAGTAGAGATCTGTCATAACTTCAGTACTGTTAATTCAGCGAACTAAAACAAGGGCAGATGCCTTCGGCTGAGGTTCAGTTACGAGCATCACTATAAAGTGCAGGATTAAAGGGAAGTCAAATAATTAAATAACATTTCTAAAGACATAAAACTGCAGACTATACAAAAGATAATCATACGTTTAAAAAGCTGTTTCCACAGATAATGGTTACACATTACGGAGGAGCTGTCTGCAGGCGTTACACTTCAAACATACACAATCTGTTTAAAAATGATTCACAAGGCGTTCTAGCAATAGAAAATATGTAAATGTGAGAGACACCTGCAGCAAGTGAAATATCTAAATTGAAAAAAGCTTGCACATTGTACATTATAAAGTTAGCAAAAGTTAACTACACTTCAGTCAACTAAATCCACAATGAATCGTGTGCATGAGAAAAACACTATGAAACAGTTTTAAAGCAATTACATTGCTGATTCAACATACAGTAATACTTTTGGGCTCGTGACCATGACGTAGACAAACAGGTATTTGCTTCATGACCAACAACAAACTGATGAAGGTAAAAATCCAGGACAACGGTGCAAAAGCGAAACAAAAACTCATGGTGATTTACAGAAAAAAACGAAAATTCCTGGGAAGCGTTTGAAGCAAATTTCCTATATTATTAAAATTTTGTAAAAGGGATGGAGCTTGCTAATTGCAAGATAGCTGCTCCCTGGGTGCCCCAGATGACACTCCTTTTCTGCGGAGAGCTGTTTTATGCCTCAATTGAAAGAGTCGAGTGATGGAAAGGTACCTGGCACACAGGGCATCTACCAATTTGATCATCTCACTGTTTAATGTTGAGTAAACTCTTACAGCACAGTAATGAGCACAAGCTTTACCAGGTTTCATGGCAGCACCCGCAAACAGTCTAGACTTAAGGAAGCTGCCACCATAGGTGAGAGGACATATACCCCTTTTCTGAGGGCCAATGTGGCACCTTTGAAACTGCAACCCAGTGCTGGACCTCCACGAGGCTGATATAATCTTCCTATATTTCCCATTTAGGTATAATTTGTTGCATATCTTTTCAGGCATATGTTTTCAAAGAAAAATTCACATTTACCAGTGTCTTTAAATATTTGTTTATGTGCAATGAAATAATTCAGCTTGCTCAAATATATCGCTCAATATTTGATCTAGCAAAGCTCATACCATGATTTTCTAGTTATAATTTTTAAATAGTCAGCAAGACTTCATAGACTGATATCTCGATTTCCCAATTGTTGTTTCTAAACAGTAAACCATGTTTCACCGAATAGACGTAGGTTAGAGGCTTTAGGGGCTTGTATGTTGCTTGTTTATTTGAAAAAGCATTAAAAAAATGTTCAAGTAGAATATATACACCACAGAGATGTCTTTTTAGCTAGAGGGAAATTGAAATCCAGCAATGGCAAGCTAAGGGTCACGCAAACGGGAGCTTTAGCTGTAAACGCATTCCCTTGCTGAAGGTTAGTACAGGTTACTGCAAAGGCACAACAAGTCTTTTGAACGTGTCTGCCTGATGAGAATACAGCCACTCTTGTGCACAGACAGAAAAACAGCTGTCTCCCTACTGAACACTGCTTCTGCTGTTCTAAAAGGGTATGAGTCATATAAAAACTCGCAATAGGCGCCTTTTGGTGATAAGATCAGCTTAGTTAGCAAAGAATAGGAAGGGGGCGGTTAAACAATGCAGAGAAAATATAAATTACTGTTATAATGTTGCAGTATTTTCTGTTCTTCTGTTTGCTGATATCTGGTTTATTTCCATAGTAGCTACTATTCATATTGGGTGCCAGATTCCAACTAGTGATGTGTTCTTGATTTCTGGGACAAGACACACCTAATACAATGATTAGGGATACACTGACCTCACATCCTGATCAGGCACCAAAGGGGCACAAACCTTAGACACACTGCAGAGTTATGAACGCATTGTCGACTTCACCTCTGACCAGATAACTTTTCTTCCATGAGGTCTTGAGGGGCTCTAAATCTGTATCCAAGAACAATTTAACCCCCATGCCGGAAGTGACCCTAAAATCTCTTATGAAGGAACTAGCTTTATATGCCTATGGATATCCAAACTTGATTCTACAATGTCCAGTATATTGACAGATTTGCATTCGTTTCGATCCACATTCTCCTTATGTAATAAAAGACTGAAATATAGGAACACAAGTCAAAGTCAGTTGAGCAAAATATGGACTCATAACTTAATTGGGGCCAAGACGTCTGGCACCTGAAAAGAAAGTTTGTGAATTGTAGGCCACACTGTGGGATACCATTCAGCGGTTTACTGGAGAGACCTGAAACAATGCCATTGCACAATTTCTGATGAGCTTAATCTCATCTCTCCTGTGGGTCAACAAATCTGATCTCACCATCCACCGACTAGTGACAAGCCTCATCCGGTAATCACATGCCTGTTTCGGCAACAAAATACTAGGAAAATACTAAAAGCGATTACTACTCACTATGCCCATGTTCTGCCAAATAGAGTTTATATTTTGACAACTGAATCTAGCCGTTATGATCAGTACTTAAATACAAACACTTCAGAATTTGATGAGCCAGATGACTCAGAAAACAACTTGGCTAACTTGATGGGAACAGACATGAATATATATAAGATTGTTGAGCCACACATCACCTTCAGGTGTAGACCTCTCATTCCAGGGACTACACCACATGCTAAAGGAGACACTCAGAAGGATCCAGGAGTTACAAGGAGACTCTCTGGTAGAGACTCTTCGGCCCAGATTGTGGAGGAGTTGAATCCTGAAAGAGGTAATTTGAGATCCCTGTTGAATCCTTCAGCAAGCAAGTGTGGGAATCTTGGCCCACTTTGAGATACTCCAAGCACCTGAATATGTGAACTTGCGAGTATTGGGTATAATATAAGCTTTTAATGTATTATGTATTGCTCCTTATGTCCCATTCTGCAAAGGATATTGGCGTGTGTATTGAACTCTTGAGCCCTAGATGTCTATAGTGTCGTAAAGGGGACTTTGAATTTTGTCTTATTAGTTCTAGGGACTCAGAACGCCTGAAGTATGGCTATCCCCACTGCTATCTAACCTAAAGGCTTGAGTGAGTGTCATATAGACTGATCCTATCCTCAGGGTCACGTGTATTTGACAATTAATATATTTGAGATGTGAAGTTCTCTGGGGAAACCACTGAGGCTGACAAGGGGAGGCCTCCTGACTATTTAGGAAATCCCCCTATGACCTGGCTGACTTTTTATTTTTATTTTACCCCGATAACGCTATATGGTTTATCGGTGCTTTCACCACAGAGAGGTACTGGTCTTCAAAGCAGAGGCAAATAGCTCCTGGGTCACAGGTACGGTTATAGCTATAGATAGATTCTTTAGACTTACTCTTTCCCTATTGCCACTCTTCCAGCTCATAGTCTGATCTTACTGGTAATCAATACATACTTCTCCTCTGACAGCTTGGTACACATGACTTTTGGACCCTACAGCATCACTGCCACTTGGGCTTTATAATTTGACAAGCCTTGAAGAGGGATCTTAGTACCAGACAGTTTTCACTTATTACACAACACTAAGGTGAAGTTATTAAAAATGCCTAAGGGACCCTACAGACTGCCACCACATATTGCTAGAGACACTATGGACATCCATTCTACATGAATATAACACATAAATGTAACCTGTGTTAATATTAAGGGGTTGAAGATTTTACATTACCTACACTCCAAAAATTGCACATTCTACATGAGAGTCATTTATCTGATCATGAAAGCATGAAGCTGAAAAAAGACTGGATCAGTTCAGTGATAAGTAGTTGCAAGGTTGACACACAAGGTATACTGTCAGACTCGCACTCATGCTCCAAGAAATGCAGAATTGATATACTCATTAGTAGTTCCCTCCTGGGTAGTGTTAAAGACATAGACAGATTGGGAAAGGCCAACATGTCTGTGGAAAACTTACTATAATGAATCAGCAGATTATTGTGGGCTCTACATATGCAAGCAACTTATGCAGGTACTCATTTTTCATGAAATTATCTAGGATACTGTTAGAATTTAGTACATCTAGGGCCATATGTAGGTAAATCTATTCTATCAACTCCTAAATACCGAATTTTACTGATTCGGTATTCCGGAATCGGTAAATGAGATGTAGGAAAAAAGTCGGTAACATTTACCGAATCAGACAAATTCAGTAAATTTGACCGATTCATATTTACCGAATCGGTATTTACCGAATTGGAGATTCAAAATACAAGCAATTGAGGATTCAACCAATCATGTGCATCCACCCAACCCCACAACCAGGAAGTGGCCACACCCATGCAGGTGCAGACAATCAGAACCTTCTGGAGAGCTGTGAGCAACTGAGCCACTGAACTGCAGGATGGCATCCCAGGAATCACAGAGGGAAGGTCCAGACAGAAAAAGAAAGTTGAAATTCAGCACAAGTGAGCTTCAGGTGCACGGGGAGGAGGTGGTCAAACACCACACCCAGCTTTTTGGGAAACAGTCCCTGCAGGTAGCAGAGGCTGTGAAACGGAAGACCTGGCTGGAAATCCAGGCAATGGTGAACGCTGGAATGATCTCAGTATCATTACCAAAAAAGAAGCTGGCTGCACAGAAGAAAGAGGCCAGTGTAACAGGGGGAGGAAGGAGCAGGGCACCTGTCCTCACTGACCTGGAGCAGCTGGTGGAGTCGACCCTGGAGCCCGAGAGTGTGTTTGGGATCGGGGATGCAGACAGCTCAGCCACAGCGGCAACAAAACAAGGTAAGGAGAATGCCCAGCAATCTTCCCCCTTCCCTGTCCCCCTTCCCAATATGGCTGTGTGACTCACACTTCAGTACAGGTTTTGGGATACACCAGCAATGCATCATGGGAGAGGTAGTCATTGAAACACCCATCATCACATCATGACAGTCATCATACAAAACAACAAGGCATGCCACACACCAATCAGAAGCAGTTGAAGACATTGAGATAGTGTGACAGGATTGTAATTTAATACTGAAATACAGGGTTGAAGCACCACTGAGCTAATGTCCATATCTGTCCACAGGAGAGTCATTGCGCAGGACAGCGCAGGAGAAGGAGGGAAGGGCACCCTGCAAGGGAAGGACTAAGGATGCCAGCACGAGTGCAGGCCACAGCACTGAACCACCACCTGAACCAACACCACAGGCAGCTACACCACCAGAGCCAGCCACAACAGCACAGCCAGCATCGCCACTGCTGAATAAATCACCACAGCAGGACTCACAAGCACAGTCAGCCTCACCATCCTCAAGTTCATCAGTAGGGGTAAGGTCCCAGAGGCATACTGTACCCACTCTCCATGTCATGGAGACGTCCTCTGACAATAAAAGGGAGGGTGACACCACAACTGCTCCACTGGAGGCAACCAATGCTGGGCTGCAGTCCACCTCCGAAGGTGTGCATATAGGTGCAAGACGCCGTAGGGTCCGGGAGAGCAGCCCAACTCGGCAGGGTGATGGGGTCTTCGGCGGGCTGGAGGCCACCATGGTTAAAGTGCAGTGCCTGAAGGGGAAGGCCATGCAATCAGTGCAAAGACAGATGTGACACTTAAATCGAAACATGGGCAATATAGACCAGGGCATCAGCTCCATGGCGGAGAGCATGAGGGAAATGGCAGAGGGAATGCTGGACATGTCACAGTCCATGATGTCACTCTGCGACAAACTTGATGAGGACACGGCAAGAAGGCGCAGGGAGAGGCAGTACATGCACCAAGGCGGTGAACCACTTGCAACGGCCACTTCCCTGCTATGCAGGCGCTCTGTGGCAAGTCAAGAGGGGCTTATGCACTGCTGCACTGAAGTCTCCAGGGGGATGGAGAAGGTGACAACCGCAATGGATCTGCTGCTGACCACCCAGTCAGCCAACGCTGGTGCTCTAGGTGTGGGGGAGAGCGAAGAGACCACCAGCAGGAGCAGCAATAGCACACCTGTACCAGAAACCCGGAGGAGCAGCAGGCGCCATTCTGCGGGCGGTGGATCAACATCCAGTGTGGAAAGCCAGCTACAGGCATCCAACACTGTAGTGCATGGGCACAGACATTAATGCTGCACACACCTTCATGAACATTATTTGGGTGAAGTAACCTGTGATTACCAAGTAAGGTAGTCACCAATTTGACTGGCATGGTGTGCCATTTTCTGATTGGCGTAGTGCCCAGTTATTAAACTACACCATGCACATGCAGAGCCTGGCTGTGTCTCCTTACTTACTTAAAAATAGTTGCGTGTGATCTCTGCCCATCTCAGTCTCCCATCTGTTGCTGGTGCTGTTCCTGCTGCGTAGGGCTCTGGCTGTTCAAGGCCATCATCAATGTCTTCATGATAAGTTATTTCAACTTCTGTTCTTCTCTTTGTGGCAAGGTTGTGCAGCATAGCACAGGTTGCAATGATTTTACAGCTTTCTGACGTGCACCACCGCTTTTGTGGAGGCAGCGGAACCTGCTTTTCAGTAGTCCAAAGGTGCGCTCCTCAACGTTGCGTGTTGATCTGTGTGCCACATTGTAACGTCTCTCATTCCGGGTTGATGGGTTCAGGTAGGGAGTGAGGACAAAGGACCGCACAGCATAAGCGCTATCGCCTAGGTGGGAAAGAGAGTTCCATTAGTTACGTACTAAAAAAATATTCAGCTGCAGTATCTATCAGGGTGTGTCACAGTGATTTACCTAGCAGGTATCCTTCCCCAAATTCTCCAGCAGCCAGGCATGTGTAGATCCCACTGTTCTGGAATATGTACGAGTCGTGGGTGCTCCCAGGAAATTTGGCCACAATATCAGTAATTATGTTGCCAGCGTCGCAGATCACCTGCACATTTATTGAATTGGGTGGACTTTCTGTTCCTGTAGATGTATTCTGTGGCTGCAGGAGGGCAGATTGGAATGTGTGTCCCATCAATACAACCTATGACGTGTGGGAACTGTGCCATTTGGTAAAAGTCTGTCTTGGATTTCTGCAGTTCCACTTGTGTGTTTGGGAAGCTGATGTAGTGGTGCATTCTCTGCATCATGGCACCCAGGAACTTCCTTAAGAACCGGGAGAGGCAACTCTGGGACACCCCGCCTACCGCAGCTATCACCCCTTGGTAACTGCCAGATGCAAGGAGATGTAGGCTACAGAGCACCTGCACATGTGGCGGTATGGCATGCGTCCTTGGTGTTGGGTGCTACAGGAATGGGTGCAGGTACCTTATCAAGTCGAGGATGGTGTGGGGATGTAGCCTGTACCTCTCATGGATCTCTGCCTCAGTAAGTTGGAAGAGTGTGATCCGCTGTCTGTAGACTTGCTCCTCCCATCTCCAGATCCTCTCTCCTACTGCCAGTAGCCGAATCCGCCTTGCAATGACAGAGAAAGCCACCATAGTGATCACACTGTTGCGTTTTGGGATTGCTTATATACCATGTGGATTATTACGACCTGCTTCCAGTTGGTGTTATTTACCCACTCTTAAATACCGAATTTCATGAAATTTGGTATTTAAGATTTTCCCTACATATCTTTTCTCGTTTTACCGTTTCATAGTTACCGATTCGGTAAATTAGAATTCTGTAGTTACCGATTTGGTAAATATGAATTCAGTAAGGATGAATCGGTATTTACCAATTCATATTTACTGAATCCTTACTTTTTGACATTCTACATCTCGATGGCCTGAATACCGGTCGGTAACAGCAAATTAACTGAATTTCGGCCATTAACGACCGGTATTGAGCTACCTACATATGGCCCTTGATCCCTTATCTGTCTCCAGCCTCCTCCTCCTCACAAGATACCTCTTAGTGGAATTCAGATCTTGTTTAGAAAAGTCTTCCCCAATTGACATGCCTTTACCGAGTGACCTATTGCTTGTGCCCAACCCTCTGCTTGCAAAATGTGTTATGTGTTTTCTTTGTTAAAATAATTGAACGTATGCTTGTGATAATTTATTTGATATCTGCCTGTATTAACACACTCAATTCGTTTTTAGACATGCTGCAGTCATTTTGTATTTCAGTGTAGTAACTGTCCAAGTAAGCATAGAATCGTTATGATGCTGGCATAGAAAAGCGACAATTCCAGAATTAATGATCAGCCTTTTTACCATACTGACTGTATTGTTTTCTCAAGGCCTTTTTGCATTCTTCCCATGAGAAGAGCTAGGCACATGCTCGTTAGATTTCTTCAAAGTAGAGGCATGTGGCTGGTGTAGGGGCAGGGCTGAGAACAGGGATTACCAAACTCCTGCAGCATATGGAACGGGGCAGATGCTGCATTCTTCCCACTTCTCTCCAGATTTGTGAGGGACTACAACTATTGGTTCATATGGAACAAGAGATAAGGTTGACTTTTTCTATACAATCATGAATATAGTGCAATTAGCCCAATAGATAGTATAGATAGGGGCTCTAGGTGTATTGTCCTGAGGAAAGACCATGGATTACAGTTTCACTATAGACAGGCTGAAACATCTATACCTAAGAGGACAGTGAGGCTGGAGTCATAATCACTATCTAAATCTCCCACTGCAGTGTAGAACATAAGAAGGCTTGCTAATAATAGAAGCACATTTCATCTACACTAGTACAGTCTTAACAGAAAGGAAAAGAGGACACTCTCTCTTCTATTTCACTAATTTCACTCAAAAATGCCCCAAGAACTCTGGATGAGCACACGTAGCACCATGATGGTGCTGGTGAGAAATCAACCCCAGGGATGAAGCATGCCACTTTTAGTGGCGGAGGGAGTTACAAGCTTTTTATATAAGATATGGCTGCTTGAGAAATGTCATACTATTTCACACCTCACTGAAAAACACTCTTTCCTTTCAAGCCTTACCTTAACAACTAATCTATTGTGTCAATAATTTCTTTGTAAATTGAATGATACTGTTTTCTATACCTCTAACTTAGCCTCAATGTGTCCCAGAGCAAGGCAAATTAGTTTATTTCTCTCGTTTTAAACAACTTGTCAACACATTGACAAGAAAATTGAAATGTCTAAAGATCTGTAAGAATTGCATGCTCAGGTGCCCTCCATATTTTGGTCCACAGGGTCCAGTGATGTGGGGTTCACTTATCAACTGAACCAGTGAAGATCAGTACTATGAACAACATTGGCTTGTATTCCATAAGATCCTCTAAAGTCTGAATCCGAAGCAGGAGTTTGACCAGCAATTGAGGATCTTATCAAGCAAGGTGTTATGGTACCAATTGTTAGCAAATGTAATACTTCCACCGTTCTTATCAAAAAGTCAAGAAAAAACAAAGTGCACAGATTTGTTGAAGACTTAAGAGCCATAAATAAAGTGTTCATTCTTAACCCACTGCTATCCTTTTTCTATCGACGAAAATTCCCAATGATTCACTGTTTTAGATTTGTGTTCCACCTTCTTCTCCATACCATCCATGAAGAAAGTCAGTTTCTCTTCATGTTCTTATTTGGCAGAGCCCAACTAGCATGAGGGAGACTTCCTTAAGTGATAAAAAAAAGTCTCATTTGATCTTTACCGAGCTTTAAGGAAAGATATGGATATCTTGGTCTTTCCTCGGAACGCCACATTTTTCGAATATGTTGATGGCCTTTTGCTCACCTATGTTACTTTAAAACAATGAAAACTCACTCTTTCAATGTCCTCACTGAATTGGCTAAAAAAGGGCCTAAGGCTTCAAAATATTTATTGCAATTGTTTTCTGCCCAGTATGAGTTATGCAGCTTATGAGTTCTCCATGGGAAAGTGCCACTTCTCAGTTAAATAGATTGAAGCCATCCATAAGTTATCTGGTCCAGTAACTGTCTCCAAGGTACGATCATTCTTTGATGTGGCTTGGTTTAGCATACAGTGGGTTCTCTGGTATGTAGGTACAGAAAACATCAGCAACATTCTATGAAAAAAGGACACCTGTGAACCTTTGCAGTGGTCTTAAAAAGCTGAACATGAATTTATACAAATAAAAAAAGGTCTCGCCTCTGCTCCCACTTTGGGGCTCCCTACTATACAAAACTGTTTACACTGTATTGTCATTACCGACATGGATTAACCCTTGGAGTACTGCTGCAGGATCCTGGGGATTAGAAACATCCATAACATACTATTCAGCTGCTTTAGTTTCCTGCTGCCCCTCCATGCTGTGAGGACTGATCCACTGATGGGGTAATGATAGGAAGCACATAAGCTTTTAGGGGTGTTTGTACAGTGCTCCTAACACAGAAGTTTGACCGAAATGTCAAGACCTATCAGCTGTGCTTAATTTGAGCCAGTGGTTTCTGGTGCTCGGCACCGGCACTTCATTTTCAACACCGGGGCTTATAACAGTCTGCCACACGGTGGCACTGCTTGTCTATTTTAAATATGAGCACAAAAACAGTTGTTATTATTCAATATATATTAAACATGACAATTGACTGCTGCCCAAGCCGTTCATATCGCTTTGGGGCCTTGAACAGGCTGAATCGTCACACTTGTAGGAGTGTGATAGTTAGAAGTTGTGTTGGTACTGACATTGACAGCGCTGGGAGGGGCAATGTGTAGTGCAAGCTACAGTGGCCTCCTGAAAAGTGCCCTGGCACTTATTTGCAAATTAAGCACTGCCTATTAAGCACTATTGATCCTTGGGAGATGGTAATGTGGTCTGACAGGCTGAAGTAGGTGGTAATAAGGTGCCATGGGGCTCCTGTTGTGTCAGATGAGATAAATGAAGGGCTGCATGGTGACTGCTGATGATGGTGAAGCAGTGTAGCACCAGCCATCTACGGGGTAGCAACCTGGAGAATGGAGGCAGAGATGGGCACGGTGGGTAACCACTAGTTAAGTGTGCAAGACAGCTGATACACAGAGAAAGGGCACAATGAAGCACAGTATTGTGTATGCTACAACTCTGCATATAACAAGGACGGTCAACAGAATAGATCAGTAAGTTTTGCAGCATAAAGATTCACCGCCTCCCACCCCCCAGTGAGTAGATGGCCTGTCCGACAATGGAAAGAATGAGAAAGGCTCACTTCTGGGCCCTCCCTAGCACAGAAGAAGAAACATCAGAAGTTTTTTAAAGTCTCTAGACAATTCAGAGTGAAATGCAGGCAGTCTATGAGGGCATTTGTAAAGGAGAAGCCAGCGTGTTCTGGGCTCCTCTCCTGAAGAGGAGACAGTGGAATTTGTCCCAGTCCAATCCAAGGAAGATCCTGTCCTTCTCAGTTATCCATCAGGTTGGAAGCTAATATCGTGAGGTAGTCCACCAAGCCCACAGAGTAGCAAAAATGTAATACAGCTTGTACCCTGAATGAATATCTCAAAGTGTACACAAGGCCCTGCCTAACGGACCTTCTTACTGCAATTACTGAGTTCCCAGGTCCTTTAGTATGACTCTAGGGCGTACCTGTAAAGTGGAGCTGGACACGATTGAATTGAAAGAAGCTTTATTATAGATAGAAACACTGGTACAGCGTGAGACTCCATTCTCTTCCCAGCTCCTACGTCCATGCTGATGTGGACAGAACAGAGCGAGACAGGGAATAGAATGTGAAACAAAGAGAATATAATTCTTACAATTACGAAGAACAGAACACATCTTTCCCCTCTTTAAATAACAAAAAAACAACAAAAAAGTATTTGCATTCTTTATCGCAAACAAAATCTGCCATCCATTTGGGTTTAAAGAGGATACGTTTATCACATTGTGCTAAACTACTATCTTCATTGCAAATTCCTTCACTAGGTACAGCAACATTACCACCCATAGTAATGGTACTACTGCTAACACTACTTGGCACAGTAGTGGCCAACCTAGAACTGCTGTTCCTGTTATCCTCAGAATTAGATGAACTTATGTCCCATTCAGAATGAGTATCAGCAAAACCTAACATTTTCCTTGAACAAGAAACTGCAGGAACCGCAAGCCTCTTGGAGAAGTTGGGACTATGGCGAAAAATGGCAACACGTTTAAGGTTCCAGACCTTGTCATCAGTTAATTGCACAGCATTCCTTAGGACTAGAGTGACTCTTAAAAGTTCAGAGAACTTGCGCTCACATTTCCTAGTTTTCCAGGGTTTTTTAACCTTTACCCAGCGACCCACCTTGATGCAAACACTTTTTGAATTGTGTTTAAGATCGTACAATTCCTTATACTTGTTGTGTCTTTCAACAATCCTAGATCTGAGAACATCAACTGGCACAGTGCTGGTAGCAGCTTCCAACATTCATTCAGGGTTACACTTAGTTCTAGCCCCATGACCTCTCATCATTTCCAAATGGGACACTTCCAAAGCATCATAAGGAATAGTCCTTTACATCCACAAGGCCTTAAAACTTGAACTTCCCAATCACAACCATTCTGAACAGCCATTGAATAGAGTTTTTCAACACTCTATTGAACCTTTCAATCATACCATTGCCTGAAAGGTTGTAACAAGAAGTCGTTCTATGCTTGATTCCAGTTCTCTCGAAATATTCCTTATCAATATTGGACACTAATTGGACACAATTGTCCGAATTAACTTGAACAGGTAATCCTTCCTCAATAAAGGTCCAGTCAAGAAATTTCAAAACTTCATCAGAAGTAACTTTGTTGACAATTTTAATAACAGGCCATCTGGAAAAAACATCAATGAGTGCTATGATATGCTTTGCCTCTATACCAATTGGACCCATGATATCAACAGTGATGGTATGCCATGGTTTAGTAGGAACAATGGACTCAAACATTTTAGGCCTCAAGGTTACCAAGGATTTGTCAGAATTGGTGCACCACAGACAATTATGCACAATTCATTCAATAGGAACATACAATTCCAGGCCACCAGAACCATTGTTTGATTCTTTGTTTGGCCTTGACAATATGCCCATGCTCCTCATGACAAAGTTAAACAATATCAGACCTTAGAGAAGAGGGAGGAACAATCCAATCTCCTCTGAAGATAGACCCCTTGATAATAGAGAATTCATGTCTAATCTCCCAAAAAGGTTTCAAAACATTAGGAAGGTTAGTTTAACTAGGCCAACCAGTGGTGATAAACAAAGATAATTTTTGTAAATCTTTGTCTAAATTGTAACGCTCCAATCATTCTTTCTCTCCAAAATTGAGCAGCCCTTGGTTATGAATCAAAGCAATTTGTTCAACAACCAAATCACAACTCTCACAATCCTGCATGACAATGTGTAATCTAGACAAAAAATTGGCAATAACATTCTTCTTGCCAGGAACATATACAATTTTGTAAATATACTCTTGCAGATGCATAGACAATCTAGCGAATTTTGCAGATGCATTAAAAAATCTTTCTGTGTTAAGTAATTTAACTAAGGGTTTGTGGTCGCTCCGTATCTGACAAGGCTTTCCCCACAGAAATGAACGAAAATGGTCCATGGCCCACATGCATGCAAGGCTTTCTTTTTCAATCACAGAAAACTTTTCCTCGGTAGGAGATAAAGCATGAGAAGCATAGGCTACAATGTATGCCTTCCAATCAGCCTAGATTTGGCTATAAAACTTCACCCAATCCCTTGTTGCTGGTATCCACAGTGACCACATTATCTAAATCAGGATCAAACCCCTTAAGTGCAGGAGCTTCCACAATTGCACATTTGATATTATCAAAATGGCTTTCCTTGTTCACCAAGAATTTAACTTTGTTTTAAGTAATTGTCTAATGTGAAACACTTTGATAGAGAAATCCCTAACAAATTTGGAGTAAAACTCCACAAGTCCAAGGAAAGATCTGGCCTCTTCTCTGTTTTTGGGACTGGGAGCGTGAAACACCTACACAACTAAGAACGTGACCTAAATATGTAATAGATTTGACTGTAAATTTGCATTTAGAATGTTCTAATGTCAACCGCTTTTCTTCCAAAATAGCAAGAACTTCATTTAAAATCCTATCTTGTTCCAACATATGTTCTCCAAAAACAAGGCTGTCATCTGGGAAACTCATACCGTTTTAGATTTTCCCCAATAATTGGTACATTAACCTTTTAATAATTTCAGCACCAGATGCTAAATCAAACAGATATCTTTTGTACTGGAAACATCCAAAAGGGGTAATGAATGCAGTAAGGTGCTTACTCTCTTCAGCTAGTGAAATCTGGTGGTATGCAGCTGAAAGATCAATAGATAAAAAACACCTAGCATTTTTAACAAGCAATAACATCTCCAAATTCTTTGGAGGAGGAAAGTAGTCCACTACAATATTATTATTTAAATGTCTACGGTCAATACATAACCTCAACTTTCCATTGCAGCGTCTGGCTACCACAATTGGAGAAATCGATTCGGCTGACTCAATTGGCTCAATAATGTCAGCCTTGACCAATTTTTCCAACTCCTTTTTAACATCATCTCTAAGTAAAACAGGAATGTGCCTAACCTTATGCACCGTGGGACACGCATCAGGTTTCAAAACAATGCGATGCTTGAAGTCATTAAGATTGCCAATACCTCCATTGAAAACTTTGGTAAATTTCTTTAAAATCTCATTACAAAGTAATTCACTATCATTAAGGACTATAACAGGATCAGGGCTATTAGGCTTAAGAATAATATCTAACTTCCCTTGGTCTTTCCAACCTAGAGCAGCAGGCCCCTTTCTAGCAACATATAATTTACTAATGGCTTCTCTATTCTTAAATTTAAACATTAAAGACCTGTAGCCTACCATGTCAATTTTCTCACCCAGAAATCCTTCCGGATGGATGTCAGGTCAAGAAGTGTATCTCCTAAACGCACGGAAAATAAGGATTTTCAAGTTTTTTCATCAACTATAGAGTATGGTGAACCTGAGTCTGTATACATCTGCACTACGACACCACCAATAGACATGGAACACAAAGGTTTTTTAAAACACACGTTGCTTTTGTCATTGATATTCCAGATGAACAATTCCTTAGGACGAAGGTTTTGAGAACCATCATTAGAATTATCAATGGGATGTTATTTGATGTTGCACTCACTATCGCTCGAATCGCAATCAGCTTCATCCACACACTTCACCTTTCTACTACTTTTCCTTCTGCAAACTTTAGCGAAGTGTCCAGGAATTCCACAATGTTATGTTATGTTATGTTAGGTGGTATTTACAGAGTGCAGCTGTCGCTCTGAGGAGCATCATGGCGCTATAGATGATTGAGTTGCAGGTAGGGTACAACAGCTACCGAGAAACAGGATTGAAAGAGTTAGATCAAGCTCTGCATCGGGCATCCGAAGAGGTGAAAATCCAGGCTTTTAGGGACGTCCTTAAAAGGGTTTCTGACTGGATGAGGCAGAGGTTACAATGGAGTTGGTTCCAAGCCTTGTGCCTAATACGGCAATGGTTTTGCCTCCTTTGGAAATACAATTGAAGCTTGGGGGTTTTAGGAGATTTGAGTTCGAAGATCTAAGTGTGCAACAAGGTACGCAGTGGGTAAACTTGGATCGAATATACTGGGGGTCAGAGGAATGAAAGCTTCTAAAAGTGATTATTAAAAGTTTGACCAATATTCTTTTGTGGACAGAAAGCTACTGTAGTGTTTCGAGGGCGGCTGATGCAGAGGATTTCCCGGACCATTTGAGTAATAATGTTGCTGCAGCACGTTGAACCATCTGAAATTTATGGTGGATAGATTTATTAGTTCCTGCATAAAGGCTGTTGCAATAATCCAGTCTAGAAGTGATCAGGGATGTAGCACCCGTCTGCCTTGTCAAAAAATGAAGTAGATCAAAAACCTTTTTTAGTGATTTGTTTAAGTGAAAGCGAGTGCCAGCTACAGATAGTGCCTGTTGTTGGAAAGAAAATGCAGAATCGAATCTGACCCCCATGGTTTTGGCGGTAGTTACAGTGTTACGGGGAGAAGGGTATCAGCTTGCACCGGGGAGGAGAACTGGATACCAGTAGGTGATGCGGCGGAAAGCGCACCTTGACATAAGGTTTGACTACAGGGGCTTTCTCTTTATCCCTCCTCCCATGGAGTACATACAGGGAAGGCTGTGGTGTACAGAGGACACCCAGACAGTGAAGAGTAACAAAAGTCACCCCATTTTTTGACTTCTTAAACCACAGTGTTGGTAAGAGTGGAGCCCTTTATAAATATAGAGATAGGTCTTGATGAATGCCTTGTACCACTGCTGACACTGGGCAGAAACATGTCGACCCAATTTCTCACAGCGAGGGGTTAATAACCTTCCTCAAGTCGCCGTTCACTTGTTTTTAGTCACCATAAAGTTACCTAATTCATTAAAATTAAGTAGGGCAACTATAATGGTTTTTAATCTCACTTACTCACTTAGGCCTCCACTTGGCTTAGAAGTGCATCCCTGTTGTCAGGTGTATGCCCGTTCTCTATCAAACTGAGTTTTTAGAGGGCGGGGATGGCCGATGATGAAGCATGACACCAGGTGGTGTGTGAGGCCAGTCCTAAACGTTTTGTGAGATGCCTACACGACCTCAAAAAACAAAAACTTGAGTTGGTCCAAACGAGAGAAAATGGAGAACAAGATACTCCACCAAAGACGGGGAGCAATTCTCCAATGCCCGTAGAGAGTATAAAAAAGCCATCCTGACCACTAAAGCGGCTTACTTCTCTACAAAATTACTTAAAGCCCACAAGAAACCCAAAGAAATGTTTAAAATAGTGAATGACTTATGTAATGATACTAGAACTTCGCCTACTCAGACTCCTACTCAGGAACTCTGTTACTCCCTGAATAATTTTTTTCTGGACAAAATTTCTTCCATCAAAGCCAGAATCCCTAACACCATCAACTGGTAACCACTGGATGATATTTCTAGCAACCAATGCATACTAGATACCCTTCAACCCATCTTTCCTAAAACATTATCAGAACTTATGACCCGTGTTAAATCGGGGTCACCTAATGACTGGCGTCCACCGCACGTCTTAAAAGATATCTTTACCGTCTTGCCTCAGAGCGTGCTCCCTTTTCTTAATGAGTCACTCGCCCAAGGCAAGGTTCCCAGTGCCTTCAAGCATGCTACAGTAGTCCGCCTTATAAAAAAAACAGGGGCTGATCCCATCAACCCCGTTAACTACCGCCCCATCTCTCTCCTCCATTTCCTGGCAAAAATACTAGAGGCCCATGTAGCCAGGTGTGTGTCTAGCTTCATTGAACGCTCGGACTATTTAGAGCCAAATCAAGCTGGCTTTCGTCCGGTGCATTCAACGGAGGCCGTGATCCTTGCAATCCTGGACACCCTCAGATCAAATGCAGTCAGGGGTGACCATCAAGATCTGGTGCTCCTGGATTTGTCGGCCGCGTTCGACACGGTTGACCATAACATCCTGTTGAACCGCGTCGAGCAGGTGTGCCTACGTGGACCTGCACTTGGTTGGATCGAATCCTTCCTTGCCGACTGCACTCAAGCAGTAAGGCTTGAAAATCTCACCGCCCTCAAGCTCATCTCCACTTGTGAGGTCCCACAGGGTTCATCTCTGTCCCTGCTGCTTTTTAATTTATATCAAAGGCCATTGATCTACTCATTAAGAAACAGAAACATTACCATCTTTAACTATGCTGATGATCTTCAGATCATATTTCCACTTGGCTCCCCTGACGCCGCGATTGAGTTTCAGGCAACTATGCTTCACATCCAGCGCTGGATGGATGTGAACCACCTGAAACTCAACCCAGGCAAGACGGAGATGGTATTGCCTGGGAAGAGTGAGGTTAGGTGGGGCCCGCATTTCTTGCCGGTGGAACTTGGGCCTCCCCCACCCCCTCCGCCTCGGTGAAAAACCTTGGTGTCATTGTCAACGCTGATCTCTCGCTTTGAGGACAGGTGGGAGCAGTGATCTCCTCCAGTTTCCACCAACTACGGAAAATCAAGAAAATTGCACACTTGCTGACTCACGCAGCTTTAATACAGGTGGTGATAGCCCTCTTACTCTCACAGCTTGATTTTTCGAATTCAATCTATCTCGGTCTGCCTGTTGGCCTACAAAAAAGACTTCAAATGGTCCAGAATCAAGCAGCAAGACTGATTCATAAACAGACTAAATGGCTGTCAGCCAGACCTGGATTGGTAAAACTCCACTGGCTCCCGATAGCCCAACGAGTAGCCTTTAAGACCGGATGCATAGCTTTTAAGGCAACAGCCCCAGATTTATTAGCAGTATGATAACAAAGTACACACCTTTGCGTAGTCTCCGTTCAGCTCATCTCTTCCTGCTAACCACTTAGTCTTTTAGACGGAAACGACAGGGAGGATGTCGCTTTTCTCACCTGGCCCCCAAATTCTGGAATTCTCTTCCCCTAGCACTCAGATGTTGTGACGACCTTCTGAGTTTCCGGAAGACCGTTAAAACATGGCTGTTTGAGCAAGCATATGTCTAATAACTCTGCCGCAACAGTCTTCATTTCCAGCGCCATGAAACCGCGTGCTTTACAAGTGGTTACTAACATAACATAACACTCACATACACATTACACACTAGAACACTATTTAGGTAATTTGACTGGGAGCGGCCTCATTTGTGTAGAACGGTATCAGCTGGCCACCATTGACTGGGGCAGAAGTTGTTACCCTTACCTAATGGCATAATTTCTGTTTTTTCACAGTTTCATCTCAGGTGGTTTGTCTTTATCCAGTGGAAGACAGCTGTAAGGCAGTGGCAGAAGTTTTCCTGAGCCAGCGTAGTATTTTTGTCTAGGACCAATACCAGCTGGGTGCCGTCAGCATATGATATGGTCTCGATGTTGAAGGATTAAATTAACCTGATTAGCGGGGCCATATATGCATTGAAAAGAACTGAGCTGAGGATGGAACCTTGTGGGACCCTGGAGAGCAGATGTTTTTCTGCTGACTGATATTGCCCAAGGGTAATGACTTGCCTTCGGATTTGGAGGAAAGACCTTAACCAGGCCAGGGCAAGATGGGAAATGCCATAGGATTCCAGACAGTCTAGGAGGATGTCGTGTGAGACCTTGCTGAAAACCACTGATAGGTCCAAAGGCCCAACACAGTGTGTTTTCCCTGGTACAGGGCAGCTTTTAGGGATTCATTCATGAACAGAAGGGCAGATTCATTTGAGTGCTGCAATCTGAAACCTATATGGTTTGGGTGTGGAATGTCAGCTTCTTCCAGGTAGGTCGTAAGTTGTGAATTGACCAGTATCTCTGCAATCTTACTTAGGCAAGGGAAAAGGGAAATGGGGCGAAGATTTGAGAGAGTGGTAGGATCAGCAAGCTGTTTCTTTTGCAGGGGTCTAACTCTGTTAGTTTTTACTCATTAGGTTACTCCCTTGTGGACAGTGAAGTATTTATTATATTGAGGATGACCGGTTGGACCATATCTATCAGGGCATGTGAGGTCAGAGGGTGGCAGGGATCAAAAGCAGACACAGATCTGACAGCCAAAATAGCGTGACGTGTTTGATCTAGACTGAGATTTTGAAATACTTGGATGGAGGGTTAGTTGCTGTCCGGCACAATCTTAGGGTGAATAGGGGACAACAGGGGAGAGGGAAAGTCTTTTTTCAGAAGCTGGACTTTTTCCTCAAAGAAATCCGCAATGCGGTCACAGAGAGCCTGTGAAGAGGGGATTTCTTGTTTGAGTGACGTTGGGTTTAAAAAGGAGTTCACAATGTTAAAAATAGTTTTTGGGTTAGAATTAGCCTGTTTGAGCATATTGGAAAAGTACGATTTCTTGGCCATTTTTATGTTTAGATGGCACTTTTTAACCTCATCAGAGCGTCGAACGTTCAGCGCCCAGTGCTGAACGTTCGAAGAACGAATGCTGGCCCGTCGGCCAACGGTCGTACGCAGCACTGGGGAGGTAGTGCTCGTGATGACCGTTGGCCGACGGCAGCAGTTAAGGGGTTAAGAGCGGCCTAGAAGCTGGTCCCCTCTGTCTGAGTATAGTTGAGTCGCCATCTGCGTTCTAATATTCTGCAGTAGCTCTGCATTTCCTTTAACTCTTTGGTATACCAAGGGGCTGAGGGCTTCTTTAATAAGCTGCGTTTCTCAGGACCAGCTGCCACAAAGTGATCCTTCAACTTAGTTAGCCATTATGTGAAACATTTGTTATCTTCCATTGGGTCTCCTATTAGTGTAGGCTTACCTATTGAGGCTGCTAGATTGAGTGGCCATATCCTTCCATCTAGGCTTAGGGGACGGGCTGGAGTATGTGTGCTCTTTGTGTTTTGTCTCGGGCTGACATCTGATTTCCAAGTGTATAAGCTTGTGACAATTGGAACATTTTTGTTTAACTGCAGGACATGATTTGCTAGAAGCAACATTGTAGTAAATAAATCCAGGAGGCGAAAATCTAGAAGGTGAGAGGATTTATTATATATATAGATCCCCAACTGTCAACCCTCCCGCTCCTCAGGAGGAAAACCTTAACATTCTAACATGCACCTAGGTGACATCCTGAGATGGAACCAAAGAGGGTAAAAGGAGGTGGTGAAGGAACCTACCACAGAAGGGGAAAAAGGTAAGAGGGTGAGAGGGAGCGCAGGAGCAAATTAAACACCGAGATTATAACAAATATGTGTTGTAGTATCGCAACGGTAACACCTGTGTGGAATTTTAATTTGCGATCTGAACATTATCTGCGCCAGCTTGTCACCTATGTACTACGTGCACGGCAGCCATTTTAGATATCATGGCCTCCCTGTCCACGATCGATCGCCAGCACGTCCCTCTGACCCAGCAAGCATCCTCCGCGCACCCTGGCTCCCCCTCCCTCCTCCTTATGAGCATGACCCTTCTGCATGACCCTGTCCTTGGGAGTCACGCCAGCGCCTGACCAACACCTCCTCTCCTCCCATGAATGCCCCTCTGTTGATAAAACTCCCCTCTGCGCTGGATTGTCCACGCAGCATGAATACCCCTCCATTGATGGCCCCTCACCCCGTGTCCGGCTGTCCACACAGGTCCGAGGCCACTGCATAAGCCGGGAGATATCATTTACTAACCCTTATTGTATGAGGTCGCTCTCCTTCAAAGGACCCTCTATTGATCCAGGCCTCCCCACCCCCTGTGATATGATCAGGCGCACACATCCTAAGACTCGACGAAACACTCAGCTGCGTGATGACCCCCTCCCTTATCAGCAGGTTGAGGACCTCTATTGTGAAGGTATATGGGGGTGGGATTAACACGAGGATTACGGGGATATCTTTTTCTTGCTTTACAAAGTTCTGATTGTATTAAAGGAAGGTCACATGCCATAAACCAGTGTATAAGAGGCCAGGCCTCCGAGAGGCTGTTAGAGCACCTCGAGACGATACCTTGTTGTCTGATCTGATGTGTTCTGCTCCGTCGGAATAAACTCCTGTTTCCTGCCTTCTGGTCTCCGGCGCCTGCCTCATTGCTTGGTAAACTTGAATGGTACAAGGGCGGTTAGCGCCGGGCAAATCTTGAGAAAGGTCCTAGCCCTACCTTTTTCTACAATTGGCGTCCCAAAGCGTGGGGCCCATCAGCGACACGTGGATCCAGTGGGAGAGGTCCCGATGACAGAGTGAACGACTGCAACGATCGGGAAGAGCTCATGTCCGATAGACCCTCGTCTGACAGCCGATCATCCGACCTTCACTAGTTCTGAACAGACCTCTCTCGAGTGATCTACGGTCCTGACTGGGAACCATCAGGAGTGCCGCGAACATCACGAAGGAGAGAGGACGATCGGGCGCTGGATCCAGAGGACAGGAAACCGTCCATGCGGTCCGGGTAAGGTCGTGTAAACACGACGAATTGAGGAAAATTGTTTTGTTTGGATAATACTAGTATTACGCTTTTGTTGAAACCTCTGGAGATTCGCTGTCTGCAAACGGGGAAAAACAAACAGGCTCTCTCTTTGCAAACAGTGAAGGATAGGTAACGCAGACTTTTGTCCCCGTTGTAATCCGTCGTGCCTATCTTCCTCCCCCACTGTTTCCCGAACTGTCGTTCGTGGATTATTGTCTGGAGATTCTTTGTCTGCAAACAGGGAAGAACAAGGTCTCTCTTTGCAGGTAGAGAAAGAGTGGGTAACGATAACTTTTCGTGCCCACTTATTCTCCCCACTGAATTGTTTTGATTGACCGATTGTTCGGTATTGGTTCGTTTGAGGTATTCACCGCCGGCAAACAACGGAGAATAGAAATATTCTGTCTAGTCTTTGCCCGCCGTGATAAGATAGGTAGTGCAGACTTTTGTCCCCGGTGTAAACCGTCATGCCTATCTTCTCCCCACCGGTTGGTAGCCTGTTTAGCCCGGACCGCTTATTAGAGATGAACCATCCAGCTCCACTGGCGGGCACCCCTAATAAGGACATGTTCACTAAGTATGGACTGGTCGCTATAGCTTACACTAGACTATGGCATAAATATACGAAAAAGAACCCTGAAAGTCAGTGGCCACTGATAGGTTCCTTTAGTGAAAATAAAATAAAAACATTAGAAATAGCGCTCCAGAAGAATAAGACCACGCCCACTATGCTCGACAGTATCGGCATGTGGCGCAAAGAAACGGAACAACGAAAGAAAAGAGAAGAAGCAAAAATAGGGAAAGAATTACGAAAGGCAGCCCACCTGGCCGCAAAGCAACTAGAAGAAGAAATAAAAGAAAGAAAAGAAGCTACACAAAACCAAGAATCAGGGTCAACAGGCCAATGTCCTGTTAGGACCCCCTCTGCGCTCTACCCTGAACTACCCTCCAAACAACGGGCAAACGATGAGTTATTGCTAGGTCCCCCAATCATCTACATGCCCCCTCCATATGCTCCCAGCCAACAAAACCTGCAATCTCCGAGTGTGAGTGAAAGTGACCCTAGCGCTAGTGCACCGGCCCTCACGGCCTCCGCACCAGCCACATTAACAACTTCGTCAGACGACCCCGAGGCTAGCAAACAATCATCAGCCAGGTTAAGTAGGTTAAGCAAAGATGAGCGGGATGGGATCAACGAAATAGCAAAGACATTGGTAGAACGAAGGGAGAGCGAAGAATACACAATGAGCGTATATAATTCACATGCCGACAGCCACAGACGGCATTTCATTTTGCGATTCAGCTACCACACCCTGAACGCATATGAAGATAGGTATCAGAGTAAGGGTCCCGCTAAACTAACAACACTGTATAGGAAGATTGATGTTGGAGATGGGACTGAACGTGAGGCGACGGAGCTCTTCATGCAAATGCTTGAGGTCTTCCGCCACCTCGCGGAACAGAAACCAGAAGCCAAGGTTACGGTCCCTGAAACAACCTCGGCAGAAGTAGCCAATACTATGATGCCTATCAGAGAAGCGGCTCCTTACTGGATCCCGCCACGGGGCCAGGGAACGAGCGATGATATTAATAATGAAAATGCCAAAGGGAGGGTTGTGTACAATTGGGTTTACCAACCATGGGACCGACAAGACATCCTAACCTTTAAGCAAACCCTGCCCGACTTAAGAAAGAACCCAACGGCATTTTATACCGAATTAGGCACAGCCTTGGGTTCGACAATAATGACTTTAGCAGATATTGACTTGTTCTTTGGGTTATGCCTGCCAGCTGATGTGTGGAAGCAAATCCGGAAGGCTGACCACACGGATCTGTTTGGACATACCTGGGACCAACTCGGTAAACTAGATAGACAACGAGAGCCGGGGAGTAAACCAGTGAAGGACATACTGGAACTCCCAGACAAACTGGTCCAGAAGTTAAAAACCCTGGTCCCGGAAAGAAAAGTAGACTGGTCGATAGTCACGGCCTGTCGACAGAAACCCCAGGAAGATGTGTCAGAATACTTCTCCCGATTTGAGACCGTGTTCTCCGATTACAGTGGCCAAGACATGACCACCGCAACCGGACAGCACCTGTTTGTGCAAAATTATGTAAAGGGACTAACACAAGAAGTCTCCCAAAAACTGCAGACGAGTGAGAGTAGTTGGGGGGCCTCCAAACCCGCAGCTATCCTTCAGATGGCTCAGTATTACGAGCACCAAAAGAATGAGAATGATAGGGCGTCCGAGAAAAAGAAGAAAGATTTAAAGGAAAGGGTAATGATAGCCCAGATACAAGGTATAGCGCTAGGACGGGAACACCAAAGGGGGAACTACCAATCAAACACCCCCAGAGATCTACCTCCTAAAGATCACACCCCAACATCCCACACTGGACGGAGAGACGTTAGCAATGACCAATGCGCCTTCTGCAAAGGGCTCGGCCATTGGAAATTCCAGTGTCCAGTTCTGCTAGAAATGAATAGAAATAGGGATTCCAGGGATGTGGCGGGTGGTCCGAGGAATAGAGTACAGGGACGAGGGAGCCCCAACGACACCAATAATGACAGATCAGGAAGACTGAACACATTTGACCGTCCCCGACAGAACCAATGTCAGCTATCCGAAGGTGAACATGCCCCCGACTTTGCATAGGACTGCCAGGGGCAAGGGAGGGATCCAGTCGAGCTCTGTGTTGACCAGCAAGGTCCTTATGTCACCGCTAAGGTCTTGGGTACAGAGTCTCCATTCTTGGTAGACACTGGGGCGACACGTAGTGTGTTATCAAAACGACTGATTCCAAGGGCACCCTTGTCTGGCTCACACATAACGTCGATAGGTTTCGATGGGACGCCCTCCACTAACCCCCTGTCCGTACCTATTACCTTTGACCTAGAAAACAACACTACTGACGCGACATTTCTACTCTCTTCCAACTCCCCTGACGCCATTATGGGTATTGACTTACTGAAACATTTTCGAGCTACCATTAGGTGTTCCCCAGATGGAATACGAGTCATCCTGTACGACAACCCAGACATGCCCAGATCCCGTCCCCCACGACACATGTGCTCCGTAACTGACGCTGACCTGTCCCTGCTTGACACCCTGCCTTCGTACCTGTGGGCCAAAAATGACTCTGATGTGGGGCGAATGATGATTGATCCTATTCACATAACTGTACGACAGGACGCTACGCTCCCGAAACTCCCGCAATATCGGATATCGCCAGAGGGTGAGAAGGCACTGGTAGCGATCATTCAGTCTCTGGTAGACGCAGGAGTGGTTGAAGAGGTGGTTAGCAATGTCTGCAACAGCCCAATCCTACCTATTGTTAAGAAGCAAGGTGAAGGAGATGAGAAAGCGTACCGCTTCATCATCGACTTGCGAGAGATTAACAAAGTGGTTGTACCCCAATATCCTGTGGTCTCTGATATCACCACCATTCTGACCCTCATCCCGTCCACTGCCACCACCTTCACTGTTATCGACCTTAAGAACGCGTTTTTCTCTATCCCCATCCATCCAGACAGCCGTTATCTCTTCGGCTTCACTTTAAAATCCCGTTCGTACCGATTTTGTAGAGCTCCCCAGGGGTACACTGAAAGTCCCAGCATTTATAGCCAGGCCCTCAAAAGACAGCTGGATGCCTTTCAGCTACCAGAGGGAGTGGTGTTGATCCAATATGTCGATGATATCCTTTTGGCGGCTGACACCACCCCGCTTGCAACGACAGCCACCGTCCAACTCCTACACTTTCTTGCAGAGAATGGCCATAAAGTCTCCAAAAAGAAGTTACAGTTCTGTCAGCCACAGGTGACTTACCTAGGCCATCTTCTGTCCAAAGAAGGGAGGAAACTTACACCCGACCGAATCCAAACCATCCTAGATACCCCCATCCCAAAAACACAAAAGCAGGTCCGCTCTTTGGTTGGCCTAACATCTTTTTGCAGACAGTGGTTGCCTAATTACAGCCTCATTGTGAAACCATTACTTGCCCTACTGACCAAAGATGTCCCCTCCCCGCTCCCTTGGACCGCTGAGTGTCAAGCCTCCTTTAAGGAATTACGGGATGCACTCTGCTCAGCGCCCGTCCTCGGAACGCCGGATTACTCCAAACCCTTCTCCCTCTTCACCCACGAAAGGGAGGGATGCGCATTGTCTGTCCTAACTCAATCAATTGGTCCTAAGCAGCGCCCTTGTGCCTACTTCTCCGCCACTCTTGACCCTGTAGCCAGAGCCTTGCCTGCCTGCCTTCGAGCAGTAGCCGCCGCTGCTGTCTCTATCCGTCAGAGCGAGGGAATTGTACTTTCCAACTCTCTCACAGTGCTAGTACCCCATGCAGTCGACACCCTCTTGAACCAGACCAAAACCCAGCACCTGACTAGCGCACGACTGACAGGGTACGAGTTGACTCTGCTTGCACCCCACATCACACTGAAGAGATGCACGACTTTGAATCCTGCCACATTGTTACCCCTGCCTGAAAATGACCCCGACATTCCTCCCATCCACGACTGTGTGACCCTCACAGACGAACAAACTAGGAGTAGGGTTGACCTCCGAGACACTGCTTTCCCTGACCCCGATGGAGAGCTATGGGTAGACGGCTCTTGCATCAAACTCCCAGATGGCACCACTTCAGCTGCCTATGCAGTAACGACAGCCCGAACAGTAGTTGAGACAGCCTGCATCACACAACGATCTGCCCAGGCAGCAGAGCTGATAGCCCTCACCCGAGCATGCATCATAGCCGCAGGGACCACCACGAACGTATATACGGACAGCCAGTATGCCTTCGGAGTGGTCCACCATTTTGGGCTCCTGTGGAGAGAGAGGGGATTCCTGACATCCCACGGCACCCCGATCCTCCACGAAGATCTTGTCTCCGCTCTGATCGAAGCAGTTCTCCTCCCCAAACGATTAGCGGTAATCAAATGTCAGGCACACAAAAGGGTGACAGACTTAGTTGGACAAGGGAATGCATTGGCTGACATCACTGCACGAACCACAGCCGAGAATAGGACGGTGACACGCATGTACATGACCAGGTCACAAGCAGAAACATGGAGTGACACAAGGATAATGATCAGAGACATACAATCGGCCAGCACCCCTCACGAGCTGACTAAGTGGGCAAGGGTGGGTTTGAAGGATGAGGAGGGCTGTTGGCGAACGAAGGATGCAAGCAAATGGTTGCTGCCCGACTCATATCTGATTCCCATACTGACAATGGCTCACTCCCCCGCACACATAGGATCTGCACCCATGATCGAACTCATTTCCAGAGTCTGGCACAACGACAAAATCCCTGACTCAGCCAGACGTCTAGTTCAGCAGTGCCTTATCTGTCTGCAACACAATCCCGGGAAAGGAACTGTAGTGTAATGGGACCCCCAATCACCCCTTTGAGGTCCTTCAGATGGATTACATCCAACTAGAGAGATGCCAAAACCTGAAGTATGTACTAGTCATCGTATGTGCCTTCAGCAAATGGGTAGAAGCCTATCCAACCCGTGACAACACTGCCATGACTACTGCCAAAGTACTACTGAAGGAATTCTTCCCTCGCTATGGCCTTTGCCGAATTTTATGGAGCGACAATGGCCCCCACTTCATAGCTGAGGTTATCCAACTAATCCTGAAGGGGTTGGGGGTGAAGCAACGATTCCATGCGGTCTTCCACCCCCAATCCGCTGGTCTAGTGGAACGCCATAATGCCACACTGAAGCTGAAACTGGCAAAAATAGTGGCCACCACTGGACTTAACTGGCCGGATGCCCTCCCACTGGCCTTGTTATCGATGCGCTCCACTCCCACCAAGCACCATCTGACCCCCTACGAGGTCGTGTTTGGGCGACCGATGAATCTCTGGACTGCTCCCAAACCGACCTCCATTCATGACGTCCCGGACGTCCTACTGTCTGATTATTTGTGCAAGTTAACTAAAACGTTGTCTATCATTCATCAACAGGTGCAGCAGGCCATCCCCGATGCTTCCAGGGGCCCCGGCCACGACATCCAACCGGGAGATTTCGTATTGATACGAAATTTCCAGCGAACCAAGAGTCTGGAACCTCGGTGGACGGGCCCCTGGCAAGTGCTGATCACCACCCGAACGGCACTCCGAGTGGAGGGGAAGAAGCACTGGCTGCACGCGCATCATTGCCGGAAGGTCTCTGCAAACCTGGCCACGACAGAAAACGTCAGCACCCAAGAAGAGCTCCTGAGCAAAGACCGACCGATATTGGACTGTTATCCCGATACTGAGGCACTCGAACTTGCAAAATTCTCTGATCCCACTGTGCCATCCAGAGAAGGGTATTTCCTGCGTCGAAAGGAGGGAGCTTCGGCTAAGTAGGCCACGGACTAAGTTAAATCTCAGAACGGTGACCTACACACAATCAAGGGTCGCCGGGAGAGAAGGTAAACGAAGTCTGTGGTTCTGCCCACTACCGAGCCCCTTGAAGGTGATGGAAGCGCCAAATAAGAAGATGATGGAAGCGCCAGATAAGAAGATGATGGAAGCAACGGGAAATACCCAGTATAGAAATCCAAAGACTGACAACCTGCACAAATCAAAGACAATTGCACTCTTCATTGTCTTCCTCTTCTGCCTCCTCCTCATGACCTCCTTCTGGATTCTGGAGGAAAGCACACCGGCTCATGAGGCATTGCTACCTACTGCACAGCCAACACCCCTGAAAGAACATCACCTAATCTCTCTGTCGCCTCAGCTCCGAGAAAGGCGCAGGGAATTCTGGAACAATTCCTTCGTGCAACTGTTGCACCAACACAACCTTGCTGCAAATGCTACGAACTGTTGGATCTGCGGGTTGCTCCCGCATGCCACTGGACACTCCATCCCCTTCATCCCTTCACCCTTCTCAGTTCACGGCTCTTGCCTCGCCTGGTTGATCCTCATGCAAGAGAGCCACAGGGACAACGCCACCTCCAGCCGGACAGTGTCACACTTCTACTCTGGGTTCTGGCTGAACAAAACAGGAAAGACCCCAGCTGCCCTGTGTCCTGCGCTCGCAGGCGCCACCTTCATCAAAGACATTCCAGCCAAAGAACGAGTCGAAGTACAGGTGCTCCACAATCCGGCTAGAACCACCTTCACTCATCTGCAAAAACAAACTACTGCCACTTTAACCGTGGCCCTGTCTGTTATCAATGTCACAGGTCCCGTGTGTCTCGAAGGCCAGGGGACGCAGCTGGTGGGTTACAGCGCCTGCCGAACCACCAGAACATTGGACTCAGCTGAACCCCCTTCTTTTGTTGCTTCTCCAAACATGTACTTTGTGTGTGGCACCAAGGCTTACACCTGGCTCCCGAGAGGTTGGAAGGGCACCTGTTATATTGCCTTCGTTCTTCCACCCACATATGTAGCCCCTGCCAACCATCACCGGCAGAGGCGTGCAGACGACCTTGGACAAGCCGACTCCACCGGAGCACAGTTCCTGGATGCAGCAAAGGGACTTGTTCCTCTGTGGGGCCCAATGGCAAACAGCCGTGCTATCCGACACCTGACCCAGGCCGTAGAAACAACGATCAACATCACGGCTGGCATCCTCGCCAACAACACTGCGGAGCTTCAGGCGGTCCGCCTTGTGACCCTTCAAAATCGACTCGTCCTAGACGTGGTCCTAGCCGACCGAGGAGGAGCGTGCCGCATCATCGGATCCAGCTGCTGCACTTACGTGCCAGACAACTCGCCTTCAGTCTACAAAGCCATCGAACACCTCCACAGACTTTCCTCGGAGGTTCACCAAGAACAGGAAGGATGGTCGCTTGGGAGCTGGTTTTGGGACACTTTGAAAAATTGGGGTTGGAAGTTGTTTTCCTTCGTGCTGGTACCTGTTGTGATATTATGTGGGTGTTGCCTAGGTATCCAATGTCTGCCACCTTTGTTCGGCCTTGTTTCTAACTGTGTGTGCCCAAAGACTGTGGACTTCCGAAATGAGCACATGAGCCCCCTCTATGAAGTAGAAATACGTGGCCTTATGGGGATAAATCCGAACTGACAAGTTGGCGAGACATGTTAAAAGGGAGGACTGTGGAATTTTAATTTGCGATCTGAACATTATCTGCGCCAGCTTGTCACCTATGTACTACGTGCACGGCAGCCATTTTAGATATCATGGCCTCCCTGTCCACGATCGATCGCCAGCACGTCCCTCTGACCCAGCAAGCATCCTCCGCGCACCCTGGCTCCCCCTCCCTCCTCCTTATGAGCATGACCCTTCTGCATGACCCTGTCCTTAGGAGTCACGCCAGCGCCTGACCAACACCTCCTCTCCTCCCATGAATGCCCCTCTGTTGATAAAACTCCCCTCTGCGCTGGATTGTCCACGCAGCATGAATACCCCTCCATTGATGGCCCCTCACCCCGTGTCCGGCTGTCCACACAGGTCCGAGGCCACTGCATAAGCCGGGAGATATCATTTACTGACCCTTATTGTATGAGGTCGCTCTCCTTCAAAGGACCCTCTATTGATCCAGGCCTCCCCACCCCCTGTGATATGATCAGGCGCACACATCCTAAGACTCGACGAAACACTCAGCTGCGTGATGACCCCCTCCCTTATCAGCAGGTTGAGGACCTCTATTGTGAAGGTATATGGGGGCGGGATTAACACGAGGATTACGGGGATATCTTTTTCTTGCTTTACAAAGTTCTGATTGTATTAAAGGAAGGTCACATGCCATAAACCAGTGTATAAGAGGCCAGGCCTCCGAGAGGCTGTTAGAGCACCTCGAGACGATACCTTGTTGTCTGATCTGATGTGTTCTGCTCCGTCGGAATAAACTCCTGTTTCCTGCCTTCTGGTCTCCGGCGCCTGCCTCATTGCTTGGTAAACTTGAATGGTACAAGGGCGGTTAGCGCCGGGCAAATCTTGAGAAAGGTCCTAGCCCTACCTTTTTCTACACCTGAAATTACCACGCTGATTAAAATCTTTGTTCTTAATAACCTCTGATTTGGGTTTAGTGGTAGTAGTAGCCCTCATCTTAACTTTGCTGATTACCTTGACAGGGGTAAATTCAGCATCCCCATTAATCCATAACCTCTCTTGGATTGCAGGATCTTTAGCATGCATAACCACCTGATCTCTAGATTAGATTAGATTAAGGATTTATTGAGCGCTCAATTCACCTTGGGGCATCTCAGCGCTGACTAGCGATTGGTCTTCAGCAACAGGAACCGGGCTAACCTAGTCATTAAAAGAGGAAGGCTTTTATATGTTTCCTAAATGTGCCATAATTCGAAATAGCTCGCAGGGCCTGTGGGAGCTGATTCCAGTACCTGGGAGCTAAATAGGAGAAAGCTCTCCCACCTGTCCGAGTCTGACGAATTGGGGGAAATTGTAGTAGACCTAGCGTGGTGGACCTAAGCCTCCTACTAGGGCAGTATTTAATCAGTATACATTGTAGATAGCGAGGGCCTTTATCATTAAGGGCGTTATGAGTTAGGCAGCAGATTTTGAAAAAGGATCTTTTTTTTACATTAAGCCAATGCAATTCTCTGAGCAACGGAGCAGATGGAGAGCTCGCCGGACAATTCAAAATCATTCTTGCGGCCGTGTTCTGAACAATTTGCAATTTGGACAGGAGAGTCTCCCCCACTTCTGCCAGCAGGGCGTTGCCATAGTCCAAGCGACTTGTTACCATTGCATGAACTAACGTCCTGCGATGTGTGGTGGGTATAAATGGAAGTATTTTCCAAAGAAGTCGGAGGCTGTAAAAACATATACCGGTAGTTGTCGCAATATGATCTTTCATGGACAAAGAGCAGTCAATTTTTATTCCTAGGTTCTTTACAGATAATTTAGGAGAGGGGGCGACACCCAATTGGTCAGGCCACCAGTCATCTGACCAGATACCTGGGGCTTTTCCCATTAACATGATCTCGGTCTTCACTGGATTTAGTTGAAGATAATTCACCATCATCCAGTCTGAGTTCAACTTCATACCATTGGTGAAGCGTGTTTTTTCTAGCTCTGGACATTTCCCGATAGTGAACATGAGCTGCGTATCATCTGCATGCGAGATGATTTCGAAGTCTAGCTGTTCCACTATCTGAGCCAGAGGGGCCATATATATATTAAAGAGGGTAGGACTCAGACAGGAGCCCTGGGGGACCCCCTTGTCCAAGGGCAATTTAGCCGATGAGTTGGGACCTAAAGTGACCTTTTGTGTTCTCTCCGACAGAAAATGTTGTAACCATTTTAAGGCTGTTCCTTTGATACCGCAGACAGATAGTCTCTCCGCTAGCTTAGTGTGGGAGATAGTACCAAAAGCAGCTGGGAGATCTAAGAGGATCAGTATCGCGGAGCCGCCTGAATCAATGGTCTGCCTTAAAGAGTCGGTAACTGCTAGGATGGCGGTTTCTGTACTGAATCCTGGGCGAATGCCCGACTGTGAGCGATCCAGAATTTCATTCTGTTCCAGATAAAGACTCAATTGTTAGTTTATGATGTTTTCCAGCAATTTCCCCAAGAGAGGTAAAAGGGAAATAGGCAGATAATTACTGAGGATTGCAGGGTCTGCTGTGGGTTTCTTAAGAACAGGACGGACCACTGCTTCTTTCCAGAAAGATGGAATTATGCCAGTGGAAATGGAGCAGTTAAAAATGTCGCAGATTACTGGTGCGCAGCTCTTGACTAGGAGGGCCATGATTTTGGGGGGGGGCAAGGATAATTAGGGGACCCTGATTTTCCCAAGGCTAAGCCTTTTTGGACCTCCTCGATGGTAACTAAATTTAAGCTTTCCAAAGAGCAATTAGGTGTCTTCCGCTTCTCCTCCAGTTCCGCCAAAGTATCAGAAACTGAAGGGGCTATCTGGGGAAAATTATCATAGATGCTGGATATCTTATCCTGAAAAAACGTGGCTATAGAGTCACATAAGTCCTGAGATTCATTAGGGGACTGACTAGAGGCCTTGGGTGAGGTAAAGTCTTTAACAATGCAGAACAGAGTCTTCGAGGAGTTGCTCGACTGTTCAAAATGTTTAAGAATAAAGCTATGTTTCGCTGATTTTAGACTCAGATGGTAACTGTCCAGGGCCTGTCTATATAGGAGTCTATTTTGGGGGTCCTTAATGGCATGCCAGGATCTTTCTAGTCGTCTGCATTTTAATTTTTCAGCCTTTACGTCTTCTGTGTACCAAGGGATTAGGGGTCGCTTATAAACAGGACCACGTTTCTTAGGTATTATTTCATTCAAGGCATATTCTAGCACAGCCGTGAAAAACTCCAATTTCTTAGGAGCTTCCGTCTGATTGTTAATTAATTCACTGGTAAAGACCTCATCAAATGCTTCTATGGTGAGATTCCGCCATGGCCTACGCTGGACTGGTTTATTTATGACCAATTTCCCAGTCTTCTTTACAGGAGTCTGGTATATGGAAAGTGGATCAAAGAATGATCCGTCCATGTAAGGGGGGCAGGAGGGCTGCACCTTAGTTGGTCATCGTTGGTGAACACTAGATCGAGCAGGTGTCCGGCTGGGTGGGTAGGACCTTCCATTTTTTGAGTGAGTCCTATAATAAATTGATCTACCAAATGGTCAAACTTCCAATCTGCAGCTAGCCTTCTTAAGTCCAAAACATGCTCATCAACTGTGTCAATGGCCTCCTGTTTCCAGTGGAAATATGTAAACCTTACAATACCAATACAGACCTTTTGGTGCAAAGTAGTTGTTAAAATCATTAATAATGATGTCATAAACATTAGCATCTCCACCCCGCTTTAGTCATTTCCTCATAAGCCTTTAGCCCTCCTGAACCTACTGAATGCAATAAAATCCTCTTTTTCCTTTCCGGAGTCATCTTCCCATCTTCATGGTGTAAATGAAGTTAAGGAAATAAGACTTCTACTCCGTCCATTTCATGCATGGATTACCACAGGCAGGCCAAAATGCTTGAGGTGGCTGAAGGGAACATTTTTGACTAGCCTTAATATAAAGGAAGTAAAATACACAATATTATGTGAGAATTAGCAGCGTCCAAACTTCACCTGGGAAGGACTAGTTCACTGCGCAGAATATTGTGTTGTAAAATAATTGATGCACCAGTAAAAATCAAGCATACTTGTGTTAGAATGTAGAATTCCTCTAAAGTAGATTGTATCACTGAGTAAATAACTATTTCTGGTAAATAGTGTGCAATCACCGTAAAGTTAGTTCCTTTGAGGTGTGCGCATCACCGCGTACGATAGAAACGCACAATCGCCAAGGGTGCTCAAATCACTGCGCTGAAGCAAATCGTAACGGAGGTGCCTGACAAAATGGTGGCCCGTATGCATAGCTGCCAAGGTTTCAGCTTGCTTATGAGTGACATTTTCATTTTTTCAGTGTACTTTTGAGTGACATTCAACAACTATGAGTGACACTTTCTCGCGAGCAAAATAAAGCAATGAAGACCAGGAAAACATATAAATATCTGAATTTACACCCATTTTTGCAACCAAAAACTCTCACTTTACTGTACCAGTCGGTTGAAGTTTAGAAAAAGAAATTCACAAAAAGTCAGTGTTTTCTCCCTCATTAGTTCATCCTACAAACAGTAGGAAAACGTGCTTTAGAGCTTCGCTAATGATACCTGACTGATACATAAAATAAACGAAAACTGAAAAGTCATGTTAAAAGTGAATACAAATGTGTACATAAACAAATGTTAATATCCGGTATATTTTTTCAATACTTCCAATCCTTCCTAGCTTGAAAAGTGAGGACCCGACCGGCCTGAGAGGAACCAGCAGCTGCATTCTGGCATAGGCCCCATTGATGGAAAAGCACTGTTTGAGATAGACGCCGGCTGGTGAAGGGCCGTTCTCAAGACTTTCTTTTCCGCCTGAGCTGAGAGTCCAGGTCCTAACCGAACATGAGGGGCACTGGGTACTGCGGCAGGGCCTAATCAGTGCATCCATTGCAACAAATAAAGCCAAACAGTGAGCTTTTATGTTGTGAATATGAAATACACCTTTAACTTTGCACATTCCACATTCTATGGAACTTTGTGTAATGTGTTCCATTTATGACATATATGTTCTGCCTTGATTCAGTTGACGCTGTCTGACTACCTGTCAGGTTGTGTACCTGCTTGCTTATGGAATAAACTTATTTCAATCTACAACCTACATTGAAGTGTTCATCTTCAATTCTACAAGTGGCGATGATCGGGTCCTCTACGTTTCCAGTTTTCTACAATTTGATTTCTTTTTTTTTCAAATTTGTACTGTGTGGATCTGCGAGCAGAGACGACGTCAAGGAGTGTCTGGAGGCACTTTAAGAAATACTAACGAGGACTCGTTGGGCAGTGAGCACGTTCCGTTTCTTATTGGGCATCTATGGAACTTATACCTTTCAGCAATCGCGCATTGCAACTTGGAGCCCTTACCGTTACTGTTTGAACGATGCCAATTGGAGCCCTTGCGCGTGACTGCTTTTAACGCTGTTCTTTTGAAGCTCTGTGCGCTACAAGTTCTCTGCTTACTGCGCAGCATCTCAGGCTATCACCTACGTCAAACGTTCAACGTGAACGGGTGCGTCATACGCGTGGCCATTTTGGATTGGGCTACCCTACTCATTGTTGGAAAGCTGTTCAGCCGACACGAGTGAATTCAGCTGATTCAGTCACACATGAAGGTGACTAATTAAAAGCGTTTTAAGGTATTAACCCATAATATTACTACACTTTGGCATTTTCTCTGTTTTCATTGAACTTTGACATTTCCAGGATTTATTTTTCACTGGTGGTGAAGAAAGGACAGTGAAGGAAGGACTATAATCATTTCTATTGTTTTTCAAGGAAATAATTGCTCACTGAACAATTCCACCAAAATCATTACATCTTTATTTAATATTATTTCAAAATGAGTCAGCAAACCTTTTCTTTAAGTAATCCGCAAGACTTTTGGTCCAAAGGTTCTTCGCCAGATTTGAAATGGTTGGAGTGGAAGGACTATTTTTGAATTACATCGAGACTGTAGACTCTGATGGTAAAATGTCTGCTGAACAAAAGAAACACATTCTTTTACACTCTTTGGGTCCACAAGGTCTTAAATGCTATAATCAAATGAACAAACCTATTGTTGGTGGTGGGGATAGTAATGTGTTTACTATAGCTTTGTCCAATTTAGACAAGTATTTTGCCCCAAAGGTTTGTATTGGTATTACGCGGTACAAATTCTTTCAGAGGAAGCAATCTAAAAACGAAAGTGTTGATGACTATGTTGGTGAATTGAAAAAGATGGGTGATGATTGCGCGTTTGGTGTGTTACAGGATGATTTGATTTGTGATCAAGTTGTCATGCATGCAAACAATCCTGCAATTCAGGAACGTTTATGGATGAATGGCGACGCTTGTCTTGATGACATCTTAGCTTTAGTCCGTAAAGCCGAAACTTCTAGAGGTGTGCAAGGGCCTTGAAATCCGATAGCACTGGCAAAGATGTTGTTGCTAAAGATAGTTCAAATTTTAAAAAGAATGGCAATTTCAGACAAAAGAATGAGACATGGGCAAAACCTAAAATGAGTGGTGAGACTCCTAAATGTTACAGGTGTGGTAGTTCTGAGCATTTAGCTTTTGCTAAGTCGTGTCCGGCCAAGAAGAGTAAATGTGGTGCTTGTGGTCTGTATGGCCATTATACCAAAGCATGTAGAAGGAGGTCTAGGACTGTCAAATGTATTCAAGAGGATATTGATTCTGATAATAACTCCTCCAGTGGTGATGATCAAGCCTCTGAATGCGCAGTGGTCCTGAAAAAGAAACTCCTTCTCAACATTCGGGTTGGATGTTTATTGGTTGATAACAAGCCTGAATGTTGGATGCACATAGGTGGTGTGCGTGTGAAAGTTTACGCGGACTCCGGCTCGCCTTACACTATTGTCAATGAGAACGTGTCGCACCATTTTTGTTGACAGAATTTGCTTAAAATTGTCTTCTCTTGATATTGACCCTGAGGGTTATAATGGTGCTAAGATTGATATTATTGGTTTTCGTTGGCTGAAATTCGAGTTTAAGAATCGCAAATCTTTTGGCAAGTTGTACATTTCTAAAAAAGGACCATCAGTATTGGGATGGAAAGATCAAGGTGATTTACATATAATCCTCGATTCCAATTCTGTTGAAAAGGTTCTTGTTATGGATGAAGGGACCAAGACCGGTGGAGAACTGCTAAGGAAATTTCCTTCTGTTTTTCAGAAGAAAATTGGCAAATTAAAGGGTTTTGAGCATAAGATAATCTTAAAGGACGGTGCAGTTCCCAAAATTCATAAGGTCAGAAGCGTCCCTATTACTTTAAGACAAGATGGTGCGTCTGAGCTCGATAGATTGGTCTCCTCTGACATAATTGAGCCAATTGAGGCATCTGCTTGGGTTGCTCCCTTAGTTGTGGTGAAACGTGCAAACGGAAAATTGAGACTCTGTGGGGATTTGCGCCATTTGAATGATAATATAGTGGTGGATCAATTTCCCTTGCCAAAAATAAATGAGATGCTAGCTTTGCTTGATGGTGCTAAGTGGTTTACCACAATTGACTTATCTGCCGCATACCACCAGATTCCTTTGTTTAAAGACAGTAAGCAATACACTGCTTTTATGACTCTGCAAGGTTGTTTTCAATTCAAAAGAATGCCTTTCGGCTTGGCATCAGCTGCTGCTGTTTTTCAGCGGTTAATGCACAGGTTGTTCTCCACCGTTAAAAACACCAAGTTTTTCCAGGATGATATTCTCATTTTTGGGAAACACAGGGAGGAGCATGATAAAACTCTAGAAAAAGTGTTGAGCATTTTGAAGGAAAAAGGTCTGACAATTGAGTTTTCAAACTGTACATTTGCCAGTGATCATGTTACCTACTTAGGTCACGTTATTGACTGTGATGGGATCAGACCTAAGCCTAACCTCATTGATGCTATCAAGTGCGCTCCCTCTCCTAAAGGGAAGGATGATGTTAGATCTTTCATTGGTTTAGCTGAATTTTGTTCAAAATACGTTCCTAATTTTGCAACCAGAATGTATAATATTAACCAACTTTTAAAAAACAAAACTAAGTTTGTATGGTCTGTGGAGTGTGAACAAGATTTTGAGGACATAAAAAGCTGCATCACTAATATTGCTTCGTTAAAGAGTTTTAATCCTGAGGCACAAACCATTATCACTACTGATGCTAGCATTAAGGGATTAGGTTCAGTTTTGTTCCAAGTTGGTATGAATGGAAAAGAACAAATTGTGGCTTATGCGTCTAGGTCGTTATCGCCGACTGAGGAAAAGTATTCGACCATCGAAAAAGAAACTTTAGCATGTGTGTGGGCGGTGAATCATTTCAGAGCTTTTGTGTGGGGTACAACATTTATTTTACGCAGTGACCACAAGCCGTTACTCAGAGTTTTAACAACTAAAGGAACCATAAATACTTCTGCAAGAGTGGCCAGACTTGCTATCAAGTTGCAAGATGTTTGTTATAAAATGGAATATGTACCAGGGAAAGAGAATTGCATAGCTGATTTTTCGTCTAGAATGCCCAAACAGCTTAAAGAATGCGAAGATGATTTGTGGAATTCTTTTCATGTTGCGTATGTGCACGATCTGGAAGGTACTGGTATTATGAAAGAGAAGTGGGACGAAGAATATCTTAATGATAATGAATTAGCATCAGTGAAATCACATCTAGCTGGGTCCTGGCCGAGGAAAGTGGATAGTAAACATCCTTTGAAGTCTTTTTGGGAGGTCAGATTTGATTTAAGTGTCAGGGAAGGTAATATCTGGTTTGGTGAAAGGGTCATTCCTCCTAAAACGTTGTGTTTATCTATCATGGGTTTATGCCATGAAGGACATTTTGGCATTGTGTGTTCCAAACGCACTGTTAAAACTTCATTTTGGTGGCCTGGGATGGATGCAGATATAGATAAATTTGTGAGGAATTGTAAATCATGTCAAGCTGCTGATAAATCCTTGGTGACGTGTACACCCCCTATGGGCACTATGGTGGAACCTAATTCACTGTGGGAGCACACAGCTATTGACATTATGGGTCCCATTGGAAATGACCAGAAGTATATTTTGGTGTTGATGGACTTGTTTTCAAGGTGGCCTTTTGTAAAGATTGTAAATAAAGAAGATACTGATACTGTTTTACAATTTTTGGATAATTCTTTCACTTTGGAAGGCATTCCTTCTGTTTTATTAAGTGACAATGGCGTTCAGTTTATGTCCAGTAAGGCAAAAGAGTATTTTTGATAGATTAGGTATCAAACACAAAACCACTGCTTTGTACAACCCAAACAGCAACGGTATGGTTGAGCGCTTTAACTGAGTCATCAAAAACACTATTCAGATGTCTGCTAGTAACAAGGATTGGGAAACTCAGGTGTTAAAAATGGTTTGGTCTTGCAGAACATCTATTTGTGAAGCCACGGGTTATCCTCCTTTTGTTCTCATGCGTGGTAGAAATCCACGAACAAAATTTACTCCTGGGTGGTTGTTCAAATCTAATGTAGTTAACTGGTCTGAACATTTTGTAAAAGAAAGAAGTCAGGCCTCACATCTCAAAAGTAAAGTTTGGTATGATTCAAAGCATAATGTTAAAGATGTTGATATTGTTGTTGGACAGTGGGTAAGAGTTAAGAAACCTAACAAATCTCCCAAGGAGGAAAGTCGTTTTTATGAGCCTATGCAAGTTGTGGAAATTATGAATAATTCTGTTCGCCTTACTGAAGGATAGCTAAGTGTTCTGATCCTTTGTATTCTCTTAACAAATCTTCTGATTTGTTTGATTCTACTTCTTTGCATTCTTTTAACAAATCCACTAATTTGTTTGATTTGGAGGACTTGATGTGCTCAAGTTCTTCTGAGTCATCTAATGTGAATGTCACCATTGAAGATGTTGTTAGCTCTAATTTAGCTGTTCCAAGTGTGTCTGGTTTAGCTAATCAAGATGTTTTGTCAAGTTTCACTGTTCCCAGTGTTCTAGGTTCAAGCGGTGCCAGTCAGGAAGTATCCAATACCAACAGGAATTCTAGATGTGAAAAAGGCCTCCAGTTTGGTTGGCTGATTATATTTCTGAAAGTTTTCCACTGTAAAGAAGGATTCATATATATTTTCATTCGTTTTTTTTGTTTTAAGAAAGGGGATGAGGCTCGTTATAAATTATTTCATTGTTTTTTTTATTGTGTTCCGAAGGGGATGTGTTACGTTGTGAATATGTAATACACCTTTAACTTTGCACATTCCACATTCTATGGAACTTTGTGTACTGTGTTCCATTTATGACATATATGTTCTGCCTTGATTCAGTTGACGCTGTCTGACTACCTGTCAGGTTGTGTACCAGCTTGCTTATGGAATAAACCTATTTCAACCTACATTGAAGTGTTCATCTTCAATCCTACATGAGCACAGCTGGAACACGCTCAGCACAGTGATGATGACGCTTTATAATAGCTTTAAAATAATTTTAAGCACATACATTGCGCATAGGGTGATTTTGTCTGTTAAGGAAGACAAAATAAGCCAGCCTCATTTAGAAATGAAATACCAAAGGGGACGTTGTAGACTTTCGGTGAACGGTGCAGCCACGCAAACTTGCATTTCATAAAAACAAACCCAAATTTTGTAACGGTGAATGTAGATCACACCTCTACACCTAACACAGGCGCTGACAGGAGGAGAGCACCATTCTGTGAAATGAGCGGTCTAGCACGAGTGAAGTTGAACTCGGCAATAGTTTTCAGGCTTCCACTAGATCTGTTCTCCTTAGCAAGCAACGAATACCTTCCAATCTGGCATATGCCTGCGGAGTGAGTTATTACAGCGTTTGTGGTAATGCTCTGGTAACACGGGACGTCATCGCGTAACCGGAAACATCACACAGTTTCTGTGTGGCTGTGTGGGGATGTTTGGAATTGTGCTGTAGCCGAACATGATCATCTCTTGCATAGAGCATCTACGTGAATGGTGATAATGGGGCCCTTGTTATCAGGCCATTCTCTGCAGCCTGTCACGTCCTCCTTCCCAGGGCCCGAGTTAAGTACAAGTAAAGATCTGTGACCTCCGGAAATGCGTGACTTCGCATTTCAGTGCGGTGGTGCAGACCACCACACTAAAATGCGATAGTGTCACGCCTGATGCGTGACACTTGACAGGACTGCGTATGTTGACGGTACGTGACCCCAGCGTGAATCACGAACAAGACTTTACATAATCACAAGGACCAGCAGCTGTGGACTCGATGACAGGAGAAGAGTTCCAAGGGCAAAGGCTGCCAACCTACACTGGATGTTCCACTTCCAGGTTCGTCAGGAGCTTAAGGAATCTGGCAAGTGTGTGCGCTCGTGGCATTTGCCTAATGACAGTTGGGAAGCCAACCGTAACTTTTGGCCGTGAGGCACAGCAGACAGTCAGAAGTCGTAATATTACAAATATATGACCTGCAAGCAGATGTTCTGGTGTATATCCACTATGTAAATGCACTGCTGTTCCGACAGCCCCCTTAAAATCAGGACGGCAGCAAAGTCTCTCGGGCCTATTCCCAATGAAACGTGAAAACACTTGGATTCTTCCATTGTTTCACTCTTCGCCACTTGTAATGTGAAGCTGAACACGAGTGAATTGAAATAAGCTGTATTGTAGATAGCAACACCGATACAGAATGAGACTCCGTTTCCTGCCCTGCTCCGACGTCCACTGAGAGCACTCTAGAACTACATCCTGACGTGGAAAGAACAGAGCGAGACAGGAAATGGAATGCAAAATACAGAGAATATAATACTTACAATTAAGATGGACATAACAGTGACCTTGCTGCTTTCTTCATCAAGGTAACCAGAGAAGCACTGGATCACTGCTGGGCAGGCTTCTTAACCTCCCTCTATCCTTCAATGAGGAGAAACAGAAATCCAACCTTCCTGTCAGCCCATATGGTCGGGGAGAATGGTTTTATGAGTGACACATCACCCTCCTTTCCTAACTTGGAAGCTGCATGGTGCACACCGGGTTACCAGTGGATCACAAAGTTTCATGTCAGCAAGCAGGAGTTGGCAGAACTGCAACACAGGCTCAGGAAATTAGAGCTGGTAAGGAGGACTTATGTATTCTTCCTGTGCAGAACTTCAGTGCCACCTAGTATGCTGCACCTACTTACATAGATGCTCACATTTGAGGGGTCTAATGGACCAAGATCCAGCTGGGATCCCCTGAAAGGCTTTCACTATTGAAGGCACCTTTACACAAAGACATCATAGGTTGTGTTAGGAGAACAGCCTGGAAAGGACACTTAAAGAAGAATCATCTCAAACTGGCTCTACAATTCGAGAGAGTGGATCCATATCGTCTGTCTGTCATTTGCGTATAAAAGTTGCAGCCCAAATAAAATTTATTCTGGTTCCAAATATTCTATGACCTATTTAGGGAGTGCTCGGCTGCCTACTCAGAGGGCTGACCGCCAGTCTCCCAGAGATGGGGAAACATCAAATGAAGTCTGAATCTCTTGCAGAAATGTGTACTTGTCTTGAAGCACATAAAAGCCTGCCTGCTGAGAGAGGGAAGAGGGCCTGCCTACCTTTCAGGAGGGGAAGCTGTCCAAGAAGTTGTAAGGTCCAGTGCATGCTCTGTGTCTGTGGCCTGTCCAGAAGAAGTGGGTAGTCATATGGAAGTACACATGTGTAAAAGGGCTCCGCCCAGACTCTCCCAATGTTTCCCTGCAGTAACCATGACTCCACGACAAAGTGATTGCTGAAGCCCCATGGGGGATGTGATTGCTGTAGGAGAGTAAGGTCTGCTTCCTTTGGCCCCACTTTTTGCTGTGATTCACTGGTTTTTCGACTTTAGTATGGCTGTGGCCCTGCTAATCAGGCCCGCAGCCTAGCTGTTCTCTCTCTAAATTGATACCATGTACTTTAGGTACATACCAGATTGGTAACTGGGTCACCCTTGTGAGCCCCTGTATATGGTACCCTAGGTACCCTAGGCCTGCCGGGGGCTGCAGCATGTATTGTGTCACCTCTGGTTAGCCTTCCAAACTGACACCACAGGTCTGTACTTACAGCCTGGGTAAGGTGGTGTAATTACCCCTTACTTAAATATAGTATACCTATATATAGACACATATTAACCTATAAGTCACTCCTATGGCAGGCCTTGACAATCCTGGAGGCAGAGTGCTTGGTTTTGTGTGAGAGGGCGCCCTAGCATGAGCTGAGCCCCTCTGCAGCTTTCGGAACCATCTCCTTATAGCTGTTTTATGATATAGCCATACCATCTACTCTTAAGTGCATTATAATCCTCGCGGTTAATGCTAACTTTAGTTTGGCTTTATCAAAACATGTTGTGTAAGGTGTCAAACCCTTTGAAATACTACCCCCCCCCTGCCAGTCCTGGCTTCAGGGGTAGCATTCCACCCTTCTAGAGGGAGAAGACATGTAGTTACTGGTAAACCTGGTTAAAATTAAACAGAGCCCCAGCATCACAAAATGGATGCTGCTGCCACAGACACGAGTCTGCCCTCCTGCTGCTGGACGAAACTCCGGCAGGGGAGGCCTGGCCAATAGGTTTACTGTCCAGGGAGGTGCTAGCACCTCCCCGGACAGGTTTTAGTGTATTGGGGTAGGGAGGGTTGCATTCAGTGAATGCTTTTCAGACACTGCCTGGGGCGCACAAGGTGCTCCATGCATTTCCTAGTTCAAACCGGTTGCTGGGGCGCTCAGCCCCAGCTTTGGTGCGAAACTGGACAAAGGGGAAGGGGTGTAACCTGCCCCTCTCCAGGTCCACCCATAGGAGGGACCTTAGAGTTAGTCCAACCCCTAAGCTTACTATAAGTATAGAACCCCAGTCCCTAGGACTTTAGATTACCCTGGACGAAACTCTGCAACATATATCTTGGACCTTCGACATTCCATATCGACTGGAAGACGTAAGAAATCTTCCTTCTGGTCAACGAGTGACCACCCTGTTCAAACAGGCACCAACTGCATCTTTGCCGGGTAGCATTTTCGAGGCTCCCGCCGGATCCCGAAGAATCTGCGACACAGGACATAGACTTCCAGACATCTCTGAAGCTGACCCGAGCTCCCAGCAAAGCTGAGACCCGTAGCTGACACGAGAGACGTGGGACTGGAACTCCTGGACATCCTGCATTTTTCAAGCTGTACCTACTTCCCGTGGTATCCCGAAGTTGTGCATTGGGGTGCTTGAAGCCCCAGCCCGAGCACCTTTTGCACCAAAGCTCAGAGGCCCACACTCCACGAGTGTCCCGTGGGCCCGCTTTGTGCATTTCAGCTCAACGCGTCTTGATTTACTTTACTTTGCTGGTTGCTCCAGGCTTTTTCCAACTTCTCCACAAAAGAGAAGTTCCTCCGACCTTGCTGGTCTGCACCGAAGCCAATCTCGACATCTTGTGTGGATTGCGTTTGCCAAGACTTGTTGGGTCCAATCAGGATACCGACACTGCAGTCAACTAGATGCTTCGTGGGACAGCTCAAATCCAGCTCCTGGTTGTCGTCGATGTCTCCTGGACCTCGTGGCTGAAGAGACAAGCTTTACCTTCTCACCTGAAATCACCCGACATCGGCTGGCATCTTCCTATCGCCTTCCTGGTCACTGGCTAGTGACACAGACTCTGTCCCTTTGCTTTCAGGTTCTTCACATTTCCTATCCACCCTTGGATCCACCCGGACACTTTTCCTCTGGTCGCCTGCAGCACTTCTTCGCAGCTCTCCATTGGAATCGACCACAAAACCCGACACCAAAAGACACTTATGCACCTGGCTTCCCTGGTGAGGTAACACGAGTACTTCGGTGCTCCCATGGGTCTTGACTCTCAAAGTGTCCTAGTCTAAAAGGGTTCCATCGTAGTTCACCTAGAAGTGCCCTTAATCTTTAAAATTGTAACTTGTTCGTTCCCCATAGAAAGTCAATGGTAACCCGCGGCTGTGTTTAGACACTGCACGCGTCTCCCGTGGGCCTCCTACAGCCTAACCGTTGGTGGTTCTAGGCAGCCCCAGTGATTCCACAGGCCCTAGGCCTGCTTTCTATTCCTCATGTGGTTCTTATACCACTATTTTAGTATATGGTTTGTAAGGCCCATAGGGCACAACGTATACTGTGCAACTTATCGTATGCTAATTAAGTTCCTTGTATTGTACTTTTACCTCTGACCTCATAAAGAGTGCAGAGGGGTTGTCTTTAGAATAAATACATATATATTTGATATATACCTTGTGTGGTGTGCTTTCATTTGATCATTCAAGGGATTATAATTGGTAAAACAACTTGTTTAACTCGTCTCCAAGTCTTAGCCTGAAGGCAGCTCTCCACAGCTACCACTAGGATAGCTTTCTATAAGGTTGACTTTATAACCTACCATCAATAAGAGTCATTTGGACTAGTACAAGGTGCCCACTAGAATAGTGGGCATCATATACCAGGCCGACTTCTCACTATTGCATGTTGCTAATCAGCAGTGCAGGCTACATCTGCGAAATCCATGACCAGCCTGTATGGGACTGTTTCTGCTGAATTCCTGATCAGCCCATGTGGCAGTGTATCTACTGAATAGGTGACTGACCCCTGAGGTACCTCATCTACCTAAGTGTCAAAGACCTGGGGGCTACCCTAAGGGCTGTATCGTCAAGATCTCTGCCTGGCTCAACACAAGTTGATAGCAGAGAGAGGCAATCCCTGCTCACAGTTTCCGACTTTTTCTGTCTGCATTTCATGCAGTAACTTGGAGAAATTCTGAGATATGTGTATGAACTTTGGATACCAGAAACACAAAATACATGTGCTTGGCTCTGTGCTGAGCCAGCCTGACTCTTACCGATCTTCAGGTGACCGCGAAGAAGAACTCCAGCAGGCGCACTGTTGAGCATGGTCCTGGGCCCTGATCAAAGGGACACCACATTAGCCTACCAATGCACGCTGCTCTTGCAAATGTGTGGGTGTGCGTCCCAAGCATGAGGTGGCCTGAAACCAACAGTGAGAGCACGGACTCATCGGTGAAGGAGGTAAGAGACTTGAGACTGATCGCACATACACATTTAGCCTAATTGATTATTGGCTCTGGGCTCGAGCACCCTCCATTGCCTTCTTGAGAAGCCAGTTACTGCTCTACTACCCCGAGAGTAAAGTTCGGAAAGGCTTTTGTACTTGGCCCAAATGGCAGAGCCACAGTAGGACATGCTCTGGAACAGTGGTACTCAATGTAGACCCCGCGGACCGCTGGCGGCCCAGCAGACCATTTCCCTGCAGCCCGCAGACCTCTCTCTTGGAATGTGTGAACAGCAGCAGAGAAATAAAGCTGTTTGAGCTCTGTTTTTTACCTGACATTGCTTCTAGCCGAGCAACTTTTTGGTGAATCTGAGCTTTTCTCTGTATTCAGTTCAGCTTGTTGAGCAGGGCGGTCCTGCACCCAGAACAAGCTGAAATGGCTGTAGAAATAAAGCTCAGAATCAGAACAAGCATTAGAAATGCAATAGGTCTCGGATCTATTTGAATTATAGGAAATGGCATTGTAAATGGCAATGTCTTTTCGCCATGTGTTATGGAGTGTATGTATGTAGTGTGTAATGGAATTGTGTGGTTTGGATTGGAATTGGAGCAATGGTAGCATGCTGAGCTTTAGATGATTATGTTTAAAAGTAAAGTTTGCAATACTGCTATTGGAACAATAGTTAATTGTGGATTCGTTAACAATTGATGTGTGTAGTGATGGCTGTTGGTGTGCACTGACGAGTGGTGGTGTGTGCCTGGTGAAAGGGTGCACTGACGGCTGGTGGTGTGTGTATGCCTGGTGAAAGTGTGCACTGATGGTTGGTGGAGTGTGTGTGCGCCTGGTGAAAGCGTGCAGTGATGGCTGGTGGTGTGTGTGAGCTTGTTGAAATTCTGATTACCCTGCATACTCACATACTGATTACCCTGCATATTGAAACACTGCTCACCCTGCACACTCACACACTGCTGGCCCTGGACACCTACGTACTGCTCACCCTGCATACTCACACACTGCTCACCCTGCACACTCACACACTGCTGGCCCTGGACACCCACATACTGCTCACCCTGCATACTCACATACTGATCACCCTGCATACTCAAACACTGCTCACCCTGCATATGCACACTCTGCTCACCCTGCACACTCACACCCTGCTGGCCCTGTACATCCACATACTGCTCACCCTGCATATGCACACACTGCTTTGTCTGCACACTCACATACTGCTGGCCCTGGACACCCACATACTGATCACCGTGCATACTCACATACTGATCACCCTGCATACTCACACACTGCTCACCCTGCACACTCACACACTGCATGCTTCTGTACTGCTGGAACCAGTGTGCCTGTACTGTGTGTTCTGTGCTTCTGTACTGCTGGAACCAGTGCTCCTGTACTGTGGGTTCTGTGTTCCTGCACTGCTGGGACCAGTGTTCCTGTACTGCTAGGACCAGTGCTCCTGTACTGCTGGGACCAGTGTTACTGTACTGTGGGTTCCATGCTTCTGTACTGCGGGTAACAGTGTTCCTGTACTGATGGAACCAGTGTTCCTGTACTGCTGGGACCAGTGTTTCTGTACTGCTGGGACCAGTGTTCCTGTACTGCTGGGACCAGTGTTCCTGTACTGCTGGGACCAGTGCTCATTTACTGTGGGTTCTGTGCTTCTGTACTGCTAAGACCAGTGTTCCTGTACTGCTGGGACCAGTGCTCCTGTAATGCTGGGACCAGTGCTCCTGTACTGTGATTTCCGTGCTTCTGTACTGCTAGGACCAGTGTTCCTGTACTGCTGGGACCAATTCTCCTATACTGCTGGAACCAGTGCTCGTGTACTGCTGGAACCAGTGCTCCTGTACTGTTCCATGCTTCTGTACTGCTGGGACCAGTGTTCCTGTACTGCTGGGACCAGTGTTCCTAAACTGTGGGTTCCGTGCTTCTGTACTGCTGGGACCAAAGTTCCTGTACTGTGTGTTCCGTGCTTCTGTACTGCCGGGACCAGTGCTTCCGGACTGCTGGGACCAGTGTTCATGTATTGTGGGTTCCGTGCTTCTGTACTGCTGGGACCAGTGTTCCTGTACTGTGTGTTCCGTGCTTCTGTACTGCTGGGGCCAGTGCTCCTGTACTGCTGTCACTCGCTCTGCTGTCACTCTCACTCTGCACTCACTCTCACTCTGCTGTCACTCTCACTCTGCACTCACTCTCACTCTGCACTCACTCTCACTCTGCACTCACACTCACTCTGCACTCACACTCACTCTGCACTCACACTCACTCTGCACTCACACTTACTCTGCACTCACACTCACTCTGCACTCACACTCACTCTGCACTCACTCTGCACTCACACTCACTCTGCACTCACTCACTCTGCACTCACTCTGCACTCACGCTCACTCTGCACTCATGCTCACTCTGCACTCATGCTCACTCTGCACTCACACTCTGCACTCACACTATGCACTCACACTCTGCACACCCACTCTGCACTCACTATGCACTCACTCTGCACTCACACTCTGCACTCACTCTGCACTCACACTCACTCAGCACTCACACTCACTCTGCACTCACACTCACTCTGCACTCACACTCACTCACACTCACTCTGCACTCACTCAATCTGCACTCACTCTGCACTCACTCACTCTGCCCTCACACTCACTCTGCACTCACACTCACTCTGCACACACTCTGCACTCACACTCTGCACTCACACTCTGCACTCACACTTACTCTGCACTCACACTCTGAACTCACACTCACTCTGCACTCACTCTGCACTCACACTCTGCACTCACTGCACTTACTCCTACTCTGCACTCACTCTGCACTCACACTCACACTGCACTCACTCTCACTCTGCACTCACTCTCTGTCACGATTTGGTATGGCTGGAGAATTGGGACTACTATTCCCAGAATGCCTGGTGCTAGGTGTGTCCCTTTTCTGTTTTCTTCTTTTCTCTTTTAGCCCTTCCTTTTCCTGTGTTCAGGTGCTTGTCACCTGTTTTCGAAGTGAGAGTCCTGGTCCGGAGGAAGAACATTCGTATTGTGAAGTTGAGAGAACAGAAACGCGGTTTCTCTCTTTGGAGTGGCAGCGCATGACGCGCTGGATCTTTGCCACGAAGAATCCGCTGTTTTCCCTTGCTAGAGCGGTAGCGCTAGATGCGTTGGAACTGAAGACGCCAAGATTGACTTCGCGTGTTTGTGCGCGGTCGGGTAAAGGCATTGCGCTTTTTATAAAGCGTGAAAGGAACGCTTGAACTTTTGGAAATACTTTCGCGTGGACTTGTATAAGTCGTGCAGAAATTACCAAGACCTTGTAGTTAGTAATAGCGCATGCCGCGCTGGATTAGTTAGGTTCATCTCGTGAGGATAACGAGTGTGGGCGGTTACATTGGAGACTGCATCAGCGGACCTAACAATATAAGAGACTCTCACTGGTCAAGATAAGTAAAGTGCTTAGAGTATACACGCTCGGTTACAAAGAGAGTGGTATACCCTGTCACGATTGCTTTTTCTTTTCTTTACTTTATTTTTCTATTTTTGTGTCATTTCGAGTACAGCCATTTGCAGCAGTGATTATTGTAAGTGTAGGTCTTTTTCATACACTGCATTACATTGACTTGTTACCTGTTGGGTGGTGTGTGGTGACGTGTGCTTTGTTTTACTGCAGGGTCTTTGATCAGGAAGAGAAAACGCTACCCTCTGGTCTATCAAGACTTGCTGATTTGCACTGCTGCATCGTTATATTTTATTTATCCACTTTTCCCCTTCCCCTTGTGTGATGCCCGTGGTGGAGTTGTGATATATCACTCCTGCGGTGTATTGCACATAGGGGTGGTCGGAATTAAGCATCACCATCGCTCCCGCTGTATCCTGCTAATGAAAGGTTAGTTCACTCGTGTTTCAATTCATGACAGAGTGACAAGCCCACGAATTGAATGCAGCCTGAGCGATGGATTCTAACGCTATAGCGACTGCAGTGTTGGAAACTTTGTCTGCCTTACGAATGGAAGTAGAAGCATTGAGAGGAGAGAATGCTGCTGTGCGTTCGGAGATGGTTACAGTACGTAGAGAAATGGCAGATTTTTCAAAGGGTGGTGCACAGGGAGGACATTACATTAAGGGAAGTATGTTGTCTCCTCCGGTTGCTAGGGAAGCATCGCAAGGGCAGGATGGCGGTGCTAGTTCCTCCACTATCCAGGTTATACAGCCCCTTCAACTTCCTCTTTCACCTCCGGAAAGGTTTTTTGGGGATCCAAAAAGGTTCAATGTCTTTCTGGGGCAGTGTCGTTTGCACTTTATGTGTAAACCGGCAGTTTTTCCTGATGATAAGTCCAAGATAGCGTTTGTAATGTCGTATTTGGGTGGCAATGCGGCTACATGGTCTTTTCCGTTGGTTGAGAGGAACGACCCTATTCTTGTTGACTTTACAAAATTTTGTGATGAAATGAAGAAGTTATTTGATAGGAAGGCTTATTCTCTGTCTCTGGATAGGGAATTAATTACATTGAAACAGGGCACACGAGATTTACTGCCTTATATAACCGACTTCAATAGACTAGTGGTGGAAACAGAGTGGCCACAAGAAAAACGCATCTCCTTATTCTATCAAGGGCTGCGTAGTGATCTAAAGGATGTCCTTGCATCAGTAGTTCCTTTACCTGTCACTTGTGAGGGGCTTATTGATTTAACAGTGCAGTTAGACCATCGGTTGCAGGAGAGAAAGGAAGATAAGCAACGTGGTGAATTTAAAATCCCCTACATCAGGCCCAGAGTGTTGGCAGAAGGCAATTCATCTAATATGACTGAAAATGACTCAAGACAAGCAGGGGGCCTTAGAGGGCCTATCAGTGCAGAAGAGCGACAAAGGCGAAGACAACAGAAGTTGTGTATGTATTGTGGGAAGGCTGGCCATTTCATACAGAACTGTTCCATGAGAAACCAGACCCCCTATAAGGAAAGGCCAGTTGCGAAAAAAGTGCCTGTGGTGGAGTGGGCGGAAGAGCCGACGGAAAACTGAATACCTCAAGCATGAAGGAGACGCCTTGTTTGAGGTCAGAGAAAAATGATGTCTCTTCCTTTCTAATCAATACGATCCAAAATACAGTAGCCCATATTAATGTATGTGTTACGCTGGAGGTGGCTGATGGAAAATATGAACTGGTACATGCCTTGCTTGATTGTGGAGCCACAGGGAATTTCATAGATCAAACATATGCTCATGAGTTAGGTATACTTTGTATTCGAAAATTAAAACCGGAACCTGTTAAGGCAGTTGATGGAACGGCACTGACATCTGGACCCGTGTGCTATCATACGTACCCTCTCATGATGAAAATGGGAACAACGCATATTGAAAAGATTCAATTCGATCTTATTGATGCGCCAAATTTTAGGTTGATATTGGGAATGCCCTGGCTTACCACGCATGATCCTCATGTCCAGTGGGCCGCTAGAACGATCAATATGAACTCAGTATTTTGTGCTGAGCACTGTACAAGAGCACATTACGCATCAGACATCTTTAAGGAGGATAACCCGGCTGTGTTATTGGCTTCTGGGTGTAGTGTCCAGTCCGTATGTCTTGTATCTACTTTACCTGAAGAATACGTGGACTACCAGGATGTGTTCTGTGAGAAGGAAGCAAGTAGACTACCTCCCCATAGGGAGTATGATTGTGTAATTGAGTTGGAACCCGGCGCAAGTATACCGTGCAGTAGGATATATGCACTCACGGAGCCCGAAAATATTTATTTGCAATCTTATCTAAAGAAAATGTTGGCTGCTGGTTTTATTCGTCCATCTACCTCACCTGCCTCTTCGCCGCTTTTTTTTATTTCGAAGAAGGAAGGCGGTTTGCGGGCATGTATTGATTATAGGGCAATTAACAGGATCACAAAAAAGAATAGGTATCCCTTGCCCTTGATACCGGTGCTTATGGACCAGCTGAAGGGAGCCACGGTGTTCACTAAATTGGATCTTCGGGGTGCATATCACTTGGTGAGAGTGAAGCGGGGCGACGAATGGAAGACTGCATTCCGAACAAAATATGGCCCATATGAATATTGTGTGATGCCCTTCGGCCTCTGCAATGCCCCTGCCGCCTTCCAGTTTTTTATGGATGAGGTTTTAAGAGGTTTGTTGGACGTTTCATGTATGGTCTATATCGATGATATTTTAATATATTCCAAGACGATTGACCAACATGTTCAGCATGTGGAGGCAGTGTTGCAAAGATTGCAATCAAATACATTATTCGTGACACTCTCACTCTGCACTCACTTTCTGCACTCGCACTCACTCTGCACTCACTCTGCACTCTCTCTGCACTCGCTCTGCACTCTCTCTGCAATCACTCTGTACTCACTCTGCACTCACTCTGCACTCACTCTCACTCTGCACTCACACCCACTCTGCACTCACAGTCACTCTGCACTCACACTCACTCTGCACTCACTCACTCTGCACTCACTGACTGTGCACTCACTCTGCACTCACTCACTCTGCACTCACTCTGTACTCACTCTGCTCACACTCTGCACTCACACTCTGCACTCACACTCTGCACTCACACTCTGCACTCACACTCTGTACTCACACTATGCACACTCACTCTGCACACTCACTCTGCACTCACTCTACACTCACTCTGCACTCACTCTGCATTCACCCTGCACTCACACTCTGCATTCACTCTGCACTCACACTCACTCTGCACTCACACTCACTATGCACTCACACTCACTCTGCACTCACTCTCACTCTGCACTCACTTGCACGCATCCTGCACTCACTCTGCACTCTCTCATTCTGCACTCACTCACACTGCACTCATTCTGCACTCACTCTGCACTCACTCACGCTCTGCACTCATTCTGCACTCACTCACACTCTGCACTCATTCTGCACTCACTCTGCACTTACTCACACTCTGCACTCACTCTGCACTCACTCACACTCTGCACTCATTCTGCACTCACTCACACTCTGCACTCATTCTGCACTTACTCTCACTCTGCACTCATTCTGCACTCACTCTAACTCTGCACTCACTCACACTCTGCACTCACTCACACTCTGCACTCACTCACACTCCGCACTAAAAAGTGAATTTCTTTACCATGTAGAAGCTGTGACATTAATATGTCTCATTATATCAATGCACTGGGAAGTACTTATTTATCGGACTGTTTTTAAACATGAACCATTAGTGAAATCAGAAACAAGACAGTTTTATAAACCTGAACGTTGTCCAGAGTATCACAGAGCAGCATTGCAGCGTATTCACCTCAGGACGGATTCTGAACACTTGCTCCAGACATCGGAGCAACTTCTATCCCTCTCAACTCAACATCAGGAGCAGGAACACCGGAGGGGAGGGGCTGCGGCGTCTTGGAGAAGAAGCAAAACCGAAGTGTGTCAGGAGGCAGCGCGGTCTGTCTGTCTGTCAGCATCACCCGAAGAGACAAACACATAAAATAGCGAGAACCACACAAGGGGCAGGAAACCGCAGCAGCCCGAGGTGCCTGGAAGGGGCGGGTCTGCAGTGCACTCCAAGCGAATGATGACGTGTCATGCCCAAACTGTCTTTAAGGGGTGTGGCGTAACTGCCAGAGCAGCCGACTTTGGAGCTGGGGGGTCCAGGTTCCAGTTTCGGCATCGGCTGAACTCCTGTGATTCTGGCAAATCATTTCATCTCACAGCGCCTGGAGACCCACACGAGTCTTTAGCACTATACAAATCCGAGTATTATGATTCTATTGCACACCGCGACTTTCTGAATAAAGAGTCAGCAATAAATGTCAAGTTTCTGAGTGGTCGCCAGTGACTGCTGTGGGTATTTCGGTGTTGTAGCGTGCATGTGGTCACGCGAGCTTGAGAGTGGCATGTGCGTGGTCATTTATGCTTGGCAGTGGCATGCACTTTTTGCAGTTAGCTAGGCAGATAGCTAGTCAGTTAGCAGGCAGCTAGCATTGGTGGCAGCATAGGTGATGAGACAACAGGGAGGGGAGGTGCGAAGTCGGTGGATTTATTTATGCTATTTTATATAGCGCAGACTTTACCCGAAGGTGACAGAGCGCTCGACAAAAGCAACAGAGCTGATTTAAGAGAACATTACAAGTGAACAAATTACAGAAGCAAAAGTTACAATACCTGAGGCAACAGTGACAATTGTGAGTGTACAATGTACAAGAAGTAGCAAAGACAGTGGGGAGGTTCATTCTGTGAGGGTCAGAATGTCAGACTGAAGTCAAGCTTTGACCGGGAGGCGGCATGCGCACACACACAGCAGAGAAAACGAGGCTTCGTAGAGCAGACAGCAAAGAATGGTGTACGCGCGCCCAGCATCTGCCTTCAATTACAGCGAGCCATGACAGCTGGTAATTGAAGAAATATGGCCTTCTGCTGCTCGTGTCCGCACGGAATATACACGAGGCGGAGCAACTCTACCGCCTATGGCCTATTGTGTGCTGTCTTCTAAAAAGACAGGCATGCGAGGTCCAATTGCCATGCAGCTGCCCAAAAAACATGGCAAAAATCACGAGCATTCAGGAATCTGTTAGGTACGATTTTCGCAGCCCTCGGAAAAGGACTCTTAAGCCACGCCCATGGGACGTAGGCCGAGCCCTAAAAAGGGAAACGACGTTGCAAGGGTACATTTATTCGTACTCTTGTAGTTAGAGGCTTTGGTTTTACAGCTAGTTAAGCTTGTACTATCAACAAGGCAGGACTGCTCATAGTTGGAAATGTATCTGAGCAGACTGGAACAAAAAGCATGGGAACTTTGAAAAGGAGTATAAAAGGGTGGGGGTAGGGAGTGAAAGGAGGGGGCCACAAGATAGCTGAAAAGAACAAAATATTTTATATATATTTTGCTGGTCTTTAACCTAAATTGCGTATAAAATATAATACACACACCGTAATTACAAAATTAATGTAAGTTGACCTAACATCATTTCTGCCAGGTGCCACGCATCTGAGGTTAAAGTAAAAGGAATTTTAGTTTAATACTAGCATTGCCACAGGGTCAGAAAATTGTCACTCCTATCAAGTGATTGCAGCTTCCAGCGGGTTCTTTACTAATTTCAGTCTTTTTGTTCCTGGTGCTACAGATCAGACTGGGCCCCTTTGAGCTCCTCAGATTGTTTTGTCAAATTCAGCTGCTAGTCAGTACGGTCTCACACATAGGAATTTTCAGCCATGGTTGATACCGACTCTGCAAACTGTACCACTCGCCCCCCTGTTGGACTCGAAGACACAGTATGTAGTGGGAGCCTGGGAGATATACTTCACAAGAACACCAGTCTATCCAGACCTGATACCTGTGAATGGGCTCTACAGTGGCCTAGCTCATACTGCTGACTCCCTGCAGCCCTGCCTCTCCCTCTCTAAAGACTGTTGGGCAGTCACACTGTTTTTAGGAGTCCATCTGGGTGAATTTCTAGCAGATTAATCATCAGGTTGCTAGATGTCCAATAAATTTGCTAGTGTAAAGGATGGAATTTGATAAGCACAGAGCCAGCATACAAACTGCTATTTGTTGGGTCATCCGGTGTTGAGTTTACCCCCTGCCGCAGCACTGCTCACCTAGCCCAGGACCGGAAGAACGCCAGGAGCCGAACCCGCAAGCACCGGTGGGACTACAATTCTCAGAGCCCTTAGCGCATAGAGAACGCGCTAAAAGGAAGCCACCGGCCTGCGGTGCGAGCGCGCGGGGTCGTGCATGGGCAAAGCACGGGCCAAGGGTGGGCCCGTCCATGCCTGTTGGAGCCCGGAGGAGGCTGGGCCGGGCCACCCCTGAACATCTAGTTCCCAGGTCTAAGGTACTATTATTCCCTTTATTTTTCTTACATTTTCGTAGTGTCCGCTAAGAAATATGGTGAGAAAGAAGGCTGCCGTGGAGAAAGTAGGGGGAGGGAGTGTGGCAACTCTTGATGCATTCCTGACTAGAGCAGCGAGTGTTCTCTCTCAGAGAGACGCTTGTCTATGAAACCACTTCTCCTTGCCAGTAGGTCACCCTCAGAAGCACCGTCGAAAATGCCCCTCTTACTCCCAGGACACAATGGTCATTACTCAATGATCTCCCGCCTGGTCAACGCAAGCCATCAGCAATTACCCAATTGTCACCTACTTTCAACCCGAGAGACATTGAATCCCCACCCCTCATTAGTGTAGCTAATGACCCCTCTTCAAAGCAACATAGGGGTCGTGGGATTGGTAAACCCAAACAACCCAAACCTGTAAGAACGACTAAACCCAGGGCAGTCCACGCTAAGACAGCCAGAGTGGACATTGTGACAGCACCAACGCCACCAATCACAAGTACCTTCACCCGAGAGTTAGTACTGGACGTTTTTGGGCAGAAGTTACTAAATTAATACCGCTCTTCTTGATCCCATTCTCCTTAAACTGACTCATATTGAAGAGAGACTAGCTGGCCTTGAGTTCCAAAATGAACCAGCACCATCACCAGCCCAGAATGCAGATTCTCTTCACTCAGTCATGGACAAGCCACAATCTAATGCTGGTACTAGCGGGGATGTGACCGCTTTACCGCCCCTGAACATCCCTTCAAGAACATCCGCAATGGGCGGTCTTGCTTCTCTAGTTTATGATCAATCCCACATACGACCAATGGCCCAACCTTCATCACTCAGGTAAAAAGGAGAAATGGTATATCCTTTACATCAGGCACCTCGAGGGCCGGGGGATTTGAGAATGACACTGCATATTGGCGGACAATTACCCACAGCAATGGCGTCACCTTCCGCCAGCAGCCTCCCCCCTAGGGCTGGTTTTGGCCAACTTCCTGTTCTGCGGGACAATCACCAGGAATCCACTATGCAGCTAATGGACAAATGCCTCCACTGGCAATCAGAAAATCAGCCTATGGATTGGGGAATGGGAAGCCATCAGCTAGCTCATAAAATAATTATGACTAGGCGGTTGAGGTGGGTGGGAAACTCAATGAAAACCCTCGCTGTGAACTGTGTAGCAATACATTTTAATAACCCTCATACTGGCACTTTCCTCCTTGGAAACCTCAAAGATTTTGCTCTAGGAACACGCAGATCATCCCTTTAGCACTGAAGTATTTCTATAAGCAGAGCCCAATTCCAGGAACTGAACAGAGGGACAGGTTAAGAATAAGCCAGCCCATGCCACGACATTTAGAGTGCCCAAACAATGCACCGGGGGTTAGGCTCTATAACAGATTTGCAGCCAATTCCGATTTGGAAGCATGCGATTGACCACCTACACCTACCTATCCATCGCCTCAATTACTGGCCAATTCTGCCTCTATCACGCAGGTTCCACCTTTTCCCCTTCCCCCCCAGAAAATAGGGGACAGAAATATGATAAGCCTAGTTACATGGAATGTGTCAGGAATCGTTTCAGAGGTAGGAAACGACGAGTGGCTTAACCATTGGCAAACGATGGACACTATCTGCTTCCAAAAAACCTGGGCTAAGGACCCAGTTTTTGTTCTCAGGGTTTGCACCATTCACACACCTGCAGTGCCTTCTGCATCAGGCACTGCTCAGGGTGGTTTACTAACCCTAGTTTCCAATACACTATCGGTACAAGTAAAACAGGTGGGCCCCCAGAATAACTACTTCCAAATTCTCCAATTGGAGTTCCCAAATGATGGCCATTGGATATTAATGAATTTTTATAATAATGATTTTGGGGGTAACATAAAATGAGTGGTAGACGATTTAAAAAATAAACTCAGACTAATCAACTCACGTACACAGAAGGGTCTCCCTAGCAATACCCATCTGTGCAAGTACAATGAGATCAGTGTATGTGGGATGGACGATCCGCACAGCAACCCACTTTTACATTTTACACTATTGAGTATGACGACACGCTTAACAGTCTTTTATACATAAGGCACCTGACCGTAATCAATAGTGGCCAGAAAGGATAGATCGAGCCAACATTTAGGAGGAATAACTCGGAGTCCATAATCGATTTCATTTTAGCCTCCTCTGCTATACATGATAGAGTGGACCATTTCAGCAACACATTTACTTGCCATGGCAATCACTCAATATTACTCGTTCGCCTAAGTACCCCTCAAAAATTAAAGATATATCAACCATTAGTGGACAACATTGCACTGTCCAGAAACAATGGATACCAAATGAAGCGGGCACAGGTAGAGGTAAAAAATCTGGCTTCTGCTATAATAGCCCAAGTAATGAGGGATATTGTACACTGCTTGGCCGAGGACGGTTCTCCCTCCCTCCTAGTCTCCCAGTTCAGAACCCTTCTAATAAAATTAAAAACTGCACTCACTCGACATAAACCAGTAAACGGCACACCACCTGGTCGTTGGTTTGACTCATCATGCTCGTTAGCAAAGAGAGCCCTTGACAGTGCCCTAAAAATGCAACCTAGAGTCCTGGCACTGATGAGATCTCTTCTCAAAGATTATAAACAGGCTAGAGCTACGGGTGTGAAGGAACTAAGGGAGAAGGCCTGGGATGATCTTGAACAAGCTGCAAGCTCACACAATAATAGGGAGTTTTAGAAGGTCATAAATGCCCCATACTTTAAAGATTCAAATGACCCGGCCTCGGACACCCATGTAGAGGAAGTTGCTTGGATAGGGCATTTCGAAAGCATTTTTGCTCTACAACCTCCCCAAGAGCTTCCTCAATCCGATCTACTGCCTCCATCTAAGAAATCCTGACCTTTAGCTGCACAAAGTGAGAAAAGGACTGGAAGCCTGCGTTCAAGGGAAAGCCCTGTGACCGGATGGGATCCCAATGAACCTCTTCCAGGCCAACTACGATCTGTGGGTCCCGTTAATTACAAATGTCTTTATTAGTATAGCAGTAGAGGGTCCACCACCATCCTGGAACCACAGTGTAATAGTTTCAATCTTCAAGAAGGGAGACAGGGGTGTGTCCTAAGAACTATAGGCCCTTCTCCCTCCTGGTCACAACCGTCAAACTTATGGGCCGGCTGTTAACCAGGTTGGAGGAGTGGGCACAAGATCGTAATATTTTAATGCTGGCACAATACGGCTTCCAAAAAGGTATTCATGGATCAAATTGTACATGTGATTTTGGTTTTAATGGGGTACCTACAAAAGTTAATATGTTTTTTTAACGTTTTCTGGTTTTTATTTAATCTGTTTTTATTTTGGCCCATTTGATGAAATTGTGCTTTTATTATCTGTTTGTACATAGATCAAATAAAGATTTGAATGAATGGATAAGCACAGAAGAACTGAGTTGCAGCGGACATCACAGGTACAGGATACACATAGTTGAAGATAGGTTGCTGAAAAATGTGTAAATGATTTGAAATAAAGCATTTTGTCATAATCTTTTGAAAAAGCGTGTGTTTATTTTCTGTCTGCATAATTCCTCACCCCAACGTGTCTCCCTGATGTTGTCCCACTATCAATGCCGCCCTCGGGCACATCCCAGCCAGTACTTTTTGGCCCCTGAGAAAAAGTTTGTGAGTACCCATACTCTGGAGCATCAGAGCAAAATGGCCTCTATCCCAACATTTGAGGCCCAGGGCCACTGCGTTCCCCGTGGTCCCTCCAGTGGGGTCTGACATGGGGCTATCAGTGAATCCAGGAATGCTGATAATGTACCCCCTTATGAGTTGGATGCTGAGGATCCACTAAGAATAAAAAAATACTTTCAAAATCGGTAATTCTGAGTTATATATGCTTGATAATTCCTTCTTTATTCCTTAGACTTTCACACACAGTTTTGGATCTTTTCAGCAGCTGAAATCTCTGTATCAAAACAAGAATCTCTGTATCAGACCAAGATACATGACGTTCCTGTGGAGCCAGTAATTCAGATGAGGCCTGTAACTGCTGCTACAGTCCCCGTCAGAATTGAGAGGCCACTTGTGATGTGGGCGTAAAAAGCACTTGTCCTGATGTTAAGAGCCCGCGTCAAGTTTATAAAATTCATAATTGTTTCACTGCATGATAACTAAACTCCACCCTACCAAGAAAGCAAATGGGCATCCTTCATGGTAATGTACTAATTGGACGTGTGTCCTGCATTGCAGCATTACCCAAACATCTTTCTGGTGTGTGGCACACTAGTATCTTAAAACCATCATGGAATGTTTCTTTTTATAGATTTACTGATGAGACACTCAACACAGTCCAAGTTTTAATCGTCTGCCAATGTCAGTACCAATGCTTTTTTTGCCTTCTTTAATATCTGTCAACTTAATAATTTTTTTAATTCATGATTCAATAGAGAGGTCAGCAGACTTCGAAAATACAGAGAAAATACATTTCTAATAAAATCCCAGAATCATAATTTTGCTCAGGTAAAATCTTAAATCGCTTTTATTTAACTCGTAGTTTCCCAGAGTTACTGTGTGAGCTGCCGAAACCATAACATAGACCCGATTGTAGCGGGAGTCTCCCGCTTTTAAAGCAACACATTTTATCTATTGGCCATCTGCGGCCTGAAAATATCCGTCCTTTAATAGAAGTCAATAGGGGAAATAAATACATTCTCATCCCGATTATTTGCTATAAATCTCCCACTTTCCTCTTTTAAAAATATTGGCATGTATGCATAGGTCAGAAACAGAAATAGGCGACCTTGGCTCACTGTTTTGAAATTGTGCTGTTGGCAGCTCATGCATGGGCATCTGCCGAAATTTTTCCAGGGGCGGGCTAACGCCGCAAATGAAGGGCCGTGGCTAATGTTAATCAATAGGGGCAGGGCTAAAGTGACAGACAATCAGGATCGGGTCATGCTCAGGCCAAGCTGAGAAAAGAAAGTGGTGAATTCTGCATTTGAAACTGGACAACAATTAGAGCACACCTAAACCCTAAAATTACCCCCCTGGCCCCTTAAAACTCATACATTCCCTGATCCCTAATATTACCCCCCTGGCTCCCCAAAACCGAAAACCCATACCTGCCCTAACCCCTAAAATTGTTCCCCTGGCACCCCAAACCCGCCCTGAACCCAAAAATGCCCTTCCCTTGCACCCCAAAACCCATACCCACCCTGAACCCTAAAATTACCCCCTTGATACCGCAAAACCCATACCCACCATGAACCGTAAAATTATCCCCCTGGCAACCAAAACCCATACCCACACTGAACCCTAAAATTACCCCTGTTCCACAAAAACCATACCCTCCTTGAACCCTAAAATTATCCCCCTGGCCCCTTAAAACCCATACTCCGTCTCGAGCTGCGTGGTCGCTCCCCTGTTTCCCTGGCGACTTGTGGTATCGTTGTGCCGCATTTACTTTAATAACTGCCTCTTAATTGTTGCCTGCAGTCTGCCTTGATTGCCGCTTTATTGTATTTGCATTTTTAAACCGCTATTGTAACTTTATCTGCTATTGTGCGTTTCTCCTCAAGCGCTCTGCTGTTTTACCCCTCCGCTGCCATTTTGTTTGTTATTGTCGTCCTCTGGAGCCCGCCCCGCCTCCCAGCTGAGCCGCCCTCCCACTGACTACAAACAGCGCTCCGTTACCTGAATGCGCTGTGACTCGCTTCGCTCTCGAGCTGAGTGGTCGCTCCCCTGTTTCCCTGGCGACTTGTGGTATCGTTGTGCCGCATTTACTTTAATAACTGCCTCTTAATTGTTGCCTGCAGTCTGTCTTGCTTGCCGCTTTATTGTATTTGCATTTTTAAACCGCTATTGTAACTTTATCTGCTATTGTGCGTTTCTCCTCAAGCGCTCTGCTGTTTTACCCCTCCGCTGCCATTTTGTTTGTTATTGTCGTCCTCTGGAGCCCGCCCCGCCTCCCAGCTGAGCCGCCCTCACCCCTCCCCGTCCACCATCCATATATGCCCGCTGCATTAACGTGCAGCGTCTACGCGCAGCGACCGCGCCCAAACCGCGCCGAAAGTGCGCCAAAGGTAAGCCCGTCTACGCCCGTCCGCGCCTGGACCGCGCCCAGCGCCATACCCCCTGGTCCTCGTTCTGTCCACCCCTCCCGCATTTCATACGATGCCACCACCCTCCTAGCCCTCAACCCCGGCCGCACCCTCAACTGTGCCCAAGCGGCCCCTGGATACACCCATGGACCCTTTTCTTGTTACTCCTGCAAGTTCGACGGCAACAAGACCAACCCCTCATCTACGATCACACAACAGATATCCGACCCCAACCACCTACAATGCGTTCTGCTCAACACCCGTTCGCTCCACAGGCACGCCATTGACCTCTGGAATCTACTAGACACCATCTCTCCGGACGTCGCCTTCCTAACAGAAACATGGATGAATGCCTCTTCAGCCCCGGACATCACCATTGCCATCCCGGAAGGCTATAAAATCATTCGCAAGGACCGTACCGGCCAAACAGGAGGAGGCATCGCTATCGTCCATAAGAAATCCATCCGCATCTCAACCAGCTCAGACGTCAATCTCGCCAACTCCGAATACCTCCACTTCCAGATCCACACCGACCCCAAGACCACACTCAGAGGCACCCTCCTTTACAGACCACCAGGACCCCGCGCACAATTTAGTGAAGACATCACGGACTTCATCACTCCACACGCGCTCCCCTCCGAGGAATACATCCTTTTGGGAGACCTCAACTTTCACCTTGAAAAGAACAACGACCGCAACACCACCACCCTTTTGGACAACCTCGCAAACCTCGGACTTAAACAACTTGTCACCACCCCCACCCACATCGCAGGTCACACACTCGACCCTATCTTCACCTCCAGCAAGCATGTTTCCTTCAGCCACACCACAGCTCTCCTTTGGACTGACCACAGCTGCGTTCACTTCACCTACAACAAGCCCACATCCAACAACCACCCCCAACCCACTTTGCAAAGAAACTGGAACAAAATCACCATCGACCAGATCTCCTCATCGCTTCTTCAAAAGCCCCCCGCCCACTCCTCAAACCCTGACCAAGCAGCCACCAACCTCACCCAATGGTTATCCAACAGCGCCGACATCCTAGCACCGCTGAAAAAACGACAAATCAAACTAGGCAGCAAGAAGGCCTCCTGGTTCAACGACGACCTTAAGAAATCCAAGAAACTCTGTCGCACCCTCGAGAAGGCCTGGAAAAAAGACCCAACCACCAGCACCAAGGACGCCTTCAAAAACGCCACCCGCATACACCACCAACTAATCCGAAATGCCAAGAAAGCAGCCTTCAAGGACCGTCTAGATAACAACGCCCATAACAGCAAGGAATTATTCAACATCGTCAAAGAATTTACCAACCCCTCAGCCAACTCCAACGACATCACCCCCTCTCAAGCCCTCTGCGACTCCCTAGCCTCATTCTTCCACGATAAAATTGCAGACATCCACAACAGCTTCGACAACCAACCCGGAGACCAACCCACCCAACCCCCTGCAGGACACCCACCCCCCCCTGAACACCCTCTAGGACTGGAAGCCAATCTCAACTGAGGACACCATCCGGCTGATGAATTCTATCCATTCAGGATCCCCCACAGACCCCTGCCCTCACCACATCTTCAACAAAGCAGACTCCATTATTGCACCGCACCTCCGAGACGTCATCAACTGCTCCTTCAACTCTGCATCCTTCCCGGAAAGCTGGAAACATGCCGAACTCAGCGCCCTCCTGAAGAAACCCACAGCTGACCCCACCGAACTCAAAAACTATCGCCCCATCTCGCTCCTTCCATTCCTGGCCAAAGTCATCAAGAAAGCTGTCAACAACCAGCTCGCCGCATTCCTCGAAACCAACAAATCCCTCGACTCTTCACAGTCCGGCTTCCGAGCTAAGCACAGCACCGAAACCGCCCTCATCGCAGCAACAGACGACATTCGAACTCTACTGGACAATGGAGACACAGTCGCCCTCATCCTCCTCGACCTCTCCGCAGGATTCGACACAGTCTGCCATAGCACCCTTCTACAGCGCCTCAAAGACATCGGAATCCAAGGAAAAGCTCTGGAATGGATCACCTCGTTCCTCTCCGGAAGAACCCAGAGAGTCCGCCTTCCACCATTCAAGTCAGAGGCTACTGAAGTCATCTGCGGAGTACCTCAAGGATCCTCACTCAGTCCCACCCTATTCAACGTTTACATGAGCCCCCTTGCGGCCATCGCACGCCAACATAACCTCAACATCATCTCCTACGCCGACGACACTCAACTGATCCTATCACTCACCAGAGACCCTAACACGGCCAAAACCAACCTTCACGAAGGGATGAAAGAAGTAGCCGAATGGATGAAGCACAGCCGACTGAAACTGAACTCAGACAAAACAGAAGTCCTCATCCTAGGCACCTCCCCTTCCGCCTGGGACGACTCTTGGTGGCCAGAGGCCCTTGGAAAAGCACCCATCCCGACGGACCACGCACGGAACCTGGGCGTCATCCTGGATTCCTCACTCTCGATGAACAGACAAGTCAACGCCGTTTCTTCATCTTGCTTCAACATTCTTCGCATGCTCAAAAAAACTTTCCGCTGGATCCCCACCGAAACCAGAAAAACAGTCACCCACGCTCTGGTCACGAGCCGACTGGACTACGGAAACACCCTCTACGCCGGCACCACCGCAAAACTCCAGAAGAAACTACAACGTATCCAGAACGCCTCAGCCAGGCTCATATTAGACATCCCGCGTCAAGAGCACATCTCTGATCACCTGAAAAACCTCCACTGGCTCCCCGTCAATAAGAGGATCACCTTCCGGCTCCTAACCCACGCACACAAAGCACTCTACGAAATCGGTCCCGAATGCCTCAACTCACGACTATCCTTCTACACCCCTTCACGCCAACTACGATCCTCCAACCAAGCCCTTGCCACTGTACCTCGCATCAACAAAACCACCATGGGAGGTAGATCCTTCTCCTACCTAGCAGCGAAAACTTGGAACTCACTTCCCACTCACCTTCGTCTCACTCAGAACCACCTAGCATTCAGAAAGCAACTCAAAACATGGATTTTCGACAAATAACTCCCCACCCTTCTTCAAGCGCCTTGAGACCCTCTGGGTATGTAGCGCGCTATACAAATTTTTTGACTTGACTTGACTTGACTTGAACCCTAAAATTACCCCCTTGGTACCCCAAAACCCATACCCTCCCCGAACCCTAAAATTTTCCCCCTAGCACCCCAAAACCCACACCCACACTGAACCCTAAAAATACCCCTTGGCACACCTAAACCCTTACCTGCCTGGAACCCTTAAATTACCCCCTGGCACCCCAAAACCCATACCCACCCGGAACCCTAAAATTACCCCCTGGTACCCCAAAACCGAAACCAACCATGAACCCTAACATTATACCCCTGGCACCCCAAAACCCATACCCACCCTGAACCCTAAAATGACCCCTGCCCCCCAAAAACTGATACCCACCCGAAACGCTAAAATTACACCCCTGGCCCCCTAAAACACATACCTGCCCTGATCCCTAAAATTATCCCCCTGGTACCCCAAAACCCATACCCACCCGGAACCTTAAAATTACCCCTGGCACCCCAATCCCTAACCCACCTTGAACCCTAAAATTACTCCCTGGCACCCTAAAACACACACCCAACCTGAATCCTAAAGTTACCCCTGGCACCCCAAAATCTGAACACTACGAGCTTACACTACATTTGTATATTCGGAGGGGACTGTCCTCCTTGACGTTTCCACGCATGTAAGTCTAGGAACCCGTTCTCTTACAGTAACCTAGACGTGCAGCCAGTAGGTAATGCTGATGCTGTAGAATGCATTAAAGTTACTTAAAAACTGCTGCCTGCTCTTCTGGTACTATTGGGTGGAGTCCAGCAGATCAACAGCACTGTCGTCCTGGCATCCAGCCCCTCCCGAAGGTCTCACTGTGTAGATAGATGTGGGTCAAATGTCTCCTGGTTTCTCCTTGCCAGGGCCTCCTCTACTTCTTCGTCGGTGCCCTTGGATGCAAAAAAGAGACAAATCCATGGCACTGTTCACCATTCATCTGGTGAGCAGCGCCGTGGATGTGTATTCCTTACAAATGCACAGACAGCAGGGAGAAAGGGATGGCAGTGCAGGTGACGCTTTTCCTTGGTAAAGTAATTCCTGCTGGCGTCAAAGCCCAGAGTGCATTTGTATGGAATACACATCTATACAAGTGCACAGACAGCAAACCCTGGGCTATGACGCCAGCAGAAATTCCTATACAAAAGAAAAGCGTCACCTACACTGGCCATCCCTTTACCCCTGCTGTGCACATCTTCCCACTCCCACCCCATGCTTATATTCACAACACGATTCAGAAAAGGGGGTGGTGATGAACAGAGTGTCTGAATTAAGCAGAAACTGGGATGGTGCAGTGAGCTAAAAAACGGTGTTGGATCTAGCCCTGATCTCTTGACTGGGTGAGAGCTTTCTGCTTAATTCAGAGACTCTGTCCCTCACCACCCCTTGTTGTAAATATTTTTGTCCACCCTAAGCGTGGAAGGGTATTCTCAGATGTGAGACCCTTGCTCATTGCACCATCAGGATTCAAGCAAACCGGGCCGAAGACGGCTGTAATGCCAGAAACCGGTCCCCGGGAGCTTGTTTCCTTCCCAGTGTAAGAATTGGCTTTTGTAGTTTGGTCTGCCCTGTTCCCATCATGCACTGGGACAGGAACAGACTAATTTGCATACAGCCAGGTTCTGAAACTGGGATGGTGCAGTGAGCTAAAAAACGGTGTTGGATCTAGCCCTGATCTCTTGACTGGGTGAGAGCTTTCTGCTTAATTAAGAGACTCTGTCCCTCACCACCCCTTGTTGTAAATATTTTTGTCCACCCTAAGCGTGGAAGGGTATTCTCAGATGTGAGACCCTTACTCATTGCACCATCAGGATTCAAGCAAACCGGGCCGAAGACGGCTGTAATGCCAGAAACCGGTCCCCGGGAGCTTGTTTCCTTCCCAGTGTAAGAATTGGCTTTTGTAGTTTGGTTTGCCCTGTTCCCATCATGCACTGGGACAGGAACAGACTAATTTGCATACAGCCAGGTTCTGAAACTGGGATGGTGCAGTGAGCTAAAAAACGGTGTTGGATCTAGCCCTGATCTCTTGACTGGGTGAGAGCTTTCTGCTTAATTCAGAGACTCTGTCCCTCACCACCCCTTGTTGTAAATATTTTTGTCCACCCTAAGCGTGGAAGGGTATTCTCAGATGTGAGACCCTTGCTCATTGCACCATCAGGATTCAAGCACACCGGGCCGAAGATGGCTGTAATGCCAGAAACCGGTCCCCGGGAGCTTGTTTCCTTCCCAGTGTAAGAATTGGCTTTTGTAGTTTGGTTTGCCCTGTTCCCATCATGCACTGGGACAGGAACAGACTAATTTGCATACAGCCAGGTTCTGAAACTGGGATGGTGCAGTGAGCTAAAAAACGGTGTTGGATCTAGCCCTGATCTCTTGACTGGGTGACAGCTTTCTGCTTAATTCAGAGACTCTGTCCCTCACCTCCCCTTGTTCTAAATATTTTTGTCCACCCTAAGCGTGGAAGGGTATTCTCAGATGTGAGACCCTTGCTCATTGCACCATCAGGATTCAAGCAAACCGGGCCGAAGACGGCTGTAATGTCAGAAACCGGTCCCCGGGAGCTTGTTTCCTTCCCAGTGTAAGAATTGGCTTTTGTAGTTTGGTTTGCCCTGTTCCCATCATGCACTGGGACAGGAACAGACTAATTTGCATACAGCCAGGTTCTGAAACTGGGATGGTGCAGTGAGCTAAAAAACGGTGTTGGATCTAGCCCTGATCTCTTGACTGGGTGAGAGCTTTCTGCTTAATTCAGAGACTCTGTCCCTCACCACCCCTTGTTGTAAATATATTCACAACACATCAAGTGCTTAGGTGAAATCCCTGCCTTCAGGCACCAGTCTAAAAGAAAAAAAAGGGTGGGGGCAGCGAGGGTCGCTGAAACCATTCAGAGGCGGGCTGGCTGGTTCTGGGCCGCTCAGAAGGGGTGCTTAGCATTCAACCATGGCTCATTCTTAGCACCTGGTGGTGGCTCAGATCAAAGTAGGCGCTTTACAAGCGTAATATGCTACACGGAAAAAATACAGAAATACAACATCCGAGAAATCGTTAACACTCTAAGGGAATTAAATATTAAGTAAGACATCAAACTCAAACAGGAACTAAATCGCTGACATGGATTGCTTTTTTAGATTCATTATTTAGAAATCAATCAATGTTTATCCATACTAATATAATAAAGAGAGAGCCCAAATTTTTGAGGCGGGTAATCTCAGAAACCACAGCACCAATCACAACACCCAATACAGAGTTGGAAAGGGCAGTTGCAGCAGAAGGATATAGGCTATGCAGACGCCCACCATATACATTTAAAAGGTAAAAGAACCGTGCAAGCAAAGTAGACCCTTGTGGACGTGTCTGCGTTGTGCTGTGGGCGTGTGCTGGGGGCGTGACAAACGCTAGGGGTGTGTGGTACATTCCGCCCTTCATGCCATGTCTCATATTGTGTGCTAATCCCACCCTGCTCCATTTAAATGCCCCTTATTACAGAGAACAAAGGTCCTAAGGATTTACAATATGGTAAGAGAATAATAATATAGACTACAATCAGTACTATATAATTTCAACGCCCAGCCGGGCGTGAGTTTATTTAAGGCATAATATAGAATCTTGTTGATCCAAGAAGGACCAAAGTAAGCGGTGAGATAGGGTACAGTCCTGTACCTATCCCAAAAGGTTAGAAAGAACAGATCGAAGCAAGGGAGATAAAAGAAAGAAAGAGGTTTTTCAGGCAGGAAACAATTTTTGAGCCAAGGGGTGACTTGCAATTACAATAGATAATTTCAACAAATTCACCCTGCAGTGTAAACAATTTCAAGTATACATGTTAAATCATATGTTACACTGCATAGCGCGTCGACGTTTCGATCCCTAAAGGCTCATAATAAACTGGGACCATCATCAGGACAGTTTTACAATTAATACCTGCATTACAATGCGAAAGCCTGTAAAAAAAGGGGGGAGAAAAAATAGAAACAGGTTTTGAGGCATACGCCTAGAACATGGAATTATACAAAAAGGTGAACACTTCGACAAGGCACAAGTGCAGGTTTTAAAAAGGCCATTCTCACATTTTTACTCGCTGGTCTATAGCTAGTGTGATGGTGATATTTATGAGATTTAAAAAGACTGGAGTGAGAATATCGGCGCAGTGAAGTCGGAAAAAATGTGTCATTCACAACCGTGTTGCTCATAGTCTAAAGTGAGAATAACGGCGCGGTGACATGGACAAAAGTTTCAAGCATTGGTGGTTGTGTTGGCGCTGTGTCCGAAAGGATCGGGAGGATTGATTTCACGGCGCGTGTTTCGTGGTGAGTGTGCAGTGAAATGGTGATTTAATAAGTGAGGAGGTTTTGGGGCAAGGAGGTCAGGGTTTTACCTTTTAGAATTTTTTGCGAACCCAGAGTTACGGGAAAAATGGCTTAAGACTTTCTTTCAGATACAGATGCCTTGATGCTGTTTGGTAAAAAGGGGATTTAACGTTAGCAGAACAGCCATCAGTTGGCAAGGAAAATGGGGCTTTCTGATGTATAATTGTAGGGGCTTACCTTGCGTTACTGAATGCAGTCGCATGGGGTTGGGGGTGTTTGTTCTAACCGGTGGAGAGAGTTTTTTCCGCCGGTACGGGGAACAGGATGCTACATGGTAAATTAGTATTACCATTAGCACAACACTCGGGGTAGGTGTCTATCAAGTATTAAGGATAGGAGTGATGCTTACCTAGCGCCACTAGATTGTAGTCGCATTCGGTTGAAGAATTGTTGTTCTGACCGGAGGGGAGATAGTTCCTGCCGGTTCGGTACACAGGATGCTGCGTGGTAAAACATTATTATTACCATTAGCGCGTCCTACGGGGCGGGTGGCTGTAAGGATTTTGGCGGGAGTAGCGAGGCTTACCTGGCTACGTGTAAAGTAGCCGTCCAGGGGGGGGGGGGGGGGGGGTTGGATCCGGAATGTGCCGTGTTGAGGGAGAAGGTAGTCTCCTTTAAGTTGGCTCCCACGAGATTACTGGGGAATATAAGTTTACAGGGTTAGGGGAAGGCTCCATTTTAAACGGAGTTCTTAGTTGGCCTATTTTACCAGAATTTGCTTACCTGGTTGCTGAATCGGAGCAACGGCGGGTTGGGGTGAAGCTCAATGGACTTCTACCCCTTTCCTGGCAGCGCGAGTCCGCTGTGTTGCGATGGCTCGTGGGCTGTGCTTATGGGCCAGTGGGGATGGAAATGGAGGAAGGACTAATTACTAGTGACACGTATTTCGGCAGACATCTTGGAAGGATGAAAATGCCGAGGTACACATGGGTGGTGTAAACATAAGAGTAGGACTGATTCCCAGAGTCTCATACAACGGCAGACATCTTGGGTTGATGCAATTAGCAAGATTTGGTCATGGGTTAAGTTGAAGGCAGTGGTTTATTTAAGCGAAGCGTCGCAATTATTATAAATGAAACATGTTAACATGGGTGGCGGTTGCCAACGTGGTGGACCATGAAGTTCAACCTTGATTCGTCTTGCCATTTTAATAAACGTGAATGGTGAGGGGTAACTGGGGTGACTTAACGTTGTGCGCATGCAGCGAGTGGAAAGGGGCCAGACATGCCCTCCATTCAAACACATTTGAGCTGACAGTATTATTAAAACATTGGTTGGACTGACAGTATTATTAAAACATTGGTCGGTTCAGTACTTCACATTATCATAATATGGACACTGCAGTGGTAGAGAAACAGACATTTCAGAGTGATTGGGATGTTTGGAGCCACAGCCGTGCACTCAGAGTAATGAAGTCCAATCTTCTGTGCGGTTCAGTCCCTTGCGGATAGAGTCTAGCAATATTATGCATTTGAGCTCTTCCCTATTCGGTAGATTGGACATGCTTCCTCCTCTTGGTGGGAGTTTCAGTGACTTCAATACAGTCCAACGCATATCATCCTCACTATGATTGAGTTCCTGGAAATGTTCCACCAATGGGGCGTTTGGCGTCCGACATCTGATGCGGCTCCTATGTTGGCATATCCTGGTCTTGATCTTCTGCGATGTCTGTCCAACATAGTTTTTCTTGCAAGGGCATTGAATCAAGTAAATTACGTTGGTTGTATTGCAGTTCGTGAGTGAGTTGCATTTAAAGGTGACATTATCAAATACAAAACTTTTTCCCTCAATTGTAAAATTACATACTGTACAACCACCGCATTTCACGTGTCCAACTATGGGGGATAGACCCCAAGCTGATTCAAGAGTGGAAGAGTTGGTAGGGCTTGGAAGAGCTGCCCGAACCAAGTGGTCCTTCAGATTTTTACTCTTTTTGAATGCAAATAGAGGACGTTCTAAGTTCAGTATCCCTGCATTAATTACTGGCCAGTGCTTTAGAATCATTTTTCTCACGCTATTGGAGATAGGAGAGAATGTTGTCACACAGGCTATTTTGTCCATTTTTTTCTTTTTGTTTGGGACGAGTAGAGTCTCACGGGGGCGGTACCATGCTCTTTTAAAAGCATTTTTGACAATTTTTCTGGGGTAGCCCCTATTTTTAAGCTTGTTCGCCAAAGTGGTACTTTCACTGAAGTAATCCTCCTTATGGGAGCAGTTTCGCCTAATTCGCAAGAATTGGGAAAAAGGTAGGGAGTCCCTCAAGGCCCTTGGATGATTGCTTGAGTATTCTAGCAGGGTATTTCTCTCTGTGGGTTTTCTGTAAAGTTTTGTAAACAACTCACCCTCCTGGTGAAGTATTGTCAGATCCAGGAAATTTATGGAATTCTTGTCAAAGGTGAGGGTGAATTGGAGTCCCAGACAGTTGTTGTTCATCCAATGTAGGAAGTGGGACAGTACATCAGTGTCTAATCTCCATATCATGAAGATGTCATCGATGTATCGTGGCCACATGATGACACCGGAGAAGAAGGGGTTGGAGGGCACGAGAATTGTCTGTCTCTCAATTTCGTCCATGAACAGTATGGCCAGGTTTGGGGCAAAAATAGCCCCCATGGAGGTCCCCTTGATTTGTTGATAGAAAAGGCCTTGAAAGGTAAAGAAGTTTTTTGTCAGACAAAGTTCTAGAAGTTTGCAAATAAACGATGTCGGAACGACATGAGGCCGAGGGCGATTGTCTAAGGTTCTCTGTATAACAAGTAAGGCTGCTGTTTGTGGAATATTTGTATATAAGGACTCCACGTCCATAGTGCAGAGAGTGTCAGTCAGTGGATTGAAGGGATGGTGCTCAATCAAATTGATCATAGACATGGAGTCACGTACATAGCAGAATGTGGGAGGGACACATTCTTTGATAAAGAAATCGACATAAGCTCCTAGGGGTTCCAATATTGAACCACAGGCTGACACAATTGGGCGGCCTGGGGGGGCGTTCAGATTTTTATGAATCTTTGCCAAAGTGTATATTACCGGTGTTCTTGGGCTTTTTACATTTAGGTAATTAAATTCCTTTTTAGTCAGAAAGCCTTCTGAAACTGCCTCTGTTGTTATTTTTTGTATTATTTCTTGGATGTCCTTAGTTGGATTGGATGCCAGTCTCAGGTAGTGATCTTTATTCCCTAGTTGTCTCTGAATTTCGGCTGTGTAGGAGTCAAGCTCCTGTATGACAATGCCACCCCCTTTATCAGCACTTTTGATCACAATGGAGTTATTGTTTTTTAGGGAAACAATGGACTCTTTTTCTTTAAGTGTGATGTTAAATGGTATGAACTTTTTTTGGCCTTTTATAATCGAAAGATCTTTGAGGACTAGTTTCTCGAATGTATTGACCTCTGGTGGTATCATATTAGCCGATGGTAGAAAGGTTGAGGGAGGACGGAAGGGAGTTTGAGCATTTGACTCTGGAGAGGGGTGAATTTGAAAAAATGCTTTTAGACGCACTTGTCTAAAGAATTTTAGGAGTTCGGTGTGTAACTCCATAAAATTAGTTGCCACAGTTGGGACAAAGGTGAGGCCTTTTTCCAAAAGGGAAATTTCGTCTTGTGCTAGCACATGGGTGGAAAGGTTAAAGATAGGGATGGTCTCTGTTGTAGGAGTAGTCTGTATTACCATTGGTAATAGTTGTTCCTGGTCCTCCGTTCCCCTGGTGGGTTGACCCATCTCTGGGGTTTTTTGACTTTCCCTCGCTGTGGCGGTTCTTGTTGGCCTCTGCCTAAAAAAATTCGAATTCTGGTTTAATCCAACACGTCTCGATGTACTTGATCCTTCGCCGGCGTCTGAATTGTCAGACGATTCGGCTGAAGTGTCGGAGAAGCCGACCAAGTTCTGTCTTCTGTTAAACCTACCCCAAGGTCTATTTTGTTGAGGGTTGTTGTATGCCTTGGTGGTATAAAAATCCTTTTGCAAATAAGGATATGTTGTCTCAATGTTATAGGCTTTTATGTCTTTTTTAACCTTATTGGATTTTTTGTTTTGCTCAATCCTGTAGAACTCTGCAACCGTTTTGTCTACCTGTTCTATAAGTTTTTTACTATCAGCAATGTTATCTGGAGCCTCAAGTTGTTTTAGAATTTCTGCAATTTCTGCCTCTAGTGATTTCAAGGTTTCAGAGGCTGTGTCAATTCCTAGTGCTAACCAGTGGCGAGAACAAGTAGTCCCTATGTAACTAAAACCTGTTATATATTTCGGGTTGTCTGTGAAGATACCTGGTACGTTCCGGACTTGGAGGCCCAAGGGGATAACCTCAGCCTTAAGATAATCAGTTAACATCAATATCATTAGCTGTAGGCGAACTTGCTTTTTACTCAGCTTTTCTAGCTGTTCTGGGAGTGAGTTATTAGCTTGATTAGAGATGTCTGCATTTTCCGAAAGCAGTGAAGGTCCAGAACATAAATGTTTTAAATAGTCATCTGTGTATAGCGGGGCATGGTTTGACATAGTAGCCTTGTCGAGGAAGTGTGAGGAGGGAGAGGGAGATGGGGAATCACCCATGTGGGATGAATATAGGAACAGTGGGGAAAGAAGTGCTAGGTACTAGGGGACCCAAACTTATTAGTTTGGACAGGATTAGAGACCTTGCAGGGAGACCTCTCCCTCCTCACACTTCCTCGACAAGGCTACTATGTCAAACCATGCCCGCTATACACAGATGACTATTTAAAACATTTATGTTCTGGACCTTCACTGCTTTCGGAAAATGCAGACATCTCTAATCAAGCTAATAACTCACTCCCAGAACAGCTAGAAAAGCTGAGGAAAAAGCAAGTTCGCCTACAGCTAATGATATTGATGTTAACTGATTATCTTAAGGCTGAGGTTATCCCCTTGGGCCTCCAAGTCCGGAACGTACCAGGTATCTTCACGGACAACCCGAAATATATAACAGGTTTTAGTTACATAGGGACTACTTGTTCTCGCCACTGGTTAGCACTAGGAATTGACACAGCCTCTGAAACCTTGAAATCACTAGAGGCAGAAATTGCAGAAATTCTAAAACAACTTGAGGCTCCAGATAACATTGCTGATAGTAAAAAACTGATAGAACAGGTAGACAAAATGGTTGCAGAGTTCTACAGGATTGAGCAAAACAAAAAATCCAATAAGGTTAAAAAAGACATAAAAGCCTATAACATTGAGACAACATATCCTTATTTGCAAAAGGATTTTTATACCACCAAGGCATACAACAACCCTCAACAAAATAGACCTTGGGGTAGGTTTAACAGAAGACAGAACTTGGTCGGCTTCTCCGACACTTCAGCCGAATCGTCTGACAATTCAGACGCCGGCGAAGGATCAAGTACATCGAGACGTGGTGGATTAAACCAGAATTCAAATTTTTTAGGCAGAGGCCAACAAGAACCGCCACAGCGAGGGAAAGTCAAAAAACCCCAGAGATGGGTCAACCCACCAGGGGAACGGAGGACCAGGAACAACTATTACCAATGGTAATACAGACTACTCCTACAACAGAGACCATCCCTATCTTTAACCTTTCCACCCATGTGCTAGCACAAGACGAAATTTCCCTTTTGGAAAAAGGCCTCACCTTTGTCCCAACTGTGGCAACTAATTTTATGGAGTTACACACCGAACTCCTAAAATTCTTTAGACAAGTGCGTCTAAAAGCATTTTTTCAAATTCACCCCTCTCCAGAGTCAAATGCTCAAACTCCCTTCCGTCCTCCCTCAACCTTTCTACCATCGGCTAATATGATACCACCAGAGGTCAATACATTCGAGAAACTAGTCCTCAAAGATCTTTCGATTATAAAAGGCCAAAAAAAGTTCATACCATATAACATCACACTTACAGAAAAAGAGTCCATTGTTTCCCTAAAAAACAATAACTCCATTGTGATCAAAAGTGCTGATAAAGGGGGTGGCATTGTCATACAGGAGCTTGACTCCTACACAGCCGAAATTCAGAGACAACTAGGGAATAAAGATCACTACCTGAGACTGGCATCCAATCCAACTAAGGGCATCCAAGAAATAATACAAAAAATAACAACAGAGGCAGTTTCAGAAGGCTTTCTGACTAAAAAGGAATTTAATTACCTAAATGTAAAAAGCCCAAGAACACCGGTAATATACACTTTGCCAAAGATTCATAAAAATCTGAACGCCCCCCCAGGCCGCCCAATTGTGTCAGCCTGTGGTTCAATATTGGAACCCCTAGGAGCTTATGTCGATTTCTTTATCAAAGAATTTGTCCCTCCCACATTCTGCTATGTACGTGACTCCATGTCTATGATCAATTTGATTGAGCACCATCCCTTCAATCCACTGACTGACACTCTCTGCACTATGGATGTGGAGTCCTTATATACAAATATTCCACAAACAGCAGCCTTACTTGTTATACAGAGAACCTTAGACAATCGCCCTCGGCCTCATGCCGTTCCGACATCGTTTATTTGCAAACTTCTAGAACTTTGTCTGACAAAAAAATTCTTTACCTTTCAAGGCCTTTTCTATCAACAAATCAAGGGGACCTCCATGGGGGCTATTTTTGCCCCAAACCTGGCCGTACTGTTCACGGACGAAATTGAGAGACAGACAATTCTCGTGCCCTCCAACCCCTTCTTCTCCGGTGTCATCATGTGGCGACGATACATCGATGACATATTCATGATATGGAGATTAGACACCGATGTACTGTCCCACTTCCTACATTGGATGAACAACAACTGTCTGGGACTCCAATTCACCCTCACCTTTGACAAGAATTCCATAAATTTCCTGGATCTGACAATACTTCACCAGGAGGGTGAGTTGTTTACAAAACTTTACAGAAAACCCACAGAGAGAAATACCCTGCTAGAATACTCAAGCAATCATCCAAGGGCCTTGAGGGACTCCCTACCTTTTTCCCAATTCTTGCGAATTAGGCAAAACTGCTCCCATAAGGAGGATTACTTCCGTGAAAGTACCACTTTGGCGAACAAGCTTAAAATTAGGGGCTACCCCGGAAAAATTGTCAAAAATGCTCTTAAAAGAGCATGGTACCGCCCCCGTGAGACTCTACTCGTTCAAAAACAAAAGAAAAAAATGGACAAAATAGCCTGTGTGACAACATTCTCTCATATCTCCAATAGCGTGAGAAAAATGATTCTAAAGCACTGGCCAGTAATTAATGCAGGGATACTGAACTTAGAACGTCCTCTATTTGCATTCAAAAAGAGTAAAAATCTGAAGGACCACTTGGTTCGGGCAGCTCTTCCAAGCCCTACCAACTCTTCCACTCTTGAATCAGCTTGGGGTCTGTCCCCCATAGTTGGACACGTGAAATGCGGTGGTTGTACAGTATGTAATTTTACAATTGAGGGAAAAAGTTTTGTATTTGATAATGTCACCTTTAAATGCAACTCACTCACGAACTGCAATACAACCAACGTAATGTACTTGATTCAATGCCCTTGCAAGAAAAACTATGTTGGATAGACATCGCAGAAGATCAAGACCAGGATATGCCAACATAGGAGCCGCATCAGATGTCGGACGCCAAACGCCCCATTGGTGGAACATTTCCAGGAACTCAATCATAGTGAGGATGATATTAGGGGTGGGCGGAAAATCCGTTCCGCTCGCGGATTTTGCGGATTTTCGGGAAATCCGCAATCCGCGAGATTTGCGAATCTCCCGCAAAATCCGCAAATCCGCGAGCAGCGGATTTTGCTCGCACTGCTCGCACTGTTAGCGTGAGTTCGCGCCCCGCGAATAAGTGCAAAATTGCAGAAATACGATCTTAGCAAAACTGAAAGTAACTACTTACCAGGTTCAAAAGTTCAGGCTCATCATTAGTAGCCATTTCCTGTAGTGCTTCCTGAGGGGCCCCTCCAGAGTTCAGTTGCCAGTTGAAACTATTATGTGACCCTGCTCTGAACCTCAGAATAGTTACACATATGCCACAAAGGTCCTGAATTACAGCTAAGGGAGACAAGCAGGAGCCAGGCTGGAAGTTAAAATCCATTAATCAGCCCCTAATTCATTATTGTCAGTTGGGGCAGGGCAGGTGTTGTAACTAATTTTGCAACAATGAAAGCACTTAGCAAGTGCAAAAGATCACTAATCAGGGCGCACTAAGGAAGCAGGTGCCAGCTAAAAAAATATTCTGTGACACATTAATCAGCCCCAAATTAATTCAGGTCACTTGAGGCAGGGAAGGTGTGCTTTGCTTTGCCGAAAATAATGTACACTGGACAACCAGAGGGTGTGGTGATGAAACAGAGGGTGGCATGGGTGGGCCAGAGGGTGGCATGAGTAGTCAGAGAGTGGCAGTGGTGACAGAGAGTGGCAGTGATGAAGAAGAGTGTCCCAAACAGGCTGGACACGTAGAAACAACAAGTTCGCGAAACTTGCGACCCGACAGGTAAGTTCGTAATTTGCGAAAGTGTACAAAACCCTCGCGAACTGGCAGAAACACGGGCGAACACAAAAAAAAAAAATCCGCAAATTCGCGGGAATTCGCGGATTTTGCGGATTGCGAATCCGCAAATCCGCAAAATTCGCGAACGCGAGATCCGCAAAATTCGCTCATGCCTAGATGATATGCGTTGGACTGTATTGAAGTCACTGAAACTCCCACCAAGAGGAGGAAGCATGTCCAATCTACTGAATAGGGAAGAGCTCAAATGCATAATATTGCTAGACTCTATCCGCAAGGGACTGAACCGCACAGAAGATTGGACTTCATTACTCTGAGTGCACGGCTGTGGCTCCAAACATCCCAATCACTCTGAAATGTCTGTTTCTCTACCACTGCAGTGTCCATATTATGATATTGTGAAGTACTGAACCGACCAATGTTTTAATAACACTGTCAGTCCAACCAATGTTTTAATAATACTGTCAGCTCAAATGTGTTTGAATGGAGGGCATGTCTGGCCCCTTTCCACTCGCTGCATGCGCACAATGTTAAGTCACCCCAGTTACCCCTCACCATTCACGTTTATTAAAATGGCAAGACGAATCAAGGTTGAACTTCATGGTCCACCACGTTGGCAACCGCCACCCATGTTAACATGTTTCATTTATAATAATTGCGACGCTTCGCTTAAATAAACCACTGCCTTCAACTTAACCCATGACCAAATCTTGCTAATTGCATCAACCCAAGATGTCTGCCGTTGTATGAGACTCTGGGAATCAGTCCTACTCTTATGTTTACACCACCCATGTGTACCTCGGCATTTTCATCCTTCCAAGATGTCTGCCGAAATACGTGTCACTAGTAATTAGTCCTTCCTCCATTTCCATCCCCACTGGCCCATAAGCACAGCCCACGAGCCATCGCAACACAGCGGACTCGCGCTGCCAGGAAAGGGGTGGAAGTCCATTGAGCTTCACCCCAACCCGCCGTTGCTCCGATTCAGCAACCAGGTAAGCAAATTCTGGTAAAATGGCCCAACTAAGAACTTCGTTTAAAATGGAGCCTTCCCCTAACCCTGTAAACTTATATTCCCCAGTAATCTCGTGGGAGCCAACTTAAAGGAGACTACCTTCTCCCTCAACACGGCACATTCCGGATCCAAACCCCCCCCCCTGGACGGCTACTTTACACGTAGCCAGGTAAACCTCGCTACTCCCGCCAAAATCCTTACAGCCACCAGCCCCGTAGGACGCGCTAATGGTAATAATAATGTTTTACCACGCAGCATCCTGTGTACCGAACCGGCAGGAACTATCTCCCCTCCGGTCAGAACAACAATTCTTCAACCGAATGCGACAACAATCTAGTGGCGCTAGGTAAGCATCACTCCTACCCTTAATACTTGATAGACACCTACCCCGAGTGTTGTGCTAACGGTAATACTTATTTACCATGTAGCATCCTGTTCCCCGTACCGGCGGAAAAAACTCTCTCAGCCGGTTAGAACAAACACCCCCAACCCCATGCGACTGCATTCAGTAACGCAAGGTAAGCCCCTACAATTATACCATTGCAGCCCCATTTTCCTTGCCAACTGCTGGCTGTTCTGCTAACGTTAAATCCCCTTTTTACCAAACAGCATCAAGGCATCTGTATCTGAAAGAAAGTCTTAAGCCATTTTTCCCGTAACTCTGGGTTCGTAAAAAAATTCTAAAAGGTAAAACCCTGACCTCCTTGCCCCGAAACCTCCTCACTTATTAAATCACCATTTCACTGCACACTCACCACGAAACACGCGCCGTGAAATCAATCCTCCCGATCCTTTCGGACACAGCGCCAACACAACCACCAATGCTTGAAACTTTTGTCCATGTCACCGCGCCGTTATTCTCACTTTAGACTATGAGCAACACGGTTGTGAATGACACATTTTTTCCGACTTCACTGCGCCGATATTCTCACTCCAGTCTTTTTAAATCTCATAAATATCACCATCACACTAGCTATAGACCAGCGAGTAAAAATGTGAGAATGGCCTTTTTAAAACCTGCACTTGTGCCTTGTCGAAGTGTTCACCTTTTTGTATAATTCCATGTTCTAGGCGTATGCCTCAAAACCTGTTTCTATTTTTTTCCCCCCTTTTTTTACAGGCTTTCGCATTGTAATGCAGGTATTAATTGTAAAACTGTCCTGATGATGGTCCCAGTTTATTATGAGCCTTTAGGGATCGAAACGTCGACGCGCTATGCAGTGTAACATATGATTTAACATGTATACTTGAAATTGTTTACACTGCAGGGTGAATTTGTTGAAATTATCTATTGTAATTGCAAGTCACCCCTTGGCTCAAAAATTGTTTCCTGCCTGAAAAACCTCTTTCTTTCTTTTATCTCCCTTGCTTCGATCTGTTCTTTCTAACCTTTTGGGATAGGTACAGGACTGTACCCTATCTCACCGCTTACTTTGGTCCTTCTTGGATCAACAAGATTCTATATTATCCCTTAAATAAACTCACGCCCGGCTGGGCGTTGAAATTATATAGTACTGATTGTAGTCTATATTATTATTCTCTTACCATATTGTAAATCCTTAGGACCTTTGTTCTCTGTAATAAGTTACTTAACCCATGGTCCGAAGGCCTTTAGTGGGTTCCCTTGTATTCTAAAAACCATTTAAATGCCCCTGCACCCCATAATCATAACCCACCCTTACTCCTTAAAATACCCCAACACCCTTAAACACTAACCCATCTTAACCCTATAAATATACCCTATACCCCAAAACCCAAACCTATCCCTAAACCCTAAAAATACCCCTGTACCACAAAACCCAAACCTAGCCCTGAACCCTATAAATACCCCTGTACCTCAAAACCCAAACTTACCCCTAAACCCTAAAAGTACCCCTGTACCCCAAAACCCAAACCTAGCCCTGAACCCTAAAAAATACCACTGTACCCCAAAACCCAAACCTACCCCTGAACCCTAAAATACCCCTGTACCCCAAAACCCAAACCTAACCCTGAACCCTTAAAAAAACCCTGTACCCCAAAACCCAAACCTACCCCTGAACCCTAAAAATACCCCTGTACCCCAAAACCCAAACCTAGCCCTGAACCCTAAAAATAACCCTGTACCCCACAACCCAAACCTACCCCTGAACCCTAAAATACCCCTGTACCCCAAAACCTGAACCGAGCCCTGAACCCTAAAAATACCCCTATACCCCAAAACCCAAACCTAGCCCTGAACCCTAAAAATACCCCTGTACTCCAAAAACCCATACCTATCCCTAAATCCTAACACTACCCCTGTACCCCATAACCCAAAACTTTATCTGAACCCTTAAAATACCCAAACACCCCAAAACATATACCTCAGTACCCCAAAATATATACCCCTATTCCCATACTTACCTTATCCAAACATTTACAAAAAAACATGCTTTTACCATTCATGCATTTACAACGAATTTCGTTGTAAATGTATGCCTGGTAAAAGCATATAAAAGTAATGCCATGCGTTATAATGGAATTGCGGAGTCATGGTACTTTCGTAATGAAAGTATGCGGAGTGATGGTATGCGGAAAGAAAGTTGCGGAATAATGGGTGTTTACCCTCCCCCGGTAAGTACATTGTTGGCAAGGCGGCCCACATCTCCAGCAACATACTCATATTTTTTCACCACCCATTTGAAAAATGCACAAGTCTCTCTCATTGATGGCCAGCACCGACATACACTTTTAGACACACCTCCCATCACAAGTTCTAGAATTGCGAACTTTAGACCTGGGGAGCTACGTTCGAATCTCGGCATCAGCACAACATCCTGTGATTCCAGGCAAATCGCTTTGTCTCCCCGTGCCTATCACAAATGAATGTGTTCTTCTGTAATGTAAATTGTGCTCATGCCATGATGTCGAGTTCACGCTATATAATATTGCAAGGAAAAATAAAGTAAGCAAACTCGAGTTCACACACTACTGAACGTGCACTCTTAAGTGCATCAGCAGTGCACTGTGAATCGGAGCGTTTCACAGGCCTGTCACAGATAAGAAATGCTATCAAAACGAAATCCTAAAAAACAATATACTACTGGCCGGCAGCAATTCATACCCGGACAACGTCGGGACAGGCTGCTAGTGTCAGAATAAAGGGCATGACGTTAGAGCCCGAAAACGTCCTCTGTGACCGGTGGACACGGCCCATTTAAAGCCCTGGCTGAGGGTCACTTCAATGTGAGATGAAGATCGGCAACAAAAGGGCCCCCCACATGCAGGAGATTTCTTGAGAAATCCCTGTTCTGAAATGGGGGCTGAGCAGGACGTTTGTTACGGGGAAGGAGGCTCGTGGTTCCTGCGCATCTCGTAGTGGATCTTTTCCCTGCTAATGGAGGTGCGTGCTTCAGTCATGCTTCTGGGCTTCAGTCCTGTCCAGATCTGCACATCCGAGCATTTCACATTGTAAGTATCATGGATGAGTTGGTGAATGCTTTGCAGACACGTTTGGGTGAACTCTGTACTTTTGGTGAAGTCATGTGTGAACACTGCGCCCGAAGTGAACTCACCAGTTAATGTAGGGTGACCAACTGAGATGGTTGCAAATTCAGGGCGGTAAGTGTAAAAATTCAGGACAAAGGGTCAAAATTCAGGACGAAAATTAAGGATGAAAATTCAGGACACAAGTCAAAATTCAAGACAAATCTTCGGAACAAAAGGTACATTTTACAGACACATCAGAGGAAGTTGTGCAATAGTATAAAAGTAAGTAAATAGACAACCACTTAAGTTCAAGTCAAAATAAGTTTACATTAGGTTGAGACAATCGTGCACTTCACGGTTTTTTGGTATGCTCGCCTCTTTGAGCAACTGTGCAGCTCTTTTTGAGGTATTTCATATGATAATAATCTATTTATATGGTTACTGCACTGGGTTAGCCAGTCTGATATTTTGTTTACCACTAAAAGTCTTGAGTAGACATGTTTGGTAGGAGAAGTGCTCAGGAAGGTCTGCTTGGATAGACTTTGTTACTAGCATCTCATATTTGAGTGCCATTGTGAGATGTAACGCGGCAAGCATAGGTAAACTTAAATGGAGGATTTCTGTGATGAACCCACTACAGGGAAAGCATTATGGGTGTTTTAGCAAGTGGAACTTAAAATATGGATTCTGACTTTGCTTATGGGGGCTACGCAGAGAGTTGCACTAGCTGACGGAAGTCACAAAGGTGCTTTTCCATGCAGCTTCCTTAAAGAAGGCACTGTCAATACACTATTACATAGTTTATTTTTGACACCTTGTCTATTGTTCCAAACACAATATACATCTCAAGCACAGCTTATGGCACTCTGAGGCTCTCCCTAAAACCTTACACCTAAGACAAAGCATGCAAACATTTACAATTACTAGTGTAACATTCAAGTAGCAGTTGGGTGTCACTCAAAATGTTGTATGCATGATATATGGATCACACACATAAGCACACAGCAAATACAGAATAGTAATACAAAGGGAAGGGAATAGCCAGAAAATTTAAATACCTCCCACTTTGAACTAAAGCTCTTATGGCAACAAGAAAGCAAAGTAAGTCATCACAACCCTCCAGAGAAGAGCTCTCTCGTCCAGGGATCTAGCCAGTCATCCTTCCATCAAACCCCTGCCATCCACCACTTTATGTTATCTATTAATGTTTTCATCCACCATTCAGTCTTTCACCATTCATTCTGTCCTTCCATCTGTGTTCCCATCCATATCCAAACCTTTTCAACCATTTGCAAACCTATCCAACGTCTAATCTTCCATTCATCATTTCACTCATCCATCCCTCCATCCACCCTTTCACACAATCCATCCATCATCCATCCACCCTTTCACCAAATCCATCTTTTCACTCATCCATCCACTCTTCCACCAATCCATTCATTCACTCATCCATCCAAACATTTACCCTTTCACTAAACCATCATTTCACTCATCCATCCACTCTTCCACCCATCCATCCACTCCTTCATCCAACCACTTACCCTTTCACCCAACCAGCCACCCTTTCAGTTATCCATCCATCAACCATCCACCCTTTCACCCAATCCTTCCTTTCACTCATCTATCACTCATCCACCCTTTCACCCAATCCCTCCTCTCACTCATCCACCCACTCTTCCACTCATGAATTCCATTAACTCATCCATCCAACCATTTACCTTTTCACCCAAGCCACCCTTTCACTCATCCATCCACTCTTCCACCATCCATCCATTCAGTCATCCATCCCTCCATTTAATCACCATTTCACTTTTTAATTCATCAATCCATCCATCATTTCTCTCATTCATCCACCCATTCACTTGCCCATCATTCAACCTTTCACTCATCAATCCATCCTTTTACTGATCTATCTTTCATAATTGGTGGTGTGAAGGGTGGGGACCCCCAGGACAGCGCACACATGTGCACACTACTGTTCTTTCACATCCCCTACTGCTCACCTTTCCAATCCCAATCCAGGTGAACAGAGCACAGAACATGAGGCGCTGCACAATACAGTGACGACAGCTTGTGTTGCATCTCATAAAATCAAGCGCTTCAGCTGTAATGAACTTACCACAATCAACCTCTCGGGCCCAAACCACTCCCGGTACCTTGTAGATGAGATTGGAAGTGTTTCTCGAGGACTCTGGAGCTCGACTGCAGTATTGAAATGCAGCTTTACACGGTTGTAGGACAGCATTGGAGATTGTGCTGCTCTTCCTTTACAGTACCTGTGAAAGTGAACCTAGATGATCTCCTTCATTTCCCCAGTTTCGGCGCTCACACACCAGTATTGTGCATGCCTGCAGGAGTGCGAGCTCTTCAAGAGCTTGTCACGATCGGCTGGAATGGCCCACACACTTAGACATAGAGTAGGTTGTCAGCAAGGTGCTTTCACAGCTCAAACTGGCCATTTTCATTCTGTATGTGATAATCAGCCCAGAGCCTGACTGGCCGTAGCGGGCACCGGGCAATTCCCCGGTGCGACGTACGGGTGAGGGCCGGTTTTGGGCCCCTGGGGGCCGTTATTGTGCAGGCAGTTTTTGCAGCTAGCTGGGCTGGCTGAGCACTTTGCCAGGGCCAGTTTTGGTTCCATGTCCGACCCTGAATCAGCCACAGACAGAATGACAATGGGCGGATGGCTGTGAGGAGGAGTGCGAGGCGCCCCATCAGGGAGTTGAGGCCTCTGGCAGGGAACAGCTCTGCTGCTCCCTGCAGGGCCAGAATTATAGACAAACGCGTCTGTAAAAGCATGGGTTTCCGCAGGGGTGGGGGGGGGGCAGGAAGGGGCGCTTCAGGGGGGGGGGGGGGGCAAGCGCCCCTCCTTACCCCCTCCCCCCTTGCAGACGCCAGCTCATGTTTAGCGCTGAGAAATTCTGGATTAAGTGTAATGTGCTTTGGACAGTCCATTCGCATAAAAAGAGGCGCTCTGGGCTGAGACAGCCCACACGTTCATGATCAGACCCCCCTCAGCGCTCTCTCCACAGATGACTGCAGGGTGGAAAGAGGAACAAGTCGGAAAAAAGCACATCCTTCATGTATGCCATTCGATGAAACATAATGCAAGGCGCTCTATCCCTGTTTCTGTATTTCCATCTGCGCTCCCTATGCCCCGGAGCAAGTTGAATTTGGTGAGGTGGAAAGAAGCATGTATTTTTAACAACTCTGGGAATCATGTCCCTAAGGGCGGTGTCGACGGGTCTACAAAGCTCGTGCAGCACATGTATTGGTTCAAACTATTATACAACTCATTGACTTCCTGTCAATATGTTTCATTTCCCGGTTATGTATCCCTGCAGCGCAGCCGTAACATATCCCACCCCGGAGGGAAATCCGTTCTGAAGGACTAGGCCCGCCCGCATCTCGCGCGCCTCATTTCTCAGAAGAGCAGGGGCCGCAGCGTGGTCTAGGGGGAGTCGGAGAGCTGTATCTCGCCCGTGCAGCCGGTGATTTATTGCACCGATCGCATTGCAAGTACAGTAATTATAGAAAGGACCGCGTCCGTAGCCACACCGTGCAGCCGACACACTACCAGCCGGACCGGAATGCTGGCCTGGACCTGTTGATGCACTGAATATAGTGCAAGTGATGTGGCACGACAAGCAATGTGCCTATCTCTGGCCACAATCCACAAATTATATCTAGAGCAAAAAGTGTAGAGAAATACGAATATAACAGAGCAACTTAATTATTTGGGTGCATTTTTTCCGCTCAGCCAGGCACACAGTATCTGTGAGGACAGAAGCAAACTCTTAGTGTAAGGACAGTGACGAGGAATACCTGCACTTGGAGTAATGAAGAATACCAGTAAATAACCGGGTCATTTATTTATTTATTTTGAAGGTCTTATATAGCGCGAACAAGATCCTTGCGGATATCAGAGCGCTTTACATTAAGTCAGACTGGATATACAAACGAATAAATGCAGGCACATCAAGTATACATAACAAAAAGAGCAAAGTGAAACATTAGGGTACAGGAACTTGTAACATTCATTTGCTGGCACAATAATTATTGGCTTTCCTTCCTTTTCTTTGGTTGTCCTTTCCCAGGTGAGAGTGATTTGAACCCTTTCTTTACGCACATTAAGGGATCTACTTTATTCTCTTGTGCTCACCATTCCATGTGCGTGAATATGTTGTCTTCATCTCTACACCGTGTTTTCTAATTGAATTGCACAGCCTCAGTAACCGCCTTCACCACATGTGAACAGTGTTGCTCATGCCTCCCCCATCTAAACCTGTCCATTTATTCCCCTACCCTGTTTTTTTTAAATGTATTAATTTGTTATATTTTTGGGTATGAGGAAGAAGAGAATGGTAAGCCAATGGGCACTGGATGAGTTGGAGATACAACAACAACTGTCTAGCTTAGCAACCCGGAGTATCATGAGCTATAATTCAATGGGTTTTTCTCTGTTACAGTGTATCTTTGAACCACTGTCTAGTGTCGAAAGAAGTGAGAAAATTCACAACTACTATCCTCAAACTCTGGCTGAATTTCTCTATATTGCAGCTGAACTCAAGTGAAAAATGGTATACTTAAGAAATGTCTTGGAATGAAGCCACAGGAAATGCACTTCCCTCTGGGTGTGCGCTCCTTTATAAAGTACAGTATTGTTCTTAAAAACATGAGAGCTATTCAATACCTGCTGCAGCGAATTCTAAATGCAGTGCAGTGGCAATAAACTGATAGCAATAAAAGCCATCACTGAGTGAAGGATGTAGGACAGAGAAATAATAAAAATAAAGGTTGCCAACAAAGCTAGCTCTACCAGAGAAGGTCGACCAATGCGACAGAATCAAAGGAATGCACTGCGGCCGTCATGGGTTTAATAAAACATTGGTAAAGTTTGTGAAGAATGGCCTTCTACTCAAAGGAATGCCTGCTGTGTAATGTGTGAAGACTTCTGTGCATACTAAAGTCATGTAAGAAATTGTGCTAATGTTAAACCACAATCCTTGTCTGGGTGAATTCACAAGCAACCATAAATTACCCTCTGGTCAGCTCTCGGGTAGCCTGGCACAGAGCAGTCAGGCTAAATTCACAGGCAATGTGTAAAGTATTTGTGCGACACTTCTAAAAATATATAACAAACCACGAAAGGATCCCACACACGTTTATAAAAATAAAGCAGTTTGTAATAAATAAAACAAGGCCAAAACAACAAAAATACAATTAATATAACCGGAAAGATTTCAGTGAAAATAGTACAAAAAATCACATAGCGCCAACTGTGGGTATCTGGTTGCGCTGGACTGGGACAAAATCACAAGTTCAGGCTGGCCACGATGGAGCATGGGCCGGCCACAAGGACAAAGTTGGACCACTAAACAAGGGTACCTTAAATCCTGGTTGCAGAGAAATGCAAGGTCCTGTGCTGAGGATGCGCTGCCCAGCTGAACTCATGCATCAGATCCAAGGAATTGCAAAGCGGGACTGCGAGGTTCTGCATCTTTGTCAAGGATCTAGTCAGCAAGGACTTGCAATGCGAAGTCTGGTGTTGAGGATGTGTTGCGCAGTCAAAGAATTGTGTCGTTTCCTATGACCTGTGAGGCAGCGATTTGTAAACCTGTCTTGTCGTTGAGACTGTTGCCAACGAGAGTTTTGCAATGCGAAGACCTGCATCGGGTAAATCTTTGCACAGGCGGCGGTTTCTGAGGCAGGCTGCATGATCGATGAGAAGTCCTTTGCTTCAGGCGATGGCAATGCGTCAGTTCTGCTGGGAATTGGGCTGCTCAGAAGAGGAGATGCGTCAGTTCTGCCGGGTCCATAGATGGACTGGCAGAGCACCCAGGAGTGGCCCGTGGTGGGAGTGCTGCCGGGCACTGACATGGGGTGGGGGGAGGTAAACTGCGGAATATGGCCACCCAGACGTAAGTACATACAAAATAAATTAAACAAATTTTGTTGCGCATGCTGCATAGCCAAATGCAATGCAGCACGCGCAACAAAATACGTTTTATCTATTTGTTTGTGTACTAAACCTCTGTGCAGCCATATTGCGCAATTTACTACCCCCCACCCTGCCACTCCACCGCCCCACGTCAGCGCCCGGCAGCACTCCCAGCACGGGCCGCTCCTGAGAGCACCTTCAGGCTCACTTCCAAGGTTCCAGGATTAGGGTGGTACCACGTGGCAGGGTTGGACTCACAGATGGCAGAGTTTAGGTGCTGGATTTAAGGTTGTTGGAGCATGCTGTCCCTGAGGCTCTAATCAGGAGGCTGGCCTTTGAGTTACTCTGGGGTTCTGGGTTCAACAGATGCAGGTCCAGTCCTTCTCACCCATGTAATAGGTCAGCAGGTCAGCACAGAAGGGCAACAATCGTTGAGAGCTGCAGTCCAGCAGAGAGGCAGTCCTTTCAGCAGCACAGCAGTCCTTCTTCCGAGCAGAGTATCCACAGGTCCAAAAGTGTACAGGAGAGTTGATGTCTGAGGTTCAATATTTAAACTAAATTCTGTATTTGAAGTGGGAGAAGCTTATAGTAGTTTCCCTTTGAAGTCCCCTGGCATCCTACCTTCCCTATTCTGACTCCAGACGAAATACAGGGGGTACAAAACAGTGACAGAGCACAGCGCAATCAAGTATACAACTGACTATTCACAGTCTGATTCATACATTTTTAATACAAGGAACAAATAAAAAAATGTAACAGTTTGTTCAGCACATAAATCTTCACCACTGTTGCTATGTTGTTACAGCAATGGCACAGCCGACACGTGTTTCGTCGCCAATTGCGACTTTTTCAAGGCTTGAGTATATATAGTAAATGGTCTTTCTTAAAACCAAGATCTTTCTATTTGTTCTAAAACAGCATGGAATATGGAAAAGATTGTCCAGATCCCTGTTACTGTTGTGTAAAAAGGGGTTGGACCCAGATACACTACCTGACCAGGGTCGGTTGAATAAAGTTACAAAAATAGGTGGTCTTGGCAGTGGAACAATAATCTAAACAAAAATCTTAGTAGCACAACGAAAGAAGAGATACGACATATGCTGAGGTGTGGTTAATACCCACCAATCAAAATTATATTATCACACACTATCTGGAAAAAAGACAATTCATACTTTTCCACAAGTATGTATATGTATCAGCATAATTAGACAAAAGTGCAATAATATTCACAGTGCTCTTAGTGATCAGGAAAGGAAGGAATGGAAAGACAAGTGTTCAAGTGTGGGAAAGGGGGACATGAAAAGGCAAATGTGACATAGGTACATCAATATTAATTTCTATGTACATTTCCATGAAAAATAAAACTGTTCCCAATACAATACATAACTCAAATGGAACCAAAAATTGATTGTACACTGTGTCCCTAGAGTTTGTATATTGGAATATAGTCGACGTTTCGACCCCTAGATTCAGGATAGTTGTAATCCTTGAGGTGGGGTCTTCTTCAGGACTGTGTGAGCACCTGTGGATGACAAACAGTGTGTGAGGGGAATGTATGCAAATGTGTGTGTGCTACTAAAGAACAAGTGAGGTAAAGATACCTACGTATATATGGAAATGGAGGAGTAATTCGCATTATCCACTGGGAAAGCAGGACTACGACTGAGCTCCTGCGGGAGGGAACGAGATCCATGAAGAGGATATGCGACTTGGAAAATCATATTCATAGAAAGAGACAATAAATGAGTCACTTACTGAAGATAATCAAATGTCACTGGCACTGTGCTGCCTCCAGATAATTTCACAATTTGCCATATAGTTCAGTGCACATTGCCAGCCTAGGCTTAATGCGATAGCCTTGTGATGCTGGGAGCACACTGAGCAGTACACCTTCTGCCTATGTATTCCGATAAGATTCATTGTCTTGTGTTTGTGCCATACTACAACTATACCAGACACTTCTCTTTCCCTGCAGATTGGTTGGATTTTCTCCCCTTACTGTGAGCTGAACTCGCCACAGTTTATTTATCGTGAATGTGACTCTGATTATCTCGAGTCTGCGGGTGGACATTGTTTGACCACTTGATTATCTTCAGTAAGTGACTCATTTATTGTCTCTTTCTATGAATATGATTTTCCAAGTGGATATGGCGGATTACTCCTCCATTTTTCCTATACACGTAAGTATCTTTACCCAGTGGCGGCTGGTGACATTTGAAAGTGGTGAGGCGTAAATACTGCACTGTGGCAAGCGCAGCGCAGCGAGTGAGGCCGAACCACCTATGGGGGGGTTGGGGCTTCTCCCACGAGAACATTTTGAAAAAAGTGGGCAAATGGTGCATTCTCAAGCACATTTGAGAAAGAGGTGGCTTGGCGAATACATCTCTGGGAGTAGCCAGACAAGTCTCTTTACACTTGCACAGATACATCTCTCTCCCTGCATTCATATAGGCACAGTCACCCTGCACTCATAGACCCATCACTCACCCTTCCCTGACACATCACTAAGCCAGCATTCACCCATCCACATCACTCACCCTGGCCTCACACAGGCACCCTGCTTACCCTGCACTCACACGGACATCACTAACCCTGGACTCACACAGGCAAACTGCTCACCCTGCACTCACACAGACATCACTCACCCTGGCCTCACACAGGCACCCTGCTCACCCTGCACTCACATGGACATCACTACCCCTGGACTCACACAGGCAAACTGCTCACCCTGCACTCACACAGACATCACTCACCCTGGACTCACACAGGCACACTGCTCACCCTGCACTCTCACAGACATCACTCACCCTGGACTCACACAGACATCACATACCCTGGGCTCACACAGGCACACTGTTCACCCTGCACTCACACAGACATCACTCACACTGGACTTACACAGGCACACTACTCAACCTGCACTCTCACAGACATCACTCACCCTGGAACACAGACATCACTCACCCTGGACTTACACAGGCACACTGCTCAACCTGCACTCTCACAGACATCACTCACCCTGGACTCACACAGGCACACTGCTCAACCTGCACTCTCACAGACAACACGCACACTGGACTTACACAGGCACACTACTCAACCTGCACTCTCACAGACATCACTCACCCTGGAACACAGACATCACTCACCCTGGACTTACACAGGCACACTACTCAACCTGCACTCTCACAGACATCACTCACCATGGAACACAGACATCACTCACCCTGGACTTACACAGGCACACTGCTCAACCTGCACTCTCACAGACATCACTCACCCTGGAACACAGACATCACTCACCCTGGACTTACACAGGCACACTGCTCACCCTGCACTCACACAGACATCACTCACACTGGACTTACACAGGCACACTACTCAACCTGCACTCTCACAGACATCACTCACCCTGGAACACAGACATCACTCACCCTGGACTTACACAGGCACACTGCTCAACCTGCACTCTCACAGACATCACTCACACAGGCACACTGCTCAACCTGCACTCACACAGACATCACTCACACTGGACTTACACAGGCACACTACTCAACCTGCACTCTCACAGACATCACTCACCCTGGAACACAGACATCACTCACCCTGGACTTACACAGGCACACTGCTCAACCTGCACTCTCACAGACATCACTCACCCTGGACTCACACAGGCACACTGCTCAACCTGCACTCTCACAGACAACACTCACCCTAGACTCACACAGGCACACTGCTCAAACTGCACTCACACAGACATCACTCACCCAGGCTAATTCTAAAATGTGGGAACTCATTTTAGAGATGTTTATAAATAGTCACAAATTAGCATTTCCGTTTTCCCTTATGGACTTTGTACAATTTCTGTGGAAAAATATGCCCTGTGGCGAAGACTCAAAGCACTGGAATGTCAAATTTGCTGCCTTGTACTGTCAAGCCACCTGCTAGTCGAGTGGTGTTTCTTTAAACTCATGTGTAAGTAAGGATACATTAGAATTGCTTGAGATTAGGCTGCATTTCAATAAACTGATGCGATAATGCGGTGTCCCATAAAGCAAGTAAAAGATTCGTAATTGAGTGCTATGCTGCGACTTGAATGGATGGTGACACTTCACAAAATTATAAAAAACAAAAGCTTAATCTATAAAACTTCGACACAGGCACAGCAATACTATAATTATTAAAACATATAATATTCATGTCGTACTTCCCTCTAGGGTTAAGGGCTGCTGTTGTAAATATCCCACTAAAGAGAATCGGGGGGAGGGGACAAAAACAAATGAAAGAGTCATTTCCCCCATTTCATATAGTCTCTCTGTATAAATAATTATTGCGTGCTACACCATGAATCGGAAACTCCCGAGTATGTGATCTAGGACTGTGTCTGTTAGTAGAGTGCAAAATGGCATACGGGTTGTTTTTATTTGCACACTATTCACACCTCTCGAGCAAGCAAACGCTTGCAGGCAAGGTGGCGCTTGAGGATGGGGGCGTACCCACTGCTGGGCATCAGAGCACCAATGCATACCTCCAATAAGCCATGCTACAATGACAGACACCTTTTGAGCAAGGGACATATATATACCCCAGCCCCTCTGTAAATGTGCCTTCGTTTTCACGTGGAGGAGCCGTCATGTTTATATATCTACTCGTGCTTAAACATGAGCATCTTTTGAAACAGTTCTGAATTCTGAAAAAGGTAGAACTGTACACTCCAGTCCAGATGCAGAAATAAACTGATGGAAGTGAGGTTTCTGCCTGAACTGTGTAAGTCAGGCCTTCAGGGCCACATTACGTGAAGTTTGGATTCGAAACAGCCGAAGAAGCCGCAGATTACAGAGTGTTTCGCAAGACAGAAAACAAAATTAGGACTTCCATTAGATCTCTGATGCAGTAGCAGGGCTACTTTTTTTTGTTTACAAATCACTCCACCTTCTTCTGCCACAGGCTAACACACCTTCACCTTAAAACAATACAAACATTCCATGATTCTAAGTTTTTCTTTCTAAAAAAACACTCTAGATTTATTAAGCGCCTACTGACTCTGGATATTTTTATAAAACTCAATTGTATTAATGTATTTACTTTCAAATGGATACTCACCTTGAACACGTCCTTTCCCCACTCCAGTCACAACATTTATTGACAGTCGGGAGCCGGAGGTCACAGTTTTGTCTGGAGCACCGGTGATTATGTGCTGCTGCTACACCTGTGAGTGCTGGGGCAAGCTGGGAGCGTCTCCGAGAAAGTGAAGGAGGGTGGGGTGGAATAGTCAGGAGCCTAGAGGCCCACGATGGTGAGGACTGAAGAATGGCTACAGGCACGCAGACTGGAATACCAGAGGCCTGCCATGTGAGAGAGTGCGCGCAGGCCACCAAACACATTGCAGCATGTCTCCGTCTAATGAGGGGGCTTTCTCCCTTCTCCCTCCACCCGCTCCACTTGCATGCCCTCGACACTGCGGCAAATCACGTCTTCGGTGCCGAGCGGACTACACCTCAATACTTCAAGGCACTCAGAGAGATGACTGAGGCACCTACAGAGCTCTGGGACAAGTAATGGGCAGAACCCAATGAACACTGCGAAGTGACCTGGGTGACACAGGAGTTTGAGCTCAGTTACACTGCACCACTTCAGGCAACAAGACAATCTGCAAGACAGAAGACCACGTCATCGGGGTGAAGACAATCGGGTGGACATTGTTTGACCACTTGATTATCTTCAGTAAGTGACTATCGGCTGAAGCGGAGATTTGTTTCGGTGTGAAAGATTTTGGACTCTTTATTAGAGCCTTATACTGTGGCCCTTTGGTTATAGGGACCACGCGTACTCGCTTTCCGAAATTGTGATTTAAACTTGTCACAGAATGAATTGCAATACCCTTTGACCCTACCCTTCACACATCCTTCACTTTCTTTTCCCCCCCCCCCTCCCCGTTGTGTATGTGGGCACGTGTATCTAATATCCATTTGAAATGTATTTAATTGAGTATAATATGAATTTCAACCAGTAAAAGGTACTCATGCAAATCTGAATAAACACTTTTTTGCATTTATTAACTTTGTATTTTGAATTCATCAGATGTTCTAAGTATATGTGACAATCTGTGTTTCTGTCAGGGACCCCTTCCCTTTATAACGATATCTACCCAGGTCCCTTAGACTTTATTGGGTTTGACCCTGTTTTTCGTAATCGCCCGCATTATAAAGCAGGAGACTAGGTCGGAATCGGATCTCACCCAGCTGGCAGCTCTACCGGTACGTACTACTCAGAGAGTTTAGGCGGGGCCGCAGGAGTACAGTTTGGCTTTGTTTTTTTTTTTTTTTTGTTAACTTCAGTGCCACATCGGGGCTTGCCGTGCCCTGTCGCTCATCCTGGTGGTGGCATCCTCAGACTGTTCTGGTGGTCTTGCAGGGCAGCTTTCATGAGCTGCTCACTGACTGACACTCGCAGGCGCAGCAATCTTCCGGGCATCGCTGACGCTGTGGGACACCCAGCGCTGGAGATGCGGCCGCAGCGCTCCTCGTGCCTGTGGTGGGCCTAGTTTAAATTCTAGGGCTCGCGCGCGGCGGTAACTCAGCCAATCCTGGCGCAGCATAACATCACCACTGCGCCAGGATTGGTTAACGAGCAGGGCTTATACTGCCCATGATGAGACCCGGCTCCCCCGGGTCTCTGCCTGTGTTCCTGCTAGAGGAGGAGGAGGAGGGAAGGGGCTACTGCGTGTGCGCGCATGCGTGGGCAAGTAAAAAAAAAATGACTTGTCCTAAATGCGCACACACTGCTGCCCTCCCTGACACGCTGCTATCTGCCAGCCTGCCACTCACTGCCACAGGCCCGCCCCCACCCTTCCGCCATCGCGATGAGGTCACTACAGTTAGTGACTCACACTCCGGAAATAATTCATTATGACTGTCGGCGCTGGCCACGCTGCGCTCGTAGTTCAAATTTTTGGTATGCCCTGCGCAGTGTCAGTGACATGACGGTCGTCCATGGGCCATGGCTAGTGGGGCAACGCCCCAACGCCCTCAATGGACGAACCGCCACTGTCTTTACCTCACATGTTCTTTAGTAGCACACACATATTTGCATACATCCCCCTAACACACTGTTTGTCATCCACAGGTGCTCACACAGTCCTGAAGAAGACCCCACCTCCTTTTTCCAGATAGTGTTTGATAATATAAATTTGATTGGTGGGTATTAACCACACCTCAGCATATGTTGTCTCTCTTCTTTCGTTGTGCTACTAAGATTTTTGTTTAGATTTATTGTTCCACTGCCAAGACCACCTATTTTTGTAACCAGATCCCTGTTATAACATCAAATTGTGGACTGACATAAATAGTAGCATATGCGCGGTTCCCAGAATGGAGTGGATATAGTATACAGCTACAGCTGCACGCAGTGTTGTCCCTGTCGCGGCTGCACAAGTATCGTAGCTCTAGCAGACGGGCTCCAGCTCGAAGTATAGCCAACGACAGGGGGTACGCAGCCCTTTGTGTGGAAGCAGGACACATCCTATAAGTATAAGTAGGGCTGAGCCCAGCTCTGCCCTTTCAACCTGCCAGTGAAGGCCCATCTAGATACCCTAAGCTCTCTATTGTGTGTGGCTGTCTAGGAAGAATACATAAATCTTAACTGTCAGCTAGAACCAGTCATGTGACCCAGAAACGGGCTACAGACATTCATGGCCAAGGCAGGAAAATACCAACTTCCTAAAAGTAAAACCCAGAGTGTACAAGGGATTTCAGAATTCCGAAACTGCGACAGATACCGGCGCATTATATAGGGACCTGGCCATCAAAATAAAGATTCAGAAAAGGGGGTGGTGATGAACAGAGTGTCTGCATTAAGCAGACCACTCTTACCCAGTCCAAATATCAGGGCTTGATCCATCACCGTTATTTATCTCACTGCACCATCCCTGCTCAGAACCTGGCTATACGCAAATCAGTCTGTCCCTGGCCCAGTGCATCATGGGAACAGGGCAGACTAAACTACCATGCCAATTCTTCACCAGAAAGGAGACAAGCTACCGGGGACCGGTTTCTGGCATTTCAGCCGTCGTCGGCCCGGCTTGCTTGAATCCTGATGGTGCAGTGAGAAAGGGACTCATGTCTGAGTATACCCTGCCACACCTATAGTGGCCAAAAACGATTCAGAAAAGGGGGTGGTGATGAACAGAGTGTCTGAATTAAGCAGACCACTCTTACCTAGTCCAAAGATCAGGGCTTGATCCATCACCGTTATTTATCTCACTGCACCATCAAGCAAGCCGGGCCGACGACGGCTGAAATGCCAGAAACCGGTCCCCGGAAGCTTGTTTCCTTCCCAGTGTAAGAATTGGCTTGGTAGTTTGGTTTGCCCTGTTCCCATCATGCACTGGGACAGGAACAGACTAATTTGCATATAGCCAGGTTCTGAGCTGGGATGGTGCAGTGAGCTAAAAAACGGTGGTGGATCTAGCCCTGATCTCTTGACTGGGTGAGAGTATTCTGCTTAATTCAGAGACTCTGTCCATCACCACCCCTTGTTGGTAAATATTTTGTCCACCCTAAGCGTGGAAGGGTATACTCAGATGTGAGTCCCTTGCTCATTGCACCATCAGGATTCAAGCAAGCCGGGCCGACGACGGCTGAAATGCCAGTAACCGGTCCCCGGAAGCTTGTTTCCTTCCTAGTGTAAGAATTGGCTTGATAGTTTGGTTTGCCCTGTTCCCATCATGCACTGGGACAGAAACAGACTAATTTGCATATAGCCAGGTTCTGAGCTGGGATGGTGCAGTGAGCTAAAAAACGGTGGTGGATCTAGCGCTGATCTCTTGACTGGGTGAGAGTATTCTGCTTAATTCAGAGACTCTGTCCATCACCACCCCTTGTTGTTAAATATTTTATCCACCCTAAGCGTGGAAGGGTATACTCAGATGTGAGTCTCTTGCTCATTGCACCATCAGGATTCAAGCAAGCCGGGCCGACGACGGCTGAAATGCCAGAAACCGGTCCCCGGAAGCTTGTTTCCTTCCCAGTGTAAGAATTGGCTTGGTAGTTTGGTTTGCCCTGTTCCCATCATGCACTGGGACAGGAACAGACTAATTAGCATATAGCCAGGTTCTGAGCTGGGATGGTGCAGTGAGCTAAAAAACGGTGGTGGATCTAGCCCTGATCTCTTGACTGGGTGAGAGTATTCTGCTTAATTCAGAGACTCTGTCCATCACCACCCCTTGTTGTTAAATATTTTGTCCACCCTAAGCGTGGAAGGGTATACTCAGATTTGAGTCCCTTGCTCATTGCACCATCAGGATTCAAGCAAGCCGGGCCGACGACGGCTGAAATGCCAGAAACCGGTCCCCGGAAGCTTGTTTCCTTCCCAGTGTAAGAATTGGCTTGGTAGTTTGGTTTGCCCTGTTCTCATCATGCACTGGGAGAGGAACAGACTAATTTGCATATAGCCAGGTTCTGAGCTGGGATGGTGCAGTGAGCTAAAAAACGGTGGTGGATCTAGCCCTGATCTCTTGACTGGGTGAGAGTATTCTGCTTAATTCAGAGACTCTGTCCATCACCACCCCTTGTTGTTAAATATTTTGTCCACCCTAAGCGTGGAAGGGTATACTCAGATGTGAGTCCCTTGCTCATTGCACCATCAGGATTCAAGCAAGCCGGGCCGACGATGGCTGAAATGCCAGAAACTGGTCCCCGGAAGCTTGTTTCCTTCCCAGTGTAAGAATTGGCTTGGTAGTTTGGTTTGCCCTGTTCCCATCATGCACTGGAACAGGAACAGACTAATTTGCATATAGCCAGGTTCTGAGCTGGGATGGTGCAGTGAGCTAAAAAACGGTGGTGGACCTAGCCCTGAGCTCTTGACTGGGTGAGAGTATTCTGCTTAATTCAGAGACTCTGTCCATCACCACCTCTTGTTGTTAAATATTTTGTCCACCCTAAGCGTGGAAAGGTATACTCAGATGTAAGTCCCTTACTCATTGCACCATCAGGATTCAAGCAAGCCGGGCCGACGACGGCTGAAATGCCAGAAACCGGTCCCCGGAAGCTTGTTTCCTTCCCAGGGTAAGAATTGGCTTGGTAGTTTGGTTTGCCCTGTTCCCATCATGCACTGGGACAGGAACAGACTAATTTGCATATAGCCAGGTTCTGAGCTGGGATGGTGCAGTGAGCTAAAAAACGGTGGTGGATCTAGCCCTGATCTCTTGACTGGGTGAGAGTATTCTGCTTAATTCAGAGACTCTGTCCATCACCACCCCTTGTTGTTAAATATTTTGTCCACCCTAAGCGTGGAAGGGTATACTCAGATGTGAGTCCCTTGCTCATTGCACCATCATGATTCAAGCAAGCCGGGCCGACGACGGCTGAAATGCCAGAAAACGGTCCCCGGAAGCTTGTTTCCTTCCCAGTGTAAGAATTGGCTTGGTAGTTTGGTTTGCCCTGTTCCCATCAAGCACTGGGACAGGAACAGACTAATTTGCATATAGCCAGGTTCTGAGCTGGGATGGTGCAGTGAGCTAAAAAACGGTGGTGGATCTAGCCCTGATCTCTTGACTGGGTGAGAGTATTCTGCTTAATTCAGAGACTCTGTCCATCACGACCCCTTGTTGTTAAATATTTTGTCCACCCTAAGCGTGGAAGGGTATACTCAGATGTGAGTCCCTTGCTCATTGCACCATCAGGATTCAAGCAAGCCGGGCCGACGATGGCTGAAATGCCAGAAACCGGTCCCCGGAAGCTTGTTTCCTTCCCAGTGTAAGAATTGGCTTGGTAGTTTGGTTTGCCCTGTTCCTATCATGCACTGGGACAGGAACAGACTAATTTGCATATAGCCAGGTTCTGAGCTGGGATGGTGCAGTGAGCTAAAAAACGGTGGTGGATCTAGCCCTGATCTCTTGACTGGGTGAGAGTATTCTGCTTAATTCAGAGACTCTGTCCATCACCACCCCTTGTTGTTAAATATTTTGTCCACCCTAAGCGTGGAAGGGTATACTCAGATGTGAGTCCCTTGCTCATTGCACCATCATGATTCAAGGAAGCCGGGCCGACGACGGCTGAAATGTCAGAAAACGGTCCCCGGAAGCTTGTTTCCTTCCCAGTGTAAGAATTGGCTTGGTAGTTTGGTTTGCCCTGTTCCCATCATGCACTGGGACAGGAACAGACTAATTTGCATATAGCCAGGTTCTGAGCTGGGATGGTGCAGTGAGCTAAAAAACGGTGGTGGATCTAGCCCTGATCTCTTGACTGGGTGAGAGTATTCTGCTTAATTCAGAGACTCTGTCCATCACGACCCCTTGTTGTTAAATATTTTGTCCACCCTAAGCGTGGAAGGGTATACTCAGATGTGAGTCCCTTGCTCATTGCACCATCAGGATTCAAGCAAGCCGGGCCGACGACGGCTTAAATGCCAGAAACCGGTCCCCGCAAGCTTGTTTCCTTCCCAGTGTGAGAATTGGCTTGGTAGTTTGGTTTGCCCTGTTCCCATCATGCACTGGGACAGGAACAGACTAATTTGCATATAGCCAGGTTCTGAGCTGGGATGGTGCAGTGAGCTAAAAAACGATGGTGGATCTAGCCCTGATCTCTTGACTGGGTGAGAGTATTCTGCTTAATTCAGAGACTCTGTCCATCACCACCCCTTGTTGTTAAATATTTTGTCCACCCTAAGCGTGGAAGGGTATACTCAGATGTGAGTCCCTTGCTCATTGCACCATCAGGATTCAAGCAAGCCGGGCCGACGATGGCTGAAATGCCAGAAACCGGTCCCCGGAAGCTTGTTTCCTTCCCAGTGTAAGAATTGGCTTGGTAGTTTGGTTTGCCCTGTTCCCATCATGCACTGGGACAGGAACAGACTAATTTGCATATAGCCAGGTTCTGAGCTGGGATGGTGCAGTGAGCTAAAAAACGGTGGTGGATCTAGCCCTGATCTCTTGACTGGGTGAGAGTATTCTGCTTAATTCAGAGACTCTGTCCATCACCACCCCTTGTTGTTAAATATTTTGTCCACCCTAAGCGTGGAAGGGTATACTCAGATGTGAGTCCCTTGCTCATTGCACCATCAGGATTCAAGCAAGCCGGGCCGACGACGGCTGAAATGCCAGAAACCGGTTCCCGGAAGCTTATTTCCTTCCCAGTGTAAGAATTGGCTTGGTAGTTTGGTTTGCCCTGTTCCCATCATGCACTGGGACAGGAACAGACTAATTTGCATATAGCCAGGTTCTGAGCTGGGATGGTGCAGTGAGCTAAAAAACGGTGGTGGATCTAGCCCTGATCTCTTGACTGGGTGAGAGTATTCTGCTTAATTCAGAGACTCTATCCATCACCACCCCTTGTTGCTAAATATTTTGTCTACCCTAAGCGTGGAAGGGTATACTCAGATGTGAGTCCCTTGCTCATTGCACCATCAGGATTCAAGCAAGCCGGGCCGAGGACTGCTGAAATGCCAGAAACCGGTCCCCGGAAGCTTGTTTCCTTCCCAGTTTAAGAATTGGCTTGGTAGTTTGGTTTGCCCTGTTCCCATCATGCACTGGGACAGGAACAGACTAATTTGCATATAGCCAGGTTCTGAGCTGGGATGGTGCAGTGAGTTAAAAACGGTGGTGGATCTAGCCCTGATCTCTTGACTGGGTGAGAGTATTCTGCTTAATTCAGAGACTCTGTCCATCACCACCCCTTGTTGTTAAATATTTTGTCCACCCTAAGCGTGGAAGGGTATACTCAGATGTGAGTCCCTTGCTCATTGCACCATCATGATTCAAGTAAGCCGGGCCGACGACGGCTGAAATGCCAGAAAACAGTCCCCGGAAGCTTGTTTCCTTCCCAGTGTAAGAATTGGCTTGGTAGTTTGGTTTGCCCTGTTCCCATCATGCACTGGGACAGGAACAGACTAATTTGCATATAGCCAGGTTCTGAGCTGGGATGGTGCAGTGAGCTAAAAAACGGTGGTGGATCTAGCCCTGATCTCTTGACTGGGTGAGAGTATTCTGCTTAATTCAGAGACTCTGTCCATCACGACCCCTTGTTGTTAAATATTTTGTCCACCCTAAGCGTGGAAGGGTATACTCAGATGTGAGTCCCTTGCTCATTGCACCATCAGGATTCAAGCAAGCCGGGCCGACAACGGCTGAAATGCCAGAAACCGGTCCCCGGAAGCTTGTTTCCTTCCCAGTGTAAGAATTGGCTTGGTAGTTTGGTTTGCCCTGTTCCCATCATGCATTGGGACAGGAACAGACTAATTTGCATATAGCCAGGTTCTGAGCTGGGATGGTGCAGTGAGCTAAAAAACGGTGGTGGATCTAGCCCTGATCTCTTGACTGGGTGAGAGTATTCTGATTAATTCAGAGACTCTGTCCATCACCACCCCTTGTTGTTAAATATTTTGTCCACCCTAAGCGTGGAAGGGTATACTCAGATGTGAGTCCCTTGCTCATTGCACCATCATGATTCAAGCAAGCCGGGCCGACGATGGCTGAAATGCCAGAAAACGGTCCCCGGAAGCTTGTTTCCTTCCCAGTGTAAGAATTGGCTTGGTAGTTTGGTTTGCCCTGTTCCCATCATGCACTGGGACAGGAACAGACTAATTTGCATATAGCCAGGTTCTGAGCTGGGATGGTGCAGTGAGCTAAAAAACGGTGGTGGATCTAGCCCTGATCTCTTGACTGGGTGAGAGTATTCTGCTTAATTCAGAGACTCTGTCCATCACCACCCCTTGTTGTTAAATATTTTGTCCACCCTAAGCGTGGAAGGGTATACTCAGATGTGAGTCCCTTGCTCATTGCACCATCAGGATTCAAGCAAGCCGGGCCGACGACGGCTGAAATGCCAGAAACCGGTTCCCAGAAGCTTATTTCCTTCCCAGTGTAAGAATTGGCTTGGTAGTTTGGTTTGCCCTGTTCCCATCATGCACTGGGACAGGAACAGACTAATTTGCATATAGCCAGGTTCTGAGCTGGGATGGTGCAGTGAGCTAAAAAACGGTGGTGGATCTAGCCCTGATCTCTTGACTGGGTGAGAGTATTCTGCTTAATTCAGAGACTCTATCCATCACCACCCCTTGTTGTTAAATATTTTGTCTACCCTAAGCGTGGAAGGGTATACTCAGATGTGAGTCCCTTGCTCATTGCACCATCAGGATTCAAGCAAGCCGGGCCGAGGACTGCTGAAATGCCAGAAACCGGTCCCCGGAAGATTGTTTCCTTCCCAGTGTAAGAATTGGCTTGGTAGTTTGGTTTGCTCTGTTCCCATCATGCACTGGGACAGGAACAGACTAATTTGCATATAGCCAGGTTCTGAGCTGGGATGGTGCAGTGAGTTAAAAACGGTGGTGGATCTCGCCCTGATCTCTTGACTGCGTGAGAGTATTCTGCTTAATTCAGAGACTCTGTCCATCACCACCCCTTGTTGTTAAATATTTTGTCCACCCTAAGCGTGGAAGGGTATACTCAGATGTGAGTCCCTTGCTCATTGCACCATCATGATTCAAGCAAGCCGGGCCGACGACGGCTGAAATGCCAGAAAACGGTCCCCGGAAGCTTGTTTCCTTCCCAGTGTAAGAATTGGCTTGGTAGTTTGGTTTGCCCTGTTCCCATCATGCACTGGGACAGGAACAGACTAATTTGCATATAGCCAGGTTCTGAGCTGGGATGGTGCAGTGAGCTAAAAAACGGTGGTGGATCTAGCCCTGATCTCTTGACTGGGTGAGAGTATTCTGCTTAATTCAGAGACTCTGTCCATCACCACCCCTTGCTGTTAAATATTTTGTCCACCCTAAGCGTGGAAGGGTATACTCAGATGTGAGTCCCTTGCTCATTGCACCATCAGGATTCAAGCAAGCCGGGCCGACGATGGCTGAAATGCCAGAAACCGGTCCCCGGAAGCTTGTTTCCTTCCCAGTGTAAGAATTGGCTTGGTAGTTTGGTTTGCCCTGTTCCCATCATGCACTGGGACAGGAACAGACTAATTTGCATATAGCCAGGTTCTGAGCTGGGATGGTGCAGTGAGCTAAAAACGGTGGTGGATCTAGCCCTGATCTCTTGACTGGGTGAGAGTATTCTGCTTAATTCAGAGACTCTGTCCATCACCACCCCTTGTTGTTAAATATTTTGTCCACCCTAAGCGTGGAAGGGTATACTCAGATGTGAGTCCCTTGCTCATTGCACCATCAGGATACAAGCAAGCCGGGCCGACGATGGCTGAAATGCCAGAAACCGGTCCCCGGAAGCTTGTTTCCTTCCCAGTGTAAGAATTGGCTTGGTAGTTTGGTTTGCCCTGTTCCCATCATGCACTGGAACAGGAACAGACTAATTTGCATATAGCCAGGTTCTGAGCTGGGATGGTGCAGTGAGCTAAAAAACGGTGGTGGATCTAGCCCTGATCTCTTGACTGGGTGAGAGTATTCTGCTTAATTCAGAGACTCTGTCCATCACCACCCCTTGTTGTTAAATATTTTGTCCACCCTAAGCGTGGAAGGGTATACTCAGATGTGAGTCCCTTGCTCATTGCACCATCATGATTCAAGCAAGCCGGGCCGACGACGGCTGAAATGCCAGAAACCGGTCCCCGGAAGCTTGTTTCCTTCCCAGTGTAAGAATTGGCTTGGTAGTTTGGTTTGCCCTGTTCCCATCATGCACTGGGACAGGAACAGACTAATTTGCATATAGCCAGGTTCTGAGCTGGGATGGTGCAGTGAGCTAAAAAACAATGGTGGATCTAGCCCTGATCTCTTGACTGGGTGAGAGTATTCTGCTTAATTCAGAGACTCTGTCCATCACCACCCCTTGTTGTTAAATATTTTGTCCACCCTAAGCGTGGAAGGGTATACTCAGATGTGAGTCCCTTGCTCATTGCACCATCAGGATTCAAGCAAGCCGGGCCGACGATGGCTGAAATGCCAGAAACCGGTCCCCGGAAGCTTGTTTCCTTCCCAGTGTAAGAATTGGCTTGGTAGTTTGGTTTGCCCTGTTCCCATCATGCACTGGGACAGGAACAGACTAATTTGCATATAGCCAGGTTCTGAGCTGGGATGGTGCAGTGAGCTAAAAAACGGTGGTGGATCTAGCCCTGATCTCTTGACTGGGTGAGAGTATTCTGCTTAATTCAGAGACTCTGTCCATCACCACCCCTTGTTGTTAAATATTTTGTCCACCCTAAGCGTGGAAGGGTATACTCAGATGTGAGTCCCTTGCTCATTGCACCATCAGGATTCAAGCAAGCCGGGCCGACGACGGCTGAAATGCCAGAAACCGGTTCCCGGAACCTTATTTCCTTCCCAGTGTAAGAATTGGCTTGGTTGTTTGGTTTGCCCTGTTCCCATCATGCACTGGGACAGGAACAGACTAATTTGCATATAGCCAGGTTCTGAGCTGGGATGGTGCAGTGAGCTAAAAAACGGTGGTGGATCTAGCCCTGATCTCTTGACTGGGTGAGAGTATTCTGCTTAATTCAGAGACTCTATCCATCACCACCCCTTGTTGTTAAATATTTTGTCTACCCTAAGCGTGGAAGGGTATACTCAGATGTGAGTCCCTTGCTCATTGCACCATCAGGATTCAAGCAAGCCGGGCCGAGGACTGCTGAAATGCCAGAAACCGGTCCCCGGAAGCTTGTTTCCTTCCCAGTGTAAGAATTGGCTTGGTAGTTTGGTTTGCCCTGTTCCCATCATGCACTGGGACAGGAACAGACTAATTTGCATATAGCCAGGTTCTGAGCTGGGATGGTGCAGTGAGTTAAAAACGGTGGTGGATCTAGCCCTGATCTCTTGACTGGGTGAGAGTATTCTGCTTAATTCAGAGACTCTGTCCATCACCACCCCTTGTTGTTAAATATTTTGTCCACCCTAAGCGTGGAAGGGTATACTCAGATGTGAGTCCCTTGCTCATTGCACCATCATGATTCAAGCAAGCCAGGCCGACGACGGCTGAAATGCCAGAAAACGGTCCCCGGCAGCAAGTTTATTTACTTCCCAGTGTAAGAATTGGCTTGGTAGTTTGGTTTGCCCTGTTCCCATCATGCACTGGGACAGGAACAGACTAATTTGCATATAGCCAGGTTCTGAGCTGGGAGGGTGCAGTGAGCTAAAAAACGGTGGTGGATCTAGCCCTGATCTCCTGACTGGGTGAGAGTATTCTGCTTAATTCAGAGACTCTGTCCATCACCACCCCTTGCTGTTAAATATTTTGTCCACCCTAAGCGTGGAAGGGTATACTCAGATGTGAGTCCCTTGCTCATTGCACCATCAGGATTCAAGCAAGCCGGGCCGACGATGGCTGAAATGCCAGAAACCGGTCCCCGGAAGCTTGTTTCCTTCCCAGTGTAAGAATTGGCTTGGTAGTTTGGTTTGCCCTGTTCCCATCATGCACTGGGACAGGAACAGACTAATTTGCATATAGCCAGGTTCTGAGCTGGGATGGTGCAGTGAGCTAAAAAACGGTGGTGGATCTAGCCCTGATCTCTTGACTGGGTGAGAGTATTCTGCTTAATTCAGAGACTCTGTCCATCACCACCCCTTGTTGTTAAATATTTTGTCCACCCTAAGCGTGGAAGGGTATACTCAGATGTGAGTCCCTTGCTCATTGCACCATCAGGATACAAGCAAGCCGGGCCGACGATGGCTGAAATGCCAGAAACCGGTCCCCGCAAGCTTGTTTCCTTCCCAGTGTAAGAATTGGCTTGGTAGTTTGGTTTGCCCTGTTCCCATCATGCACTGGAACAGGAACAGACTAATTTGCATATAGCCAGGTTCTGAGCTGGGATGGTGAAGTGAGCTAAAAAACGGTGGTGGACCTAGCCCTGAGCTCTTGACTGGGTGAGAGTATTCTGCTTAATTCAGAGACTCTGTCCATCACCACCTCTTGTTGTTAAATATTTTGTCCACCCTAAGCGTGGAAAGGTATACTCAGATGTGAGTCCCTTACTCATTGCACCATCAGGATTCAAGCAAGCCGGGCCGACGACGGCTGAAATGCCAGAAACCGGTCCCCGGAAGCTTGTTTCCTTCCCAGGGTAAGAATTGGCTTGGTAGTTTGGTTTGCCCTGTTCCCATCATGCACTGGGACAGGAACAGACTAATTTGCATATAGCCAGGTTCTGAGCTGGGATGGTGCAGTGAGCTAAAAAACGGTGGTGGATCTAGCCCTGATCTCTTGACTGGGTGAGAGTATTCTGCTTAATTCAGAGACTCTGTCCATCACCACCCCTTGTTGTTAAATATTTTGTCCACCCTAAGCGTGGAAGGGTATACTCAGATGTGAGTCCCTTGCTCATTGCACCATCATGATTCAAGCAAGCCGGGCCGACGACGGCTGAAATGTCAGAAAACGGTCCCCGGAAGCTTGTTTCCTTCCCAGTGTAAGAATTGGCTTGGTAGTTTGGTTTGCCCTGTTCCCATCATGCACTGGGACAGGAACAGACTAATTTGCATATAGCCAGGTTCTGAGCTGGGATGGTGCAGTGAGCTAAAAAACGGTGGTGGATCTAGCCCTGATCTCTTGGCTGGGTGAGAGTATTCTGCTTAATTCAGAGACTCTGTCCATCACCACCCCTTGTTGTTAAATATTTTGTCCACCCTAAGCGTGGAAGGGTATACTCAGATGTGAGTCCCTTGCTCATTGCACCATCATGATTCAAGCAAGCCAGGCCGACGACGGCTGAAATGCCAGAAAACGGTCCCCGGCAGCAAGTTTATTTACTTCCCAGTGTAAGAATTGGCTTGGTAGTTTGGTTTGCCCTGTTCCCATCATGCACTGGGACAGGAACAGACTAATTTGCATATAGCCAGGTTCTGAGCTGGGAGGGTGCAGTGAGCTAAAAAACGGTGGTGGATCTAGCCCTGATCTCTTGACTGGGTGAGAGTATTCTGCTTAATTCAGAGACTCTGTCCATCACCACCCCTTGCTGTTAAATATTTTGTCCACCCTAAGCGTGGAAGGGTATACTCAGATGTGAGTCCCTTGCTCATTGCACCATCAGGATACAAGCAAGCCGGGCCGACGACGGCTGAAATGCCAGAAACCGGTCCCCGGAAGCTTGTTTCCTTCCCAGTGTAAGAATTGGCTTGGTAGTTTGGTTTGCCCTGTTCCCATCATGCACTGGGACAGGAACAGACTAATTTGAATATAGCCAGGTTCTGAGCTGGGATGGTGCAGTGAGCTAAAAAACAATGGTGGATCTAGCCCTGATCTCTTGACTGGGTGAGAGTATTCTGCTTAATTCAGAGACTCTGTCCATCACCACCCCTTGTTGTTAAATATTTTGTCCACCCTAAGCGTAGAAGGGTATACTCAGATGTGAGTCCCTTGCTCATTGCACCATCAGGATTCAAGCAAGCCGGGCCGTCGATGGCTGAAATGCCAGAAACCGGTCCCCGGAAGTTTGTTTTCTTCCCAGTGTAAGAATTGGCTTGGTAGTTTGGTTTGCCCTGTTCCCATCATGCACTGGGACAGGAACAGACTAATTTGCATATAGCCAGGTTCTGAGCTGGGAGGGTGCAGTGAGCTAAAAAACGGTGGTGGATCTAGCCCTGATCTCTTGACTGGGTGAGAGTATTCTGCTTAATTCAGAGACTCTGTCCATCACCACCCCTTGTTGTTAAATATTTTGTCTACCCTAAGCGTGGAAGGGTATACTCAGATGTGAGTCCCTTGCTCATTGCACCATCAGGATTCAAGCAAGCCGGGCCGAGGACTGCTGAAATGCCAGAAACCAGTCCCCGGAAGCTTGTTTCCTTCCCAGTGTAAGAATTGGCTTGGTAGTTTGGTTTGCCCTGTTCCCATCATGCACTGGGACAGGAACAGACTAATTTGCATATAGCCAGGTTCTGAGCTGGGATGGTGCAGTGAGTTAAAAACGGTGGTGGATCTAGCCCTGATCTCTTGACTGGGTGAGAGTATTCTGCTTAATTCAGAGACTCTGTCCATCACCACCCCTTGTTGTTAAATATTTTGTTCACCCTAAGCGTGGAAGGGTATACTCAGATGTGAGTCCCTTGCTCATTGCACCATCAGGATTCAAGCAAGCCGGGCCGACGACGGCTGAAATGCCAGAAACCGGTCCCCGGAAGCTTGTTTCCTTCCCAGTGTAAGAATTGGCTTGGTAGTTTGGTTTGCCCTGTTCCCATCATGCACTGGGACAGGAACAGACTAATTTGCATATAGCCAGGTTCTGAGCTGGGATGGTGCAGTGAGCTAAAAAACGATGGTGGATCTAGCCCTGATCTCTTGACTGGGTGAGAGTATTCTGCTTAATTCAGAGACTCTGTCCATCACCACCCCTTGTTGTTAAATATTTTGTCCACCCTAAGCGTGGAAGGGTATACTCAGATGTGAGTCCCTTGCTCATTGCACCATCAGGATTCAAGCAAGCTGGGCCGACGACGGCTGAAATGCCAGAAACCGGTCCCCGGAAGCTTGTTTCCTTCCCAGTGTAAGAATTGGCTTGGTAGTTTGGTTTGCCCTGTTCCCATCATGCACTGGGACAGGAACAGACTAATTTGCATATAGCCAGGTTCTGAGCTGGGATGGTGCAGTGAGCTAAAAGACGGTGATGGATCTAGCCCTGATCTCTTGACTGGGTGAGAGTATTCTGCTTAATTCAGAGACTCTGTCCATCACCACCCCTTGTTGTTAAATATTTTGTCCACTCTAAGCGTGGAAGGGTATACTCAGATGTGAGTCCCTTGCTCATTGCACCATCAGGATTCAAGCAAGCCGGGCCGACGACGGCTGAAATGCCAGAAACCGGTTCCCGGAAGCTTATTTTCTTCCCAGTGTAAGAATTGGCTTGGTAGTTTGGTTTGCCCTGTTCCCATCATGCACTGGGACAGGAACAGACTAATTTGCATATAGCCAGGTTCTGAGCTGGGATGGTGCAGTGAGCTAAAAAACGGTGGTGGATCTAGCCCTGATCTCTTGACTGGGTGAGAGTATTCTGCTTAATTCAGAGACTCTGTCCATCACCACCCCTTGTTGTTAAATATTTTGTCTACCCTAAGCGTGGAAGGGTATACTCAGATGTGAGTCCCTTGCTCATTGCACCATCAGGATTCAAGCAAGCCGGGCCGAGGACTGCTGAAATGCCAGAAACCGGTCCCCGGAAGCTTGTTTCCTTCCCAGTGTAAGAATTGGCTTGGTAGTTTGGTTTGCCCTGTTCCCATCATGCACTGGGACAGGAACAGACTAATTTGCATATAGCCAGGTTCTGAGCTGGGATGGTGCAGTGAGTTAAAAACGGTGGTGGATCTAGCCCTGATCTCTTGGCTGGGTGAGAGTATTCTGCTTAATTCAGAGACTCTGTCCATCACCACCCCTTGTTGTTAAATATTTTGTCCACCCTAAGCGTGGAAGGGTATACTCAGATGTGAGTCCCTTGCTCATTGCACCATCAGGATTCAAGCAAGCCGGGCCGACGACGGCTGAAATGCCAGAAACCGGTCCCCGGAAGCTTGTTTCCTTCCCAGTGTAAGAATTGGCTGGGTAGTTTGGTTTGCCCTGTTCCCATCATGCACTAGGACAGGAACAGACTAATTTGCATATAGCCAGGTTCTGAGCTGGGATGGTGCAGTGAGCTAAAAAACGGTGGTGGATCTAGCCCTGATCTCTTGACTGGGTGAGAGTATTCTGCTTAAATGAAAGGTGTTGTGGCACACCCTGATTTTAAGAGAATGTTGTAGCAAAGGTATTCGTTGGAAACAGATTAAATGGTTTCTGGGTGCCACAGGGGTCGTCTCTTCTGGCTGAGTGAAGACGCGAAGAATTGTAAACAAGTGGCAGGGGAGAGTGGGGGCTTCCCACCCTAAATCCTGTGGTGCTCCAAGTGAGGTAACTACCTCTAAGGTATTCAACAGTAATAAAGTTCAATCAATGTGGAGGGTTCATCCAGGTAAATCTTTAATCCATGGAAGTCGTATATTGGTCAACATATAGACTTGGTATCAACATTACGGTGGTTCAATTTTGAATCAGCAAATATATTTCAGGGAAAACCACTATCCCTATGCATTTCGGGATTTACATCCCTTCATCAGGGGAATGAGGATCTGTGGGGGAAATAAACACTAGTTTAAGGAGGTGGACTTCGCCTATCCCAATATTGAAAAAGTAAATTAAATAGTTTAAAGGGATTGAAAGAGATGTTGTTAAAAAACGGGAAAACGTGCTTAACGTGGTAAAAATGGAAAACTCGGAAAAAGGAGATTGTGCCAGAAAAGAAAGACTCACAAGTCCGATGACTGACCACCCTGGTGTTAAACGGATAATGTGCGCACTAAAAAACAACTTAGATGGAGTGCTGTGAAAGAACAACGCATAAGTCCCATCACCAAAAAGCGGGACACCCATTCAAAATACAACTCTGCTGTGTGTTCAAGCAGCGTCTTACCCCAAACGCTTGTCGACAGCGTTATGTTGTGCTGTGACTCTCGGAGAAACCAGCTGGTGCTCTCGGTCGGGCAGTAGTCGCATTCAAAATAAACTCCGACTCACAAGGCGGGCCGGAGTTTCACTAATAAAAATAAAAGACGGACACCCGTGTTGTGGTGCAGCTGAGTGTAATACGAGTAAAGAGTGGAGTGGAGTCCCGAGGGATCAAAATAGTGTGTTAACACGTCATACCAACAAAAACAAGACTGAATTAATAAAGGGCAACAGTATATACTGATTAATAGAGAAACGAGAACATAAACGCGAAAATGGTGTCGGCCATCTTGGAACGGGGAAAGTCAACAAACATCAGCAGACATTGGTAAATGGCTGAGGAAACCTATTTAGACATAAAAATAAACTGGTAGAAATACACGAGTGTTGATCGACTGTACAATGCATAAACAATGAACTGATTGAAATACACGAGTATTGATCTACTGAAATATGTTGAAAATCAAAACATTTAGGAAGAACAAGTAAAAGTGAATAAAAAGACAGAACAGAAGTGTATGAGAGGGTAGACACTAACCAACGAAAAAACCAGTAGGAAAAAGTAAATGGACCAGGGGAACCCTAAGCGTGGAAGGGTATACTCAGATGTGAGTCCCTTGCTCATTGCACCATCATGATTCAAGCAAGCCGGGCCGACGACGGCTGAAATGTCAGAAAACGGTCCCCGGAAGCTTGTTTCCTTCCCAGTGTAAGAATTGGCTTGGTAGTTTGGTTTGCCCTGTTCCCATCATGCACTGGGACAGGAACAGACTAATTTGCATATAGCCAGGTTCTGAGCTGGGATGGTGCAGTGAGCTAAAAAACGGTGGTGGATCTAGCCCTGATCTCTTGGCTGGGTGAGAGTATTCTGCTTAATTCAGAGACTCTGTCCATCACCACCCCTTGTTGTTAAACATCAAAATAAAGAAGCTGCCTGAAATCCCCAGCAGAGATATTTCCTGAACAAGCGGCTCACAGGTCAACAATAAAAAAATGGGGGCAGATTAAACTCCTGCCACACTTCTGTATAAAATCTGTGACACATACACTCTAAATATAGCAAGACTGTGTCCATTATGGAATTTTGTGAGCCCAGAGAAAGACCTTTGTCTGAAGTTGTTAGGCCTACAGAATGTCGAAACGAGTCATCATAATTTATAGAGGTTGAGGCCACACCCACAAAGAGGTTAATAGAGGCCAAAAACAGGTGGCTGGATTCATGAAATTGGAACTGTCCAGTCACTCATAAGGGTGTAACCTTCTGTCCCAACCCAGTATGGCCAATTAGATTTAGACAAGAATAAAGAGGAAGCATTTGAAGCTCCTAAATTGATGCAATTGATGCTGGACACTTATCTTCATTACATGGACATTTGTCTTTGACATTAATGTCAGTGTGTGAATTGATATTAAATGTGGTTATTTCTTTAGACTTTGTTAAGTATTCATGTGATTGTATTGTTACAGTGTTTTATGTAAAAAAGTCTTTTGTGACTATGTGCTGTTATTAATTAGTCAATGTATGTGCTATATGTTTTTTATTAATTTACATTATTGTATTCTATCTGTAATTCTTCATGATGTTTTCTGTTCACAACTTGTCAATTTGTTGCGTCTTTCAGTAAATGTCTTTAATACCTTTTTGCTCTATGTACAGGTTTAAGGTAACATTAAAGCAATTCTTTGAGGAATATAAAATGTTTTTTTGAAGGTTCAGGCTTGGAGTAATTACGCAGCATCTGAAAAAACCTAAGGATCTATCGTCTGGGGTTTCTTCTATTTTGTTGTTTAACTTTCTAAAAGTGGAATTTTCAAAATGTTAATTAAAAATCCGACTTGATCATAAGAAAGGATTTTTCATTACCATTACAAAGACACCAAACATGAACTGGTTACTTGTTCACATCTGGAAATTACAGCTTATTAAATGTAATAAGGTTATTCTAATGTTATTCTATGGGAGAGTAGGCCATGCAGTAGCAAAAAACAAATATAAGAATATTTTACTAGCAGGACATGTAAAACTTAAACTCACATGTCCTACTTTTTATATACACTTTACCCTGCCCTCTGGGCTTTTCAGGGCGTAGCCTAGGGGTCACACATGTGTATTAAAATGGAAGATTTAGGTTTGGCAAAAGGTCTATGTTTGTAAAAAGAACAATTGATGGGCAGAATGCAGAACAATGTCATAGATTCACTCCAGTACAGAGATCTGGGCCTAAATCCATCGTTTTTCTAGTCACCATGCCATTCCAGTTTGGACCCAGCCAATCAGTCTTGACCCTGCGCCCATTGGGAACAGTCCAGCCCGAACTGCCAGGCCAGGTCCTCCCTGGGCCGGAAACAAGCATCCTGGGACCGGTTTCAGGGTATGTCACCTTTCTTCAGCCAGGCTAGCTTGAATCCAGTGGCACAGTGAGCAAGGGACCCATGTCTGGGCATATGGCCATGTCTGAACTGGGGTGGCAGAGTGAGCTAGAGAATGATGATGGATTAAACCTAGATCAGTTGACTGGGTGTGAGTGCTTGCAATATTCAACACTCCGTCCATCAACCCCTTTGGTTTTGCAAAAGGTCTATGTTTGCCAGGACAAATTGCATTTCAAAACTGCACACACAGGCTGCAATGGCAGGCCTGATACATGCTTAAAGGGGTACTTAAGTGGGTGGCACAATAAGTGCTGCAGGCCCACTTGTAGCATTTAAATTACAGGCCCTGCGTACATGTAGTACCACGTTACTAGGGACTTATAAGAAACTTAAATATGCCTATTGGTTGATAAGAAAATGTTACCATGTTTTAAGGAGTGAGCACACCTTAGCCCTGGTTAGCAGTGGTACAGTGCACAGAGTCCCAATGCCAGCAAACATGAGATCAGCAAAAATGGAGGAGGAAGGCAAAGTGTTTGTGGCAAGACCACCCTATGGCTGATAAATCTAACAAATCCCTTTGTGAAAACTTCAACTCAGATATGAAAACAGGATAACACAGTACAGTCATATCAAGGATTAGTGTTCAGAAGGACAAATGATTATGGCGTTGTGTTTATTAAATTGCTTGTACTGACAGTAAACTCTAAATAACAATGTACAAGTTTTTGCCTTGTATAGAGTTTGTCAACTCTGATGTGACCTTCACAATCAGATGATCTGTAAATATTATGTGTCAAATAGAGTAAGAAATTATACCTAACAACATATTGTATGTGTTTATCCAATCTGCCTGTAGTTCAGCACAGCAGCACAGAAAGAACCCTAGTGGTATAGGACTAAACTAATCAGAAGTATACACTTAAGCGTCAATTTTATGGTATGTGTCTTTATTGTCTCTTTATGGCATATATATAGTGATGCCAGCTGTGCAAGGGTAGTATTCCACTTCTTTTCTCTCTCTCCAGGTTAGGGATACTTGGCTCTCCTCTCAGCTTCGGCCCATCTACTCTCTGGCATCTTTTCCCCTCAGTTGACAGATGAATGGCAACCCTCGAACAGAAAGCAGATAGTACGGGAGTGAATTGGAGGCTAGAAGTGTAAACAGACTCAGCCTGTTGCACCGTGTGCGCCTGTGACTGTGATTTACTTTTGTGACACTCTCTTTTCTCCCCAAATATCTATTCTTTGCCCCTGCACACTAGCCCACAAACTCTTTAACAGGCCCTCATGCTGCGCTAACCATGCCTGGGACCACAGCCCTCCTGGATTGTGGTTTGGGAGCCTTGGCCTCCACCTGTGTTTTGGTCTTGAAAATAGTGCTCTGAGAGTGGTTCTCTTCTCTCTTGCTCTTCTCCCTTGGTCTTCATCTGCAGATCGTGGTTCCTCCCAGCATCGGTCTCTCCCTTGGGAGTCTCATTCTTCACAGCCTTCATTCTCCCACAGTCGTCCTCCACTTGGGTCATGCTCTTCACCCTCCTTCTGTCAATGACGTAGGCCTGGAATAGTCCTTCCCTTATGTTGCGGGACAATCACATCGCTCCCATCTATGTGCCTGGAATAGCACTGGTGTTTCACTCGGGATATTGATGGCGACCATGTTGGGGGTCGCGGGCATTATCAGCACCATACTACACTGTCTTCTCTTTAAGAATGGACATTCAGGCCATTCAGAGACACATCAGGACAGGAATTCTCCTTTGTTCTGCAGTTTCTCTGGGACATGGGAAACCTGAAACGAAAAAGGCTCTGAGGCAAGAAACCATTGCAGCACTTTTTGGTTTGAGTCCTTATATTGTGCAAGCAAATGAAAGGGGAGTGTGATTGGTCAACAAAATGGAGGAACTTCCCAACAAATAATATTTTAAGGCTTCCATGGCCCATTTGATGTCCAAACACTCTTTTTCTGAGGTCGCATATAGTATTTCTCTAGAAAATAGTTTGCGATTTAGATTCAGAATCAGTCGCAGTTCTTCTAGTGGATTGGGTTGAGACAAGACGGCCCCTAAGTGTCGATCTGAGGCCTCTGTCTGTAAAACAAAGGTGTTATTGATATCAGGACATATGACTACACAAGCCCGACATAGGGTGTTTTTCAATTGTTGGAAACTGAGCTCCTCTTCTTCAGTCTATCTAAAGTGCTTTCTGGAAAATTTCTTCTTTAATAGGTCTGTGTGGTTGACTTGCTATGTTAGAGACCGTACCAGTCCGAGGAAGGACCACATCTCTTTTTTAGTTGTAGGTCGTGGAATCTTTTCGATGGCCTCTACTTTATTCAGTTGTGGACGAATGATCCCCGCTTGTATGATAAACCAGAGATATACTATCTCTTCTTTTGCAAATGTGTTTTTTTCAATTTTAACTAAAGACCTGCTTGATTTATTGTATAAAAAACTCGATTAAGGTGTTGGAAATGTGCATCCCAGTCTGGAGTATAGACCACAATATTTTCAAGATATGCTACAGCATAAGTCTGATGGGTTTGTAACAATATGTCCTTAAGTCTCTGAAAAGTGGCAAGGGCTCCATGAAACCTAAATGGCATGACTTTGAAATGAAAAAGCCCAGAAGGAATCGCTTACGCCATTTTCTCTCTGGCCTAAGGGGCATGAGGTATTTGCCAATATCGATTTGCTAGGTCTATTGTGGACATTCTTGTCCCACCTAGTCTTTCTACTAACTCATGGACCCTAGGCATTGGATCTGTATCGAACTTTGAAATGCCATTCAATTGGCAAAAGAGGATACATAACAGAAGCATCCCTTCCCCTTTCTGGGAGGGTTCTATAATGTCTTTCTTAAGCATAGCCTCGACCTCCTGTTTCACCGCCCTTCTTTTTGCTGCTGGAATGCGGTATGGCTTGAGCTTAACCACCCAAGTTCCTTCTGTAATAATGTTATGGGATTCTAAGGATGTTCTACAAGGTTTCCCCAACATGAGAATAGGATACTGGTCCAACACTGCAACTAACTGGTGTTTTTGTTCATTAGTAATGTCTTCCCTAAGTTTACTGATTCGTTGACATCATTCCAAAAGGGTTGAAAGGGAATATATCTAAGGATTTAGTGGTGTTGACGTAGCGCACTGGCACTTCTGCTGGTGTTTGATCTGGGAGGAGTTCCTCCCATGCTTTAGTAAATTGATGTGGTGTATATGACTTGCCCGACCCCTAAAATGGACAACCACTCAATACGTAATGGGAGTCATTTTTTCATGTGTGGGATTAGGGCCTTGCCCTGTGGCGAGCAGCTTTTTCCCAGATGAAGATGACCAAAGCATCACGTTTGGCTAGGTGTATGAAGTGTGAATTAGCAAACTACCCAACAAATTGTGAGTCACAGATGACTCACATCGTGAATAGCAATGAACCAATTTGCGAGTCAGTAAACGGTCTATAATATCGGCAGCAACTGGTGATTATGGTTTAAACAGTTGCAGAATCACTTCCTGGGACAACCGAAAGGCCCCAAAACAGGAAGTGTATTCCCTGGAGGATCCTGATCAGCAGTCAGAGCACATGGTAAGGTGCAGCAACACAGACCTACGCTGCAGGCAGGCTGAAAACATACCACTAAAATGGGCACCAATCAGAGTGAGAAGGCAATAAGGGAGCGCCGCCTCAAGCCAAAATTTTCAGAGAGGGAAATGGACATCCTCACCAAAGGATGCTACAATAATCATGAGCAGCTTTTTGGGCGTGCATCTCAGACTGTCCCAGAGTCCCACAAGATCCATCCCCACGTGTTTTAGCCGTACATAAATGATGGGAAGTGGTCCAAAGGGTGTTTCTTTGTACTCCAGCTAGGTTAAACAATTGACATTGGGGACAGGCGTCACAGCACTATGCTACCTCCCTGTATACTCCAAGCCAATAGAACTAACTTTACCATTATACGTTTTAAAGTATGCTCTTAACTATGAGCAAGGTGTACGACTTCATCTCAGAAATCTATTTGGACTATTAGCTGTTCTGTCTTGTGGGTATTTGTTCGCAACACTCAATATAACAAGCCTTTTTTACAAGAATAGGCTTACTTGTCCCAGCTCATCCTCCATGACCTGCTCTCAAGCATGCCTCAAGGTGTTATTGTCTCTCTGGGCCAAATGAAAACTGGGTGGAGTCTGTAAGTCCTCTGTGGATGAAAGGAGACATGTAGTTGAGGGCTGGGTTAATTGATAGTGACGTACACACACCCTGCTTGTCTCTCAAAGGGTCTTCCCTCCTTTTGCCAATGGGGCTTACATCTCACTGTCTAAGAAGGGTGCCTCTTGAAACCACCCAACCATGGTATTCTGGGGTATATCCTTGGAGAGATACTCATCAAATCATGGCAAATCCCTACCCAGCAAAACCTTGTTGGGTAATGACGGGGCTACCCCTACCTTTCTCACTTGGGAAACCCCATCCACCTCAATAATACTTCAGCCAACAGGTACGTTTGCTTGCCTCCATGTATACATGTCAGCTGTACATATTCCCCCTCTCTGACTTGGATATTTGGAATCACTTCTTGACTTACTATGGTATGATGACATCCTGTGTCTAGAAAACCAATAACGGGTTGACTGTTTAGACAGATCTTTTTCCTTTTTATGTTTATTTTATATTTTATGTATTTAATGCGATTTTATATAGCACGAACTTTACCCGAAGGTGTCAGAGCGCTTTATATAAGAACCAGTTGCAAAACATAAGGACTTAGGATTACATGCGTTACATAAAAGATACAAACAGAAAAAAATGCAAATGTACAAGATGTAAAGTCACACAAGGAAGAGATACAAACAGAAAGAAAAATTGCATATTTACAAATAGTGAAGTCACTCAAGGAAGAGATACAAATGGATAAACTCTAAGAGTCACATAGGAATGGTAGAGAGTACAAAGGTCTACTGCATATACTAGTGATTAGAGTTATCTCTATATACATAGGGAAGGGATACGAATGGATATACTCTAAGAGTCACATACGAATGGTAGAGAGTACAAAGGTCTACTGCATATACTAGTGATTAGAGTTATCTCTATATACATATATACACATAGTAGATTTTCTCAGGTCAAGACCCCCCCAAAAAAATAAGAAAATCAGAGTTCCATTAAGTGGGGTCGGAGGGGGGACGCAGTCACAGCACCAAGGGAGGGTGGGAGGAATATAAGGGTATGGAGAAAAGGCAAATCAGAAAAGGGAAGAAACATTTGAGGATCGTCAAGGGGGAAATGAGGGAAAAGGGTTAAAGGACGAGGGACTGGACAAGATGGTGGGTCAGGGTCCAGAGAAAAGCGGCCGAGAGCAGCAGCAAAATGGCAAAAAAGTAAAGAAGTCTAGTAGAGTCCGTGGTGTAGTTTCTTTCATTCGAATCTGGCTTCAGGGCTGCTGCCTCCATCTGTTGTTTTCACTGCCCCGCTGCTTTGTTTTGGGGAGGGGTGTGTGTGCCCCGAGTGCCGCTCCGCACGGGCCCTTCCTGCTGGCCCAGAATTGCATGGGCTGCTGCAGACGTGGGGCGGCCGGGGAGCGCGGCCAGGGCTCACCTTTCTCCGCGGGGGCTGCATGGTGATCCTGCAGGTCCGGGAGTACCATAAATCCCTGGTGTGGCGAGGATCCTCCGGCGCCGCTCTGGCCCCAGGGATCGCGGGGAGCCCTGGCTCCGCTTCAGAGCGAGACGGGGGAGACTCTGTTGTTAGGTGGAGGGTTGGACGCCAGGCTGACGGGCTTCCCGCTCCCCACATTCCTGCCTCCTAGGGGCTGGGCGGGTGCCTCGGACACTTCGATACCCGTCCCCACGCTGCTCCGCCTAGGCTCCGGGGGAGAGGGTGAAATTCTTAATTTCTTTTCCTGTGGTTAGAACTCTACTCTTAGCATACTTAATCTCCATAGACTCGCTGGTAGACGCCGTAAGGGGGCAGTGATGGGCCATGTGTTCCCCACTCAGCACAGTGAACACACTGTGGCCCTAAATGTTATCCTGCTCCTCCCACTGATGATTTGACTGGCCATCTTGGTGAGGAAAATCTCTTTGGTTCCCCTAGTGTCCCTGCTCCCCGGACTATAGGGGTTTGGGTTGGATGCACCTTAAATTCAGGAGAGTGGTGTAAAGCACAAGCAAGGTCGACGGCTGATTGCAAAGTGAGATTGGGGTGCTGCTTTAGCCATACCCGGGTATTACTGGGGAGAGCTTCCAAAAACTGTTCTAGAAATACTTTTTAGGGTTAAATCTTTTTATTGAAGAACAGTGCAGCAAGATACATGGTTCATAAGCATTACACAGGTCAGTGCCCATCGGGCCCAGTAGAAGAATCAAAAGGTGCCAAAAGGCCCTAGCAGTGTTGGCTAAGTCCGACCTGTCCGGGAAGAGGCAGCTATAAACAACATCAATTCCAGTAAGTTCCCAAGGAAAACTCCTCCACCCGCAGGTCCCTTCCACTCCCCCCAGAACCCCTCCCCTTCCAGTGCTCATGTCTTCTCCCGGAAGACTGTGTTTCCAAGTAGGTGAGATCAAGTCAGTATCGTGAGTCTCACGGGTCTGTGGATGCTGGCGCGGTAAGGCGCAGTAGTCTGAGATAAGGTGGGCATGTAATTTCTCTGAATTTAGTAAGCAGCAGGGAATGAAATGGCTGCCAGAGTTCTTCAAATTGGTCTCTATCCCCGGCCAGGGTGAGGGACAGCTTCTCCATGCCCAACACGTGCCACAGCCGGTGGAGCCAACCAGTGGTTGAGGGGACCGCAGCTGTGCGCCAATGTATGAGAATGTTTTGCAGCGCTAACCCCAGTGCTATGGCTATTTGGCGTCCCCTGCGAGAACACAGAGGATACGTCAGCGCATTAGGGAGTCCCAGTAGAACGTATGTGGGGAGGCGTGGTATGGTAGTTTTGAAATGGGTGTCAACTTCGTCAAGTATGTGCGTCCAAAAGGATTGGAGGTGCGGGAATTCCCATAGCACGTGTACTAGGTTGCCAGTTTGGTCGCAGCCTCTCCAGCAGAGCTTGTTCTTGGAGCGGTCCATCTCATGCAACCGTTCTGGAGTGTAGTACCAGTATGTAGTGAATTTCGTGAAGGTTTCAGTGAGCCCCATGTGGTACGCAGAGTGACATGCCCTGTAGGAGAACCCTTCCCATTCCTTGTGGCTGAGAGCCCTGCCCAGCTCCCTCTCCCAGCGCTCCCGGCCCGGGTTGTGAACATGTGTGGGTGGTGTTTGTATCATCTTATAAATGTCAGAGATACGTTTGGCGTCAGACATGCGCGTCAACAGCCACTGCTCATATGGTGCGAGGTGCCTGTCCGCGGTCTCCCGCACCTCCGGCTGGAGCGCCCAATGCCTCACCTGGAGGTAGCGCATGCGTTCGGACTTGGGGAAGCCGTATTCCTGCTTGAAGATTGGAAAGGGGAGCACTCCATCTGAGCAGTAAACGTGATATAAGATCCGGCAACCCGCCGGGCGCCAATGTGCAAAAGCCCATGTCTCCATACCTGGGGTAAAGTCTGGGTTGTCCACCAGTGGCGTCAGCGGGGAGGGAATCGTGGTCAGTTCCTGAGAGCTACTGGTCGTATCCCAAACCTCCAACGGGACTCGAGTTATATGGGAAGCGTACATGTTTGCGGGCCTATATGGCTTCGGGAGGAAGGGGATTTCTTGTAGAGGACGTCCCGCTACCGTCTGGTCTTGGAAGAGCCAGTGCTTCTCGGACTCCAATCATCCAAGTAGCGAAGTTGTGCCGCCCGGTAATATTTATGCAGATCTGGGATGCCTAGCCCTCCGGCTTCTGGTGCCATCATAGCGATCGCCTTCTTCATTCGTGGTTTCCGGCCTTGCCAGATAAACTGGGCCAAGTCCGCCTGTGTCTGTCTAATCCATCTGGTGGATGGTCGTAGTGGTAGAGCTCGGAAGAGATAGAGGGCCTGTGGCAAGATGGTCATTTTGACCGCGGCTATTCTTCCCAACCAGGAGAGAGGGAGGTGTTTCCAGCGGCTCAGCGCCTCTCTGATCCGCTTGCGGAGGGTAGCGTAGTTCGCGGTCGTCATTCCGGCTAGCGTCGGGGCCAACTGAATCCCTAAATAGGGGACGGTTTCAGTCGCCCACTGAATGGGGAGGAGTCCCTGCAAGTAGATCCTGGTGGAGGCGGAGAGAGACAAGTCCAGTGCTGTGGACTTGTTCGCATTCATTTTAAATCCAGCCACCACCGTGAAAGCGTCGAGCTCGGCGATGCAGGCCGGCAGTGCGGTGCGCGGATGCTCTAGGGAGATCAGTATGTCATCAGCCTAAAGACTGATGGTATGCACGTCACCTCCGAACTTTATGTCGGTGGCTCCCTGATTTAGTCTTATTCTTTGAGCGAGTGGTTCCATGTATAAGGTAAAGAGCAGGGGAGACAACGGGCACCCCCGCCTCGTCCCTCTCTCAATCTCAAAACTGGTCAAGCTATACCCATTAACCCGCACTACTGCGGTGGGGGACTTGTAGCAGTTAAAGATCAGGGTACGGAACTTTTCCCCGATCCCGACCTTGGCCAGAACTAGTTCTAGATAGGGCCAGTGTACTCGGTCGAACGCCTTCTCGGCGTCGACTGCCATCAGCATTTGTTCCCCGGTATGTGTGAGGCTTTTTCGATCAAATGGACCACCCATTTGGTGTTGTATACTGTCTGCCGCTCGGGAATAAAACCAGCTTGACCCGGGTCGATGAGGCCCGGGAGATAAGGGGCTAGCCGTGATGCCAGAATGCTGCCAGAATGCCGGTATAAAGTTTGAGGTCGACGTTAAGGAGTGATATAGGTCTGTCTTTTCCCGGCTTTGGGATGACCTAGAGGGATGCCCGGAAGAGATCCGACGGGATAGCTCCAGGCTCGGCAAAGGTGTTAAAGAGGCGGGCAAGGAGGGGGGCCAGTGTGGTGCAAAAGGTTTTTATAAAAAATGGCGGAAAAGCCGTCCGGGCCTGGCGCTTTCCCTATCTTGAGCCGGGCGATAGCGGCCACCACCTCCTCAATTCGGATCTCCCTCTCTAGATACTCTGTTTGTACCGGGACGAAGGAAGGGAGCGCGACTGTGTCTAAATAACGTGCAGCTGCAGTTACATTCGGGGGGGCGCCAGAGTACAGGTCGGCATAGAAATTGAGGAAGGTCTCCGCTATCTGCGCATCTCCCAGTGCTGTGGAGCCGTCAAGCCGGGATATCTATTTGACATTCCATTGTTGCTGTGCTACCAGGAGCCGGTTGGCTAGTAAGCGACCGCACCTGTCTCCCCCAGTGTAATAGGTGTGTTTGAGGCGCAGCGCAGCGTATTCAGCGCAGTCCATATCTAGAGCCGATAGAAGCTGCCGCGCCACCTTGAGTTGTTTCCAAATTCGGGGGGCCCCTGTCCGTTGGTGCATCTGTTCCAATTCGTGCACCCTTTGGGTGAGCTCGTCCCGTTTAATTTGCCTAGCCCGGTTCTCAGCGGAGGAGAGGGCGATAAACTCCCCCCGAAGCACTGCCTTTAAGGCGGCCCATTGAGTCGCGAGGGTGGTGTCTGAGTTGGCATTGCGGGTCAGGTAGTCATGAATAGCGGTCTGTATGTGTGTAACCACGTCCTTCCTCTGTAGTAGGGCGTCACAAAGTCTCCACACCCTGGGAGGGTGTGATGTAGGTGGCAGGGTCAGTGTAGTGGTGACCGGGGCATGGCCCGATAGTGAAATGACCCCAATGTCAGTGGATGTTGCAAGGGTGAACACCGGACTTGTGGATAAAAGATAGTCTAATCGTGCGTATGTTTTGTGCGCGTTGGAATAGTAGGAGTATACTTGTTCCCATGGGTGGGTTAGGCGCCACAAGTCGTGTAGGTCGAGTTCTGTCAGTCTCTCTATGCAAGTGGGAGAGAGTGTCCCTGCCTAGTGGGAGCGTTGTCCGGACCTGTCCAGGACCATGTTCATGTCCCCTCCCAGTATGATATGTCTATTTGGTGTGGCTGTGATGTCAGTGAGAGCTGAGTGGAGGAATCGGTCCTGGCTCTCGTTAGGGCAGTACAAGGAGCCAATCTTGAACGTGAGGCCGCCTAAGGCAACGCGGTATGCCAGTAGCCTACCCTGCAATTCCACACTCTTATGGAGGACTTCCCCTTTGAAGTGGCGCGCCACCAGGATCGCCACTCCTGCAGTTTTAGTATGGTTAGAAGAGAAGTATTGACCAGGGAATTTGCGAGAGTGGAGTCTGTGGCAGTCTCGGGCCAGCAGGTGTGTCTCTTGAAGTAGACAGATGTCCGCTTGCGTGTTTTCTAGGTAGGACAGATCCGCCCTTCTCTTAACTGGGTTATGAAGACCCCGCACATTAAAGGTCAATATTTTAAGGGTGGTGGGTGTGCTGGTGTGTGAATCCTTGAAGCTCGGCAGTGGGATCCGTCAGTTGACCACAGATATGTAAGGGGGTAGAAAGTCCCCAGGTGACGCCCATCGGCGTGGGCGGAAAGGAGAACTTGAGCACAAAGACAAAAAGAGGAGAGCACTGGACATCCCACCCTCCCGACCCGTTCTCCCCCCACCTGTCCCCTTCTCCTACTTCCCCCCTCAAACTCCCTGCTGCAACTCCCCCATCCCTTTCCCCACCCCTCCCGCCAATCCCCTTGTCCTCTGCCCCAACTTGCCCTATCCCCCCCACATCCCCCCCTCTAGACCCCAGCTCAAAGTCCCAGCAGAACAACATTGTCAAAGTCCTGTTCCGCCGCGGTACAGGGCAGTGGTAAAGTACTGACAGGAACGTGCAGCCAGGTCGCCTCCCACCGCTCCCCCAACAGCCACCCGGACATTTGCATTAACAAAGCTGAAGTGTTCTCCCCCCTTCGAGATGTTCATTCTGCAGATGCAGTGTCCCTGGTCACTTCATGGATGGCATTGTCCATCTCCTTTTTAATGGTCTGTGCGTCCAACTTCAGGGACGTTGGCGATGACCGCCGTCGAGGGACCCGCTGCCACCCATCTCCAGGGGGCCTCCCGGAAGCTTTAGTCGGTGTGGTGTGGTCTGTCTGGTCAATGCCCAGTAAGGCGCATGTGTCTTGAAGGGTTCGTAGCTGTCGCATTGCGCCGTCCCACTTAAAGATGATGCGAAATGGGTGCCTCCATGCGTAGGGAACGTCTTTGCTCCTCAAAAAGTCTGTGGCAACTTTGAAAGATTTGCGTTTCTGGAGCGTGATTGATGATAAGTCTTGAAAAAGTGCCACTGGGCGGTCACGGGATCTCAAGGGTTGTTGTTTCCTGGCTTCCTTAAGAATTCGTTCTTTAAGGGGAAAATCTGGCACGAAGGCCAAATGTCGGGAGGGGGCCCGACACTCGTCGCGGCATCCTCACTCTGTGCGCTCTGTCAATTCTGATTTGGAAGTCTTCCGATTCCCCAAGAATCTCTCGGAAGAGGGCCTGCAAGTAGCCCGTGATGTCCCTCGTCTTTCGATGGTATTCCCCGGATCCGTATGTTGTTTCGTCTCGACCTGTTCTCCAGGTCCTCTGCGTGAGCTTGGAGGTCGACATGCTGCTCCTTCAAGCGCACCACCTCCTGTTGTAATTGCTCCACTTCCTCACTGCGAGCTTGGTCCGCTTCTTCGACTGCTGCCACCCGTTCACCCAAGCCCTCCACCTCCCTTCTGATCTCGAGGACTTCACCAGCTACTTCTTGTTTCAAGGTGTGGAAGTCCTCCCAGAGGGAATTAAAGAGGCTTTCAAGAAAGGATTTGGTTATGGGCACTTCCCCCTCGGATGAGTCAGAGGCCTGTTTAGGGGCGTTCGGTGATGTCTGGCCCTTATCTCCTTTTGGTTGACTTTTGCTGAGCATCTCCGGGAGAGTGCGTTCTCCTTTCTTGCGGAGGCCCGCCATTGGGCGTTGTCCGTGAGGCGCTGCTCTTTAATGGTGTTGATGGCTCCAGCGGGGGTATGTGCGCGGCTGGAATCCACCACCACTGATGCGCTCCGAGGGTGAGTCTTCTCTGCCTCTGCTAACGGTGGGGAGGCGCGCAGATGAGTCTCAGTAACCTTAGGCGCTGGTCGCAATCTGTGAGGGGCCTGTACGGGGAGACTCGGCGAGGGCGCACCTCCGTTGCTTCGAACCCTATGCCCGGGTGCAGCGGTTACCCCCGGGGGAGGGCCAGCCCCCAGCGACGGAACAGGCCCCCTCTCTTGATGTTGCCCCCACCTGCCGCTCCTCACCTCTTGTGTTGAGGCCAGTTTATGGCGTTCAAATCTCTGCGTGTCCGGTTGAGGCCTTCCTTGTCGTGGTGTCGCTCCGTGGGGGCTCCACGGTGAAGGACTGGGCTATTCTAAGGCCCAGCGGTGCCAGGGGACAACACCTGAAACCTTCGTGGGTTACCTGTTCCGGCGTACAAATCACAGAGACACGGGACACTTCCTTCGGCATCAAAGATCAGCGTTTATTTACTGCAGGGATAAAGAGATCGCTAGAAGTACAACAGTGTGTAGGTTCTGAGAGTCTGCTTCGAATTGCAAAAGTGGATCGCTCCTTTTATACACATTTTCGTCATTGTACAACATAGCGAACAAAAGGTTACAACTCGGTTCCCACAGTAAACTTCAAAAGGATTTCATTCATGTTTTCAGAAGCCCGGAACATAATTACAGTAACATCACCGGTTCCCAACTGTAAAAGCACGTTATCCCACCTTTAGGCACATTCCACTCTAGTTGTAAACGAGCTAAGAGAAGAGACAGAAACAGGTGCAAGGAAGACAAAGACAGACAACAGATTGGAAAGAGTGTGGGGGCAATATTGGAAGCGTGATCACAGGATCAAAGGATTCGAGCCTAACACATTCAAGGCTGAAACAATAGACCGGCACGGCAAGATGAGCCCCGAGCGGAGCCATCTGCCTTCGCCGTGTCATCCCCCTAGTCATAAAGACACACTGAAAGGAATATGCATCTTCCGCAAGAGCTTGGGAAACCCAGGGTCATGAAGCGGACATTGTCCGTTTGCCGGCTACGTGAGGGCAAGAAACAAAATGGATGCCGTATCTAAAATGGAACCCGAGGGTTCAGATGGAGAAACCCACGAATAAGACGAACACTTCCACGTAGTGTAGTGAAAACGCGTACACCTACTAAACTCGTCATTTGCGGTTCATAGATATCAGACTCGTCCATATCCGAACATGCCCAAAACGTCGTTACGATTCTCACGGAACCTCAATGGAAGCTCTGCAGCCGGGAGGCGCGAAAACCAGGCCTTGTGGTGGGCACAGCGGCCGCAGGCGTTGGCCGCGCCCCGCAGCCCCAGGCTCTGTGTGTGTAGGCCTCTAGTGCGTCTCACTGGCGTCCCCTGATACATCCGGTGTGGGCCCTCCGCAGCTGTTCCTGTACCTGAGCGTGGCTCCGGAGTGGGTGATTGCTGTGGGGCCTCGAACCGACGGCAGTTGCAGCGCTCAGGGCCCCCGTCAGTACTTTGGGGGTCATTATGATTGCGGTTTTTCCGCATCCTCGGGGCCGGCGGAAGCCACCGCCGGTCCTGAGGATGCGGAAAAACCGCAGCGGACTGACCAAAGACCCACCGCCAGATTAGGATGGCTGGTGGGTCCTGGTTTCCGTCCGCAGCTTTTCCGCCGCGGTCGGATTACAACCGCGGCGGAAAAGCTCTAATATGGTGACGGTGTCTTCCAGACACCGTCCACCATATTAGGATGGCCAGTAAATTATGCTTTTCCGCGGCGGGTTTTCTGCCGTGGAAAAGCATACGGAACTTCACTGCGGGGGCACGTTGCGGGCCCCCTAGGCGAAGGGGGGGTGGGGGGTGCACATGGGGGGTACCTATGGTACCCCCCTGCATTTGCATACAGAAAGCGGCAGGCACCGCGCGGTGCCTGCCTCTTTCTGCATGCAAATGCAATGCGTGCATTTTTAACATTGCCGCGGGTGCAGCTTGAAGCTGCACCCGCCGCAATGTTAAAAATAGAGGATGTGACCGCCAGGGTGGCGGTCACATCCTAATTGCACAGGAGGGAACTCCGCATGCCATGCGGAGGTTCCCTCCTGCTCTGGGTTCGCGGACGGACTTTGTGTGTGTGCCGGTGGTTCCGCCCGGTGCGGATCGATCCCTCCTCCGGTGCCCCGGTCCGGCGTCTTGAATTTGGAGAGCCGCGCCGCCTCCGGGCCGCGCCAGGCTCCCTCCCTCGAGTGTTGTTCCTACGGGGCGGCGGGGGTCACCAAGCCCCACCGAAGGTCCCCGTGGCTGAGCCCAGACGACGGTACCTCACTGCACCCGTCACGGGGCGCCCACTGCAGTTTCGGTAGTTCCGGGTTGGTGTGGACCTTCCCCCGGCAGGGTCCGGGAGTCCGGTAGCAGTCTGTGGTCCCGGGACTGGGAAATGCTGTGGGGCGGTGTCTTGCTCGCCAAGTGCTGTGTGTCGAGTCCCCGCCGATGCGCCGCGCGCTCACCGTTAATGCTGTTTGGCGTGGGCCGGCCTACGTCTCTGTCATCCCAGGCCGCGACCCAGGCCTCGATTTGGAGTTCCAGCGTCAGAGCTCCGCACCGCCCCCGGGCTGTTTTGCACGCGTGCTATGGGTGTCGCTAATCCGGGGTGGCGCGGACCATGGAGCTCTGCTGGGGTCCGCGTGAGGGTCAGCGCTTCCAGTAAAGGCTCAGTCCGACCTCTTAGAGCCTCTGTCCTGTGGCGTCGGGCACCAGGGCCTCAGGCGGTCGGCCTTCGGTCTCAGATAGCGCCACGCGGGAGTAGCCCACACCTCTCGGGGCGCTGCCGCCCTCAGTCCTCAGGCAATCTGCGGGTTCTCTATTAGTTCCCCACCCCTGCTATGTCGTTGCGGGGGGAGAAACGCTGCTTTAGATGGTCCGGGCTTGGTCGTACCGGAGGAGCACTCGGGATCCGCGTCCGCTCATTCCGCCATCTTGGCCACGCCCCTAGAAATACGTTTTAAGTGATTTCCTCCATGGTAGAGGAGGAGCCTTGAAGCCACCTATTGCCCAAGCCCCTGATTCAATAGTATAAAGCATGGGGATTATCTCCAGCTGTTCATTTTTCCTTCCGAAGTGACCCCGATAGTACTCCTGATCACATCATAGTTGTTCTAATAAGGCTTTTTTAATGTCAGCATAGGATGTAACTCCTGTCACATTGTCGGCCTGGTAAGCAGCTTTCAGCTTGCCGAATAACAGGGGCGCTATGTACTGCCCCCATTCTTCTGCGGCCAGGTCGCCATTGTGGCCACTCTTTCAAAAATGTATAATCAGGGTCATCCCCCTCTTTATATTTTTGTAGTATTGTTCTTGTACATTAGGATGTACACTTGCACTAGATATTGCATCTGCCAGACTTAGAATAGCTGTGTCCTGCACTTTTTGATTGTTTGTAATGAGAATTCCCTGGTCTTTTAGGGTCTCTTGGAGTGCCTCGCATTCTTTTTGTGCTGTTTGAACCTGTTGCTCCAACACCATTTGCAAATGGAGTTTTTGTTGAAAAATATATATAGTGTATCCATATATATTCATATGTATGCACTACAAAGATATCATGCTTAGATATATCACACTAAAATGAGGCCTGGAGCGCCAAAGGGCTTCCTATCTGACCTTGTCCGGACAAGCTTCAATAGCAATGCTGAACCAGCATAGAGGTCATTTTGCCTGTTCTGACTTCATGTTAGTCTCCTTATCTGGTTGTGCAATTTGGAGTATATTTGGCATAGTGCCACGCCAACCTTTCATTGTATACCCATATCTAGCTGTTTATAATTGGCATGGGGCAGATCTTGGACATCCCTGTTAGCCATATTTGGCTTGGTGCCTTATTCTACTTCCGCTGACATGGCATTACTAAAATGTATATAACACCCAGAAGGCAGTCACTCTGGAAAGAAGCAAGCTGCAATCACCAGTGGGTGACCTGACTTCTTCCTTGCTAATCAGCAATGGGTACAAATAAATACAGTTCACTCTGTTTCTGAGCAAACCTCTGTGTCTGGTGAGTTTCATTTGTCCTTCTGCTTATTGACTGACAATTGCCTCAATAGTAATGAGTTGGGTCATGTTGGCTAGTACCTTTGGAGTATCCCACTTCTGACTGTCGTGTTCTATCTAGGACCCCAATCAATATTGTGATCTTATGCCCCTATACGGCTATAATCCATCCATACCCCTATAATGGCATAAACGATCAGAGCCATATTTCAGAAACTCGCCTCTGCAGCTCATTACAGTATATGACACAGCAGAAGCCACTATCTTTGATTCCTAGATTACACACCGAGTTCTTTCAACAGATAAAACCCCCAGCAACCTGGGAAAGCCCCGCTTGCTTTGATTTCATTAGTAATAGAACTCTAATGAGCACTGTAAGAACGACCAGTTCTTAATAGTGACATCTTTATTGTCGTCTTATGTCCAAATACTTACGTCAAACAAGGCACCTTCCAGGTATAAATAATACCAATGTTGCCTTAAGCAAACACAGTGGTATTGGTGAATATAGGAGCAGAACAGCTGTCCCTTGCAGAGCCCAGCAGATGCGAGAAACCCACGGACGCTGCCCCTCCTCCTCCTTGACGCGCTGAGAAAGACGCTGTCTTTTCTCCTGCCGAGAAAATCCAGCTCCGGCGTTTCCAGCCTACCCTTGCGGGTAACTGGGATATCGAGTTCTGAGAGGAGATACAAGACCTCCAACATTCTATTCCAGAGGTACAGTGTTGACTAAACCCTTAGAGAGAATTCTTGAAGCAAACCCTTGGCAAACCAACTTAACTTAAACTTCTACTTACTTACTCCCTCCCAAGTATTAGGCTTAGGTCAGGTACACTGGGGTAGGCGTAGTTAGAAGCACCAGTTGAGGACGTTAGCTAAATGTATATATGAATGTATATATTTTATTCATTTTACCTATCATATGGCTAAGAAACGATATCAATGCTTTTACAGTATAATTTCGCAATACTCCTTTTACTGTACGCACTTTTTATAATAACAAGTCTTGCAATTGTGGCAATTCATTTCTCTTGCATGAGAAGAAAGACTGTTCAATAAATAATACCTTTTATTGAAAACGCCCGTCTCTCTATTCTCTGCATCCTGGTGAAAGTAATTCTTACACAACTGACTGAGTGAAATAGCTGTCTATTGTTTCACACGACTATAGAGATTGACTCTTATTCTAAGGAGCAAAGTTGTCATGTTTATGCGGTTGTTGGAAAACTGAATCCCTTCTTGTCTGAGCCAGGGAAGCTGATCACTTCCTATTCAGTCAAGAAAGTTTCCAGTGACCTCTGAGCTAGTTGATACAAACCCAATTAAGTCTAACATAGTCAGTAGAGACCTTGCAGACCGCACTTCTACGTCTACACTGCTGTTTATTTTATTCCAATGCGCAGGACCTATAGGGAAAATAGGAACTACACTACATGGCACCCAACGTTTGGTAAGGCGATAAAACTAACGCAAGACGTTAGAGTAACTCAGTCGTGCTTTTTCACACAGACCCTTTCTCCCGTAAATACTCCAATAGACGTCTGGAGTGGGTGAAAGGTTAAAATCCGCCCGAACTTAGTAGGAAGAGATTCCTATGTAAAGCTTCTGGTTTATTCAACGTTGAAGGATACAGTGTTCCAAAATTTTGTGAACCTAATCTTTGTCTCCTTGGAGACCTGCTCTGAAAAACTTTCATTTATACAATGTCAGTACTAGACAACGGGACTGCTGAAGCCGCAGTAGATGCGAATCAACGGGACGCCGGTGTTAATGAACCGGGTGCGATTATCATCCCGGTCAACATAAGAAAAACTATAACGTTAAAACTTATAGAAAATGGACTGACCACACAAGGTGGCACAGTCGTCTTTGTGATAGAGGCACACGATCATCGGCAGACAGAGGTATTCTATTCTTGGATAAAATTTCCAGCGGCAAACACTGTAACACACAAATTCCACTATTACAAAATAGAGGATCCACCGGAAGAGTATGCTCCTTTCGAGGAGATTACAATCCCATTAAAATACCAAGAGCACCTGCTCTGGTTTAAAGGCGCCCTAAAACACAATGATCATATTACCAGGCTCGGTCCACTAGGTAGACCAGGAGCAACGTGGCCGGTTCTAGCCAGCTACACATCACATCCGGACATTGAAAAAATGTCTAAAGAAGAACTTTTAGCACAGCTAAAAACAGTAATTAAAATACATAGACAATTAGTACAATATGTAATGCGGACTGCAACAGTCCAAACAGCTGTTAATGTCCCACAGCTGACCCCTTATCAGGGGAACACAAATAAAATTACACCACAGAACATACAATCATGTCTTGGTAAACACCCATAAAACGGGAACAAATTCCTTTCTGGTTAGCGCAGAAAATTACTCAAATAGAGGCAGTATTTCCGAATACTACCCCTATTGAGAAACACAGAATTCTGACCATCTGTCTTCCAATGGGGGTGGCACCACATGTGGAGGACTGTGGCACTTGGGGTACAGTCTTTGCTTCCATTTAAACAAAAACACATGGTGTTCCGTCCATGGCGGTAATACCAGATGTGCTAAAACAGATTCAGAATGAATACGGTTCAGAACCTGCTTTAACTCTTGGTATGAAATTACTGAAAGACTTCAAGCAGGTCTCGGCTATATTACTAGCCAATATAAAAGGAGAAGCAGCATCTGTGGCGATCCGCCAGAAGTTGAAGGAAACAGATATAACAGATCAAACAATTGAGCTTGCCAGAATTATAGAAAAATGTTATGAAGAATTAGGTAGAGACAGCTTGGGTGGGAAACCGGTAAAAGCCCAACTACTCGAAAATCCTGAAAAATTATTTATTAAAAAAAAATTCAAACACTCCTAAAAAGAACTGGGATGGAAATAAACAATCCACTCCCAAGGAAAAAGTTTTCCAGTCCAGAGGAAGGTCTCCTCGACGGAGGGAAAGAACTCCGACTCGAGAACACCAGTCTCCCCAGAGGGAGCCCTCTGAGAAAAGATATAACCTTAGAAATAGGGATAACTTGAAGAAGCCTGATAGATATCAAAGTATTGATACACGTCCCTCTCGATCTTTTTCGCAGAAATCGGAAAGAAGAGGACGGTCAGACCCAGGAGAGCACACCAAGTCCAAAGACAAGGAACCTGCTCAAAGTAAAAAATCACAATTTCCAAGAAAGAAGATAGCCAGTATTAGAGTAATCGAACATGCCGAGAATACTGAGGACACAGCTGAAAAACGTGGAGTGGGCACAGACAATGCTAGACAGTGCAGCAGAAATCACTATAGCTCGCAAGATCCTGAAGAGTCATCTGTAGACAGTGGACACGAATGAATACATTCAAGTAGAAACTGCCGACACCAGAGTTAGCGAACCTCATAAGATATACGAAATAACACTGCGTATAGAGGGAGATAAAACTAGGAAAATAAGGGGTCTATTCTGGGATAAACTCTCAAAAGGCTATGACATCCTGTTAGCTGAAAAAGATTGGCCCCCGGAGTTTGTCAGGGAGTGCCCTCGTGGCGAAGAAATGATTATGCCTGCCTTCTCGAATCACATTCCGATTCACACTAAATATATATATGCAAGGAAATGGGCAGTGGCCCAGGCACCAGCATTATATAAAAACCATGTAGGATGGGATGAGGAGTCTCCTCCTCACAAAATCAAGTTAAAAAGTCAACCGACTGCACAAAGGCAGTATCCAATTAAGCAAGAAGCTAAAAAACAAGTCAGGGAGATTTTAGATCAACTTGAATACCAGGGGGTGATTGAAACATGCACCTCTCAAATGAACAATCGTTTGTTTCCTGTCTCCAAACCGGACGATTCATATCGTCTAGTCTTGGACTACAGACACCTTAACTCATGTTGCAAATCATTTGCAGTACAAAATTCGCATAGTGCTGCACTAATGAATAACATAGTTCGCAAAAAATATAAAACAACATTAGACATATCTAATGGTTTCTTTTGTCAAAATATTGCACCAGAAAGCAGATACTTGACCGCTTTCTCAGTAATGGGGTCTCAGAAAAATTTCTGTAGGCTCCCACAGGGATTCAAGAACAGCCCAGGATTATTCTCAGCCAGATTAACAGAGTTACTACAAATATATGATGATGAGGCATTATCTTATGTCGATGACATCTATCTCACAGACGACGACTTGGAGACTCACTTGAAAAGGGTGAATACCATAATACTTGGGTTCGTAGTAGAGGGTTACAAATTCAACTTTAAAAAGTCTCGAATTGCCCATCTGACAGTCTTATTTTTAGGATACGAATTATCAAGTGAAGGAAAAAGCCTAGCGGACAACTTCTTAGAGAAGTGCGCTGTACTCCAAGCACCAAAAACGCTGAAGAACTTACAATCAATTCTAGGCTTCCTGAATTTCGGAAGAACTTACATTCTAAATTATGCGGAGAGGGTTAAACCTCTCTACGAACTAATTAAACCTGATTTTAAACAAATCAACTGGACTCAAAAACACACAGAAATTTTGAGATCATTTTAAACAGACATGTTAGCAAAAACAAAATTAGATACACGTGACAATACAATCGACCTTGTAATCCGAGTCATCCCAGGAAGATGCAGATTCACGTACCTGACCTCTAATGAGGGAGAAACGGTACCAATAGCTTACAAATCTCACTTGTACACACAAGCAGAAAAAACTTTCAGTCTCACAGAAAATACTGTGAAAGCAGTACAAACTGCTATAGCGAAAGAACGAGAACTAGCACATGGCAAAAGGATCATTGTCCTCACAGCGGAATCCGCCTTCGAGGCGCTATTCAGCCCAGTAAACCTGCCTACAGTGTCACTGGATCCGAAATGGATACAGTGGGAAAATTCTCTTGCTGCGGAAGACGTGAAATACTATTTCGCCCCACACATGAAAAAACTGAATGATTTAACTTATGAAAAAGAATATCCTCTGCCAATCGAAATTCTGCCCCTTGAACAGTACTCCTGTATAATCTACACAGACACATTTGTACAGCATTACAATGTAGAAAATAAATCCTACGATGCAGCTTGCGCGATTGTTAAAGGTCGCTGGCTATGCAGTAAATTCAGACCGAAAATAACAAAAACTGAATCACTGAGAAAATGTTCGGCTCAGTGAGCTGAAATCAGATCTTTAAAGATGGCGCTTGAAAATGCCGAACGTGAATTCTCGACACTAATCGTGTGCGATTCGCATTTTTGCGTCAACTCATACAATAATGATTTACAGAGCTGGATTCAAAATGATTTCAAAGATGACACAGGTGCCACAATCAAGCATAAAATGCTTTGGAAACAGGTAGTTCTTTTACAGAAAGAACTACAAAAGACTCATGCGATACACACTCTGAGTCATCAACGTGATGGCGTTCACGTTGCAGGGAATTGATTGGCTATTACAGCCACAGCGGAAGCAACTAAACCGGCTTCCGTAGCCACAAAAAAGCGTTCAGAAAAATATATAGACGGGGAAACCATGCTGGCAGTAAAAACGTCCTTAAAAAGCGACTGTGCAGCACTACCCGTGAACTATCCACTCAATTATGCATACGTAATTGATTCAAACTCCGTTCCTTTTGCTCGAATCCCTGGAGTGGGGGATAGGGTAATTCCAAACACGAACCGGAGAATCTTTTTAATAGCAGACGCACACATGGGAGTGGGTCCGAGGCATAAAAAGATCAAAGAATCTCTGACTGAATTACAATCAGAGTACTGGTGGCCGGGGATGAGCGTGCAACATCAAATATTTGCAAAAAACTGTCAAGACTGCAAAAGAGATCGCAGTAGTGAACCGGTCCAGCCTGTTGTCCAGATACCTTTTATGGACAGGGTAATGCTGTCTATATGCAAACCAGCGTCCTATTAATTGTTTAAGACTACATTCACTTAGAAAATGTGGCCCCAGCGCTCGGCTGACGCCAGAACTGTTATAAAAGATCTGCGAGTCTTTATCGGCACATACGCAATTGCCATGTTCCATTCTGACCAAGGTCCTGCTTTCAGCTCTCGAGCTTATAAGGAGGCCATGGCCAGTATGGGCGTTGGGTTGCGATTCTCTTGTCCATCCCACCCTGAGGGGAACAGTGCAGTGGAAAGAAAAAACCGAGACATAAAGCAATCTATAACAGCGAAGGTTCGGGTGATGGGTGGGTCAAACATTTAATAAGTGTCCAACTTAGTCTAAATAATTTGCCAAGAAATTCTCTAAAAGGTTTCAGCCCGTACAAACTATTGTTCGGAACTAGAATGCATATTCAGGACCTTGATAGTCAGGCTTCAGTGGTAAAAGATAAGAATAAAGACTTTGACATCAAAGGTCGTTTGGCTGTTTTACAGGACTTGAGTGAAACAAGAAAATCCTTAAGCAACATAAAGTTAAAGCAACAGCCAACTACCACTGAAGACACACCACCTGTCCCAGCAAGACCAGTCTGGATTCCAAAGATTGGGGATCTAGTCAGAGAGAAAATAGCGGTGAAGAAGGAATTTGGGCCTTCTTACAGAAAAGCAGTACCTGTCTTGGCAATCAACGGAACAAGATCAGTAGTACTACTGCCTCTTGCTGGTAAAAAGGCGAACCGAGTTGTATCAATCGACCTGGTAAAACCACAATCATGTGGCCTATAATCAACAGTAGGCCAAGTGGACTCCCAAGAAATAACAGAATACCCAAATTTGCAACAATCCAAGAGGTTCAAACTGAAAGACTAATCACATTTGATAAACCTGCAGTGCACAGAGAGGGACTATGCAATAATGCCATGGAACTCGTGCCTCTTGAAACACAGATTGAAACAGTTCGTCATGAAACACCAGTCTACAATGATGTGGCATCAGAATGTGCTAACGAAAGACAAATTGAGAAACAAATTCCAACAATTGACAGAACTGCCTCTGGCTACTTCATCAACTTCGATACCTTTTCTGAAGATCAAAACGACCCTGAAGTGAGACCAGAAACAAAGACTTTTAAAGAAAAAGCAACAGAACTCTTTCATCAAATCAAAGAAGTATATCTAGATGCACCATTGATTGAGCATTGGATTATATATGGGGTACTTATACTCCTATTAGGCCTAATTTTGGTTTTCATTTTAGGAAAATGTATCACAATTCAATGGACACAGCAAGTCAGAACATCAACTTAGTTCTAAAACCTCACAAATCATCCCACGTGAAGAAAAGAGGACTATCATCAGTAAATGTCACAGCCATTCCAATACCCAGCGGGGTAGTATGGGACAAGACTGACTATGAAGTATATGGCCCGGTCGAGATCTTGAAATATCCTCACCAGTTCAAGGTTTCCTTAAGTGACTTTGTAAAATCAAGTACATTCTCTGATGATTGGGATTTTGAAAGTATAGTTAATATGATGTCGGATTTAGTGTTGTCAGCAAGATTTACAGAACATGATTATTCACAAGGTTCGTCTAATTATGAACAGATGTACTGCTTTTCACATTACGCAGACCACTACTTACATAAATCTGAACAACCTAGACATGTTTTTAAATATAACCAATGGGAACATTGTGCTACTCCACCTAAAAGCAGTTCAAAAACGTTTTTTGAGAAATTCCAATACTTCTCAGGGTTTAATACAAGTAATGCAGAAACGTTTTATTATAAACTGTTGGATAAAACAGGGTTGAAAACAATGCTGACAAATACTAAATTGATATATTCGGAAGCATTTTATGAAAAAATGATGACATTTGGTTTTGATTTCTGGAAAAACAACATTGAAACAAAAACAATCTGGGGTACAAAAGATTGGCAGGTACAAGGCCTAGGAGCATTATTTCGAGCCTGCATGATCCCAGATCAAATAATGTTCTTAAATGACACAATTCACCAAACAACCTGTCTTGGCCTAGCTAAGATTAAAGACCTTAACAAACCGTCTATTCCAAAGCCAATACCTGATAATACAACAACAGAAGTTAAAATAGACGTATCAAAAATTTTACATCTAAACAGAACACATCCTGATTGGAAAAAGTGGTTAATCTGGCCTACTGACACGAATAACTGTCAAGATAGATTTCTGAACAAAACACAGGGGTTAAAAATGACTAGACCAGACCCTAGATACTCCCAGAGACAACATCCAGGGATAGTAACAACATACAGTGTAGGGAAACTGTGCCTTGAATGGCTAGAATCATCCACACTGGCAGAAATTAAGCAACACTTATCTTTACTTAAAGATGGTGCTGATTTGCGCAATTTCATTATGGGACCACGCAAGCAGCGTCAAAAGCGCTTCATAGCGGCAAGTATATATGCGGCATACAACGAGGCTTGGAAAGTAACGCAAATTGAAATAGCTGAAAAAATACAAGAAATTGATCGTATTATTTTGGAAAAATCACTTTCTGTTGTGGACAATGGGTTAATGACTCTGTCCTCCAGAATATATTCACTGGACAGTATTGTATCATCTGCCATCGATATAATAGATAAAGACTTACTAATGTTACAACATGGCCAGTCGCAATTGCGTTCTATTGTACAGCTAGGCTGGACGCTGCAAAATCTTCGTTCAGGCTATGTGCCATGGCGTTTAATCAACACAACATCATTGTTTTCCATCTTTAACCTTACTGATAAACAAATCAGCTTGGCACAGAAAGGAGCAGACTATACAATCCTGAGCATCGAAAAACTTGAGAGAATACCATTGACAATGTCAGAAAGACCTGTCATTGAACGGATAATACACAGGATTATCACAATTCCGATAACAAATTTCCAATTTAAAAATTGCCTTGAGTATATACCGACTGGCCAGTATGAACGATTGGGTAAAGGTTACATTAAGTCAGCATGGAAATTACTATACACACACATTCTATAGTGACAGCAACAAAAATCTATTTCTTAGTGGTGAAAATTGCAAACATTCACTAAGCGGTAAACTTTTGTGCCAGGGTATTAATTTACACAGGGCCTGTGAAGGAACTTCAAACAACCTTTCATGCCACCAACATGTCACACCTGCAACGCAGATAGAGCCCTTCTTTAGGCAGCTTTCTAACAGGAGTTACATTCTAATAACGGATCACAGCTGTTGTGGCTTGATGCCAGGGAAAGCATATCTCGTAAGCGTAACTTCCATGGTCACTTGCTGTATGCAAGCATTGTTTCCAAATGGCCCTGGAGATTCCGAGACGCCTATTTGGCCTCCTTTGAATGTCTCTTCTATACGAATTGATACTTTAAGCAGAATGAAGTCTGTGCTTTTACAGACAACAGTGCCCATAACGTCATCAAAAGAGACGTATGATCTCCAAGTTGCAAGGACAACATAGGAGATACATGACCTTTTATCAACAAATTGCCCCGTGCATTTCACAGAAATGCTTAGCCAAATTCTAAATATGTCGGATGCCGTAGGTATCTCAAACGTATTTAAGACGCTCTTTTCGGGACTGTTAACACCATTCAAAGCAATCCTGGGCATTATTCCCAATTTTGTCTATTCAGTCTTTGGCAGCATACCCCTAACTTTGGGACTTGTAGCAGGCATTTTATTTTTGACCCTCCTGCTCCGATATGGCAAGCCAAAACACAGACATGACTCCGGCAAGGATGGAAGAAACGATCCTAGCAGTACGCTACCGGGACCGCATAACTAGAGTCCTTGGATTGTCCAGGCTGACAGATCTGAACATGACCTGGTTTCTTTCATTCAGACCTATATGGCAGACCTGCATCTTACCTGTGCTTCGATGTATGCTTATGCGGAGAAGAATGCGTGTTAGACACCTGTCTTGCACTACCATCAGCCGTACCAATGGATATTGATACTTTGCTAAGTCCTGTAACGGTTCACGCATCGTGTTGTCCCCAGCGGCTACCAATCCTGATGACGGCATTCGGTGAGACTCCTGTGCTACGACTAGGTGGTGGCAGTGAAGCGATACATGAAAGCAACATCACCCAGGTACGGCCTTCTGTGAGCATTGCTGATCCAAACATCGATGATAGCAATCATTCTCACACCTGCCAAGTTACAGCATTATCAAACTTGGTCGAACTGTCACCTGAATATGTAGACCTGTTCTTTGAAAGAGCCTGTCTGATATCATGTTCTCCCCTGAACAACAACAATGATTTTTTGGAAAAGCATTCAGGCGCACAGCGTTCCCATGAACTCTGACTTCGGCCTTCAGTTTTGATCAACAAAAACTACTAAAAAGTGTTTGGAACTCTATTCCCTCGTTCACCATGAAAAAATTTTACATTGAAAATTTTTCAAAATATTTACCTTTTTTCCTGGCACGAATACCTTTGCTTAAAGTAGAACTATTCATAAAGAACAGAACTTCTATTTTTAGTAAATCTAGAGACAAAATAACTTTACCTCAGCCTCTAGCACGTTTTACAGCAAATGCATTTATATGTGTTGAAATAGTCTCGCCCTTCTTTTCTGTATTAAGAGACATTTCATGTGTAATTTTTTCGCAAAAATCTTTCGACTGCTTGCATATGCTATAATTTTTGAATGATTTCTATGCTTAAAGACGTACAGTACCTATATTTTCATGTATTTCAAATACGCCATTTCAAATGCTATATGTATTTTGGGGTGGGAAGTATTACACGCACATCTTATTGCTTTAGTTTTTAGTAATTTGATGGACATAAATTCGTGGAGTGGGTGTCGTGTTCTTTCTAGGACCCCGATCAATATTGTTATCCTCTGACCCTATACGGCTATATTCCATCCATACCCCTATAATGGCATAAACGATCAGAGCCATATTTCAGAAACTCGCCTCTGCAGCTCATTACAGTATATGACACAGCAGAAGCCACTATCTTAGATTCCTACATTACACACCGAGTTCTTTCAACAGATAAAACCCCCAGCAACCTGGGAAAGCCCAGCTTGCTTTGTTTTCATTAGTAATAGAACTCTAATGAGCACTGTAAGAACGACCAGTTCTTAGTGACATCTTTATTGACGTCTTATGTCCAAAAACGTACGTCAAACAAGGCACCTTCCAGGTATAAATAATACCAACGTTGCCTTAAGCAAACACAGTGGTGGTGGTGGTGAATATAGGAGCAGAACAGCTGTCCCTTGCAGAGCCCAGCAGATGCGAGAAGCCCACGGACGCTGCCCCTCCTCCTCCTTGACGCGCTGAGAAAGACGATGTCTTTTCTCCTGCCGAGAAAATCCAGCTCCGGCGTTTCCAGCCTACCCTTGCGGGTAACTGGGATATCGAGTCCTGAGAGGAGATACAAGACCTCCAACATTCTATTCCAGAGGTACAGTGTTGACTAAACCCTTAGAGAGAATTCTTGAAGCAAACCCTTGGCAAACCAACTTAACTTAAACTGCTACTTACTTACTCCCTCCCAAGTATTAGGCTTGGGTCAGGTACACTGGGGTAGGCGTAGTTAGAAGCACCAGTTGAGGACGTTAGCTAAATGTATATATGAATGTATATATTATATTCATTTTAACTATCATATGGCTAAGAAACCATATCAATGCTTTTACAGTATTATTTCACAATACTCCTATTACTGTACGCACTTTTTATAATAACAAGTCTTGCAATTGTGGCAATTCATTTCTCTTGCATGAGAAGAAAGACTGTTCAATAAATATTACCTTTTATTGAAAACGCCCGTCTCTCTATTCTCTGCATCCTGGTGAAAGCAATTCTTGCACAACTGACTGAGTGAAATAGCTGTCTATTGTTTCACACAACTCTAGAGATTGACTCTTATTCTAAGGAGCAAAGTTGTCATGTTTATGCGGTTGTTGGAAAACTGAATCCCTGCTTGTCTGAGCCAGGGAAGCTGATCACTTCCTATTCAGTCAAGAAAGTTTCCAGTGACCTCTGAGCTAGTTGGTACAAACCCAATTAAGTCTAACATAGTCAGTAGAGACCTGGAAGACCGCACTTCTACGTCTACACTGCTGTTTATGTTATTCCAATGCGCAGGGCCTATAGGGAAAATAGGAACTACACTACATGACAATACTGTGGTCTAGGACCCCACTCCTCAAAAGGATACACTTAGGCATCAGTTGTGTTGTATGTGTCTTTATTGTCTCTGTATGGCATATATATTTATATAGTTAGGCCAATTGTACAAGGATAGTATTCCACTCCTTTCTCTCTGTCCAGGTTGGGGATTATTGGCTCTCCTCTCAGCATCGGCTCATATACTGTCTGCCATCTTTTACCCTCAGGTGACAGATGTGTAGCAACCCTCAAGAAAGCACACAGTACGGGGAGTCAATTGAAGACAGGAAGGATAAAGAGACTGATTCTGTACAATGCCCTCCACTGCGTGCACCTATGACTGTATTTTACTTTTGAGGCAATCTCCTTACTCCCCAAATGCCTCTCATCTGTCCTTGTACAGCAGCCCACAATCTCTATAGCAGGCCATCATGCAGTCCTATGTTTTTTTAACTTGTTCTTTCTTCTTTTGTCTCTTCTCTCTTCCCTCTCACCTGCCATCTCTCGCCCCATCTTCCACATGCCATCTTTTTGTTTCTCTCCCCTTCTCACATCCTCTTCTTCCCATCGTCTCCATGTCTCCTACCTCGCTTGCCCTCACTCATTTATTCCCTCTCCCCTTAACTCTTATCCCTCCCTATTTCATCTTGACTCCTCTTTCCTTGCTCAGCTTCATTCTTTCAAGCCTAATTCTCTGATTGTCTGCACTGTCCTTCCTTCCCATCTCTTCTCTTTTTCCCTCATTTACACTGTTTTCCCTTTTCCTCACCCCATGGCTAGGCCCAGGCTGGGAAACCAAAAGCAGCCTCTCTCTCTCCTTCTCTTCTCTCACCCATCTCCCTCTCTGATCACTTTCTCTCAACACCCTCCCGTTTTGCCTCTCCCTTGAAGCCTGCAATTCAACTCACACAACTGTAAATAGTGACAGAGGCACCAGGAGCAGCCTTCTGCATTCAAAACCAGGCTCCAAGGGCACCAGCCTACCAGGGTTTATGCCCAGTGAAATATAAAACGCCTGTCTAGTTCTGCCCCTGCCTTCTACTGCATCCCCTCTTTCTCAATCATGCCTACCATCTTCCTGATTCCCTACTACTTATTCTCAAACAGAGATTGCGATCAGGAGCACCCACTCAGCAGGCAACATTAGTGTGAATGAGGATAGGGATAAACAAATGAGCAGCAGTAACTGAAACATAAGACCCAATGCACGTACTCACTCATCTGTCAAAAACCCACTTCTAGCAGAAAACAATCTGCACACCAAGGACATCGATACCCACGGGGCTATTCATGCACAAGGGTAACTTACACTTGTGAGTAATTTACAAGTGTAACCTTACTCTTACACTTTTAAATAACTTAACTACTTTTGGCTAGTCACAAAATCCAATTGTGTAGTTGGTTGGTTGATTGCTTTATTTCGATATGCATATATCATAAAAGCAGTACAAAGAGTAAAAGCAGCATGTCGAAAAAATATGACTGTACATTGAGAATAAAAAGAATAAAAACACATTTGATCAGCATAAATTAACTAAGACAGAATTAAATTGATATGGACAGTCTTTTAAGTCGAATCAACCAAACCCATTTTAAAAACTTGGAGACGGCACAAACAATGGGAGGGGCTGTATTGGTTAAAAGGATCTGGAGGGCGACCGAATGCTGGCGAGTGCCCAGTTCTCTGCAAATTGGTTTAAGCCATCGTGATCTGGGGCGCACATAGTCCGGGCATTCAAAAAGAAAGTGTGGCACCGTCTCTGGTTTGTCAGGACAAAGGGCACAATGGCGTGATGCGGGCTGGGATTTGTTCCACCTGGAGCAAAGGTCGTCAAGGGGTAGGGTTCCTAACCGGAATTTAATGTACAAAGACCGGTCCATGGCGATGGTAATTAAGTCCATGTAGGGCTCGAAGGCAACGACATCTTTTATTAGCAAGAAGGCTGCGGTGGCTTTGCAGTGCTGCTGATTGCTGATGCGCTTCGCGAAGACCCATTCCCAGTAAAGTTTTTTTAGGGACTTCTTTGAAGGGGCTGAGTGACAAAGCCAACAGGAGTCCAGACCAAGATCCCCTAAAAGTTGTTTAATTTCCCGGAGCCATTTGATCTTGTGCCAACCGTCGGAACGCATCACCTCTGCTAGACCGTCATCGTAGGATTTTAGCTCCGTAACCCTCCACAGGCGAGCCCAGAGCAAGAGAGGTCGGAGGCGGGCCTGGTCCCCAATTGCTTTACAGCCAACATCCATTAGGACTGGGAGTGTCGGGCTACTCATCGGGATGGCAAGTAGGTCTTTAATGAATTTGTTCTCGGCCTTGCTCAGGGAATCCACTTTACCTAGGCCCCACAGTTCAGCTCCGTAAAGTGACACAGATACAGCTCGTGCTTTATAAATGTCTATTAAGGGGGCAACACATTGTTTGGTTGAGTTATTGTACTCCTTGAGGAGGGCCCCCCCCACCCTTTTGTGACCAATTGTCATTTTGTTGATGTGGGCGGACCAGCTCATCGCATCACTTAAACGGATTCCCAGGTAATCGAATTCTGCCACTGTTTCAAGGGGGGTGGAGTTCAAGATAGGAGGACGACCAAGTTTACGAGGTGGGTGCATGACTAAATACTTGGTTTTGTCCACATTGATGACTAGTCCTCTGATAGTGCAGAAGTCCTGGAAGCGGTTCAGGAGTTTCTGGAGACCTTGGGGCGTTTTCGAGATGAGGAGGGTGTCATCGGCGAACAGCAAAGTTGGAATTTTTACGCCTCCCAAAGTGGGAGCGTCTGCTGGTTCGCCGAGCAGGTGCTCTACCACCCCATTGATGTAGAGGGAAAATAGGGTGGGAGCCAGGACACAACCCTGCCGCACTCCCCTCTCGACCCTGATCTTATCGGTCTTTTCCCCATTCAAGCCCCATCTGACCTGGGCATAGGTGTTGTTATGCAGTTTGATGAGGAGGTTTAGGATGTACGGAGGCATCCCTAGGCCATGTAACACCCTCCAGAGTTCCTCCCTAGGAACCAGGTCAAAGACAGTCTTCAGGTCGATAAAGGCCAGGTAGAGACTGCCTTTGCCTAGCTCCACCACCTTCCAGTACAATAACAGGAGCCTGAACACTTGTTCAATAGTTTCGGTACCTGAACGAAACCCGGCTTGCATATCAGAAAAGATGTGGTTGTCATCCACCCATTGTAAAATCCTCCCCAAAATGGCTTTCCCCGCCAGTTTCTGACTCGAGTCTATTAGGCTTATGGGCCTATAGTTCCCAGGTAAGTCCCGGCAGCCCTTTTTGAAAATAGGGACTACCTCAGCTCCTCTCCAGGAGTCTGGCACAGATCCTCCCTCGATGATTGCGTTAAGAAGTGCCGAGATCAATACCCCCCAGTCTTCAGGGTAGGCTCGGAGGATATCTCCTGGGAGACCGTCCGGACCAGCTGCTTTTAATGGCACCAAAGTTTTGATCTGCTTTGTGACATCCAAAGCGGAAAACAAATCCAAGTCTCGATCTAAGGTGTAAGGAGGGAGGATGAAAGGATCATTGAGTGGGCCTTCAATGGCGGAATAAAGTTTTTGAAAGTGGGAAAACCATGTCTGAGCGTTGATGCTACAGGTCCTCAGAGTGTCATCGGGACGGTTCCTGTTTCCCACCAAATCCCAAAAGCCTTTGGCGTCTTTCCCACGACTGGCAGCCAAGAGGTCCTGCCAATAATTATCCTCCCACTCCTTCTTGGCATTTTTTTGGCAGAGTGAATAGTGCCTCCTGGCCACCCTAGTCCTGGATGGTATTTTAGATCTAACCGCTTCAATAAGAAGCGACTTCGCCTCCCTACACTTCTGGTTAAACCAGCCCTGTCTAGCCCGTGAGCGGGGTTTCCTCCTGTTAGTACTATCTGGGACTACGAAAAGGTCACTGATGGCCTGGGTTATGGTGCAGAACCTAATGGTCACCTCCAACAACCCATCCTCACAGGGGTCGAGGTTATCTAGAGCTGAGGTAAGAAGCTGCCTAATGACAGAGGTTTTCTCCTCTGAGAGCGACAGCTTCGCCCACTTTAACCGACGTCCACAGTTGGAAACTGCTGTCAAGTCCGGGGCGGGATTACGAGTGGTTCTGGTCGCAGTGCTAGATAGCCACCTATGGGACAAGGTGAGCGAGAGGAGATTGTGATCACTCTCTACAGATGGTATGATCACCATGTCCTTTACCATGCTCCACAAGTTTACGTCAAGAAGAAAATAATCAATTCTTGACGTATGTCCAGGCCTGTTATAAGTATGGGCCCCTGCTTTATCAGAACAAGTCCTGCCATTAGCAGCCCTCAGGCCAAACTCCATAGTTATGGAGTTGATCTGAAGGGCCACTTCTGTCCATTTTTTGATAGGCCTAAGTTCTAAGGAAGGTATCCCCCACCTAATATCATGTTCCTCTTGATCTTGTAAAATTTCGGAGTCCAGGGGCTTAAAGGTGCAATTAAAATCGCCCGCCACCAGAGTGCAATACTTGTAGGGTGACGAGCGGAGCAGGGCTTCTAGGCAAGTTATGACTGGGGATTCTCTACCCCCCTTCGTACCTCGGGCATAAATGTTAAAGATGTTTAAGATGACTCGACCCTGAGGGTTTTTCAGGGATATGTTGGGGAGGTCCGGGCATTTAGTATCCCGCTCCACCACCCTGCAGTTAAGTTCAGAGGCCACCCAGATGAGGAGGCCGCCAGAAGGGCGACCCCTACCAGTTCCTGCGTGGACAGCTGGTAAATAGTGGGTGGAGTATCCTGCCTTATGTAGGGGCTCCTTACTCCAGGTTTCCTGGAACAGGCATATGGAGTATTGCCCCACAAGCGAATTCCAGTCGGGCAATGCCAGCTTTCTCTCGAGGCCTGCTATATTCCAGCTGAAAACCCTAAGGGGGGGTCCGTCACAGCCGCAGTGCTACATGTCTCGACGGGAGCAAGTGAGTCCACAACATCCACAGTTGGAAAGCTAACTGGGGGGTCAAGTGATGCCCTCGCCTCCCCTGAGCCCCTTGCAGTCTCAACAATGACCTGCTCTTGTGATATGGTCGGAGGGCTATGAATTTTAGCAGAAGGGGAGGACTCGACGTCGGGACTCCAAGCCACAAAAGCCTCCTCAGGAGCGTCACGGAGTCAACAGCCCCAGAGACCCCAGTTCGGTAGTGGTGGAGCTGGATGGGACTGCGCTAGGGTAATTCCCGGGAAAAATTGACCATGGACGCTGTTATGGAAAGGGGGCCCTGGATGGAAGATAGGGGTGATCGGGGCCGGCCGCGGGTAGAAGAAGGATAGATCAACTGCATCGACTCCCGGACCGGCCGCGGTTCGCCCTTGGGAACATATTGAGTGGGCAGCTCTTATGTCTTGAAAATTGACCACCACGCAGTCACCCACAAAAGGTTTTTTCCCGTGTCCAATCCAGCCCACCCTGCGCACCCCAAGGATCAGGCCATCTACGCCCAATGGTAGGGGTCTGTTGGTTTTCAACCAGTGGATGCCCTTGTTCTTTAGCGCCTGGTGAGTTTCCTGCTGTGATTCTTTTAGGGGGGGAACTTTAGTGAGAACAACAACATACGGGTGGCATTCGGGGGGGAGATTGACCGGGGGGCACTTACGTGTCGGATTCCGCTGGGTGGCCACTGGGGAGGGATTTTTAGTCGAGGAGGTGGTAGGTTTAGCCTTAGACAAGGAGGTGGTAGAGTTAGCCTTAAAAGTGATCGCTACTCCGCTGTTTTAAACCAGCGCAGCAGACGCAGGTTGCAGGTTTGGACCAGCCCCTCCCTTCTGTTGATTCTTATGGGCAGGATTAGGCGCAGGTATTATCGCTGCTGGGGGGGGGAATACCATGCACTTGAGCTGCATGAATCAAAACACTCGGCCTTGCCTGCTTCGCACTGGCCTGGGAAGCTAAGGTGGGTGCTTTCCCGGTAGCCAGTGTTTTGGCTGGCAGTGTCGACTGGTCTCTGGATGGTTGGCTCACTGGAACCCCTTTGCCAGCATTCCTGTCTGTGTTAACCTCACTAGGCTTTGGCTGTAGTTTCAACAAGGATTTCAGGGAGAAAAAATTGTCCCTGGTGACCTGTTCAAACTTGTCAAGCCTATCCCCCAGGCTCTTAACTTGGTCAAAGAGTGGAATCAGCAGGGACTTTACCAGTTTCTCGAGGGGCTCGAGTGAGGGTCCCTCGTTTGGTGGAGAAAGTATTGCCGGGACCAATGGGGGAGGTGGCGGGGAATCGGCTGTAAGCTGTGGGGGGCTGGGATTCCCGAGGGATTCAGGCCCTCCGGAGTCTAAGTGTGAAGTACCCCTTTTAAGCTGTGTCCTAGGGCGCTTGAAGAGCGTGGAGTAGCTTCCCTTCCGAATATTGGTCCCCCTTTTCCTTTTCCTGTGCACCCGGGTAGATCTAGTCTGGGGCAATTGTTTTGGATCGGGAGAGGGAACAATAGAATCAGATTGAGACCTACTACCAGGAGAGCTAGCTGTAGGATGAGCTGGGCCGGAATCTGCAACCGCAGTGCGAGGACTGCTTGGAAGAGAAACTGATATCAGGCTTTCTATCCTGTCTATTCCTGCCTCTAACGCTACAATATGTTGCTCCTCAGATAGGGACCCAGGCGGAGGTGCAGTGGGGATGGAAGTAGTTGGGGACAAAGCATGTGCCGCAGCTCCCAGGGAAGAGCGTTTGGATGGAAGAAGGTCGAGTGAGAGGCGGCGTTCCGTCATTGCAATCTCCTTTTCAATGACGGCGGCCACCCTGGTGATAAATTTGTCCCTAGTGCCAATCACCATGGAGCCCCCTGAAGCACTTTCTCCACCGCCCCTCAATGCTTTGCCGGAGCGAGTTGACATGATGGCTACGGGTCCCACGGGTGAACTCCGGTGACTCGGACCCGAGACAATAGATGTAAGGGGGGTGGCCCAGCCCAGCCTCTGTCTGCCCCTGAGTGCCACAGACTGCCCGCCCTTTGCTCGGGCTTCGCTCGGCGTCCCGCTCGCGTCCCGCTGAGCGGTTACCTGTTGATTTTGTGCCGAGCGTTGCGGCCGGGGGGCGTGTCTTGCTGGGGGCGCGGCCGTGCACACCTGTGCAGCGCAGGGACTCTTGGTCTTGGTAGTCCCTGCCGCTCGCGCCTTCAGTTGACTCTGATGTTCCCTCCTCCTCCTTTCTCCAGCCGCAGCTGATCGCACTCCAGTGGCCTCGACCCCACGCCTCACGCCGCGCAGCGGCACCTGCGAAGCGGGTGCGGCAAGCTGTTACCACACGGCGGGGCGGTCAATCCCTCCAGGGATACGGGGAGTCCAACTGGGAAGCGAAAGCAGAGTGGCGTTCCGGGCGGCAGCAACCGGTGAGTTCCTCAGCACGAGGGGTATAGTTACTCAAAAGTGCAGACTTACACATCTCTACCCCTTGAATTTAGATCCAGGCCTGATTTAGATCTTGGCAGAACTCCCATTGTCACTCCTTGGCGGCAGTTACAAGTACTCCGTCTAGCTGATAGAGTCCCACCCACCATATTTAGATGGGAGCTGTTTGATATGGCGTCCGCATCAACAAACTGTTTACCGTTGCGTAAGTAGTACATCTCTGTCGATGTGGAGGAGTACTCTGCTGGCTAACACTACTTCGTCGGTGTCAGGCAGGCAGGTTTGCACTGAGTCTATGTAGATGTCCCAGTAAAGCGGGCATTTTCCTAGCGGTGGATTACTGACGGAGCGAGTCCCCTGGTGGCAAGGAGACTGGTAAGTACTACTTGTTAATGTATCAGTACACATATATGTTGCATTTGCTTCTAAAACATATGTTCAGTATTGTGTTATGCTCCTTTTTTTTACATATGACATTGCACACAAACACACACACATTATTGAATGCACACCCACAGGCACCACAAGCACAACACACACAACAACATTTATTTTTTAAAGTTTCAATACAGGTGTGTTCATTTTAGCTTGCTAAGTTGTAAAATGAACACTAATGCAATATGTGTACATAAGAAAAACATTGCATGTAAAAGCAATGTCAAAGGCTAAAGCAATTCTCAACACATGATTCATAGTAAGATAAGTGTAAAAAAATCTTACCTTTGATCCTGGCGACAACAAAGTTGTGTAGCGTTGTGCTCAAGTAGTAGCAGCAAATGGAGAACCTGGACAATGGGGTTCAAGATGGAAATGCAAGTGGAAAACAGGAAAAAGGTATATTTCCACCTCATTTCCTTCGATTCCACGAAGTCAAAGTAGAAGGTATCCCTGCAAAAGTTACCTCGATGGAGAGACATATTTTAATTGGCCCAACAGAAATCTTGGCTTGACTCCTGCTGACATCCACTTCTGCCTATGACACCGTCGAGTGGGTGAAAATTCCTGGCGGTGTCTGCGGCACTTAGGCGGTTTAAGTCTATGGACCCTCTAACATCTAAATAAAGCGGCCAGATCGCCAAGTGAATGGGCGGTGATACTGTTGAAAAAATGACAGTGAGACCAGATCAGCCATGATCGGCATCAGGCCCAGAGTTTGTATCTCTTGTATAGTTTGTTGTTTTTTTGCATTAATTTAACTTATGAAATGGGATTTTTGAGTGTCATAATTTAGATGGGAATCGGTTTGCTGAGGTTAGGCTGTGCCTGACTTTGTGCCTGATTCCCTGGCATAACTTTTTTGGACTATATGTGGGTGGATTTCTTTGGAAGGATATTGTTAAATTGTGTAACACTGGGATTTTTCTGGCTGGTCCACGATAATCTTGTTCAATTAGCCCCCAAATTTATTTTCTAGATTGTCTCTCCACTAGCAGCAGCTATTTTGTTGCTGTGCTAGTTGTTCAGTTGTGTGGTTTAAATCTCCATTTTCATAATTCAATGTTAGCAGCCCCAGCCAAATTTATAGTACTTTTCTCCGTTTTTAACCTCTCTGTTAGGTTTTTTCTTTCCTACACATGACAAGGGTCCAGGAACCTGACATTGTTTGTCCAAACACATGCGTTGTCAGCTATATAACCCTTTTCCAGTTCCCTGGTAATACCACTACTGTGTTCCTTTTTCCAGCCAATACATGTAGGTTTGGGGTGCAAGAGATTATTTATTTATTTAAATTTATGTGTCAGTGCAACAGCTACCCAAAAAGGGTTTCCCATCGCCGTGAGGGGACAGCAAAAAGAAGGAAGAGAACTACTGGCTAAAAAGCCAAGTCTTAAGAGACTTGGGGAAGAGATAGGCCTTCGTTGTTCGTGGAGTACCACAGCTGGAAAAATGTGATAGCCAAATTGTTAGCTTCTTGTGTCAATGGCTAACATATCCTTTCAATCAGATGCCCATATTCTTCTAGACAGTTATAATGCTAAGATTAGTGATACACTGACCTAGATAGATCTTTTGAAGAAGAAGTCCTGTTAACAGGTCTTCAGTTCGTGTGACCTTGTGAAACTCAGATGTTCCAGTCATAACTTCAGCCAATGGTGGAGCTGTGACTATGATCCGGCATTAAAAATAAAATAGCGAAGGCTTTAATACCCCCAAAAAAGCTGCAGTCATTCTTCGTTGTATTAGGGTACAGAAGCGTCCCCTTTGGCACAGTGATCCCACTATTTTTGATAATAAATGTAACCTTATCAATGACTTCTTTGAGCACCTCAATGCAATCTCTTTCAGGTTCACACAGCAAACACCAGCTCAAATTGAACACTCATCAGGCCCTTCTGTCATCAGAACAGTCACAGTTTAGGATGATTTTGAATGCATTTTTAAATGCAGACTGTGTTCCCAGGAGCTCTAACTTTGCTTGTGTGACTTCACTTCTTGAGATATCCTTTCAGGAATCTGATAGATTAGCAAAGTATTGTCCCAGCTGTCAACTTCCCAATTTCTTCAGCTAACTGATCATATAGGGAATAAGCAGCTCCTATATCCATTGCAAGTTGGTTTTCACCGTGATCTTAGTATGAATTTAGAAGTTGTAGCCACATTCGATGAATTGCTGACAGCAACATCCCAGTTGATTTTGCTTAACTTGATCTTTCAGCAGGGTTTGATACTGTGGACCACTGAATCCTGCATGCCCGACTTAGGGGCATATTATCAAGAAAGGGCGATCCATTATCGCTGCTTTTATCGGCAGGAAACTGCCGATAAAGTGGCGATAATGGGCTTGATAATATGCTCTATGGAATTCTAATCGAAGCGCATGTTAGATGTGAAGACATCTAACATGGGCTTTGATTGGAATTCTATAGAGCATATTATCAAGCTCATTATCGCCACTTTATCTGCAGTTTCCTGCCGATAAAAGCGGCGATAATGGATCGCCCTTTCTTGATAATATGCCCCTTAGTGACTTGGGTGTTTAGGACACAGCTCTATCTTGTTTCTCCATTTTTTTTATTGGACTGAATTCAACAAGTTGACCTCTCCTCATATACGTCCTGATTCAGAATATTAACTAGTTGAGTCCCACAGGGCTCCATGGTGTATTTCCTTCTTTTCAATATCTGTATGATCCCATTGGTTCACTTATTTCACTCCTTTAATATTGCACCTTTCATGTATGTGATGACACTCAAATTGTTTGAAAAATGTAAGGCGCAGTGGAGAGTGTGCGACATGAGTGTGCATTTGGGAAATAATATTAAAATAGAGGGGTGAATGTTCTTATCTACCCTTGAAGTTTGATTTACTGATCAGGCAAGCATATAGCAGGCTATGGTCCATTGTGGAAAGAATATGGTAATTGAGGGGGGGAGAGATAACTTATGGATCCAGGTTTACGTCCAGGAAAATCCTTTGTCACCTGTGTCTTCTAGAACATCTACTTCACCTGCTTCCTATGATTGTGCCACTTTTTCATGTAATTCCCCCAAGTTATGTACCTCCACCCTCACTGCAGTGACATAGTTGCAATCTTCTACCACATAATAACTTTGTTTGCTCCACTAAGATTGTACAGCGGCAGACAATGTAATCAATGTAGAAAAAGTAGTTCCAAAGTAGTTACCTATAAGATCTGTCTCCTCCTTCTCCTCAGTGAATTTATTCTTCCTTAGTAGTGTAGTGGTCTGCATTCTAGAGGCTGGCTCATGTGGAGTTATGTTGTCTAAGAGAAAATGCGCAGCCCAGGTTTTAAGCTGAATTTATGTTTTTGTAGTGTTAATGATAGTAAGAAGTAAATAATTGTGGTCAGGTGAAAGATTTTTCTCTATACTGTTTATTTGGAGTTTTAAAAGCTTTTGTAGAGATCTCCACCATTGTGGCTCAGATCACCCCTATCAGTGTATAACTGAAATCTGGTCCGAATGTTACTTGAGGTCATTTTACTGTTATAATTTCAGTTTAAGAGTCTTACATACCCTAGTGGAAGGAGGTGGAGACTCTTAAATCCTACTACTATGCCAAATATTTCCACCCACAATGGGTGAATACCATCTATGCAGAGATTTTCTTCTAGGCACAGGTGGAAATCTCCCTGTGCTGAGATCTCACAAGAGATCCCTGCGCAGGTAGATTTCACTTTGTAAATAGAGTCCAAAGTACGAGGGCACACATTCACACAGCAAAGAAGAGCCTTTAGCTGGAAGGAGCATGAGAAAGGCAGCCTTTCAATGTGGTGAAAAAAAATCACAGAGGGGTACATGGATAAGTTTCCTCTGTTATGCATCTGATATCACCTCACCGTTGTGAGATCTCCAACTTTTTGGGGGCTCACACGCAGGCAGATTTCCATTGCCCCCAAAGGAAACTTGAGGCGTCTCAGAAAAAAATTAACACAGATGGGGTGCTTATCATTTCATCTTCTGAGTTATACTTATATAAGTAGAGATAATGAGTTTAGAATCTAACCAACTTCTCAGAGAAATTCTTACTCCTACACAAGAAGGATGAGACATCTTTTCCAAACTCCCAGAATCAGTGCACACACAAACATTTGCCTTTTATAACTATTTATTAGCAGCTATTCTTCACGTGAGTGAGATTTGCCCGGAATACCTCACATTTACAAATATTGTCACGATGAATATGAGATACACCCCAAGCAAAGTTCATCACACATCGCTAACCAGTTAGACAAAAGGTCTCTAGTTGCCTTGCAGCATGCTAGTCCCACTGCTTAGCTTTTCAGGTCCCTGTATACCTGTAGACCAGACGATCTTCTGTTCGGGGCCCTACTGACAGCATCCTCCCAGATACAGGTTTCTCTTTGTGCCCCTCTTAAATGAGGTGCGTTTTATAGCAGTATTTCTGATGTGCAGGTGAGAGCTTGCTTGCTAAGAACCTTGTGTTAAACCACAAAGTAGAAACAATGCTGCCATTGGAAGCTTTGCAAAAATATTAATTTTGTTTCCTTGCACCCTGTAAACTGCAGAAGCCAAAGCTTAATGCAAGGTCATTATGCAAAGTTAAGCCGCCACCGTTGCTAGTGTTCAGGATGTATATTGAGAATTTTCTATTCGGTGAAGCAAGAGACCGTGTTCAATTTTTCTACACATACAAAACATTCCATCAGCATGCACGAAATACATATATTGACATTTATTTAAAAGTCCGAGTTTCAAGCCTAATGCACTTATACTAAGTAAATAAGCAAAATGCACCATTTAGTGCACAAAGGTTGACCATGTTAAAAGGTACCAAGGCCTGTAATACACATTTTACTTTGTCAGACAAATACATTAAAGCACTGGCAACTTTGCATACGCCAACATAAAGGCCCAGAGGCAGCTGGGATATATATAGTCCACTGAACTGTGCATATTCTTTACATCAACTGTTTGGTGTGATGGGGCCGGGTTCCTTGTTCTGGATAGAACTCTGGAACCCCTGGTCAATCGACTGTTTGTAACTGCTTAGAAGTGTAGAGGGGAGAAATAACTTGTCTCATCAGATTTCACGGTCCCGATAATTCATGACTCCGAAGTATCACAGACTCAAGGTTCTAGGTTAGTTCATTTATTACAAGGCCAAAAATAACTGGACACACAGACACCTCAAGATGAGGTTGTAGAATTACATAAGAACTAATACAAAGCTAAACCTACGGGCAAACTTCAATCTGTGGAGCATGAAAAGAATGATGAATTCCAAGATCAGAAAGCAGGCAATAAGTGCCCCAATGTTAAGTTTAGTCTTCATCGGAGGTTCGTAAGTAAAAAGCATTAGTCTGTCCCTACTCTACCCCTAACGTGACATCCCTGCTTAGCATTTCCCAGGCAAGTTCAGGAAAAGGTGTCAGAGCGTGAAGACGTCCTAAGAAGTGCACTCACGTTGAATAGGTCAAATACCTTAAAGCTACAGAGCTAGTTCCAAGATTCTCCTTCTATCCTCATCAATCTTCTCTCCTCTCCTGACTCCACCCCCTGGGAACTGTCCCTAAATCCAACACCAAAATCAAAGGACACACCCCTTTAACATCATCCAATCACTTCATCCAGCTGGACACCTTCTGGTAGGTGATTTTCCATTTAGTCTCCATACTTCCACCCTCTGGCTTGATGACCTTGATTCCCAGGCCTTCTCCAGTGAGAAAGAACACTGTCTCACAATATCAGCACTACTTGTTCAAATGTATCCTCTCCTCCCTAAGCCTAACTCCCAAAAAGTGTTAGTCTATCTAACACGGATGAGTTTTTCCACCTGCAACAGAAATGTGAGAAACATGAAATTCAACTATTAAATCTAATGCGAGAGCTTCCTGGGAAAATGCATTTCAGGCCTATGGATATCGGCCAACATACAGGAATAGCACACAGGCCTAATGAAACTACATATAAATGAACACTTTACTGAGCATTTCTAAATCAACATGTTACATAAGCACATCAAATATGTGAATAATTGTAAGCAGCATACACAATTTCCACACGTTAATGTTTTCAGCTAAACGCCTATATAGTGCAATGTCAGTTTATTCACATTTATGTGAAAATTTTCCCTAACATGTCACCTTTCACATTCTTACAGTACACATCCTATTGTCTCATGTTAATACGACAAAGTATTATATGCGAGTATTACTCGTTATCATGATGCACCCCTGCAAATGAAAAGTTAAATTTGCTCTCTATCAGTCACACTACATTTACTAGCATGAAATACATCCGCTACTTTATTCTCCCCATGATATGAGTCAGTTGTAGTTATATTATCCAAAACAACACAGGAAAATAACTTGTTGAAACACTGTTGAAGCCTTATTTTGAACGAAAAAATATTAATTTTTTGTACAACATTTTTTTGCGCACTGGAAATATATTTCCTTTAAAAATGTGACCTAATAAATATTATGAGATTCTGTGGGATTGCGAAAAATAAAACCATCAAGACTTTGATAAAACCAAAGGTAGTGAAATATAGGGTCCTGATGCTTCAGCTAAAGGCAATGTATGAGCACTTGAAAACTTTCTACTATTTGTCTGAGAACCCCTGAGAATGATGAGCTCAATACGATGGGTTTTTCTCTCTTGCTGAGTATTTTTGAACCGTTCTCCAGTATTCAAAGAAGGGAGAAATCTTTCAAGTGTTAGAATAAGTACGGTTTTCAAACTCTCGCTGAACTACTCTACATTGCAGTTTCATTCCAATTGAAAAATGTTAGGCTAAAGAAATGCCTTGGACTAACGCCATGATGAATGCACTTCACTGGGAGAGAGCTCCTTCAGAAAGTACGGTATTGTCCTGAAAAACTTGAGAGCTTCGTAAAACCTGCTGCAGCGACTTCTAAACGGGGAGCCGCAGCCCTGGACTGATAGCAATGAAAGCCATCACAGAGTGAAGGATGCAGGATAGAGAAATCATAAAAAAATGAAGGTTGCATACAAAAAATGAAGGTTGCAGACAAAGTCAGGTCTATCAGAGAGGGTCAGACAATGTGATGGGATCTAACGAAGGCTCTGCCTTGATAGAGGTTGTGAAGAATGATCTTCTGTTCAAAGCAATACCTGTTGTGTTGTTTGTGAAGCTTTTATCCATACTAAAAATCCTGTTGTTATAACTTTAACTCAGATAAAAATACATGGGAAAACAGTCAGACTTTTTATAAACGAGATTAGCTGTCAAAAAACAGGAAGTGAGAATGGTATTGTGTTCATTTACTTGACTGTTCAACAGTAAACTGTAAATGATCACTTGTATTCGGTGTCCTCGTGTACGGATTGTTAACTCCTACACAATCTTCACAATAAGATCGGGGACATCTTGAAGAATTTGGATTTTGAGGGCCCTTGCTCAGTACAACTTTGAATATATGATCCATTTCAGCTCTTTCATTCCCCCTTTGGCCAAGTCACTGACAGTGCACAGGCACACTGGTCCAAATTCTAAAAGTGTTTACAACTAATATTCAAGGATAGTGGTGTGTGATTTCAATATTATTACACAACAGCGGCTCACTAATATTACTGCAAATACTGTCTGTCACTTTCTCCTTTATTTGTACTCCAGCAGCCATTAAAAGTATCAACATTCTCAAACAAACTACATTTCCCATGAGCATCTGGGAAAATGGAAACAAAAAATGTCCCAGTCACTGTCCAATCCAAGGCCAGGGCTCCTCATATCTTCCTCTGCTGCACTCTATCCTCCTCTTTCTTCGCTGCTCCAGCAGCATACAGATGAGTGTTCTTCTTTTACCTTTTTCTGACTGACTGTAAATTGTTTGCGATTTGATTGTTGGAATGCACAGGGTTGCGCAGGTTAGCGCGCTGATGTTTTCTCCCCTGGGGGTGTTGAGGCAGTGACTCTGTGCGTGTGCCGCGGGGGCGTTCTCCGCTCCTTTCGCGGTTGGTATCTCTCAGGCTTGGTGTGCGGGCGGCCTCCCGCCGCTAGGGGACTGCTCACCCTTCGCTGCCGCTCTGTGGAGCTCTACCCCCCGCTGGGCGCGAATCGTTGAGTTCCGCTTTGTGCTCGTGTCGGGTGAAGCGGCTCAACTGACTCGCGCACCTCGGCGGAGGACTTGGGGGATTGTCTTGTGTGTTTTGGCGGCGCTAAGGCTACGATAACATTTTCAGAGCCCCTGCCTGGAGCCTGAACACCCGCGAGGCGGGTAAGATATTTAGTGAAATTTCGGGACCGGCCCAGGCAGGCTTGCTTCCAGTGCCTCATAGCAGAGGCTGTTTGGTCCCAGTTTTTCCTTGTTACTAACCCCGCTGCGGTGGGAAGAAATATATATTTAAGGGCTCTGTCCTGTTATACCCCTAATTGACTTGGCTTCTTGTTGTTGCGCAGAGGCGGTATGGAATATGAGGAATACTATGAGGAGGAGGAAGAGCAGCAGGTCATGTACTTGCTGGTAGATGACCATTTCTGCCAAGTTATGGATTCCTCCATTTTGAAGGCAGTGACACGGGTGGTTGCGCCCCTGGAGAAGAAGATAGATCAGCTTCAGGCACAGTGCCAACCCCTCGGACAAGGGGCAGACCTTTTGGGGCAAACGGACCACATACCTCCAGGCCAACCATCGACGAGTACCACAGATCCCAAGAGAAAGCGCTCTGCGGATGCGGGGGTGGAATCCGACGCCTTCTCGCACTTGAAAAAGGCGTTCTTAGACGCGAAAACTGCTGATACCCCTTCGACCTCAAAGGAGGCGCCGACTGGAGACTTGGGGGGGGGGGGGTCAGGATGATGCGACCACCGTCGACCCAGACAACTCACCCTAAACCTCGGATGGGGAACCGGAGCGTTCGTAGCTTCCCACCCATCCCACCCAGGCGTCAGAATCCGACCCAAGTTCAGACATGCTCAACTCGGACAAGTGGATCCACCCGCGCTCATCGCACTGGGTTCCCGCTCCCAAAGTGGCGGCATACATGGCGGCCAGGCTTCGTAAGCCTTTGCACCAGGAGGTGCAAAGTTGTCTACGGGCAGAGTGCCCGCGCCCCACCTTGGAGGGTAAGGTTACGGTTACCCCAGAGATTGACCCCAAAATGTCCACCTTCCTCACAAAGTTTGTGAAGGACCCCAAGAAGGGCATTGACCGATCTTGGAGGGCCTGCCAAGATAAACTCTTGGACACGGTGGGGCCTTTGGCGAAAATCCTGGACATGGCCGAAGACGCCAAGTCCTCGGGATCCCTGATTTCCCCGGAGACCCTTTCAGGTTGGGCGCAAAGGGCGATTATTTTCCTGGGGAATGCGAATGTAGCCATTTCTACGGAGAGGAGAAGATCTATTCTTATTAAGATAGACCCGAAGTTGGGGGAACTGGCCACATCTGAGGCAGGTCCGTTGGTGGAGGGTAAACTCTTCGGGGACCCGTTTGTCGAAGAACTGGGTACATTTGTAAATACCTTTAATTCCCTGGACAAGGCCCAGACGTCCGTGAAACGAATCTTCACACTCCGTGTTTTTGGTGCAGCCAGTCGAGGGAGGGGCCGCTCGTCTGGCAGACCCTATAACAGAGGCTCCTACAAGCAGGGCGATTCTCACAGGGGTCAATACCAGGATCCTGACAAGTTCGGAAACTTCTACCAGACCAGAGGTTATCCCCTCCGCCGCGGTGGAAGAGGAAGAGGAGACGGCAGCTACAATAATCACAAAGGTGAGACTTCAGAATGTGAAGGGCCTGAAAGTGGGGGGCAGACTCCAGTGTTTTCTTCAGGCATGGTCTTCGCTCACCTCCGACACCTGGGTCTTAAAGACCATCGGAGGGTTCCAAATAGAGTACTCGGGACTCCCCAGGCAGTCCGTGCGCCCCAGACCTATCGGCTTCACGCCGGACCAATGCTCTCTGATAGACAAAGAGGTCGCGGATCTCCTACAGAAAGGGGCCATTGTGCAGGCGGAGCTGCACCCGCGAGGTTTCCTCAGCAATATTTTTCTGGTGGGGAAGCAGGACGGGGGCTATCGCCCAGTGATAAATCTCAAGGCTTATCTACCGCCATTTCAAGATGGAGGGTATTCACCGCCTGCGGGATCTGCTTCAGGATGGAGACTGGATGGTCCAGCTGGACCTGAAAGATGCCTACCTCACGATTCCCATCTTTGCTCCCCACAGGCGTTTTCTTCAGTTCCAGTGGGGTCAACAGGTTTACGAGTTTTCTTCCCTTCCTTTCGGACTGTCATCCGCTCCGTGGTGTTTTACCAAGGTGCTGAAGCCGGTGGTGGACCGCTTGCGCACGGAGGGCATCCGTCTTATAATTTATCTGGACGACATGCTCCTCCTGAATCAATGTCCGTGGAGGCTGCTGGTCCACCTTCAAAGGGCGGTCAGCCTTCTGGAGTCCTTGGGGTTCATCGTCAACCAGGCCAAATCGGACCTTCTCCCATCGCGGAGGGTGCAGTTCCTGGGTTTTCTGATAGACTCAGTGGAAGCCACCTTGTCCCTGCCTTCTTGGAAATTGTCCATGATCAGGCACGAGTTGAGACGCACTCTGGCACGTCCCACAATCCTGTTACGGCACCTGGCCAGGGTGTTAGGTCTCTTATCGTCGTCCATTCAGGCGATATTCCCGGGGCCCCTTCATTACCGGGCCCTTCAACACCTCAAGGCTTTTCACTTCCGCAAGGGCCTTACCTACCCCCAGGTCGTTCCCCTCACAGAAGAGGCGAGGACGGAGCTTCGATGGTGGATCGAGCATATGGATGCTTGAAACGGTCGGGCGATCTTCGATTCCAAGCCGGATTTGGTGGTAGAATCCGATGCCAGCGGCCTGGGCTGGGGAGCGCTCTGCAGCGCTGTTTCTACAGGCGGAGTATGGTCATCCGCAGAGAAGGATCTTCACATCAACTGTCTGGAGTTGATGGCAGGTTCATTTGCGGTGAGGTGTTGGACGAAAGACAGGATTCAGTGCTGTGTCCTTCTGAAGATGGACAATGTGGTGGCGGTGCGCTACATCAACCACCTTGGAGGAACCAGGTCCAGGGCTTTGTCCGACCTTGCCCGGACTCTATGGGAGTATTGCCTGTCCAACAAAATATCCCTGTTGTCGGAGCACCTTCCCGGCTCAGCCATCCGAGTAGCAGACTGGTGGTCTCGTCACTGGAGGGACGCCAGTCTATGGCAACTTCGCCCCGATGTGTTCGAGGCGATCGAGAACAGATGGGGCCTGTTTTCAGTGGACCTTTTTGCTTCCCGTCTGGACGCCCAGTTGAAGTGCTATTTCAGCTGGCGGCCGGACCCGGAAGCAACGGCGGTGGATGCGTTTCTGCAGGATTGGAGCAAAGAGAGGGGCTACGCGTTTCCCCCCTTTGCGATGATCATGAGAGTGTCAACCCAGGTGAGGAGACAGCAGGCAGATCCGGTGGTGATCACCCCGATCTGGAGATCGCAAGCCTGGTTTCCAGTTCTGATGGAACTTTCCTGGGATTTTCCTATCCCTCTACCCCACGATCCAGATCTCCTCAGGAATCCTCAAGGGGATCCTCACCACCTCCTGGCCACAGGCAACCTGTGTCTGATGGCCTGGCGGGTTACAGGCAACACTGGCAAGTCCCGGGACTTTCAGAGGACGCTGCCACGCTGTTGGCCAAATCCTGGGCAGACAGTACCAACAAGAGGTACCGATCCGCATGGTCTGGGTGGAGTGGTTGGTGTCTGTGACAACAGATTGATCCAATGGGGGCAGACATTGTCCACGTCCTTAACTTCTTAGCCTCTCTGGCAAAGGAAGGTTTGGCGTACAGGTCAATCAATACCTTTAGGTCGGCCATCTTGGCAGGTCATACCCCGCTGGATAACCACCCGATAGTGGAACACCCTCTGGTTTGCAAACTGCTGCGGGGGATTAGGTTATCAGTTCCTCCGGAACATCGCTATTCAGTTTTGTGGGACGTAAATAAGGTCCTGAACTTGTTACGGGAGTGGCCGTCCAATAAATACCTGTCGAGGAAACAGATTTCAGCTAAGTTAGCGATGTTGCTATGTCTGATTTCGTGTCATAGGGTCTCAGATTTGAGACCCTTGGACCTTACAGGTCGTGTCTTGACCCCGGATGGAGTTACCTTCCAAATTTCCAGACATACCAAGGGCGATTCGCGTTCTATCTCGTATCCTGCATTCCCGAATGTCCCGAAGTTATGTGTGGTTAGGGCGCTAAAGGCCTATGAAGTGGCGACGGTTGATATACGCCCACAGGGTGTCAAACAGTTGTTCATTGCTCTTACTAAACCACACGGGGCGGTTTCATCCCCTACTATTGCGCGGTGGGTGCGCTGGGTTATGCAGGAAGCTGGCATAGATATTTCCCAGTTTGGGGCCCATTCTGTGAGAGAGGCAATGGCGTCTAAAGCCTTTTCCCTGGGGGCTCATCTGGAGGACATTCTGAAAGCTGCAGACTGGTCTTCAGACTCCACCTTCAAAAGATTTTACTTTAAGCCAGTAGTGTCTCTGGCTTCCTTGGTGGTGGATAAGCTTTGAACAAGCCTAATCAGAAGCCTCCGCTCCTGACATAGAATGAAAAATTGCCTAGCTAACGTACAGGAAAGTTTCAATTTTATTAAGGAGGTGGAGGCGAGGATTAGCCCACCCTGTCTTCATTCGAACCCTCCCAGAATAGCTGCGTTGGGACGGTAGGTAAAATGTTTATGATACAGTTTTCCATAATAAGCGGTTGTAGACTATGATGTTCTTATGTTGATTGACCTGCTCAGTGATGCTACGGTGTTCTTATGTCGATTGACTCGCACAGTGATGCTAACTGATGTGGTTGGAAGTTCACTTCCTGGTGCCTTACTTAGTCTGCTTGTGCGTAGGTTCAGAGGCGGGCAAACAGGAATAGCGGACAAAGGACTGTGGCAGTGTCACAGGAAGAAAGAGGAGGATAGAGTGCCAGCAGAGGAAGATATGAGGAGCCCTGGCCTGGGATTGGACAGTGACTGGGACATTTTTTGTTTGCATTTTCCCTGATGCTCATGGGAAATGTAGTTTGTTTGAGAATGTTGATAATTTTAATGGCTGCTGGAGTACAAATAAAGAAGAAAGTGACAGCCTAATCCTCGCCTCCGCCTCCTTAACAGAATTGAAACTTTCCTGTACGTTAGCTAGGAAATTATTTATTATTCAAGGTCATCAGGGCAAGGCTCTCTGCAGAACAGAGCTGTGTCTATCACGTCCCCCCTGAAAGGCTGTGACCCTGAGCCAGAGCCTACCTTGTCCATGCCTTATAACATCTCTGAATCAGATATGAAGTCCCATCAGTTTTTCTTCTGGTGGTCTTACTGCTTGAGTAAGCCATTTTCGTTGCAGCACTACTTGTTTAGTAGCTTAGATATGCAGGCTGTGGGTGGGTATTTAAATGAGCCCACAGCCCTCTCATAGCAGGCATGCGGGCAGTGTGACAAAGGTATGTCATAGTCAAGCCTGGCTGTACCCATCTTCTCTCGCCTGTTCATGGACAGTGCCCAGCCATCATGCTGGTTTGGAGACATTTCCTTGGCTAAAATACTTATTTGCTGCATCCACAAATCATCGTAAAATGTGTTCTACCCATTCCATATATTAGACTCTGGACTTGAGCTCACTTTAAAATCCTAGGGCTATTTAGGTACTGGTCTGTAAATCAACCTTTCATTCACTTTTTAAGAACTGCTTGGCCGTAAGAGATTTGGTTGTGGAACATACCGTGTTTGTTGTGTTTCTTACAGAAACATGGCTTCTGCACCACCATAATGACAGCCTGAGTGATCTCACTCCCCACAATTATACTGTGCTTTCTGTTAATCGTCCTTTGAAAAGTGGTATTGGATGCCCTTTTCTAATCAGAAACAGGTTAAAGTGCACAAAACTATATTCCTATTCCCTCCTGCTCTTGGGACCCTTTCTATCAGACTTACCGACTCCTCAAGCACACACTGGATTCTCCTGTTACTTTACAGACCACCACAAAGGGGGCTAGAGGCGTATGATATTTGGGCCTCAGTACTTCCTCTGGCCAACTTGGACGCAGCACACACTCTTGTCTTGGGTGATTTCAACCTTCATTTTGATTGAGTGTTAAGAGCCCCACCCAAATTAATAGAACCTTTCTCTATGTTTAGGTTTAAAGCATTTTTATTAAGACAAAAGAACACGGGGAGGGAGCAGGAGGGTAGGGTTACATACAGTACAATAAAAGAAAAAAGGCACAAAATCAGGAGCGTTGTCGTGGAGCAGTTTGTTGGTCCAGAGGAGAAGCAATGATAAATGAAAAAAAATAAAATGCAATGTGTATCTCCCCTGTGCGCATGTCTAACACCCCAAATCTAAGCAGAGAAAGCAAATAGCAACCCAACAAGGCACAATTCCACCCCTCCCGAAACCCCCCCAAAGAAAAAAGAAACACTCCCCAACTCCCCCCAACTTCCCCGTCCAATGGCCCATTACTAGGACTACCCGCCCCAAAACCGCACCCCCCCCCCCAGGAACCCGCCCTCCACTCATCCTATTCCGCCGGAGTCACCGGTGGCGTCAGCCTAAGAAGTCTGAGGTACCTCGGGCAGGTGAGCTCCCTGAATTCGGTGGTTATCAGCGCAAGGAAAGGCTGCTACAGCTCCTCAAATTGGTCTATCTCCCCCGCCACCGTGAGCGACAGCTTTTCCATTCCCAACACATGCCAGAGTCTATGCAACCAACCCGTAATGGAGGGGACAGTGGTGGTGCGCCAGTGGATAAGGATATTCTGGACCACAGACCCCAGCGCTATTGCGATCTGCCTGCCCCTGCGGGACTTCAGTGGGTACATTAGGTCATTAGGGAGACCCAGCAAGACATACGCCGGAAAGCGCGGTAGCTCGATTTCAAAGTGCTTATCCACCTCATCCAAGACCTCCTTCCAATAGGCGGTCAGCACGGGGCAATCCCAAAGAATGTGTGAGAGGGTCCCCACCTGCCCGCAACCTCGCCAACACCCCCTATCAGTGTGCCTATGCATCTCACACAATCTCTCCGGGGTGTAGTACCAGTACGTGGACACCTTGGTGAAGGTCTCCGTAAGGCCGGTATGATACGCAGAGTGTTGTGCCCTGTATGCGATCTTGTCCCATTCCTTGTGGCTGAGTGTCCTACCTAGTTCCCTGTGCCATCGTTCCCTCCCCGGGTTATAATAGTGGAACGGCGGGGGTTGTAGATGCTTGTAAACAGTAATCAGTTTAGCATCAGAGGTTCGGGTCACCAGCCACCGCTCATACGGTGTAATTTGACGAGCAGCGGTTTCACGCACCTGTGGTTGGAGAGCCCAATGCCGAACCTGCATGTAGCGTAGTCTATCCAGCTCCGTCAGGCCGAATTCCTGCCGAAGCTGCTGAAAGGGACCCACGCCCTCCGGCCCGTAGACCTGGAAGAGCGCTCTGCAGCCCGCGGTCGTCCAATGGGAAAAAGCACCCGGCTCCATCCCCGGGGAGAAGTCCGGATTACCCACTATGGGTGTGAACGGTGAAGGGAAGGTGGTAAGGCCCCGGACCTCACAGACTGCATCCCACACCCTCAAGGGAACCCACATAATGAAAAAAGCGTAAAGGTTGGGGGGGCGATGGGCGCGGCGCAAGAATGGAACCTCCTGTAAGGTGCGGCCCGCCACCGCCTGGTCTTGAAAAAGCCAATGTTTGTCGGACTCCCACCTGCTCCACTCCACAAGGTAGCGTAGCTGCGACGCCTGAAAGTACTTATGGAGGTCCGGGATACCAAGGACCCCTGCTTCCGGGGCAAGCGTGGAAAGGACCCTCTTCATCCGCGGCTTGCGTCCTTGCCAGACAAAGCGGGAGATGTCGGCCTGCGTTTGTCGAATCCAGCCCACTGGAGGCTGGAGAAGCAGGGCACGAAAAAGATACAATATCTGGGGCAGCACCGTCATCTTAACCGCCGCGATTCTTCCCAGCCAGGACAGGAGGCTCTTACTCCAGTGGCCAAGCTCCTCCCTGATCTTCTTACTGAGAGAAGTGTAATTGGCCGTCACCATCTCCGGCAATGTGGGCGCCAGTAGGATCCCTAGGTATGGCACTAGGGACGAAGACCACTGCATAGGGAAGAGTCGCTGGAGGTCCCTCCTAGTGTCCGCAGCCAAAGACACATCCAAAGCCACCGACTTGCTCATATTCATTTTGAAGCCGGCCACACGTGCAAAGGCGTCCAACTCTTGGATGCAGGCGGGCAAGGACCTCCTAGGGTCGTCCAAGGTCAGCAGGACATCGTCCGCATAGAGGCTGACTGCGTGGACATACTGGCCCATCCTGATCCCAATAGCATCCGGATTGTGGCGGATCCTTTGGGCAAACGGCTCCATGTAGAGAGCAAACAGGAGCGGAGAGAGGGGGCAGCCCTGCCTCGTGCCGCGTTCGATGGCAAAGCCACGGGAGCTACACCCGTTGACTCGCACAGACGCTGAAGGATATTTATAGCAGTTGAATACCATAGTGCGGAATTTATCGCCAATTCCCAGTTTCCTGAGAACCAGTTCGAGATACGGCCAATGGACCCTATCAAAGGCCTTTTCCGCATCAACTGACAGCAGCATCCGTTCCCCCGGGATCCGCGAGGCCTTCTCCAGAATATGCGCCACCCGCTTGGTATTGTCAACCGTCTGCCTGCCGGGCACAAAGCCAGCCTGGTCCGCCTCCACCAAACCGGGGAGGTGCAGGGCCAGCCTGGACGCCAGAATCCCCGTGTAGAGCTTGAGGTCGACATTTAGGAGCGAAATGGGCCTATACGAGCCGCATAAGGCCCGGTCCTTCCCGGGTTTCGGGATCACCGAGAACGTCGCACTCAAGAGTTCCGGTGGGATGGCTCCCGGATTGGAGAAGGAATTAAATAGCCGAGTCAAGACAGGGGCCACAACCGGGCAAAAAGTCTTATAAAACAGGGATGTGTACCGTTCTGGGCCCGGGGCCTTCCCGTGCTTCAACCGAGCTATAGCGGAAATCACCTTCTCAACGTGAATGTCCCGCTCCAGATATTCCGCCTGAACGGGATCCAGCGCCGGAAGGGCCACTGACTCCAGATAGTCCTCGGCATCACGCGTCGAGGAGGGCTCCTCAGCGTATAGCGCCTCATAGAAGCTGCGGAAAGTTTCCGCCACCTCTGCGTCCCCAGAGACGACCACCCCGTCCGTACTCACAAGTTCCTTCACTACGTTACGCTGTTGCGCGACCCGGAGTCGATGTGCCAGGAGCTTGCCGCACCTGTCCCCTCCAGTGTAGTAGGCATGTTTCAAGCGCAAGGCGGCATATTCCGCTCTATCCAGATCCAGCGCCGACAGGAGCTTCCTTGCAGCCTTCAGCTGTCTCCACACCCTCGGAGCCCCCGTACGGCGGTGGACCTGCTCAAGCTCCCGAACTTGAACAGTTAGTTCATCCCTCTTCCGTTGCCGCTCCTTATTTTCGGCCGAGGAGATGGAGATGAACTCCCCCCCGGAGAACCGCCTTCAATGCTGCCCACTGTGTCGCTAGGGGAGTGTCGGTGTTACTATTGTGTGTCTGATAATCCTGTATGACCTCCTCAATACGTTTCACTACCGTCTTTTTGTGTAAAAGAGTGTCCCTAAGGCGCCACACCCCTCGAGAGGGGGAGACCGCCGGCCACGCAAACGCGCCAGTAACCGGCGCATGGTCAGACAGGGTCAGGACCCCAATGTCCGCCGCCCTGGCGGGGCGCGCATCGGCCCACTCACCAGGAAATAGTCCAGCCGAGCGTAAGTGCGGTGCGCATGCGAAAAGTAGGAGTAGTCCCTATCTGTGGGGTGCATGGAGCGCCAAAGATCGTGTAAGTCCATGTCCGCAATCCGGGCCTTCACAGCTTGGGAAAGTTCACCTGTCTGCGGAGACCGCTGCGCCGACCTATCCAATACGGAATCAAAGACAATATTAAGGTCCCCCCCTAAGATGACATGGCGATCGGGAGAGGCAGTGACGTCCACCAGCACCGAGTCCAAAAAGCGGTCCTGGTGGTCATTCGGGCTATAGACGGAGCCAACTGTGAACGCTATGCCCCCCAGGCGTAGGCGATATGCGAGAAGCCTTCCCTTCTGCTCAGCATACTTATACAGTACCTCCCCTCTAAAGGAGCTCGCTATGAGAATGGCCACCCCCGCGGTCTTAGTCGCTGCAGAGGAGAAAAACTGGGTGGGGAACTTAGCAGAGCGCAATCTATGGCAGTCTCGGGACAACAAGTGGGTCTCCTGTAAAAGGCAAATGTCAGCCTGCGTCCCCTCAAGCAGAGACAAAATCGCCCTGCGCTTAACAGGATTATTCAGTCCCTTAACGTTAAGGGTCACCACCTTCAGGGACGACATGTCTCCCAGGGAACAGGAACGCTATGCTGCGGGCAAGGAACCAGAGGGTGGGGTGCGCAGCGCGGGACAGGCCAAAGCAGACCAAGCGTGGACACGGACAACATCGGACGGGACTTCCCCAACTCCAGAACAACACCCAGCCCCACCCAAAACACACCCCTGGCAACTAGCCAAATGCCAACTCAAACACCCCATTGTCTCAGTCAAGCCCCAAAAAGGGCAAGTCCGTAGAAATTAGAAAAGTGGACGTCCAGCCACTCACCTCCTCCCGCTCCCCCCGATCCCCCCCAGCCCCAAACCTGGCATCGAAGAAGCTACGTGTATCTCCCCCCGGAGTGAGTCTAGGCCGTCAAGGCCACGCCGTTGGAGTCGGCCAAGTCCCTGGCAGCCGCCCTCAAAGCGCCGGCCATGTCCGCCCTGATAGTAGGGGAATCAGGACGCCCAGTGCTCGCCGCCGATCTTCTCCTCGCCGACCTCCGCCGGCCCGTCTCGCTGATCGCCTCCATGACGGTGTGGCTCCCTCCTCCTCTGTAGCTGTAAGCCCCAGAACACCGCAAATGTCTTGCAAGGAGCGTAGTTGATGCAGCACTCCGTTCCAGCGAAAGATCAAGCGGAAGGGATGCCCCCAGGAGTACGGCGTCTCCTGTTCGCGCAAGAAGTCGGTGGCAATCCTGAAAGACCTGCGCTTCTGCAGCGTAATGGCGGATAGGTCCTGATAGAGCGCAACAGGCCGCTCCCGGAAAGTCAGAGGCTGTTTCCTACGGGCCTCAGACATGATGCGCTCCTTCAGCGGGAAGTCGGGCAGGAAAGCCAAGATGTCCGGTGGGGGCGCCGATGACTGGCGTTGTCGACCAACCCTGTGTGCTCTATCGATGCGGATAGGGAAGTCCGCGGCTTCCCCCAGGATCTCCCAGAACAGGTCTTGCAGATAGCCCACTAAGTCAGCCCCTTCGTCCGCAGACGGCATGCCACGCACTCGGATGTTATTTCTCCGTGACCTGTACTCAAGGTCCTCGGAGTGGGCCTGGAGCTCAACACACTGCTCCCGGAGACGGAGAACGTCTTGTTGTAGATGGACAATCTCATCGTCCCGGCGCTGGGCCGCCGTCTCCACCGTCTCAACCCGTTCACCGAGGCCCTCCACCTCTCTGCGGACCTCACGGACCTCGCTAGCCACTTCCCGCTTCAGTGTCTGGAAGTCCTCTTTGAGGGAATTGAACAGCTCCTCCATGAAAGATCTCGTGACCGGGGGTTCACCCTCAGGCGCGTCCGCCGAGGCCCGGGAAGACCCCGGCGACGGCTGCGTCCTGTCCCGTAGTTGCTGGGCCCTGCCAAGCATATCCGGCAGGGTGCGATCCCCCTTCCTCGAACCACCTCTTCCAGTCATCTCAGGCGCTTTAGTTGAAGAGTGGGCACAGGCTCGACCGCCCCGGGGAATGTCCAACCACCAGCAAGCACTCGATATGGGGAGCTCCCAGCAGAACCGGGGTGCTGCGTCACAGACGACAAAATGGCGGGTCAGTCCGGGCACTGCCAGCCGTGGGCGCCCAGTCGGGTCGACAGCTGAAAACTACCCTCGGGGGCCCCGGCCAGTAAGCTCCAAAAGGAAGCCACCTTGCAAAGGCGAAGGGTGCAGAAATCCGCCAACAAGGGGCTCCGGGGGAGGCCAACGACACCGTCCCCTCGGGGACAAAATGGCGGCTGGGTGGGGCCAAGCAAAGCGTCCGGGCCCGGCGACAACACCGGGGCACCCCAGAAACCAGGCAATCTGAAAAGTTCCACAGCCGATACCACGCTGTTGCGTAAAAGAATCGACAGATCAGTCCCCGGCTTCAAGCCAGTCGACCTCCGACTTCGGTACCGGGGCTCTCGCCATGCAGGGTGCCACCGCCTCAGGTCCGGGCGCTGGAGCATGTGCCAAAGTTCTCCGCGTAGCCGGTCCCCAGCCTGTGGCTCTCCTTCGACCTCCGTCGAGTGCCGGGACGGTCTCCACTCGGATCGCCAACTTTCAGCACCAGGCCCAGCCGAGGCGCCTGGACAGCACTCCGATTCGCTCCGCCTCCCGGGCGCTCCGTCGTCCCTCGATCTTCAATCGATCTTTTGAGGCGCTTCCACCGGAGCGATTAAAGTCAAAGCGACATCAATGTGTGCACCAGGCACTCCGCCACACTCCTCTCACACGCTGAGCATCAGCGGGGGGAGAAAAGCTGAAGAAAAGGGCTCGAGCCTAGTCGGGCTGCGGGAGGAAGCATCCGCTCACCCCGCCATCTTGGCCACGCCCCCCTTTCTCTATTTTTAACCCCTCTGTGAGCTTTCTTCTTTCCTGTACATGACAAGGTTCATGCACCTGACATGGTTTGCCCAAACATTTGCTTTGTCATCTTTATAACCCTCACTACTGTGCTCCTTTTTCCTGCCACTACTTGCAGGTTGGCAGGGCAAGATATTGGTCTGTGTCATTCGTGGAGTTCCCCAATTGGAAACATAACATGTTAGAGCTGAATTTCTAGCTTCTTGTCTGTCAGTATCTAGCACATCCTTTGATTCTGATCTCAACCTTTTTGCTGGACATTTATAATACCCAGATTAGTGGTACTCTGGGTCAGATAGATCCTTTGCAGAGGAGGTCCCCGTGACTAAGTTTACCCTTCATGTGAGCTTGTAAAACGAATGTTCCTATTGTAACCTCAAACACTCTTGTTGCTGTGGCTTTGATCCATGATTAAAACAGAATGGCAAAGGGATAATTACTCATATAAATGCCCTGTTCGGAGAATTAAGGCAGCCTTCTTCTCAAACAAAATATTTAATGCGCCGAATAAAGCTGCATCCATTTTGTTTCTTATATTAGGGAACTTGGGGATCACTCTGGGCACAGTGATCCCACAATTTCAGATCTTAAATGTTATAATGTACTTCTTTTAGTACATTATCAGGGCAATCTCTTCCATGCTGAATTGAGGTCAATCTTTGACTTCTTCTCAATCTCAGTTTTCTCCTAGCCCAGTTCAGATAAGTTTCTATCTGTATAGGATCGTAGTTAAAAATATCTTTTTTCCCCCATCTGTAGCAGTGAACCCTAAGGGTCTCCAGTGGATTTCCTACCAACCAAGTTACTTAAGGCCCTTTTAATATCAGAAAAGTAACTGTATATGGCGATTTTAAAGCATTTTAACTGCAGTATGTGTTCCCAAGAATGTTAAGTATGCTTATGTGGCTTTTCTCCTAAAGTAACCATTGCTGGACTCGGATAACTTCTAAGTGTTGCCCCATCTGTTGACTTCCCTGTTTCTTCAGCTAACTGACCACATAGAGAATAAGCAGCTCCTACATCCTTTAAAAGTTGGTTTGTGCCGTGCATTTGGTACGAAGTTGGCGGTTGTGACCAAATTGGATGAATTGTGCCTCTGTGCTGATAACAACATCCTTGTCACCATTAAGTAACGTGACCTTTCAGCAGTGTTAAAACTGTGGACTGTCAAATCCTACTAGCTTGACTTGATAGCTTGGGTGTGGAATGGTTTTGTAGATATAATAAATATTTTGTATTTTATTGACATTAACATGCAAACACGCAATTGGCATTAACTGTGTATTAATCACATTTAGATTGACCATAGCTAATGTAGGCCTACATTTTTAGATTGGCTAATGTTTGGTTGCCATCTTGTTTCATGCCACATGTGTATTTCTATTATAAGGAGAAGCTTAAGTGCAAATTGACAAACTTTACCTTTCTCATGTGTAATGTTTTTCTTTTCGGGATAACCGTAGAACATTGCATTAGTTGCAGAAAACTGTAAGTATGATAGACATTTAGAGAAGTGGTATTGTGTAGGATCCTGAGAAACTAATGAGCGGTAGATTATTTCTTCTTCATTTAACTTCATCAGAGCGTTTGTGGAAACTATGGGCCTGATTCACAAAGGTAAATTTAGACAATTGTGTAAGTTTACTAATGTTTTGGTAGTCACAAACTATGTGTTTAATTGTACTAATGGAAACTTTACAACTATGGAGACTCTGCAGTCGAGGCTCAGAACTCCACAGATAGAAACATAGAACAAGCCTATCTTTTCATGTGCAGAGTCTCCGCCACAATTGTGTTTGTGAATCAGGCCCTTTCAACCTTTCAAGAACACTTTTAGAATACTTACAGAGCAGAGCAGAGTAGAAGATGTAGTGTACTCTCTATACGGGAGAACTGATTAACTCAACTGTTTTGTTTTTTAGGCAACCTTATAATATTTTGTCCTCTTCCTTATATGACTGCTTGATTTGAACTTCATATTGACTAGTGCATTCAAAGATTGATCATTGATTGTCACTAATTTGATGATTTTAAATCTGTAAACATTTTAACCTTTTAACAGAAATTATTTTAAAACTCTCAGACAATGTTTCTATCTGTGCTCTCATCTACATGATTGTCTGTCCTAGGTTGAGTAATGAATGTTCATCAACCGCATAATGGTAAGTACATAAATATTGGATATAAAATATAGCTTAATATATATATATATATATATATATATATATATATTTATATATATATATCTATATATATATATATATATATATATATCCAACAGGGTATATATTCGCTCCAACGCCTTCATTTCAAAAAAGAGATTTCCGCACTCTCGGAGGTATTCCAACAGAAGGCTTTTATTACAGATTGACCAGCAACAGACGCGGACGTGTTTCAGCGAAAATGCCTTTTTCTATGTCAATAACATTACGAAAACAACATGTTTTAAAGCATTTCTCCTTCACTATACCAGAGAAAGGACTGTAGCGCTCATTCTAATAGCGGCTCCATTTTAAAGTGTCAAATACCTTTGCATTGAATATACAATTTGCTTATTCACAGTAGAATTGAGCTACTATACAACAATTCTACCTGTGTACAAATACACTTTCCCAAGTACACATTTATCGTTACACCAATCCATTTATCATGATTGATCATTACTTCGCAAAATTACTCACTGTGTAACAATCAACACGTCATCTGCCGTGTATCGGCCCGACAATTGTCCTGAGACAAATAAATAATCTTGCAGTGGATCAGCATATGTCCTTTCCCTGCTAATTATTTTCAACTTTAAATCAAACTTATTTTCTTTCTTTTTATATCTTTTTTGTTTTTTCATTCATTTGCAAATCAACATAGAGATCTCATTTTCGAAATTTAAAATGTAAATACGAAAATCCATATTGTAATTCAAAATTCAAAATTCATGAGGCACCGGTTCATCTTGAAATAATCCATCAATTAATTCATTTTAACTCATTTTAACTTTCAACAATTTACAGGGAAAAAGTATGTTTCTATCCAGATTCAGACATGACTTTTGAAGAAAAGATCCCATTTCAGATTCATGATAGCAATTACATTTCACATGATTATAATCAAACTTCTATGTGTACTGCCAAATCTTCCCCACTGTTCAATCCCCCTGGAGATTTTGTAAGGAGATCTATTATATAACGTGATTCAAGTCTACGTAACTTTCTTATTCTATCCCCTCTACTGGCATTTGGGGGAACATGGTCTAAACCAAAGCACTGTACTTGATTTCGATCGCTCCGATGTTTCTCCGCGAAATGTCGCGCCACTGGATATGCCTGATCGATCTTGTCAATTGCCCTTAAATGCTCCAGTATTCTTATTTTCAGCTGATGAACCGTGCTGCCTATATAACGTAGCCCGCATGAGCATACTAGGCAATACACTACAAAAGGTGGTGCTGCATGTTATGAATTTAGATATTTTTTTTATCCTCCCTGTGTCCGGTGTAGTGTACGTTAACACCCTCTTGCTATTTGCGCAGGCTTTACACCTACTGCAGGGGTAGAATCTCATCATTTCTCTTAGGGTGTTCCCTCTCTGTGGTATTTTCTCTAGGTGACTTCTCACCAACTTGCCAAGAACAGATCTAGCCTTTTTGAAAGTCATCAGTGGGAAGTTGGGAATGTCCTCACCTATGACACTGTCGGTTTTCAAAATGTGGAAATACTTTTTTAGCATTTGTTTCAAATGATTGGCTTGCAATGAATAAGGTGTAACCAATCAAAATTTTCCCCTCACCATTTTTTGGTTGTTTTTTCTCCATCAACAGTGTCTCTCTTGATATTGTTCTCACTTTACACAGTGTTGCATTCAAAATTGTGGGACTATATCCCCTTACTGTAAACCTGGCTAAACATTCTGAAGCAGCAATCTCAAAATCCTCCTCTCGGGTGCTATTCCTCTTTAACCTGAGGAGTTCGCTGTAGGGTATACTGTGAACTAGTTTCTGGGGACGGCTGCTGGTGACAAATAATATGGAATTTCCTGCAGTGGATTTATGGTAAAGAGCTGTTTCAATATTGCCCCCTTCAATGATCACCCTCAGGTCCAGGTAGACCACTGCCACCAGACTCACTGTACCCGAGAAGTGTCAATTGACATTGTTAGTGTTTAGAAGGTCGATATACTTCAGAGCCGTGTCCTCTGTTCCCTGCCACAAAATGAACAGGTCATCGATATATTGATACCATTCTATTACCTTACCACTGGTGTTTGCGCCCTGGTAGGTTCTGGGCACCCACTCCTCCCACCACCCTACGAACAAGTTTGCATAGCTGGGGGCAAAGCAGGTGCCCATTGCCATACCAGACAGCAGTCTGTAATGTTGGTCCTCAAACAGAAAGATGTTATGTGTCAGGCAAAATTCCAAAAATTCTACTAACATAAGGTTATGTTCTACATGCCTCAACTGTCTTTTATTCAAGTAGAATTTGATAGCCTCCACCCCAACTCCATGTTCTATGCACGTGTAAAGACTTATGATGTCTAATACCATGAACAAATAGGTAGGATCCGATTTTATACACTTGATTTTGTTTAAAAAATCGTTTGTATCCTTCACATTGGAATCTAATTGGACCACAAACAGGGACAAAAAATTATCAATAAACATCGAGACATGTTCGGTAAGTCCTTGCAATGATGAAACAATAGGCCTGCCAGGTGGATGCACGTTGTCTTTATTTAATGTGGGAATGTGGTAAAAGGTGGGAATCACCGGATTGGAGCTACACAAGAATAGATGTTCTTTTTGACCCAACATACATTTACTGTAGCATTTAGGAATTAATTTGTCATATGCTTGGATGCTTTGATGATACTTTTCACTTGTAGTTTTTTGGTATCACTTCTAATGCAACAGTTGGCGTATAGGTTCTTTGCAATACTGTTCCTTAGTTTGTACAACTACGTTCCCCCCTTTGTCTGAGGGTTTTATGATCACAGATTTGTCCTGCCCAGATTTTCCAGTGCTGTTTTCTCATCTCGTGATAGGTTATTTATGGATGTTCACTTTTTAGTCCTCTGCCTGAATTTAAGAAGATCACTGACCATGGCATCGGAAAACACATCCATCGCATCCAGCGGCATCTGTGTGTTAAAGAGAGATTTTGGTTTAAAAGGACTCTCTTCTCTTTCTTGTTCGATGCCCATGTTAACAGCTCTTTCTGCCATATGTTGACGTAATGTCAACTCTTCCTCTTTTTCTGATCTTAAGTTTTCCAAGAGTTCTATAGCTGGCAGATCTGATCCTACTAGAGTATCTGTGGCAGTCATCCTTGCTGGTGGCCTTTTTGAATCTTTGATGTGTCTTCTAATTTTGAAATACTTATGCAATTATATATATAGTTTAAAGTAGTAATTCTTAAATATTTTAATATATCACTTTGATACAATCTAAATAACAAAAATTCTACTAATACTTAACACTATACATAAATAAATACGTATATAAACACACAGCTATATATGTGCTTGTGATTTTATATATATATATATATATATATATATATATATATATATATATATATATATATATATATATATATATATATATATATATATATATATATATATATATGTATAGTGACACAAATATTAAAAATATATATTTTATATTATATCAAATTAGTTTTTTTAAATATTTTAAATGAACTACTATATGAAAAGCATACATATTTAGCGCCAAGGCAAGCCTAGCCAACTTCAGAGAAGCAAACTTTTGCAGGTCTTTAAAATTGATGAGATAAGTCCATATGAGATAATCCCCAGGTAACCTTTAGGAAATGTATGTCATTAAAGGATTTCCTAAGTAATAGCCTTGTGCAGTCAAAAAGCAACACTAAGAAAATACAAGGCATTTACATTTGTGGGGAGTGCCAAACCTGCAGATACAACATGAGCTGCAAGCAGATATAACTTTCTATGGTAGAAAAGCCCTACTTTTTTACTAAACAAGTTACCTGTAATTCAGACTTTCGTGTGTATGTATTGAGTTGCCCATGTTCATTATTTCACATTGGAAGCACAATCCATAAAGCAAAGAAAAGGATCATAGAATATTTGAGAGCTATCACAAATGAGTATAATCAATATCCCCTAGCTAGACATTTTAAGCAACTACATGGCAAGGATACAAGACTGCTAAAAGTATGTGTTCTGGAAAAGATTCCTATACATGAGAGAGAGGGTAATGGAGTTGAATAATTACAAAGACTAGAGTCCAAACTGATTTTAAAATACAGAACTATGAACCCAGAAGTTCTTAATAAAGATGAATGAATTAATGATACAACTTGGCGTATTGGAGGTACACAAGGCAAAGAATAGCAAATGAGAACTAAATAGTTTTTAAAGAGTTAGCAGTTCACCTAGGGTAGAGAGAACTTTCTAATGACAATTAAAGGTATCAATAAGGAGTTTAACTGTCTTTTCATTCAGATATCTTTCTATATCTTAGTGCACAAATTTCTAGAGTGCTAGCTTGCTTTTTTTTAGCAAGAGGTATAGAACATCTGGACTGATCTTGTCCTGTTTTTATTATCATGGATAACATGGAGACCACCTGATGAAGGAAGAAATACAAGATCACTTGAATATATCCTTAGTGGTTCAGGACAACAGGGTGACAATTATAACGTTTGTTAGTTTGATCATTAATTATTTAAGTTTACAGTTGACTAAAGGAAGTGCCCACAGGGGCGGGACTGTGATACACCTATTGTGCATAGTCAAGATAAGGCCAGGATATGAGTATTGGACTTGATTCTCCAAACTGTGTCTTTGTCCACTGGGGCAGAATTATAATGCATTTGATTATATACATTATGATGCACAAGCTGCTAGCTGTGGATGTATGACATTCTGTGAACTCGAGCAATAACTGTAATCACAAAAAGATAATGATATGTGAATATTGATTTAACCTTGAGCATTGTCAAAAATATGATCATGTATTTAACAACAAACATGAATTGATTGTAACAACTTTGGTAAATAAGCCTAACTAAATACAGTAGTAACTCAGTATAAGTCGAAACCATGAGTGACAATGTTTTAAATGGCCACCATGTGTAACTTCAAAAGAATTCCATGTAGTCTTACTTTTATTTTGGTGATGGAAATCACAAGTATGTACGTATGGAATGTGCAAAAGTAACTGACCTGTGACGAGCTCCGAGCTCCAAAACTCGTCGGGCATTTTTAATGCTTGAATAAACAAAACACGCTGGAAGGAATTGAGCCGCGGTCCCTCTCTTCTTTTATGCGACTCTCATATCTGATGAGGGTAGTATTGGAATAGTTTGGAGTTCACTACCCCACTGCGAGATCACAAGAGCGGGGTTACCAGCGATTTTTGTTTGTCATGTGATCAAGGCCGTGGAGCGGCCGAAACGCATCATGGTGGACAAACTTGGTAGCAATAAAGAAACTCTTCACCTACCTGGGTCTTTGCCTGTTTTTCTAGTCTGGATCAGAAGTTGCAAGCAAGAAACACAATATATATATATGTATATTAATTAACAAAAAAAAACATAGGTTTTCGGGGTGTTATAGTTAGCTGGACATTTCACTCGTACAAAACAATAGAAATTCCTCCGTTATAGTTAGTTCTTCTAACTATAACTTGCGCACCTGGAATGCACTGCTGATGATGTCACATATTACATCATTCATGACATGGTCAGTGACATCACTGATGACATCACTGATGACATCTCAAGTGACATCACTGATGACGTCACTGATGACCTATGGTTTTTTTCTCTGAATTTCTAAGGTTTTTTTAAATGCTAATTTATCACTATAACGTCTCTCAAACCTATGTTTTTTTTAGTGAATTTCAAAGCTTTTTTAAATGCTAATTTCTAACTATAACGTCTCTGAAACCTATGTTTTTTTCAGTGAATTTCCAAGCTTTTTTAAATGCTAATTTTTAAGTGTAATAGTAGTTAAATCTATTTTTTGTATTGAGTTTCTATAGTTTTTTAATAAATATTTTATTCATTAAATAACATTATATATTTTTCTGAAAATTGCACCCCAATTTTGTTTTTTAATTCAAACTGAAATATTGTTAAATGTTTTTGTTTTATTTTATTCATTTTAATATATTTATATCATTTTCTTTTTTTCCAATTTATATTCGGAGTCTCGCACCCAAAGCATACACGGAACGGTGGGTGTGCGGATTCTAGCCGCCATTTTAGAAACGCGTACGGTGTGCGACGGCTGCATGTTTTTCGGTTACATCATATACATTTATTTTATTTGTAATGCACGATTGGTATGCGACCATTCCGCGACTCCTGCTCCCGTACATTCACAACACATGCGAATTAAGGTACGCGATGCTTGCGCGGTGGCGGATTCCGCGTGATGTCATATACATGCTGGGGCGCGCTGGGTGCGCGACTCCCGCAAAAAAAAGTATGCTCTAAAATTATATGTATGTGTCTTTAATATACATATTAGGGCAAGAGATTATCTAAGATATTCATAAAAATAATATATTTGCACTTATAATAAACTTATATTCTTTTTAAATATATATTCGCGAAGTCGTGTCAGATGCGTGCTTTGTGAGCGCAGAGTGTGCAGATCCCATGTGACCTCAAAAAATGAGATCTCATTGGTTCATAACATTTCCCACTGTAACTACTGACCCCTCCCACCTTCCCTCCATGGTCTGTGTGTATGCCATTATAGTCTCACTGTTGCTCTCCATGGTGTGCCTTGCTTCTAGTGCCCATCCTGCCTGACCTCCATGGTCATCTTGCTGCTCCTGCCCTGCCCCCTTGCCCCCAGCCCTCTGTTTCCATGTGCAGACCCCTATTCCCTCCCTCCTGGCTTGTCTGTTCCATTGTAATGCCCCTGATCCGTCCCTCCTGCCCTTTATGGTCTGTTATGCTGCAGCTTTCTCTCCTGTCTGTCCATTATGGTCAGCTAGCTACCATTGCCTCTTTCCCCTCTGTTTGCTGTTGTCCATGTGCATGGTCCTGTCCCCTCCCTAATGCTTTCTATGGATTGTTGTGCTGCACTCCCGTCCCGCATGCCTTGTGTGGTGTATTGTGCTGCTGCAAACCCTGATGCCTGCCCTGAAGGGTCAGTTTGGTGCACCTCTCCATGTCCCTCCTGCCCTCTGTTATCCGAGTCCATGTCCCTACCACAATTCCTCCTGCCTTCCATTATCCAATGTACCATACTTACTAACATTTTGAACTTGGTAAGAGGGAGATTTTGAAATAAAACTGGGGTATTGATTTCCCCCTTTGACTTACATTGAAAAAGAGATTGTAGACAGGAGTCAGATCAAATAAAGCCCATTTGGGCTTAAAAACATTGGACGTTTTCTGCCTGAATCGGGTCTGTTGTCATGTATAGTTGTACTACCACTGCCTCTTCCTTCTGCCCACAATGGTCTATTATATTGCCACAGCCTCTCTTGCCAGTCCTGTATTGTTGGTTTGTTGCCCTAGCCCCCCTTTCAACTGCCCTCCATAGTCTGTTGTGCTGCCACTGCCCTTCTTGCCTGCCCAGTGTGGTCAAATTGTTGCCTCTGCACCCTCCTACCTTCCTTCAATTTTCAGAGTACGTGTCCATGGCCTCTGCCTCTCAACAGTATCCTCATGAACAACTAGATTGCTTACATTCTATATTTATTACAAAAGTGTGGAACGCCAGACGTCATCTTGATGTAATCAAAACTGTAATACCTAGAGCATTTCCTTTCGAAATTACATATATGAGACGGTCTTATTTGCATCAAAATGATGGTTAGTGCTCTAAAAAACTAAAATGACGACATATTTTCTGAGTTTTCAAATAGCGACAAAGCACTTTTAAATTATATGTTATCTTTATGGTTTTTTATCCAGTTGACCACTTGATTAAATGTTGCACTTAGGGGAGAGGATGTGGTGTTACTTCTAGAGCTGCAGACTTTGCAACTGGGGAACCTGGTTGGAGTTTCTGCTTCAGCTCGACATTCTGTGATTCTGGTCAAAACACTTATTCTCCCCATGTCTAAAACCAAAATGAATTTGTTCTTGTGTGATGAAACCAATGCTCATGTAAAGCACTCCAATAACTGACAAGTCTGCACTATATAAAACTTCAAAAACACAAAAAATAAAAAGAGTTTTGCACACTTCTGTCATTGGGCTACATGTGGGCTACATCTGAATGATATTTGTGCTACATTTGGGCTCTTTTGTCTCTGGTGGCCATCTTGTGAGACTTATTTGTTATGAAGTTTCCTAATTTCCTCATTTACTGCCGTCTCCTCAGTAGGAAATACTTTCAGTTATTTACTTTGGTTAAATCAAGAAGGCATTCAGATGTGTCACACATTTGCCATACAGTCTGAATGTTAGCAGTCTAGTTGCTCATTAGATCACTTTAGTAAAGCTACTGCTCACCAGGGAAATCTGCTGCTGGTATTCACAGTGCATGTTTCAGTCTGCATTTCAGAATTTTTTAATGAAATAGAAGAGGATTTGAGAAGTCAAAATGTGCCCTAATTTTTATTTCTGTAGCACTAATCATAATTTCAAAGGCAAAATTAACCCCCTCATTTTCTTCCTTTACAAATTAAATGTTTTAAGTGTTTCCACTTTATTCCAATTAAGATGGCATCAGGTGTGCCATACTTTTGTCATAAGTAAGACTGTTAGCACTCTAATTGTTCTTTAGAACACTCTGGGACATTCTGTCATTGGGCTATACTTGGGCTACATCTGGGTGATATTTGTTCTACATTTGGGCTCTTTTGTCTCCGGTGGCCATCTTGGGAGACTTATTTGTTATGAAGTTTCCTAATTTCCTCATTTACTACAGTCTCCTCAGTAGGAAATACTTTCAGTTTTGTACGTTGATTCCATCAAGAAGGCATTCAGATGTGTCACACATTTGCCATAAATTCTGAATGTTAGCACTCCAGTTGCTTATTAGATCACTGTAGTAAAGCTACTGCTCACCAGGGAAGTCTACTGCTGGTTTTGAAAGTGCATGTTTCAGTCTGCATGTCAGAATTTTTTTATGAAATAGAAGAGGATTTGAAAAGTCACTCAAAATGTGCCCTAATTTTTCTTTCTGCAGCACTAATCATACTTTCTATGGCAAAATGAACCCCCTCATTTTGTACATTTTTAAATTAAATGTTTTAAATCAAGATTGCTACAGGTGTGCCATACGTTTGTCATAAGTTAGACTGTTAGCGCTCCAGTTGTTCTTTAGAACACTCTGGGAAGCTGCAGTAGAACACAAAGGAATCAACTGACAGTCTCTGCCCTTGTTGGATATACATGTTTTACTGAGAATGTCAGACTTCATTCTCACATGACTGAAAAAGATAATGTGAATTTACAGAAAATATGATCTCAGTTTAGCTTATAGATCACCTTCCAAACCTCTGTGGAAAAAGCTGAAAAAATAGTTTTCGCTCAAACATGATTCATGATATCCCAGCAGAAGGCTTTTTCACATGATAAAATCACCTTAGAACACACCACGATTCCTAAAATGAGTATCGTACCATCAACAAATGATTCATAATGTAACTAAAGTCTTAAAACGTTCTATTAAATGCAATGCTTTTTTAATGAGGTGCTATCATGTATATTGGTCGCAAGATGGCTGCCAACACTTCTTGGATGAAGTGCTGACAGCCAATCAGATCTCACGATGAGATGTGTGGTTATGCTCCACCCAGATACTGAAACGTTTTCTTTTTCTAATTTCTCAAGAACTACTGAATGGATTTACACCATTCAACAAAAAGGGCTCTTTCTGAACCAAGGGCTAACTTTTTGCCAAATTTGGTGTAATTCCGTTCAGCATTTCGGGCTTTAGCCCTGTCTAAAATTTCCTATGGAAAATTGCATTGAGAAAATACGTTTTGGGACCCCCTTTTTTTCGCGCCCGCTTGCCAAATCACCCCAAAACTTTCAAGATAGGAGCGGACCGAAGCGGGCCTTAAGTTTTGAAAATTTTGTGAAGATTCGTCAATCGGCGCCAAAATTATTGGGAATAGAATGTTGCGATTTTCCTATGGTAACTAGGTGCTAACTATAACTACCTACTGGCAACCGCCAGTAGGTAATATGCTAAACAAAGTCCCAGAGTAAGACCTCGCTGAGTCGAACAGAAGGGCACAAAGCCCAGTTGTAGTGCTCAAGATGTTGGTTTATTTAGCAAGCATGGCAAGAAGATGCGTTTCGACCGCAAGCCTATACAACTCCTGCAGCAAAGAGCGAACGTGGGCACTCCAGGCAAGTCAGATACTTTTATTAATCTTCACAATGCAATATCCGTCCTGATGCGTTACGGCTGGGCCCAGCCTTTCTCAAAGTTACAAACTCTTCAGATTCACTCACATTTAAAGACACAGTGCAAATAGACATAGAAAAAACAACCTCTGTTATTTAACATGTCTTAGTCATTCTGCATACTGTCTTTTAAACTGGCTTAATATATATCCATTTCCAATCCTTTTTATCTTTATATGTTGATACTCTTTTTTTTTGTAATAATTTTTTTTGTAAAAAATTACTTGTATAGGCAAACAAGCCGACTTATTATTTTAATCCATTCATACTTGGATGTAAGGAACCATTTGGAAGTATATATACAGAAAGAAAAAAATGCAATTAAACCTACCTTTAACCTAAGAACGCGTCATGTGATCTAGACCTTTTGGGGTTGAAACGCGTCATGATGGCTGGTGTTGGAGGAGTTGATTAAACTTCTATTTTTTGCACTACAACGTGGTCCGTGCTCCGTTACTCAAACTGGTGGCAGAGAAATGCAAGCAGAGTTTTGCTGAGATATATATATATATATATATATATATATATATATATATATATATATATATATATATATATATATATATATATATATATATATATATATATATATATATATATATATATATATCCAACAAGATGGTTCCTTTTTTTCCCCCCTTGTAGCGCTACATAATGGTGCGTGGCTCTTGCGGTAGAACCAAGCCGCTTCCAATGTCAACAACGTTTTTCAAGAAAAACGAATGAGCCGCAACTCCAGCCACTGTTCCTTTTTTGACAAAATATATATATATATATATATATGTTTAAATAGAAGTTTATAAAATTAACAATTCAAGTACACCACATTAAATAAATTACCAAATAAATACAGTATACAAAATATAAAAAAAGCTTATAAAAATTATTATAAAAATGTTTTAAAAATGTAAAAAATATAAAATTTAAAGAAAAAAAGATGTAACCAATACTTGGAAAAGTATAAGAGTCTGGGAATATTAGATATGCTATTCCAACTCCAGTTTATGCAACAGTAGGGAAACTGTTGGATTTTGAAGGGGTTACATTTATTATTACCGCTCCAAACTGTGCTTTAGTAACGAAAGTGTTGGACTTGGGATGGGACAGGCTTACTATTCCCACTTCAAAGAGGTATTAAGTTTCTACTCTAGGCAACACAACAGTAGGGAAAGTGGGAACCTTCAAAGGGGGTAAATGTACTATTCCCACTCCAGTCTAAACAACAGGAAGGAAAATGTTAGACTTTGTAGGGGTTCTATTTACTATTCCTACTCCAGTCAGTGCAACAATAGGGACATTGTTGGACTTCAAAAAGGATTCATTTTTATTTTCTCTCCAAACAGAGCAAAGTAGGCAAAGTGTTGAACTTCAGACGGGTTAGATTCACTATTCCCATTCCAGTCTATGCAACAGCAGAGAAAGTGTTGGAATTCGGAGGGGTTACATTTACTATTCCAACTACAGTAGGGACAGCGTTCGATTTTGGAGTGGTTACATTTATTATTCCCACTCCAGTAAGCATAACAGTATGGGAAGTGTTGAACTTTGAAGGGGTTACATTTTCTATTCCAACTCAAAACAACGCAACAGTAGGGAAAGTCATGGGATTCAGATGGGTTACATTTACTATTCCCACTTCAAACAGCACAACAGTAGGGAAAGTGTTGGAATTCAGAGGGGTTGCATTTACTATTTCTACTCCAAGCAGCGCAATAATAAGAAAAGTGTTCGACTTCGTAGGGGTAACATTTAGCATTCCCACTCCAGTCTGTGCAGCAGTAAAGGACGCGTTGGACTTCAGAGAGGTAATATTTCCCACTCCAAACACCACAACAGTAGGGAAAGGGTTGGATTTCAGAGGGGTTACATGTACTATTCTCACTCCAAACAGTGCAATAGTAGGGAAAGTGTTGGACTTCTAACAGGTTAGATTTACTATTCCCAATCCAGTCAGTGTAATAACAGAGAAAGAGGTATACTTCGGAGGGATTATGTTTACTATTCCCACTCCAGTCCAAGCAACAGTAGCGAGAGCATTAGATTTTAGATGGATTACATTTACTGTTACCAGTCAGTCAGCATAACAGTAGGGAAAGTGTTGAACTTCGGACGGGTTACATTTACTATTCCCACTCTAAACAGCGCAACAGTAGCGAAAGGGTTGGCTTTGGAGGGGTTACATTGACTTTTTCCTCTCCCAACAGTGCAATAGTAGGGAAACTGTTGGACTTCGGAGGAGTAAAATGTACTATTCCTACTCCGGTCTGTACAACAGTAGAGAAAGTGTTGGCCGTCGGAGGGGTAAGGTTTACTATTCCCACTCCAGTCTGTGCAACAGTAGGCAAAGCGTTGGACTTTTGATAGGGTAAATTTACTATTTCCACTCCAGGCTAAGAAGCAGTAAGGAAAGTACTTCATTTCGAAAGCATTACATATTTGAATAACCCTATTAATGTAGAAAAAATATTAAACTCTAAATCTAAACATTAATAATTAGCATTAAATATATGGATTTTGTTAAAAAAAGAATTAAACAAGTTACATAATTAATACTTCATTTAATAATGAATTATCAATTAAATAACATTATTTACTATATAAACAACTATATACAATTTTTTTAATGAAAAATTATTTACTTTAAAAGAAAATATTATTAAAATGATTATTTAATTATTACTTAATTAACTTCCCACTGTATACATCTACAAACTCAGCAGTCCGCATCTAATAATACATTTAAAACAAGTAAAGCACGATTGAGTACTTAATTAGCAATTAATAATTAATTATTACATTATTATGTATTAGCTGCCCACTCTAAAGCCCTATAAACCTATAAACATATTTTACATAATTAATATCTATCATATGATTAATTAATAATTAATTGATTAATAAATAATTATTACTTAACTAACGTCCCACCCTATAACCTAATAACTTTCTAAAACACTATAAATTACTATGAACAATTAAATACAAATTCTAAATCACTTAAAATTCGAAACGGTATTTTGAAAAAGTATTATTCACTACGCAAACAATGGTAGCATGTAATATTACTATAAGAACTTAAACTAATTATAAGCTTTCAAAACAATGTGCTTTACAACTATATTACTGAAATCGACGTTCTTAAAATCTATACTAGTTACCCAAAAAAACAATATTCTTGACAATATTTTTCCATCACAACAATTTTTGTACCACAATATTTGCTTTTTGATATTTCTCTGACCCGATGTTTACAACTCGATATTGTGTCAAAACATCCATCAACCATCTCAATCTGAATTGAGATAAGACATAGATTTTATGTCCTATAAGACCTTCCGTGTTTTTTGAAATGCTGGTTTGGCTGGTCTCCTTGGGACTAAAGCCATCCCCTGTCACATATGCAAATCTACACAGTTAAATCTGAGTTTGCACTTTCTATGGTCAACCAAGTCAATGCCTTGGTCAGTTTTTGCTTTCCTAACTTCAAACCCCAAAATGTATCCTACATTTTTCTCTTTCTCCCATAAAGTGCAAAGTTTGAATGCCTTTATCTCAGCACACTTGGATTACTGTAACTCTATGTATTTTTACTTATTGTGAAGTTCATAAGCTTAGGGTCTGAAGGATGTCAGTCACAGAATGTAGCCCATGCAGTCATTGATATCTGGGGGCCAGTTGCTTCTCGAGGTTACCAGATTTCATCAGACCTCCATAGGGGTTCGAGCTTTTTCTAAGGTGGCTGCAATTAAATGCAATTTACAGCCAATTGCCTTACGTCAAGTCTAACCTGCCAAGTTTAGAAAGGCTCCAGGAGACATGGCTTTTTCATTGTTTCTCTTTCTCTTTCAGGAATGGGGATACATTTTTTTTTATCTTTCATGTTTTTCTTAATGCCACAATATCGGTATGGGTGAACATATGCGCTTTAAAAAAAAAACCTGACCTTGCATGCACACAAAAACTGCAAACAATTTCCTTTTTACACCATATATGTGCTCTGTTGAAGGACATATATGCAAAGTCCGCTTATTCCCACATAGAATCTCTCAACCTGGAGAAATGTGTCTTCATAATAAATGAAGAAACACTCACCTGCAAAATATAACAAAAACTCAAGATCATTCAACACATCTACAATGGTTAGTGGAAGATTCTATCCTGCATGTTGTAGAGAGACAGTTCACGCTCTTGCTATGGCGTGTACAAAGCAGACTGCCCATAAGTTCACTGGAGGGACTGTGCCTCACAAGCAGCTAGCTACCGAGACTGCCCACCAAAGCACTCCTGCCAGTGGCGGAGTCAAGGAGCCTCACGGCTACTGGTGCAGGACCATGGCTCTATGCAAGATTTGCTGCTACCATGAGTATACACTGCTTCTTCAATCTAAATTTAAAACAGCCACCACACACCAGTTTTAAGATCAAGAAAGTAAAAACACTCACCTGTAAATGAAACTAAAGGGCTCATTACAAAGGCCATCCGACGAGTGTCTGACCGCCATTAAAGCAGGATTGAGTCTGACCAACAAGGAGTCGTGGTCCCACCTGCTATATTTTGTTCAGACCACCGTGTAGGTGGTCAAAAAATGCATCTATGCACCATGTGCCAGGTACCATGTGATGCCAGGCACATGGTGCATGGATGTTTGGAGAGGCACCACATGTGCCCCCTGGCCACTTAGCAGTGGCCCCTGCTTGGGGACCTCAAAGTCCTTTTACAACAGCCTTTTCAAGACAGTGGAATTGCCATGAAAAGGTTGTGGGAAATGGACATCATGATCCTGATGGCGGTGCCTGAGCAGGCACTGCCTCCATTTAGGATCATGATTCTGACCGCCACCTCGTCAGGATCAGTAGATCCTGGCAGAGCTGGTGGTCCATCCCCCGTGAGTGATGGGTCCGACCGCCTACATCCTAATGTAGTGGTCAGCCTAAAGGGCTGACTGTTAGTGGGACCGCCACCAATGGCCTGTCCGTGGCAGTCCAACCGACATCAAAATCAGCCACTTAATTCATACTGAACAGGCTCAAGTGAGTGAGTGGATGGTGGCAAGGTGCAACACACCTTCAAATTACCACCCACTAAACAGAAAAACCACAACCATTCAACAAATCTCTTCTTGCAACCAACAGGAGATGGTAACAAAGGTTACAGCGTAGATGCTGGTTTCAACACGCTTCAGAGATCTGTCTAAGGGAAAATTCACACTATGCAAATTGTGCTACAATAAATAATGTGAATCCTCTAGGTAAATGTTTCCTAAAACCAGGAAGGATGAGTTAAACAATTGTGTTTGTGTTTTTTACAGTTTTCTCGTTTCCACTTACTTGACTCCATGTTACCCACAGACACTGATTGATGTTAATGTTGAATGCCATGTTATGCTTTAAGAAAGATGAGGTCTAAGAGAACAATTAGGTTGCCTGCACAGAGACTAAGCAAACACCAAGACATACTTTTTAGAAATAGAGAACAGTCATGAAAAGAGTTCTGGAAAATATAGATTACATTAAAACCAACTTGAGAAACATAATTATCAATAGGCATCAAGTGATTCATCTTTAAAATGCACTTGCTTGTTTTAACCAGCCAGCAAGGTGGCTGAACAGTGGGAGATGCTGACATTTTTCCGGGCCTTTTTCTAAGGCTTAGGTATAGATGTATCAACAATGCCATTTGCGATTCCTTATTAGTGAAAAATAAGGATTCGCTAATAAGGAATTGCAAAAGGCTATGCATGTAGAAATCGCAAAATAAATAGCGATTTCTAAACATTCCTTAATTGCGACTCGCAAATTGCGAGTCGCAATTAAGGAATACCTCCCCATTCATTCCTATCAGCCTAGAGGCCCATAGGAATGAATGGGAAGACATTCTCAATTTGCGATTCTCAATTAGAGAATCGCAAATTAAGAATGCAATTCCAAGGGTGCCAGGGTGTCAAAAGGACACCCTGTTGCACCCCTGAAATCTGCATATGAGAACATCTTGCGCACACACATGCCCCAATGGCATGTGTGTGTTTAAAATGGAACTTTGAAAAATGCACTTTAGTGTATTTTTCACAGTTTTTGCAAATTACCATGAAGTTCAACTTCATGGTAATTTGCTCCCCCTATTAGCGAAATCGCTAATTTTTTTTATTTGATGCATTGCATTTAAGGAATCTCAATGTAATCACAATTAAAGTAATCACAATTTAGCGATTTCTTAAATTGCGATTTTTGCATTTGGGATGATGCATCCCAAATGCAAAAATTCTGGTCGAAAAGGGGCAGATTCTGAGAATCTGCCCCTTTGCGACCGTTTTTTCCTTTGATGCATCTATACCTTAGTGTGGTAGGGATAGGTTAGGTGTACTGCCAAAGTTAGGCTTGGATGACAAACGTGCAGTGTCACCTGATATTTTTGGTGGGAAGGTGGTCAGGTCAAATACTTCTGAAGCCTTATAACCATTATTTGATTTGCTCTACTGGTCCTGGTATGATATATGGTGAAAAAAATCATTGATTGTCTTGGCTTGCATTTTGTTAGTAACAAAAATAGCATGAGAAATCGTTCATTCCTTATTCATGAAAATACCGGTAGCGTCAGAGTCGTCCATGGCTTCAGCCTTAATTTCATGAGTAGAGAACCAAATTAATCTAATGTATAGTTCTAATTGTGCTTCTGAAAGTGGTGTTGGTAAGATTTTGTTCTGGTTTTGCTGCAGTACAGGGAGACAAGGTTTCGATATATCCACTAACTCTTCCCTAAGTAGAATAGATACCTTGTTTCCTAATTCCTTTCTAGGACTTAGAAGGCAGGTTCTTATCATGTGGTATTTTTGCATGCAATGTATACATTTACTCTGTAGTCTACGTCTCTCGTGTTCCTCAGTTGAAAGCAGACCACAAAGAGTACCCAACTGCGTAAGTTCTCCTGAGTCATTCAAGGAAGAAGCTCCAGATATAAAAAATGGAAGATGTTTAGGCTGGATCAGGCTACCGACCCTTTCTTTTCGCCTACATTTCTTTCAAAAAGGTGCTGCTTAATCCACAATGAAATGTCAACGACATGTTGTAAAGTCTCAGGATTGAGCCCTCAGGCCAACTCATCTTTAATATCATCTCCTAAGCCTCAAACTAAAAATACCAAGTTTGTTCTGGGCAATTTATCACCACTGTTCGACGAACATTTGTCACGTAGGACAACATGTCCAAGGAACCATGTTGTAAATTCAATATAGCTTCTTCAGCAGCATATAATTGATCAGGTCCATCAGACAGCGCAATGAAAGCAATCAAGCCTGTGGGCTAATTATTGAATATGGGAGTGCTCCTGATAACCAACACACTACCCCAAGTCACGGCATTGCCACATCAATTTGCTGAAAATGTAACACACCTCAGTCAAATCTGTATTAAAGTCACGGAGGCGGAAAATAAATGTTTAGCATAAGTATAAAGAATTTGTTTTACTTTTCTGGAATGTCTGTCAGATTATTACCACCCAAAACTGTTAAAGGTGGGTCTAAGGTTGTGGTGTTGGTGCCCACAACTGCTTGACACAAAACCTAGTTCTCATGTGTGTGGCTTTGAATCTGCATAGGCGGGTCTTGACCAGCAGCGCTGAGCTCTTGCATTAGAATCACTTGCAACTGTATTTGGTTTCGCAATCTGACACGTGGTGGCTTAATCGCGGTTCAAGATATGATAAGGGTGAAATTGTCAAGATTCCACTATGTTCACTCCCGAAAAGGATGTGTAGAAAATCTGCTTTTTTGCATAGTTCCGTCCTTTTTCTCTGCTAGATACTGCTGGGATATTGATTCTGCTGTGAAAAATCATTATCTGGTTTCCCAGTGAATGTGTTTCCTTGTATTTCATTTCTCAAGCACAGCTACACACACAGAGTGCTCTTTACGTGAGAGATCTGCATAATTATTTTTGAGGGACCTCCGAGGAGTATTAAGCTGGAGACGGGGGTGACAGCTATCTTCCTAGGAACCCCCATGAGGAGATAGGAGAGCAAGGTGTATGGCGGGGTCGGCCCACTCCTACAGTGAAGCTTCAAAGGACATGGAGAGAAATTGAGTTCTGGCCTATTCTTTCATGAAAGCCTTACACTAGGGGTCACCAAACCAATATGGATGAAACCAACCTTGGTGTTCCATGGGAAGGATTTAATGTGAATAGGCTACACAAGTGCAGCCCATTTTTACTATTATTGTTGTGCCAGTTTGAATGCTTAAAACCATCAACTAACTTAACAGAGTGTTCTCAATAAGTCAGAGACTGTAGTAAAACTGGGGTTGAGAAATCAAAGTAGGGGAAGAAATTCCCACCTCTGCTCCGTGCTATATCTGATGGTGTGGGAATTAACACAGGCATACGTCTTCTGTGTGTTGCATGCAAGTCTGGGAGACAGTCTTCCTGGCTAGAAAGAAGCAATGGGAAGTTGTGTGTGGCCTGAAAAGCATGAACCCTTACCTTGGGAGGTTCCCAAAAGAAAGATCAGGACATCTAGCCATGGAGCGAGAACAGACAGATCCACAAACATGTTTGGTGCAGCGCTTGAAGCAGACGAGAAACTGCTAGACTTTGGGTGGGAATAGCACTGTCTTGACCACCCCTTGGGTGTTGTGTTCTATAAAAGGATCAGTGTTGGCTGATTTTCTAGTAGTAGCTAGGGATACAAATTAGCTTTTGTGAAGCAGGCGAATTGATCAGTTGTAAATGGTCTGGCACTGGCCTTGGTGAAGATCTTATGCTGAACTGGAAAGTGAGCAGTAAAGTCAACTTACACTAATGGCAAAGTATGTACCTGGAAAGAGGAAGGCAAGGACATTGGTGTCAGCACCAACAACCAAAATGGTAAATGAGAAGGAAGGGGGTGGAGGGGTGGTGTCTACTGGCATAGACTGACTTGGAAGGTCCAGAAGAGGTTCTACCTGATATGCAGAGACTGGTCAGAGACACCTCCAACCCACAGGAACTCTGAAGTTTTGAAGCTGTGAACTGCATGCCTGCACAAAGTGACCGACTCTCATCCAACCCCTCTGACCTGATGGAAGGCATGAGGCAGCTTGGAGCTGGGAGTAGGCATGGGCGGAAAATCCGTTCCGCTCGCGGATTTTGCGGATTTTCGGGAAATCCGCAATCCGCGAGATTCGCGAATCTCCCGCAAAATCCGCAAATCCGCGAGCAGCGGATTTTGCTCGCACTGCTCGCACTGTTCGCGTGAGTTCGCGTGAGTTCGCGCCCCGCGAATAAGTGCAAAATTGCAGAAATACGATCTTAGCAAAACTGAAAGTAACTACTTACCAGGTTCAAAAGTTCAGGCTCATCATTTGTAGCCATTTCCTGTAGTGCTTCCTGAGGGGCCCCTCCAGAGTTCAGTTGCCAGTTGAAACTATTATGTGACCCTGCTCTGAACCTCAGAATAGTTACACATATGCCACAAAGGTCCTGAATTACAGCTAAGGGAGACAAGCAGGAGCCAGGCTGGAAGTTAAAATCCATTAATCAGCCCCTAATTCATTATTGTCAGTTGGGGCAGGGCAGGTGTTGTAACTAATTTTGCAACAATGAAAGCACTTAGCAAGTGCAAAAGATCACTAATCAGGGCGCACTAAGGAAGCAGGTGCCAGCTAAAAAAATATTCTATGACACATTAATCAGCCCCAAATTAATTCAGGTCACTTGAGGCAGGGAAGGTGTGCTTTGCTTTGCCGAAAATAATGTACACTGGACAACCAGAGGGTGTGGTGATGAAACAGAGGGTGGCATGGGTGGGCCAGAGGGTGGCATGAGTAGTCAGAGAGTGGCAGTGGTGACAGAGAGTGGCAGTGATGAAGAAGAGTGTCCCAAACAGGCTGGACACGTAGAAACAACAAGTTCGCGAAACTTGTGACCCGACAGGTAAGTTCGCAATTTGCGAAAGTGTACAAAACCCTCGCGAACTGGCAGAAACACGGGCGAACACAAAAAAAAAAATCCGCAAATTCGCGGGAATTCGCGGATTTTGCGGATTGCGAATCCGCAAATCCGCAAAATTCGCGAACGCGAGATCCGCAAAATTCGCTCATGCTTAGCTGGGAGTCGTGCTTTATTACTGGTGTTGGAAGAAGCCTCCACTAGCCACTAGTAAGTACTGCACAGGAACTTCAATTGAGCAGCCATGTGGAATGGAACTGTTACTTTGAAACACTATAACTTTGCAGTGACTGATCCAATTTCTTATAGATGTTGCCTTAGTTTAACCATAAAAAATGTTGTTGATGTAACTACATTTGTCTGGGAGCCTTAGTGAGTTGTTTCTTCTTACAGGTGGTGTGCTGACACTGCTAACCCTTAGCGCTCTTTCTTAAAAGTAGCCTACATTCTTAGTTCTGCACAACTCAGAGGTAGACATGTCTGTCTTAGTGAAACAATGTTTACCTGACCTGGAACTAATTTTGCACAGTAGTAGGAGAATGTCCCCCATCAACCAACCCAGCTTCCCACAGAATGTTTCCTCACCGAGGCTGGAAACATGTGTCAGGAAACTTCAAAGGAGACTGATGGGGATAATCTAGGGCACTAGCTAAAGAGAAGAAAAGAGAAAAGCTAAAAAAAAAGCTCTCAAGAACCAAATAAACAGTGTACTAATGGCAGTTGTCAAAAATGATAGACACTTAAGTGTGAGCTCCACATTGTAACCCACTGCACTCAATGTAATTCAACATCTTAAAGGAAAAAAATTGCACCTGTGGTGTAGAGACAGTAGTTTTACTTGCTCTGTCTTACCCAGAGTGCAAACTGGCAAAGCTCCTGGATGATGCATGATGGAATTGGTGGTGGGCCACAGCGATGGCACAGTCAAGCAGACTGAAAAAACAAAAATCATACCTGAACTCGAGCTCGGAAGAGGACCAAGGCAAAGCAAATACACCTGAAGTGCTGGTAGGTTGAGTGAGGCAAGCAGAAAAGCTGGCTTTCCTGGACGAGGGGGGAACTCTGATATCAAGGGTGGCCAAGGCAACAGTGCTCCCTGAGATGACCCAGGGCCTGTGTGCCAGAGAGACCTTCGCAGCACTGTGCTACCTAAGGCTCGACCCGTGGAGGGGAGTGTCAAGTGTAAGTCTCGCGGGCGACGCTTGGATAGTCTTCTTATTTACCAGAAATGGTTGCTTATCTCCATTGGAACAAGAAGCCTAGCAATACTTCATAAAATAATTTAACAAGAAGGAAAAGAAACAGAAGACCAGAAAGAACCTTCTAGCTGATCAGGTCAAACAGCTGGGCGAAGAGCACGAGCAAGTAAAGGGATTTGCAGAAAGTGTGGAGAGTCCACGGATTACAGTGAGCGAGCAATGATTCGGAAACTATTGCTCCCCAAATTGACTTCACAATGGAACTCCTTTTGTAGTGTGGAAAACAGGACACAACATCATGCAAAAAGAGGTTCGGCCATCTTGGACTGGGATAAGAAATGTTAAACAAAAACAATGTATGCTATGTGAAACATATATGATGTTTGTATTATTTATTTAAACTAAATATGTTACATAGTGAGCTCTTTTACAGTAACTCTCCTGCATACAGCATTTCCAGAAGCCTGCATGCAGGGAGACATGCCTTGTAATTTTCTGCGCAGTTGAAAAAGTCAACACATGCCAGAGGAAACAAGAGGGTGCTGCCTGCCGATGGAGCCGCATCCTCAAGCCAAATGGGTGCTCCTCAGCATGAGACTGCAGGAGGGAGTCACTGAGGCACAGCCCATGTGCATCGAAAAGGTAAGGAATACATCTTTACAAGGAGAAGCGATCGAGCCTAGATGCGAAAGGATTACTGCAAAGCACGCCCCGTTTGTTGGTTGGGGATAGTGCCGGCCGGACTGCTGGTCTATGGTGGGGAGATAGGCCTCTACCTCAGTATGGGCAATAGGACCTAGCGTCGGCTTGATCGACTGTCACATGACCAGGAAGGCCATGAACTGAAACATATTGGGGGATGACCACTGAGACTGTGCCAGGCAGGAGGTCCTCTTGGTCCCTATAGAATGAGGTGCAGGAATTGGCCTACTCCGGCAGAAACTGCGCCAAACCTTAGAGACATGCTAGAGGCGTCTCATTTACTGTGCTGACTATCCTCTGCTTCAGGCCTGGAAGCCAAGCTCCCGCCAAGAGAGATCGGCTTAAATCAACATGAGAACAGATTCCATTGCTGGCTGACAGTGGATTGATACACACTACATCCACGACCTATGTTGGGTAAACTACATTACACATCTTAAAATGATCTTCCTAGAGTATGCTCTTAGAGTCCAGCAACAGTGCAGATCCTTCCTGGAAGTAAAACAGAAACCTCAAGCCATGCAAATCTAGTATATGCTGCTCCTTCCCGCATGACTCAAGCCCACGTACAAAGACAGGACTATTTTTGACAGACATGAGATCACAAAGAGCTGGATGGAAGAGCATCCAAACCTTGGTCATACACAAGCGACTCCTCGGAGCTCTGCAGGTGGGGAGGAAGGCACTGGACTCCTGGGAACAAATGCCATGCAGTAATGGAAGGAAGAAGTGACAAAATCAATCCGAGGGCCCCATGTCTCGAGGCTCCAAGCTGTTACATCCTCTGTTGGCTCGGGATACTCCGAGAACCAACACTGATGAAACCTGATCGAACAGTACACAAATGAAGGTGTGGGGTCCTACTACTGACCAACCTGGACCTCAATAATCGAGAAACAGAACCAAGTGGCTGATCAGGATAGTTAGAAACAGAGTGTGTGACTACACAGCCAGTGAGTGCCGAGCAGCCAAGGGTTTAAATATTCCCCAACAACTTAAGTATTTTTTGGAAAAACTTTTGTATTATTTCATAAGAAAAATGGCATCAAATAGACACTCCATCACAACAGTTAGTACAAAAACATGAAAGAATATATACAAATATATACAAAAAATATATATATATCACAGTAAAGGCAACATACACTTGCAAAAATGATGAACAAACATATAATCCAATTATTATAATGACACCAACTGTTGTCTGCAATATGAATTCAACAGCACATGGTTGCAAATTGAACACTTTTTTTTACAAATCATTAAAGAAATAAACCAGTCCTTTGGTAACAAAACCTGTGAACAGGGCGGAACTGAGATGGAATAGCCTGCCTGTCACACAACACCTGTGAATAGTGATTTATACGAAATTGCAGGTAGGGCCCACGAGAGTGGTATGAATTTGTCCCTAGCTGCACCCTTAGTTCTTGACACAGGCTGGGGGTCAACGCGTTTCGAACCTTGTTTATTCTAGGTTCTCCTCAGGACGAGGACTGGGTGAAGAAATACCTGAAAGGAAATTTAAGGAGAGTGTCAGCAGCTGCATAAAGAGTATATATTTCAGACAAGGTAGTGCTCTGACTAGCTACCCATGAATAAAAACAGATTACCTTCTCAGCCACCACATTGGCTGCGTGGAGAGAAGGGGAAAAAACACCGGAATTATTCTGAAAAGAAAAGAGTGGAGGCTATCAGTGTATGCATGTCATAAGGTACATCACACATGGACGGGTTGAGCAGATTAGCAAAGTACCTGGATGTGGTGTCAAAGGTGCCGAAATCGGGGACGTCCAAGGCGAGCTGTATTAATCAGCGCGGACTCACATTCTCTCTTCTGTGTTATGTTAGGATGAAGAGAGCTGGGGAGTGAAGATACAGAGTTGGCAAGTTCAAACTCTGAAGCGAAAAGGTTCGCGCTTCAAAGATTCAGGCAAGCTTTGAAAGAAGAAATGTTTCCTACCTGCACACGTTGTGCGCTGTTCAAAGGAAACGGGCCACAGTCTGTTTTCAAGCGTGCGAGCAGGAATCAATCTCTCGCTGTCAGCTATGGACAAACAAAGTCCGTCAGATAATTGATGTGAAGCACTGACTGTGCTGCTTTACGAGTAGAAGTTAAGAAAGGCTGCAGTTAACTTACTTCAAACCTTCCTAGATTGGAGTCCGCGGTTGTTCGTCTGCCGATCAGGTCACTCGTAAACGCCATAGAACAGCATCGGCACTTATAACAACCGTGTAGGAAATCAGAGCGACCTTGGATGGAGACGGAAATGCAGCCCTCATCCTGCTGGATCAGTCAGTGGCCTTCAATACGGTCAACCATGATTTATTGGTTGACCATATGCGAGAACTTGGGATTGAGGGCCTGGCGCTGACCTTGTTACAATCATTCCTCTCTGGGCAGCATCAAGGGGTGTCCCTGGGGGAATTCACCTCAGATTCATACTCCTTGGCCTGCAGTGCCAAACAGAGGTCATCGCTATGGCACGCTACTGGCTATGTTTATTTTTGGCTTGTCAATAGCATCATATGCTGATGATACCAAAATTATAGTCTCCCTTGCAAAAAATGATGTTGTTTCCAGCGGTACATTCAGAAACTGCATGAGTGTGGTAAGCAAGTGGACACAACTCTCTTTCCCTGACCTACTTTATACTTGAGGGGGTCCCATCATTCCTGCTATTGGCATTCACAGTTGTTTAACTGTGGGATTTGAGATAGATTAGGTTGATTCAATTTTTATGGATCAGCATTTTGAGTGTGATCCATCATAGACTTTCCTGTGTGACCTTTTCACTTGGAGTATTGGTTGATAGTTAGTATTGTATTTAATTATTTCTTTTCTTCTTTCTTCTTTTGTTTTTTCTCTTTTGAAGGGTGCACGAGGTTAACTGTGAGTATTATTTGTATTGTTTCAGTCCTTTGGGCCACCTATTATATAGTTATGGAAGGTTTGCAAACCTTTGGATTTTCCGATGAGGATTTCAATGCACTAATGGGTCAGGTTATGGGCAACGTACCGAGCCAGACACATCAACTGGACAATGGTGAATGGCAGAATTTATTGAACATGAAGAAAAGGTTTAAGCGTATAGAATCTCATGCATTCTATATGTTTGAATATCTTAAAGTGGGCGTCATTCCATCTGGCCTGAGAGTACGTAATGCTCCACCGTTATTTGTTGAGATCAGAAAGTTCCTGGAGCGGTGGTCCCTTATTTCGAACCGCTGCTCCAGGGACTGGATGATGCTTATTATTGAAACCGCAAAGGAGATTATGACTGCATTGATGCAAGAAATTTTAGATTTAGAGGAAAAACTAAAGGCGTCAGAGGCAGTGGAGGAGGCTAAGGGCAGACTGGAGAAAACTCAGACAGAAATGAAGGATTTTGAAATCTATCTGACTAACAAGAAGACAGAGAAGTTAAGAAAGGATATAAAATGGTATACTAAAGAGAAGGCCTATCCATATCTTAATCCTAATTATTACCAAGATGTGGGACAGAACAGCTATGCCCCAAATTATAATGGTTATCCACGTAGAAGATTTACTAATTTCTCAGACACTGGATTGTCTGAATCTGAGGGAGACAATAATCAAGATCCAGAAAATGGTCAATATAATTCTAGACCCTTCAGAGGCAGGCCTATACAAAGACCCTTTCACGGACGTGTTTTTTTACCTCGGGCCAATACAGGGGCAGGAATGTCCGGTGGCAACAAGATCGAGGAGGGCAACATCAAATGAGCCCTCAACCTCAGCAATATGTCAAAACTTGCCACCAACAATATTGGTGGTAGACAATGTCCCTATGATAACTAATTCAAGAACAGAAGAGGCCTTACCTATTTACAATCTTTCTACGACTCTAAAACCTGAACATACTTTGATGTTGAGTAGGGGTTAGTCGTTCGTACCTTGTACTCAATTTAACAGATTTAAATTACATGAGGATCTGTTTGCTTTCTTTAGGAAAGTTAGGTTAAATAAATTCTTCACAGATCGCCCGACCCTAGAGGAAGATAATAATTTGTCCCATTGTAAACCTCCATCTACATTCACACTGACATTGGACATGGTAGGTCCAGAGGTTCGAATCTTTGAACAAAATGTACTGCAAGATATTGCTTGTTTAACTAAACGTGCTTATAAACCACAATTTAATCTATCCAAGTTAGAGAACATGTCATTGGAAAAAATTAAGAATGATTCAAATTTAGTCATCAAACCTTGGGATGAAGGTGGCTGGATCGCCATCTTTGACAAGAACTATTATGACCAGAAAATGCTTGACATGCTTTCCGTAACTGAACATTACAGGCCAGCACAACTTAGAGAACTAAATAGATTGAGTATACAGATCCAAGAGATGACCCAAGTTGCCCTAGCAGAGGGATACATTTGTGAGAATGAATATGAATTTTTGAATAAATCTTGTCCGGTCACCTCTGCCTTGTATGGCCTACCTAAAACTCACAAATCAGAAACAAACCCTCCCATGCGGCCCATCATTTCTACGATTGGCTCCAGTACTGAGCCTCTCTCCAAATATGTTGATTCATTACTATGCCCGCTGACACACAGGTATGCATCCTTCATAAGAGATACAGGAGACATTATCAATAGGATAGAGGGGGTACCTTTCAATCCTGAGACTGACACCCTGGTAACGCTCGACATTGAGGCATTATATACCAATATTTGTCAGTATCGAGAGTTGCTTGCGGTGGCAACTCTTCGGGAGAGATTTCCAGACAATTGTCCAGATGATTTCATCTTGCAATGCCTTGAAGTGGTCCTTCTAAATAATTTCTTTGATTTTAATGGCTCTCTGTATAAACAGATCAAAGGAACATCGATGGGGGCATCTTGTGCCCCAAGTGTGGCTAATACCTTTATGGGGGAATGGGAGCTGCAGAATATTTACAATGAAGCAGCTCCATTTTTTGAAAATGTGTCTCTTTGGAGACGCTTTATTGACGACATTTTTTTTAATTTGGAGTGGACCCGAAGACTTGTTACATGAATTTATCTTTTGGCTGAATGCTAGTGATACGAATCTCAAGTTTACAGCTAATTTGAGTCATTCTATGGTGGAATTCTTAGATATCACTATTGATGGTACCAATGGTCAGCTTAAAGTGAGTTCATATAGGAAGCCGATAGCTAAGAATACAATTTTACAATATGAGAGCTATCACCCTAACTGCCAGAGAGAATCAATCCCCTTCAGGGAATTCTTGCGTATTCGGCGTAATTGCATAGACCTAGCATCCTTTCATGTGCATGGGGATGCTTTGAGAGAGAGACTTCTTAGTAGAGGTTACCCTCATCGTCTTGTACACCAAACATACAAGAGAGCTAAATATTACAACAGAGATGCATTACTACAAGGTTCCAAACGTGCTCTGCAAAATCGTATGACTTGTGTTATTAATCACTCGACTCTGAATTTTAAAATCAAGAACGTGATTAATAAAAATTGGAGGATATTGAACACAGATGAAAGCATACCCTCTATACCACCTCCTTTGGTGGCTTATCGTAGGAACAAGAACCTCAGGGACCTGTTGGTTCATACCCGTAATACCAAAAGGCCAGACTTTGACATTAAGAAGTCAATCACTGGTCTGCCAATTATTATGGGCAACCATAGATGTGACTCATGTCACGCCTGTGGGGCATCTCTAGTATCAGATGTAGTTAACTACAATAATATGCAAATTAAACTCCGTCATCTTACCAACTGTCGGAGTAGCAATGTTGTATATATTCTTTTCTGCCCCTGTGACCTTGCATACGTGGGCGAAACAGGCCGAGAATTTCGTTTGCGGTTCAGCGAACACAAGTCAGCAATTACAACGAAGAGAGTCACAGCTCCCATAGTCCAACATTTCTTAGAGATGAACCATAGTGAAACTGAATTAAAATGGTCCATCTTAGAAAAGGTTCAAGTAAGATTGGGTCAACCTGTGGAGATTACACGTAAAAAGCGGGAGACCTTTTGGGTTTTTCACGTGAATTGTGTGCAGAAAGGCCTCAATGAGGAAATAGCTTGGTATGTAACTAAATCATATTCTCTTACCCAGGTGTTTCGTTATTGATTGTCTATATACTTTCTGAGATATCAGCAATTCTATGGTAGCTGATACTAACTGTACTCTACTATTGAGTGCCATAAACCTTTTTACTTGTTATCTTCTGAATCATTACTCTAGGAGTCTGGACTAAGTGTTCCCTTGCTCATCCCTGAGACTCTATAAATGGAATTACTGGACTCGTATAAATTACCTGACAATTAGTTAGACTAGTGTAACATCTATTCATGGATCCTTGTAGAAATGGTTATTCTATTACTCTCACTATTATTCTAGCGATCCTTAAACCCTTTGTGATTCTGATAACGGACAGGTATTTCCATCGGACTGTCTTGGCATCAATTCTGTCTCACATTGAGAGTTAGTTCCTCTCTATTTGCTTCGAATGTGCCCAAGGCGCCACATAACAATAGACGTTGTGATCTAGTGATCTATTTTGTATTCTTGCGACTTGACTAATAGAACCATGTATCGGACATGTATAAATACGGAACCGTCATGGCGCTGATTTTTTAATATAATCTTTTATGAGCTCTTTATTCGTTGCAGTTGTGTCCAATGTGCTTTTGTTGACTCAGGATTTTACTCACTCAACATGGTTGTAATGGTAGTCCTGTGTTTGTTTTTATGGTTAGCTCGCGCCAAAACACCAGTGTTGTATATATCGGGAGCTCCGTGACGGTAAGGGTATTTAAATCAGACATGTAGAATTACGTTACTGTCAGGGCGCTAATTTTTTAACATAACCTTTATGAACTTTTTATTTGCCGCAATTGTGTCCAATGTGTCCTTGCCAATACGGGATTCCATTCACCCAATATGGCTGTGATGGTAGTCCTTTGTTTGTTTTTGTGGTTAGCTTGCGCCAAAAACATCTAATATCGCGAGCTTTGGAATGGTAAAGGTATTTAAATGTGAATACTCCGCTGTTATGTTCACTTTGATACGTGTCCTGAGGATGTCCGACGCAATGGCCCGCAGCAGTCTTGTATGAAGGTGAGAACGGGAGCTACTGCGTTATATAGGATAGGTTGTGAGTTATGCCCACAGTTAGTTAGTTTGTTTGTACAAGTGCGGTCCAAACATACGGATTACTGTAAGGGTTCCGTGCTGAGTGGTGCTATGTTAGAGTCATTTTGGTACCATTTATTTTGTCAAAGTGTACTCGCTTTAAATGTTAGCTCGAGAGTGGTCGCATATAAATCATGGTATTGGGGCGCATACATGTAGCGTACTATAAGGGCCAATCTGTGTACTTTAGGGTAGAGCACATTATTGTGCCATGATCTCTTTTTTACTTATTGGGAGATTGAAGGTCGGAGTACATGCCCTTATTAGTAGATAGACACGTAGTGTTTTTAGAGTTGGGTCGGTATTTGATATTGAGGTATCGGGTTAGTCCGGGAATGTTTTCTTAACATCAATGGAAGAACTAGCAAGGGCATGCCACCCTTTAGCATAGAGTATTGCTTCTCTATAACTTTAGTGACCTCGCCCGGTATAACGGAGTGCGCCCTTTCTCTCATATTTTTGACAGGTTGGGAAAATACATGTAAATTTTGGAATATATGTTGGACCTAGGAGAAGTATATAACTAGGCACAAACATTCTGAGGACGATTAAAAAAGGTTCCCTTTCAATGAGAAGGTGGGTACAGAGCGTTCATTACCCTATGGGGACCTGATTTGGCCATGCGATAATTTCAAATCATGTAGTATCCTTCCCTGCAATTTCAAGTTCCGTTTGTATTTTTTTTGTTTCCTGTTGCAGTGGATGTCATACACTTTGTTATTACTAGCTCGTAAGGAAATCGTTGCTTGTAAAGAACTTCATATCTTCAGGTACCAATACAAGGTAAGATATGCCTTCCACCTTAGATGACTCACATATATGTACCCATGAGGCCGAGTATAAAAGTTCATTACTCGATCTCCATTTTTTAGGCAGTACATTCAAGTTGTTCCTGTGTTAGCAGGTTGCATCCTGCCCTGATTGCTGTTGCAGGCTTGAGCTTTCGAAAACTTGTTCGTGGATAAAGGATTCTGTTCTTTTTATTATATGTAAGCAACTATACAAAATTGTGTGTATAGGTGGCTCATAGGACAGCTACTAAGGGCTACATATGAGTAATCTTTCTAGTCGGTGTCTTTGGAGTATATTTATCTTATGTTTTTTCATTTTCTTCTTGCTGTTTTTCAATTTTTTGATAAATAGAAATCATGTTTAGGAGGTTATATATGTTGGTTGGTCACACGGGAGGGACTATGTTGGGTTGACGCATGTAGATGTACTCAGTGTTTTCTATTATCTTTCTGGCAGTACATCTTTGGTGACACATCTTTTATATATTTATAGGTCCCCTGGGATATTTTTGTGTGTAATCTGGAAGAGGTCCTGAGGAAAGTGGCTTGCTTCACCGAAACGCTCGTCGACCGAGTGCGGAATCTCATTCGGTGTTCTGAGATTCACTTTTTGGCAGAGATATTCTTGGCCAATTAGATCCCACCCTTGTACAGATTTTGCTTGAATGTGACTAGTGTGGGTGTGAGTGTGTGAGTATGACTGATATGGGAGTTGGTTGTATCCAGGGGGTATATTTCCTTGATGTATTGTGATTTTTTGATGATGTTTCCTTCCTTTTTTTACATTGTACATATTATATGTTGAATTTTCTACTTGTGTAAATTATGATACAATTGCCCAATGAAATGTAAAGCAATATCATTTTTTTGAACACCGACACAAGATTAAATGAACTATTTTGAAACAAAAGAATGAACCATATATAAGAAAAAGATTTGTTTTTAAAAAGTAAATATCTTGTGTGAAAAATAAAAAATATAAATGAATATTTTGTGGTTCTCGCTAATGTACTGTCGAAATGGTTTATAAAAAGTAAATAGAAGTATATCTTTGTGGAGTTATTACGGTCTTTGAGGGAAGTAAGCCTGTCTTGGACTGTAATTGTCTAAAACTGAACTCTACAAAAACAGAGGTCATTATGTTTGGTAATAATCAGTCTTTTTGGTCCCCATTCTGTTGGCCGTTTGAGCTAGGTTCTCTCCCTACTCCTGCCTAGAAAGTCAAAAACCTGGGGGTGATGTTGGATAGGGAACTGAAATACAGATAAAGTAATTAGAGTGCCAGCCTTAAGTGATGGGAAAAGAGAAAGGGAGATTGACCTAAAAAATAAGTGCATCCAATGGTTAAGTGTAAATAGACCCTTACCTCCAAATGTCTCAGGGGAAATACTGGCAGTTAGAAGAATAGACTGGATAGGGAGGGGACCTAAAACAGTGTCAGGAGATGTTGTAATAACAAATTTTAGGTACACCTCCGCTGTGGATTACATCTGTAATGCCCTCTTTCGTAGATCAAATTCCCAAATATGCCCACTACACCTGTCATTCTTTTACCCTACTCCCAATTTGAGATTAACCCACTCTAATGGGACTCACTACAATAGGGGAATTTACCCACCATCAAGTAGAATGCAATACAGGCCGACATTTGGGGAGGACTTGTTCCCACATAATTCTACACACCTCCTCCAACCCTATTGGAATAGGTTTAGTGTGCTGGAGGAGGTAGATTGACTCAAATCGAAGGGAAACTCCCCACCACAAACCACCAATGAAGAGCCCATTAGGAGACGGGCTTTGGAGGAAAAGGTTATATTTACCTCCATCGGGATGGCTCAATATTTTACTCTTTGAGGAGGGAGGGGACCAGTGAAAAGGGGAACCTGGATACCCCCCTTGTAAATGGAGGGGGGATGTACAAGGTTCTGATAAAGCAGTGGAAGGTTATTTAAAAATAATTTCCTGGAATATAGCCGGGCTAAAAAATAAACTGCTCACACCAGAGTGGGATTCCTTCATGGCCGCTCACGATATCTGCCTGATGCAGGAGACCTGGGCAATGGAGGAGAGTAAAAATCCGGCCTTTGCAACTTTCGATATCCTTGCAGTATCTACAGGTAGAGGCCGCCCTTCGGGCGGATTATCAATATGGATAGGCACTCATTTGGGCATCCAGGCAAAACAAATGCAAACAAACTCCCTAGACGTCCAGTGTGTCCTATTAACACCTCAAAGTAAACCACAAGTAGCTATAATAAATATCTACTCAAGGCCAGTTAAGAAGGGGCAGGAATCAAACACAATCAAAGCACTCGATCATTTTATCCAGGGATTGGACCCTTCCATCGCGATAATTCTGGGTGGGGATTTTAACTGCCAGTTCGAGCCTCTGGGTAGTATGGAGTTCTGTGAACAAGACGAGGTAGACTCACTTTGGCGTATCCCAGACCCCAAGATCATTCCAGTGAGGGCATGGACACCGTTGGTGCTCCAGATAAAATCTTTCTCCCTTGCAACGTCTCTGCGGGCGTGCAATGGGAGATTGGATCCCGACTGTCCAGGGCTAGTCACCTATAGCAGGGCAAACCAAACCTCCATCATTAATTACATCATGATGGAGGCAAAATATTAGGATAGGCTGAAAGAATTCAGGGTTGTACCAAGGCATGATAGTGACCATAATGCCTAGGTCTTAACCCTTAAGCCTGGGGCTTTTGGCCTAACAAATCCAGTCCCAAATCCTGCCATGGTGATGACACCTCTCACGGTAACAAACAATAGGAAAAGGGTTAAATGGATTTACTTTGCGAATTCCCCCACCAGGCTTGCAAAAATATACCAGATTGCAATTCCCTGCATAAGCGAGATGGACAAACCGGCCCTTTGCCGGCAACCCGTAGAAATACAAACGCAACTAGCCATGACACTAGGGTAGGTGCTCTACCCAATAAGTAGAAATAAACGAACCAAGCCTAGGTCGCACCCCTGGTTCGATCGTACCTGTAAGAAAGTAAAGAGGGATCTCCTTGCAGCAATCAAATCCAAAGATAATGCAAAAATTAGGGCATCTAGACTGCTGTACAAAAAGGAGATCATCAGGGGCAAGAGAGAGTGGGAGGAAGCCAGGTGGGAAGAACTGAGGCAAACGCTCCTCTTAAAGGATGCCAAATCATTTTGGGCTATAATTAATGCTGGTACAAAAGGGGGGGGAGAAGTTGATTTCCCGAACATAGCTCCCTCAGTATGGGAGGCACATTTCGCAGCCCTTTATACAAGCCCCAAGACTGGCGCCTACGTGTACCAACGTCAGGCCCAGATGCCAGGAGTAGATAGGACCCTTCGGACTTCCCTGGCCCTAGACCCCCTGCACGAGCATCGACTGCCGGGGGCCTCGGGCATGGATCGTCGGAGGGGCCCGCTGGATGATCAGGAGATGACTTCCTCTCAAAATCTTGAAAGTATTTCTCTCAAGGAAGTGGAGTCCGCTATTGAAAGACTGCTCCCAAACAAAGCCCCTGGCCTTGATAAATTACCTGGTGACCACTTTCGCTCCCAGCCCAAAATTAGGACTCCGTATCTTGAAGTTTTGTTTAATGCGATCCTCGGGGGTTCCAAGTTACCGGAAACCTTGTAGGGAGCTGAGATCGTCCCCATTTACAAAAAGGGCTGCCCGTTATCTCCATCCAACTGTGGTAAATAAAATTACCGTATCATTTTTCTATACATTAAATGACAATAAGGATAGCTCAATCAAATGAGAGGCAGAGTCCGTGGAATCTGAGTCATACAGGCTTTAATGAAATGCCTCGAGGCATGGGACATCGAGTTCCATCACCACTAAGGCTCAGGAAGGGACATTCAACATTTTATTAACATCACACAATATATATAGTAAAACAGTATAATTGAGTTGAATACAGTAGGCGTAACAGGTGAAAAGAGAGAGATAAGAACACATGTGCGTAACAGGAGGCGTGTAAGAAGGCGTACACTTGGGCGTGCACTTGGCATGTCAGAGAAACGTCACATGAAACGTCACAAGTGGGAGGATGCTTAGAGAAAGTTTGCAGGATCAGCAGAAACTTTTGGCCTGTATGCGCGCGCAACTGAGCATGACGTGTAACTGGGGAGAGCTGGGGGCTTTGACTTTTACACTAGTAGAGGAGACTAATGTCTGGGATGTCAGAACGACCTGCACCTATAGCATATCTGGTATCTCATGTTTGGAGGATGTAGTGTCTGAAGTAAAAGGTCTCTCGGGCAGAGGCCGTTCATCACTGAATGCTAGTGCGTGCATATGGATCTTCATGTAGAGTGCGGGGGCCATGGGCCTACCATGGTAACGGGAGCAGTAAATTACTTGCATGGAGACAGGAAGGCAGGACCCTTTGCTCTGCAGCCGGGAATATGTTTACCTATTTCACTAGACTGGAATGTGTTTTCGCGGAGGCTGAGCAGATAACTGTAGGCAAAATATCGCTTGGCAGGCAAGCAGGCCGAGCCGAGCACCGCTCGCCTGAGCAGGATGTAAGGTAGAGGTCAGGGATGCATACCTAAACTGCAGCTTTCAAAGCAGAAAAGAACTTGGAGTCTCGTTAAGGGCCTGGCTCGACTGGGCCAGGAAACATGGAAAAACGTGTGCTTTATTCAAAAGTGTACCATGTAAAGACGTTGGCACCATAGGCCTAGAAGCCTAATTAACGTGATTTTCTTGGGGAACTGTATAACTAACATGTTAACGTTGGACGCAAATGCATATACGTCTTTCTAGCATGCACAGAAAAGGAATTACATGACATACATGGAACACGTGTGTATGGATGGGATGCGAGTGGGGGACACATTAGCTACCTGAAAATTTCTATTACCTCACAACTACAGGCCCATTAGTCTTTTAGACACTACGCAAAAACTAATGGGCCGGACCTTACTGGACAGAATATTGGGATGGATAGAGGAACATAAAATACTGACCACCCTCCAAGCGGGATTTAGATCTGGCATCTCGACTCTGGGCCAGATTTTTAGGCTGCAGGTCCTTTTTTGGAAAACTGCAAGAGTAGAGGGTGGCAGCCTCTACTTTGTTTTTGTGGACCTGCGGGCCGCCTTCGAAACTGTGCCCAGGGAGAAATTATGGAGGGTACTGGAAGAACTAGGCCTCCCGTCCTACCTACTAGATGTCTTGATCCGACTCCATGCGGGGAATTACACCCAGGTGAGGTGCGGAAGGAATGGAGAACTTTCGGCCCGCTTCCCAGTAACCAGGGGTGTACGCTAGGGTTGCGCCCTGGCCCCTACACTCTTTAGCCTATATGTTAACAGCTTGGTAGATGAATTAGATGGAGTCAGGGATAATGATGCCCCGAGGTTGGCTACTGGACGGGTGCCCGCTCTGATGTTCGCGGATGACACCTTGTTGTTATCCCGAACATCAACGGGAATCCAGCGGGTTCTGGATGGGTTTGCAACCTTCTGTGCCTCGAAGAGATTGGAGGTAAACTTGGATAAAACCAAGTTCATGGTTTTCAATCCCCCAGGGCACACCCGCCCGAACCCTGTCTTGAATGGCACGCCGCTTGAGCGGGTGAAAACCTTTTGTTTACCTCGGTGTCACGCTAACCGAAGATTTTGACTGGGGTCACCAGGTGTCTAGATCGGCCCTGAGATTTTCATAGATTACAGGGGGTATTGGGAAATTTCACAAAACATCACAATTTAAACCAGTTGCCCCTGTTCTTGAAACCTATAGAACTCAGACCAGGTCAGCAGCTATGTATGGGGCAGAACTCTGGGGACACAAGAACGTACTGAGTCTTCTAAAGGTTGAGCAGGCTTTTATGAGAAATCTGGTAGGCCTACTGTAGTAAATCAAACTACACTGGAAGTAGGTCCAAGTAGGTTTATTCAAATGAAGAACAGCTTAACATCCACAGGTAGCAGGAGAAGTCTTCATACCATCAGCAAACCAGTAACAGTATAAGTCAAGGGAAAACATTCTTAGTTACTCAAACAATTCTAAATGACATGGGAAGATTCCAGATGACATCAAGTCATGGAATACCACACACCTCCCCCCCTTTAAAAAAAAAATAAAAGAAGAACAAGCAAACAAAGAAGAAAAAAAAAAAAACTAAAACCCCAAAAGAAACAAGGTAATACAACAAGAAGTTAAGTTCTAATGTAATCTTTAAGCTTTGAAGGAGCACATTTCACACGCTCACTGCGTCTTAAAGGAATTTCTTCACACTCTACATTTGATTGGTTGTCTAATTCCCCACACGGAACGGGTCGAACATCAGGATTAATCACAACATCAGAATTATTTACAACCTCATTTTCTAAATTGTCATAAGCTTCATGCATACCAGAAAAACCATTTGAATTATGGTCTGAAATAGATTTTCCAGGAAAAGTAGAACCTTGAGTGGAAGAAGCAACAGAAGATTTGCATAAGGAAATCCTTCTCAAATTCCATATTTTACCTCCTTCTACTCTGACAGCTTTGCTAAAGATTTCAATTACTTTGACAGGATCAGACCATCTAGAAACTTTCCTGTGAAACAAGCCACCCATTTTTACACGAACTAGATCACCAATCTTTACACTGCAAGTATTATACTTCTTTTTTGCAGAATGTTGGGTCATTCTTTCCTGGTATTTTCCAATTTTATCCTTCAGTTCTTTAAAATCTAACTCATAAGGGGAATTACCTTTTAACCACCAGGGTAAAAGTCAAGAACCTGGTTTCCTCCCTCGTAACAACTCAAAAGGAGACAAACTAGTCACTGAATTGGGAGACAACCGATAGGTTAACAAAGTTGCTTGAAGAGCTTTCTTCCACTTCAAACCACTCCTTACAGCTAATTGGCAAGATTCCTTGATGACCCTGTTGAACCTCTCAACTTGGCCGTTGGCCTGTGGAAAATAATTTGAGGTTCTTTTATGAGTAATTCCACAATTTCTAAGAAAGTCTTCAAATTCATTGCTAATGAACTGTGGACCATTGTCTGAAATCAGTTCCTCCGGTAAACCTTCCCTAGCAAAAATTTCATCAAGAAAATCAATTACTTGCTCTGAAGACGTTTTCTCAACAATTTTCAATTCAGGCCATTTTGAGAAGTAGTCAATGAGAACTAATGCAAACATTTCTTTACCAGATTGATAACTGAAAGGTCCGATAATGTCAATAGCTAATCTTCGCCAAGGACCATTAGCATACTCGATGGGAGTAATGTCAACAGACATGCTCTTCACTGATTTGTCACTCAAAGAGCATGGAGAACAATTCCTGACCCAACTATCCACCATGGCATCAATACCAGGTCACCAGTAGTGTTCCCTAATCCTTCTTTTAGTGGTGGACATGCCCATGTGCCCTTCATGTGCTAATTTGCAAATTGTTTCTCTTAATTTCATAGGAGGGATAATTTTATCAGATCTAACGTAGAGCTCGAGAAGCATACGATACAACAAACTCACCAGATTTATCCTTTTGCATCAAAACAGCACCTAAGCCAACATTGCTTGCGTCAACATAAACAATACACTCCTTACCCACTGAGTAAGGTTTCAAAAATGGTGCTTCAACAATTTTGCGTTTCAAAATTTCAAAGGATTTCTCTTGTTCTTTGCCCCACTCAAACTTTGCATTTTTTTTTAATAGAATCCTCAAAGGATGCACAATATCTGAATAATTTTTTACAAATTTACCATAAAATTCAGTCAAACCTAGAAAAGAAAGCAATTGTTCTTTAGAGTTAGGAGAAGATGCATTGACAATATTGTGGACATGGGCAAAATTGTGTGTATAGGTGGCTCATAGGACAGCTACTAAGGGCTACATATGAGTAATCTTTCTAGTCGGTGTCTTTGGAGTATATTTATCTTATGTTTTTTCATTTTCTTCTTGCTGTTTTTCAATTTTTTGATAAATAGAAATCATGTTTAGGAGGTTATATATGTTGGTTGGTCACACGGGAGGGACTATGTTGGGTTGACGCATGTAGATGTACTCAGTGTTTTCTATTATCTTTCTGGCAGCACATCTTTGGTGACACATCTTTTATATATTTATAGGTCCCCTGGGATATTTTTGTGTGTAATCTGGAAGAGGTCCTGAGGAAAGTGGCTTGCTTCACCGAAACGCTCGTCGACCGAGTGCGGAATCTCATTTGGTGTTCTGAGATTCACTTTTTGGCAGAGATATTCTTGGCCAATTAGATCCCACCCTTGTAAAGATTTTGCTTGAATGTGACTAGTGTGGGTGTGAGTGTGTGAGTATGACTGATATGGGAGTTGGTTGTATCCAGGGGGTATATTTCCTTGATGTATTGTGATTTTTTGATGATGTTTCCTTCCTTTTTTTACATTGTACATATTATATATGAGGGAAGTAAGCCTGTCTTGGACTGTAATTGTCTAAAACTGAACTCTACAAAAACAGAGGTCATTATGTTTGGTAATAATCTGTCTTTTTGGTCCCCATTCTGTTGGCCGTTTGAGCTAGGTTCTCTCCCTACTCCTGCCTAGAAAGTCAAAAACCTGGGGGTGATGTTGGATAGGGAACTGAAATACAGATAAAGTAATTAGAGTGCCAGCCTTAAGTGATGGGAAAAGAGAAAGGGAGATTGACCTAAAAAATAAGTGCATCCAATGGTTAAGTGTAAATAGACCCTTACCTCCAAATGTCTCAGGGGAAATACTGGCAGTTAGAAGAATAGACTGGATAGGGAGGGGACCTAAAACAGTGTCAGGAGATGTTGTAATAACAAATTTTAGGTACACCTCCGCTGTGGATTACATCTGTAATGCCCTCTTTCGTAGATCAAATTCCCAAATATGCCCACTACACCTGTCATTCTTTTACCCTACTCCCAATTTGAGATTAACCCACTCTAATGGGACTCACTACAATAGGGGACTTTACCCACCATCAAGTAGAATGCAATACAGGCCGACATTTGGGGAGGACTTGTTCCCACATAATTCTACACACCTCCTTCAACCCTATTGGAATAGGTTTAGTGTGCTGGAGGAGGTAGATTGACTCAAATCGAAGGGAAACTCCCCACCACAAACCACCAATGAAGAGCCCATTAGGAGACGGGCTTTGGAGGAAAAGGTTATATTTACCTCCATCGGGATGGCTCAATATTTTACTCTTTGAGGAGGGAGGGGACCAGTGAAAAGGGGAACCTGGATACCCCCCTTGTAAATGGAGGGGGGATGTACAAGGTTCTGATAAAGCAGTGGAAGGTTGTTTAAAAATAATTTCCTGGAATATAGCCGGGCTAAAAAATAAACTGCTCACACCAGAGTGGGATTCCTTCATGGCCGCTCACGATATCTGCCTGATGCAGGAGACCTGGGCAATGGAGGAGAGTAAAAATCCGGCCTTTGCAACTTTCGATATCCTTGCAGTATCTACAGGTAGAGGCCGCCCTTCGGGCGGATTATCAATATGGATAGGCACTCATTTGGGCATCCAGGCAAAACAAATGCAAACAAACTCCCTAGACGTCCAGTGTGTCCTATTAACACCTCAAAGTAAACCACAAGTAGCTATAATAAATATCTACTCAAGGCCAGTTAAGAAGGGGCAGGAATCAAACACAATCAAAGCACTCGATCATTTTATCCAGGGATTGGACCCTTCCATCGCGATAATTCTGGGTGGGGATTTTAACTGCCAGTTCGAGCCTCTGGGTAGTATGGAGTTCTGTGAACAAGACGAGGTAGACTCACTTTGGCGTATCCCAGACCCCAAGATCATTCCAGTGAGGGCATGGACACCGTTGGTGCTCCAGATAAAATCTTTCTCCTTTGCAACGTCTCTGCGGGCGTGCAATGGGAGATTGGATCCCGACTGTCCAGGGCTAGTCATCTATAGCAGGGCAAACCAAACCTCCATCATTAATTACATCATGATGGAGGCAAAATATTAGGATAGGCTGAAAGAATTCAGGGTTGTACCAAGGCATGATAGTGACCATAATGCCTAGGTCTTAACCCTTAAGCCTGGGGCTTTTGGCCTAACAAATCCAGTCCCAAATCCTGCCATGGTGATGACACCTCTCACGGTAACAAACAATAGGAAAAGGGTTAAATGGATTCACTTTGCGAATTCCCCCACCAGGCTTGCAAAAATATACCAGATTGCAATTCCCTGCATAAGCGAGATGGACAAACCGGCCCTTTGCCGGCAACCCGTAGAAATACATACGCAACTAGCCATGACACTAGGGTAGGTGCTCTACCCAATAAGTAGAAATAAACGAACCAAGCCTAGGTCGCACCCCTGGTTCGATCGTACCTGTAAGAAAGTAAAGAGGGATCTCCTTGCAGCAATCAAATCCAAAGATAATGCAAAAATTAGGGCATCTAGACTGCTGTACAAAAAGGAGATCATCAGGGGCAAGAGAGAGTGGGAGGAAGCCAGGTGGGAAGAACTGAGGCAAACGCTCCTCTTAAAGGATGCCAAATCGTTTTGGGCTATAATTAATGCTGGTAAAAAAGGGGGGGGAGAAGTTGATTTCCCGAACATAGCTCCCTCAGTATGGGAGGCACATTTCGCAGCCCTTTATACAAGCCCCAAGACTGGCGCCTACGTGTACCAACGTCAGGCCCAGATGCCAGGAGTAGATAGGACCTTTCGGACTTCCCTGGCCCTAGACCCCCTGCACGAGCATCGACTGCCGGGGGCCTCGGGCATGGATCGTCGGAGGGGCCCGCTGGATGATCAGGAGATGACTTCCTCTCAAAATCTTGAAAGTATTTCTCTCAAGGAAGTGGAGTCCGCTATTGAAAGACTGCTCCCAAACAAAGCCCCTGGCCTTGATAAATTACCTGGTGACCACTTTCGCTCCCAGCCCAAAATTAGGACTCCGTATCTTGAAGTTTTGTTTAATGCGATCCTCGGGGGTTCCGAGTTACCGGAAACCTTGTAGGGAGCTGAGATCGTCCCCATTTACAAAAAGGGCTGCCCGTTATCTCCATCCAACTGTGGTAAATAAAATTACCGTATCATTTTTCTATACATTAAATGACAATAAGGATAGCTCAATCAAATGAGAGGCAGAGTCCGTGGAATCTGAGTCATACGGGCTTTAATGAAATGCCTCGAGGCATGGGACATCGAGTTCCATCACCACTAAGGCTCAGGAAGGGACATTCAACATTTTATTAACATCACACAATATATATAGTAAAACAGTATAATTGAGTTGAATACAGTAGGCGTAACAGGTGAAAAGAGAGAGATAAGAACACATGTGCGTAACAGGAGGCGTGTAAGAAGGCGTACACTTGGGCGTGCACTTGGCATGTCAGAGAAACGTCACATGAAACGTCACAAGTGGGAGGATGCTTAGAGAAAGTTTGCAGGATCAGCAGAAACTTTTGGCCTGTATGCGCGCGCAACTGAGCATGACGTGTAACTGGGGAGAGCTGGGGGCTTTGACTTTTACACTAGTAGAGGAGACTAATGTCTGGGATGTCAGAACGACCTGCACCTATAGCATATCTGGTATCTCATGTTTGGAGGATGTAGTGTCTGAAGTAAAAGGTCTCTCGGGCAGAGGCCGTTCATCACTGAATGCTAGTGCGTGCATATGGATCTTCATGTAGAGTGCGGGGGCCATGGGCCTACCATGGTAACGGGAGCAGTAAATTACTTGCATGGAGACAGGAAGGCAGGACCCTTTGCTCTGCAGCCGGGAATATGTTTACCTATTTCACTAGACTGGAATGTGTTTTCGCGGAGGCTGAGCAGATAACTGTAGGCAAAATATCGCTTGGCAGGCAAGCAGGCCGAGCCGAGCACCGCTCGCCTGAGCAGGATGTAAGGTAGAGGTCAGGGATGCATACCTAAACTGCAGCTTTCAAAGCAGAAAAGAACTTGGAGTCTCGTTAAGGGCCTGGCTCGACTGGGCCAGGAAACATGGAAAAACGTGTGCTTTATTCAAAAGTGTACCATGTAAAGACGTTGGCACCATAGGCCTAGAAGCCTAATTAACGTGATTTTCTTGGGGAACTGTATAACTAACATGTTAACGTTGGACGCAAATGCATATACGTCTTTCTAGCATGCACAGAAAAGGAATTACATGACATACATGGAACACGTGTGTATGGATGGGGTGCGAGTGGGGGACACATTAGCTACCTGAAAATTTCTATTACCTCACAACTACAGGCCCATTAGTCTTTTAGACACTACGCAAAAACTAATGGGCCGGACCTTACTGGACAGAATATTGGGATGGATAGAGGAACATAAAATACTGACCACCCTCCAAGCGGGATTTAGATCTGGCATCTCGACTCTGGGCCAGATTTTTAGGCTGCAGGTCCTTTTTTGGAAAACTGCAAGAGTAGAGGGTGGCAATTGCAAAAACAACAAGTGATGGACCGAATGTGGATCAATGTCACACATTCCCCCAGTCAAAAGATCTGGGCCCAAATCCATCGTTTTTTTGCACTCCACACCACCCTGGGTTAGACAATGGCGATATGCAAATCAGGAGTGCAAAAAAACGATGGATTTGGGCCCAGATCTTTTGACTGGGGGAATGTGTGACATTGATCCACATTCGGTCCATCACTTGTTGTTTTTGCAAGAGTAGAGGGTGGCAGCCTCTACTTTGTTTTTGTGGACCTGCGGGCCGCCTTCGAAACTGTGCCCAGGGAGAAATTATGGAGGGTACTGGAAGAACTAGGCCTCCCGTCCTACCTACTAGATGTCTTGATCCGACTCCATGCGGGGAATTACACCCAGGTGAGGTGCGGAAGGAATGGAGAACTTTCGGCCCGCTTCCCAGTAACCAGGGGTGTACGCTAGGGTTGCGCCCTGGCCCCTACACTCTTAAGCCTATATGTTAACAGCTTGGTAGATGAATTAGATGGAGTCAGGGATAACGATGCCCCGAGGTTGGCTACTGGACGGGTGCCCGCTCTGATGTTCGCGGATGACACCTTGTTGTTATCCCGAACATCAACGGGAATCCAGCGGGTTCTGGATGGGTTTGCAACCTTCTGTGCCTCGAAGAGATTGGAGGTAAACTTGGATAAAACCAAGTTCATGGTTTTCAATCCCCCAGGGCACACCCGCCCGAACCCTGTCTTGAATGGCACGCCGCTTGAGCGGGTGAAAACCTTTTGTTTACCTCGGTGTCACGCTAACCGAAGATTTTGACTGGGGTCACCAGGTGTCTAGATCGGCCCTGAGATTTTCATAGATTACAGGGGGTATTGGGAAATTTCACAAAACATCACAATTTAAACCAGTTGCCCCTGTTCTTGAAACCTATAGAACTCAGACCAGGTCAGCAGCTATGTATGGGGCAGAACTCTGGGGACACAAGAACGTACTGAGTCTTCTAAAGGTTGAGCAGGCTTTTATGAGAAATCTGGTAGGCCTACTGTAGTAAATCAAACTACACTGGAAGTAGGTCCAAGTAGGTTTATTCAAATGAAGAACAGCTTAACATCCACAGGTAGCAGGAGAAGTCTTCATACCATCAGCAAACCAGTAACAGTATAAGTCAAGGGAAAACATTCTTAGTTACTCAAACAATTCTAAATGACATGGGAAGATTCCAGATGATATCAAGTCATGGAATACCACACACCTCCCCCCCTTTAAAAAAAAATAAAAGAAGAACAAGCAAACAAAGAAGAAAAAAAAAAACTAAAACCCCAAAAGAAACAAGGTAATACAACAAGAAGTTAAGTTCTAATGTAATCTTTAAGCTTTGAAGGAGCACATTTCACACGCTCACTGCGTCTTAAAGGAATTTCTTCACACTCTACATTTGATTGGTTGTCTAATTCCCCACACGGAACGGGTCGAACATCAGGATTAATCACAACATCAGAATTATTTACAACCTCATTTTCTAAATTGTCATAAGCTTCATGCATACCAGAAAAACCATTTGAATTATGGTCTGAAATAGATTTTCCAGGAAAAGTAGAACCTTGAGTGGAAGAAGCAACAGAAGATTTGCATAAGGAAATCCTTCTCAAATTCCATATTTTACCTCCTTCTACTCTGACAGCTTTGCTAAAGATTTCAATTACTTTGACAGGATCAGACTATCTAGAAACTTTCCTGTGAAACAAGCCACCCATTTTTACACGAACTAGATCACCAATCTTTACACTGCAAGTATTATACTTCTTTTTTGCAGAATGTTGGGTCATTCTTTCCTGGTATTTTCCAATTTTATCCTTCAGTTCTTTAAAATCTAACTCATAAGGGGAATTACCTTTTAACCACCAGGGTAAAAGTCAAGAACCTGGTTTCCTCCCTCGTAACAACTCAAAAGGAGACAAACTAGTCACTGAATTGGGAGACAACCGATAGGTTAACAAAGTTGCTTGAAGAGCTTTCTTCCACTTCAAACCACTCCTTACAGCTAATTGGCAAGATTCCTTGATGACCCTGTTGAACCTCTCAACTTGGCCGTTGGCCTGTGGAAAATAATTTGAGGTTCTTTTATGAGTAATTCCACAATTTCTAAGAAAGTCTTCAAATTCATTGCTAATGAACTGTGGACCATTGTCTGAAATCAGTTCCTCTGGTAAACCTTCCCTAGCAAAAATTTCATCAAGAAAATCAATTACTTGCTCTGAAGACGTTTTCTCAACAATTTTCAATTCAGGCCATTTTGAGAAGTAGTCAATGAGAACTAATGCAAACATTTCTTTACCAGATTGATAACTGAAAGGTCCGATAATGTCAATAGCTAATCTTCGCCAAGGACCATTAGCATACTCGATGGGAGTAATGTCAACAGACATGCTCTTCACTGATTTGTCACTCAAAGAGCATGGAGAACAATTCCTGACCCAACTATCCACCATGGCATCAATACCAGGTCACCAGTAGTGTTCCCTAATCCTTCTTTTAGTGGTGGACATGCCCATGTGCCCTTCATGTGCTAATTTGCAAATTGTTTCTCTTAATTTCATAGGAGGGATAATTTTATCAGATCTAACGTAGAGCTCGAGAAGCATACGATACAACAAACTCACCAGATTTATCCTTTTGCATCAAAACAGCACCTAAGCCAACATTGCTTGCGTCAACATAAACAATACACTCCTTACCCACTGAGTAAGGTTGCAAAAATAGTGCTTAACAATTTTGCGTTTCAAAATTTCAAAGGATTTCTCTTGTTCTTTGCCCCACTCAAACTTTGCATTTTTTTTTAATAGAATCCTCAAAGGATGCACAATATCTGAATAATTTTTTACAAATTTACCATAAAATTCAGTCAAACCTAGAAAAGAAAGCAATTGTTCTTTAGAGTTAGGAGAAGATGCATTGACAATATTGTGGACATGGTTAACTTTGGGTTTGATACCATACTTTGAAATTTCATGTCCAAGATACTCAACCTTTTCTTGTCTAAACTTGCATTTGGTATATTTCAGTGTAAGACCCTTAGATCGAACTTTTTCCAAAACAAAAGCTAAGTTCTCATCATGTTCAATGTAGTCTTTCCCAAAAATCAAAATGTCATCCTGGAAAGCTATAGCTCCCTTGCATTCTGTCAATAACTCTTTCATAAGGCGCTGGAAGACGGAGTCTGCACTTGCCAAACGAAAGGGCATGCGTAAATATTGAAACATACCTTCTGGAGTGACAAAAGCAGTTAATCTCCTTGAGTCTTCATGTAATTCTACTTGGTGGTAAGCGCTAGCCAAGTCAATGGAGGAAAACACAGTAGCACCTGATAACGCAGCAATTAACTCGTGTATGTTTGGCAAAGGATGTTTATCTATCCATATTTCTTTATTAAGACTACGAAGATCTGCACATAAGCGAAGTTCGCCTGAGCTCTTAAGTGAAATCACGATAGGCGAAACCAAAGGAGAGGATTCAATTGGCTCAATTATGTTTCTTTTGACTAAATCATCTAATATTTCTTTTAATTTGGGTCTATAAGCTAAAGGAACATTTCTTACCCTATGCCTGACAGGAACAGCATTATCATTCAAAATAATTTTGTGTTTGAAATCAACGTATTTTCCCAACTTGTCGTTAAAAATTTCAGGAAACCTTTCAAGTACACTCTTAGTGAAACTTACATTGCTCGATGCATCTAAGGTTAAGTTTACCAATGAGTCAGTAATAGACTTTTCAAATCGGGGCTCATCAACATAAACTGGTGGATTGGCATTAGGATCCAACTTGATTCCTAAGCCACGTTGATGAGGCCAACCAAGAATAGACACACCCTTGGTAGCAACATAAACTTTTGCTCTGATATCCCAGTTCTTGAAAGATAACTTGGCCCAAAAAAACCCCTCTAACGCAATCTTTCGTCCCGTGTACCCACCAGGATATATGTCTGGACTCAAAAGTTCTCTTTGATGCCACAATTGTTCAAAAATATTCTTACCAATAATGGTGTACCACGCACAGGAATCAACAAAAATTTCAATAGGTTTGTGATCCATAAAAATTGTACAAGAAGAAAAATTATTTTGAATACTCTCATCAACAGAAAGTATGCAGTTCAGGCTATTAAGAACTTCCTCTTCTTCAGGGGAAATGTAATTAATTCTTTGACCAGACCTGCACACATTACCAAAATGCCCTTTTTTTTGCATTTGATGCAGACTTTATCCCAGGCAGGACAACCTTTGTAATTGCCAACATGGTTGGAACTACCACATCTATAGCAAAATATTGTTCTTTTCTTAGCAAAACTCTTATTATCGTTAGCATTTCTTACATATTCTTTCTTGAAGTTGGATTTAGAGTTGAAGGTACTCGAAGTGGTATAACTGGTTTGACTTTTAACAATGGCTACTTCAACTTCAGGAACATGTGTTTTTAGATTTTTCCCTCTAATCTCAGATACAAATATTTCAGAATGTTCTATACCTTTAGCTATATTCACTACTGCAGCTAATGTAGTCTCAGTCCCTAACCACAGTCTTTCTTGGATCTTTTTACTTTTTGTCTTCATCATAATTTGATCCCTAAGAACTTGCTCATATGATATAGTTTCGAAAGAGCAGGTGCAGGCAAGTGAACGTAGTGCTGCAACATAATCTTCAATTGTTTCGTCAGGTTTCTGTTCACGAGAATAGAATTTGAACCTTTCCATCACAGTATTTATCCGTCTACCAAAACGAATCTTCATTTGTTTAGAAGCTTTATTAAATACATCCATGTCACCAGCATCCTCCAAAGGTGGTAGATTGTCAAATTCTTTTATCCCTGCATCACCAAGACAATGTCTTAAAAGGGCAAGTTTTCTTTTTGGCGAACAATCATCTTTTTCTAAAACATCCACATATGCAATAAACATGGGGAACCAAAGGTCCCATTCTATAGGAGGATCACCTGCAATTTGAAGAAAATGGGGTGGTGCTGCAATATTAGACATCCTGTAAATAAAATTCAATGTTAGTACACAATAAATTAATTTTAGAACAGTAAGAATAAATAAGAAAACGAATTTTGATGAAATTGGAAAGTATCTTTTTTTTTTTTTTTAGACAGGTGTGCAAATCACAGTGGAGATTTGCAGCAAAGTGTTTCAAAGAGGTGTGCAAATCACCGTGTAGAACTGCAGCAAAGCGTTTCCATTTAAATTGAGGACAAATATTCCGGAATTAAAATTCCAATGTGCTCGTAAAATCCAAGAAAATGCGAAGCTTTTGCTTCAAACTGCACCAAGATGGCCGCCGTGAGCGTGTAGTTGTGCGCAATGACGTGCGCGATTACGCTCGTGTCCCAGAATGCAACGGAAGAGATCGAAGAAGTAAAAGAACTCCTGGATGCTCGAGACTTGAAGCTCGAGGTGAGTTCTTAAGTGTTTACTTTTAAAACTAAGTGAGCATAGTAAAAGCGTATACGCTAGTGTAAATGAAATGAAGGATTTTAAATAATGGAGATAGAGGCCTGAAAACCGCTCGATGAATGCGGTCGAGAAGTAGAAATTGGGTGATGAAATCGTGGATACACAAAATAGAAATAAAAGTCCAGAATAACTTGAAATAAGCTCACTTACGTTTGAGAAGTAATGTCCAATAAGTTCTTTAGGAAGTTGAAAGATACATGGATGGGGTTTCTCACCGCAGAAGAAAATGAACTTTCCTTTAGTTGGCAAAATAACAATTTTGCATGAAACTGAAGAAGAAAAAAAATAAGTGAACGCTGTCTTCATACATCCACTGCTCCCAACGTCGCCAGTAATTATGTAGTAAATAAAACTACACTGGAAGTAGGTCCAAGTAGGTTTATTCAAATGAAGAACAGCTTAACATCCACAGGTAGCAGGAGACTTGTGGGACACCCCCGCGCCGCACGGCCACCAGCTGCTGCGTGTGTTCCCCTCTGCCTGCCTTCTGCCTCGCCGCCGGCCTCGCTGACGCCGTGGTCGCTCCCCTCTGGTTTCCCAGTTGTTTTGCCCTAAATTTGTGCTTGTCTGTTTCTGCCGTCTGCTCGCGTATTTTGCTGTTTTTACTTGTTTTGCCCGTAATTTGTGCTTGTCTGTTTCTGCCGTCTGCTCGCGTATTTTGCTGTTTTTATTTGTTTTGCCCGTAATTTGTGCTTGTCTGTTTCTGCCGTCTGCTCGCGTATTTTGCTGTTTTTATTTGTTTTGCCCTAAATTTGTGCCTGTTAATTTCTTTGTATCCCCTGTGCCGTGTCCAGTTTCCTTCCTGATTGGCCGCCTACCTCGCCGCCCTCCGCTCTCGCTTCCCGCCACCGACATTGGCCCCGCCCCTTTTTCTCTTCTGTTCCCTCCCCGCTCCCGCCTCCCAGCTGCTCCGCCCACCCGCGCACTTGGCCTTAAATGGCGACCGTGCAGCGCAGGTGAGTGTGACCCACTTGTGGGACACCCCCGCGCCGCACGGCCACCAGCTGCTGCGTGTGTTCCCCTCTGCCTGCCTTCTGCCTCGCCGCCGGCCTCGCTGACGCCGTGGTCGCTCCCCTCTGGTTTCCCAGTTGTTTTGCCCTAAATTTGTGCTTGTCTGTTTCTGCCGTCTGCTCGCGTATTTTGCTGTTTTTACTTGTTTTGCCCGTAATTTGTGCTTGTCTGTTTCTGCCGTCTGCTCGCGTATTTTGCTGTTTTTATTTGTTTTGCCCGTAATTTGTGCTTGTCTGTTTCTGCCGTCTGCTCGCGTATTTTGCTGTTTTTATTTGTTTTGCCCTAAATTTGTGCCTGTTAATTTCTTTGTATCCCCTGTGCCGTGTCCAGTTTCCTTCCTGATTGGCCGCCTACCTCGCCGCCCTCCGCTCTCGCTTCCCGCCACCGACATTGGCCCCGCTCCTTTTTCTCTTCTGTTCCCTCCCCGCTCCCGCCTCCCAGCTGCTCCGCCCACCCGCGCACTTCGCCTTAAATGGCGACCGTGCGGACGCGCAGCGGTCACGCGCAGCGGGCGCGCCGATTGTGCGCCGAAGGCGCGCCAAAGGTAAGCCCGTCCACGCCCGTCCGCGACCGGATCGCGACCAGCGCCAGGACCCCTGGCCCACGAAGACCCCGACCGACCCACCTGACGTACTCCGCCGCCACCCTCACCGCTCTCAACACCGGCCGACTCCCAGAATGCCATCAAGCCTCTCCACGACGTACCCACGGACCCTTCAGCTGCCACGCCTGCAAGTTCACCTGCATCCGGACCTGCCTCGCACCAGCACCCACCAAGCCGAACACCAGCAGTACCCACCTCAAGTGCATCCTGCTCAACACCCGCTCCGTCCACAGACATGCCATCGAACTCTGGAACCTCCTCGACACCACAGCTCCAGACGTTGCCTTCCTCACGGAGACCTGGATGAACGCCTCTTCAGCTCCCGACATCGCCATCGCCATCCCAGAGGGCTACAAGATCGTCCGGAGGGACCGAAACGCCAACCAGATGGGAGGAGGCATCGCCATCATCCACAGGAGCACCATCCGTCTCACGACCAGCACCGACGACTCCCTGACCACCGCCGAACACCTGCATTTCCAGATCCACACCAACCCGAACACCACCCTCAGAGGCACCCTGATCTACCGACCCCCTGGACCACGCACACAATTCAGCGAGGACATCGCCGACTTCGTCAGCCCACATGCCCTCCCCTCCGCTGACTACATCCTCCTGGGAGACCTCAACTTCCATCTGGAGAACAACAACGACCGCAACACCAGCACCCTGCTCGACAACCTCACCAACCTGGGACTCAAGCAACTGGTGTCCACCCCCACCCACCTCGCCGGACACACACTCGACGCTGTCTTCTCATCCAGCAAGGACATCAACTTCAGCCACACCACAGAGCTTCAATGGACGGACCACAGCTGCGTCCACTTCACCTTCAAGAAAACAACGACCCACCACCACCAGCAACAGACCGCCCGCAGAAGCTGGAACAAGATCACAGCAGACCAGCTCACCACCTCCCTGAGCCAGCACCCTCCTGCCAGCTCAGCGAACCCCAGCCAGGCCGCCGACAACCTCACGAAGTGGATCAGCAACTGCGCGGACGAACTCGCCCCACTGAGGACCCCGCCCAGCAGACCCGGCAGCAAGAAAGCCCCATGGTTCACCGACGAACTCAAGAGCTCCAAGAAGAACTGCCGAGCCCTCGAGAAAGTCTGGAGAAGGGAACCGACACCGGACAACAGGACCTCCTTCAAACTTGCCACCCGGAAACACCACCAGCTGATCCGCGCCGCCAAGAAAACAGCATTCAAGGACCGGTTGGACAACAACGCACACAACTGCAAGGAACTCTTCAACATCGTCAAAGAGCTTTCCAACCCCAGCGCAGGAAACAACGACATCACCCCATCGCAAGACCTCTGCAACTCCCTGGCTTCATACTTCCACAACAAGATCGCGGACATACACAACAGCTTCAACAACCAACCAACGCACACCATGACCGAACAACCACCCCCCACCACCACCCTCCACGCCTGGACCCCGATCAGCACCGAAGACACCATCCGCACGATGAACTCCATCCACTCCGGATCACCGACCGACCCCTGCCCTCACCACGTCTTCAACAAAGCCGACGCTGTCATCGCACCCCACCTGCGAGACATCATCAACACATCCCTCGACACCACCATCTTCCCCGAGAGCTGGAAACACGCCGAACTCAGCGCCCTACTCAAGAAACCAACAGCGGACCCCACCGACCTCAAGAATTACCGCCCCATCTCGCTCCTCCCGTTTCCAGCCAAAGTCATCGAGAAGACCGTCAACAAGCAGATGGCCGCTTTCCTCGAGACGAACGGATCCCTCGACCCCTCACAGTCCGGCTTCCGAGCCAACCACAGCACCGAGACCGCCCTCATCGCCGCCACCGACGACATCCGAGCCCTGATGGACAATGGAGAAACAGCGGCCCTCATCCTCCTAGACCTCTCCGCGGCATTCGACACGGTCTGCCACCGCACCCTAGTACGGCGTCTCAGCAACGTCGGAATCCAGGACAAGGCGCTGGAGTGGATCACCTCCTTCCTCGACGGGAGAACACAGAGAGTCCGCCTACCACCGTACAAGTCAGAGGCCACCGAAGTCATCTGCGGCGTCCCCCAAGGATCATCTCTGAGCCCCACCCTCTTCAACGTCTACATGAGCCCCCTCGCGGCCATCGTACGCAAACACAACCTCAGCATAATCTCCTACGCCGACGACACCCAGCTGATCCTCTCCCTGACCAACGACCCCGCCGCCGCCAGAGCCAACCTGCACGAAGGGATGAAAGAGGTAGCCGAGTGGATGACGACCAGCCGCCTGAAACTGAACTCGGACAAGACGGAGGTCCTCATCCTGGGCTCCTCTCCCTCCGCCTGGGACGACTCCTGGTGGCCTCCCGCCCTGGGCACCGCACCCAAACCGACAGACCATGCACGCAACCTGGGCTTCATCCTGGACTCCTCCCTCTCCATGACCAGGCAAGTCAACAACGTCTCCTCGGCATGCTTCAACATCCTACGCATGCTACGGAAGATCTTCTGGTGGATCCCCACCGAGACCAGGAAGACCGTCACCCAGGCCCTCGTCACCAGCCGACTGGACTACGGCAACGCCCTCTACGCCGGGACCACCGCCAAGCTCCAGAAGAGACTCCAGCGGATCCAGAACGCCTCAGCCAGACTCATCCTCGACATCCCACGAACCAGCCACATCTCCGGACATCTGCGAGACCTTCACTGGCTCCCCGTCAACAAAAGAATCACCTTCCGCCTCCTCACCCACGCACACAAAGCCCTACACGACCAAGGCCCGAGCTACCTCAACAGCCGAGTCAACTTCTACGCTCCCAAACGCCACCTCCGATCAGCCAACCACGCCCTCGCCGCCGTCCCCCGCATCCGAAGAGCGACTACAGGAGGAAGGTCCTTCTCCCACCTGGCCGCCAAGACCTGGAACTCCCTCCCGACCGACCTGCGCCTGACCCAAGACCACCTCTCCTTCAGGAAGAAGCTGAAGACCTGGCTGTTCGAGCAGTAGCGGCTCCCCCCCCCCCAGCGCCTTGAGACCCCACGGGTATGTAGCGCGCTTTATAAGTGTCACTGATTGATTGATAGAAGTCTTCATACCATCAGCAAACCAGTAACAGTATAAGTCAAGGGAAAACATTCTCAGTTACTCAAACAATTCTAAATGACATGGGAAGATTCCAGATGACATCAAGTCATGGAATACCACACCTACCCAAAGCACCCCTCTCATACCGTTGCGGCTAGATATGGGCCTTGAGTCCATTGAAGATCTGGTAGCTGCACGACCCCATCTCTACTGGAGAAGGCTCTAGACTGCACTGGAGCTTGTTGATTACAGAGCGGAATTCTCTGCAGTCTGGGGGCAGCTCAAGAACAAAACATACCCTGGCTATCCCACATCAAGGTTCTCTTTTACCAAATTGTCTTGGCTCAATTGTGGGAGTCCCAGGGGGAGAGCTGTCCAAGGTTACAGAGGTCAGAGCTGTTGGCTATTTTGAGAAACCATAGCTTTAACATGTTATACTGCTTGACAACTCTGGGTAGGCTATCAACTGAATTTTTGCAGGTGAAAATTGCACCCAAGAGGGAGGAATTTCTAGATCCAGTGCAGCCCCCTCTTGCGAGAAAACTATTTACCCAATTGAGACATGGCTGCTTGCCCATTAGGGCGCTGACCTCTAAATGGACTATCTCAAATGAGGGAACCTGCCCAGCCTGCAATAATAGCATAGAAGATATTGTTCATGTCCTGTTTTTCTGCCTGGCGTATAGCAAAATACGGAACTGCTGGTTGTTTCCACTGTGCAGAAACTTGGGACTCAGACAATGCGCACAGGCTTGTAGAGTTTTAACATATGATACCTCCCCTCTTATTGTTTTTTCGGTTTCCCGCTTCCTATATGGTATGTGCCGCAGAAGGACCACCTTTCTGACAAGGATCTAACTGGGGTAATTCTCTTTTTTTGATAACTTGTTGTTTAATAACTTTTTAACTGCTCGTATTTATGGATTTTATTATTGTGCTTGTATGTATTTTATCTGCACTTTTATGGTCAAGGACCGAAATAAAGTTATCAAATGAATGAATGAATTAGATATAGTTTATATAGTATATAGTAATTATGTTGACCTCAGCCTCTTTCCATGCTCTCAGAGAGATTAAGAATATTTTTAAAAATGTCCCCTCGATCTTGTAATATTAGTAGTCATTGCACTTGTGTTATCAAGACTTGACTATTGTAATAGCCTGTATCTGCATTGGCCCAAGGGTTCGTTAAAGAAATTACAAACCCTTCAGAACACCGCTGCTCGATTCCTCTTAAAGATTCCTAAATTTCAGACCGCCAAAACTGCCATTAGTCAACTTCTCTGGCTCCCAGTTAGGAAGAGCACTATCTTCAAGGCTTTGTGCTTCGCCTATAAGACCCTTCTAGGACAGGCCCCATCTTACTTTAAAAAAAAACTTAAATGTAAATGTATTTGAGCTTATATAGCGCACAGCTACCCACAAAGGGTTTCCCGGCGCTTGCTTAGGGAACCCGTCCTGGTATTCCCCTGTGAGATAACCCCGGCAGGGTATCCACAAGGTGAAAGCCAGGCATCCCGCCGCGAGGGGCCGTTGTGGAGATTAAGCAAGCTATTGCCCAGAGTCGCAGAGTGTGAACCCGTGGGTCGAGAAGGCACCAGAGCGAAAATTATCGAGTCCGTGGAATTTTTGAGCCCAAGACCCGCCGAGGCGGGGAATTGAACCCTGGTCCAGGGCCGATCTCAGCTTCCGGGTCTGCCGCCTCTAACCCCTGAGCCACACTTCTCCACAACCCCCGGGGAACTCTGCACTCCAGTTCCCCAAGGTACATAGCGGTTCCAGTTTTAAAACGTTCCTCCAATGGAGGAAAATGCTTTTTCAGGTCTTCGGCTCTACACTGGAATGGTCTTCCATATGAACTGAAAACAGCACCATTCTAACACAATACGCAGCACCAATTTTTAAAAAAACTTCACGCCACCGGAATAAAGGCTATTACACCTGCACTGGAGATCTATAAATCCAGAGCACAAACTGTCGCTTTGTATGGCTCTGAACTGTGGGGTGGAGAACAACTCTCTATAATAGCAGTGGGAGAAAGTAGGGCCCTTAGAGCGATGGAGCCCCTCCCCCAAAATACTCCACTGATTCCTTATACCCACGATTTGGGGCTAAAACGTATTGCACACAGGGCGGTTTGGATGACGCTATCATACTGGACACGGTTATGGGTCACTGAGGAACTCTTCACTTACAGGCAGGCTTTGATAGAACTACTTGCACTGGACACCTATGTTAGTTTCCCCTGGTTGGTTAATGTCCGCAAATGGCTTTTTGACCTGGGCTTAAGGAAATTTTGGAGCAATCTGGGTGAAATGACCATTGATTCCAAACGGGAATTAAAAAAGGTGTACTGGGAATTTGTCCAAAGTAAAGTCAACTGGAATTGTGGTCATGGCTCATTAACATCTTAATTTTTAATGTTTAAACCAACCCCCTGCTTTGAACCATTTTTAGACCAGATAGAACCTCCACTTGCGAAAATACTTTACCTGAAATTCAGCTACGGTATACTCCGAGTTGGAACATTCTCGTCAAAATGGGATAAGTACAACAAGAGTGGAGAAGATAGCAAGTGTAAAACCTCTAACTCAGATGTTTTAGAGGACGTAGCGCATGTCCTTTTTTTCAGCCCAACCTACTCTAATGCTAGGAAAAAGTGGATAAAGCCGTTGCGGAGAAATCTGGCCATTAGAAAATACAAAGATATGCTATGTATCCTAAAGTCTGATAATACCCAACTCATTGTTTTTGGTATTAGTAGACTCCTGTTGGCTACTAATTTTATGAGAATGAAGAAAGGACTCAAGTTTTAATTATCTACCTATATTAGAGCACTTTAGAATATAATCCTGTACTATTGGTATAATCTGCTGGATATTATTTGCAGTTGCACCGTGCACTTTATACTGAAGGACTCGATGAAGAGTAGATTTTAACTATTTATTTAATTGTCTTAATTTTAAGGGTTGTAAAACTCTAGATTAATCTATCCAAGTCTGCGGAAATGTAACAGCCTTTTAGTATTACTGTGTGAGATTGGTATAATGTATTTTATGTGGATTTTCTTTTAAGATTCTATGAATCGAATAAAGATGTTTTGTTAGAAAACAGCACCATAACTTTCTGTCTTTAGGAAACTCCTAAAAACATAGCTTTTTCACTCAACTAAATTAGGATAGATCTAAGCTAAACCATCCTAGAATGTTGCAAAGCGGCAAGACGCCTCCGGGCATTCGTTGCGCATAATAAGACTAATCATTCATTCATTCATTCATGGGCCACAGGGTTCAAGATGGTGATTTTGCCACTTTTTGTTTATATACTCCAAAACTACCCCTATATAATACCCACATCCCTATGCACAGATATTAACAATATAGTGAGCAAGTTTCTTTAGCCTAGTGCTCAGCCATGAGACTCCGCAATCAAATACAGTCAGGGTCCATATGATGGAGGTTTGAGCATCCCAGACATCCATCTATATTATTGGGCCTCACAGCTTGCAGTGATAAATGATTGGAGTTTCGGAGATCAAGACGACCAAACTTACAAACTGAAGAGGAGCTAATTTCAGTTATGAGGCAATGAAATTATGCTATATTTGTTGTCTGTCCCGAAGGGAATATTGGAGCCAACTAAAGCTCCCACTATATGCAACTACGCCACGCACAGTCATAATATGACACTTCTTGAAAGATATACCTGACTTTAACTCGATTGAATCAAAGGGAGTGATCAAACGGTTGTCTGAATAGGGGATATTCTACATTTGCAGCTCCTACCCGGACCAGTTCCCACATATGTTGATGCTATGACCAAAGCTAACAAAACTTCACTATAAACTCTGTTTTGTAAGGGACTGCGTGTGTCTTCGTGTTTGTCTGCATGCTTGTGTGTGCATGTATGTGTGTGTGTGTGTGTTAGCTAATATGACTCCGCAGGTATTGTTGAGGTGCTCAGTCCAAAGATCTTTGTTCTTTCTACTTCACTATTAACTATGGTCTTGCTGGACAAAACTGTACAAAATTGGGCATTTATGTTTGATCAAGGAAAGATGCATGTAAATAGGCTGAGGAAGGAGGGAGGGTGCCGGAAGGGGATCACATTTTCGGTTGAAATGTCCTTGAAATTATTGATAAAAGAGAATGGAAATCCTAATGCCTGCAGATTGCCCTACTGATGCCACTAATGGTGTCCATTTCAATGTCCTCTGTGTGTGGAGTTGTGCATCAACAGCAATTCCTGTGTCCATTAGGAATTCTTGTAGTTCACTTAAAAAACTCCTGAACAGATCTCTTTTATTTAGTTGTAAATCTGATTAGTAGTAGTCCTGATTGCATGCTGCAATTCAAAGATTGTTGTGGTGGTCTGCAAATAGTTTGCAAACCCCATACCAGAAAAAAATGGCAGCCATTATGATGGGGTGTCTGGGGTCTTCTGCCGGTGGGGGACAAGAGCACTCATTTTGTGGGACCAGCACTTATTTTTCAGCATCAGACATTTCCCAAGACTGAGCAGAAAAAATTTACAAAGGAGAAAGAGAAAGAAGCCGGCGCTGCCTGCTCGGGGGACGGAAGACAGTTCCGAATTACAGGACTCCGCAGATGTTGGGTTAGGAGTAACCAGAAGTCGAAAAACTAGGCAGCTTTATGCTCCAGATATCCTGTTGGAATTTCTCTTAGAACTCCTTAGCAGCCGACAATACGTTGTGTTCCTAAACTTATCATGCTAACTGACTCTACCCTGTACGTCTGTCTGTGTCATTTATGTTATGTGTACAGTAAAGCAGAGGGAATCCCGCTCTAACACGTAACGCACCTTAGCGAGTGCGACACTTTTAAACAACATCACAACCACTTAAAAATTAAAATATTTATCTGCACCATACCATACTCATTGGTCCTGAGGAAAGCCAGTTGTAAAGGAAAGGCCTGGCTGAAACATGTAGACCACACAGGACGAAGGAGGTCATAATTCACTCCAGGGCGTCCGTTTGCCTTTTTAGATGCTAACAGAGGCCCAGTGATTAAAATTTATCCATTTACCCTCGGGTACTGGGACCCACTGTATAGCTTTTAACTATCACCATTCACACTCACCAACACTGCACACTCAGCAGGTATACCAGCTCCTCAGTAATCTGGAGTTGAAGCACACCCGGGACACATTCGGTGTCACTGTGGTGGGCCCGATGATGAAGCATGCCACCAACTAGGTTGGTGAGTGAGGGCTTCATGACCAAATGGTTTGCTCACATACGTACCCTTTGAAGCTGCCGGGGCTAGGGGGCATTAGCGGAAGAGTTGAAACGCCCAGACCTTTTCTCCCTTGAGGAGCCACCAAACACTCTGTGATTACACGAGTAACACTCTAGACCCCCACGTTGATTCCTCATTCTGAGGGCATGTAGACTTCCTTATTATAGGAGTCGGTTGATTGTTTCATAACCTGGATTGTAATTCCATTATGGGGCACTTACTTACACCCTCTTGCCTCCATGACTTGAAAAGTATACGATTACTTCCCTATGGTTAGTAACTTTCCTTGCCATGGCATGCCTGGGGAGGGTGGGTTATTTTGTTTCATATAGTTACTTTCAAAATGTATTGGCCAAGAGACCCTTGGGTACATATAGACGCAGTATGTGCAGGATAACAAATGTTTCCAGCCCTTTGGCATCCATATTGATTGTTGGGCTATTGTCATGTAATCCCAGGTCCTGCCGTGTGGGGGGATGCATATGCTTTCAGATTGTCTGAATCTATCAGCATATGATTGTCTACCTGTTTCCTATTGTAACAGAAACCTGGTTTCTCTCAAAAGCAATATAATTTGTTTAAAAAAAATGGAGAAAGGCAAAGATGGAAAACCATTACAAAAAAGAAAGCAGGAACCTGCAAGAGTGACATACAAGAATAAGGAGTGTCTGGTAGTCGTTTAAATAGGCATACGGAGGTGGATTCCAGAGTGTGGAGCCTTCGTATTTGAATTGAGTAATGGAACTTCAAATTGTGAAGTGCATTGACTGAATGACAGATTGCACTCCAGGCAGAACATCAAACTCTACTAAAGAATGATTTGGGAGGACTTCCAAGAAAACACTACAGGACCTGTTAAACTAACCTTCCATTAATTACTTTCTCATTTAATTTCATAACTATAAAAACAAAGTTGAGCAATATATATACTGCTTCAGAAAAAAACTAGTGAATACCAGAAACCTAGTTTACTGGAGCAACTCACAGCCAGTGTTTAATGAATAACACCCAAATGAAAAAGCATAAAAAAGGAAATCTGTAAATAAATTAACATTTATAGTAATTTGTTTGTCACACTGACAGTTGTTTTTCGTAGCTCTGCCATGATTTATTTTTACTCTTTGGCGGGGATCTTTCGATTGTAAATTCTTGATAAGTGGATGTTATACTTGTTCTAAACATTGGTTTTATAACCGTAATAAAAATACGTAAAAATAAAAATAGTTAAAGGAAAGTCTGGCTAGCAGACAAATATTTCTATTGTATTGACGTTCTCCTGAAGCAAGCATGATGTAAATGTAATCACTTGTAAGGGTAACCATGTCAGTGCTTGCAAGTGAGGAAAAAGTATAGCAGCTGTTTTACTGGTATAGGTCGTGTAAGAGTTATATGGGGTGTTAGGGCTTGTTGGAGCAATGGATTGTTTGGCAAACAAGAGTCCTGCATCTGAAGGTTTACCTGTATTTCGGTGAGTTTTTATGTCTGTGTAATTGGTTCAAATGGTCTGCGTGAGTGCTGTTGTGCAGAATATTCTCGAGACAGCTCGTGTTGAACTCCCAGGATGTCATCAATGGAATGTTGATGTTGATTTGAACAGAATGTAAGGCAATTAATTGTGCGCTGGAGGCTGAAGTCGCAGCTGTGATTCGACCAGAGTCCAGAGTATTTTCACAGGTAACCCTGACACAAGCCACCATAAAGATCGTCCCTATGATAACGTACGTTCAGACAGATAGCCTGGGCCACTCTCAGGATATCCTGAAAGAGGTTCCAGGATCCTTAACCCCTTCGCTGCGTTCATCGGACAACGGCCGTCGCAAGCACTACCTCCATAGTGCTGCGCACGTCCGTTGGCCGATGCGGCCCCGCCCACTCCGCTAACCCACCGCAACTCATCGTAATTGCCTCCGCGGTTAAGCAGTTAAGTTGAGGGTTCATTAAACATCCCTTATTCACCTCCGTGTTAGACCTGACATCCTTGGCGTGGTTGGCCCTGTCTTTTTGCTTCTATCTCCTCAGCGCAGGACCACTCCATTTGGATGTAACCATGCGCTGTACAAAATGCTTTATTATTATATTATTATTTTTAACTGTGTGCTGATTTGTGTACTCTGATCACTTTACCACTACTGAGTTAAGGGTTCTTCTACTGTCTCGGGAAATCGTCGTCAAATTTCTTAAGTTCCAAGCAACACTTGAGACGGAATAAGTTCAATTGCAGGTTTATTCAAATTCCCGAGACTCTCACACCGGCAGTCAGCGAGAGAGGCAAGATACAACCGTCTCTTCACTGCGCAGACCACCGGTGAAGTGTCCCACATTTCACCTACAGAATTCCAACCTAGGCAAATGCATTCTAGTGTCAGGGCAAAGAAATAGAAGAAGGAACACCGAACTACATAGTTAAATGTATGACCTAATACTGATCAGTATTAAAGTCCAAGTGCTCCCTCCCAGTGTAATTTGTAATTGTGATTGGTTATCCATGATTGGCATATTTAATCTACTGGTTAGTCAGTAGTAATGTGCATTGTGTGTGCCCAGGACCTGTAAATCAAATGCTACTAGTGGGTTGCAGCACTGGTTGTTCCACCCACATGAGTAGCCATGTAACCATGTCTCAGGCCTGCCAGAGCAGTTTTAAACTGCCATGGTGACTTGGCAAGTGCGCCCACATGCCATGCTCAAGCCTTCCCTTTTACTACTTGTAAAGCACCCCTAAGGTAGGCCCAAGGTGCCTGCTTGGGCAGAGTAATGTGTTTGTGAAAGGTATGACATGTACATTTGTGTTTTGCATGTCCTGATAGTGAAATACTGCCAATTTCACTATTGCAAAGGCAATCTCTTTCATAGACAGTGCTTTAAATGGGTTGGTACTGTCTGGTACTGAGTACCAGCACTGTTTTATTTAGAGAGATAGAGTACCGGCACTTCTCAAGAGAGACATGATGATTTTAATTAGAGAGTACCAGCACTTCTCAGAAACAATCAGGTACTCCGGTACAGAGTACCTGCACTTCTATTTTTCCACTTCAAGCACTGCCTATAGGTAATCATTGGAGCTGCCTTGTAACATCTTACAGTTGTAATTTTCAATTGGGAAGAGCTAGAGATTTGGAGTTTAGGATCTTTGAGCTCAGAATTTAAAAACACATTTTAGTGAAGATGGTTTTTAAATTGTGTGGTTGAAAAAGCCACTTTTAGAAAGTGGACATTTCCTTGCATTACCATGCTTTGCCTCTGTGGAATCAATCAACGTCTGGTTTAGATTGACAATTTGGCTATTTGTGCATTCACTCTAGACAGTCAGGCAAAGGGCTCTGAGGTGTGCCCTGCATATCCTGATGGCCCATGAACAGGCTCATGGGCCTTCCTGAGCTACAGTGGTGGGAGGAGTTAGTCGTGTAGTTCCTACAAACCTATATAGGATCTGTGCGTTTAGACAACATAGACTGTGGAGTTGGTGTCCTGACTGATTCCAGACACCCCCACCGGGTATGCTAGCCTGTATACCAGCTAGCTCACAGTGCCACTGTAAACTCCTCTTACCAAGGAGAAAATAGTTCTTGGCAACTATTGAACATGACAACTCTGCCTCATCAGGGATTGTGGAACCAGTGCAGTATTTTTCGCTCAGTAACTCGTGCTCAATTTGTCTCAAAGAGGTACACAAAATAAATGGTGGGGACGATTTCAATAAGCAGTTATTGAACTAGCGTCATTCTAGTGAAAAATAGGTGTGCTGAAACAAACATAAGACAGAAACTGACATAAATGATTATAAGCACCAACAGAGTAAAAGGATGCTAGATTCCTACCATAGTGCTAAAACAATGAATACAGGCAGGTATAAAAATACATGACAGTAATAATGCGTACTCCTACGATGCAACCCTAACTAGATGTACCTAAGTGGACCTAGCACGTATAGAGGTGTAGAGCCAAGAATCCTTCTAGGATAAAGTGAACCCCATTACCTGAAGTGAGAGAGTGTGGGACCCCATCTTGGTATCGACAGGGACACCCCGAGAGGGATGTCAGACCACTGCGAGTTGGAGTGTCTGCATGCAGGAACCTCAGCGTCTTACGTCAGTGTGTCAGCATAGAAGTCTTTTTTCTCCTCACTCTGCCTCAGCAAAGATATGGTGTTTATATACCCAAAGTGGTACCCTCAGGGGATCTACCTTGATGTGTCATGTCGAACTAGGATGACGGAAGGAATGACCCTTATACATAGTCATTATGCAGGAGATGGTAGTCCTGCTGATATTCCAAGAATCCTCATGCATAATGAATGAGGCTAGTTTTTGGAGAAAACCCCATGTCATTTAAGCAGTACCGTAACTAGGTAAAAGGTCAGTACCACTATTATGTAGTGTAATGTCAGGGGAATTAAAGGTGAAAGGTTTGGGTACTACCTGAGCCTATATTGGGGCACCTGTATGAAATATAACACCCACTCCTCATCCGACTTGACGACATACTAAAATGCTAAATGGATTTCAAAAATATGCAGACTAGTTGTCCATAAAAAAATACTTAAAAAATGCTAAAAGAGTAGCATAAGCTGTAGAAGTCTATTAAAAAAATGGTTGTATATATGGTCCGAACAATTACTAGTGCCTGAAAGCCATGCTGTTCAGCCAGAAAAGAAAACTGTTTTTGTTTTAAAATTTCAAATTTGGTTGTATTGAAAAAGGACAAATTTTTCCCAGCACACAATGAGCCAAATGTTTATGTGTCCTGGCTGGGAGATGCAACATCACTGTTGCTTGCCATCGCAGACGACGTTCCCTGCAACACCTCACAGATCAGGTCAATCGAGCACTGATGATCTTCTGTATTGCCCACAGCCGCTGCTGGGGAAGCCTGTATGAAATCCAAGGCCTGAGTGCTTGTAGAGGAGCCAGTCTCCATCCCAACAGGAGCTGCAGCTTCCTGTGGTGGCTCTAAGAACGCAGACTTCATCATGGGAATAGGCTGAGGACACAGCAGAACATGGGCCGGTATTGGGTCCAGTAAAGCATCCACATCCGGGGTCGCAATTGATGGAAATGTTAGACAGAGATCCAACATGCATTTTGGTCCACAGAACGGGCATCGGAGAACAGACAAAAAACAGTCAGTCCAGACTGGTCGAAACAATAGGAACCAAGTCTCGCTTAGTTCTTGAAGGCTCGGTGTTCCCAGATGGAGTACCATGTGATCACAGTATCGGCGCTCCAAGAGCGTTTTTTTCATCTCCTTGGTGATTGGGACGTCCAATGCGTAGCAGAAAAATCGCAATCCGGATTCCTGCTATTAGTAACAGGATTGCGGAAGTCCTCCAAACATGCTTCTGAATCCGGAGTGTATGAAGGCTGGCATCACTCCGAAGACTGTCTGAAAGGTGCTTAACAGTCCAGAACCTATGGTCTTAAATAAGTGTATCAGACATATTAAAGATACGTTGTACAATTTCCGTGAAAGGGCAGTTCGTTCTTACAAGTGCCTGTATCTCAGCTGAGGACCTTGCGACCTGAAGATCAAAAGTCTGTTGGGTGGAGGTTAAGGGCACGGTTTTCTGTAAAAGCCTTGCTTTCATTCAGCTCAGAGTATCAAACCGTATAAAGGAAACATTCAACGAAGGCCATAACGGCGCCTCCACTACAGTGTATGTCGGGGGAAACAAAACTTGCATTAAATAAGTAACCCTGGAACTTACAGTCACAAGATATGCGATGCCCGAAAGCATCCCACAACAACTTTGATCATTCAGCATTAAGTAACTCCCATTTGAGAGCAACTTGAGCACCTGATTAATCATGGCTGCTGGGGTCCCTTTCAAGTGACAGGATAAGTTTACTACTGAACCGTTACAGGCCCCATGAAGCATGATATCCTGGCATTTGAGAGATTCACTTAAAGAGTTCTGGCAGTCTGTACCACTGACAAATACTTTGATGTCTCCACTCCTGCATTGAAATCTATACAGCAACTCCCAAGATTCCTTGATGAATTCCTTACCCAATTCTTCATATCTGCCTGCCTGTTGTTGTTCTAGGCAATACTGAAACTGGAAAGTTGTGACCGGTAACGTTATATGCCATGAACTAACCATTTTGTGGATAGTAACTCTGCCACAGTGAAAGGTAATTGGTCCAGTTTTTCAATACGCAGCATTGTATATTTTGCTCCTCTCGCCGCCATTGTTATCTGCTTCTTAGTTAGATTGTATGTAGAGAACAGGGACGTACTATTGATAAATCGCCAAGGCACGAACCAGAACGCAATGACTGTAGCGTCCAGCTTAACAACATAATAGAACGTAGCTGAGACTGTCTGTGCTGTAGTATGGACAAATTCTGTTCTAGTATATCGAAAGCAGAAGGTACAATGTTGTCCAGTGAATACATTCTGGATGTTAATGTGGTCATACCATTGTTGACCACCACTAAGGCCTTTTCTAGGTTAATTCTATCAATTTCACAAAGTCTCTCAGCAGCTTCCTGTTGAGAGATTTTCCAAATTTCATTATAAATACATATAAGAAACGTTTCTTATGTGGCTTTCAGGGACCCAATAAAAAATCGCCCACAAATCCATGTCTTCTGATACTAAGGATATTTGTTGTTTCACCTGGGATAGTGTTGAGGCTTTTAGCCAATCGAAGCAAAATTTCCCAACACTGTAGGATGTAATCACCCCTGGATGTTCTTGTTGTACAAAGCATAAGTCAGGCCTATGGATACTAAACCCTTCGGTGGTATCCCTGAATCTTGACTGACACCTATTTGTGTCGATAGGCCAAACTAACCATCCCTTCCAATCGGGGTCTGATGAATTTAAGGAAACTGTATGTATGATGTCATCTACTGTATCCTTACCATGTGTTGTAATGTTTTGTCACCCCTCAAAGTGTGATGGTGCTGGTATCTGAGGTGTGTTCAAATCCTTGTTCTTGGCTAGTCCAAGACAGGAAGTCTGTTGCACAGTGTTGTTCAGAAATATGATCTGCTGTGGAATGAGGCACGCTCAAAGTCTCGCTTCTGTTCCCTGAGCTTGCCATTCCTTTGAACCCCAGACTGATTTTAGGTCCATAGTGTCCTTCTATAAGTTGAAACCTTGCTCAGATAGTTGGGAAATAAAGAATGCAAAGTAGATCTGTATGGTGTTAGTTAGCATACATTTCTGTGCAGTTGAAGGTGCAACCTTATAATGAAATGGGGTCGGATCAGAAGTGTTAAACCCAGAAAAATAAGTAAAACTCTGTGTGAACATTCTGGAACTACCTTTCGGTGGTGTTGGGCAATGTTCCCATTGGTAGTATGTAAAAACATTACAAGGGATACTGAATTTATGTAAAAAGTGATGACCATAATGTTGGTAACAGTAGATTGTGTCGTAATCAGTTGTGTCCTCTAACATTTCAACACTTGAAAATGCAGTGGATTGTTCTAAATCAGCCAACATGTTATTTATAGTTTCAAAATCCCAATCGTCAGAAAATGTACTGGAGGTAATGATATTATTTAAAGACATTTTATATACATGATGTATTTTCTGTAGGACCAAATACATCATATGAAACTATGTCCCAAACTATACGATCAGGAATTGGAACAGCTGAAATGTTCACGAAGGACAGGTCTCTTTGTTCACAATGAGATAATGTATGAGGTTTCAGGACCAAGTTAACATTTGATACTGCTGAGCGTTCTGGGAGATACTTTATGTTCATGAGTAAGCAGAAGACAGTCTCTAAGCCAATACAGGATAGAGAAAACAATATTCCAGTTATTATCCAGAGTTGTAGCCAAGGTAATACTAGGTAAGTCTTTTTCAGAAAAATTTAGAATTCATGAAGTTGTTGTTCACGGGAAACTGGAGCTGGCGTTGTTTCAGGTTCACTGGGATCAAGAGAAAAGGTATAAAAATTGATGAAGTAGCCACATGCAGTTCTATCGATCATTGGTAGCTCAGCAGGTTTTGTTGAACTGGCAGACGTCTCTTGTAGAGGCCTATTAATGTAAATATATGTGGTAGGCCAAATTAATATTTGTCTTTCATTTGCATTTTTATATTCTGTTTCAACAGGAACAAGTTCCTTTTCATCGTTGGTAAGTCCATTACTTTGTAATGGTGACTCTTCAAATGTTATGAGTCTTTCTGTCTGAACTGCCTGTATGGTAGCGAGAGGAGAGCATCGGCTACCGAGGAACCCACAAGGCCTACTATTCAATATCGCCCACATAATGTGGTTTGATCAGATCGATGGAGACAAATCTCATTTCTTTTTTGCCGGCAAGACACGGAAGAAGTACTGTTCTTGTTCTTTTGACAGCCAGGACAGGTACAGGCTTTCAGTATGATGGCCCAAATTCTTTCTTGTCCACAATCTTTTCTCTGACCAGATCCCTGACTTTTGGGATCCAGGCAAGGCTTGCCGTGACTAATTTGACTTCCCCAGCGGTGCGTTTTTCTTGCACTGTGCTTTGTAGTGTCCGGAATTGATTGAGATCCTGTAAAACAGCCAAACGTTTATTGATGTCAAATGGTTTATCATCCACCGCTGTGCTTTCATAATCAAGATCAGGTACCCACCTTCTCGTCCCAAATAGGACTTCGTAAGGAGTGACACCACCTAGGGAACTTATTGGCATATTGTTGAGAGTCCTCTGGACTCCATACTCCATATAAGTGATTGACCCAACTGCCACCCGAACCTAATACACTTGCTGTTAAAGATTGCCTTAAGTCCTGGTTTTTCTTCTCTACGACCCAATTCTTCCTTGGGATGGTATGGAGAGGAGTACTGCAGTGCAACACCCAAACTTCCCATAGCTTCTTTGTAAGCCCTAGAGCTAAATGCGGGCCATGGCCAGAATGTAATATGCCAACTGCGTATGTCCCTATGAAGACTTGCAAATCTTCTATAACAGTTTGAGCGCCATTGAGTTCTGAGGCCAAACCCACAGGAATCTAGAGCATGAATCCACTGCCACCAAGATATACTTGTAAGCCCCATCTGATTGTAGGGGGCCGCAGTTGTCCAAATAGACACAAACGAGTGGTCTGTCTGATATTAGTAATGGTGTCTGCACTGGACGTGCCACTGTGGAACCCTTCATCTGCTGACAGATGTCGCATTTTAAGACAAAATTTGTTGTTGGTTTAGTTAGTCCTGGCCACTAATAGCATTGTTTCAGTAAACAAACTGTGGCGGTAACTCCTGTGTGTGCAGAACCCAGACCCTCGTGCGCAGCTAGTATTAAGCCTAATCTGCGATCCATGTTTGGTATTACTCTATCCCCCACTCCTGGAATTTGAGCATACAGAATGTTATTTGCATCTAACTTGTAGGAGCACTTGAGTGGAAAACCTTTCGACAAGGCTGTGATGTTTTTGCGTGAAGCAATGACAACTATCATTGTGCTTCCATCTATTCTCATTCTAGAACGAGTGATTGCAGCTACGGCAGCAGTTTGTACTGCCTCTTTTGCGCCTTCATCAGCCAATGAGTTCCCTTCAGCGTGAACGCCATCATGTTGATGAGTCAGAGTGTGCATCACATGAGCTTTTGGTAGTTCGTTTTTCAACTCAGCTACCTGTTCCCATAGCAATTTATGCTTAATTGTATAAACTTTTGAGTCTTTAAACCCGTTCAGACCCCAGTAGAGAAGATCTTCATTGTATGACTGGACGCAGTAAAGGGAATCGCACACAATCAGTGTGGGGAATTCTCAATCCGTATTTATTACTGCTAGTAATAGGGCTTTTAATTCTGCCAGCTGTGCCGTGCAGTCTCCTAGAGACTGTGTCTTCGTACTGCGAGGACAGAACTTGCCTTCCTGCATACGACCCTTCATAATCACACATGTGATGCTGTATTGTTGTTTACTTCCTATGGCCGGCTGAGCAGATCCATCAGTGTAAATTATATATTCACACTGATTTAGAGGCAATATTTCATTGGGGAGAGGATATTCTTGTTCATATTGCAGGAATGCTTGTGTTTTAAGTGAAGAGTCAAATGTGTAATCTACATCTGTTGCAGTGAGAGAAATAGCCCAGTGTATCCATCTTGGATGTAAAGCTTTAGCAATAGGAATGCTTGCCTTTGTGACAGCCTGTAAGGCCAGTACTGGAGTCACAACAATTATTCTTTTCCCCTGAGTCAGTGCTCTTTCTCTCACTACAGAAGTCAGTACTGCTGTCAGGATGTTTTTCTGTGGAAGCAAAACGCATTTCTGCGTTTATGTACAAGTATGATTTATATTCTATAGGTACCGTTTCATCTTCACTGAAGGTTAGGTAAGTGTATCCAGATTTACCTGCTATTACTCGGATCACTACATTTGTGGTGTTTACACATGTGTGTCAGTGTTTAGAAGGTATCATGTCAGCTTGTAGGGAACAAAGGATATATGTGTGTTCCTGTTTCCAATGCCTAACTGAAAAATCAGGTCTTATTAGGTCGTAGAAAAGTTTTACTTTTTTCTGCGTAACCTAAAATGTAAGTTCTGCCAAAATTCAAGAATCCCAATATGGATTGTAAGTTTTTTAACAATCGATAAGGTTGGAGCAGCGCACACTTTTCTAAAAAGTTAGCTGCTAGGCTTTGCCCTTCACTTGAAAGCTCATATCCCAAAAACAGGACATTGAGGTGGGCTATTTTTGATTTTTCAAAGTTGATTTACAGCCCTCAGAGGCGAACCCCAATATTATGTTGCCCACCCGGGTCAAGTGATCCATTAAATCATCATCCGGCAGATAAAAGTCATCTACATAGGACAATGCACCTTCATCGAAATTCTGAAGTAACTCTGTTGCCCTAGCTGAGAACAACTCAGGGGCGTTCTTATACCCTTGGAGGAGTCGAAAAAATTGATGTTGAGAACCGAGCGCTGACAATGCTGTTAAATATATGCTTTCAGGTGCTATATTTTGGCAGAAAAAATCCATTTGAGATATCTAGTGTTGTTTTGTATTTTTCTGCACAATGTTATTCATTAATGCGGCACTGTGTGCATTCTGTACTGCAGATGTCTTGATGCATGTGTTGAGATGTCTGTAGTCAGACATTATCAGGTTTCATTACAGTAAACAAAGGATTATTCATTGAAGTGGTGCAAGTTTCAATTACACCTTTATTTTCAAGTTGATGTAAGGTCTCCCTGATCTGTTTCTTCGCTTCTTGTTTTATTGGAAATTGTCTCTGGTGATTTGGAGTTGTTTTTACTGGGTTTGCATGGTGAGGTGACTCAGCATTCCATCCAACGTGGTTGTGATATGATGCTGGAGCAACTGCTGCTGCCCACTCCTGCACGTATGAATGTTTTAAGTATACTGGAACGAGGTCAGAAAAATCCAAATCTTTTTCAGCCAAAAGGACGTCATATCCATAAGTCAGGTTCTCCCAAAACAGACCATGAATTTTTCTGGGTTTGTCTCCTCCATTTGGTGCGTTATTTCATATAACTTATGCGGGACACTTACGATCATATCAGGTGTCTCCACCGTGATATGTTCATTCAACTCCGCTGTCACCAGAAATGTCATCAGGTTCTGGTGAGCTATTGTTACTTCTGCTGTCCTGTCTAGCATTGTCAGGACCCATTCCCCATTCAGAATTTGAGTTCTCAGATTTCTGAGCATGTCCAAATTTAAGACCTGCTACTTTCTTCTTTTGAAATTGAGGTTTTGATTTTGGTTTCTCTTCTTTTTTGGAAGCATAGGCTGAAGCATGTTGCGTGTCTCTGGACTTTATACGCTCTTCTTGTTTGTGTTCTGACTGTCCTTTCCTCTCTGAGTTTTTTGATGAACACTGAAAGGAACAAGAGGAACGTGTATCAGTATCCTGATACTTGTCAGGTTTTTTATTGTTATCTCTATTCCTAAATTTGTACCTCATTTTGGATTGGATTGTGACATACTTTCTCTATTCTTTTGTTTTTATTATTATTATCACATTTCTTCTGGGAAGAATCAGGTGCTTGCTTGCTGTTATCTTTATCAGGACTACCCATGAGTTGAGGTTTTGTTGCTCTAGCTCCCAAACCATCTCTACCTAATTCAGCATAGGTATCCTCGATAACTTTAGGTACTTCACGTTCCTGTTGTAAAGGAGTCAAATCCCTCAGGCCTTGGCGTATTGCCACTGCTGCTGCCTCCCCTTTTATGTTTGCTAATAAAAGAGTTGATACCTGGGCAACATTTCCTAACAATATCATCGCTAAGTTCAGAGCAGGTTCTGCTTCATACTCATTCTGTATTTGTCTTAATACATCTGGTATTACTGCTATTGAAGGGATACCATGAGCACTGGTTTATATGGCAGCGAAAACTGTACCCCACGAGATACAATCCTCTATCTGGTGAGCTATCCCCATTGGCAAGCAGATTGTTAGAATTCTGTGTTTTCCTTGAGGGCCTGTGTGTGGAAACACTGCCTCTAACTGTGTTACTTTCCGAGCTATACAAAATGGAATTTTCTCATGTCTAGTGGGCATTTTACCCATAACTGCATGTAGAGTTTGTGGGGTCATTTTAGTTGTAGATCCCTGAATTTTCCTCTGTTGGTGTAGCCTTTGCTGGTTGAAGTGTGAGTGTTCTCATCACAAACTGTTTCAGGTTTCGGTAAAGTTTTATTATTTCTTTATGAAGTGGACGTAAGTCTGCTACTGGCATTGTGTCAATGTCTGGATGCAGTGTGTAAGCTGCTAGGACTGGCCAAGTTCCTCCATCTCTTCCGAGTGGACCGAGTCTCACTTTACCTTTTGTGTGTGGGAGAGCACTTTTAAACCAGCTTATGTGCTCCTGGTAGGTGAGCGGAATTTCAATGTCCTCATATGGGCAGTATTCATTTGGTGTTTCATCTTCAGTGTAAGAATGAAATGTATTTGTGCATGCATCTGCTTGTGGGAATTTAATCCATGAATAGAATTCCTCTGTTCTATATGATTTGTGTGCCTCATTCACAAAAGTAAATGTCCCACCCTTAGCTGTTATTCCATATTCTGCTAGTTTTAAAGTAAGGTCAGTTCTGACATTTTCTGAAATGATAATTTCACCTTCTTGTTCTTCCTCCCTTATTGCAGTCGCACGTTGTGCTGGTGCAGTGGCGTCTTCATCAGCATTGTTGGAAAAGTTCTCAAGGAAAAGTCTTGAGGAAACTGGGATATGGTTTTATGCACAATAGGGAACTATTTGTCCTTGAAGCTTGAATAAACCTACAGCCAATCCAAAGGATATACCTACTCGGCTGGGGCGGATTGTTCCCTTCCCACTCCAGATGTCTCTGGATAAAATGTGAGTAGGGTTCTCTGGGAATAGCATGATTGAACTACTCAGATATGACTGTTAAATAAGTACCAAACTAACATTGGCAACTCCATGTCATAGAGTTCCTAGCAACCTATATAAGATCTGTGCGTCTAGACAACATAGAATGCGATTGGTTTCCAGACTAATTCCAGACACCCCCACCGGGTATGTTAGCCTGTATACCAGCTAGCTCACAGTGCCACTGTAAACTCCTCTTACCAAGGATAGAATAGTTGTTGGCAACTATCGAACATGACAACTATGTCCCATCAGGAATTATGGAATTCTAGCGCAATTTTTAAAAACTTGTAAAATATTTTATTGGAACCGATTTTAAGCCTCCTGTTGGTCCGACCTCTGGTGCAAGATCGACGTTGCCCAGGGCGGCCTCCTAACCCCTCTCCAGCTGACAAGGGTCGCTAGTTCAGGCGTTCGGCGCTTAACTCATTTTGGGCGCCATCTTGGGTAGGGGTAGGATCGCGGTCTAGATGATCGACGATCCCGCCCTCCCAAGATATAAAAGGAGTCCCTTTTCTTCTTAACTGGGTATTTGTTATACTCCTTTCACCCCTGAGGCGGAAGCCGGGGGCCCTTGAGCACTCTTGCTCCTTTCAATCTATCGAAGACGAACAGGAATTATGGAATTCTAGCGCAATTTTTAAAAACTTGTAAAATATTTTATTGGAACCGATTTTAAGCCTCCTGTTGGTCCGACCTCTGGTGCAAGATCGACGTTGCCCAGGGTGGCCTCCTAACCCCTCTCCAGCTGACAAGGGTCGCTAGTTCAGGCGTTCGGCGCTTAACTCATTTTGGGCGCCATCTTGGGTAGGGGTAGGATCGCGGTCTAGATGATCGACGATCCCGCCCTCCCAAGATATAAAAGGAGTCCCTTTTCTTCTTAACTGGGTATTTGTTATACTCCTTTCACCCCTGAGGAGGAAGCCGGGGGCCCTTGAGCACTCTTGCTCCTTTCAATCTATCGAAGACGAACAGGAATTATGGAATTCTAGCGCAATTTTTAAAAACTTGTAAAATATTTTATTGGAACCGATTTTAAGCCTCCTGTTGGTCCGACCTCTGGTGCAAGATCGACGTTGCCCAGGGCGGCCTCCTAACCCCTCTCCAGCTGACAAGGGTCGCTAGTTCAGGCGTTCGGCGCTTAACTCATTTTGGGCGCCATCTTGGGTAGGGGTAGGATCGCGGTCTAGATGATCGACGATCCCACCCTCCTCACGCCCCCTACAGTGGATATAAACATCAAAATCCCCCGTCCGCGCAGCGGGCGGGCGCAGCGGGCGCGCCGGCGGCGCGCCGAAGGCGTGCCAAAGGCAAGCCCGTCTGCGCCCGTCCGCGACCGGACGGGACCCGGGGCCATACCCCCTGTGCAAGGCGGACCAGATTGTGGGAGACCGATGAGGTATGATTCTATCATACTGAAAAACTTAATGCCTCTGACTACTCATGCCTGTCGGCACTCCATTCTCCCTGACTCTCCCTCTGGGATCTGCCCTCACTGTACTTTCTCACTCACTAGCCATCAAGATAAGCACCCTGGCAAATTCTACAAAATGTTTCTTCTAAACTGCCGGTCATTGACCAAACATGCTACGCAAATGACTCTCCTGTTGGAGGAAAAAGAGCCAGATGTGGTATTCTTGACGGAGACGTGGTTAAAAGACGCCTCTGACTCAGATATTACTTCCATTCTGCAAATGGGGTACACCCTGCAGAGATTAGACAGACCAGAAGGTAGAGGAGGCGGCCTAGGCATCCTTCATAAAAACCTCTACCGCTGTAGAACTTCTTCGGCTGATATCTCTAACTGTGAGAGTATGCTATTTACTCTTGATCTCTCACCTATAGACTCATTTTCTGGTGTGCTTATCTACCGTCCCCCCAATCAAATAGGAGATTTCATTTATTCACTCCAATCAAAAATAGCCAAACTGGTGGTTAGCAAATCCTACTTTTCTATACTAGGAGATGTAAATATCCACCTAGAGGACCCTAACAACCCCACGGCCAAGGCATTTTTGGATAGTATGGCAGCCCTTCAGATTATATTAAAGGGCTTTGAGCCAACGCACGAAAAGGGCCATCTTCTTGATGGTGTTCTCAGTAATGACAACAGACTGGAAGTAGGGACCCCATTACCTCTTACCTGGACCGACCACTATTTAATATCCATTCAGTGGACTCCAGCGACGCCATTACAGCCCCTTCCTCGCACTACCCTAACTGGAAGAGACTGGTCCAAAGTCTCTCCAGACCAATGGGCTAACCTGCTTTCGGCTGCCCCCCCCCTAATGGCGACAGACCCAGCACTGCAATATGAGAATTATACCAAATGGCTGTGCTCAGCCTTGGATACTATTGCACCTATTAAGGCCCTTAAAGAAAAAACTAAATCCAAGGGCTCACCTTGGTACACCCCCCATCTTAAAGAACTAAAAAGGGCGTGCAGAAAATTCGAAAGAAATTGGAGGATCTCTCGTAGTAAGGTAGATAAAACTACACATCTCGAAGCCATCAAAAAGTACAAATTAGAAATTAGACGAACCAAAACTTTATACTTCGAGGAAAAACTTTTGACTGCCTCCAACTCCGCTAGAGAAATCTTTCAAATAGCAAAGTTCCTGATTGATATTCCCCTGGTTCCCGCTGACCCTAGAAAAGCTCAGGCTCGATGTGAGAGCCAAGCTGAGTATTTTTACAGGAAAATACAAAAAATTGTCTCCGCCTTTCTGCCACCTAATCTTCCCCAGGACATGGGAACCGGTTTACCTAACGTCACGACTCCAAAATTAGTTGAGTTTCCTTTGCTGGATGAAAACTCACTTGCGGTTATCATGACGAAAATAAAATCAGGATCTCCCACAGACCCTGCCCCCCCCTCTCAGATAGTAAAAATTGAGAATATAGTCAAACCTGTAATCCTCAACATACTAAATACTTCCATTTCCACAGGCTCAGTACCCACTGCATGGAAATGTGCACAGGTTAAGGCGCTGCTGAAAAAACCCACACTGGATCCGGAAAATATGGCCAACTATCTGCCTATTTCCCTCCTTCCGTGGATCAGCAAACTCCTTGAAAAACACGTCAACTCGGTTATTACTCAATTTTTAGAGAACAACCATCTCCTCCACGATTCCCAAGCTGGCTTTCGTCCAAAACTGGGAACTGAAGCGGCTCTCCTGGCGGTAACTGAGCTGGCCAGGAAGCAAATGGATCAAGGCGGCACCCCAGCAATTATGTTGCTTGACCTCAGTGCCGCCTTCGATACCGTTAACACCAGCATTCTTCTTCATCGCCTCAATCAGATGGGATTCTCGGGGAAGGCCATGCTTTGGCTCCAATCATTCCTGGAGAACCGTTCTTTTAGGGTAGTTGAGGGTACTACCCACTCTAAAGTCTGGCCCTTGGATCAAGGTGTACCTCAGGGCTCTTCGTTGAGCCCTACTCTTTTTAATATTTATATGCAGCCGTTAGCTGATATAGTCCATTCATTCGGTCTGGACATAATAACCTACGCCGATGACACGCAATTAGTCGTGTCTATGAATCAGGCAGACTCTTCCCCTTCCAATCTAAGTAACTGCCTGGTAGCAGTGGCTCAGTGGATGGCAACCTCGCATTTAAAATTAAATGGCGAGAAAACTGAGCTTATGGTGTTAGGTAACTCAACCATTCCCATTCCTTTGCTAGACTGGCCACCATGTATGGGCCCTATGCCTCAACCAAAATGCCATATAAAGAGCTTAGGCATTTGGCTCGATTCCAACCTCAGCTTCATGCAGCAAGCTACTACTCTCTCTGCCACATGCTTTGGGCTAATGCATATGCTGAGAAAGGTGCTGCCCCTTCTCCCTTTTGAAGCCCGCAGAATAATGGTTCAAGCCATCATTCTGTCCCGCCTAGACTACGGGAATTCCCTATACTTAGGTGCTCCTGCTTTTACAATCAAAAAGCTACAGGTAACTCAAAACGCTGCAGCTCGTCTCCTGTTAGGCCTCAATAAACGAAACTCAGCCAGCATTGCCCTTAGGAAACTGCACTGGCTTCCGGTCAGGGCCAGAGTGCTGTTTAAGTCTCTCTGCTTTATGCACAAAGCTATGTGGAAGAATGCCCCTACTATGATCTGTTCCCTGGCAAAACCCTACCTTCCTCACAGGTCCTTAAGATCTAGCACTGCCTTCCTGGCTACTGTCAACAAAATCAGACGGACCAGATGGGGCGGGCGTTCCTTCTCCTGGAACGCCGCAAAAGAATGGAATTCTTTGCCCACCTCCCTTCGCAGTGAACCTAGCCTTTTAAAATTCCGGAAGGATTTGAAAACCCACCTGTTCATCTGATCCTTTCTTTTCTTTTAGTATGACGGTACTTAGCGCTACGAGGCCTTTGGGTTGTTTGCGCTCTACAAAACCCGACTAATAATAATAATAATAATAATCAGGGATCGTGGAAACAGTGCAGTACTTTACGCTCAGTCATTCGTGCTCACTTTGTCTCAAAGAGGTACACAGAATAAACAGTGGGGACGTGTTCAAAAAGCATTTATTGAACCAGCATCATTCTAGTGCAAAATAGGTGTGATGGAACAACCATGAGACAGGAACAGATACATGACAGTAATAACACGTCCTCCTACAATGCAAACCCCAACTAGATGTACCTAAGTGTACCTAGCATGTATGGAGGTGTAGATCCAAGAATCCCTCTAGGATAAAGTCAACACTATTACCTGAAGTGAGAGAGTGTGGGACCCCGGCTTGGTCACAAGATGGACACCCCGCGAGGGATGGCAGACCACTGCGAGCTGGAGTGTCTGCGTGCAGGAACATCAGCGTCTTGTGTCAGTGTGTCAGCATGGAAGTCCTCTTTCTCCTCTCTCTGCCTCAGCAAAGATATGGTGTTTATATACCCATAGTGGTACCCTCGGGGGATCTACCTTGCTGTGTCATGTCAGACTAGGATGACGGAAGGAATGACCCTTATACATATTTATTATGCATAGATGGTAGTCCAGCTGAGATTCCAAGAATTTTCATGCATAATGAATGAGGATAGTTTTTGGAGAAAACCCCTCGTCATTTAAGCAGTACCGTAACTAGGTGAAAGGTCAGTACCAAGAACAGTTATGTAGTGTAATGTCAGGGGAAATATAGGTGAAAGGTTTGGTTACCACCTGAGCTTATATCGGGGCACCTGTATGAAACATAACAAGTTATCACTGACACCTGACTAGGGCTGTGGCTGCCTCTCACAATGCTGTCTTCAATCCCCTGTAGTGTTTCTGGAGCCAAGACGGAGCAACACAGGATCTCTACACTCCAAATACTATCTTTGAAGTGTGCCTACTTCATAGGCCAAAAGGGGCATAAGTATTGGAATTATAACCTCAGACTCTTAGTCTGCTGGACTGAGGACTCTGCCAAGAAGAAGTGCTGAAGAGCTGTCCGGAGGAGTAATGCTCCTTTGCTTTGTGTTGCTTTGTCGCGTTGGCCTGCTGTTGCTGCTTCTGTCTGTGGGAAGTAAAAGAACATGACTCTGCTTTTGTGTATCCTGCTTTTTCAAGGTTCTCCAAGGGCTCGTGTGTGGTTGCCTCCTGTTGGAAGTCTCAGGGCCATCAAGGATTTCACCTGCAGCATCCGTGAACTCCACAGCTGGGGGTTCTGACCTGCCAAGTGGTGCCAATTCCATTTCTGGGCCCTTGGAGGTGGTTCTGCCGCTTCAATACTTGAAACTCCACGCATCACCTTACCAGTGCCATTTTTCCCACCGCAAGCTTGCCCTGCGGTTGAAAATTCAATGCATCGCCATGGTGCGACTGAAAAAAATCAATGCAGCGCCTTTTCAACGCCCGAAGAACCACTGCAGCACTAGTCCAGAGCTTCATGACTCCGATGTCTGAGACCCCAGCTCCATCACAGGGAGAGGCCCTGCTGTGCGGCTGAAAGAATCAATGCATCACCGGTCCGCGGCTGAAGAAATCAACACAGCACCTGTTTCTCCAACACCACATCAACCTCAGTGTGTTCGGATTTCCACTCATCGCTCCTGTGTGCCAAGTCTCCAACACATTGCCCCGCCAAAAGGCATCACCTCTGGATTCATCACTTCTTGTAGAAATGAATCAATGGAACACTTCTTCTGTGTGCAGCAGAACTGATGCGCCCATTCCCCTGGGACACAAGAATCGACACATCGCTGTTTTCTGATGCTTTCCTCCTGTGAGACTGTTTTTCATCTTGGAATTTGATGCATCAAAGGTACTTTGTGCTAAAATCAACACACCCATAGGGTTATATTGACGGAATTGTCTAAACATTTTAAAAGTGATATTTTGAGTTATGCATGTTGTATTTGTGTTGTTTTGGTCTTGTTTGGTTTAGATAAAGATTGGCTATTTTTCTAAACTAGTGTGGTGTTCATTTGTAGGGTTTTCTCTGCGTTAATGTGTGGGTTCTGTGCAAATACATTACACATTGCCTCTGAGATAAGCGTGACTGCTCGTGCCACGCTACCAAGGGGGTGAGCAGGGGTTATCTTGGGTGTGTGACTCCCTTACACTTACTAGAAGGAAATGTCCCTACTCAGACAGGGTGCAAGCCTCTGCCAACTAGAGATCCCAATGTCTAACAGTAAGAGAGATGTGGATGACCCTGAGATAAATAGTACTTCAGGAGAACTTCCGGGATTTCACCCATTTTGCAGAACTGAGTCACCACAGACATTCAATTGAGTGACTGTAAACATATTCCAAAACATGTTACGTATAACTGGAAAGAAGGTGCAGCAAGCATGGAAAAGAAACAAAAACAAAATCAGAGATACCACAGGAGACACCTGCTGCCACACTTAATCAGATTTTCACCACAGTTACAAGAGGAGTTTCATACCCTAAACTAATTATGTTACTGGTCTGAATCAAATGTAAAGTAGTAGTGCAGCCTTTAACTTGTTTTACCTTCTAAAGAGGAGGTGAGTAACATATTTAATAGTTTGAGGACAGCAGAATCTATGCCCTGTTTTAATCTCAGAGATGACCTATCATGTACTAAATTAATACATAAGGCGGGATTTGTGTCAGCCAATTAGTTACACTTTGGTTTGTTTTAATATCGGTCTCATATGCTTGTCTCTTATTTGATGGTTTTTCTTCTTATGTTCATCCCTCCCATGGAATATTGCTTCTTCACCATTCTTTGATTGGATATCTTTACAGAGATCCGCATCAGAAAACAACTTTTTGCTTTTTCTTTCAGCAACTCCATGGCTGGTTGTGTCTTTTCTTGCTGTCTTCCTCGTGTGCTGCTTCCCACTCAAATCACTGCCCCCTGATCTCTGTGTCGCACCTCCTACCCAACAATCCATTGCATCACCACCCCTCTGGTCTGGCTTTTTTGTTTTCAAAGTCCACCCTCTCTTCAGTTCCCTTACTCCCTGCTCCCCTTTGCTCCAGCTGCTCAGTACAATTGATATGCTCCTTCTCATCTGCACAACCCCTCCTCCGTTGCTCTCCTGCCCCTTCTTATCACATTATTTAAAAACAATTATATTTTTGTTTTCTTTTTTGGGGGGCCCCGCAGGTGTAATTTGTTACTGGTACTTTTTCTCGTTGATGCACTTTCACGCACAGCTTTTAATTTACATCTCCAAGATTTATGTCTGTTATCTTGGAATGATACATTAAAAGTTACAAAGACGGGGGCGTGGTCTAGACACCGAACGAGATGGCCACCTAGACGAGCAGCTCGGCCGCATCGGGAAATCTTCCGGAGCCGCAGACTGTTTTCCGTTGGATTTTTCGCCCGAAATCAGCTGCATCATGCGTCAGAGCTTTTGCTGTCTCAGGTGAGACCTTTCCGATGTTTAAGCGCATCGCGCTTAATATTATATGGCTTATTTCGGCGCCTCGCAATTCCTCTAACGCCCGCCATTTTGACTGTGCACACTTTCTCCACGGAGCTCTCATGTCCTCGAACATGTTTCCTGAAGGATCCTTAGTTTGTTTGTGCATGACAGGATCCCTTTTCACCATATTATACACACCAAATTAATCTGAATACTAGTTTCTTTACTCCAAGGAGCTAGGGGTAATTCTGCCTTGTTGGTTAGAATTTCCCCTCAGATAGTCCGCCATTTTAGGTGTGCCTTTCATCATGATTTACACAGGATGACAAATTTAATACCTACATTGCTTATTTTGACAAGTTTTTGACCTATGACTCAAATGTTGCAGTGTGCTGCTTTTTTTCTCCTATGAAATTTTGATCATATGAACATTTCCTGTGGCTTATTCTTTACATCTGCGCCTACTGCCTGTTTGAATATCAATATCTGCAAATGAACATTTCTACTTTCAATATCTGTTTTAACATGCTTTAACTTGCCTTACTTCAAGACTTTTTATTTTTATTTTTTTTACTTCTAGAGGTTGCTCTTTTGAAATTCCTCTCACTAACTTTCTTGAAATAGCGTAATTGTCTTTCTGGGCAAATATTACTGGTCCTTATAGTGTTTCATCAAGCAATCTACACCCGGAGGGTTGATGTCTATGAGCAAGCTATGCACTCCGAAGTTTGTTTTTGTTCCCTCCAAAAATACCTCTTCAGCAACGTCTTCAGTGTCTTCAGCATCTGACTTCTCGCCCCACACGGATCAAATGGCGGGTGTAGCCTCTAATCGTTCCTCCTCGACACAATCCACCTCAAATAAATCATCTCCACCTGCTACGTCTTCTAAGCAATTAAAACAAGACTCTCCACCTCCAGATAAAATGTCATCGCCTATATCTATGGAACTTTTTTAGAGGAGATTCGAGCCTTGCGCCCATTTGTAGAAGACAGCAATAGGAAGATGCAATTCCTTGAGGAAAAGTAGTCTACTATGGAAAAGCAGGGTGTCGTCGGTGGAGCAACAAGTTTCAGATATACAAGTTAACTCACAATGCATCACTTCCTTGAAAAAAACAGTTCTTGCTCTCCAACAATATACTGAAGACTTTCAAAAGAGGAATAGGGGGAACAATCTACGCATTTATGGATTACCAGAATCTCTGGAGGGGGATGACCCTGTAACATTCTTTACCTCCTTTCGTCCAAAGCTCCTGGAAATGCCAGCAACGACTTCTCTCAGCATCCAAAGAGCCCACAGGCTTGGTTCCCGGTCATCTGCTTCTGCTTCATCTAACCCACGAGGTGTCATCATTCTCTCCCTGAAATTTACGGATCTCCTTTCAGTATTATCTGCAGCAAGATCTAAACGTCACTTTTCCGGTTAGGTCCGAGAGTATTTTTATCTCATGATGTATCCAACGCTACCGCAGCTAGACGAAAGGAGTTTCTGAACCTTCGTACTCCTTTGCAAACTCTGGGTGCTAGATTTGGCATATTCCATCCATGCATCTTCAAAGTTACCTATCAAAAGCAAACATGGACCTATCATGATCCTGCCGAACTCAAAAACTTTCTTCATATTCAGACTAATACTCACATGGAGGCTTCTACTTCTGCTAATGGTTAATTATTTCATCTTCTCAGTTCACACAGGATTTTTGCTGTTGTTCCGTATTTACATGTTTTCATGCAGTTTTGGTTCTTGCTGTTTCTTCTCTAGTTATGTTTTTTCTTCGACGCAGTCCGTTTTCATGAACTTCGACTTTAATGTTGATATGTCTCTGCTTTCTCCTTGTTTTCCCGTAGAATGTTGATCAGTTGTATGTGCCCTAATGTATTTCCTTGTTGTTAATCACCTTTTATATTTATTTATATAGACTCCTTACTATGTCTTCCTTCAACTTATATGGCTCCCTTCCTTCGACTTCCGTCCTGATGCGGTTTACACTCCCGTCCTTGGCTAGTTTGTCTTGTTGAGTGCGCCATTCCCCTGTTGTTCTCTTCTCTTTTATGTTCCCCTCAGGTATGTTATTCTCAATCGTCATCTTGTACCTTCTTCCTTTCTTCCTTTCCCTTTTTTCTCCTTCTCTCCCTTCCCCTCTCTCCCTTCTTTCTCCTTCTTATTCGCTGATTATATGCATTCTTCCTCTGCTTTTATTCTTCTCTTAATACTTTTGTGCAAACTTTTCCTTTGTTCTCTCTCATTCCAATATTTTTTCTGAGGCTTTCTTTTTTTCTAATTTCTTCTTTTTCTTATTTTTTAGCAATGTTTCATTTTTTATGTGATATTGTGGTTTTTACTTCTATTGAATTTTATATTGTTTGAAAATTCAGAGTTATCTCTTGGAATGTAAAAGGTTTTATTAGCCCCATTAAAAGACAGGGAGTCCTTTCCCATCTAGCCTCTTATAACCCGGATATAGCTCTTTTACAAGAGACTCATCTTACAGAAGTGAAATCCCTTAAATTACAAAGGAGTTGGGTGGGTACGGTTTTGTTTTCACCTTCTACTAATAAAAAGAATGGAGTTATCATTTTATGTCACAAAAAACTAAAATGTAAGGCTTTATCACAAGAAAATGATTCTGAGGGTAGGTGGATATTAGCTAAGTTATTAATTAATTCTATCCTTTTAACTGTTTTTAATGTTTATGGTCCCACACAACCTGATTGTTCTTTCTGGCCTTTAATTACGAAAAAAAATATTCAACGTAAAGATGATCTGTTTATCTTAGGAAGAGAGTGTAACCAGATTGTTGATCCGTTCCTTGACCGTAAATCCACTGTCCGATTCATACCTCACAAAACCCACAAACAATTTCTCAATACCATCTCGCAATCATGTCTCATTGACTCCTGGAGACTCTCTCATCCTGATATTTTTGATTATTCCTTTTTCTCTCCTCCTCACTCATCCTTTTCTTGTCTCGATTACATTTTTCTCTCTCATTCTCTATATGAACACTTATTGTTTTCCTCCATTGAACCTATAGTAATCTCGGATCATGCTCCCATTGTAACAGACCTTGATCTACTCTCACCCCTTCCCAAATTTTCTTGTTGGCGCTTCAACAGCTCCCTTCTTACTGATCCTAATTTTTCTTCCTCCTTTCGTTCTTTTACCAATTAGTTCTTTTTGCTCAATAGCAACCCCGATACCCCTCCTCATATCCTCTGGGACTGCTTTAAAGCCACTGCGAGAGGGTTCATTATAGATTTTATATCTAAAAAGAAGAAGCAAAATCTTCAAAAGCAGAAAGACTCATATAAAATCTTTAGAACATAAATTCTACAGTTCCTCAGATACATTTATATCCCCAGAACTTTTACAAGCAAAATTGGAATTCAATAAATCTACTATGGATAATGCATCTCCGATTCTTCTTCTTCGTAGTGCCCGTTATTATGGTGGTCGCAATAAATCAGGGAAACTTTTATCTAATTATCTCAAATCATGTAAAGAACGTACCCTTATAGAATCTATTTACTCTTCTGACAATACTCTCCTTCATAAAGATAGAGACATACTTAATCAATTCCAACTCTTTTGCCAACAACTTTATACTACTGAATCTCCTCCTACTCCTTCTCTTATTCAATCCTACTTTGACAGATTACCTACACCCTCTTCTTCTCAACTTAATATTCTGGATCTTGATATCTCAATACATGAGCTTTCTACAGCTTTATCATCCCTCACTAAAGGTAAAACACCTGGTCCTGATGGATTCTCAGTTGAATTTTATTTACACTTCTCTGATTTCTTACTTCCTAGACTTTTCACGCTTTTTCAATTATTTTCCTCAACGGGTAAAGCAGAAAGTACTTTTCAAGATGCTATTATCTGTCTCATTCCTAAAGATAGTCGTGATCCTCAATTCTGTAAAAATTATCCTCCAATTTCTTTAGTCAATGTGGATTATAAATTATTCGCTAAACTACTTGCCACACTCCTACACTCTTTTATGCCCTATCTCATTAGAAAGGAGCAATGTTGATTTATTAAAGGCAGACTCACCTCAGATAATTCTCGTCTCTTCCTTAATGTGTTGAATAAAGCCTCATCCCTTTCTATTCCGCTAGCTGCTATCTCTGTTGATGCAGAAAAAGCCTTTGATCGAGTTGATTGGTCTTTCTTGTTCGCCTCATTACGTTGGCATGGTTTTGGTCCCAATTTTATATCCCTTATTTCCCTTTTATACTCAACACCCAAAGCTTTGGTACTTGTGAATGGACAGATTTCCTCGCCTTTTACTCTTCAACAAGGTGTACGTCAAGGTTGCCCCTTATCCCTACTCCTTTTTGTTTTAGCGCTTGAACCCTTTTTGTCCTCCATCCGTAACAACCACTCCATATCTGGTTTTCCATATAGGAATAATCAACTGAAGCTTTCTGCATATGCAGATGATATCCTCTTATTTATTTCCGAACCAGAAGTATCCGTCCCCCTCTATTATCCGAATTTGATTTCTTTTCACAGGTCTCCGGATATAAGATTAATATTGATAAGACAGAAATTCTTCCTTTAACCAAAACCTGTCTTCCCCATTGTGTTTCTTATACTGGCTTTGCTTTGAATAGCTCCAAAATAAAACAGCTACGTATTTGGTTTTCTAACTCTATTCTCTCTTCAATTAACTTAAATATGTCTGCAGTTTTATCACGTATTGATAAATCATTCTCTACCTGGAATCCTCTTTTTCTTTCCTGGTGGGGTCGATTAGGTTCAATTAAAAAGATGATAACTCCTATTCTAATATACATTTTTTCTATGTTACCTGTTCATATTCCTTCTATTAATTTTAAATGAATTGACTCACTCCTTTCGAAGTTTCTTTGGAAAAAACAAAAATCTAGAATCTCTCTTGCACCACTTCGTAAACCCAAAGCTAATGGTGGAGTTCATTTTCCAGATTTCCATCTTTATCATACTTCATTTTCATTACGCCAAGCTACCAGATGGCTTTCATCAAAGCCTTCCCCTCTTGCCCCCCTTTGGATTTTCATTGAACAAACACTATTGCTACCCTTTTCCTTTGATCAAATTATACGCTTCTCTGCTAAATCCCCTCAAACCTCATTTCCCTTATTCAAACACACATCTTCTATTTTAAGACCCCTGGTTTCTCCTACCACTGTTACACATCAATCTTTTAAACTCCCCCATTTGGTATAACTCATTGATACTTTTAAATAATAGACCCATTTTTTGTAAAGCTTGGAGACTAAAGGGCGTCATGTGGGCTAACCAACTTTTTGATGGAGTTTTACCTTAGTCCTTTTTCCAATTCCAACTTTTATTTCATTGTCCACGATCCTTTTTCCAAAAATTCACCACTCTCATGGCAATCATTCTTGACCTCTATTATTCTCTTCCATCCTCCTCATCACCTATATCTAGTTCTTCTCTCCTTAAAATCCTCACCACTCTTCCTAAAGCGTCTCTTGGATGTATGACATTATAATGCATGCTTTTACAACGCATGCTGTTACAACGCAGGTTTTACTACGCATACTTTTACAACGCATTACACTTTGGGGTGCTGGATAGTGAATAGTTTAATTTACTATTCCAACTCCAGTCCCCGTGGACACTAGGGAAGGTGTTGGATAGTAAATTAAACGTATTCCCTATTCTAGAGCGACCCCCAGTGTAATGCGTTGTAAAGGTATGCGTAGTAAAACCTGCATTGTAATAGCCTTGCGTTGTAAAAGTTTTGTTGTGAAGGATGTTTCCCGCGTCTCTTGTTTATACATTTTTCACCTCTCCTAATCCGGAGCGTAATAAAACTAAGCTGGAACTTTCCTGGGAAATGAACTTTAGTTGTTCTTGGTCTGTTGCTCTGTGGGATAAGTTATGGTCCAGGTCCTTAAAAATTTCTCGTTCTGCTTCCCTTACTCAATCTTTACTCTACCTATATCATCGACTTTATTTCTCTTTCACGCTTTTCAGTCTCTCCTAACTCTAACTGTTGGACATGTGGTTTCCCGAATGCTAGTCTTCTCCATCTCTTCTTTCTCTGTCCTACTGTTTCTAGATTCTGGCACAACATTTGGTCATATCTTACTCACATCTTTACGCTTTCTGTCCCTTTTTCTATGACTCTTCTTTTCTTGGGAAGTCTCTCTGACTCTTTGGACCTCTCTCCACATTCACATGGCCTTTTTGACCTCATGCTTGCCCTTGCATTTCAACATGTCATCTAATTGGAAGTCCCTCACAAACATTTCCATACAAAGTTGGTGGAACACTCTATGTCATTTCCACAGATTAGATGTTGCCTTTGCCTCTTCCTGTAAACCAATCCAAAACACTGTTCTCTTCTGGTTACCTTTTACCACCTATTTGGACCGCTTGTCCTTAAAGAAATCTCTATGTATCAATTCCGAAAATGTTAAACCTCCTTGAAAATGTGACTATCTTTTAGTCATCCTTTGCAGGCTTCTTTTGTTATACTATATTAACTTTGAACGTCAGCATTAAATGTTTATTTCATTTATATGTATGCTGCTATTCATAGTTTTACTATTTAAGATTTACATATTGCTAGACTTATTTTTAATCCCCTCTCTCCTCTCTGTTCCTCCTTCTCTTCCCCCTCCCCCCTTTCCCTTCATCTTAAAAACTCCATAAAACGCTGTTTGTTTTAATATTGATATCAGCATGGCTTGTATTTCATATTTTATTTGAACATATTTTCTGTTCCTATTGCTGATGTCTATACTTGTTAACAATTATTCTCAATAAAAGCTTCTCAAACATAAAAAAAAGTTGCAAAAACATGACTGCCATGTCATGCAGCCTACTTGTACATGCATGATGACACCTGACTCTGTATATTTCATCTTGCTACTGTGGTAACTTGTTCTCGTTTGTGCCAATGCTGTTCCTCTTTGGCAAGGAAGCATTTTTTCTTTTTGCTGATGCCAAACAAAATAGGCAACAAGGATTGGCAAAGGCAGTAAGTTCAGATAAAGCCATTGAAAAACAATACCTATTGGCTTTGCGTATGTGTTAGTTTCAATTGCAAATGTTTCAACCAAGATGTCTTTGTCCATCAAATTAAGTTCAAAGAACATATTAAAGACCTGTGTCACATATCAGATTAGGCAAAGTAAAAGCACAATCGTTGACAAGATTTAAAAATTATAACTGATCACACAGTTAGCAGAATGCACAATAAGTTTAATTTCACAATGTTTCCAAAGAGTTCAGGTCAACTTAGCCTCTGCCACGTTGCTGTGAGAGGGAGACTCTATCTCCTGTTGCACCAGTACAACATTACCACAGACATAAATTAGTTCACTGGCACCATTTGTACAGTACTAATGAAAAGTACAGATATCAAGATACAGATTTATCAAGCTTTTGCGCTCTCCTGGTGTCAGGCAAGACAACGCAAGAATAATGCAAAGCCTTCAGTAATATTTCCATGCCACGCACAGGGAGATATGCGCCGCCTTGCATGGCTTTGTTAGAAAAATGTAACGCAATGTAGCTGCTTGTGCTGTGTCACATTACATTTCAAGCTGGGAGACATTCCATGGGTGGAGCACGGGCTCTCCCATGCTTCCACCCATGGATTTTGCCATATTCCCAGATTTACTAAAGCTAGTAAACTTGGGAATGTGTCAACATACTACTTATTCCTCAATGAGGTGTAACAAGGATAAATATCTGTATTTTTACATGTTACTTCATATTTCCATGTGTCCTGCATTGATCAGCACACATAGAAACAGCAAATCACCATGAATGATTGTTTTAGTGCAGGAAGGTGTCCCTTCCTGCACAAAAGCATTCCTACCTGTAATGTGTTGGAGCAAGTCACCACAGAGTGTACCAACATAAAGGGAGAGCAGAAATGTTTTAGATCGTTATAAATATGGAGCATTTCTGTTTTCTCCCACTTTCGTGCAACGCAGTGCAGCAGCAGCAACTTTGCTTGCTGGCATGCATTGCAAGAAAGATTAGTAAATATGCACCCCACTTATTACTGTTAAGAGAAAAGCAAGGCCACCCTACTGCAGAATGCAAGCCTGAACAAGGGACAACTGACAATAAGAACTCTGCCTCTGTACTGAGTTAGGATGCACGCAAAGTAAATGAAATCTATTTCAATTTTACGATGTATAGATTCAGGCTGGTTGGGACTTATTAGCCTCTTTACCAATTCTTTTTAATGGCATTTGCCCAATATTATTTGTGCCAAAGGCAAAGTCTCATAAAGTCAATGTGTTGCCTATTTGACAGCCTGCAGAGGATCTTTTATTCAGTCTCTTGGTTTATAACCAGGGCCGGACTGGGAACAGAAACTGGCCCAAGCAAACTGCTCAGCTGCCTCCCCCCCCATGGGGTGAGGAGGAGTGCATCTGAGCAGTTTGTGAGGGCCGGTTCCGGCTGATTTTGTTACAGGGGGCCGTAATTGCCGACCCCTGATACCAAAAACAGCCCCTAGGTGCCCAAAACCAGTCCCCACCCTAGCAGCCTACCTGGGAAACACCCAGCGCCCGCAATGGCCAGTCCAGCCCTGTTTATAACAATAGAATAATCTAACTTTATGCATTTTATATGTTGTAAATCTTTCCATGGTGTCATGACTGTTATTATAGAGGTCCAAGAGCCGGCCTGACTGGGGCAAACTCATGCTCATGGTCCGGTACTGCACTCATACTTAAAACGAGGGGCAGTTAGCTATTTCCCACTTTTAGGTACAGTGTCGATTTGATACGTATAAAAAATGAAGAGTCAAAAATACCACACAGATCATTCCCTTCCTGAGTGGAAACTTACCAAGCAGAGCAAACAGTATTTATGAGGCACTGAGAGGACCAAATAACAATATTTCAGCATTTGCAGTTGAAAGCAAAAACACTGACTTTTAATTAAACCCTGTGAAGCACAGCTAAATGAGAGAAACAGCGAGTGGGAGATGATAAGTGACTTGGGCATATTTACAAGGGCATTGCAGAGCGTCACTTTCAGGACGCTCTGGTGGCTCAGTGGCCTGCTCCATATTTACAAAGCGGCTTAAGCCACTTTGTGTGGCGATACGCCTCTTTGTAAATATCTTACCCGTTCACACAGGTATCTGCATGAAACTGGCATGCAATGGGTGGGCGTTCCACTGCAACACCAATTGCTTTTTGACGCTGCCCCAGATTTACAAGGATGTGTAAATCTGATGCAGCCCTAAAAACTAACGCCAGTAAATAGCAGGCTTTAGATTGGTGCAACAAGAAGAAATACTTCATTTCTGCAGTACACATAGAAGGAGCAAATCACCTTAAAGATATTTTATGTGCAGGAAGGAGTCCCTTCCTGCACATAAACAATCATCCCTGCAACACAGACCCTCTTGCGCCATGGTGCAAGGGTGTCTGAGTTGCAGGGAATCATCCCTGCAATGCAGGCACCCTTGCACAATGGTCCAAGGGAGTCTGTATTGGCGTTAACAACGAGAAAAGATGCCAGTACTGATACTCTACTTGAAACAAAAAAGTTAACACAAATGTATAGACTACAGTTCAATGCATCCAAGTGCTATTCAATAGCTTGTTTATTTGGAAATACTTGTGATAAATAGTTTGAAGTTCAGATACAATTCCAACACAATTGTATAACAACAATGAAAATGGACCCAAAAATGAACCAAAAAATCACACATACCATCATTCATAAATTTTCAACCATTTCACAATCATACCTCACACATTTATTCAAACATGCACTCAAACAAATGGAGAATGTATACACCAATTTGTAGAGTACTAGGTCTGCCAACAAAAATGAATCAATTACAATGTATACTGTTTAACACCTTAGCTGCTTTGGAACGTCCAGCTCCAGTGCTGAACGTTCCATTGCGCAGGTGCAGTTGGAACGTCCAACGGCCGACGGCAGCACTCCCGAGGTAGTGGTGCCGTGGGCCGCTGGACGGGCGCAGCGCTTAAGGGGTTAAGAAGATACACAGTATCCAATTCAATTAAATGATTGAATGTGAACAATATACAACAAAGTTCGGTGTATTATTGCCAACAGAATTGCAAAAACAAATTTAGCAAAAGGGCAAATAGGCAGACCCAATGGCCTACGCGTTTCGAATCCCTTTGGATCTTTGGATTCTCCTCAGGACCAACCAAAGTCTGCGAAAGAAAAAAGAAGAAGAAACAGTGTTTCTGGCCAATCTTCAATCAAAAACCTGAAAGCACTACTACACCATAAAAACACTCTAGCTTACCAGTTAATAACCATCAAGCCTTGTTAGCATTAAGCGTAAATTGTCAAATCCTCCTATACAGAAATAGAGGAAAAAAAAGACAAATGAAATGGAGACAACCAATGAGTATACCTATACCACAGCTTTCTGCCGTCCAAGAGGTCTAATGGTCAGCAAAGGCTTACCTCATAGAAGTCCAACAAGATGTCCTAGTAGGGCTGATGGTTCAGAAATGGCACGAGCCCCTCACCCCAAGGGGAAGGAGATTGCCTGTCAAGTAACATAAGGAATTTATGAAATACAACTGGTACTAAACCAAGAGAAAGTACCTGCTAATGGCGACCAAACGGTCATTAATAAAAGGGGGCAGAAGGATGGGGGAGCTGGGGGTACAGGAGGCTTCTTACCAAAAAGGCGCCAAGTGAAGCTGGGGGAATGATTCTTCCTTCAACCCCAGCTGCTGAGTCAGGAAACACGAAAGGCGGGGCTCTAATCGCCGCACTGCAAAAAGACAGAGGGGTGTGAAGGTGAGCTGTCCGTGTTAAAGGACGGGACCAACTGTAAAATGACACAATGCTCGGAGATCTTACCGATATCCTAACGAGTATTGGACGCGGTCGCAGAATCAAACAGGACCGGGAGCACAGCGACGCTGCATCGGTTTGCGTACAGGCCCCTCGGAGGAAGCTGCGTAATGTAGTCCTAGTCGTGCGCATGCGCGGAAGTGGATTGCTATTCAAGGATTACAAAATCCAAATAAACGCAAGTCAAAGAAGTTGAACGTGTAAAAGGAATCAAACGACTACCACAAATCTTTGGCAGGACAAAAACGCACATTCTTCACCCAGTCTAGAATTGCCGGGCAGAAACCTCGGGACCATGGGAGTTGTAGTTTCGTAGAGGGTGACCTCAGGCGCCTATTATACGTGTTTATTGGAAAAAAGGAGGGGGTCTGACACCGACAAAGACCACACCAAAGGTGATGCGGACTGTCTGTTTGCACAGCCACAAGTGGTGCTGGAGACATGTGAATAATTGGGTTGTAACGGAAAAGACTCAATTGTTTAATGACTATGGGTGCAAGCAAGAGATACATGGCACTCACATCTATAGATGGCCCAAGTCATTGGGAAAAACATATCACTCAGTGGAGAACAGAGGAGGGGGGGTAGGCAGGTGGATGGCGGGGGCAAGAAAGATGTGTAAATGGCAGGATCTGACCCTGGAGTCAGGGGGTGCAGCCCTAAAGGGAAAGCTTAATGGTGAAAAAGTCAATTTGAAGGATTAAACGCTGGTGTAGCTAGGCAATGACTGAATCTACGACAAAGAAAGGTATAAAATCAGTGTAATCATACAAGAACAGAAGAGCAGAAGGCACTAAAGGGTACGGAAGGTTCAGTATTTACAGTTTGTATATTTCTGACAACTCATTTAGACCTGATACAGCCATGTAAAATTTAACAATCAAAAGAGCCTCCCTTTTGGATAATTTCAACTCCAAGTCCCCTCCCCGAGGATCTCCTTCGACTTTGTCAATGACCGTCCGTTTGAGGTCACTGATCGAATGGTTGTTTCTAATCCAGTGGTTTACTAATGGTGCGGTCTCAACCTTGTTTTTAATTCGAGATTTATGTTGAGTGATTCTTTGGCGGACTTCCTTATTGGTTTTGCCGATGTATAGTTGTCCGCACGGGCATATTATACCATAGATGACGTATTTAGATTTGCACGGATTGAAACGGAATGCTAGTTGGATGCAGATAGGCCGGAAAGTAGAATCAAGGTCCACTAAATAAATATATATACTCCTTTACCTGCACAGTGTGGTCTGCCAAATAACAGGACCAGTAATCTAACTCGGTGAAGATAATCCATTACGGTACCTCGAGTTTTGGCAACATCCAATTGCGACTGACAAGCAGACCCTATCAGGCTCCTTGAGAAGTTGTTTTTAGCTTATGCCCAGTGCATTTTTTACAAAAAACAAACACGGTGGCTCCAACCAAGGTTCCTAGATATTGAAATCTTTTAAAATTGAGACACACCTGGAGTAATTTCTCTAGTGAAAAAAATCTGCTCCTCAAGCACTGTAATAACCTTACGGATAAAGAGAAAAAACTGTCCTGAAGAAGGTGAACATCAATTGAAATCACCGAAACGCCGCGTCGACCTTTGTTTTCTAAAATTGTGTAATAATTGATTATGTTTTTATGACTTTATGGGTAAACTGTATTTGAACTCTGTATGTGTAACAAATTGTACAAATGATTTTTTGACATATCAAGCTTTGGGTTTATGTGTATTATTCCGATGTTGGCTGACATAATGAATGTTTAGGTTATTCTAATTGTTTTGTGGTTTTGAAATATGCTCCTTGCTTATACTGTAATTACATATCTGTGTTCACATCTCTGGGACATACTTGATCTTGTTCTTCTAAGAGGTAAGCTTTTGCTGGCCATTAGACCGCTTGGACGGCAGAAGGCTGTCGTATAGGTACACTCATTGGTTGTCTCCATTTTTTTTCTCTATTTCTGTATAGGAGGATTTGACAATTTACACGTAATGCTAACAAGGCTTGATCGTTATTCACTGGTAAGCTAGAGTGTTTTTATGGTGTAGTAGTGCTCTCAGGCTTTTGATTGAAGATTGGTCAGAAACACGGTTTCTTCTTCTTTTTTCTTTCGCAGACTTTGGTTGGTCCTGAGGAGAATCCCAAGATCCAAAGGGAATCGAAACGCATAGGCCATTGGGTCTGCCTTTTTGCCCTTTTGCTAAATTTGTTTTTTCAATTCTGTTGGCAATAATACACCGAACTTTGTTGTATATTGTTCGAATTCAATCATTTAATTGAATTGGATACAGTGTATCTTTTCAAACAGTACACATTGTAATTCATTCATTTTTGTTGGCAGACTTAGTACTCTACAAATTGGTGTATACATTCTCTATTTGTTTGGTTGAAGATTTATGAATGATGGTATGTGTGATTTTTTTGGTTAATTTTTGTGTCCATTTTCATTGTTGTTATACAATTGTGTTGGAATTGTATCTGAACTTCAAACTATTTATCACAAGTATTTCCAAATAAACAAGCTATTGAATAGCACTTGTATGCATTGAACTGTAGTCTATGCATTTGCGTTAACTTTTTTGTTTCAAGTAGAGTATCAGTACTGGCATCTTTTCTCGTTGTTTAACTATATTTGGCTCAGCCATACTGATTAGAGCCATCCCTTGTTTGTTATTTGTATTGGCGCTAGGCATCTTTTTTTAGAGCCAGCACAAGGGAGGACACAGGGGTGTGTCGTATTCTTGTGAATATGGCGCATCTCTGCGATTTTAGGTCTCGCCTACGTAGCGCGTATGCGTTGCATAGGAGACCTTTAGCCATCGCTCAGCTCGTTTTAGAAGCACATACTCGTGCTTATTGCAGCATCCACATTGCGGGAGCGAGCAGGGGCGCGCCATAAGCACGAGTATGTGCTACTAAAAAGAGCAGACTGCGCACGCACCCATGCACCACTCGCGGGCTTGTTTAAAATGTAATTACTATGGCACCCGCTCACATACATCATTACGCACCGCTTATTATCTATTTATTCTTGCCTCTTCTTCCACTATCGGCACTATGACACTCTTCAGCCTGGAAATGTAGCATTTCGTTACTGTTCTCCCTTCATTCCGTGCATTCATAGGAAGGAGCCCCGCAGCCAGCAGCAGTCACCAGTCCCCTCCTCCCATCTCAGCCTTCAGAGAGAGCCAGCCAGACCGAGCTCCCATCCCATGCCTGCCTCTGACCTTTCAGCACTGGGCCAGGCAGAGCGGGCACTCTCCCTCCCCATGCTCCGGCACGCACCACTGGGATGGAGAGGGTGAGCTGGAAAGAACAGCTGCAGTCTCTCTTCACATGTACTGTTCTTTCAAGACAAAAATATACGAGTTCTGTAGAAAAACAAAAGGTAACATAATGTTTTAAAGACCTGCCACTGTTATTAACTTGCCCGCTCTCTCGACAACCAATTTTTGCTCTCTTTGCCAGAGATCCAACATTAGCAAATCAGTCTCAGTCCTGCCCAGAAGGCACAGTTCAGTGAAAATAGCCAGGCCACTTCTTCACCGTATGGTAACTCAAGTAACCCCAGACATTTTGTAACCTTGTCGTCCCACATCATTAAGGCGCTGCACCAAGCTACGGCACCTATGCCAGGAGCACATCTGCAACTTAGGGCAAAGCAGTAAGGTAGAAAGTGACAGATGGAATGCTTACATTAACAAGTATTTGCAATGCAATAGGACTCGCATTTGCGAGACTTTGAGCTATTGTCATTGTTAAATGACAATGCCTTTTATTTATGTGTTGGTTTTTAAAACACATAAAAGGCATTGTAATTTACAATGCAAATAGCTTAAACTCTCGCAAATCCGAGACCTATTACATTGCAAATGCTTGTTTTAAATGACACAGTGCGACACAGCTAAATTGCTTGCAGCGCCGCGCGGCGCTATAACTTTGTAAATATAACCCTCAGATCATGGCACTCCATTCAAACTTGGGCTAACTGGACAACAAATTCGAACTTTAGACATAAACATCAATGTTAACAACAATAATACAGACCACCAAGTAGGAAAAAATGCCAGTACGATGCAGACCATCAGCAGAGACAAAAACGAATATATTTATAGAAGAGGGTCTAGAAGTTCCACCACATCTTGCGTGATATTTTTAGCGTCCATACCGTCCATTCAGGAAATGTGTTTTGTCCTCTGTTTGTCTTGGCTGAGAGATGAAAGGAAGAGCGTTTCTGAATCAATCCTATGCCCAACTTTTATGAACTATTTTCAGATCTGAGAGGGGCATTACAATTTAGATGACTCCAAAGGGAAGGTTTCACAATTCGGAGCCCGATAATCCAAATGTAATTCATTCAAGCTCTCTTTGTCTGTTTATATCTGTATCACGCATCCCATACTGCACACTCGTAATTCACAACGTTGCAGCACACTAAAATGAAATGGCCATGGGTCAATAAATGTTGATTTTCAGCTCGTGTGTCATTTAGCAAAAAGTACACATCGTTTCTTAAAAAAATAAGTTCCATTGCCCATTCCTCATAATGAGAGTTTTAAGAGACTAAAGTATGACAAGGAACATTTTTGCAAGATGAAAGAGCTTGTTATTTTATTGAAAGAAAACAGAAAAGAAAAATCCAAAAATAAAAGTATAACCATCCTTTCATTTGATTGGTAGTGCAAGGAGATATGCAGCTGCTCAACTGTGTGCCTCCAATCTAGTGGTTAAGGTAAGAGTAGTTTATAGCAGAGGCAGCTATGTTATGTTGCACACTTGTTGTGCAGGAGTGTAGCCCGCTATTACTTGAGGTCTTGGTGCTTTATGATTGGAGAGTTGCCCCAGGGAGGATCTCTGCAGAGGGCAGCAGGTGCTGGCCGTTTTAAGTAGCTGAACTTTCTCTGGTATGGTGAGCTGTAGAAGGCCACGTGGATTTTGGGTTACCTGTCTTAACCTACGTGTAATGGAATGGAAAAAAAACTTGTTAAGCGCATGTCTCCCAACAAGGCATATTGCCGCTAAGACAACAGTAGTTAGAAACATAAAAAAAGTCAGCAAGTTAAGATAAGAGAACAGGAAGGTCCCCAGTGCCTTTCTTTAAAAATGCAATGATGTGATGGATTTATTCCCCAAAGGAAGATCACTTGTGAGCTTTGGACCAACTAGTGAAAGAGACCGGCTACCTGATCTGACTTTCTTAACCAAGTAGCCAAGCGTGGGAGTGACGCATAATTGATGGCTTATATTTCTTGAATCAGAGTGCCAGTGAAGATTTTCCGTACCATAAAAAAAAACTTTCTGCATAACACATAAAGCCTTAATTAAAAACCACACTTTCTTTATTAGGAGCCTAAGTGGAGAGATTTGTTAAACTCTTTATATTTACAAACTACTCTAATTACGAAATGTTAAATACTTATAATTGGGTCAAACACGAGTCTGGGAGACCAACATTTAGCATTAGGTAATAAACTAGCTGGAGAGTATGCAGGCTAAGTGACCCTAGGTGTGATCCTGCTTAGACAGAAAAGGTATAATTGTCCTTACAATTTTGAAGTAGAAGAAAGGCTTAGTAAATGGCAATTACCTGGGTTACCAATGATACATGGGAATCTAGGACTACTGTCAGAGATTAAACCTTGGGAGAGAGAAGAGGGGCAAAACCAAGCTAGCCTGCCACTTCTTGATTTTACTGCCCGAGGAAATATTTCTGCTTTTCTTGCAGTCAACTGAAGAAAGTTAGATGTCTTCTAATACTGAACAGCAGCTTGACAATTTATCAAGTTTACAGTAAGTTTTAGTGATGGATGGTCCAGACAGACAATCAGCTGATTGTCATCTGTGCAAGAGATTACCGAACAGCCATAATATCTAATGAGCTGTGACAAAAGCCTAATGTAGATGTTAAACAATAATGGGGATAAGAACGAACCATGAGGGACTCTATGAACAATTGCCACTCTTATTGTGCAGTCAGTTAGAAAAGAGGCAAAGCAGCCTAAGACTGAACCCGCAAAACTAGCTTTATGAGGAATGGCAGTAAGATATCATGGTCTACTATATCAAAAGCCACAGACAAATCCAACAGAAATGCTGCCAAATCTCTGTGATCTACAAATAGTCTTAGCACATCCAAGGCAAGTGCAAGGACTGCTGAGTGCCTCTGCCCAGGAAGAAGCCCAGTTGCCAAGAATATAGATGTTTTGAAACTTCCAAGTAGCTACCCATTTTTTGAGAAACTAGCTGTTCCAAGATTTTGCTCAATCCAAGTGAGAAGGAAATAGGCCTTATAATTGTCAACCAAGCTGGGGTCTAAGATGGCCTTTTAAACTAGAGACTTTACAATGCTACAGTCTCCAGGAATAAACCCAGTCAATACTTTTTACTAGGGCAAGTAGTAATAATGAAGAGCAAGCTTGAAAAAAGAAATTGGGAAAAGTTGATCTTGAGGGTATAGATGCAAATTTCCCCACTGACCACGAAAAGAGCTGGGTAAAAGCTGGACTCTAAATGAAGAAAATTATCATTTAGGAAGGAAAGCGAGTTTCTGATAACCTCAGTATATTGTATTAATTTTGGAGGTGAAACATGATGAACACTTCAGAAACCTGGGGAGAGTGAAAGCTACAGCTAGGAGAGATGTTCCTTGATGAAATATGAACAACTCAAGATAGCATTCAATAGATACAAGGATTTTGCTGGGAATATTCTCTTTTTATACAGTTTCTAGTGGAGCTTATATACTCTGGCATCTTAAATATTCCATGATTCACATGATTTCTTTCATACTACCTTAATATAAGACAGCTCTTCTTCAGAATAACTATGTGACTTATTATGAGATTGTGTGTCTATATCCTCTGAGATTTACTAGGGATAAATTGATCCAGTGTAGCCAGTAAAATCTCATTAAAACAAGGATGGTAGTACAGTATCAAAATATGAAAATCAAATACTATCTCTAAACACTCCAAGCTACTGCAATATTAATCTTTTTCAAGGCTCAAGAAGAGACTGGCTGGACTTCTGGGCACAATATATGTTTTGTGGTAGAACTACACCTAGTTTCACATTGTGTAGCTCCACAACTACCCTATTTATGCTATCAGCAAATTTATTTTGGTTTTGGAGTCCTGTGTGTGTGTGTGTTTGTGGTGTGTGTGGGGGGGGGGGGTTGTGTGTGTGGGGTTGTGGGGTAGTGTGTGTGGGTGTGAGTTGGGGGGTTGTGTGTGTGGGGTTGTGTGTTCGGGGGTTGTGTGTGTGTGGGGGTGTGTGTGGGGGGGTTGTGTGGGTGGGGTTGTGTGTGTGTGGCTGGGGTTGTATGTGTGGGTTGTGTGTGTGTGGGGACTTGTGTGTGGGGGGGTTGTGTGTGTTGGCAGGGTGGTGTGTGTGGAGGTTGTGAGTGGGGGGTTGTGTGTGGGGGGGGTTGTGTGTGGGGGGGATGTGCGTGGGGGGTTGTGTGGTTGTGTTTGTGCTTGTGTGTGGGGTTGTGTGGGTGTGTGGGGGGTTGTGTGTCTGGTTGTGTGTGGGGATGTGTGTGTGGGTGTGTGTGGGGTTGTGTGTGTTGGGTTGTGTGTGTGGGGCATTGTGTGTGTGTGGGGTTGTGTGTGTGTATGAGGTGTGTGTGTGGGGTGTGTGTTTGGGGGGTTGTGTGTGGGATTGTGTGAGTGTGTTGGTTTGTGTGTTGGGGTGTGTGGGGGTTTCTGTGTCGTGTGTGGTTGTGTATGTGGTTGTGTGTGGGGTTGTGTGTGTGGGGTTTTGGGTGTGTGTGGGGGGTTGTGTGTGCAAGTGTGTGGGGTTGTGTGAGAGTGGGGTTGTGTGTGTGGGGTGGTGTGTGTGGGGTTGTGTGTGTGGGGGGCTGTGGGGGATGTGTGTTTGGGGGGTTGTGTGTGGGGGGTTGTGTGTAGGGTTGGGTGTGTGGGGTTGTGTGTTTGTGGGGTTGTGTGTGTGTGTGGGGTTGTGTGTGTGTGGGGTTGTGTTTGTGGGGTTGTGTGTGGGGGGGTTGTGTGTGTGGGGTTGTGTGTGAGTGTGTGGGGTTGTGTGTGGGGGGTTGTGTGCAGGGTTTTTTTGTTTGTGGGGTTGTTAGTGCGGGGTTTTGTGTGTGTGTGTGGGGTTGTGTGTTTGTGGGGTTGTGTCTGAGTGGGGTTCTGTGTGGGAGGGTTGTGTGAGTTGGGGGTTGTGTGTGAGTGTGTGGGGTTGTTTGTAGGTGTGGGGTTGTGTGTGGGGTTGTTTGTGTGGGGTTGTGTGTGTGGGGGGTTCTGTGTGGGGGGTTCTGTGTGTGGGGGTGGGACTGTGGGTTTGTATGTGTGGGTTTGTGTGTGTGGGGTTGTGTATGTGTGTGGGATTGTGTTTGTGTATGGAGTTGTGTGTGTGTGGGGTTGTGTGTGGGGGGGTTGTGTGTGTGAGGTTGTGTGTGAGTGCGTGGGGTTGTGTGAGTGTGTGGGATTGCGTGTGCGGGGTGGTGTGTGTGTGGTGTGTGTGTGGGGGGGTTCTGTCTGTGAGTGTGTGGGTTGTGTGTGTGGGGGGTTGTGTGTGTGTGTGTGAGGGGTTGTGTGTGAGTGTGTGGGGTTGTGTGTGTGGGGGTGGGTTGTATGTGGGGGTTGTGTGTGTGGGGGGTTGTGTGTGAGGTTGTGTGTGTGTTCTGTGTGTGGGGGGTTGTGTGTTAGGGGGGTTGCGTGTGGGGGTTGTGTGTGGGGGGGTTGTGTGTGTGGGGATGTGTATATGCAGTAACATAATTGAATGGGAGTTGAGGTGGTGAATGGGATGGAAGGGATGAGGGAGTGTCAGAAGGGGAGAGGATTAAAGAGGTAAAGAAGAAAGTAATGGAAATAAAGGGGAACAAGGAGGGAGAGGGGTAGTGGGAGGGCGGGGTAAAGGAAAAGAAGGGATGTGTTAGGGAAGAGTGGGGGAAGGGAATGGAAGAGAAAGGAAAGGAAAGGAAAGGAAAAATGAGGGGAAGAAGGCGGAGAAGAGAAAGGAGGAGAAAGGTAGGGAAAGGAAGGGAGAAGGGGGAGAGGGCAAATGAGAGAGAGGGAGGTGAGGGGAAGGGTAGTGAGGGGAAGGGTAGGGTATCGAAGAAGGGATGGGTGAGGGGAAAGGGGAGGGAATGGTGAAGAGGAAGAGATGTGAAGGAAGGAAGAATAAGGAAGAAAGGATGGGTAAGTGGAAGGGGAGCAGAAAAGGAGCAGAGGCGATAGGAACAGATTGGAAGGGAAAGAGGCTGTGAATGGGAGGGAATGGAGGGGAAGAGAAGGGAAGGGGTGGAGATGGAAAAGGAGATAAGAGAGTGCAGGATGGGACGGGAATGGATTGAATGGGGAGGGGAGGGGAGTGACAGAAGGGGGAGGATTAAAGAGTGATGGAGAAAAAAGGAACTTTAAAGACAGGGGGAGAAGGGGATATGAGAGGAGAGATAGGAAGGTAGAGAAGGAAAAACGAGAAAATAGAAAGGAAAAGGGAAGGGAAGTTTCAAGCCAGTATCAAGTCAGTATCAAGCCAGTATCAAGTCAGTATCAAGTCAGTTTAAAGTTTGGTTTCAATTCAGTTTCAAGTTCGGTTTTCATTTGGTTTCTATACTCACCTCGTCCCTTTCATCCAGCCCCACCCATTTCTTTTTGGAGCCTGTGAGGCCCCGGTCCCCTCGGCCTCTCCCTCTCGGGGACCTCGGCTCCAGCCGCCAGCAGTGGTCCTCTCCATCCGGTGCTCATGAGTGCAATGCTGCGGCTGCTTGGTTACCAGCCTTGTATACCACGGACACGTCACAATAGAGACCTTCAACCTGTCATCATGCATCACCGGTTTATGGGCGATGACAGGTGTGGCAGTGTAAGGGGGAGGGGAAGCAGGCAAGGCACGGTTTTAATTCAATCACCTAAAAAAAAAGCAAAAATCTATTTAGTCACAAAAGGATCCTGTGATGAGCCTCAAAGACGATCTAATCTTGCCCGAACTTCTACCCACACAGTGGCCTCTCCTTGTCTCTGCTGAGGCGGAAGCCTCCCCTCTGCACTTAGCCTCGACCTTGTGACATCACAGTGGAGGGCCTGGCACGTCACAGGTGTTCCATCCACTGGATTCCCCTGCTGGTGCTGGCCTGGACCTCGTGACATCACAGTGCAGGGCCTGGCACGTCACAGGTGTTCCATCCACAGGATTCCCCTGATGGCGCTAGGCTGGGCCTCCTGGCGTCACAGTGGAGGGTCTTGCACTCACAGGTAATCCATCCACATGATTCCCCTGCTGGTGCTAGGCTGGGCCTCGTGACGTCACAGTGAAGGGCCTGGCACCTCACAGGTGTTCCATCCACAGGATTCCCCTGCTGCTGCTGGCCCCGACCTCGTGACGTCACAGTGGAGAGCATGGCAGTCACAGGTGTTCATTCTAAGAGATTCTGCTGCTGGGAAGGCGCGGCCCTAAGGCTGTCACAACTTGCACACAAGCACGTGCGAAGACACTCAAACAGGGGGGTCATACCCTACAATTTATTATGAACTTTACCAAGAGAGCCCAATGAGGGCCACTCTTCATTGGTCACAGTGAGATAACTTCGAACCAATCACACCCGGGAGCAGTTGTTGCGTCCCTGCTGATAGATGGGTCTCCCCTCGTGGCCGGTACACCATTCACAGCAGGAGCTCTCATTCTTCACCAGGCTCGTAATGGGGTCTCACTTGTGGGAATTTCTAGTACAATCTTTACTGTGTGTTGCTCCAGGGTGCTTCTACTTTCACTGTGCGTCTTAGTCATAGCTGCCAAGTTTCTGCGGTCATTGTGTGATGTGCCGTTCCAGTCGAGGTTTTTTCCTCTGAATTATGGGACGTGTAGTCCTGTTTGATAATGAAATAAACAAGACTACAAGTCCCAGAATTCCAGGAAAAAACGTGGACTGGAGCAGCACAACACGGATGGACCCGGAAAACTTGGCAGCACTGCGAGATACCTGTGCTCAGGTCAGAAGAGCAACAAGCGCCAACCGTTGGGGGGGGGGGGGGAGTTAGAGTCAGGGAAGGGGGGCTAACACTTCCCGAAAGTGGTGCAGGCCAAGCATTTCAAGCAATGCGGGCAGAGCCATTTTCATAGCCATTATGAGGGAATGAAGTGACACATTTTGTAGTTTTGACACATTGGACAAACCCAATCTGATTATGATTGAAAGATTGGAGTCCATGTTTACCCCTATATTCCTCCCTAGGGTTGAGTTATGTGGCGGGCTAGCTACTAAGGCCAAATTGTTCATAGCAGTGTTTGATCCTTTTGCCGCACATGAATAATTCGATTTATGACATGTTACTTTTTTGTTAGAAATGGGTTCTATGCTTGCCAGGGGTAGGTACCTTTGTCCAAATTGGGACCGTTGCTTCTAGTCAGGGTAAGGGGGATATACACTCAAGATGACCCCTGCTCCCCCCTGGGTAGCTAGGCAGAAGCAGACAGACTTATCCCGAAGGCAAGAATTTTCAGCATTGATGAATTCTTCTATGGTAGGAAGGTTAAAGGTGATTAATTGTAATTGCTTTCATGTTTTGTTTTCTGGTGAACTGAGCTGTGCTGCTAAAATTGTGGTTGAGCAGTGGGAAGGCAAAGGAGGAAGACTGACACAGGTGAGTGGGAATTATTTCAGGTGTGTCCTGTAGACAGCCAATGTCAGGGGTGTGAAGGCCTTTTTAGTGTGTTGCCAAGGAGCCAAGCTGTCCTTAGGTACTACCACTTCAGGTATTGCGGTTGGCTGATCCTTTCTGTTCTGAACTCATGTAGAGGGGCTGTAGCTTGTGGCTTACAGGCCCCTCATCAGGTTTACAGGCCACTCAGCAGCTCTCCACATTGTTTACCGTTTACAGGCTGCAGAGCGGCTATTACCGCATGTGTGCATAGAAATAATGTTTGTTTAGACCAGTGACTATACATTAAGACACACATGTGCACTTGTTTAGAATCCACAAAACATCAGATTTACAACTACAGAGTGGAGAGACCATACAGGAAGCAATATTAATTTAGGAAAACATAATATTACCTGAACATGTTCTTGGGACTGGAATGTCCCCTGTGAGGTATGTCAGGTTGCCTATCCTAAAAACTCGACTGTGAGTAGCTGGTGTCCCAGATATTATTTAATTTTGGCCCTAGCTTTGTGGTAATCCAGTGCATAGAGGCCTATGCTGTCCCTTGACGTGATGGAGGCCATGGACTTATCCTGTGACCTGGAGGGACATGTCAAGCATGCCCTCTTTGTCCTGATAGTGGACTACCAGCCTGCCACGGGTTAAGCATGTAGATCGATGGCACAGCATACTGTGTTTGGTGAATGCATTGTCATGATCAGACCTTTTTATTTGTGTCACTGGAGTGGAGGCCCCACCAATGTGAAGTTCTGCTTCAGTGCACTAATCTTAACCCTTCAGCTAACATTCCAAATATAAGCTGTGTGTGTTTATGTTGTGTCTTGTTTGGTACATGCAATATGTACACAAGTGTGCCCGTATAATGGATGCCTCTGGATTCCATTCTGGAAGCCCCAAATCTGCTCCTATACAAAAGATGGAGGTGAGATTGTTTTCCCAGACAGTGTAAGTGTTTTGCTGACATTCCTAAAGGTGGAGGGTGGAGACAAGACACCTTCAGAAATTCACTGAAGCACTTTTGCTGAGAGAAGCTGTGGATTAGTCTTCCTGTAGTGCCGCCACTTGGAAGATGGTGGCGGTGAAGGGTGGGACTGAAGTCTCCTTTTCAGTGTGGAAAGGATCTTTTAGGTGAGCCAGCCTTTTGTATTCCCACTGATCACTGCATAGTGTGGTTGTTGATACGCCATATATAGAAAGCTCATCTCTCTTTGTGCCTGTGTTGTGGTTGCTCCTGGATGGAGACTACCGTACTACAGGGAGCATCACTCTGCTCTGCAGCATACCGTGAGGACTGCTGTGCACCCAGAGCTGGTGTCTGTCTTACAGACAACTTCCCAGATGACAGGGGTTATTCCCTGGAGTCTTGTCTTGCTGGAAGAGCTGTATCTCTGACCTTTAATGTCTGGAAGGCAGCCGGCCTACTGAGAGAGGGAAATATTCTGCCAACCCTGCAGGAGGTGTTGGAGTAACAGACCCAGACCCTAGTGCTGAGGGTCAAACCAAGGGAATCATGGATACGGCAAAGACTGATTGGTGAGCCCGATAGCATGGGCACAGTCTCTCCAGAAGTGAGGTGGCAAACGTAAATTGCGGATTGGCCGTTAACCTCGTGGCAGTGCAATAAGAACGAATGCGAGTGTCCTCTCTGGTAAAGGGAAACAACTGTGACCATGGAGATCTTTGCCATCAAAGCTAAGACTTGTGCCTGTGACCGCCACCACTGCTGCGTTTACAACGTGCTCACTGTGACTGCTAGCATGCCGCTGTGTCCCTGTCTAAATGGCTACCCATCTGCTGCTCAAGTGACCCAGAAGTAGGTCCAATGCCTGCAGTGTGCTCCCACCACCAGTATCTGCAGTTGTCGAAGAACTCCAGCCTACCAATCGAACTACCCATTCTGTTAACAGCTTACCAAGTTCAACAGCCTCTTCTGCAACCACCACACCACATCCCAGAAGTGAGAGAGAGTGGAGATACTTGCTGTCAAAAAGACATGTAGACAGTGTTGTGGTGAGACTGTATCAAAGGAGATTGGATTTTTGTTTTACAGAGTTTTATATAGCACAAAATTGACCCAAAGCGGGTATCAGAACACTTTATATAGCACCAGTGGCATTAGACGAGGACACATTCATTTTTTGTTAGGCATGGGAAGATTAGGTGATTTGCCCAGAATCACAGGATGTTCAGCGTCATTGCTGAGACTCGAACCCAGTTCCCCAGATTCAAGGTCGACCACCCTAGCAGTTCGGCTAACTCCTCTCTCCTGATTGAGCTGAGCTCAAACATTACTGAACTAGGGTGTCTCCGTCTGAGCCTTCAATCGTGTTACACAAAACTCTCTAACCTAAGGGGGACAATTCTAGAGTCACAAGAGGAGGGAGATTTGCTTTTCCCTTTGGGACCATTTGCACTTGTTGGGGGTGGTGGACAGACCTTCTTCAAGACCTGCTAAGTGGGGGCTTCATAACTGAACCCAAGCTGTCATCTGCCTAACGGGGGAGCCGCCGCAGCTGATTGCCGCCACCTATAGGGACTCCAAGTCCCGCAACCCTGGGACCCTCCCCTGGGATTCATCAACAGCACTATTTCACAAAGCCTGGGCCAAGGGCGGGCCCATCCATACCCGGAGGAGGCTGGGCCTCCCCATAACATCTATTTTCCCAACCAAAATGTACTGTTGTTTGCTAAATCTTGCAACCCCTAGTTGCATCTAAGCATCTTAAGCTGTTTGACTGGGTCAGTTCGCATTGATCTGATAAGCAAGCTTGCTGCCTTGATTGTTCTAGTCTGCTTCACTGAAAATGTTCAAATCCACCATTTCATAGCTCTGTTTTCAGCTCTGGTATACGCCACTAGTCATCTACAAATGGGGAAAAAGGAATGCCACTGAAGGGTATGGGGGAGGGGGGTTGGTAAAAAAGAAAACCACAAATTTGCAAAAAACATGCTGGAGGCAATTGTGGGCTTGACCACCATGACAATCTGTTGGTTGAATGTGAGGAGATACTCGCTGCAGCCCCCCCCCCGCTGCCTCGTGTCCTCCCCCCATTAGTTTTCCACCCCCAGGCAGCACAAACAAGCAAAATCAAATCCAGGGGATGTTTAAGAAACATACTCTTCAGGCCCAGGAGCAACATACTGTGGGTAAAGCATACTCACTGTTAACCCCTTCGCCGCGGGGCTAATTCCCCCGAAGGTGCGGGGATAGGGGGGCCGCGCACGGCACCACAGTGCTGATGACGAGCTCGGCTCGTCATGCAGCACGGTGGCCATGTGCTGATGACGAGCTGAGCTCGTCATGGCCACGCCCGCTCAATGGCGGGGTAATTATCCCCACGTGGGCGTTCCACGGATGTCATGACGAGCTCAGCTCGTCATCAGCACACGGCCACTGTGCTGCATGACGAGCGGAGCTCGTTATCAATACGCAAGAGGTTAACAGCTGCACTTGTGCCAACTTAGCACAAAGAGACCTGTTGGTGTACGTGCGTTTTATAAATCTCCCCTAACATAACATAACATTACTAGTACACTTCAATTCGGTCTAGCAACTACAGTCTACATTTGAGGATGCTTTACCTTGCAGTAACCACTTTGCCCCATCCGCCGAGATGACGAACGATTAGGATGTCGCTAATAATTTGGTGCCTTCGTCCTTGGCACCTGATGTTTCTGTTCCCATCTCCTCTGACCAGGCCTCTTACACTGCTTTTATCTTAGATGTGAAAACTGAGGTAGGGGCTTCTAAAATCCATGATTACATCAATGACCAATTCTTTATTTATTAATTTGAAAGTTTCATAGAGCGCGGACAAGACCCTTGCGGGTATCAGAGCGCTTTACAGTAGATGAGTTTAGTTATATCATACATTGAGAGACCATAGAGCACAGCATTATTCATGTAGACAAAAGAGAAAACAACAAGATACAGAACTGGAGCAGCCTGGTGAATCATAGTAGTATAAGTATAATGAGGGGGGAAAAAAAATATAGCAAATTGTTGAGTATACAAACTGCAAAGCGGTAAGGTGCAGAGTAAGGGCGGGCTGACAAAGCAAGGTCGCGAAAACCTGGGATTATGTTTAGGTGAATTTTGCCATAAGGATTCCTTTTACTTCCAACTTGAAGGATGAGGTGGAGGGGTTCAGTCTTATGTCCAGTGGAAGGGCATTCCATATCCTGGGTGTCATTCCTGAGAATGATCGTTTGTACTCTTTTCCTTGTTGAATTTTTGTGGCTTCAAAAGGAGGTTTTCCACACTTCTTGTGGATCTGTTCCCCCCGAATATTGTGAGGTTTATTGTGGGATAGCAGGGAGCATGGTGATTTAAGGCCTTGTGTGTCATGCTGGCTATTTTCAGGTGAATTCTGGCTTCAAATGGCAGCCAATTTAGAGATTTTAGGTCAGGGGAGATGTGGAACCTTCTTTTCGAGCCAGTGATGAGTCTTGCAGCTGCGTTGGTGGCGGCTCTTAGTGGAGCTGTAATGGGTTTGGGGAGACCGCATAGAGAGACACTTCCATAGTCCAGCCGTGGTAGAACTAGAGCTTGAACCGCTATTTTGAAGTCATTGGGAGGTAGGAAGGGTTTCAACTTCCTTAGTGTATTAATCTGAAAGTTTGCTCCATTCGTGGCGTTATTAATGTGTTTCTGCATATTGAGGTTGCAGTCCAGAGTTATACCCAATGATTTCGCTGAATCTACAATGGTTGGTTGAACGTTGAGTGCTGTAAGGTGTTTGATCCACTTGTGCATTATCAGGACTTTGGCGGGTGGGGCAAAAAGGAGGAATTCAGTTTTCAAAGCATTCAATCTGAGGTGATTTTCTGCCTGCCATGTTTGAGTGGACTTAAGAGTGGTGTTAAGCAGATTAATGTTGTCAAGGGTGTTGATCTTGAGGTACGGTTGGGTATCGTCAGTGTACATGTGAAATGGCACGTTGGACGCTTGTAGTAGATCAGTGAGTGGTTCCATGAATAAGTTAAAGAGTGTAGGGGATAGCGAGGAACCTTGTGGGACTCCTAGCGTGACTGGAACAGCTTCTAGCTTTTAGCAACAAGCATGCAGTTACTGGAAAAATTGATCTACCCGCAACCATTTCCAGACCATCTGCTGCTGTACCCAGACCGTGACTCCTGTGAATAGGGGTGCCAATTCCATATCCGATGATGTTCCCACTGCTAAACACCATCAGCAAATTCCCAGTCATGTGCCTTTATAGGCGCTTAACTACAAAGGGGTAATTTCCAATACCTCGAGTACTCAAAGCTTAGGCGCTCATACTGGACACTTGACTCTGGATAGTTTTCCCTCTTCTTCTTCCTTTGGGGCCAATCTCGGTCATAAACCTAACAACTCCCTGTGCCCCAGTAAAAGTAGACCTGCCAGTGCTGATTCCATCATGATGATCGGTGTTCCTAAGCCAGGCTTCTCCAATGAGTAGCTCATCAGCTACTGGTAGCTTTCCACCCACCTTTAAGTAGTTCTTCTGTGTGCAGCCCAACCTACTAAATTTGACATTTTTGGTTGGTTGAATTAGTCGTGTTGACCAAAATTTAAAAGTGTCTATTCAACACAAAACGACGTGTATTTTGAAACCTCATAATTTCTCAAATATATTTATAGCTGATATTTGAGAGATAAATCTTAGCTCTAACGAAGTCAGTGGATATCCTGTTCCCCCTGGTATCCTACACAATTCTCTCACATACTCTCCTTATCACTCCGCACTTCTCCGACCTTCATACGCGCTATCACTGCATCTCCCGTTCTTATACTCATCACCCCGCCTGCTAAAGACCCCAATAGAACTTTCCTCCCCCGCCCCTCTCATATCCTCCCACGCATCACTACTCACCATAGCCTCCCTCGGCTATTACCCCCACCTCCTTGCCTGCCCCTCCCTGTCCACTCTCCCCTTTTTGTTTTCTTTTTCCCCAATATAACCTCACCACCATGTCCGACCTCAACACCACCTACACACATCCCCCCACTCAGGATCTAACTAACAATCCCCACTCACTCATCAAACAAAACATAGTCCCAACTCCTGGACAATTCCATACCCCCCATCCTCTCTAAAAATGTCAAAAAGAACTTCAAACATAAACTCCTCACCCGTCATCCTGAAACCCTCATTGAAGATAACTATCACAGCCTCACATCCCCCATTAAAATTAACTACATTTTCTACACCAAACACCCATCTAAATGGAAGAGCACCTTCCTACAACACTTTCCAGGTTCTAGCTCGATTAAAATCCCTCATGGTCATAATCTCGCCACTTCCCCCTCCTCTATTTTTCCTGGTGAATTAACCAATTCCGTCTACAAAACGGGAAATATCCTGATCCAAGCCTCTGAGAAGCACCTCCTAATCTTCAAACTCCTCTTCAACACTCTGTCCGACCACCTGGCACTTTCTACTCCCCCTCCAACATCCACTCAGTCCCAATCCCCCTCACTTTCTACTCCCCCTCCAACATCCACTCAGTCCCAATCCCCCTCTGGACCCCCCTCGCCCGCCACTACTACCAACCCTCTCCAAAATGACAGTCCCCTGACAAATGCTCCTAGCCTGTCAGCTGCACTCGAACCACCCCCTAGTGCTATACAATTCCTCCTCCTCACCAGACCTCCAGCCAACTCTTCTCTGCCCCCCAGAATCTTACTCCACTCTCCTCCTTGAAACTCCTGCCCGTGACAACACTCCCCTTACCTTTAATCCTACCCTTCCCTCTTCTCCTGAACCATCCCCCAGCCACCCCCACAATTCGCTCCACCAAACTCCCACATCCCCTAATTACCGACCAATTCCGACACTCCCTATTACTCCTCCTCTCCGTCTTACTAGCCCCTCATCGAACAATGCCCTGCATATCTCCTCCCCTGCCTTTGTAAACTGCATGCGCATCCACCTCACCGCTCCCACTTCCCCCTGGCCCCGCATACCCTGCCACTACCTACCCCCCTTCCCCCTCTCACCCTTCCAGTCCAGCACACATCACACCTAATCCCAAACCACTCCCAGGCTTATACTCCCCTCCCATCCCCTGGCCTTCCCCAATCCTCCTCCCAACGTAGAACCTCTCACATTACCACCCCCTCTTAAAATTACGACTCCATGCCTCCAACCCTCACTACCTAACCACTCCATCCATAACCCCTCCTTTAGCCCCAACTCCGCCCCCCCTCCCCAACCTCCCCCAGCTATTTTGCAACCTAGATTTCAATCTTTCGACCCTAGCAGCTGAAATAACACTGCTCAGAAATGACTTCAATCGGATTAAATCCATCAAACCCTATGTCCGCCCCCCCCCCCCCCCTGGCCCCATGCTATTAACACTATTCACAGAAAGCACCCATACCCCAATCTTTGGTCTACTACGCCCCTCCTCCCACGCTCTGACAGACCACTTCGCACCACAAATACCTACTCCGCCTTCGATCTATCTGCCCTATGCTACGACTACCTTAACATTCCCCCTCCTATAGACCCCTCCCCCCCTCACTCCAACATCCCTGTCATTCTGGGGACCTGCAGAAATCCGGAGTCTCTGAGTTTCCCCAGGAACCACCCCAACTCACCAGCATTCAAATCCTCCCTGCCCTTAACTCCAAACCGAAACCCCTTTCATGTATGCTCGTGAACTGCCGCTCAGCAGTCCGTCATGTGACCGAAATCTCAGAAATCATCCTCAATGAGGATGTGGACATTGCCTTCCTTTCGGAAACCTGGCTCAAAGACCACTTAACACCCATCCTTGACTTTCTGACCCCCCCTGGTTACTCTATTCTCAGAAAAGATAGTCCTGAAAAAATAGGGGGAGGCCTAGCAATTATTTTCAAAGAAGAATTACAACTCGCCCAAAGTAACAACCCTGACTTTTCTACCTTGAATGCTTAGGAGCCGAACTCAAAATAAATAACGCCCCCCCCCAATACGAGTCCATAACATATACCACCCTCCTGGCGATCACCTCCCATTTGCATAAGAACTTTCTGATCTTATCTCCTCTTCACTACTGCGTTCCAACTCCAATGAACTCTTCCTTGGATATCTCAACCTCCACTAGAATGAACCCAATGATCCTACTACCAACCTTCTCAATAACCTTCTCGAGATTATCGACCTCAAGCAGATTTGCCATGCCCCCACGCTAAAGGAGCTACCCTTGATGCCATCACACGAAACCTGATCTAGCTTCCTTATCCAACATCATCCCCATTGACTAGTCTGACCATCATCTTATCCTGTTTACTATCTCCCCCCCCAGCGCCACCCGCCCCTAAACAAAACATTAAAACTACAACTATGTCCAGAAATCTTAGGCAAATCCCCCCTGGAGTGTTAGCGCATGAATCCAATCCCATCTTGGTCACTCTTCCCCCCCCTCCAAAGCAAATGAACTCACTGAGCACTTTAATAAAACTATCTCAGAGGTTCTAGACAAACTCGCCCCACTAAAAATAAAGACCCAAAAAATGTCCCCTCTAAAAAATGGTTCACCCTTGACCTTAATATTGAAAGACGCTCTCTGAGACTGGCTGAAAGAACATGGAGACAACACCCTTCCCCATCCCATCTTGCTCCCCTCAGAAATGCCAGATCGTCCTACAAGAAACACATCTTTTCCGAGAAAGCCTCATTCTTTCGTCTCCAACTCTCTCGTGCCAAAAATAGACCTAGAGAACTGTTCAACATTATTAGAAATCAAACCTCTCCTGCACTGACTAACCCGGAGGCCTCCATTAACAAATGTGAAGAAATCGCCAACTTTTTCAGTGAAAAAATTGCTAAAATTGACTGCGCCTTCCTCCACCCTCAACCGCCACCCATCCCCCAACTCCCTCGCATTTCCACCCCCCTATTTCCCTCTCCCTGTGAACACCCCTCTGACTCCTCCTCTCATTGCTCAACCCTTCTGATCCTCTCCCCATTATCCCACCGCCTAAAAACAATGCCTCATGGCATAATTTCCTCCACATATCTGAGCAGGAAGTCTTCAGAGTCCTTACTAAATTCAAACCATACTCCCACACTAAAGACCCTCTCCCGTCCGCACTCGTCCTAGATCTCAAACACGTTATTGTCCCCTACTGGACCAACATCATTAACACCTCCCTCGCTACAGGAAATGTTCTCACCTCACTTCAACTTGGACAAATCACCCCCATCCACAAAAATCCCAAAGTCGACCCTAATGTCCCGAACAATCTCTGCCCTATCTCCAAACTTCATCTCCTCACCAAAGCCCTCGAAAAATGTGCTCTCCACCAACTGGACAATCACATTGACACATTCAACCTTCTAGACCCCCTTCAATCTGGCTTCCGCAAAGGATGCAGCACTGAAACCACACTGCTAAACATAGTAGATGATATTTATTTAGCCCTGGATAAGGGCGAGAGTAACCTACTTATCCTCCTTAACCTCCCGCCGCATTTGACACTGTCTACCACCCTACCTTACTCAACACACTCAAAGATCGCTTCAGCATTAATGGCCCTGTCCTTACCTGGTTCACTTCCTACATCCAAAATAGAACTCAACAAATTAAAATTAAAAACAGCCTCTCTAAATCTACTCCTGTCTCTCTAGGTGTCCCTCAAGGATCCATCCCACCCCCCGCCCTCTTCAACCTCCTTATGGAACCCCTTACCATCATACTTAAACAAGCAAAAATCAACCTCTACCTTTACGCTGATGACGCCCAACTGTACTATAAAATTAGATCACATGCCGATATCCTTCACCTTAACTCTACACTAACCAAGATCCAAGCCTGGTTCCATAACAACCATCTTAAACTCAACCCTAACAAAACCAAGATCATCCTCTTCTCGCCCAAAAGCAACCCTCTCCCCATCGAAGCATGGATCGCGGACCTTAACGCCCTAAACTGCTCTCTCTCCCTCCTCCCTCACTGATTCTGTCAAATCACTCGGTATCACCATCACCAATAAACTCGCACTCAATTCCCATGTAAAAAAACTCAGCTAAAAGTGCACTCTTCACACTCCTTCACCTCAAAAAAATCAAACCTTTTATCCCAGACAACGACTTCAAACTAATTATCCAATCTCCGTCCTATCCAAAATTGATTATGAGAATGCCCTTCTCTCTGGTACTCCCAAAATCCACCTCACCCCCGTCAAATCCGTCCTCAACCTCGCAGCTCAACTAACAACTAACAGTCAACGTTTTGACCACATCTCCTCCACCCTCAAGACCCTCAAATGGCTCCACATTGAAGGCAGATCCTCTTACAAAATTGCCTGTATCACACACAAAGCCCTCTATCAGGACACTCCAACATACCTCTCAACAAAACTCAAAAAAGCTGGAAGCACCAGATTGTTGATAAGTTCCAACACCCTTCTTCTCATTCCACCTCTTCTCAACAAAATCTCCTCTAAATCCCGCACTTTCTCTGGAAAGGTCCCTACCATTTTGAACGCCCTCCCCAAAGACCTCTGATGCAACCCCTCCTATGACAGCTTCAAGAGAGACCTTAAAATTCACCTCACCAAATTATTGGGGTAACTTCCTAGTTCCCCCCTCATCATACTACCGCCCCCTCAGGAGACTGTCTTACTTGTCCTCCCTACTTTATTATATAGTTTACTCGTAACAACGACCCACTGATCATAACTATTTGCTCTCTATTACGATTTATGCACGATGATCATTATGTTATTCTATTTATACTTTTATTCTCATGTGATGGTTGTTGTTATTTGCCTCATATATTGTTTATTTTATGTTTCCTCTCATCTCGGGTGTAGCCAGCGCTATATAAAACCTTTTAAAATAAAATAAAAATAAATAAATTAGGTGGCATTGGGAAGACATAGTACTAATATTAATACCTTGGTGCCAGCTGCATTACATCTATAGTTGTTAATTTTACTCTGAGCCCCCCTAAGCAAAATGTTTTGAGGTTAGCCCCTCCCCCCGCCCTCCCGGGGCTTATGAGATGACTTCAAGAAGGCTTTTTCTATAGCTTATGAACCACACTAAATATGAGATTTATAAAACAGCAAATGCATCAAACAAAAACAGACACTATCCCAAACAAACTGCTCCACATGATTGGGGTGTTGTGAGCCCCTCACACTCTTTGACCCCGTGCAACTCTACCTGCTGCACTAATGATAACCACAGTCCTGAGTAGCAGGCTATCTCCTCTGCATCTTTTACCTCTTCCCCACCATGATGGATCATCACCTCGGTCCTAATGATTGAAAGGAAAATAAGCTCCAATCCCTCTTTTTTAAAGATAGACAGTCATAACTGAGATGCAGTGGGCCCCTCAAATCCCTGGGCCCCAGTCCTGCTGCATCTACCTACTTAATGATAACCAGCAGTGTCTACTTGCACACTTGGCAGAAGTACCAGCTTCACTAATGAATGTCCCCAAAAAAAACTCTTATATTGTCCCCTTCTTTGGGGTATATCTCTGATGAAGCTGTCTCTGGCCATTTGTAATCATAAAAATAAGTCCCCATATAGTGCTCCCTATTCTGGGCCTTCTCTTTGACAAAATCTATGAATCTCGCTCCTTTCCTCTGTCTCCTAGAACATTAGTGTGAGGCCCCAGGGATCGAGTGGATTAGGGCTCTGCATTTCATTGCAACCCTGCTTGCCTTCTACCTGCCACCCCATTGACTCAGCTTTCACAAAAAAAACTACCCCTGAATGGTTAATACTGACTTTGAGGTGCCTCTGCCTGAAAGCGAAGGGTGTGGTGGTAGTGGAGATAGTTAAAAAAAATAGCCTTCTTACCTGCTATTAATTGATTGAGTCACTTAAAGCCAGGGCCACTGGAATTATGCATTTCTGCATCAGCAGTGTTTTCCACATAATTATAGTTTAATGCATTTGCTCCCTAATCTGCAGATTTGAACAGGAACATGATTCTAGCTCAAAAGGAACAAAAGTTACTTAAAGCATGACAAAGTGTTCCTGAGCATTGGAAGGCCCTTTGCATAGATTCAGTGGTAATCTTTTAGTTGCTTACTGCTGTATTTGCATGTTAAACTGGTAATAATGAGGTGAAATATTTCTCCTGACAGCGTTACCTTGAGTTAAAATGACAGAATAATGAAGTGATGCTAACCACAAAATGTGGCTCATTGTGCCGCATAATTGACCTTTTCTTGCTGCATAATTTAGTCAAACATGCCGCATAATGTGGTCCTCTTCTTCAGAATAATTCCAGTGGCTCTGCTTAAGACTTCATGGTGGCAAAGATGTATTCTTTTTGAGATGTAATGTAAGGGTGTTATCAGGCGAGATCTGGAATAGGGGAGACACTTACAAAAATGTCCGCATTGGATACAGATGCAGCAACCTAGCTTAGAGCATGTAAATATTGTTTTAAAATAATGAGTTACATTTTCACAGTGCTTTCTGCCACAGGCTGGGACCTCATAGCACTATAAACAGGGCCACTGGAATTAGTCCACAGGATAAGGCCAAATTATGCAGCAGGGTTGACTAAATTCTGCAGCAAGTAAAGGCGAATTATGCTGCATGATGCTGCATATTTCGTCATAGGATTACTGCATTATTTTGCAATTTGTACACTTGTTCACACTGCCCTGGGTTTTATTGCCCCTCATAAGTACCACATTAATACCCACTTATAGCAATAAGCAACAGAAAGGAGACCAGTCAACCTTTAGAAAGGGCCTTCCACTGTGAGGTAATGTGTTGCTGCATTTTTAGTAACTTTTGAACCATTTGAGCTAGAAACAAGTTTTTTTTTAATCTGCAAATTATGCAGCAGACAATGGATTATGTGGCAAATGCGGGAAATCCATAACTATGCGCTAAATGCCCAAACCGCACAATTGCATAATTCCAGTGGCCCTGACTATAAATACAAAGGTCACTATTCCTCTACACCAACTAGGGTTCAATTATGTGTTGTTTAGCTTTAACACGCACAGACATCTGCAGTGATGGTAGTCACTAACTGAGGTTTCATAACCTAAAAGAGTGCAGTTATCACCAGTTAGTTTAACTTGCATTTATTATCCAAATAATTTGTTATTACATTATTTTATGCACACATGCAAGACTGTGAAAACACAAAACAAGTAGGATTTTTATTTTATTTTTAGCAACCTCTTTGACCCTGCCAGCACACCAGGGGCGCAACTAGACCCGGACTTCGGGGGCTAACACTCCCAGCCAGGTCTGGCCCTAGCACTGGCCGCAAACGTTGTAACAGTCTTTTTTGGCACCCCTCCCCCATTTTCTCCTTCATTAATTCCCTCACTGCTACTCACCAGCAATGCACCTCATCTCTTTATAGCCCCTTTTAGACAAACATTTAATTTTTTAATAGCGCTACTCATAGTTTGCTCACACTCAGTTCTGTGATCCACATGGCACCCGTTCTTTGTAGCAGGCACATTAACCCTATGCGCTGTGTGGGTGGTAGGAGTGTCCATGTGAGTGCACGGTGAGCGATGAGACAGTGAGAGAGTAGGGTAAAAGGAGTCACTGCAGGGTGAGTGAGGTGATCATATGATTTTGGGTGCGGATGTAAGTGCAGAGTGGGACGAATGAATGCATGGTTAGTGATGGACTTGTTTGAGTGAGATTGCAGATTGAGCAGTGAGGGGGACAGGTGAGTGAAGTTTCACATGAGTGCGGGGTGAGTAGTGTACTCGTGTGACTGTTGAGTGAGGTACAGGGTGAACAGCGCAAGTGAATTATGAGTACAGAGTGATCGCTGTGAATGTAGGGTGAGCGGGTGAATGGTGTGCGTGCATGTGATCAGTGTGAGAGCATTGTGATAGCTGTGAGTGCAGGGTGAGCATGAAAGTGAAGGGGGAGAATGAGGAGTGATTTGTCTGAATGCAGGGTGCATTCCCAGACACTTGAAGTAACTCAGCATGTTATTGATGACGGCGTAGCGTTCCAGATATAAGTTAATATATTGATATTATGGCATTATTCAGGGATCGAGGGTGGAGGAAATAAATAATGTGCTGGTCCTGCAACAAACTTCGAGTCGTATGATTAGGGTTGCCAGCTCATTAATTTGATGTCACAGACAGTACAAAAATAAACAGGTACGCACTCCTAGCAGCAAATATAAATAGAAAGCACTTTTAATTGTGTCCTACGGTTGCCTGAATGATTCCTGACCGATAATTAAAGGGAACAAAGACAGAAATGTCACTTTACAAATGAATTGATACTTTTCATTTATAACCCTATTTAGTGTCAAGGCGAGGTCTTTGCAGGTTCTTTAAACAACATATGGCTGGCATTTTTCTTTTGGCAACTCTACTTTATATTCCTTTTCATGAAATGCATGCTCATACTAGTAAATGTAAAATAAAAATGTAAGGAATAGGGGGTTCTGGAACCAGAAAAATAACAGAGGCATACAACGGTATGTAAATATACAAATGGTCTTTAAAGACCTGTGAAAACTCTGGTGTGCCAGAGATAAGACTCCAGACACTGCCCAGCAAACCCACAGCAGCACACTCACTGACATACTGACCCACGGCACTCTGATCTCACTTCAAGGGTTTCCGAGTAAATGAAGACAGCCTGGAAATGCAGCAAATAAACATCGCTGTACTTCCGGACCATCTTCATTTACATTTACTTGCAGAGGCATTTGCGCTCCCCTGGGAGGCACGCCCCACAGTTTGAAGACCTCTGATGTAGAGGCATTCCAAACTGATAAAGGATTATTAACATTATTGCTGGCAACACTACCTGTTGCACTGATGAAATCACTGTTAATCCATCACCGTTCTTTAGCCCACTCTGCCACCCCAGTTCAGACATGGCTATATGCAAATCAGTCTGACCCTGTGCCTCATGGGAACAGTCCAGCCGGAACTGCCAAGCCATATCTTCCCTGGACCGGAAACAAGCCTCCGTGGACCGGTTTCTGGCATTCCAGCCGTCTTCAGCCCGGCTTGCTTGAATCCAGTGGCAAAGTGAGCAAGGGACTCACGTCTGAGCATACCCTGCCACACTTATGGCGGCCAAAAGTGGTACAAAAGGGGGTGGTGATGGACGGAGCATCTGAATCAATCAAACACTCACACCCAGTCAAAAGATCTGGGTTTAATCCATCACCGTTCTTTAGCCCACTCTGCCACCCCAGTTCAGACATGGCTATATGCAAATCAGGCTGACCCTGTGCCTCATGGGAACAGTCCAGACCGAACTGCCAAGCCATGTCTTCCTTGGACAGGAAACAAACCTCCAAGGACCGGTTTCTGGCATTCCAGCCGTCTTCAGCCTGGCTTGCTTGAATCCAGTGGCAAAGTGAGCAAGGGACTCACGTCTGAGCATACCCTGCCACACTTATGGTGGCCAAAAGCGGCACAAAAGGGGGTGGTGATGGACGGAGCATCTGAATCAATCAAACACTCACACCCAGTGAAAAGATCTGGGTTTAATCCATCACCGTTCTTTAGCCCACTCTGCCACCCCAGTTCAGACATGGCTATATGCAAATCAGTCTGACCCTGTGCCTCATGGGAACAGTCCAGCCCGAACTGCCAAGCCATGTCTTCCCTGGACCGGAAACAAGCCTCCGAGGACCGGTCTCTGGCATTCCAGCCGTCTTCAGCCCAGCTTGCTTGAATCCAGTGGCAAAGTGAGCAAGGGACTCACGTCTGAGCATATCCTGCCACACTTATGGCGGCCAAAAGCGGTACAAAAGGGGGTGGTGATGGACGGAGCATCTGAATCAATCAAACACTCACACCCAGTCAAAAGATCTGGGTTTAATCCATCACCGTTCTTTAGCCCACTCTTCCACCCCAGTTCAGACATGGCTATATGCAAATCAGTCTGACCCCTTGCCTCATGGGAACAGTCCAGCCCGAACTGCCAAGCCATGTCTTCCCTGGACCGGAAACAAGCCTCCGAGGACCGGTTTCTGTCATTCCAGCCGTCTTCAGCCCGGCTTGCTTGAATCCAGTGGCAAAGTGAGCAAGGGACTCACGTCTGAGCATACCCTGCCACACTTATGGTGGCCAAAAGCGGTACAAAAGGGGGTGGTGATGGACGGAGCATCTGAATCAATCAAACACTCACACCCAGTCAAAAGATCTTGGATTAATCCATCACCGTTCATTAGCCCACTCTGCCACCCCAGTTCAGACATGGCTATATGCAAATCAGTCTGACCCAGTGCCTCATGGGAACAGTCCAGCCCGAACTGCCAAGCCATGTCTTCCCTGGACCGGAAACAAGCCTCCGAGGACCGGTTTCTGGCATCCCAGCCGTCTTCAGCCCAGCTTGCTTGAATCCAGTGGCAAAGTGAGCAAGGGATTTACGTCTGAGCATACCCTGCCACACTTATGGTGGCCAAAAGCGGTACAAAAGGGGGTGGTGATGGACGGAGCATCTGAATCAATCATACACTCACACCCAGTCAAAAGATCTGGGTTTAATCCATCACCGTTCTTTAGCCCACTCTGCCACTCCAGTTCAGACATGGCTATATGCAAATCAGTCTGACCCTGTGCCTCATGGGAACAGTCCAGCCTGAACTGCCAAGCCATGTCTTCCCTGGACCGGAAACAAGCCTCTGAGGACTGGTTTCTGGCATTCCAGCTGTCTTCAGCCCGGCTTGCTTGAATCCAGTGGCAAAGTGAGCAAGGGACTCATGTCTGAGCATACCCTGCCACACTTATGGCGGGCAAAAGCGGTACAAAAGGGGGTGGTGATGGACGGAGCATCTGAATCAATCAAACACTCACACCCAGTCAAAATATCTGGGTTTAATCCATCACCGTTCCTTTGCCGACTCTGCCACCCCAGTTCAGACATGGCTATATGCAAATCAGTCTGACCCTGTGCCTCATGGGAACAGTCCAGCCCGAACTGCCAAGCCATTTCTTCCCTGGACCGGAAACAAGTCTCCGAGGAAAGGTTTCTGGCATTCCAGCCGTCTTCAGCCCGGCTTGCTTGAATCCAGTGGCAAAGTGAGCAAGGGACTCACGTCTGAGCATACCCTGCCACTCTTATGGCGGCCAAAAGCAGTACAAAAGGGTGTGGTGATGGACGGAGCATCTGAATCAATCAAACACTCACACCCAGTCAAAAGATCTGGGTTTAATCCTTCACCGTTCTTTAGCCCACTCTGCCACCCCAGTTCAGACATGGCTATATGCAAATCAGTCTGACCCTGGGCCACATGGGAACAGTCCAGCCCGAACTGTCAAGCCATGTCTTCCCTGGACCGGAAACTAGCCTCTGAGGACCAGTTTCTGGCATTCCAGCCGTCTTCAGCCCGGCTTGCTTGAATCCAGTGGCAAAGTGAGCAAGGGACTCACATCTGAGCATACCAGCCACACTTATGGCGGCCAAAAGCGGCTCAGACGTGAGTCCCATGCTCTCCACACCACTGGAGTCAAGCTATCCTGGCTGAAGACGGCTGATAGCCAGAAACCGGTCCTAGGATGCTTGATTCCGGTCCAGGAAAGACATGGCTTGGCAGTTCGGGCTGGACTGTTCCCATGAGGCACAGGGTCAGGGCTGATTTGCATATGGCCATGTCTGAACTGGGGTGGTGTGGAGTGCAAAGAAACGATGGTTTTAGGCCCAGATCTCTGTACTGGGGTGAATGTATGACATTGTTCTGCATTCTGTCCATCAACTGTTATTTTTGCATTTGTCACCCCGAGTGGGATGGGTATGCTCAGACGTGAGTCCCATGCTCTCCACACCACTGGAGTCAAGCTATCCTGGCTGAAGACGGCTGATAGCCAGAAACCGGTCCTAGATGCTTTATTCCGGTCCAGGAAAGACATGGCTTGGCAGTTCGGGTTGGACTGTTCCCATGAGGCCCAGGGTCAGGGCTGATTTGCATAGGGCCATGTCTGAACTGGGGTGGCAGAGTGGGCTAAAGAACGGTGATATATTGAAGTACAGAAGCCCAATAATATAACCTAAAGTCAGGAACCCCCCAACCTCCCCTAGCCCTTGGTAAAGTCATAAATTTATAAGCCTGTCTGGTCTTTCCATATGACCAAATACACTTATTCAGAATCGACTCCATCTTATTAAACCAGATCGACTCAAACATAAGAGGTATCGTTCGGAAAAAAGAAAGAAATTTGGGGAGTATAAGCATTTTGATGACGTTAGTACGTTAGTACGGCCCACTAGCGTGAGTCTAAGATTGTTTATCCTGGCCAAATCTAAGCTTACTTTCCTCATTAGGGGGAGATGTTTTGTTCTACCACTGTCTCTAAATTAGGCGAAATTTCAACACCTAGATAAACTGCTGCAGAAACCACACGTGAGTCATTGCATCAAACCATTGCATTTTTTATAATCTGCGTTTTTGCACTGTTAAGTCTATATCCAGAGATTATGCCAAATTTAAGGGCCTCTTGCTCAATCTCTCCAATTGCCTTAGATGGATCTGGGGTAATTATAGCGACGTCATCTGCGTACGCCAACACATTTACTTCTCGCCCATTTGAGCAAAGGGGGGAGTACTGGGATTAAGATTAAGGTAACGTAAATACGGATCCATGTAGAGTGCAAAGAGGAGAGGGGAGCTGGGACAGCCTTGCCTTGTTCCTCTTTTTATCTGTACTGCCGCAGTTAGTTCCCGATTAATTTTGATTCTAGCCGTTGGTGCCTTGTATTGAACCTGAATTGCTCTAATATAGTTATCACCAAAACCATAAAGTCTCATTAACTCCCACAAATACTCCCATGCGACCCTGTTGAAAGCTTTCTCAGCATCCAGAAATAAAGCTGCGAAAGGGCCGCAGGCAACCTCCATAGCGTCAAAACAGGTAATCACTGTCCTAACATGTTCTGTAGTACCCTTCCCTGGGATAGAACCATGTTGGACTTGGGATACTAATTTATCTATAACGGTGGTCAACCTTGTTGCCAGGATTTTCGAATACAGCTTCACATCCGCATTCATTAAGGCAATTGGTCTATAAGACCCAGGGGCTGTGGGAGGTTTACCTTTTTTCAGGATGACTATGATTTCAGTGCCACCCCATGAGTTTGGAATTGAAACTCCACTCTGAGCTTGAATGAGTGTATCCAATAACTCCAATCTAAGAACTGAAAAGAATGTTTTATAGAATTCAATCTGTATAAAATCTGGTCCTGCAGCCTTAGAAGATGGAAGATCTGATAAGGCTAACGTCAATTCTTCTATCGTTATAGTAGAGTCCAGTTTAACTTTTTCCTCTAATTCTAACTCGTTAAGTTGGATATTTCCTAAATAATCTCTGATTTTATCCCTACCCACCTCAGCTTCCATATCATACAATTCTGAATAATATTTCCAAAATTCATTTCTTATATCTGCAGAATCCGAAATCAAATTACCTGAGTCATCTAACATATTTTTGATATCCCCTGCAGTAACTTTTTGTCTGGTCCTAACGGCCAGAATATGCCCCACCCTCTCGCTAAACTCACAAGCCTGTTCCTTCTTTGCTAGATAATTTGCTGCTATTTTATTAGTAATCCTTTCAGCTATTTCAGCCTTTAGCACCATAATTTCCAACATTTGTTGATCCAAGGGGCGTCCACTTGCGATTAACCTACTCAGCTCTGCCTCTGCAGTCAGGAGAGAGTTAACTTGTTGTTCTATCCTTTCTTTTTCTATTTTCTGTCTAAATGTTGAAAAGCTAATTGTCTCACCCCTTATTCCTGCTTTGAAGGCATCCCAAGTGCAGCCGCTACTAACGCTCCCCTTATTATTAAGCCAGAAATCACTAATCCACTTTTCCATATGCTTACAATATCCCTCATCTTTTAGCAAAGCTCTCTCGAATGTCCATTTATATACCTTTCTTGCTATACCATTTAAACTAACTGTCAATAACAGAGAATTGTGGTCTGAAACCAGGCGGGGTAGCTTCTTAATCTGTGTATTAGAAAGCAGGGAATTGGAGATTAGAAAGTAATCCAACTTTACCGTTATTCTATGTGGGGCAGAGAAAAAGGTATCACCATCAGTCTGCGGGTGTAGATTAGCCCAAACATCTGATAAAGCGTTATGCGCAGCCATGTCTACTATGGCCCTATGCACCCTCTTCTTACGCCCAGTATATCGATGCCCCAATTGCAGCTCAACACTAGCAGGACGATTGATGTTGAAATCCCCACAACAAACAATAGGTTCCATCCAGGTCGGTAGTTCTTGGTCCAGAAATTGAAATATATCCGGCTCATCGCACGTTGAGCCATAAACAGAAACCAATGTAAACCTAGTTCCTCTGAAGCCTACTTCTACAATAACCCATCTGCCCCATATGTCTTCTTTACTCCTAAAAACTATACAATCCGTCCCTCTCCCCAAAATCGCTACCCCACGTGTTTTTGAGGCTTGTTTGGTAAGTGCTAATACTTTAAAACCCAACTGTTCTAACAAATAACCTTTACCTCCCTCCACGTGAGTTTCCTGTAGACAAATCAGATCTGGATACATTGACTTACAAAACGCTGAAACTCGTAATCTTTTCTGAAGATCATTAAGACCACAAACATTTATTGACATAATACGGCAAGCCATTAAAAAACATCAAAAATTGGTACCAACTCCATATTGCAACTCTCAATCTCAACCTTTACTTCCTTCTTCCACCATTTGTGTAAGGCCTGTAACTGCCTCAGAGTGTGTCTCAGTGCATGTGATGTGTGCCATTTTCTTCCCCCCTTCTCCGCCCCTCCCCCTCCCCTGACCCCTCCACACTACCCCCCCCCCCTACAGGCAAATAGGTCAAACATGACCTATGTGTGGACGCCAGGGAAGCAGCAGTCGCCACTCCTCCCCACCATCGTTCAAAATACCAAAAGAACCATTTTATTTATTTCTCCTTATATCCCAAAACTTCCGTCATATAAGCCTTTGTCTTAATCTCAGAGAAGAAGAATTTAAACTGGACTTTGGTCACTATTTTCAATTTAGCGGGGTATAGCAAATAAGCTTCTGAGCCCAAGGCCTGAATATGCGGTATCATCTGCCTCAACCTCCATCTGCGCTCAACTGTGGCATGGCAGAAGTCCGGTCTTGCAAAGAAAGTGACATTGTTAAATGTACGTCTAGACTCAGGCTTAGCCTTATCCAATATCAACTGTTGCAGGAGAAAATTCCCTACAAAGATTAACAGAGCCCTCGGGCGCCCGCCCTGAGCTCCAGCTTGTCCCCTTTTAAGAGAAAATGGAAAACGGTGGGCTCTTTGAATTTCATTTTCCCACTGCCACATAGTTAGTTCTAGGAAAGCCCCCTTTAGCAGATTTACAACAAACATTCTGGGATCCTCCCCTTCAAGACCTTCTTCCATGCCTAACAGTCTAATATTGTTGCGACGCTGTCTAAGTCCTCCAATTTCCAGTTGACGTCTTCGGCCACCTTTTGATGCTCTTCTTTGTACATTTTTAAATCTCTCATGTCGTCCTCTACTTTGCCAGTTCTTTCCTCCACATGGGCAACTCTCTCCACCATCTCGTCCTGCCTTTTGCTTATATTTCTGAGTTTGTTCTGAATCTTCCTTGACTCTTGCCTTGCCCTCCTACTTTCCCCTCTAGCCTCAGATTGCATTAGTTTCAAAGTATTGAATAATAGATCAAGCGTAACCGGGGGTTGAGGAGGCTGCGTAGAACCTTGATCACCAATCAATGTAGCCGGACTGTCTTGTTCCAGAAAAGAAAAAGTAGTAGTAGAATAGTCCCAAGCTAGCTTTTTTGTAGGATCGGTGGTACTGCTTGCTGTGGAGGGCTTTCTTTTAGAAAGACGTTTTTTCTGTGTAATTTTCTGAGTTGGGGAACAGCTGGCAGTATCTATACCAGTGGACTCATCTGTACTGATTTCGTCTGAAGGCAAGGACTGCGATTGAGAGTGTGAATCTTCATCAACAGAATAAAATCTCTCTGCAGAGGCAGTTCCATTAGCGATACCCACTTCAGCAGAGGTAGAGGCAGAGGATTCACCTCCTGATTTAATCACCCCGCTTTCCATATCTAAGTCCATGACTTCTGCCCAGGTTAAAGAATTAGGTACAACACCTTCCACACCTTCATTATTAGTCAATTGTGCACATGGATGAGGCTCTGACTCTACCCCCAGCCCTGAAACCGACATGGAAAAACTCCCGTTTTCATCCGGCAACTGAGCGCACATGGCCCGACTGTCTATTGAATCCCCAAATTCATTACTCACTTTTGACTTTTCAGTGCGTCTGGAATCGTGGTGCTCTGGCTTGTAGTTTCCAGCAGACCCAGCCTGGGGCTCCTCCAAGCCTGCAGCTGCTCTATCTCCTCTCCCAGCCGAAGCGGCAACAGGCAATGTCTCAGGCGGCTTCCCTTCTGCAGGTCTTTCAGGTTGCCTAGCAACCCCGGCTCCGGCTCCCGCTCCAGCATCAACGCCGATGACGCCGGCTCCAGCCCCTGCTCCTGCCCCCGCTCTGTTGTCCGGGGTGAAAATGCTGAGATCACCAGGTTTGCTTCCCGAGGTCCCGCTGCCTACTGATGTCGGTACATTTGCAAAGCTTTCCGTTACCGTAGGCTGGCGCAGCGTGTTTTCTTTAACTTTTAGTTTTGTAACATTCCCCGACTCTTTCAGGGGAACCACGTTGTCCGGGCCGATTCTCTTTACCGTTGGCTTCTTGAGGCTGGAAGCATTTTTCTGAGCGATGGTTAAAGCAGAGACTTTCAGGTCCGCTTTAATTTTCTCTTTTGACGTCTGGCCTCTCGTAGCGTCTGCATCTGTAACTTTTCCTCCCTTGCCATCTTTGATATCGTTACCACGTTGCGCGCGTGGAGGCATCCTGAACCAGGTTCTTAAAATCAGCCTGGTAGCTTCAGTTAGTCTCCTCTTAACGCACCTAACTGCTTCTGCTATAATGTTACCGCGTTGTTCCCCAGAGGGAAATGTGACAGCGGTACTGATCTGAGAAGGCACGAAATGTCCAGAGGCAAACCTCTTCAGGCGAAGCTCCACCATTGAACCATCGAAAACCCGGCAGTGGGGAGGAGGTGGAGATGCGACTCACTCACTGCATCCCTCAGCGGCCATCTTGCCTAGCCCCTCACTCTAGACACCATTAATCTTAATAGACTGCCTCCAAAAAGTGTTTTGCCTTTTTCTGCTGCCAAAAATCTAGGATTGGATTTTGAAACAAGATGTCCTCAGTCCCAGTTCACAGGAAGGTCTCAACCATCGACCAGGCCATCTGTTTTGTGTTAATCTATTGGGAGAACCATTGTGTTTGGCCAGTGCAACCTTTACAATGCCTTTGTCGATCTAAAATTGGCTTTTGACTTGATCCCCTGGCTGGCCTTTGGAAATCACTCGCTGATCTGGCTATGCCTCCTCACATTCTATCATTACTAATCCATTTACCTGAGGACCATTACGCGAATATTAGGTGGGGGGGGGGGGCAAAAACAATCGACTGATAGGTTAGCAGTTCGCAAAGGTGTTCACCAGAGTTGTGTTCTGGACCCCACATGATTCCTGTTATTTATAATTGATATTGTTCACGTCCTGTCCCATTTTGATACAGAGGCTCCCTCCTTGGCACAAATCAAATATCTGATTCCTCTCTTTGCAGACAACACTTTGTTGGGCTTCAGACACTTTTGACTCGCTTCACCTAGCTTGTCTTGGAGATCAGCACCTCTAAAACCAAAAGTGATGTTGTTGAATCCACATAAATCGTACAAGGGGAGTATAGTCCTGGGGGTTAGTCCTCCTGGATAGGGTTGATTATTTTACCTATCTTGGGGTAACATTTTCTGGGGGTATGACCTGGCACCCCCACATCAATAAGGCAGCCTTGAAACTTAAGCAGACCACTGGTGTGTTACTTAAGGAGTATTCAGCTTCATACACCAAACCCATCACTCCGGCTTTACAAGGCCAACGCACTGGGTTCCACCCTATACAGGGTGGAACTGTGGAGCATTTCCAAACATGAAGAATTAACTATAACTGGAAATAATTATCTTGACTACCTTCCTCCTAGCACTCCACTCAGTTCACTTTTTATGGACCTGGGAGTAAATAGGGTCGTGAGTAAACTCCGTCTATGCCCCCTATTTTATTGGAGATGACTATGGACCACCCCTAAACGATGTGAAATGTCTTAAGGATGTCATGAAGGCTGACCACTTCAGCAAGGTCCCCTGGCTCATGACAATCAAGGAGGCATTACACTGACTTGGGATGCCTGAGTTGTGGGATCAGCCAGATTCCACTAATTTCCCGTCCAAAGATTTTCTGAAAAAACATTACTGGGCAACACTAATGGCCAATGAATACAGAAAAGCTGCCTGCTCTAAGCTTACTAATGATTATATCGATTTCAAGCCCACTTGTGGGTTTGAGACCTTCTGGGATTGGAGTTCTGGACTTTTTGGTTCCGTCCAGAGGTGTCAGGGAACAACACCCAAAGACCCCGGAGTTCCACCTGCCTTGGTGCACAAATGAACAGAAACACGGGCTTCTCGATGGTGGCGTCAAAGACCAAAGGTTTATTACTGCAGGGACACAGAAGTCACAGAAACTACGCATGGGCAGTAACTAGGAGCCTGTTCGAATTGTACAAAGAGGGTTGCTCCTTATATACTAAATTTTGGCCTTTAGGCGAATTCTTCACATGTTAGTACATTCCCAAACCTTTGTGTCATAAACAATAAATATTTGGTGTACACAGGAATCGTCGACAATATCTGATGTCAAAACATTACGAACGAGGGGTTCCCACTTTTCCATCATAATCTCATGTCAACTTTTCATTCAAGACCCGGACCGCCTCATCGTAAATTTCGTTACCTCCCCCTAATAAAGGCCCAGAAGGAAAGGAGCAGAGCCAGGTGCAGAAGATAGAAAAGCAGGATAAGGGATGTTTGTGGGTTGTAAATGGGCAAGGCTACCAGCTTCGGCCGCCTAATCGTGATCAGGACAATGGACACGAAGACCAGTTTAGCAGGACTGGCCTCGGGCAGAGGAGGCAGCCTTTGTCAAGTCATGCAGCTACAGCGTGATCTGGTTTAAGGTGCACGTGTCATGAAAGAGGTGAATTTCCGGCTAAGGCTACGTGTCCTTAATCGAAATGAAGTGATCAGAGGTTATTGCGTATGTGAGGGCAAGAAACACAAAATGGCGGCCATGATCTAAGATGGATGCCGTGGGTAGATCAGAAATGTGTTTATAAAAGGAGTGCTCTTGCTCGTAGCGTAGCGAAAACACCAGGATATGCTAAATGGATCATTTGCGGTTCGCTGATACCAATATTATGTATTTCCGACAATATTGAAAACATGGGTTCAAATCGTCACGGAACCTCAGACCCTCCTTTTGCCCTTACATAGGCAATTACTCAGTCTATGTCAGAATCTAATTCTATGCTCATCAGGTCAGTGACATGCTGTTGTATCATCATCCTTTCTTGTGCCTTTTCTCCAAACGCAGGTGGTTTTCTAAAACAAGTTGCAGCACAAAGACTACACAGAGCAGGACCACACTGGATAATCAGGCAACATGAGAACAGGAATACTAAGATGACACCAATGACCATTAGAACCTTCCATCCCCACGCTGAGATCAGAGTCCAAAACCACTCCATGAAGGACCAGTTTCCCTTGTCTACGTGAATAGAGTCGGAAATCTTGTGTAGCTTAGAGATCGCCTCATAGACTGTTGGAGCATTATTAGGAATAAAGACACAGCAGCTCGATTGGATTGGAGTTGAGCTTTTACGCTTGCTTTCTCCTAAACTAAGGCGATACTCTGAAGTATTCCAACTTAAATACACTCGCAATTCGTCTCTAGGGTATGATGGAGTATTATTGACGTCCTTGATCATGTCAATAATTCCCTGGACTAAAGCTTTTTTGACAGAGTTATATTTAGTGGAACGTGGTGGACGTGGAGGATAGGTCTCAAGGGCATAAGCAAAGATGGTTTAAAGGGCCTGAAATGATCCATTGTAGCTGAAAGGCAAAACCAGATAAGGAATACCTTTATCCATAGTGTGGGGTATCAAGCCACACACCCAGCAGTCTGTAGTGTTAACTACCAGTTGGTGTTGGTGCAAGAGCTGTACAAAAGTGTTGTTAATGAACTCTGAGCGTCGGGCTTGCTCATGTTCGGGAAACGAATGAAAAGAGTGTATAGAAGAAACAGTAGAAGTAGCAGGATCAAGGGGAGGTACTGTAGTAACTGGCACAAAAATCAAATTTATAGTGAAAACGATTCCACCCACCAACGTTATCAAAACAATCAAGAATGTAATGGCACATTGCATCAAAAAGCATTTGCTGTGAAGAATTCTATAAAGTCTGTTTCTGCGAACATAAATCACATTTTCTCGTTGCAGCGCAGGAAGCTCCATCTTCTACAATCCGCTCGCGACCACTGATGATGTGTACGTAGATGAAAATGCCTCTATCGGCCCTGGGAGTTCCCAGAACCAACAGAAAGATCGACCTTGTGTCAGACCCCTGCAAATTCAACTAGGCACACAGCCACGACCCTACGGCTACCCAGACGGCAAGGCAATTTTAAAACAACAAAATATTAGCAAACTTCCTGGCTGAAGGCAAAAGTTCAAAATTTTAAAATATCACAATAGGCAGTTGCCTGCTTTATTTGTCCATTTTACGGTTTCGTAAATTATATCTTTGCTTCGCAGGTACTGTCTGATCGGCAAATAGCGTTTCACTGGTAGCTGTTGCAGTGTTCAAGTTCGCAGATGACAGAGTTTTTTCTGATGCAGGGGACAAATGTTCAGAGTTCAAAGGAGTCTTTTCTGAAGGAGAGTCAGAGCTTGGAGTGTCCGTGATCAATTCGGCATCGCTAAAAGGGATGAATTTTGGCGTGCTTTCAAATTCGGAGGAACCAATTCCCTTCTTCACCCAGTCGTCGTAAGGAAGTGGCAAAGGTACACGCTTTACATGGGATGCATGCACCCAATGCTTGCGGCCAGCCACACGAACTGCTGTTCTCGTTGCAAGTAGGACTTGAAAGGGGCCGACGAATCTCGGCTGAAGGTTCTTCGTCCTTGCGAAATTTCTGATAACCACAAGATCTCCTGGTTTCAGCTGATGCCCTGGACTCTCCGGAGGCTTTGGCAAAGCATCGAAAACCTGTTGGTGAATAAGACTCAATTTAGCAGTCAAGTCGTAAAGGTAGTCTATCAACATAGGATATTCTAGAGAACAAAACTCCTTAGGCCTCGGCACACCCCAAATATTTGCCGGGCGGCCAAAAACGATTTCGTAGGGGCTAAGCCCCACTCTAGAATGTACAGTTGCTCTCGTTGATAACAAAGCCAAAGGAAGTGCATCTGGCCAGGCCAAACCTGTGGATGCTTGTATTTTAGCTAGTTTCAGCTTAAGGGTACCATTGTAACCCTCCACTAAACCAGCAGACTGGGGATGGTTCGCACTATGGAACTTTTGTTTCAGACCTAGGCCGGCACACACACTCTGCATAACTTTCCCTATAAACTCACTTCCGTTATCTGACCATACAATCCGTGGCATACCGAATCTAGGGAAATATCCTTTGAGAAGAATCTTGGCAGTTGATAGGGCAGTGTTGTCCTTTAGTGGGTATGCTTCAATCCACCTGGAAAAAGCACAGACTACCACCAGAACATATTTCAAATTATTACAGCGATCCATGTGAATGAAGTCTAACGGAATCACTTCAAAGGGGCAGGAAGGAGGAGCGAAATGACCAGCTGGAGTTGGAGTTCCCTTGCCAGGATTATGCATCAGGCATACCATACAATTTTTCACCACTCTCTCTGCACACTTACTGATCCCATCATTCTTCCAGACCGGAGCCAACATCTTACAGATTCCTTTAGAACTTATATGCGCTACTCCATGCGCCATTGTCACCACTGCAAGCACATACGCGTCAGGCAACATCCATCGCCGCTGTTCTGTCAAATCAATCCAACACCCATTCGAATCCAACTTGCCCGTACTTTCTTTCCATACACGTTTTTCTTCCTCAGTTGCTTCTTTCTGAATCTCTTTCACACTTTCCATAGTATCCTCACACATTCCAGACTCCGCAATCCATCTTGCAGACGTAGCAACATACAGTCTGCTCATCGTGTCTCTAGCTGTCTGTTTAGCAGTTTCATCAGCAAAAGCATTCCCGCGACCAACATCATCCGTGATTGCTTTATGAGCACTGCACTTTACAATCGCAACTTCAGTCGGCAAGGTTAGAGATTCCAACAAGTCGTTAACTAGCTGACCATGTTGAATCTTAGTCCCATGGGACGTAATGAAACCTCTTTCTCTCCACAAACGGCCAAAACTATGGGCCACGCCAAATGCGTACTGACTATCTGTAAAGACATTCACTCTCTTTCCCTTAGCTAAAACACACGCTCTTGTTAGAGCTATTAATTCTGCAGCTTGGGCAGAATTCTGACTCACTCTTGCAGTCTCCACAATCGTCTTCAAAGTCGTTACCGCGTAAGATGGGCTCTCACAATAGCCTTGTGGAGCGCGTTTAAATCTGAAACTTCGACCTCCTAGACAGAAGCCAAAAATATCTCTGCTTTCCTCGGCTATTGGAATGCTGAAAAAGGCATTTTTCAAGTCGATGACTGAGAACCAAGTGGCTGTAGCAGGAATCAGTGTTAACAAGGCAGTAATGTCTGGGACTACAGGAAACTGCGGAACTACAATCTTATTAACTTCTCTAAGGTCGATAACAAACCTATACACTGGAGGCTTTGTAGGATCAGTTCGTTTCAAAATCGGTAGTACAGGACTGTTACAGACATTTCCTCTCGTTTCCTCAACCACACCTTTTTTAATCAAATCTTGCACAATCAATAAAAGTGCACGCTCACCTTCACTAGATATTTTGTATTGAGGAATTCTTGGAAATTTTACATTTGCTTTTAAAGTTACTACATATGGTGGTATTTCTAAAAGGCCTACATCGTTAGGACCAGTCGCCCAAAGAGAATCAGGGAGTGAACGTAGCTCTGGCGGAAGTGCATCCATTGACAAGTACATCGGAGAAGTGATGTTTTTACCCAACGTAAGCTGTACTCCTTCCGGAGAACAGTACAATGTCGCATATAGTCGTTTTAACAAATCTAAACCAAGCAGATTTTCATTACAACCTGTCGTCAAAATCAGAGGTGCTTTCAAGTGACACGGTCCAACAGAAATAGACAAAGGACCAGATATCGTGTTGTAAACAGGGGCGCCTGAAAAACCTACAGAAACATTTGTTGAGCCGGACAAAGGTGCGCCAGGGAGTTTCGCATGAATGATAGAACTTTTTGCGGCACCAGTATCCAACAGAAACGGTTCGACTACACCTGATGTTGCTACTGCGACATAAGGCCCACTCTGATCCACTGGAACTGATACTACTCCCTCTCTCTGTCCATGGCTGTCCTAGTACCCATTTTGCTGAAATCCCTCATCCACTTCACAATAATCTTCAACAAGATATTGTTGAGATCTATTTTGCTGAGTAGACTGTCCATTTCGTTGATCAAAGTGATTGGAAGGACGATCATTCGTTTGTGGAGGCATAGTACCTCGCCCTCGACCTCTAGAATTTTGCACAAAACCACCACGACCTCTCTGAGCTGCTGCTGCATTATTTTGCGCTAAGATCGGACATTCATTTTTGTAGTGACCCTCTTTCTTACAGTACGCACATTGGTTCCACTGATATTGAGGTCTCGATGTACTATAATCTGTCCTTTGATACGAACCCTGTTGCGTATTAGTGTGATTCGTGCGAGGCGGATACGCCTGCTGCAAAAGAACTTTAGTCTTTAAATCCTTCGTTTTCTTATCTGATTTTTCCTTTTCCTCTTTATCCCTGTTTTCGTAGTACTGTGCAGTCGCAAGTATTTGCGCAGTTGTGGATACAGCCCACGCACTCTCTGAATCCTTTAATTTATTGCATAATTCAGGTAACAAATTATGCACAAATTTATCGACAAACAGTCTTTGCCCTCCTTCTGTGCTCATGTCCTGACCACTATGATCTACAAAAGTCTCTTCGAACCTCGTGAAGAAGTCGGAGACACTTTCGTCTTTCTTCTGTCTGCATGCTGATAACTTGTCCCAATTAACACGCAATGCGGGCATCAGAGTCTTCATTAGATCAATTATTCTACCTGGAAGGTTAGCAATTAGGGGTTCGGGTTTTGCACCACCTACTTGATGACCATCCGCTGCAGTGATAGCTGCCCAGTCACCACCTAAGGCAACTTGATGATCCTCTCTACGAATTTTAGCCCACACTGGTTGCGGAACTACGTTGCCAAATAACATATCGATGTCTGCTAAGTTCATTATACAAGCCTCAACTGTCTGTGTTAATTCCTTATAGTATCCAGCAGGATTCTTACGTGGATCTGGCAAGGCCTGCTTCACTGCTAATACTTCAGCTCGCTTCCACGGAATGTGTATCCACACTCTTTGGAATTGGGCCGGAGCGGCTGCAATATTATTCGGTGCGTCAGCTTGCACAGCTTCGCGCCAAATTGGAGGAACCTCCCTCATTGGATATTGGCGACTTAATTTCGTCTTGCTTTTCTCTAAATCTCTTGGTGAACGAAGTGATGGATCATTCCTATAACTTAAAATCAGTTCCATCGCTCCTTCTATATTATCACCCACTATCATTCCTGCAGCAAACTCTTTCTGAACCTTAATTAAGTCTTCTAGATTTGATTCAACATCGTCTTCTTCTATCTCCTCACGTAACAACGAGCACATCTCGTCAAAGACATACCGTTGCGTTGGTTCTTTCCACTGCATAAACGTGTCTAGCACATCTCTCGTACTATATCTCCTACTCTTCGAAATCCATCTGAGAGCCGTGGAATCTAAAATTCCCCGTTCCTCAGTACTCGGAAGCTGACTACGTCTCTGAACAGAGTCAGAAGTAGGAGTCTTGATTAAAGTTTTATAGAAAGGGGACAGCATGTTAGACACAGAATCAGTGATTCTCCGACGAACAGAAAGTGGAGTCAACACACTCGCAGACGAAGAGAACACAGTAGAGGTAGGAACAGATAACGGAACAGTAGAAGTATCGAGGAAGATAGTTTGTGGAACAGTAGGTGTAAGCGAGACAGATACAGGTATAGAAGTCGGCAATCCAGGAGGAGGAGGAGCCGTAGGAACATTTACATTGACCACAGGAGGTACAGGAACCTGATTCTGAGGGACAGGAGCAGGAACACCAGGTTGTCCAGCAACCGGCAATTGAACATTTGGCACAAATTGGGCCGTAGCACCTTGTGCATACGGTGGAGGTGACCGTAACAAATAAGATAGCAGAGGATCATTTTCTGAATCCTCCAGTATCTTAGCCGTTTTCGATGGCAAGGCAGGATAGCACTTGTCAATCGCTAAATTGTGCTCTCTAATGGCCACCTCTATGGCTTTCTCACACTCGTTATCCTGCAACTGCTTAGTTGCTTGCTCTAGAGTCAGCTCTTCTTTCTCTTTCTGTTCTTTCTTTAACCTTTTCATTTCTCTCTGTTTGGATTCTTTTCGCCAGTAACGGAAAGAATCAAACATTGCCGGCCGGGCTTTCTTCTTAAATAATTTCGCTTCTAAATTGTCGAGAATTTCGGGTTCAAAACTACCATGCAGTGGCCAACTAAGGACACCATCTTTCTCAGTGTATCGGACCCACACCTCATTATAAGATATAGGACCCACACCATGTTTACAATACAAGTCATATAGGGGAGTCCCAATCGGAGGAACCAGACATGAGTCCTCCAATCGTGAGTCACTATTGCAACCAAAACAAGACAACATACAGTTTTTCCGACTTACCATTTTCAGTCCGGAACACAAAACAAACAAAACACGAAACAGATATGTGCACTCGAACCAAGAACTTAGGCCTACCAAAACGAACTGATGTATCGATACCCAAACTAAACCAAATAGATTATCGTAACCAGAACAACCAGTGATAATCTTACGAGACCAAACCAAACCAAGAACCAAAAAGGATTTTAAAAACCCTCACAAAGTAACCAGCTAGCTATCACTAAATACTTAACTGAGGCACTGAAGACGTCACCACGGAGAAACCCGTCAAGTTTCGCTGTACTAAGGACTGCACCTCGGGTCCAAGACAGGGCGACGGTCAAGGCAACGGCCCACTGCAGCCGTCCTGAACGGGAACCCTCGTGGAAGAGAACGTCGGGCCACTTTTGCGATATGCCGGGATCAATGAAGTGGGGCGCCTCCCTCAGGAATCTTCACACGAAGCTTCTCGAACTCTTCAGGCTTTTGGACCGGTACCGAATGACGTCGCCCCATGTTGGGCGCCAATTGGAGTTCTGGACTTTTTGGTTCCGTCCAGAGGTGTCAGGGAACAACACCCAAAGACCCCGGAGTTCCACCTGCCTTGGTGCACAAATGAACAGAAACACGGGCTTCTCGATGGTGGCGTCAAAGACCAAAGGTTTATTACTGCAGGGACACAGAAGTCACAGAAACTACGCATGGGCAGTAACTAGGAGCCTGTTCGAATTGTACAAAGAGGGTTGCTCCTTATATACTAAATTTTGGCCTTTAGGCGAATTCTTCACATGTTAGTACATTCCCAAACCTTTGTGTCATAAACAATAAATATTTGGTGTACACAGGAATCGTCGACAATATCTGATGTCAAAACATTACGAACGAGGGGTTCCCACTTTTCCATCATAATCTCATGTCAACTTTTCATTCAAGACCCGGACCGCCTCATCGTAAATTTCGTTACCTCCCCCTAATAAAGGCCCAGAAGGAAAGGAGCAGAGCCAGGTGCAGAAGATAGAAAAGCAGGATAAGGGATGTTTGTGGGTTGTAAATGGGCAAGGCTACCAGCTTCAGCCGCCTAATCGTGATCAGGACAATGGGCACGAAGACCAGTTTAGCAGGACTGGCCTCGGGCAGAGGAGGCAGCCTTTGTCGAGTCATGCAGCTACAGCGTGATCTGGTTTAAGGTGCACGTGTCATGAAAGAGGTGAATCTCCGGCTAAGGCTACGTGTCCTTAATCGAAATGAAGTGATCAGAGGTTATTGCGTATGTGAGGGCAAGAAACACAAAATGGCGGCCATGATCTAAGATGGATGCCGTGGGTAGATCAGAAATGTGTTTATAAAAGGAGTGCTCTTGCTCGTAGCGTAGCGAAAACACCAGGATATGCTAAATGGATCATTTGCGGTTCGCTGATACCAATATTATGTATTTCCGACAATATTGAAAACATGGGTTCAAATCGTCACGGAACCTCAGGATCAGGTGTCTGTTGTGTTGGACAGGAAGCTTTACTTCCAGTTCCGAGTGGGTACCCTCCCACTGAGAGTGTTCACTTCCAATTGGGCAGGTGGGGGAGCTTCTCCATGCCCCGCCTGTATCTCTCCAGTCAAGAGCATTTCACATGTTTTCTTTGTGTGCCCAGTAACCCTGGGCGGAGCTGGCCAAGCGGGACTACGCGGAGGTCCACAGAGTTGGGAACAAACTCTGTGGAACTCCGTTCTGTTTCACCACCCGCCTCCACCCCTCTAATAAGAATTAATTAAAAATACATTAAAGGTAAAAGAAAAAAGACTTACCTTGACTAATGCGTCCCCGGGATGCCGTCCTCTTCCTCGCCGTCTCAGGGTGATCTGCGCATGCGCACCTAAACCCGCATGCGCATTTTTCGCAAAGACGCCCGGGGATGCTGCAATCAAGGTAATTTTTTTTTCTTTCAACTTTAATGTATTTTTAATTAATTCTTAATAGGTGGGGTGGAGGTGGGGGCTGGTCAACTCTGCTCCGCTGTGGAGTGTGCAGAGATTTGACTTCTCCGCGGAGTAGGCAAATCTCTGCACACTCCGTGGGCAGAGCGTAGCTCTCCGCTGGCACCTAGTGTCCAGCTTACGCTTCCCCCGCCAATCCTGACTAGATACTATATGTTGGCTGCTAGACGTATGTAATTATTCTGTCGGCCTTGACATTTTCAGGGTGGATAGCTGCCCAATTATTTGCATATCTGTTGGCAAATCCTTGGCTGCTATGTGGGGCCTTAGAAGGAAGGTACCCCTGTATTTGCCTGATATCACTTGGACTATTTATCCTGGGGAAATCCTGTTGTCGTATCTATGTGCACTCCTTTTTTCAAATCTGTGATTAAGATTGCACTTAGATTTGTTTTTAATGTAGCTCTGGTCTGTAACTATGTTTTTATGAATGTTTTTATCTATTTATTTTTGCTATAACTTGTTTGCACTTTTATGGCCATGGTGGCCGAAATGAAGTGATCTGAGTGGCTGACTGACACAAGAGGCGTGACTCCAAGAAAAACAAACATTTGCAATGCAATAGGTCTGAAATTTGTGAAATTTTAAGCTATTGGCATTGTAAATGACAATGCCTTTTAATTATCTGTTTTTAAAATCAACACATAGATAAAAGCATTGTCATTTACAATGCCAGTAGCTGAAAGTTTCGCAAATGCAAGACCTATTGCATTGCAAATGCTTGTTTTTTTTATTTTGGAAGGATAACAGGCTGGAGTCAAGCATAACGAGGAAGCTATCACGCTGTACATAGAGCTATGCACAAGGGGCCTGAACCCGCTAAGCTGCGCGGTCATTTACAATAAGATGCAGCCCTACTGCCTGTTGCTTCTCTTTTGAACGCGGACGAGGTAGCAGCTGAAGTGACTAACAGAGGGGGCAGGGATGCAGGCAGTGCACAAGACCACCGCACTCTCCTTAAGAACGTATTATCTCAGAAGCAAACTCCCTTTGCTCTTCTCATATCTGTAGAACTGAATCAGTTGCTCCCCAGGGGTTATCTTGAAATGTATGGCCTCTCCAGCAGCGACGGGAGTAAGATGATGCAGTGTGTGTGCACAGGGAGTGCAGGGCCAGGAAGGGTTGAAGCAACATGATTGCGAGAAGAGAAACATGGATGAAACTGAGGAGTAGGGGAATTAGAGCCGACCCTGAGACTGCTGACGCCGTGCAGGGTCCCCGAGAGCTTCAGAGATGATCTGGAGCCGACGGAGAAGCGTCTTGTACAAAAGTGAAAGCGCACCAGCCCTACCCGGGGAAAAGAGATGTACACGCATACGGAGTGCACATCTCCTGTCCCCCTTCACCCACAAAATCAACCACAATAGTTCTCGCCAAGGCGAGCAACGCATGCGCTACATCTTTAGGCGAGACCTAAAAACACGCCCTCCATCACGTGGAAGAGGACTAGTTACTTCATATTCGACTTATAAGTAAAATACCCAGCCAGAAGATTTTTTTCTTTGTGGATATTAGGGTGCCTCTCCGGCTCCACAAGTCGAAATGGAGAGGCAGAGCAAACGCGTTTTCCATTGTGAAGAAATAACTAATCCGATGGGCCTTCAAGACTGTGAGCAAGTAATCCGTCGAAGACTGATTCACGCTAACCCTGTACAGCGAACAGTTTACCTACGATCTGCATTTTTGGCCCTCCGCATCATTACCATGAAGAATGTGTTTGCTGTACATCGCGAGCCTTATGGTAAGTCGTTTATTTATAACTTCAACCTGAAAACAGTTGGGGCTGTACCTTCGAGTTAGTTGCGTCATCTGCTATGGTCACACTGATAACAAGTAATGGCCGCACGTGGCCATGAAACTGACACAGCCGCGCAGCGCGAAAGTCAGATGGCAGCTCTGCAATTTGCACGCGCTTGTGCCCGTGACAGCAAGCTGGTAGCCAGCAAAAGTACCACTTTAAAAAGCCAGCTACTAAATGTCTCGCCAGAGTCGCACATGCGCTGGCTCAGGTGAGACCTAAAAAGAGCATTATCCCAAGGCCCAGTAGTTCATGCGCCAATGTATATTATTGCACCTGCTACTAATACCTATGTGACATCCCATTTCTAGTGAGTTCTCAACGTATCCAATTTAAGCCATGTACTGGGCAAACACATTGTTCTGCTAGGTGGTTGAGTTCTGAGTTTGTACACCCCACACTACCTCCCTAAAAAGCCTGTGACTGTTTCCCATGGATACCACTGAAGTGCGGCAGAGGATGTACTTGACCCAGTTTTTACAGATTTAATAGGATGGCTTTCTGGACATCAGAGGCAAACAACTCCAGCCCTAAAAGCGAGGTCTAAGTAGTCCATACTTACACCACGCCCCCTGAAAGGGTCTGACACATGTCCTCTAATAGAAAGAGTATGTATGTACTCAAACTGATCAACTATGCACTGTATGACTCCTAACTCTATATAGTCACTACGATTCACTCAATACTACATTTCCAATAGTAGTCAAGGGCACAATGGATGCAGAAAGAAATGGTGCAAAATTCTTGGCATTAAAGATTTAAATCAAAGGAGTGAGAACAGGGGGATTTTAAATTAAACTAATACTGTTTTTTTAAATACTTTACTGATGTTCACCAGTACTCCCCGCCACATGATATAACTCCATGCTTAATTGTCGAAGAGTTAATGCATTAATATAGTGCTTTAGATTGTTTTTTAGCACCTTCATGGGTGTATTTCAGTACTTCAAAGACTTACTTTTTTAGATTTTGTTTGATAGTGCATCCGCCACCAGAACTTGTGTGATCAACAGAAAAGGACCTATGAAGTGCACAACTAAGAGAAGGTGTTGGCTCAACCCATGTTGGTTACCTTGAGTAAAGCACATGATTGGGCAGTGATTATATGCTGCTGCAGAAAAAGAGGGCCCTATTCACAATAGTAAAGAAGTCTAAGTTTAGACCTAAAATCTAAGAGCCCAATTTACAAAGGGAAAGTTAGACCTGAAGTCTAAGTTTAGACCTGAAGTCTAAGGGCCCAGTTCACAAAGGGAACGTTAGACCTAAAGTATAAGGGCCCAGTTAACAAAGGTAAAGTTAGACCTGAAGTCTAAGTTTAGACCTGAAGTCCAAGGGCTGAGTTCACAAAGGTAAAGTTAGACCTGAAGTCTAAGTTTAGATCTGAAGTCTGAGATTGATTTCACAAAGGAAAAGTTAGACCTGAAGTCTAAGTTTAGACCTGAAGTCTAAGGACTGAGTTCACAAAGGTAAAGTTAGACCTGAAGTCTAAGTTTAGACTTGAAGTCTAAGATTGATTTCACAAAGGAAAAGTTAGACCTGAAGTCTAAGTTTAGACCTAAAGTCTCAGGGCCGAGATCACAAAGGTTAAGTTAGACCTGAAGTCTAGGTTTAGACCTGAAGTCTAACTTTAGACCTGAAGCCTAAGGGTCCAGTTCACAAAGGTAAAGTTAGACCTGAAGTCTAAGTTTAGACCTGAAGTCTAAAGGCTGAGTTCACAAAGGTAAAGTTAGACCTGAAGTCTAAGTTTAGACCTGAAGTCTAAGACTGATTTCAAAAAAGTAAAGTTAGACCTGAAGTCCAAGTTTAGACCTGAATTCTTGGGGCCGGGATCACAAAGGTTAAGTTAGACCTGAAGTCTACGTTTAGACCTGAAGTCTAAGGGCCCAGTTCACAAAGGTAAAGTTAGACCTGAAGTCTAAGTTTAGACCTAATGTCTAAAGGCCCAGTTCTCAAAGGTAAAGGTAAAGTCTAAGTCTACCTTTGTGAATTTGGCCCTTACACTTCAGGTCTGAATTTACCTTTGAAAATTGGGCCCTTACACTTCAGGTCTAAATTTACCTTTGAGAATTGGACCCTTAGACCTCAAGTCTAAACTTAGACTCCAGGTCTACGTTTACCTTTGTGAATTAGCTGCAGAGTGTTTTCTGCACTCCTATTGCTCCTTAGGGTTATTACCTTACCTAACATGACTGCCCCATAAAAATGTAATGACATGGCAGTGTGCAAGAGGAACACCCCAAAATCATGGTGTGGTAGTACTGGCTAACAGTATTGCTCTGTGAGCCGTTAGCAGTATCACTGGTACAAGTATTGGTGAATAGCGCTTTCCGATAAGGTTTTGTCCCACATTAAAATGGTTGCTGCACAGAGCGGGATGAAGTCTGAGCTTCTTTATGTTTTTTCTTCCCCATCTGCATTTATGAAGTCCAGAAAACACACCTACCCACCCTTTCCGGCAATCCAATTAATGTGCTGTTTGCTGCAGCCATAGCCTATGGGTGGACATCTCAAAAAGCCTCCTACCAACACTCACTCCTCCCACACCAACTCACAGCCTCAGTTCACTCTCTCCAAATACACCAGCTCCTCAGTGCTTAATTTGAGCCAGTGGTTTCTGGTTCTCAGCACTGACATTTAATCATCAACACCGACGCAGTAGTTTCATGAGCGCCAGTTAAGGACACACTCATTTTTGGTAGGCACAGGAAGATTTAGGGACATATGTAGGTAATCTCTATTTACCGATTATTAAATACCGAATTTTATCGATTCGGTATTTAAGAATCAGTAAATAGTATGTAGGTAAAAATTCGGTAAATGTTACCGATTCGGTAATAATTTGGTATTAATGATTCGGTATTTACCGATTCGGTAATTCCCATTCATTCCGATGGGCCTTGAGGCCCATCGGAATGAATGGGAAGCCATTCACTATTACTGATTCGGTAAATACCGAATCGGTAATAGGAGGAACATATTCAAGGGTGGCAGGGTGTCACATTGACACCCTGTTGCACCCCTGAATCGTGCATGTGTGCACATGTGGCACACATACATGCCCTAGTAGTTGGTGGTAAATAACGAATCCTTAAAACATAAATGAACTCATTTGAGTGCTCCCTACATAGGATTTAAGGATTCGGTAATTTACCAATTCGGTATTTTAAGGGTTCGATAATTTACTGATTCCTTAAATTACCGATTCACAGGCAGATGCATCAAAGAAAATACCGGGAGCAAACGGGCAGATTCTCAGAATGTGCCCGTTTGCTCCCGGTATTTTTGCATTTGGGATGCATCATCCCAAATGCAGAAATCGCAATTTAAGGAATCTCTAAATAGAGATTCCTTAAATTGCTCTTGCATTTAAGGAATCCCAAAATGAGATTCCATAAATGCAATGCATGAAACCCAAAAAAATAGCGATTTCGCTAATAGGGGGAGCAAATTACCATGAAGTTGAACTTCGTGGTAATTTGCTAAAACTTTGAAAAATGCACTTTTGTGCATTTTTCAAAGTTACATGTTGCGCGCACACATGCCCTTAGGGCATGTGTGTGTGTAACATTTGTGCACAGGTCCATTTCAGGGGTGCAACAGGGTGTCCTTTGGACACCCTGGCACCCTTGAAAAAGTGGAACATTAGCGATTCGGTAATAGCTAATCGCTAATAAGGAATGGCTTTCCCATTCATTCCTATGGGCCTTTAGGCCCATAGGAATGAATGGGGAAGCCATTCCTTATTAGCGATTAGCTATTACCGAATCGCTAATAAGGAATCTTAAGGAATCGCTAATAACATTGAGATTCCTACATGCATCCCGTTTTGCGAGTCTTTAATAGCGATTCCTTAAAATTCGCTATTAAGGATTCGCAAAACATTACTTTGATGCATCTGCCAGTTTGTAAATTACCAAATCCTTAAATTCAGCCACCTACATTAGAAAAAGCTAAATACCGGTCGGTAACGGCAAATTTATGGCTTTTCGGCCGTTACCGACCAGTATTAAGCTACCTACATATGGCCCTAAGTGATTTGCCCTGAATCAGAGGATGCTGAGCTGATGTCGAAACCCGAACCTGGTTCCCCAGCTCTGAGGTCTGCAGCTCTGGTCATTATGCCACACTCTTTCCCCACTGCCTAGTTAGTAGTTGGCTCTGTTTCAGGCAGTGTTACAGAAGAAATGGGCTGGTGCAGGCTGCCACCTGACGAGAGCCCCAGCGCTTATTTATTTTTACAAATTAACCACTGCGGCTCCTCCATAACCATCTCCCCCGTCTCACGTTAATCCCTACAGCCTCAGATCAATCTTCCCTCCAGTAGCAGCCCCTGCAGTGCACTACCCCTATGCAGGGCAATGGGTACAGATGCTAATCTGCATTGTGGCTTCAGAAGCAGTGAAAACAAGTCAGGCCACTGGTAGCCCAACTCTTTCCTTCCCAGCAGAAAGCTTGAAGGGGGAGAGAATGTGGCCTAACGGCTAGGGCGGTCGACCTCGGAGCTGGGGAACCGGGTTCGAGTCTCAGTAGGGACTCTCAACATTCTCTGATTCTGGGCAAATTGCCTAATCTCCCTGTGCCTAACACAAATGTATGTGTCCTTCTGTAACGTAACTAGTGCTCATGTAAAGCGCTCTGATACCTTTGGATCTAGTTTGCGCTATATAAAACTCCCAAAAAATATATATATATGAAGGCCAACAAGGCTCAAACTCACTACTAACTAGTACATCTACAGGCTGTGCTCACCCTCATCATAACTTAGCCTGCTGCTCCCACTCAGCTCTCACACCAGCCCACAGCCTCAGATGCAGTGCTTCACCCTTAGCCTGTGCGGCTTGCTCCCCATCCAGCAGCTTTCACCTGCTTTCTCCTGCCAGACTTCAGGACCACTCCCTGCTGGCTCACCCCCTCAGACTAATACTGATCTCGCCTCACATCAGCCCCCACAGCCTCAGCCAAATCTCCCTTCCCATTCCACCCCATAGTCTCTGTACACTCTTCTCTCTGGCACCACCTGTGGTTACAGCTGGAACTGAAAGGCAACGGGTACTATGGAAAGAGCAGATACTCTGTGGGTGCATTTGTAGATATATGTGCATGTTTACAAGTGTTGAGTAATTTAATTTGTGCTGTGTGAAAGGTGTGCCCATGGGGCGACAGTGAGTGGTGTGAATGCATGGTTAGAGTTGTGAGTGCTGGGTGGAAGGTATGCCTAAATGAGTGCAAGGTAATTGGGGTGCCCATGTGGCAGCAGGGTGTCCAATATGTTCATGGAAAGTGAGGGTGAGCTGTGTGAGTGATGGGTGAGTGGAGTGCCCTGTGAGTTCGATGAGTGGTGAACCTGTGCCAGTGTAGGGTGAGAATTGTGATTTCTGTGAATTCAGGACACTGTATCCCTGGACGCTCTAAATAACTCACCATGTCGTTGACGATTGGCAAGTGAAGTTTCAGGTGCAATTTAAACTAGGATTATTGTGACATCAATAAGTAAGTTGATTGGAGAAAATAAATCATCAGTTGATAATGAAACAAAATGCCACCAAACATGAGACACCACCCTAACAAACATAGGGTATCATCCCACTAAACATGGGGCATCATCCCACCAAACATGGGGCATCATGCCACCAAAGAAGAGACGTCATCCCACCAAACATGAGGCATCATCCCACCAAAAAAGAGACGTCATCCCACCAAACATGAGGCATCATCCCACCAAAGAAGAGACGTCATCCCGCCAAACATGGGGCATCATCCCACCAAAGAAGAGACTTCATCCCACTAAACATGGGGCATCATCCCACCAAAGAAGAGACGTCATCCCTCCAAACATGGGGCATCATTCTACCAAACACGAGACATCATCCCACCAAACATGGGGCATCATCGCACCAAAGAAGAGACGTCACCCCACCAAACATGGGGGATCATCCCACCAAAGATGAGACGTCATCCCACCAAACATGGGGCATCCTCCCACCAAAGAAGAGACGTCATCCCACCAAACATGGGGCATCATACCACCAAAGAAGAGACGTCATCCCACCAAACATGGGGCATCATCCCACCAAAGAAGAGAAGTCATCCCTCCAAACATGGGGCATCATTCTACCAAACACGAGACATCATCCCACCAAACATGGGGCATCATCCCACCACATCTTGAAGTGGCTGTTGAAAGATAGATGGTGGCTGTGTGCCCCTCTACTCCCAAAGTTCAGTCCATATCACTTGGGAGCCACCAAAAGAGAAAAAAATCAATCGAGTTTCATATTGGAAAAGTGGTTGTATGTCAGAATATCAAAAATATTGTTTGCCATATTGTTGCTTAAACATCTTTAACAAAATAATATTGCTGCACTGAGTGGTTGTTAGACCTGGCATCCTTGGCGTGGGTCCCCCGTCTACTTTTTCGCCCTCTTCATGCATGACCCCTTTTTGATGCTGGACTAAGACGTGCTGAGTGCTGTACCCCTGCTAACGAGGACCACGGTGCAAGCGCTCCCCTTCAAAGTATAACCATGAACCTTGAATCTGACCCGGGGAAAATGGTAGAAACTTCAAATTAGTGTCCCTAACATCAGGGGTATATGAGACATTCTTTTCGGGGAATGAAGGTTAGATCCGGACCATAGAAATGGCCTTGGTAGAAAAATGTCTAGATTCCTAACCTCGTAGTGTGCCGCAGATGTGTAGTCAAGTGTCTGGGTTGTCTCCCACAGCCTGGGGGTATCTGGCTGCCTTCGATAAGAGAGGGGGGTAGTTTCTGGCAAGTGTCCTGCCTACAACAATGCCGGCCCCACTTCCCGCTGAGCGTCTGACACCCCGGCCTCCCTCCTTCAAAGGACAGGGGTGCCATCTGGAAAAGATGAACAACAACAGAAACCAGGGTGGAGGGGAACACCCTACCTGATGAAAGACCTCAAAGACCTTTTGAGATATAACTAGGGAACCCTTGAATGGGAGGGCAGATAGTTTTTGGACACGGGAGAGCCGTGCTGACTTCGTCGCAGCTCACGGATTGTACCTCCGGTGTGCAAAGCATTTCACCATCACGACCCCTGCTGACTTTGTCGTGGCTCGTACCTTGAGGATCGTACCGCCTGTACGCAAAGCATTTCACCATCACGAGCCCGGCTGACTATGTCGCGGCTCGTACCTTGAGGATCGTACCGCCTGTATGCAAAGCATTTCACCATCACGAGCCCTGCTGACTTTGTAGCGGTTCGTACCTTGAGGATCGTACCGCCTGTACGCAAAGCATTCACCATCATGAGCCCTGCTGACTTTATCATGGCTCGTACCTTGAGGATCGTACCGCCTGTATGCAAAGCATTTCACCATCACGAGCCCTGCTGACTTTGTCGTGGCTCGTACCTTGAGGATCGTATCGCCTGTACGCAAAGCATTCACCATCACGAGCCCTGCTAACTTTGTCGCGGCTCGTACCTTGAGGATTGTAAAGCCTGTACGCAAAGCATTCACCATCACGAGCCCTGCTGACTTTGTCATGGCTCGTACCATGAGAATCGTACCACCTGTACTCAAAGCCTTTCGCCATCACAAGCCCTGCTGACTTTGTCGCGGCTCGTACCTTGAGAATCGTACCTCCTGTATGCAAAGCATTTCACCATCACGAGCCCTGCTGATTTCGTCGTGGCTTGTACCTTGAGAATCGTACCTCCTGTACGCAAAGCAATTTACCATCACGAGCCCTACTGACTTTGTTGCGGCTCATACCTTGAAAATCGTACCTCCTGTACGCAAAGCATTTCGCTATCACGAGCCCTGCTGACTTTGTCGCGGCTCGTACCTTGAGAATCGTACCACCTGTACGCAAAGCCTTTTGCCAACAGGAGCCCTGCTGACTTCATCGCGGCTCGTACCTTGAGAATCATACCCCCTGTACGCAAAGCATTTCGCCATCACGAGCCCTGCTGACTTCGTCGCGGCTCATACCTTGAGAATCGTACCTCTTGTAGGCAAAGCAGTTCCCCATCACGAGCCCTGCTGACTTTGTCGCGGTTGTACCTGGAGAATCGCACCCCTAATCTTTGACTGTGAGTATCCGAGTCGCCCGAGCTACTCGAACCGAACCTGAACTGACCCCATCCCCATCTTCAACCCCCGAACAGTCGCCCCAACCTTCCTACCTTATTGTGGATTTGCACTGTTATTGGGCCTTGTGATAAATCAATATATAAAGGATACTATATTTTCATCAAAAACCGGTGTGGTGTCCGTTTGTAGTGTGGCAAAATATTACTGTACATGATCATAAATACTTTACACTGGCACTCGAGGTTCAGTCTGACTGCTTGGTGATAATACTAAGGGGATAGCCCCCTATCCTAACTAGAGGAGGCAGGTCCCAGCTGGGACAGAAGTACTCACCTCTGCCCACCAGAGACCGCCTAATTTAACAGTGGTGATTTTTTATTATTAACTCTAAAGGGGTAATAGTTTTGTAAACGATATTTAGAGGATAATATTTTTATCAGTCGATATTTAGGCCACGTTATCCAAATCCAAAACTGCTGAGATGGTCCATTTCCCTACAGGGGATGGACTTCACCATAGAGCACCGACTTGGCACAGACCACACCAACGCTGACGGTCTGTCAAGATTCTTCCACCTTAGTGAGAAGAACTCCCAAGGGGATGGGTAGTTCTTCCCGCCTTTCAGCTGGGGGGACACGTGTTAGACCTGGCATCCTTGGCGTGGGTCCCTCGTCCACTTTTTTGCCCTCTTCATGTATGACCCCTTTTTTGTGCTGGACTAAGACGCGCTGAGTGCTGTACCCCTGCTAATCAGGGCCACGGTGCAAGTGCTCCCTTTCAAATTATAACCACAAACCTTGCATCTGACCCGGGGAAAATGGTAAAAACTCCAAATTAGTGTCCCTAACATCAGGGGTATATGAGACATTCTTTTCAGGGAATGAAGGTTAGATCCGGAGCAGGAAAGTGTCTAGATTCCAAACCTCGTGGTGTGCCCCACATGTGTAGTCAAATGTCTGGGTTGTCTCCCACAGCCTGGGGATAGCTGGCTGCCGTCAGATAAGAGAGGCGGGGTAGTTTCTGGCAAGTGTCCTGCCTGCAACAATGCCGCCCCGACTCCCTCCTTCAAAGAAGAAATGGCCTTGGTAGAAAAATGTCCAGGCTGACTTTGTCGCGGCTCGTACTTTGAGGATCGTACCTCCTGTACGCGAAGCATTGCACCATCATGAGCCCTGCTGACTTTGTTGCGGCTCGTACCCTGAGAATCGTACCTCCTGTATGCGAAGCATTTCGCCATCATGAGCCCTGCTGACTTTGTCGCGGCTTTTAGAGCATAATATTTTTATCAGTCGATATTTAGGCCACGTTATCCTGGCACCGTACTTTATATGTCTGGAGAAAACGTACCAGTTACCCCGTTGGTGGTGTTTCCGTGAGGTGTCATTCGTTTCTCGCACATTTTTTCTAAGTAGAACTTGTTCTAACACTGATGTTGTGAACACTTGGTATTGATTAGAAGTGTCAGACATTTCTGTATGGTGTTCTGTGTAGCTGTCAAAGAGGTCTGGCCTTTGGTTTTTATTCCTAACTGTAAGACAACTATGGATGAAATTGGCATACTCAAAATTGGCACATTTAACTTACCTATAAGTCACTAGTAAATAGTACAAAGTGCACTTAGAGCCTTTGAGGTAAATGTCACTAGTAGACTGCAGCACCCTTTGCATCACCCATAACAGTGACAGTGCACACGTGACTGCAGGCAGACAATTTGTAGCCTGGCTGTGAAGTTTTAAACTGCATATTCGAACTGTCAAAGTAACCCTTTTGACTGGTCAAAACCTACATTTTATTGTTTTTTTATAATTCTTTTTATTAAACAGTTGAGTATCGACATTCCTGGTTACAGAAAGTGAGATAATGCAAGATTTATTGCACAGATACAGTTGTTAACAATAAATCAGACTGGTATACATAATAAGTTACAACAATTATGGTGTAGACGGTTCTTCAAATGAGGGAATAGTTGGTGTGACACATATATTTCCCCGATAAGCATTCCATTTGCTCCATTCAGAGGACCAGCTTTTAGGGCACCCACTTGCAACATATACAGTTTTTTTCTCTGGCCATACACCAGTCCATATCTGCCTTCCAGGTCTCGATTTAAGGCGATACCCCAGCTCCCCACAATTGAGGGATATTTCTTTTTGCCACCATTAGGCCCAAAGTGACCCATGTTTGGTCTTTTCTATTGAAGTCAGTGGGTTCCCAGACATTTAAAAGGCGCCTTTTGGCTTCAGGTCTAATGCCGAACGCAAGCACCACTCTAATACAATCATGTATCTTCTTCCAGTAATTCTGGATGCACCCACATTCCCATATTATATGCATGAATGTGCCTACTTGACCACACTGTCTTCAGCACTTTCCGTCATCTAGTCTTCCCATACTCACGAGTTGAGGCCCAGAGACGTATATTCTGTGGAGGATTTTGAGTTGATCCAGGCATAATCTAGAGGAGATCGCAACCTCTCGCGGGGAGGCCACTGCCCCTTGCCGTTCCTCATCATCAAGTTCCAGCCCATCTCCTTCCCAGCGCTCCCTTGTCAGTCTAGGATGATCATTGGTATTATTGATCAACATTTTGTAGGTCAGGGATATCGCTTTTGTTGGCAAATTTCCATTAAGCAACCTATCCTCCAATGGCAAGGACTCCGGGAGAGAGGCACCCTTTGGTAGACCTGACATGAACGCCTGTCGCACTGCAGATATCAAAAGTACTCGGTGTCTGCTAGCTCATACTTCTGTTGCAGAAAGGCAAATGTCACCACATCACCCTTTTACCATAGGTCCCTGATCTTTGTGATTTCAATCATATCCCACTTGTCAAATCCCTTCGGAGTCCTCAGGGTGCCCAACTGTTCTGTATCCCACAAAAACCTACATTTCAAATATTTATAAGTTGCGCCTATGTAGTCCTTATTGCCCATAAGGCAGGATAAATGGTATTTAAAGTTTGAACATGTAGGAATTTCATGTTAAATGTGATTACCATGACAAACCCCAAAACCTAATTTATTGAAGCAAGGCTGTCTGTTCCATAGGAAAACACTGGGTTACATTATTACATTTAATAATGCTAATTTGGGGTAGGAAACAATTAGACAACTTATTTAACAACTATTTTGAATAGTTATTAAAAATCCAAATAATGATGACATTGGTTCTTTGATCAATCTTAAGGAAAAGGTACTTTTAGAAAGTTACATTTTCATTGTTCAAAGCCTCTGATTGCCCATTTGCATTTGCTCTCTGACTACTGCAGGACAGTAATTGCCATTTGAATAGCTTTGAATGGGTGTGAAGTGCCTCCAAAAAGAAAAAAAACTGGTAGAGGGGTTATCTCTACCTGCATAGGTAAAGATGACCTCTCTGAACCTGAAAAAATGTGCTGGGGGTTACTGTGAGCATCTTTTATGACATTACAGTGTAAAATCCTGCTTGAACGTCAAAAGTTGCTTGAGAGGTCTGCTGGGGCTACATAAAACACTGGGGATACGTTTGGAAAAACAGGAAACAGGATGCCACAACCGTTCTTCCGTATCTACTGACTGTCTGATTGCTGGAAAACCCAGCTTTGTTCTACCAGACTTCTATCTCTGGGTTTTTAAATCTAATATTTGGGGTGCTCATGAAAGAAATAGAAACAAGATTCCACAACAATTCTTGTGTATCTACTGTCTGATTGCTGAAAACACAGCTTTATTATACCAGGCTTCTGTCTCTGGATTTATTGGGATGCAGTGACTGCCCAAAACTGGAGTTTAGTGTTATATGTGGGAGGACACTATGATTATCTTAGTACATTCTCCACACACATACACACCCGGCCCTCATTTCCCAACTATAGTATGACAGAATACTTTCATCTTCTTAAACGCCCAAGGTGGGTAGGGTTGGCCCTGGGAACGTTTACCCCACTGTATTGAGTGGCCCATGAATCATTCCCACCCACTCTCCCATGCCTGGCCTATGTGTGTCATCTCCAGGCACCCACCGTGGAACCCTCCTGGACCTGAGGAAGATCAGAAGAGTACCGAACTTGCTGCCTGTGACCAGAGAAGGACCTTGAAAGGACTCACTTGTACCCAGGACAAAGACGGCGACTCCAAGGATCATAACGCTGACCTCTTGTTAAAGCTATAGGGGCACAACAAGCTACAAGATGCCTTTGCCTGCAATACCCGGCTGACCTGTGGCAACAGGACCTGGACTGGTCCCTGCTGTCTGACCTCTGCTTGACACCCTGTCAGCTTCCAAGTGCCTCTGCTAGGGTTCTCTGGCACTTTAGAAGTGTACCCCTGAGGTGCATTGGGACTTAAAGGAGTAAAGTCAGAATGTAAAATCCTTGACAAAGATACATATGCTTGATGTATCCGGTCTGCGCACCATCACGGTCAGCGTCAAATTTCCCCTAGGTTCTATTCTCCTGTGACCATTGACTGTCATTGGTACTTTGTGCATATTGTTGCTATTTTTCCTAAAAACTTTAAAAATTCATATCTCCGGTACCCCTTGTTGCATTAGGGCATATTGTTCATTGCATTTCACCCTATTTTTCTAATTCATTTTGGGAATTTTATTGTTTTCCATTTTGTCTTTGTTTTTTAAATATTTTATTTGCATTTTATACCAATACAAAACAGTTAGCATGTCACATATAATCACAACCCCGCCAAAGCATCTACATGCTGTCCACATCAAAAGACACATCTCCCCCCTTATTCCATGGACCGGGGAGACATGCATTCTCCTCACAGGTCTCAGCTCTAGCCAGGCCCTCCCTATCTTCCTCGTCCTCCCGGAGAGTTGGGGACACAGGCCCAGTGCCCCCCCATCAGAAACCCAGTCAGGTCCGGAAGCCATGTTAGAATAGTTGGCTCCCAGCCCTGCATCCAATCCATAACATTTTCTCCATTTCCCCCACACCTTACGGAACTTCCGCGGGCACCCTCTCACTTTGTATGTAACTCTCTCTGCTGCCATATACATGTCCATCCTCCTCTTCCATTCTCCTAATTGGGGAGGCAGCGACGCCACCCAGGTGCGGGCCATGTCTTGTTTCGCTAACACCAGTGCCAGTAGTGCAAAAATAAGCTGTGGGCAGCCTAAGTCAATATTTCCGGGTATGCCCAGCAGTACAAATTTGGGATCTAGAGGTAATGTTTCGTCCAATACTTTGCTCAGTTCTCCTAATACGTGTACCCAGTATGTGTGTATGACGGGCAGTCCCAGATAGTATGATAGAAGTCCCCCTGTGGCTGTCTGAAACGCAGGCAGTGCGGTTCGCTGGCTTGGCCCATGCGGTGGAGCCGGGCCCTGTCATAATACACCCTGTGTAATATCTTGTATTGGATGAGTCGAAGGCGAGATTTAATCGCTACTTCCCTGTGGTACATCAGGGCCGCCTCCCAGTCCACTGTTTCTAGCGTGCCCAGGTTCTGTTCCCATGTTTCCCTCAGCTTCCCCAGTCTGTCTGGTATGTTATTATTCAGTGTCCTGTACGTTAGAGAAACTGCCTTGATGAATATCTGTTCCTGCAATAGGCGTCCCTCCAGCGGGGCATAGTCTGGCAAGGGAGAGGAGAGCGAGCTTTCGGCTGTCCAGGCATGTCTTAGCTGCACATATTTAAAAATTTGAGTAGTGTGTAAACCAAACTCCGTTGCTAGTGTCCTGAAATGTTTGAGTTCTCCCTGCGCCACCACGTCGACTATAGTGGAGATGCCGATGGCATCCAAGCCCCCAAGTTTGTAGAGTTCCCTCAGCCAGGTCCAGTGCCAGATCGGTGTCTGTTTAGTTGGTTTGCGTGCCCAGCCCATTGCCTTAGTCGCTCTGTCCCAGGCCTTCAATGTTATTTGTGTGGCCGGGAGTAGGCGCCCACTGCCTCACCCCCCATATAGAAAATATAGGCATGAACGGTGTGCCATGGTGTCCCTCTCTAGCCTATAGGTGGGGTGATCAGCCGGGAGGTGAATCCATTCATTCGCCAGTGTCAAATGCTCCGCCCAGTAATATGCCTCAATGTCTGGCAAGGATATTCCTTCATTATATTGGTTCAGCTGCCGGGTTCTTACGGCAATCCTTGATTGCGTCCCGAGCCACAGCAGAGAGCGCAATTCCACTTCTATAACCCGGAATGTCTGCCAGGGGAGGGGGAATTACTCATTTTGGAGGGCATTTAGGAAACGGGGCAGGGTGATCATTTTGAACATCGCAGCCGGCCAGGGATCGTAAGGGGGAGTGCTTCCTACCTCAGCGCGTCCGCTGCAAAGTTCGTTATGACCTGCTGAATATTGTTTTGATATGAGAGGTTTCTGTCTGTGGTAAGATAGATCCCCAAATAAGTAAATCCTGTCTGCGCTACCTGAAGGGCCCCAGGAAGAGAGTCTCCTTGGCTCTTGGGCTATATATGACCGATTTATGCCAATTTATGTCATAGCCCGAGAAGGACCCATATTTGCCCAGAAGCTCAATCAAGTCAGGGACTGTGTCATCCGGTCGGGTAACAAATAAGATATCGCCCGCATAGAGTGAAATCTTTTCTTCCCCCGTGTCAGTCTATGTACTTTGGAACCCCGTATCTCCCTTTTCTGTCGAATCTCGCACCCCATTATTTCTATTGTGAAGGCAAAAAGTAGGGGGTCAACGGGCATCCTTGCCGGGTTCCCCGTCCGATGGGGAAGTCATCAGACAATAGTCCATTCACTTTAACTCGCGCTCGGGGGTCCGCATCGAGGAGTCCAATCCATTGCTCGAACTTGGGTCCAATTCCGAACTTGACTCGAGCAGCCTCTAAAAAAGGCAGGGTACAGCGTCAAACGCTTTTTCAGCGTCTAGAGAGAGGAACATGTGGGGATCATCACGGTCCTGCACCCCCATGAGCCAATTGTGGGTCTTCCGTAAGTTTTGTCTGGTCGCCCGGTCTGGTAGGAAACCCGTCTGGTCTCGATGCACCAAGCCTGTGACGACTTGGCGTAGACAGAGGGCTAATCCATTTTGTCTTTGTCACTGTTTTGGTACTGCATAAATACTTTACCCATTGCCTCTAAGTTAAGCTTGTCTGCTCTGTGCCATATCTACAGGGGGTTGAGCTCAGGTTTACTTTGTGACTTCAAGCCTTCTTGCTGACAAGGGCTGCTAATGTTCCTTTAGGTGGGCAGTCGGCCACCACAAATACTAATACAATTTATTACAACTACGATCAGAGCAAAAAGACACAGAGCATCTCTTCATTAGTGAATCATGCAAGGAGAACACATTAGAATCAGAACACGCCATGATCAAAGTGTAAAAGGTTTGGCGACCAGAGCAGCCTGAAGATGAGATCAGAAAAGTCAAAGTTCAGAGTACATAAGAATAAGAGCATTGTAACGTCAGAGCAAATTAATATCAGAGCACTTCAGTAGCAAGACTCTGAAGAGTGAATATATGACTACTGCAGTAGAAGGGAGGCTCTTGCTCTGGAGCATACCATAACTAAAGCATTTCAGAAGCAAAGAAGTGGCCTAACGGCAAGAGCGGCGAACCTCAGAGCTGGGGAACCGGGTTCGAATCTCGGCAGGGACCCTCAACATCCTATGATTCTGGGCAAATCACTTAATCTCCCCGTGCCTATCAAAAATGAATGTGTCAGTCTGTAACGCAACTGGTGCTCATGTAAAGTGCTCTTATACCTTCGGGTCTAGTTCACGCTATATAAAACTCATTAAATAAACAAATAAACAAAGCACTCAAGGATTGAAGATCCAGCGGGCACATGCATCATTGTCATTTGCATTCGCAAACGGTGCGAATCGCAAATTTCGGCCGTTTGCGAATGCAATTCACAAAATTGGGATGAATCATGTTTTTCGCAATTTTAGAAATCGCAATCATGTTGCGATTTCTAAAATTGCGATTGCATTTAAGAAATCGCAATTTGCGATTTCTTAAATGTAATGCAAGAACATTTTAAATTTGCGAATTCGCAAATAGGGAGAGGTAAATTACCATGAAGTTCATTCATGGTAATTTGCGAAAACTTTAAAAAATGCACAAAAGTGCATTTTTGAAAGTTTCTTTTTTCGCACACTTGGGGCATGTGTGTGTGAAAAATGCACTTTGGACCCCCTGCACCCTTGAAATTGCATTCTCAATTTGCGATTCGCAAATTGCGAATCGCAAATTGAGAATGACTTCCCATTCATTCCTATGGGCCTTTAGGCCCAAAGGAATCAATGGGAAGGGATTCCTTAAATGCGATTCGCAAATTGTGAATCGCAATTAAGGAATTTTAAGAAATCACAAAAAAAATTGTGATTTCTTGGTGCATAACCGTTTGCGATTTCTTAATTGCGATTCCTTCATTTTCGCAATTAAGAAATCGCAAACGGCAACAATGATGCATGTGGCCGTTAGTCTCAGCACTTCATGCTTGAGAATTAAAATATCAGAGGACCCAAGCTTTCGAGATCTTGGCACCATAGGATCAGACAGGGGCCGAGGGGATCAGAATATCTTAGATTCACAGCACCTAAAAATCAGAGCCACCGAGGACAGGTAGAGAGGGAGGGATGCATGTTTGTTGGCTGGCGGTGCAATGAATTTATCACTGTAGTAGCATGGGGATACTATTGGTGACAAGGCAGAATTTTTATGCATTATTAACATTTAACACCTGGTGCTTGTGCATTGTGTATTATCCAAGTAAGGTGTGTAATGTGTATTTTTAGTAGCCCACTAAGTTCTGTTCTTAAAATATAGACCGTATTGGAATGAAAGTTGATTCAGAAACCATTCAGAGAGCATTCTCACGCCAACATTTTTCCTTACTTTTTGTGCTTGCTTGATGTTTTGTCTGCCATCGAAAGCCATTTGAGCCTTGGAGGCCAGGGACTTCGGATGTTTTTGGAGCAGAGCATGCCCTCGGAATATTTTCAGAGCATGCGCTGAAAACATCGTTTGTTATGGAAAGCAATGATGTAACCTCACCAAGTAAATTGGTTGAAGTCAAGGCACCAGAACAGAAGAAAACTTGGATTATTTCATTAGATTGTGCCATGTAAAGGACAGGCAATGAGAGGCAGAAACATTATAAGACTTGCATGGACAGAGGTAAAGGGTTTGACCTGACATGGGTCCCTTGCTTGCTGCACCCCTTGATTCAAGCTAGCCTGGCTGATGAAACCCTCCTAGATGCTTGTTCCCAGTCCTGGGAAGACCTGGCCTGGCAGTTCAGGCTGTACTATTACCATGAGGAGCAGGTTCAAGGCTGATTTGCATATGGCTGGGTCTAAAGTGGGGTGGCATAGTGAGCAAAAGAACAATGGATTAAACCCAGAACTCTTGACTGAGGGTGAGAGGATAACAAGTTTCAGCATTCTGTCCATCATCTTGTTGTATTTGTAAAAATTCTTATAAGGCATGGATTTTATATATATATATATATATATATATATATATATATATATATATATATATATATATATATATATATGTATATATATATCATGTTATGTTAATAACAACTTGTAGAGCGCACAGTCACCCTTAGGTTTCATGGCGCTGAGCATGAAGAGTGTTGCAGCAAAGTTACTATGCATAGGCTTGCTGAAACAGCCATGTTTTCAGGGCTTTCCTGAAACCCAGGAGATTGTCACAGCTCCTGAGTGCCAGGGGAAGAGAATTCCAGAATCTAGGGGCTAGGTAAGAGAAACGGCATCCTCCTTGCCGTTTCCGTTTGAATGAGGGAATAGTTAACAGGTGGAGGTGGGCCAAACGGAGACTACGCGGGGGTGCTTACTTTATGCTCATGCTTTTGATGAATCTAGGGCTGTTACCGTGCAGGGCCTTGAAGGCTAAGCAACCAGTCTTAAAAGCTGCCCATTGGGCCATCGGTAGCCAGTGGAGTTTTGACAGTCCAGGTCTAGCCGACAGACATTTAGGCTGTTTATGAATGAGTCTTGCTGCCTGGTTCTGAACGATTTGTAATCGTTTTAATAGACCAGCTGGCAAACCGAGGTAGATTGAGTTCAAAAAGTCGAGCCGCGAGAGTTTCCAGAGCTATCACCACCTGTATGAGGGCTGAATGAGTTAGCAGGTGGGCGATTTTCTTGATTTTCCGTAATTGGTAAAAACTAGAGGAGATCACTGCTCCCACCTGTCCTCTGAGCGAGAGATCAGCATTGAGAATAACCCCTAGGCTTTTAACCGAGGGGGAGGGAGTGGGGAGAGACCCCAGTTCCGCCGGCCAATAGTGTGGGCCCCAGCTAATCTCTCTCTTCCCAGGCAACACTAATTCCGTCTTGCCTGGGTTGAGTTTCAGGTGATTCATGCCCATCGAGCGCTGGATTTGAAACATGGTCGCCTGAAACTCCGCGGAGTCAGGGGATCCTAGTGGAATAATAAGCTGAAAATCATCCGCGTAGTTAAAGATGGTGATCTTCCTGTTTTTTACCAAGTGAATCAGGGGTCTGAGATATAGATTAAACACTAGCGGGGAAAGAGAGGAGCCCTGAGGAACCCCACAGGTGGAAATGAGCTTAGGGGCAGTGAAGGTTCCGAGCCTAACTGATTGGGTCTGGTTAGCAAGGAAAGATTCTATACAACTGAGTGCGGATCCTCGCAGGCCAGCCTGCTCGACACGTTTCAACAAGATGTTATGGTCGACCGTGTGAAACACGGCCGACAGATCCAGGAGCACCAGAGCCTGGTGGTCACCCCTGTCTGCGTTGCTCTGAGAGTGTACAGGACTGCAAAGATCACAGTGATGGAGCAAGGATTCGCATATGAAGCGACTTGCTCGTACTCATGAACCTCGAATAATATATAATGAAATAACTAACATGTTTGTCTTACTAATTTACCTTTTCTTCATCTATATTGGGAAACCGAGAGAAGCTTGCTTATGTGTTTTCTAATCCTAATACGCTTGCATATAAAATGGTTGCTGCTACGCGGGAATTTCTACTGCGCATGCGTCTGTTATACCCACGTGACATGACGTACTCCCAGCTTTGGAGGGAACCCTTTTGCATCTGCGCACTAGTGCTAAAATGGCAGTTCTGTGTTCTCACATGCGAGAAGCTTGCATTGCTGCTTTCGCTAAACTGTTCGTTCTGCTTAATCCTAATGCTATAGTATATATTAAGGTAATGGGTATAGTAAAGAGATTCATGGTGTACAGTGTAATCATTTATTACTGTGTTCTAAATTGTTTCCTTTTACTTTTCATGTATCGTACTCTTTGGGCCTGGGAGGGGCTTACTACTCCTTTTTTGAAGTCCCTTCCACGCATGTTAGCCCAAGAGGGAAAATGAACTTCGCAGCATTGGAACCCAGCCAGATGGCAGCAACAGCCAAGATGCGCCTGGGAACCCGACCTGAGACCCAGCTAGAAGAAGCTGAACTGTACTGAAATTGTTACAATTGTATTAAATGGTATATTCACCATTGTTAACCAAAAGGCATATGTCATGAGAACCTGGAATTTAAGAGGCGGAAACAGTATTTGAATAAGGAGTCTGAAAAAGTCAAAAATGTAGGTGGTGTGATGACCTGTCCTCCTCCTTTGTCCAATCAAAATTGGGGATCCTTACACTTGCAATATTTGGGGGGTGGTACAGTGACCTGAAAAACAGAATATTTAGCATAGGTTTAGCTAGAGAAATTGTCCGAATAGTCTGATTAGCTGACCTGTCACTGACCCAACGCACTCACTAGGTGACTGAAAGCAAAGAGCTGCGGAGCACTCTGTTGGGAGGTTCGAGAACCCAATCGGGGTTTTTGGGAAGTGAAAGAGCTGGTGAAGCACTTTGCTGATAAAAGTTATAACCCAATCAGGGTTTTGGCAGATTCCTTACAGAGAGAGAGTAGCGCAGGCGTTGCAACCGAAGCTGCGGGTGCTGGTCTTAACCTTTGGTGAACCGGTCCTGATCCAAATTCTGGGGTTATCCTGTCCCGATTGTCCATAAGCTGCACCTGCTCGCCTACTGGCACTGAAGTCTTTGGGGTTCCTCCTGTCTTTTCCAACTGACCCGTGGCCAGGGTTGGTCTTCACTCTATCCTAGGTAAATATAAGTCAGTGTGGGTGTTAATAGATTAGTTTGCATTCCTTTTCTCCCCATCCCGAATTTGCAAAGCTTGATTGCATATGTTCTTTTTCTTTCCCGTCCCTTGGTAAATGAGATATTCATGTATTACTGACTATTAGCATGTTCCAATTTTCAACCCACCTTTAGTCAATGCTAAATTATTTTTATATAGTATATGTTCCTTTTTCTCACCCTCCCTTAGGAGATAAGTTGAATCTATAATATGTTCCAAATCTTACCTTCCCTATAGTTGCTAAAGCTAAAATCTGAATAGATGAATTGCATGAATTGTGTTTCCCCATTTTCAAACTACCAGTGAATTGCGAAAGTCTTTGGGTTTAGTATGTTCCCTTTCTTTACCCTCCTTTAATCAAGTTGCGAAAGATTGTTTTCTAAAATTAGCATGTTCCTTGTTTTAGCTTCCCTTTACTTTAAGTTTCTAAATGCTTAGTATACTCTATCTTATTCACAGCTATACACTGTTTCTGATTTTAGTTATTGATAGTTTTATAGAATTCAACCTTTGGCTCATGAAATATGATGATGATGATGATTAGATAAAGAATTTGAACCTACCCTGACTCTGTGTTTATTATATAATTACAAATGTTATGATATTTTGAGTGCCTTACCCTTAACTCAACTCCCTGATCCATTGTGTGAAGGTACCTAGTGCCAAAATTAGTAGGATACTGGTATAGGAATTAGTAAAAGAAATCATAACATACTGGTAGCAGAGCATGAGTTACCCAAATAAAGGTTAAGGTATATGATTTTGGAATTATGGGCCCAGGTGAGTAGCTGTATAAATTCTAGTTGGGTGACCTGCGCGCTCTATCAGTATACTTTTCTGGTAGCAGTAGTATGGTTAGGGATTAGTTAAAGTTAGGTAGTCAACTAGTTAGTAGGTTAAGATTCATATTTCATTGATCGATCAAAATGTGGTATTATTGAAATGTTTATTTGATGCTGCTATATTGAATGTATTAACCAAAATAGTTTGTACCTGTTATATGTTTTGTCTGGAATCCCCGGGGGCAGATTAGCGGGTGGTAGGTAGAAGCCACCTCGCGTTGAGGTCACTTAAAAGAGGAAGTTAGTGCATGGTTGGGCAGAGCCGGAAGCACTATTTAGGGTTTTCTGTGTAATTGTGTGAATAAATGATAGCAAGGAGTTCACTAGCAAAAATGTTGTTGTGATATAACCTAGTAAGGGTCACACGGAAGGAGTAGCAGGTTCGTCTAAGCTTGATTGATAGCAAAGGGGTTCACTGGTGAAACTTTAGTCTCAGTATATATCCCGGAGTGGATGAGTCTGAGGAGTAGCAGGTTCTCTAATGCTTGTATGAAGGGTAGGCAGAAGGGTTCTACTCGTAGTGTATGAAAAGTAAACGGAAGGGATTTACTTGCAGTGAAATATTTCTTTTCTATCTAGTCACTCGGGTACAGTGGTGAATGTGTTAACGTTGATAAATAATAAAATATGCACTTTAAAATTCAAAAGAACTGAGTTTCGAAATACCTTGTGAAAGAGGGAGTCAGTTGAAGAGCTGCGCTGACGTCACTCAGTGCCGCGCTGGTATTGGTCGAGATAGCGGGCGTGTAGCTGAGATAGCATTGTAAAGGAGGGGTGAACGCAGGAGCGTGAGAACTCATCTCACGAAAAGGCTGCGCACCCAGTGGTTGAAATTATTTGCAACCACAGTGTTGATTGGTTGTCGAGAAATAAAAGACGCGCTAGTATTGGAAGCATTTAGTAAACAGAAAGAAGTATTTTTGCATGATTGAAATTTTGTGAAATATATGTGGTATCCAAATTATCCAGAAAATCGACCTGATCCGAGATACTTAGGGTTTGCTGGGGATCAGATGTTAAGAGGCGGACCTAACAAAATGTACGGAAGTAAAAGAAAACTGACACTTGTAGACAAAGTTAAGAATTACTTTAAAAAAGACAAGCTTATTAAGACTAGAGAAGGAGTCATTATTCCACCACCAAATACTCCATTTTCATTCATGATGTTTGACAGGGGATACCATGCCTGTGTATGGTTAGAGAACTGGGTGGAGTACACAAAAGATGATGGGCTTCTGGCATTTCTCTTAGAAGGCACCTTTAATGGAAGAATTTTGTTAAATTTAAGGACCCAAATGAATGACTTACATCCCAGTCCTAGGTTAACGCAATATGAGGCATTAGAGGAATCTGAGATCGAGGCTTTTGTGCGAGACAGACCTAGAATGGACAAAGGACTGAGTAAATTCTACCCAAAGGTTCCACGAGATTCTAAAGAAAAACAAATGAAATAATGGAGACAGTATATGTTAGTGGAAGGGCTTTACCCAGTACTGACGGTAGAGGAGCCTGTGGGAGGTAAAAGGACTGAGAAAACAAGACATTTAATGACTAGTGTTGATTCCGATGATGATTACATGGAGGATTTATTAATAAAGAATCCACCACCCTACAACGAAGAAACGAGAATAGTGAATCCAAACAACCCGTTCTTTAGACCACTTTGTAGCGAGGGGTCAAGTACAACAAACCCGACTGCCCCGTCTTTAAAGCCACCTTTAATTCCGCAAGTGATACATGAAACCTCCATCGAAAGGGTGTTACAAGAAAGAGAAAGAGAAGCTTTAAATAAACAGCAAAGTGAATTAATTCAGAACATTTCCCAATTAAACACAAGTCCTGAGGCTTTGACAATTCCAGTGACTATTGGCCCAGTTGTTCCTTTGTACGGAGATAAACAAGCTAGTCCTAAAGCTCCCGTTATAACTGCATCAGTAATACAGCCAAGGAAAGAGCCCCTTATAGTGGACGATCAGGCAAGTGAATGTGAATCAGTGATAGCCTTAATGGATTTACCAATAAGGGAACCTGAAGGTGGTTCAATGAGGAGAACCACACCATTAACCTCGAGGGAAGTACAGATAGAGACTTCCTCAGGTACGAGAAGTGCCACTGTCGTAACTCCTGAAGAATTAGACAGATGGACCCGAGAAATAGATAGACCAATGACACAGTGCAAGCCTTTAGACATATATAAATTGAGGATTGAAATGGAAGAAATGATGGCTGGAAATGTGGGATTGGAGAGATTAAATACCCTTAGTGAAGACGAATTACTGTTTGTCTGTAAAAGCATCACTAGAAATACAAAGGTGTTTCACGAAACATTGATGGACACTGCAGCTAGCATGGGAATTGACATTGGTAAATCTAAAGTATTCCAGAAACCCTTCCGAGTGGAATTCTCTGACAAAGATTTAGAAAACATGAATGTTTCAGGAAAAAGGTACAGATCAGAGAACTGATGAATTTAATGCAAAAATGGGGAGAATTAGAAAAATGGAGAGCAAGATGGGCAAAGAAAAAGGAAGAGATTCGATCAAGGCAAATGGCTTCAGAATATGTTTTAAAAGAAGCAAATAAAGTAGAAAATTATGTCCCATGCGAGAAGTACCAGGTGGAGGCTATGTGCATGTTCCATGGTCCCGACAGGATATTTTGTCATTTACGAATGATTTCCCAAAATTGCTAGAAAAGCTTGTAGAATGGTACAGACAGGTCGAGAAATTTGTAAAAGTGTCAAAATGTCTTTTGAAAGACTTAGATGGCTTATTTGACATTGTAGTCCCCGTAGATTTGTGGACAGAATGCAAAATTGCTGTTGATTGGCCTAGTGATGAATACCCAGGAGACCCGAAGACAGGGGCACCTTCCGAGGATCTGATGAAAAAATATAATCAGGTAATACTTTACCTGAAAGGAAAGGTGCCTGCAAAGGAGACAGATTGGATGAAAATAGATAGAACCACTCAGAATAAGGACGAAACAGTGCATTCATATTATGAACGTCTACTACAGACCTTTAAACAATACAGTGGATTAGATAACATTGACATGAAGGACATGACACATTTTATTTATCGATTTGTGTTAGGATTGAGACTAGAAATTTCCCAGTGGATTAAGGACAATAACATTTGTTGGCAAGCTAAACCCATAGATGAGGTCCTGAAATATGCAAAATATTGTGAAGATGAGCTAGAAAATAAACAGAAAGAATGGAAAGAAAAGGTGATGTGGGCACAAGTAAAATAACGAAAAGAACAACAGCTGAATCAGATAGCTACTAATCAGAATAAGACTGATGGAAGTGAGGGTAGGCCCAGGGGAAAAATTCAATAGGGAAAATGCGAAAAAGAAGTTCCCCTGTCACGGATGTGGCAAGTTGGGGCACTGGAAAGACGAGTGTAAGGCTGTGCAGAATGGTAATGTGCAAAATAATGATTTAAATCCACAGACGCAGCCTGAGGTGCCACGGAAGACCCAGCAACAGGTAACACAGCACCAGATTCCCCCTGCGCCTATGCTAAATTATAGGAGCAAAGCACAACAGAATGTAGAGACTCAGAATTGGGAAGGAAGGGAAAAAAGATATGCATCAACCTCACAGTTTCTTTTGAATGACACATTCTTTTGTGAAGAACCTTACTGACGGTGCCTGAGGGGGGGGGAAAAGGAGGAGTGCGTGCTTGGCGCCTCCTTGCCGGTAGACCAGTCAGGGCCATACATTGAATGAAAGGTTGAAGGAAATGATGTCACCTTTCTGTTGGACACTGGTGCTACCCGTTCTACTGTGAGAACAGCAGACGTTCCAAACCTACCCCTCTCGGGAGAAGCGATCCAAGTAGTTGGCGTTTCTAATAAACAAATTAGTACCCCAGTCACAGAACCAATGGAAGTAAAAATAGGGAATTTTAAAGAAATGAATAGATTTGTAGTCTGTGACTCTAGTCCTGTAAATTTGCTAGGACGAGATTTGTTGTGCAAAATGAATTGCACCATCTTTTGCACTCCAAAAGGTGTTGAAATTCAGACCCCATATGAAGACTGAGTTTACAAGCTAATGTTAGCAAAACCAGAGACTGACATTGCTAAATTGACAATAAAAGACTTACCAGAAGAATTACAACAGACAGTAAAACCAGAAGTATGGGACTTTACAGGAAAAGATGTAGGACTGATGGCAAATGTTGACCCAATAAAAATAACCATAAAAGAAGACGCAGTTTCCCCAAACACACGACCATACAAAATGAACATGGAAATAAAAGCAGGAGTTGCAGTAGAAATAAAACGGTTGCTGGAAGCAGGCATTTTGGAAGAAGTAATGAGCAGTCCATGTAACTCCCCCATAATTGGGATAAAGAAACCTAGCGGTAAGTACAGAGTAGTACAGGACCTGAGAAAGGTTAATAAGATTGTTGTCCCTTGCTGTACAGTTTTGCCAAATCCTGCAGTGATTCTGTATCAGATACCGTGGGAAGCTGGATGGTTTACTGTCATGGACCTATGCCATGCATTTTTCTCGATCCCATTGCACCCAGATAGCAATCTGATCTGATCTTTAATCAGATTTTGAAAAAATGTCTGGAGTCATTAGTGCTACCTGGACGGTCAGTTTTGGTTCAGTACATAGACGACCTTTTGGTGGCCTCAAAATCACGAAAAGACTGTGTTGTCGATACCATCGCTCTACTGAATCATCTGGGTGAAGAAGGACATAAAGTGTCCCCAGAGAAATTGCAATTCTGTGCTACCTCACTGAAATATCTGGGACATCAGATCGAGAGGGGTGTCAGGAGAGTTACCACAGAGAGAATCAGAATAATTAAAAACATGGATTTGCCAAAAACACAAAAAGAGGTCAGAATGTTTCTTGGAGTCGTAGGATATTGCAGGCAATGGATTGTGGGATTCGCAGTCCTTGCAAAGCCTCCGATACAAATGACAAAGAAAAGAGCCAAAGACCCAGTAGAATGGGATGACGAAAGCATGACTGCTTTTGTGAATTTGAGAAACTGGCTGTGTACAGCTCCAGCATTGGGAATGCCTGACTATTCGAACGATTTTGCACTATTTTGTGGCACACAAGATAATTGTGCACTTTCAGTTTTGACTCACATTCATGGATTAGTGCGACGACCTGTGGCATATTTTTCGTCTACTTTAGACGCAGTGGCCGCCGCATTGCCTGAATGTCTGAAAGCAGTAGCTGCAACTTGCATGAGTTTTGAGCAGAGTGAATCCATCATTATGGGACATCCTGTAACTGTATATGTTCCACATGCAGTTGTAATCTTGCTAACCAGAACTAAGACTCAGTATCTCACACCTAGTCGGCTGACTAAATACGAGAGAATTCTTGTAGGTGCAGGAAATGTAATTATCGCTAGATGCAACATTCTGAACCCAACAATCTTACTGCCAAATTCGTTCAGTGCAGAACTTTAAGAGGAAGTTGAACATGACTGCATTGATTTAACTGAATACAGTACCAAGCCAAGGCCAGACATAAGAGAGGAGCCCTTGATTGAGTCAGACTATGAGCGGTTTGTTGGCGGCTTATGCATGAGACATGAGGAAGGAGGTTTAAGCGCTGCTTACGCAGTGTGCACCTTGGGAGGCCCAGTGGAAGCATCCTATTTACCTGGAGTCAAGTCTGCACAAATTGCCAAATTGGTTGTCCTAACAAAGGCCTGTAAATTTGGGAAAAATTGGAAAGTGACCATATTCACTGACAGCCAGTATGGTTACGGGGTGGTGCATGACTATGGCCAATTATGGATGCAAAGGGAGTTCCTGACTTCTTCAGGCCCCCCCATCAGAAATGGTCAATACATAAAAGCTTTGCTGGAAGCAATCCAATTGCCAAAAGAAGTGGCTGTGGTCAAGTGTGCTGCTCACAAATCTGGCAATGACAAAGTGACAGCCGGTAACCGATATGCTGACCAGTTAGCCCAACATTGAGCAAAATACAAAATGGCTGTAAACAAAAAGGTTGAGGTGGGCGGAAACAGCTGCCAACTTATTTTACTGGATGATGTGGATACATGGGAAGAAGTGAGAGACTTTCAGAATGCAGCAGAGTCAAAAGAAAAGGAGGAGTGGAGGAAGTTATGGTGTAAGAGAAGGGCTGAAGATGGTGTCATTGTTTACCTTGATGAAACAGTAGTGTTACCCAACTGTCTGCTTGCTCCTATGGCTAGGTTGATTCATGGAGATTCACATTTGGGAAGAGATGTTATGATACGTCTGTTCAGACGAACATGGTTTAATGCGAAATTCAGGAACATAGCAGAAGCACTTTGCCAGAGGTGTCTGATTTGCCAGCATATGAACCCAGGGAAGAGAACTGTGGTATTGCCAGGAAAAATTGGAAAGGGAGAAGGTCCTTTTATTCGATTACAGATTGATTTCATTCAGTTGCCCCCTTGTCGAGTAAAATATGTACTTGTCATTGTCTGCCTGTTTTCAAAATGGGTGAAAGCTTACCCTGCACGTAAGAAAAACAGCATCACTGTGGCTAAGCTTTTACTTAGAGAGCTTATCCCACGGTTCGGATTTCTGGTGACAATTGAATCTGACAGAGGGAAACATTTCAATAGCGAAATTATGAGTCTAATTTGTGAAGCATTCAACATTAAGCAAAAACTACACTGTGCATATCGCCCACAAGCATCTGGAGTAGTAGAACAGTTGAATGGCACTATAAAGTCAAGATTGGGAAAGATGTATGAGTCAACTCGATTGGAGTGGCCAGATGCTCTGCCACTTGTTCTGATGGGACTTAGAAGTATTCCAGAACGGAAAATAGGCTTAAGTCCCCATGAAATACTGATGGGAAGAGCAATGCGGCAAACATTGGTGCCAGGACACAGACTGCTAAACATATCTGATGATTTAGTACTGGAATACTGCAAAGAACTGGATGATCAAGTGCGTTCTATCTCTCGCCAGGTTGGGGAAGACGCTGTCGACAGACCAGCGACTCCAGCTCATGACTTGAACCCAGGAGATTGGGTTGTCCGTAAGAAACATACTCGAACATCTTGCCTCAAACCCAGGTGGGGTAAACCACGACAAGTGATCCTGATCACCACCACAGCAGTTTAGTGTGCACGAGTTCCACAATGGATCCACGTCAGTCATACAAAGAAGGTGACGGAAACTGATGAAACTGAGGCTGAAGGTTGCGCAGCTGAAGGGTCTCAAGAGGTTGATCCTGAAATAGCTGAAGAAGAACAACCGAGCACCAGTCAAGATGATTGGATCCCATTAATCGACATACCTGCAGACTATATTCGTACCAGAAGTCAACCTTATTTAGACAGACAAAGTGATAGTGAGGATGAGACAGGAATAGAGCAAAATACCCAGGTCACTGAAATTCATGTTAAAGGTGACTCTGAGGAGGATCAGATAGGGAGAGATCAGGTAATTGATACACCACCCAAAACTCCTGAATCTGAAAAGGGACAGATAGAAATTAGGGCGAAAACTCAAGCAGAAGAAGATCAAGAATTCGAAGAGCTTGAGCAGGACCAGGTGGGAATAGACGATTGTGTTCAGGACGAAGAAAGTGAAATAGATAAAGGACAAATCCAACAGATTCCTGAACAAGACCAGTTTAATAACCAGGCAGAAGAAACTGAAGTAAGACCTGGCGCTAGTCAGATAGAGAGGAAAGAAGAAGAAGATACTGAGATCGATGTGCCACAACTGAGCGAGAATAAAAGAGCATTTGAAGAGGGCCAGAGCACAGTACCAGTTAAACGATTCACAAAAAGAGACAAGTGGCCTAGATATGTCAAGAGACTGAGACTGCGTTTAAAGAAAATTAATGAAGAGCCTGAACAATTGGATGAGGTAACAAGTCAAACTGATCCACCTGTGATACAACCCAGAAGAAGAAGTCCACAACTAAAAAGACTTAATAACAAATACAAGGGCCCGAGTGGACCTACATAGTTCTGGAAGATTTTGAAAATCTAGAGATAAGTGACGAGACTGATGAAGAATTGATTGCTGATCAAAATACTGAAGAAATAAGACCCACCTGAAGTATTGCTCAGGGCAAAGACTGTGTAAAAGTTTCAAAGAGGGGTTGAGACTCCTTTAGACCCAATGGCAGATTCAACTGTTAACAGAAGACCGAAAAGAAATTGTGTAAGAACATGCTGCAAAGTATGTTTATGTAGTGTAGCACTAGTACTTATACTTTGGATAGGACTACCCATAACTATTCCTTACATGATGAGTAAAGATACTAATTTGCACCCTGCTAAGCCAGTGACAATGGACACAGAAGAGCTTCAAACGAAAGATACACCACAAAGAATAGATACACAAGAGAAAGCACTAAGCCTTAAACAAACTAGACTAGACTTAGATGCACCAGATGAGGAAGGACTGCATTATAATAGAATCAAAAACAGAACTCATTTAAATGTATTTGCAAACCTTTTAGTACACTATGTAGAAGTAATGGAGATAGAAGACTGTTATGTCTGCATGAAGCTGCCCTCTTCGGTAGCTGAGGGTGTGACATACCATCACTTGCCACTAACATATGGAATTTCCTGTAGTATCTTAGCTAGCTTATTTTACAAGAAAGGACCTTTACAGTATTATTATTCTAACTCAGATATTATATTTTCCGAACTTCCTGTACGTAGAAACCTAAACCCTGTTCACACTACTAGAGATGTAGCACGCTATATGGGTGAATATTTTCTAACAGTAGGGAAAATAGATATAGGTGATGCACACAGAAATAACTTAACATGTCTATTACACGAAAAGGAAAAAATATTTCTAAATATGGTAGAGAAGAGAAGAGAAAGTTTCCAAAGAAAAGCAAATGACAAAAAGCAGAAAACCCCTAAGTAGGCTGAAAATATAGGAAGCACCTCAAATGGCGGAGCTAACGCTGCTATGTTGCTGGATTTCGAAAAGAAGGGGAAACTTTGTCTTCACAGAGAATTGACTAGTTATTATAACAACATTTTCATTGGTTCCAGTACATGTGAGCACAATTATAAGGTAATTGGGGGTTGGGGTTTCAAAGATGGGACAGAACCTGTGTTTCCCGGAATTTATTACATATGTGGGAGCAAGGCTTATTTCAAATTACCAGATCACTGGTATGGAAAATGTTATTTTGGTATTGTCTTTCCAAAGATATACCATGTGGATAAAATTACTGGAAGCAATGAAGAAAATAACGGAGTAGTACGTAGCAAAAGAGAAAGTGTTGGCGAAATAGTAGGTGATATATTTAGTGCATTGATACCTACAGTGTGAGTGGCTCTGAATACATACAGAATCTGCAAATTGTCAACAGTAGTAGATCGGTTATCAACTGACTTTGCTGGAGGTTTCCTGATGGTCAATACCGAATTGGTTGCGATCAGATCTATGGTTTTATAAAATCGACTTGCTCTTGACACCTTTTGGCAAAAGAGGGCGGAGTCTGTAGAATGTTGAAAGCGCAACATTGTTGCACTTACATTCCAGACAAAAGTGTTGAAATTAAGAAGTATGTGAAAAATATCACTAATTTGGAAAGAGAGCTCAAACCACTGGAGGTTGATAGTGCCTGGAAGAGACTGACTGATGGTCTCTCCTCTGTAGGTAGTTGGTTTTCTAATCTAGGTAAACGTCTTGTGAGTAAAATACTGATGCCAATGGCGGGAATAGGTTTAATAGTCCTAGGGATAGTAATTTACTGCAACTGTCGAAAACACAAGAAGAAATATTCTGTGAACCAGCGAGGGGTAAAAAGAAATATTGAAGAACTAGAATTAGAGGAAATGAATAGCCAGATTTATAAAAAGATGAAAAATTCTTATCCGACCAGAAATAATGAGAACAAGCATTAGGAATGCATGAGGGCTCGGGTTTGTTTGAGTTTGAGATAATGGCATTGTAAATGGCAATGTGTTTTAGGCATGTTTTTTGGAGTGCACTGACAGCTGTTGATGATTGTGCCAATTGATTGAGTGGCTGGTGCACTGTCAGCTGTTGGTGTGTGTGTGTGTTTAGTGAAAGTTGCACTGACATTGTTGTGTGCATGGGTGTTTAGCGGCACTGATGCATGGTCGTGTTTGTTTTTGGTGAAAGCGTACATTGATGGTTGTTGGTGTTTGTGCCTGGTGAAAGCATTCATTGACGGCTGGGGGTGTGTTGGTGTGTGTGTTGTTTTCTGTGTAGTGGTGAGTGTGTGGTGGTGAGTCTGTGGGGGTGAGCCTGGGGGTTGAGTGTGGTGGTGAGTGTGTCGTGGTGAGTGGTGACGAGTGTGTGGTGTTGAGAGTGAGGTGTGTGGTTTGTGTGTGTTATGTGTGTGTGGTGTATGTGTGTGTGGTGTGTGTGTGGTATGTGTGTGTGGTGTATGTGTGTGTGTGGTGTTTTCTGCACACTCACACACTGCCCCTACACATTCACACACTGCTCACCCACACATTCCCAATGTCACCCTGCATAGTCACACACTGTTTATCCTGCACACTCATTCTGCACATTCAGAGAATGTGCACCCTGCACCCTTACACACTGTCTATGCAGTCACTCTGCACTCACTGTCACTTTATACTCACTCTGCACTCACTGTCACTGTGCAATCACTCTGCACTAACTGTCACTCCCGCACTCACTCTGCACTCACTGTCACTCTGCACTCACTCTGCAGTCACTGCCAATGTGCACTCACTCTGCACTCACTGTCACTCTGCACTCACTTTGCACTCACTGTTACTCTACACTCACTTTGCACTCACTGTCACTCTCGCACTCATTCTGCACTCACTGTCACCTTGCACTCACTGTCTCTGTACTCACTTTGCACTCACTGTCCCTCTGCACTCACTCTGCACTCACTGTCACTCTGCACTCACTGTCACTCTGCATCTCTGTCACTCTCGCACTCACTCTGCACTCACTGTCACCCAGCACTCACTGTCTCTGTACTCACTTTGCACTCACTGTCACTCTGCACTCACTCTGCACTCACTGTCACCCTGCACTCAGTCTGCACTCACTGTCACTCACTGTCACTCTGCACTCACTCTGCACTCACTGTCACTCTGCACTTACTCTGCATTCACTGTCACTCTGCACTCACTCTGCACTCACTGTTACTTGCACTCGCTGTCACTCTACCCTCACTGTTATTGTGCACTCGCTGTCATTCTGCACTCACTTTGCACTCACTGTCATTGTGCACTCACTTTGAACTCACTGTCACTCTTGCACCAACTCTGCATTCACTGTCACTCTGCACTCACTCTGCAGTCACTGTCAATGTGCACTCACTCTGCACTCACTGTCACTCTGCACTCACTTTGCACTCACTGTTACTCTACACTCACTTTGCACTCACTGTCACTCTCGCACTCATTCTGCACTCACTGTCACCTTGCACTCACTGTCTCTGTACTCACTTTGCACTCACTGTCACTCTGCACTCACTCTGCACTCACTGTCACTCTGCACTCACTGTCACTCTGCACTCACTGTCATTCTGCACTCACTCTGCACTCACTGTCACTCTGCACTCACTCTGCATTCACTGTCACTCTGCACTTACTGTTACTTGCACTGCCTCTGCACTCACTGTAATTCTACACTCACTGTTATTCTGCACTGCACTCACTGTCACTCTCGCACTCACTCTACACTCACTGTCACCCTGCACTCACTGTCTCTGTACTCACTTTGCACTCACTGTCACTCTGCACTCACTCTGCACTCACTGTCACTCTGCACTCACTCTCTCTGCACTCTCCACCTGCTGTCAACTTGCAGTCACTCACTGTACACCAACACTCACCCTGCACTCACTCTGCAACTGCACTCATTTTGCACCTGCACTCACTGTACACTGACTCTGCACTCAGCAATCTTCAGTGAGTATGCACTCAATGACACTATGTACTCAAAATGCATGCACTTTGCAGTAACTCACACTCTGCAGTCACTCAATGTTACTCTGCAGTGCATCTACTTTCCCTCTACACTTATTCTACGCTCACTTTTGTCATTCTGCACTAACTCACACTCTGCTTTGACACTGCACTCACTGTCACTCTGCACTCACTATCACTCTGCACTTACTCTCACTCTAATCTCACTCCCACCCTGCACTTAGTCTCACTCACCATTCAATGTGTTGGACATGCAAAAAGAGGCACGGAGTGGAATAACAAACATGGCACCATCCACAATCAGTAGCCCTGCGTTTATTTTAAAAGTTAAGGTACGGTGATAGGCCATCGCCATGTGGCAAAAGCCCTTTCAAAAATAACTAAATAGAACTGGTTCTTAAAATACTAAACGTAAGTAGGCATTTTTACAACAATGTATTCTGAATAACAATGTTCCCCACAATGTTTGATAAATCACCCTTAGTCTCATGTGTTGTGATGTCACGCGACTCTAGCAAGCGTTTCTGTTACTCAGTAGGAGATTCTGTCCATAGCTTTCAGCCCAGCTGGCATGTGTTACATAAAAATGTAAAAACTTTCAAAGCAGCTGGCAAGATTATGTTTACCCCAGGATAGGCTACTTAATGTTTGTTTAAAATTTTAGCTCCAGTAAATTGACAACATAATAAATATTAAAGAGCACTGCCATAGACATATACACTGACAGGGAAAGCTGCGCCACAAAGTTGTTGTGATACTTGTGCATGTGTTTCCCACATGCTGTTTTCAGTATTACACTGACCTATGTCTATAGATGTGTTAGACGGGGACCCGGAGGGTCGGCCGAGTACAGGGGGAGAGGCCTCCAGAGAGGGCCGTCTCCGGTGATCGTACAGACAAGTTACTTCACCCCCACAGATGGACACCACACAAGGATGAGTTCACCACACTTTATATAAGAATCTTGAGGCAAAGTGATAAGCGGGGGCAGGACACGAGGATCCTCCCAATTCTAGTCTCTGTAGGGGAAAGGGGTAGCGGGACAGTCTTGGTACCGGTCCGGTACGGGAGCAGTAAGAGGGAAGCTCACAATCCTCGAGCTTGGGGGTCCGTAGGGATGGGCCGCGGCATTGCCAGCAGGCCAAGACGATGGTTCACGTTGCAGAGGGCCGCGGCAGCGCCAGCAGGCCTCAGAGATGGTTCACAAGAAAGGGCCGCGGCAGCGCCAGCAGGCTACGAAGATGGTGCACGACGAGGAAGGCCGCGGCAGCGCCAGCAGGCCTGGACGATGGTTCACGATGACGAGGGCCGCGGCAGCGCCAGCAGGCCAAGACGATGGTTCACGTTGCAGAGGGCCGCGGCAGCGCCAGCAGGCTTCGGAGATGGTTCACAAGAAAGGGCCGCGGCAGCGCCAGCAGGCTTCAGAGATGGTTCACAAGAAAGGGCCACGGCAGCGCCAGCAGGCCTCCAAGGATGAGTTCGTCTCGGGTCTCTCGACTCCAGGATACAACTGCCTTCCTGCTCTGGAGCTGCCCCAGTTATAGGTCTGGTCTCCTTTGATGTCCGGACCCTCGCACTTGGAGGTCGGGAGGTCCGGGATGAGGGAGTCCAGACACCCAGCAGGGGGGTGGAGCCAGCGCCCGGGGAGGCCGGGGGCGATCGACACCTGCCGGTGGAGAGCCATTGACACTCCTTCTCCCATTGACTTGCCAAGTGGTCTCTTCACCTCCTGGGTGGATGGTGGTGCCTCGATGTCGGGGCCTGGCCAGGCCCAGGGTTGGGGTCGAGCCGAGGCCACGCGGCCTAGTTATGTAGTGTCCAAAGATGGCGGCTGGGCCGGGGCAGTGGTGCTGACGGGGGCCCAGGCCAGCCGATACTGGGGTGTTCAGGGGCTGGAGTTCCGTTGTGGACGGGTCGGGGTTGCCCCGGTGGGTTGCCGGGATGGTTCTTGTCGGGGATACAGGGAGAGCAGGGGTCCGGGCCCCGTCATGCGGGAGGGAGCGGGCCTTCCACGAGGCCTGTCCAACATGCGTCCCCCCCAGCTGAAGGCAGGGAGAGTCACCCATCCTCTTGGGTACTCTCCTCGCCGAGGCGGAAGAAGCGTGACAGGCCGTCTGCGTTGGCGTGGTCCTGGCCAGGACGATGCTCCACAGTGAAGTCCATCCCTTGCAGGGAGATGGACCATCGCAACAGTTTTGGGTTCTCTCCCCGCATCTGCATCAGCCATTGCAGGGGTCGGTGATCTGTTTGCACCCAGAAATGGGTACCGAAGAGATAGGGCCGGAGTTTCTTGAGGGCCCATACCACGGCGAAGGCCTCCCGTTCGATGGTGCTCCAGCGCTGTTCTCGGGCCAGCAGGCGTCGGGTGATGAAGGCCACTGGCTGATCGACTCCCTCGGTGTTGAGTTGAGAGAGGACAGCCCCAATGCCATGATCTGAGGCGTCCGTCTGCACTATGAATTCCCGGCTGTAGTCGGGAGCCTGGAGCACGGGGGCGGTGCACATGGCGGCCTTCAATTTCTCAAAGGCCGCTTGACAGCCCGGAGTCCAGTTGACTGTTTTGGGGTTTTTCTTGGATGTGAGTTCTGTGAGGGGCCCCACAATGCTGCCGTAGTCCTTTACAAACCGCCGGTAGTATCCGGTGAGCCCCAGGAAGGCTCGGACCTCGGTTTGGGTGGTAGGGGGTTGCCAGGCCTGGATGGCAGCGATTTTGAGCTGGAGGGGGGCCACCAGACCACTCCCCACTTGGTGTCCCAGGTAGGTCACGGACCCTTGGGCAATCTGGCATTTGCTGGCTTTGATGGTGAGCCCGGCCTGCCGGAGGGCGTGCAGGACCTCCCGGAGGTGGTGGAGGTGGTCCGCCCAGTGGCGACTGTACACAGCAATATCGTCCAGATAGGCGGCGCTGAATTCTCCGAGGCCCGCCAGTACCTGGTTCACGAGTCTCTGGAAAGTGGCTGGAGCGTTTTTCATGCCGAATGGCATCACCTTGAAGTGGTAGTGGCCATCCGGGGTAGAGAAGGCGGATCGCTCTTGGGCCCCTGGGGTGAGGCCGATCTGCCAGTAGCCCGCTGTTAGATCGAAGATGCTCAGGTAGCAGGCGGCCCCCATGCGGTCAACCAGCTCATCCGCCCGGGGGATAGGGTGAGCGTTGGTTCTGGTAACGGCGTTCAGGCCCCGATAGTCCACACAGAACCAGAGCTCGGGGGCAACGCCCGGGGCGGCAGCCTTGGGGACCAGTACGACTGGGCTGGCCCAGGGGCTGTCAGATGGCTCGATCACTCCCAGAGCCAGCATTTTGGAGACTTCGTTCTGGATGCAGGCACGTACTCGATCCGGCACTCGGTACGCCCTGTGTCGAATAGGAGGACTGTCCCCGGTGTCCACGTCGTGAAGGCACCAGGGGGTGACCCCGGGGATGAGGGAAAACAGGTCGGCGAATTGGAGCAGAAGGTCTCGACAGTCTTGGCGCTGCACTGGGGATAAGGCATTGGAGAGTCTGACCCCTTCCACGGAGCCGTCCTTCTCGAGCGTCTTTAGCAGGTCAGGAAGGGGCTCGGAGTCTTCTTCAGTCCCACTATTGGTAGCCATCAGGAGGCTGAGCTCTGAGCGTACGAAGTGGGGTTTGAGTCTGTTGGCGTGGAGGACCCTGAGGGGGTTCCGGGGGGACTCCATGTCGATCAGGTAGGTGACGGGACCCTTGCGTTCTACCACCTTGAAGGGCCCCGTCCATTTGTCCTGAAGGGCGCAGGGTACAGCCGGGGACATCACCCAAACCTGTTGTCCCGGCTCGAACTCGATGGAGGAGGCATGCTGATCATACCATCTCTTCATGTCCTCCTGACTGGCTTCAAGGTTGGCTTTGGCGAGTTCCCTGAATCGCCGGGTCTGGTTACGGCGGGTCAGGAGATACTTGTATACGTCCGGCGGAGCCTTCTGGGGGGCCACCTCCCACCCTTCTTTGATCAGGCTGAGGGGACCCCAGACGGGGTGTCCCTTCAGGAGTTCAAATGGGCTGAAGCCCAGGGATTTCTGGGGGACTTCTTGGTAGGCGAACAAGAGGCACGGGAGCAGCTCATCCCATTGGCGGCGTAGGGGCTCTTCCAGGCCCATGATCATCCCCTTGAGGGTGCGGTTAAACCGCTCGACCAGTCCATTTCCTTGCGGGTGATAGGGGGTCGTGAATTTGTAGGTGACCCCACACTGTTGCCAGAGGGACTTCATGTATTTAGAGATAAAGTTCGTGCCCCGGTCGGTGACGACTTCCCGGGGAAAGCCCACCCGTGAGAAGATCCCCATCAGGGCTCGGCCTACCACGGGCGCCGTCACGGTCCGAAGAGGAATGGCCTCGGGATAGCGGGTGGCGTGGTCCACCAGGACCAGGATGAATCGGTGTCCTTGTGCTGTTCTGGGCTCTAGGGGCCCTACGATATCTATTCCCACCTGTTCAAACGGGGTGGTGACGATGGGGAAAGGCTGCAAGGGTGCTTTGATCTTTCGGCCGCTCTTCCCGCTGGCCTGGCAGGGTGGGTAGGCCCGGCAGTGGTTTGTCACGTCATTCCGCATCTTAGGCCAGTAAAAGTGGGTCACCAGGTGGCTGTACGTTTTGTCTTGTCCCAGGTGTCCGGCAAGAGGCACATCGTGTGCTAGATTCAAGAGAAAGTCTCTGAAGCGGAGGGGGACTACCAGCACCCGGCTGGCCCCTAGTTCAGCAATCTTTTGCTCACTGTAGAGCAGGTCATTGTCCCAATATATCCAGTGGGCCCCCGAGTTGTCTCCTGTACTCTGGGCGAGGGCTTGCTGCCAGAGTCCCTCGAGGAAGGGACATGTTCTTTGTTCCTGTCGGAATTGTTCCTGAGTGGGGCCACCCTCTTGACGCCACTGGGCCAGTTCGGGAAGGTCCCGGAGCCGATCGAGTCCTTCTTCGCTGTGCTCCGGAGAACGGGCTTCCAGGGTGGCCCCCTCTTGGACGATCGGGGGAGGGGGCTCTGGCCATTCGGGTTCTTCGGGACTGGGGATGGCGCGGGCGGCCATGGACCTGGTCGTTACGCAGACCCATTCAGGGAGGCCCAGCATCCCCAGGTGCTCTCTTCTCTCGACAGCTGACCAGGGAGAACTTTCGAGGTCGTTCCCCAGGAGGCAGTCCACGGGGGCATCGTCGCGGACAGTCACTTTCAGTATTCCGGATACTCCTCCCCACTCGAAGGGGACGCAGGCCATCCGACACAGGCTCTCGGAGTTGTCGGCCGACCGTACCGGGCAAAGGACATTTGGTAAGATCTGGTCCGGGGTCACCAGATGACAGCGGACTGCGGTCACACTGGCCCTGGTGTCGCGGAGGGCCTCGGCCCGGTGCCCATTAATGTTGACCCACTGGCTGTACTTCTGCGTGTTGGCGGGAAGGGGTGCCCGTGGGATCAGGTCTCTTTCCCCTAGGCAGACCAAGGACATGGCGGCTGGTTCCCACTCGGGCTGGTCTGGCTCGTACTCTTCAGTCTCTTCCTGGGTTTGTTCCTCTCCCAGAGCGGCGGCAGTGACCTGGCGGGGCATAGGGCTCTGGTTTTTCGGGCAGTTGGGATCATTGGCGTAGTGGCCGGGTCGCTGGCATCGATGGCAAGTAACGTTGGCGCGAAAACCTGGTCGCATCGGGGGGTTCCCTCTTCCGGCCAGGGGCGGGGTGTTGCTGGTGGGAGCCACCGGGACGGTGTCTCGGCCCCGTCCCTGGCCTCCTCCTCCCCCTCGGGGGCGATGGGGCCCTTGGGAGGCTCGGTTCTGTTCGCTGGGCCAGTTTCGGGGTACTCGGGTGCTCTCCCATCGGTCAGCCTCGAGTTGCCGAGGTTCCGTCAGTTTACTGTCGAGGAGGTGTTGCCTGAGCTCGACGAAGCAGTTGTTGGAGAGGTGCTCCCATACAATAAGATCAAAGAGCTGCTCGTAATTGGTCACCTTGCTGCCCTTGATCCACCCCTCGAAGGCTCGGCTAAAGAAGTTCACGTACTCCACCCAAGTCGTACCCGGGATCCGTTTGCAGTCGCGGAACCTCTGGCGGTACATCTCGGGCGTGAGTCCATATCGAGTGAGGAGGGCGGCTTTCATGTGGTCATAGGATGTCATCTGATGGTCCGGGAGTTGCAGCAGGGCGTCTCGCCCTTCGTTAACAAACCTCCCCCATAACCCGGCTCCCCAGTTGCTCCGGGGAATCCGGTGGGAGGTCATGGCCACTTCGTAGGCTTTGAACCATTGCTGGATATCATTGTTCCGGTAATATTCTCTGACGACATCCTTGGGGATGTGGACTTTGGGGTCCGTAGCGACAGGGGGGCTTGGGTGCCCGGGGACCCCGAGATCTTTGTTCTGCCTTCGGATCTCTAGTTCCTTCAGGTTGCGCTCATGCTCGTAGGCTAGTTTTTTCTCTTCCAGCTCTCTCTGCTTTTGTTTCTCTTCTCGCTCTTCTCTGAGCCGTAAGTGTTCTAAAGTTATTTTTTGTTCCGCCAACTTAAGTTCTCCATCTAAGCGGAGTCGAGCCAGTTCCAATTCGTGGAGCCTGCTCTTCTCCCGTTCTCGGGCCTCCTCTGGCGAGAGACCCGGTCTCCTTTCTTCTGTCGGAGCAGTGTTTGTTTCCGTTGTCTCGAGGCTTTGGTTTTGGGGTACAGCTGTACCCGTCTCCGCCCAAGATTCCAAGGCGTGTTTAAAGTCCTCTTTCGTGCTCAGTCCTGTGGTAGCAATGCCTAGTTCTATGCAGAATTGTTTTAATTCTCTGTGGCTGTATTCTTCTAGTTTTTCCATCTGGAATTTTTCAGTTGCTCCACTCTCTTTTGTCGTCATGGTGTTTGTGTGTCGTGGGGTGAGTTACTCTCTGTACGATTATGCGTTGGCTCGGATCGCACCGCTGGCCACCAATGTTAGACGGGGACCCGGAGGGTCGGCCGAGTACAGGGGGAGAGGCTTCCAGAGAGGGCCGTCTCCGGTGATCGTACAGACGAGTAACTTCCCCCCCACAGATGGACACCACACAAGGATGAGTTCACCACACTTTATATAAGAATCTTGAGGCAAAGTGATAAGCAATACAGCGGGGGCAGGACACGAGGATCCTCCCAATTCTAGTATCTGTAGGGGAAAGGGGTAGCGGGACAGTCTTGGTACCGGTCCGGTACGGGAGCAGTAAGAGGGAAGCTCACAATCCTCGAGCTTGGGGGTCCATAGGGATGGGCCGCGTCAGCGCCAGCAGGCCAAGACGATGGTTGACATTGCAGAGGGCCGCGGCAGCGCCAGCAGGCCTCGGAGATGGTTCACAAGAAAGGGCCGCGGCAGCGCCAGTAGGCTACGAAGATGGTGCACGACGAGGAAGGCCGCGGCAGCGCCAGCAGGCCTGGACGATGGTTCACGAAGACGAGGGCCGCGGCAGCGCCAGCTGGCCAAGACGATGGTTCACGTTGCAGAGGGCCGCGGCAGCGCCAGCAGGCTTCGGAGACGGTTCACAAGAAAGGGCCGCGGCAGCGCCAGCAGGCTTCGGAGATGGTTCACAAGAAAGGGCCGCGGCAGCGCCAGCAGGCTTCGGAGATGGTTCACAAGAAAGGGCCGCGGCAGCTCCAGCAGGCCTCCAAGGATGAGTTTGTCTCGGGTCTCTCGACTCCAGGATACAACTGCCTTCCTGCTCTGGAGCTGCCCCAGTTATAGGTCTGGTCTCCTTTGATGTCCGGACCCTCACACTTGGAGGTCGGGAGGTCCGGGATGAGGGAGTCCAGACACCCAGCAGGGGGGTGGAGCCAGCGCCCGGGGAGGCCAGGGGCGATCGACACCTGGCGGAGGAGAGCCATTGACACTCCTTCTCCCATTGACCTGCCAAGTGGTCTCTTCACCTCCTGGGTGGATGGTGGTGCCTCGATGTCGGGGCCTGGCCAGGCCCAGGGTTGGGGTCGAGCCGAGGCCACGCGGCCTAGTTATGTAGTGTCCAAAGATGGCGGCTGGGCCGGGGCAGTGGTGCTGACGGGGGCCCAGGCCAGCCGATACTGGGGTGTTCGGGGGCTGGAGTTCCGTTGTGGACGGGTCGGGGGTTGCCCCGGTGGGTTGCCGGGATGGTTCTTGTCGGGGATACAGGGAGAGCAGGGGTCCGGGCTCCGTCATGCGGGGAGGGAGCGGGCCTTCCATGAGGCCTGTCCAACAAGATGGTTCTACGAGCACACTAATGTAAGTCAAAAGACAACAAATGTTTAGTTTTAAAAACATGTGAGGTTAGTAACTGAAATGCAGAAATGAAAATATATTGACAGAAACAAAAGCCCTCCTGCCCTCATAAATCTGTTTTGTGTTAATTACTTCTTATCTCATCTTGTCAGAGTAGTGTCACATTCCTACCCTTCCCTCTGGCCTCATGCTTGAAAGAGAGGGGGCAAACAGATCTAAAGCTTTGTTTTCCCACCAAGTCAAGGATAAAAAAAAGAAAACAGCAGCATATTCTGTAAAACATAAGTACCTTAAAAGTATTTGTTTAATAGGAAATGTAAAAGTACCTGCAACATATTCGCAAGATGTAATGTTTCAAATTATGTGATGCTTCTAACTTTTATACTGCGAACTTAAATGAAGATAAATTAGACCACATTCACATATATAAAGGAGATTTGTAATTCACCTTTTAAAAACACATTATGAGACATGTCTTGTGTTTCTCACTTGTAGTGCTCCATCCTTTGGAGTGGAGCCTTTTACTCTGGCATCCCCATTTCATCAATAGCTAAATATGTCAAATAATAAATCAGAGAAGCCGTTGGAGAGAGCTCTATTTCTACATTAACTACAAGCATTTTTTAAAGAAAGGTTCTTAATACCGAAATTGTGTCAAGACCCATAGCCTTGACTAACAGTAACACTGCCGCAGTTAAGCGCAGTTTTGTATCGCAAAAATTCTCCCCTACAAGCAGACTGACCCTGTGCTACAGAAGCCCCTCTGTGTAGCAAGAACTATGTATTACAAACAGAATGACCCTGCCCCAGCTCAGTGCCCCTCTGTGTAGCAAGAACAATGCATAATAACGCGTGGGAGCTAGGATACCCAGTGAATTTCTAGGTGTTTCTCTGCACTCAACAGTACTCTGCACTCTGTACTCAACAGCACACAGCACACTGCACTCAACAGCACACAGCACTCTGCACTCAACAGCACACAGCACACTGCACTCAATAGCACTCTGCACTCAACAGCACTCTGCACTCAACATCACTCTGCACTCAACATCACTCTGCACTCAACAGCACACAGCACACTGCGCTCAACAGCACACAGCACACTGCACTCAACAGCACACAGCACTCTGCACTCAACTGCACACAGCACTCTGCACTCAACAGCACTCTGCACTCAACAGCACTCTGCACTCAACAGTACTCTGCACTCAACAGCACTCTTTCCCTTCAACAACACTCTGCAGTCAACAGCACTCTGAAGTCAACAGCACTCAGCACTCTGCAGTCAACAGCACACAGCACTCTGCACTCAACAGCACACTGCACTCAACAGCACACAACACTTTACTGCACTATGCACTCAACAGCACACAGCACTCTACACTCAACAGCACACAACACACTGCAATCAACAGCACTGTGCACTCTACAGCTCACAGCACTCTACACTCAACAGCACACAGCACACTGAACTCAACAGCACTCTGCACTCAACATCACTCTGCACTCAACAGCACACAGCACACTGCACTCAACAGCACACAGCCCTCTGCACTCAACTGCACACAGCACACTGCACTCAACAGCACTCTGCAGTCAACAACACTCTGCACTCAACAACACTCTGCAGTCAACAGCACTCTGCACTCAACAGCACACAGCACACTGCACTCAACAGCACAGAACACTTTACAGCACTCTGCACTCAACAGCACACAGTACTCTACACTCAACAGCACACAACACACTGCACTCAACAGCACTGTGCACTCTACAGCACACAGCACTCTACACTCAACAGCACACAGCACACTGCTCTCAACAGCACTCTGCACTCAATATCACTCTGCACTCAACAGCACACAGCACACTGCACTCAACAGCACTGGGCACTCTGCACTCAACTGCACACAGCACACTGCACTCAACAGCACTCTGCACTCAACAGCACTCTGCACTCAACAACACTCTGCAGTCAACAGCACTCTGCACTCAACAGCACACAGCACACTGCACTCAACAGCACACAACACTTTACAGCACTCTGCACTCAACAGCACACAGCACTCTACACTCAACAGCACACAACACACTGCACTCAACAGCACTCTACAGCACACCGCACTCTACACTCAACAGCACACAGCACACTGCACTCAACAGCACTCTGCACTCAACATCACTCTGCACTCAACATCACTCTGCACTCAACAGCACACTGAACTCAACAGCACACAGCGCTCTGCACTCAACTGCACACAGCACACTGCACTCAACAGCACTCTGCACTCAACAGCACTCTGCACTCAACAACACTCTGCAGTCAACAGCACTCTGCACTTAACAGCACTCTGCACTCAACAACAATCTGCAGTCAACAGCACTCTACACTCAACAGCACACAACACACTGCACTCAACATCACTGTACACTCTAAAACACACAGCACTCTACACTCAACAGCACACAGCACACTGCACTCAACAGCACTCCGCACTTAACAGCAGTCTGCACTCAACAGCCCTCTGCACTCAACAGCACTCTGCACTCAACAGCACTCTGCACCCAACAATACTCTGCACTCAACGACACTCTGCAGTCAACAGCACTCTGCACTCAACGGCACACAGCACACTGCACTCAACAGCACACAACACTTTACAGCACTCTGAACTCAACAGCACACAGCACTCTACACTCAACAACACACAGCACACTGCACTCAACAGCACTGTGCACTCTACAGCACACAGCACTCTACACTCAACAGCACACAGCACACTGCACTCAACAGCACTCTGCACTCAACATCACTCTGCACTCAACAGCACACAGCACTCAACAGCACACAGCACTCTGCACTCAACTGCACACAGCACACTGCACTCAACAGCACTCTACACTCAACAGCACTCTGCAGTCAACAGCACACAGCACTCTGCACTCAACAGCACACATCACACTGCACTCAACAGCACACAACACTTTACATCACTCTGCACTCAACAGCACACAACACTCTACACTCAACAGCACACAGCACACTGCACTCAACAGCACTGTGCACTCTAGAGCACACAGCACTCTACACTCAACAGCACACAGCACACTGCACTCAACATCACTCAGCACTCAACAGCACACTGCACTCAACAGCACAGAGCACTCTGCACTCAACAGCACACTGCACTGAACAGCACTCTGCACTCAACAGCACTCTGCACTCAACACCACTCTGCACTCAACAGCACTCTGCTGTCAACAGCACACAACACACTGCACTCAACAGCGCTGTGCACTCTACAGCACACAGCACTCTACACTCAACAGCACACTGCACTCAACAGCACACAGGGAACTGCACTCACAGCACACAGCACTCTGCACTCAACTGCACACAGCACACTGCACTCAACAGCACTCTGCACTCAACAGCACTCTGCACTCAACAACACTCTGCAGTCAACAGCACTCTGCAGTCAACAGCACAAAGCACTCTGCACTCAACAGCACACTGCACTCAACAGCACACGACACTTTACAGCACTCTGCACTCAACAGCACACAGCGCTCTACACTCAACAGCACCCAACGCACTGCACTCAACAGCACTCTGCACTCTACAGCACACAGCACTCTACACTCAACAGCACACTGCACACTGCACTCAACAGCACTGTGCACCCTACAGCACACAGCACTCTGCACTCAACTGCACTCTGCACTCAAAATGCACTGTACAGCACTCTACAGCACACAGCACTCTACAGTGTGTGTGTGGTGTGTGTGTGGTGTATGTGTGTCTGGCTAAAAACGTATTCACAATGCAGTGTCATTTAATCCTTTACATGTCTGCAGAGCACTTGGCAAAGAAGGTAAATAATGGTGACTTGTTTAAGGTGTGTATCATTTTTATGTTATTAAATGTAAATTGAATTACGGAAATTTTACAGAAACTCTAAGGTAATGATTTGGAGGCACCCTATGTGAAAGATATACATTTGCTGTACATAATCATGTCGGTGAGCCACGCCTACAAACTTAGACGTCACGCTCTTTTTAATAATCCCAGCTTTTTTTCATACCACTGAAAGCCCTGTGTAAACGTAGAAAATGCTCTTGCCATGTCAACAGCTACTATTTCAACTAAAGTGGACGACATTTTATTTTGCACATAATTCCAAATTACACCTATAGTACGGAGTTGCCATTGTAATTTAATTGGCTGACAAAGTTGCATTTTTGGTAGGAGGCAGAAGGGGGATGGGTGTAAGTAGTGCACACGGGGGTGGCGTATAGGTATGCGGAAGTGAATGGAGGTGAGGGAATGGGGGGGGGCTGCTGGCAGCGCACAGGAGGAGGTAGGGCTGTTGTTGCAGGATAGAGATAGCATTAAGAGGATAAATACTATAGAAATGTAGATGCTAATTTGGAAATTCCTACATTGTCCACGGTGTGGTTTCAAGAGAGTATAGCGAGTCAAAGGTTGAAAGCTTGAATGGGGTGAAGTTGCCTTTGTAATGTGGCTAAATGAGAGAGGTAGCTTGGATGCAGGAAGCACAAAAGTGGGGGGTGGCCCTGTAGCAGCCAAGCGATGTTTTGTATCAGCAAAAGCTATCCATTAAAAGCATACTGACCCTGTTCCACACAAGCCCCTCCGTGTATTTAAAATGATGCTCTACAAACAGAATTACCCTGCCCTAACACAGTGCCCCTCTTTGACAGCACAACAATGTACTATTAACGTGGTGGAGGTAGGATACCTAGTGGTTCTCTATTGCTTTTACATTGCACCGACTTCTCACATTCAGGAGTATCACTTTTTGTACAGTATCTTCAAGCTTTGATAACTCTCCTACACTCGATGATACTGTGAATCAAGATCTTTTTTCGAAGCAATGACAATGTAGATGTGAACATAAAAGTTTTCTGTTAAAATGTATTGTAATGGAGAATGAGACTGAATTTTAAGTCACGTATGTCTGGGATACACACTGTGAGGCTAACTACATCCACTCACGGTGTGCACTACCCAATAAGGAGGTTCGCCGGGATCATCGTGTCACTTTGTAATATATTACACGGAATTTTGACTTTGGAACACGTAACTAATTTGGTTGTCTAATTTTACTAATATACGGTATAAGATATAATACCGACGTTTCTATCATCCACGCAATTATAATAACTTCGGAACTTTGCAATAATTGGGCGAAATCGGTAAACCCAACATGGACGCGATCGTAACGAACACAGCCGCGATACGTCAGGACGCATATAACGCCTGCTTGGACCCGATCACGTGTCCAAACAGGAACAGGGCTCGGAGGATAGGACGCGCTGTACGGTTTCACGGAGCCTCACACGGGTAAGACTAAGAGCACCAAAGGGACTTATGAACGGAGATTCCGTCCCTGGAATTAATTAGGAGTCTGACACCTTTGCGTTTTGCTGTTATTTCAGCCTGGGGTCTACGTTATTTGGGAACCACAACCGGAACCTTTACGCAAACTGATACATGAGAATAGGTAAGCTGACACGAACTGTTACCGCCAGCACGATTTTGCATATTGTCAAAACAGATGAGGAATACTCTTATCGTAGCCCGTATTTCTTTCAGAACAGCACTCTGTTCGAGGATAAGATAAAACGTAATCACGAGATCTTGTGACCTCCGAGCCTTTTAAATACTGCGATACCACGATTATGTAAGTGTTTCAAATACGACATACACTTGTTGGTTAAGGATATCAGATTATGTTGTAAGGAATGAAGTTGGGTCATTAACAAACGAGGTCCACGAGTGTGTACAAGTACTTTAGTCAACGAACAGTTATGATGTTTCTTCTCTTGATTGGCACAAGGTATAAATAAATATAGACTTTGGATATATATTCGAGAGAACCTCTGGATATATCTTTGGATAAGAGAGTACCAGGTATATTTTCAGTGACACATATTATTTGGTGCAATTACAGAATCAAGGATTGCAACCCTCGCCGCATACACTCATACCGAGTGTCATTGGTCACGGGCCCGGCTGGGTCGGAATTATCACCAGCTGAGCGGTGAGCCTCCGTTTAACTTTGGGGAAACAGCCTCACTATGGTTATTTTCATGCCTTATCGTCACTTTGAGGACAATTAGTGATGAGATTTTTTCCATTTTTTCCATTTTCTCCCTTTTTATTGTCTTATTTAAATATACAGACCTCTTGACGTTTACACGGCCATCTAGGTATGTTTTCATTTGGGTACATGTTTCACTGTACACCACCTACTAGCATGAAGGATGAATGAGTCGCACACGGATAGTAGAACCTTTTCCGCTGCGACGAACAGGACGTTGTATTTATGGTCGCCTTGGGCACACGATTTATGTCCCTTCACCTAGCCATCACAAATTCACTACTCATGAGCACGTCCATTTTAAATACCGGTATTGGACACCATTTTCGACACGGATGCATTGTGGTGGCACAATAAGAGATTTATGGCGAATCACTGAGCATTCACTGCAGTAGGAAGCTAATAATGTTTGTACAGACCATATACCATGGTCATGTTTTGTGAACTGTATTCATACAAGATACATGCTCGATGCTACTCATTTGTTTGTTTCAGCCCTGAGGAATCGCGAGTGCGATGAAACACGTGTCGGCTGGCTGTATACTTCATTAAAGACTCCAAGATTCACTCTTCTGCTGGAGTTCTGTTTAAAACTTCTGTCATTTTGTGTTGAATTTGTTGTGACAATGTTATTTAACTATTTATATACTTGAATTAGAGTGCATCGGCAATCCATGTATTTAGACAAGTGGTAGTCTTTCTACTTAACCAAGTGGTTAAAGGTTTGTCCACTCGCCGATTAGCACCTAGGACATTAGTTACTTTGAAATCTGTGTGCGTATAAACTGGCAGTGCACCCATCCTTTACTGATTTAAAAACCTTCAGAATCCCTATAGGTATGAGTTTACATTGAACATTGAAAGGACTGGACAGAACGGCATCAAATGTTTCACAATAGGAGCACAGCTGCACTATGCACACACTCTGTACTCGCTGTCATCTCTGCACTGATTTCTCACGCACTCTGAACTCACTCAGTCTCTTCACTCACTGGCTGTACTTTGTGCGGTAATGAAGACTGTGTATCTCATTGTCGCCGCACCACCAAGCCAGCTCTTCAAAGGCCAACACTTACACTTTAAAGGATGCAGACGAACGCGCGCCCGCCAAACTCACTGCAGAATGGTGAACGCGCCCCGACCATCTGGATTCCATTACCGCGGCACCCTGACAGCTCCTAATTGAAATTTATTGACTCCCTTGCGCATAACCACACAGAAAATGCAGGAAGAGCCGAACATAAAATATATATGGCCTATTGCGTCAAGGCTACTACAAACACGGCAACGCGAGGACCAATTACCATGCAGATGGCAAAAATAACTACTGAAAATCTTGCGCACTGAGGAATTTTTACTTCACTATTCTGAGCCCCTTAACAATACGGCTCGGAGCTCCGCCCCACTGCTGACGCAGTGGTGACGTAGGCCGAGCCCCATAAAGCAGAATAAAAAGTTTGAAGAGATTGAAATGGGTGAAAAGTTGGCATCTGTTTAATTAATTTGTGATGATATAAAATATCATCAAAGAGGGGATTGATGGAGCAAGGATTTGCATATGAAGCGACTTGCTCATACTCATGAGCCTCGAAAAATATATAACGAAGTAACCAACATGTTTGTCTTACTAATTTACCTTTTCTTCATCTATATTGGGAAACCAAGAGAAGCTTGCTTATGTGTTTTCTAATTCTAATACGCTTGTATATAAAATGGTTGCTGCTACGCGGGAATTTCTACTGCGCATGCGTCTGTCATACCCATGTGACATGACGTACTCGCGGCTTTGGAGGGAACCTTTTCGCATCTGCACACTAGTGCTAAAATGGCAGTTCTGTGTTCTCACATGCGAGAAGCTTGCATTGCTGCTTTCGCTAAGCTGTTCGTTCTGCTTAATCCTAATGCTATAGTATATATTAAGGTAATGGGTATAGTATAGAGATTCATGGTATACAGTGTAATCATTTATTACTGTGCTCTAAATTGTTTCCTTTTACTTTTCATGTATCGTACTCTTTGGGGCTGGGAGGGGCTTACTACTCCTTTTTTGAAGTCCCTTCCACGCATGTTAGCCCAAGAGGGAAAATGAACTTCGCAGCATTGGAACCCAGCCAGATGCGCCTGGGAACTCGACCTGTGACCCAGCTAGAAGAAGCTGAACTGTACTGAAATTGTTACAATGGTATTCAATGGTATATTCACCATTGTTAAGCAAAAGGCATATGTCATGAGAACCTGGAATTTAAGGGGCGGAAACGGAATTTGAATAAGGAGTCTGAAAAAGTCAAACATTTAGGTGGTGTGATGACTTGTCCTCCTCCTTTGTCCAATCAAAATTGGGGATCCTTACACTTGCAACATTTGGGGGGGGGGGTACACTGACCTGCAAAACAGTAGAAGTAGCTTAGGTTTAGCTAGAGAAATTGTACGACTTGTCTGATTAGCTGACCTGTCACTGACCCAATGCACTCAATGGGTGACTGAAAGCAGAGAGCTGCGGAGCACTCTGTTGGGAGGTTCGAGAACCCAAACGGGGTTTTTGGAAAGTGAAAGTGCTCGCGAAGCACTTTGCTGATAAAAGTTACAACCCAATTGGGGTTTTGGCAGATTTCTTACAGAGAGGGAGTAGCGCAGGCATTGCAACCGAAGCTGCGGGTGCTCGTGATAACCTTTGGTGAACCGGTTCTGATCCAAATTCGGGGGTTATCCTGTCCTGATTGTCCATGAGCTGCACCTGCTCGCCTACTGGCACTGAAGTCTTTGGGGTTCCTCCTGTCTTTTCCAACTGACCCGTGGCCAGGGTTAGTCATCACTCTATCCTAGGTAAATATAAGTCTGTGTGGGTGTTTGTAGATTAGTTTGCATTCCTTTTCTCCCCATCCCGAATGCAAAACTTGATTGCATATGTTCTTTTTCTTTCCCGTCCCTTGGTAAATGAGATATTCATGTATTACTGACTATTAGCATGTTCCATTTCTCAACCCACCTTTAGTCAATGCTAAATTATTTCTATATAGTATATGTTCCTTTTTCTCACCCTCCCTTAGGAGATAAGTTGAATCTATAGTATGTTCTAAATCTTACCTTCACTATAGTTGCTAAAGCTAAAATCTGAATAAACGAATTGCATGAATTGTGTTTTCCCATTTTCAAACTACCAGTGAATTGCGAAAGTCTTTGGGTTTAGTATGTTCCTTTTCTTTACCCTCCTTTGACCAAGTTGCAAAAGATTGCTTTCTAAAATTAGCATGTTCCTTGTTTTACCTTCCCTTTACTTTAAGTTTCTAAATGCTTAGTATACTCTATCTTATTGATAGCTATACACTGTTTCTGATTTTAGTTATTGATAGTCTTATAGCATTCAACCTTTGGCTCATGACATATGATGATGATGATGATTAGATAAAGAGTTTGAGCCTACCCTGACTCTGTGGTTATTATATAATTACAAATGTTATGATATTTTGAGTGCCTTACCCTTAACTCAACTCCCTGATCCATTGTGTGAAGGTACCTAGTGTCAAAATTAGTAGGATACTGGTATAGGAATGAGTAATAGAAATCATAACATACTGGTAGTAGAGCGTGAGTTACCCAAATAAAGGTTAAGGTATATGATTTTGGAATTATGGGCCCAGGTGAGTATCTGTATAAATTCTAGTTGGGTGACCTGCGCGCTCTATCAACAGCCTTAGTTGAGTACGCCGGTCGAAAGCCGGCTTAATTGTGCTCTAAGCAGTCAGAACGTTCGATTAAGTTTGACAGGCACCTAGCCACATGGCCCTCCAATATTTTGTCCAGGAAGGGGAGGAGGGAGATGAGGCGGTAATTAGAGGGGTTTGTAGGGTCAGCCCCTAGTTTTTTAATAAGAGGAACAACCGTCGCATTCTTGAAGGCCTTGAGCGAGAGACTCATAAAGGAAGGGGAGTACACTCTGAGGCAAGATGGAAAAGATGTCTTTTAAGACATGTGGTGGACAGCTGTCATTAGGTGACCCAGATTTAACACGGGTCATTAGCTCTGAGAGTATTTTAGGACAGATAGGTTGAAGGGCTTCTAGAGTGGATTGTTTACTGGATATATCTTCCAGTGGTTCCCAGCTGGCCGAATTAGGGAGGCTGGTTTTGATGGAAGAGATTTTGTCCAGAAAGAAGTTGTTCAGGGAGTTGCAGAGCTCTTGAGTAGGGGCCCGAGTAGGTGAATTTGTCTCGTCATTGCATAAGTCATTCACTATCTTAAAGATTTCTTTGGATTTATTATAGGAATTTAGTATTTTGGTAGAGATGTAGGCCGCTTTAACATTCAGAATGGCTTTTTTATACTCTCTGCAGGCTATAGAAAATGGCTCCTTGTCTTCAGTGGAGCATCTTACTCTCCATTTTCTCTCTTTTTGGCACAGCTCAAGTTTTTGGTTTTTGAGATCGGAGGTGAACCATTTGTGGGTGTCCGAGTGGCGGGCGCGGGAGAATTTGACGAGCGGGACATGAGCGTTGCTCGCCGATGATTGCCACTAAGAGATCTTCTCTTCCATGAGATTGACGTCAGGGCTGAAGGTGGGTAGAGAGCTCACCAAGGTGTTGATGAAGTCCGACCTATTTAGGGATTTCCATTTCCTGGTCACACCTCCCTCCAAGGACATGGGCTTGTTATAACCACTAATAGTGGTTGTGAACTGTATCAAGTAGCAGGGGCGGCTCTAGGCTCATGGCGGCCCTGGGCAGGGAGCGTAGGTATGGGGCCCGGAAGAGGGGGTCCAGGCGGGGTGGAGCCCCCCCGGAGCACAGGGCGGTACCAGCGGGCCAGCAGTGGGAAGGGAAAAAAAGAAGCCAATCAGGAACGAGGAGGAACACAGGTGCGGATGCCAGTGAAGAGGGGGGGGGGGTCAGGGTGTTTGGAAGTGGAACAGAGTCGGAGGCTGCCAAATCCCTGCCAAGGGCTGCCACGCAAATATATATCCATCCTCAGAAGATTGTTATATTAAGGATATATATTGGCGTGGTGGCCCCTGGGGTTTGGTGGCCCGTGCAGGTGCACAGCTTGCACATGCCTAAGGCCGCCCCTGCAAGTGGTGGTCTGACCAAATGCATGGAGTGATTATGGGTGTCGAGAGTGTGAGATTATGGGACAAAATTTGATCCAAAGTGTGTCCCTTTTCATGTGTGGGGGTGTATAGATGCTGGGCCAGGTTCAAGTTGGAGAGAAGCTCGGAGAGTTCGGCCACATAGGGTCCACCCGAGACATCATTGAACCAATAGTTCAGGTCTCTAATTAGGAGAACCTTAGCATGATTTACCACTAGGGTGGCTATCTGCTCACTTAGGGAGATAGGGAAAGTGGGCATTGCCTGAGGGGGTCGATAAATAAGCACTAGCACCAGGGACCCTGGGCCCGATTCACAGAATGAACTTACTACTTTTGGCATTCACAGAATGCACTTACTACTTTTGGTATTCACAGAATGAACTTACTCATTTCGGTATTCACAGAAGTTAGGACTACTAACTTTAGGACTCCTAAATGCCTTCTGTGAATACCGAAAGTCTTAAAATTAGGATTTTTCTCAATTTAGTAGTAGTAAAGTTAGGACTACTAACTTTAGGACGCCTAAATGCCTTCTGTGAATACCGAAAGTCTTAAAATTAGGATTTTTCTAAATTTAGTAGTAGTAAAGTTAGGACTACTAACTTTAGGACGCCTAAATGCCTTCTGTGAATACCGAAAGTCTTAAAATTAGGATTTTTCTCAATTTAGTAGTAGTAAAGTTAGGACTACTAACTTTAGGACGCCTAAATGCCTTCTGTGAATACCGAAAGTCTTAAAATTACGATTTTTCTCAATTTAGTAGTAGTAAAGTTAGGAGTCCTAACTTTACTACTACTAAATTGAGAAAAATCCTAATTTTAAGACTTTCGGTATTCACAGAAGACATTTAGGCGTCCTAAAGTTAGTAGTCCTAACTTTACTACTACCAAATTGAGAAAAATCTAAGACTTTCGGTATTCACAGAAGGCATTTATGAGTCGTAAAGTTAGTAGTCCTAACTTCTGTGAATACCGAAATGAGTACGTTCATTCTGTGAATACCAAAAGTAGTAAGTGCATTCTGTGAATGCCAAAAGTAGTAAGTTCATTCTGTGAATCGGGCCCCCTGTGTCCATGTTGAGTTTGACGACCATGTTCTCGACCTCCGGTAGGGTGAGGGAATTTGTGGCTTTTTTGGATTATGACTGCTACCCTACCACCCAGTTTCCCAGGGGGCCGGTTGACCGTCAGGATGTTATAGTCTGAGGGGAGTGCTGCTAGGATATCGGGCAGTGAGTCCTGGGTTAACCATGCTTCAGTGATTAAGAGGACATCAGATTTATCAGAGGTAAGTAGCAAGAAGATGTCGAGTTGGTGCTTTACCAGGAAGCGTGTATTGAGGTAGAGGAAGTGGAGGGCCATTTGTGTAGTTGTTGTGGGATTAATGACTGAGGGGGAGTAGGGGCTTGGGGCAGGAGGGAGGGTGCACTTAGGCTGAGGTATTAAGATGACGTTAGTAGATATGCGGTAGTAGGCAGTGGGGTCCAAGGGAGGAGAGGATTATGCAAGTGGTCTTAGTGATCCTAATTTTCTGGGTGAGTAGCTTGTGATTTAGCCATAATCCGTGGCCCCTGGGCCCGGCTGAGCTCGGACGGGTGCAGACGGGCTTGTCTTTGGCGTGTGTCCGCTGCGCCCGTCCGCTGCGCACGTCAGCGCCATGTTGTGATTTATATAGCCTGCTGCTGGTGAAGCACTAGAGTGTCACTCTGCCACAAAGGCCACTCTGCAAGTGGTCACCAGGAAGTGGGTAAGATCGTAACTCCCTCCACACAAACAGCACATGATTGCTGCCGTGGAACGGGGAGTACAGACAGAAGAACAATGCAGGTAGAAAATGAGGAGATTTAGTCAAAGTGCAGTTTTAAAATGTTAAAAGCAAATTGCATTCAAATTACAATGCAGAGCTAGCGCAGTCGTAGCCTTAGCTTGCTGTCCTCTGCGCGTTGTGACCGTACTGAAACTTAAGTACCCTGCTGCTGGTGAAGCACTAGAGCGTAACCCTGCTACAATGGCTGCTCTGCAAGTACTCACCAGGAAGTGGGTAAGATAGTAACTCCCTCTACACAAACAGCATATGATTGCTGCGGTGGTCCGGGGAGTACCAACAGAAGAACAATGCAGGTAGAAAATGAGGAGATTTAGTCAAAGTGCAGTTTTAAAATGTTAAAAGCAAATTGCATTCAAATTACAATGCAGAGCTAGCACAGTCGTAGCCTTAGCTTGTTCTCCTTTGCGCGTATGTATATATATATATTCACTTAAAAAAACATAGGTTTTAGGCCTTATAGAGTTAGGAATTAGTATTTAAAAAACCATTGAAATTGCTCCTATATAGTTAGTTGTACTAACTATATTTTGCGCACCCGCAATCCACTGCTGATGATGTCACATATTACATCATTCATGACATGGTCAGTGACATCACTGATGACATCACTGATGACATCTCAAATGACATCACTGATGACATATCTGATGACATCTCATTTGACATCACTGATGACATCACTGCTGACATCATCCAGTGACTGTGTGTTTCTGTAAAGTTTAAATATGTTTTACATATTGAAGAATGAGTGGATGTATAAGTGTCTGGATGAAGGATTTAGTAGGTGCGTGACTGACTGTATGAGTGAGTGATTAAATGTGTCTTACTAAATGCATGGGTTAGTGATTAAACTGTCTGAATGTGTGCATCAGTATGTCTGTTGTTGTGTAAGCTGCTGCATGTGTTGATCAGTAGCTATATGAGTGGCTATATGGGTTATTGATTGGTTGCCCAAGTATTTGAATGGGAGACTGAGTGTGTGTGTGGGTGGCTGGGAGGTGTGTGATTCTGTGCATAGATGTGTGAGCAGTTGATTCACTAGGTGTACGAGTTCAAGAGTGCATGTGGAAACAGCTATAGGGGTGGTTGACTGTGTGCATGGGTGTGTTGGTGAGTGAATGGATATCTCAGTGCTACATGTGCAAGTAAGTACATATGTAAAACACAGTGCATGTGAGAGTTTGCATATATAAATGACTATACATGAGAGCCAGTGAATGTGCGAGTGGCTATATGGATCATTGTGTACTTGTATCAGTGATTGTATAAGAGAGTAAGTATGTGTTAGTATATGTTTGAATAAGGTGTTGTGTGTATAACTGTATTCCACCGCATTGCCTCCCTCAAATTTTCCACCAACTGAATATTTCGTATAGCACCTTCTCTCCTTTTTTTTTCCTATGTTGTCATGTGATTATATGTAATGTATGTAATTGAAAGTATTTTGTGTAATTAATTGAAAAAACATTTAAAAATGATAAATAATATATATAACTAATAGAGAGAAAAAAATATAAATAAAATGGTGTCTGAATTTTGATATATATTTTTGTATCGTTCAAGAATTATTTAAGGTTGCACAATACTGTAAGTTTATGTATCATTAGGGCGGTACAACAATAATTGGTTTGCTATACAGCCTTTTTCCTACTTGTTTACGTACTCTCTACGAATAGTAAACCGAATAGTGTGTAGGGGTCACCTTTTTCAAAAAAATCATTGTGTACTTGTATCAGTGATTGTATAAGAGAGTATGTGTTAGTATATGTTTGAATAAGGTGTTGTGTGTATAATTGCATAGTTGAGGAAATAGAAGTGTGATTGATTCTTTGCATGACTGACTAGGTGTGTGAGTAACGCCATCGATGAGTGGCAGTGTGTGAGTGTCTGTATAGGTGTATGAGTGCATATGATAGTGTTGTATTGATGAGTGACTGTATGTATGAGTGATTCTATGGGTGAATGAGTGAATGTGTGTGTAGACCTAGGAATCAGTGAGTGCATATGTAGTAACTGGTATTGGTGTGTCAATGGTTTCAAGAATGGTAGTCTGTATTTAACACTGGGTGTATCAAGGTTATATTAGAGTGTGAGGAGGTGCATCGTATTATCAGATGAATGATATCATCAGTGATGTGATCAGTGATGTCAAATGAGATGTCATCAGTGATGTCATTTGAGATGTCATCAGTGATGTCCTCAGTGATGTCACTGACCATGTCATGAATGATGTAATATGTGACATCATCAGCAGTGGATTGCGGGTGCGCGAAATATAGTTAGTACAACTAACTATATAGGAGCAATTTCAATGGTTTTTTAAATGCTAATTCCTAACTCTATAAGGCCTGAAACCTATAGTTTTTTAAGTGAATTTGCAAGGTTTTTAAAATGCTAATTCCTAACTATATAAGGCCTGAAACCTATGGTTTTTAAGTGAATTTGCAAGGTTTTTTAAATGCTAATTCCTAACTATATAAGTCTTGAAATCTATGGTTTTTTAAGTGAGTTTGCAAGGTTTTTTAAATGCTAATTCCTAACTATATAAGGCTTGAAACCTATGGTTTTTTCAGTGAATTTGCAAGGTTTTTTAAATGCTAGTTCCTAACTATATCAGGCGTGAAACCTATATTTTTTTTCAATAAATTTCAAAGGTTTTGTAAATGCTAATTCTATTAGCGGATAACGTTTATATATGTTATTATCCTTATGGGACCACCTGAGCAGGCATCTTGTTTCTCAGGAGAAGTGAGGCACAAGAGAGCACAAAACAAGAGTGGAAAATGCAAAAAGGGGGCAGGGTTGAGATCCCCTGACCCCCTAGCCCTTCTCAGGTGGTCCTTTTGGGACCCCCTGAGAAGGGCTAGAGGGTTGGGGGGTCTCTACCCTGCCCCCTTTTAGTTTTTTCTACTCTTGTTTTGGGCTCTCTTGTGCCTCAGTTCTCCTGAAAAACAAGATGATGGCCAACACTTCCTGGTTTGGACAGTTTGGAATGTTGACAGTCGACTGCCAGCCAATCAGATACTCGCTTGCGCACATAAGGGTACGCGCACGTACGCGTACGGTATGCGTACCGTACGCGTACGGTGTGCATACGGTGAGCACATATAGATATATAATTTGCTCAAATTCAACTTTCTCAACAACTACTGGAGGAATTTTCACCAAATATAGAAAAGGCACTACTGCATACCTGTCCCTACCATTTTGCCAAGTTTGGTGTAATTCCGTTCAGCCATTCGGGCTGTAGCCGTGTCTAAAGGTCCCATAGAAAATGCCATTTGAAAAATTTCAATTCAATTTTCTCAAGAACTACTGGAGGGATTTTCACCAAACATAGCAAAGGCACATCTGCATACCAGGCCCTACCATTTTGCCAAGTTTGGTGTAATTTCATTCAGCCGTTCGGGCTGTAGCCGTGTCTAAAGGTCCCTATGGAAATTAACATGGGGAAAACACGTTTTGGGACCCCCTTTCGGCCCCCGCTTCACGATTCCCCCTGAAACTTTCAGGGAAGGAGCGGAGCGGAGCTGGCCAAAATTCTGGAAAATTACACACAGATTCCTCAATCGGCGCCAAAGTTATTCTATATAGAATGTTGAGCGCATATAGATATATAATTTGCTTAAATTAATTTTCTCAACAACTACTGGAGGGATTTTCACAGAATATAGAAAAGGCACTACTGCATACCTGTCCCTACCATTTTGGCAAGTTTGGTGTAATTCCGTTCAGCCGTTCGGGCTGTAGCCGTGTCTAAAGGTCCCATAGAAAATGCCATTTGAAAAATTTCGAATGCAATTTTCTCAAGATCTACTGGAGGGATTTACACCAAACATACAAAAGGCACTGCTGCATACCAGTCCCTACCATTTTGCCAAATCTGGTATAATTCCGTTCAGCCGTTCGAGCTGTAGCCTTGTCAGAATGTCCCTATGGAAATTAACATGGGGAAAACATGTTTTGGGACCCCCCTTTTTTCTCGGCCCCCGCTTGATGAATCCCCCCAAAACTTTCAGGGAAGGAGCGGAGCGCAGTGATGCAAATTTAAGGAAAATTACAGGCAGATCCCTCAATCGGCGCCAAAGTTATTCCCAATAGAATGTTCGGAATTTCCTATGGTAACTAGGTCCTAACTATATATACCTACTGGCAACCACCAGTAGGTAATATATGTGTGTGTATATATATGTATGTGTATATGTGATCAAAGGCACTGGATGCCCGAAACACGTCATGGAATGAGGAGTGAGAAATAAATGTTGCCATTCGAATGTCCTGGTGGTCCGTTTCTTCAGTTCGCCGTAAGGAGGTGCTGGGAGTTGTTTTGCATGAAGAAAAAAAAATATATATATATATATATATATTGCTTCAAGATCCAACAAGATAAATAAAAACGCACTCGCTCGTGTTTCTTTTTTCAGTAATTACAGCAGCGTTATTTCCGCCAAAACCTAACGCGTTTCACCTTTACAAAAGGCTTGATCACGGGATGTTGAGCCCTGGTGTGAGTCTTTCACATATACACAGTTACTTCCTGTGTTGTAAAACTAGTGCATTTTGGTATATGTGGTTTATGTGGTTTTAGTGACTAAAGTGATGTTGAACAATAATTATAGCAATAAATTGTGCTCAGTTTTAGTGCTAACAAACATGAAATTAAAAAGTGCACTTTCTTGTAACGAAGAAAAACGGAATGTCATTCATTATTCTCTCTAGTGAGAGATTTGTTTTTTTGTCCCAGTAGTGTCTCTCTAGTGAGTGGTTACCGGATTCTATTTTCATTTTATTCAAAACCCTGCCAATTGATTCCAAGCATTTCTTAAGTGCTTTCGTGCTCCATTTGTCCTCAGGTGGGTCCTTCCTATTTTACTGTTCTTATGGTTCAGTTCTTCTTTCCAGTCAGAATGATGTTTTATCACAGATGGACATGTAATTCTTCATTTCGATTCAGTCCTCTAGGGTCTAGAGTCCTGAAAGTTATTATGTGTTTGGATTCTTTCTGTCTTAAGGTCTTCATACGATGTCCTCCTCTCTCCGATGCTGGTACTTGTTCAATGGCACAATAGCGTAAAGTTTCCCAGTTGCTGTCATGGTATTTTTCCATGTGTTTCGCGATGGCGTTTGTTCGATCTTTGTGGGTTGTCGCTCTTGTGTGTTCCAATATTCTTTTTTCACCTCAAAGATGGTACTTCCAATGTATCTTTTTTTACGACATGGGCACTCTACCATGTAGATTACATGTGTGCTCTTGCATGTCAATTGCGGGTGAATTCTCCATTTAGTACCATTCTTGGTCTCAATTTCTTTAGTGGGGGTGGCAATTTTGCAAACTTTGCACTGTCTGCACAGCCAAAATCCTTCCCTCTGTAACCAGGTAGTATTTGGTACATCTCTGAAGTGACTATGAACGATTTGATTGCCTATGTTTCTGGCTCTTCGGTATGTTATGTTAGGGTGGTCACCGATTAGTTTTGCCAATGTTTCATCCAATATCAGGATTCCCCAATGTTTGTGGATAATTTTGATCAGCTTTTGGTTTTCTGCACTATATGTTGTAATTAGTCTGACCTCATTGTTGTTTGTTTGATTTTCTTTGTTTTGATGTAAGATTTCTTTTCGAGCTTGTTTCATAACATTATTGAAGCATTTGTCCACAACTTTCTTTGGATATTTTCTTGCGAGGAATCTGGTTATGTCTTTTTTACTGTGTCTTTGAAATTCGCTTTCATTTGAGCAGTTGCTTTTTAATCTCAAAAACTCCCCGTACGGGATGCTCCATTTTAGATTTTTATTGTGAAAACTTTCACCATGTAGAGTGGCATTCGTAGCTGTTTTTTTTTCCTGTCTAACGTTGTCTGTAGGGAGTCATTGACGATATATATTTCAGTGTCCAGGAACACTACTCTTTCTGAACTTATTTCAAATGTGAACTTTAAGTTGGTTGGACTATTGTTCAGTTTGTCAAAGTACAATTCAAAATCTTCTGTGGTGCCATTCCAGATGATCAACAGATCATCAGAGCCACAGTATGATTTTTTCCCTCCACTGATAATTTTCGGTGTTCCATGCTAGATGTTGCTCAAACTACCCCATTGTTAGATTTGCGTTATTTGGGGAAAACGAGAATCCCATTACGCATCCTCTTATTTGTTTATAAATTTGTTTACTAATTCCAGTCAGTGCACACTGTTAGCTGCTCTTTGAAGAATACAGCATTTTAAAGGAACTTATCACAAAATGAACATATAAAATACATATCGGATTACGTGTAATATTGTTCAGTATTCCCATCTTGGGGTTCTAGAGAATCCCTTTGCCTTCGCACAGTGACTGTAGCCACTCTGCAGTTATAGTTAGGATTCCCAGAGGTAGGAATTCGTCAGATTTTTGCTTGATAATAACTGTCACCGTTTAATGAATCTCCAAGAAACTTAGCAGACCTGTTCTTTTTTCTACATTGGCAGCGGACACAAAGTTTTGTGATGATTAGTTAAGATGGTGCAAAGAAAGGACGAGGGGCCCCAAAACAGGTTTATCCACCAATGTATTTCCCATAGACTTTTTAGACAGAGGTAGCGACAAAATGACTAAACAGATGTACATGAAATCTGGCATTAATATAGATTATGATTAGATTAGATTAGATTAAAATACTTGTAGAGCGAATGGCTGAGGCGTCCCAGCACTAAAGCCTAACAGAGTGGGGGATAGGTGAGGAATTAAAGTTGAGAAAAAATACAGGTCTTCACCAACCGTCTGGAGACCTGGTGATGGGGTGGAAAGGGTCTTTTTTGTTATGTGATCTAAATTTCTTCACTTATTTTTCAGTAACAAGGCACAATAACTACATGTGAATGACGACACTGTATTATTGGTTAATCTAACCCCTTGAAAAATAAAAAGGCAGAAATATTGTTTAGACCACACTTTGTGTTTATACTGTATTTCAATGGGAAATCTACTTCATTACTCTTTTTGGAATTTATAGGAAAAAAACAGATGAGGCAGTTTCAGGGGCGTGGAAGTCTTTTAAAAATCTGCGTCCCTAAAGGCAAAATTATTCAGAAATCTGATTGCCCTTCAGAGAAATCCACTTGTCCTACTTAATAACTAAATCTTACATGAACCACAACAGACAAGTTCAAAGCATTTAATAGTAGCAAAAACATGTCAGTTCGGACAGATTGAGGTGATCTTGGGCGTGAAATGGTGCAATTTAGTATGTTTTAATACATTTTTCAAGTTTGCTCATTTTAACACCTATTCCCTGATACAAGGTGTGAGAAGTTGGCCTGATATGTGATGTCCACTATTCTAGTGGGCACCGTGTATCAGTCTAAACAACCCTTATGGTGATGGTTGTAAAGTCACCCTTATAGACCAGCTATCCTAGTGGTAGCATGGACAAAGCAGTCTTAGGCTAATACTTCAGAGAGCATGTGAAGCCAATTGTTTTACCAATAATAACCACTTGAATACCAAATGAACAGACACCACACAAGGTATATATCAAATATTTATGCATTTATTACTAACACAACCCCTCTGCCCTCTTTATGAGGTCAGAGTTCGAGATACAGCACAAGTTACTCAATAAGCATACTATAAGTTGCACAAATACAATTCTGCCCTAGGGGCTTCACGAACCATATACTAAGTAAGTGGTAGATGGATCACTTCAGGAAAAGTGAATAGGCCTAGGGAATCGCTCGGACTACACTGAACAACCACAGGTTAGGAAGTAGGAGTCTCACAGGATGCGTGTGCAGTGTCTAAACACACATGCAGGTTCTCATAGACTTTCAATGGGAACGTAAAAGTTAGAAACTAGTTGATTTCGGACAGTGCGGGTGGACTTGCGGGCAAACTCAGTTAACACAGGACACTTGGAAAGTTATTACCCACGGGAGCACAGGAGTACTCGAGTTACCTCACCCAGGGAAGCCGGGTGCATAGGTGTCGGGTTTCGTCGCCGATTCCTATGGAGAGCTGCAAGAAGATGCTGAAGGCGACCAGGAGGAAGATGTCCGGAAGGATCCAAGGGTGGATCGAGGAAGTGAAGAACCTGAAAGCAGAGGGGACAGAGTCTGGGTCACAAGCCAGTGACCAGGATGGAACCAGGAAGGAACCAGGCGATGTCAAGCTGCAAACAGATGAAGAAGTGAAGCTTGTCTCTGCAGCCACGTGCACCAGGAGGCGTCGACGACAACCAGGCAATGGATACAGACTGTCCCACAAAGGGTCTCGCTGTTGGCAGTGTCGACTTCCGGATTAGAGTCAATAAGCCTTGGCAAAGGCAACCCACATAGGAAGTAAAGATCGGCCTCTGTTACAGACCAGCAAGATCTGTGGCGCTTCCCCTTTACAGGAAAGCAAGAGCAAGCCCAGAGCAACCAGGCAAGCAGCGTTGTTTTAAAATGGAGTCTTCAAGATGGCCACTAGCCAGCGGGCTAACAACTGGGCAGACGCGTCGAGAGGAAATGCAAGAGCGGGCCCCACGCGGCACACGTGGAGAGTGAAGGGCTGAGCTTCGGTGCACTTACGACTCGGGGTTAGGGCTTTTTAAGTCCCAATGCACAACTTCAAGGACACCTCAGAAGCTGTACAAATTAGCAAAGAACAAAATGGCCAGGTGTACGGTCCCACGTCTCTTGTGTCTGCCATGGGTCTCAGCTTTGCTGGAGGTGTGGGTCGGGGTCAGAGAAGTCCGGAAGTCTAGTCCTGTGAAGCAGAGTTGTCGGGATCCTTCGGGAGCAACGACAAAGCAAACCAGCTATTCGCTAGATGGTGCCTGTTTGCACAGGGTGGTCACTCCTTCACCACAAGGGAGATTCTTCAGTCTTCTAGTTGCAGTAGAATGGCGAAGGTTCAGAGTTTCATTTCAGAGTTTCAATTCAGGATAATCTAAAGTCTCTAGACTCAGCTCCTAGCTTTATACGAATTAAAGGGGCTGGAATACCTGCTAGGTCCCTCCTTTGGGTGGGACCAGGGAAGGGGGTGGTTACACCCCTTTCCCTTTGTCCAGTTTCGCGCCAGAGCTCGGGCTGGAGTGCCCCAGCAACTGGTTTCAACCAGGCTATGCATGGAGCACCTTGTGTGCCCCAGGCAGTGTCTCATTTCATTCAACCCACCCTGCCCCAATACACTATAGCCTGTCTGGGGAGGTGCTAGCACCTCCCAAGGCAGGAAACCATATGTCCAGGCCTCCCTCGCTGGAAGGGCTCCCAGCTGCTGGAGGTCAGACTTGTGTCTGTGGCAGCAGCATCCATTTTGTGATGCTGAGGCTCTGTTTAACTTTAACCGGGTAAAGCTAAAACCACATGTCTTCTCCCTCTAGAAGGGTGGAATCCTACCCCCGCCACCAGAACTGGCGGGGGTAGTATTCCAAAGCGTATGACACCTTACACAACATGTTTTGATAAAGCCAAACCAAAGTTAGCATTAACGGCGAGGATTATAATGCACTTAAGAGTATATGGTATGGCTATATCATAGAACAGCTATAAGGACATGGTTCCAAACGCTGCAGACAGGCTCAGCTCATGCTAGAGCACCATCTCACATAAAACCAAGCACTCTGCCTTCAGGATTGTCAAGGGATGCCATAGGAGTGACATAGAGGTGTATATGTGTCTATATGTAATGGTAGGTATAGGGATACTATACCTAAGCAAGGGGTGATTACACAACCTTGCACCAGCTGAGTGAGCAGCCTGTTGTGTCAATTTGGATGGCCAGCCAGGGGTGGCATAATACATGCTGCAGCCCCTGGTAGGTCTCAGATGCACCTATGCCCTGGGTACCTATGGTACACTATACAGGGTCTCACAAAGGTGACCCAGTACCCAATTAGGTATGTACCTAAAGTATATGGTATAAATTTAGAGAGAGAGCAGCTGGGCTATGGCTCTGATAAGCAGGCCCACAGCCACACTAAATTCGAGAAACCAGTATATCAGAGCTAAAAGTGGGGGTGACCATAGGAAGCAGACCCTACTCTCCTACACAAAGCTCCTACTGGCAGTAAACTGCTGGAATGGAGCTCGTTTTTAGAATTGGAATTTTTGATACAAAGGTAACAGAGATCTGTGCAGAATCTGAGCTTACCCACAATTTTTATAAAGGAGGAGGATAAGAACCTGGGAAATTACAAATAATCTCTGCATATGGTGCATTAACCCCCCTAAAAATTGCCACTTAACAGCAAATTACATCTATAACTCTTGAAAGGTCACAATCACGAGGCACCTAAATCACATTTTTAACACACACTTTTTGCTATTTATAAATAATGTTACTCCTTTTCCCTTTCCTGCCCATCTTTTCGAGCTCTGGCTCCCTCGCTTACATACTAATTTCTTTCATTTTTTTGCTGATATCTTCTGTCTACTTTATCTACCTTTTATTTTTTAATCTCAGTTTTTTCCCTACTCTGGTCTCTTGTTTTTCCAGCTCTCTTAACTTGTTCTCTCCTTCCTGTTGAAGAGATCAGAATGTCTTGAGGAGCTGCTACTTTTGTGCGCCTGATCCTAAATATCTGTCAATGAGGAAAGTCCCAGAAAATTGTGTGACAACCCCTGGAACATCTGCTAAGACAGGTACTCTGCAAAGAGGTAGGCCCAAGAAACACTGCAGACACGCCTCATACAGACACACACACTGAATTCATGTTGGTCACTCCCTCTCTCCTGCTTTGCTTCTCTGATCCTAACTCCCATTACACAAGAACTTTATTTTTTGCAACAATACCCACTCACACAACACCTTGCCAATTAGATTAATTATCTTCTTTTCTCAAACACAACAGATAACTTCACTGACTGCACACCAGAACACTAAAGTAATATATCCATCAATCAATCCGACGGTATTTGTATAGCGCTGCGTATCACCCAAGGGAGTATCCAGGCGCTGTATATAGTTGGCAGAGTGCTGCCAGCTCCACAGCTCTACCCAAGCAACACATCAACATACGCCTTGGAGGCATTCAGATAATCTTACGTAAATGTACTGCACACATTGCTTCAATAACTTTTACCAGACTAGTGATGCTGCCAGAAAACCATCTCCCCATCTGGGGGGCCAATGGACAACTGAGCACCCAGCTCAATGAGAAACACCAAAGTGCTTCAGCACACGACTGACACTGACCACTAGGAAGGGCTTTACTAGAATCAGCTCATGTTAGTTTCACGTTAAGTAACAATAAACTTGACTATACAAAGCCTTTAAGAAATCACTACAAAACACAACCAAACAATTAACAATTGATTGGTGGAAATCTCCCAATGTACGAAAGGACACACATATGAAAGCACCACAATACCACAGCGGCGGTTCCTTTGCTATGGCGTAGGAACGTCACCCCCCACCCTCGCCAGCTGCCTCAAAATGGCAGGAAAGGAATAGTAAAACGATAATAAACACTTTTTATTATTGTTTTATTTTTCCTTTCCTGACGAGTCTTTGGGGCGGGCCAGGGGGGAATACAGGCACTGAGGGGGAGTGGTGGGCCCAGCCTTCAGTTAACAAGATGGTTTGGCCGGCCAAACCGTCATGCGCACTGAAGCTGTCTCTAACCCGAGCTGCATTGCCAGGTTGGAGAAAGCAGGCACAGGCTCCCAGTCTGACTGGGAACGTAAATTCACAGCACTCAGGCCAATCCTGACACTTCTTTCATACTGCCCCCAGCAGCATGAGAGCAGTGTCAGGATTGGCTGCAGTGGAGTCTGGGAGCCTGTGATTGGAGGAGAGGAGAGGAGAGGAGAAAAAGAGCGTGAAGCTGCTGGTTGAAGGTACGTTTTTTTTCCGTCTCCACGCCCCGCCATTTTTGGTCAACACTAATCGCTATTGCAATACCATACTAATGGTACAAGCCTAACAGAACAGATAACATGACAACATAACATTACTTTAGAAAACCAGATACCCACACATTACACACATTAACCCTTCACTGCCCAGTCTAATGCCCCTTGACATACACTACTAACTCAACATTGCACATATTCGCCCATTTTCCACAACCCAACAGAAATGTACTCACTTGGCGCATTTCCACAATGTCACAACAATGCACAAATTTACCACAATGTAGCACAATTCATTGACACACTGGTGAAGTGTGTGTAACAGAAATGCACTCATATGCAGAGGCAAAAATGTTCACAGTAACACACAGGCTGTGCACATAAACTGGCAAACAGTAGAAAAGCGTAGTCTCTGCCAAGCCACCTACCTTGCCAGTTTGCTGCCCAACACACAGACCTGACCGGGGCTCTGCAGGCGGAGGAAGGCACCAAATATAGAGATGCTGGGGCATCAGCAGAAGGGTAGATAGATGTGGTGGACAGGCAGAGATTGGCAGGGAAAGGGTTGAGAACATCAGCATTCTGCTATGCAACACACAATGGGAATGGGCATGCATAAGTGAGCCCCGCCCACTCTATGTGCTGGTACTTGTATGTGGGGGGGGGGCTTTATCCTCGTTCCTCCCCGTGCTCCTCCTTCCGGTACCACCAGACCCAACAACGATAACCAACAGTGGACAATACAGCCAGTTAGAACTGACTCACGCTGACTATCAGTCTAGCAGTGAGGGACAGCCAGCCTGTGCTTTGCCTTGATCCTGCCAGTCTCCAATCCACTGGCCCTCTACTCCAGCCTCCAATTATTCTCCCCCTGCACCACAGCCTCTATTTATTTTCCCACCCCTCAAACTGATGACATTTTCTGACTTCACTACATCTCTCCTCTCCCCTTAACCAAATCCTCAACCCCAGTCACCCCCATGACCACCTTGTCATCGTAGCAGCTCGTCCTTTGCTTGACACTACAGCCTCTCGTAGTCCCATGAGTCCAAACATGCTACAACTCTCTCTCCCTAAACCAACAACTCCTACCTCTGACTCCCCAAGCTCTACACACCCCTTAACTTTCACAAGAGGTCTCCCTTCATCGGACTCCCCAGCGTCTACCCACCCCTTGACTCTCCCTGAGGTCTCCCTTCATCGGACTCCCCAGCCTCAGCCCACCCCTTGACTCTCCCCGAGGTCTCACTTCATCGGACTCCCCAGCCTCTACCCACCCCTTGACTCTCCCTGAGGTCTCCCTTCATCGGACTCCCTAGCCTCTGCCAACCCCTTGACTCTCCCCAAGGTCTCCCTTCATGGGACTCACCAGCCTCTATCCACCCCTTGACTCTCCCCAAGGTCTCCCTTCATCGGACTCCCCAGCCTCTACCCATGCCTTGACTCTCCCCGAGGTCTCCCTTCATCGGACTCTCCAGCCTCAACCCATCCCTTAACTCTACCCGAGGTCTCCCTTCATCTCACTCCCCAGCCTCTACCCATCCCTTGACTCTCCCCAAGATCTCCCTTCATCTCACTCCCCAGCCTCTACCCATCCCTTGACTCTCCCGGAGGTCTCCTTTCATCTCACTCCCCAGCCTCTACCCATCCTGTGAGTCTCCCCGAGGTCTCCCTTCATCAGACTCCCCAAGCCTCTACCCATCTCTAGACCCTCCTCGAGGTCTCCCTTCATAAGACTCCCCAGCCTCTACCCACCCCTTCACTCTCCCAGAAGTCTCCCTTCATCTCACTCCCCTGCCTCTACCCACCCCTTGACTCTCCCAGAGGTCTCCCTTCATCTCACTCCCCAGCCTCTACCCATCCCTTGACTCTCCCAAAGGTCTCCCTTAATCTCACTCCCCAGCCTCTACCCACCCCTTGACTCTCCCCAAGGTCTCCCTTCATCTCACTCCCCAGCCTCTACCGATCCCTTGTCTCTCCCTGACGCCTCCCTTCATCTCACTCCCCAGCCTCTGCCCGTCCCTTGACTCTCCCCCGAGGTCTCCTTCATCTCACTCCACAGCCTCTACCCATCCCTTGACTCTCCCCCGAGGTCTCCCTTCATCTCACTGCCCAGCCTCTAATCATCCCTTGACTCTCCTGAGGTCTCTCTTAATCTCACTCCCCAGCCTCTTCCATCCCCTTAACTCTCCCCGAGGTCTCCCTTCATCCCATTCCCCAGCCTTTACCCATCCCTTGACTGTCCCCCGAGGTCTCCTTCATCCCACTCCCCAGCCTCTACCATCCCTTGACTCTCACAGAGGTCTCCCTTCATCTCACTCCCCAGCCTCTACCCATTTATTGACTCTCCCCAAGGCCTCCCTTCATCTCACTCCTCAGCCTCTACCCATCCCTTGACTCTCCTGTGAGGTCTCCCTTCATCTCAATCCCCAGCCTATACCCATCCCTTGACTATCCTCTGAGGTCTCCCTTCCTCTCACTCCCCAGCCTCCACCCATCCCTTGCCTCTCCTTGAGGTCTCCCTTCATCGGAGTCCCCAGCCTTTACCCATCCCTTGACTCTTCCAGAGGTCTCCCTTCATCTCACTCCCCAGCCTCTACCCATCCATTGACTCTCCCCAAAGTCTCCCTTCATCTCACTCCTCAGCCTCTACCCATCCCTTGACTCTCCCCGACATCTCCCTTCATCTCATTCCCCAGCCTCTATGCATCCCATGAGTCTCCCCGAGGTCCCCCTTCATCTCACTCCCCAGCCTCTACCCATCCCATGACTCTCCCCGACATCTCCCTTCATCTCACTCTCCAGCCTCTACCCATCCCTTGACTCTCCTCTGACGTCTCCCTTCATCTCACTCCCCAGCCTCTACCCATCCCATGACTCTCCCAGACGTCTCCCTTCATCTCACTCTCCAGCCTCTACCCATCCCTTGACTCTCCCAGAGGTCTCCCTTCACCTCACTCCCCAACCTCTCCATTAAGGCCTCACTTCATCTCACTCCCCAGCCTCTACCCATCCCTTGACTCTCCTCCGAGGTCTCCCTTCCTCTCCCTCCCCAGCCTCTACCCATCCTTGACTCTCCCCGAGGTCTTCCTTCCTCTCCCTCCCCAGCCTCTACCCATCCCATGACTCTTCCCGACGTCTCCCTTCATCTCACTCTCCAGCCTCTACCCATCCCTTGACTCTCCCCTGAGGTTTCCCTTCATCTCACTGCCCAGCCTCTAATCATCCCTTGACTCTCCCGAGGTCTCTCTTAATCTCACTCCCAGGCTCTACCATCCCCTTGACTCTCCCGAGGTCTCCCTTCATCCCATTCCCCAGCCTTTACCCATCCCTTGTCTGTCCCCCGAGGTCTCCCTTCCTTTCACTCCCCAGTCTCTACCCGTCCCTTTCCTCTTACCTGAGGTCTCCCTTCCTCTCACTCCACAGCCTCTACCCATCCCTTGCCTCTACCCGAGGTCTCCCTTCATCTCACTCCCCAGCCTCTACCCATCACTTGACTTTCGTCTGAGGTCTCCCTTCATCTCACTCCCCAGCCTCTACCCATCCCTTGACTCTCCCCAAGGCCTCCCTTCATCACACTCCCCAGCCACTACCCATCCCTTGCCTCTACCCGAGGTCTCCCTTCATCTCAAACCCCAGCCTCTACCCATCACTTGACTCTCGTCTGAGGTCTCCCTTCATCTCACTACCCAGCCTCTACCCATCCCTTGACTCTACCCTGAGGTTTCCCTTCATCTCACTCCCAGCCTCTACCCATCCTTTGACTCTCTCCGAGGTCTCCCTTCATCTCGCTCCCCAACCTCTCCATTAAGGTCTCCCTTCCTCTTACTCCCCAGCCTCCACCCATCTCTTGACTCTCCTAGAGGTCTCCATTCATCCATCCCTTGACTGTCCCCCGAGGTCTCCCTTCCTTTCACTCCCCAGTCTCTACCCGTCCCTTGACTCTTCCCTGAGGTCTCCCTTCCTCTCACTCCCCAGCCTCTACCCATCACTTGACTCTCCCCGAGGTCTCCCTTCATCTCACTCCGCAGCCTCTACCCACCCCTTACCTCTCGCAGAGGTCTCCCTTCATCTCACTCCCCAGCCTCTACCCATCTCTTGACTCTCCCCAAGGCTTCCCTTCATCTCACTCCCCAGCCACTACCCATCCCTTGCCTCTACCCGAGGTCTCCCTTGATCTCACACCCCAGCCTCTACCCATCACTTGACTCTCGTCTGAGATCTCCCTTCATCTCACTCCCCAGCCTCTATCTATCCCTTGACTCTCCTATGAGGTCTCCCTTCCTCTCACTCCCCAGCCTCTACCCATCCCTTGACTCTCCCTGAGGTCTCCCTTCATCTGACTCCCAGACTCTACCCATCCCTTGACTCTCCCGAGGTCTCCCTTCATCTCGCTCCCCAACCTCTCCATTAAGGTCTCCCTTCCTCTTACTCCCAAGCCTCCACCCATCCCTTGACTCTCCTAGAGGTCTCCCTTCATCGGACCCCAGCCTCTACCCACCCCTTGACTGTACCCCGAGGTCACCCTTCTTTCACTCCCCAGTCTCTACCCGTCCCTTGACTCTTCCCTGAGGTCTCCCTTCCTCTCACTCCCCAGCCTCTACCCATCACTTGACTCTCCCCGAGGTCTCCCTTCATCTCACTCCGCAGCCTCTACCCACCCCTTGCCTCTCACAGAGGTCTCCCTTCATCTCACTCCCCAGCCTCTACCCATCCCTTGACTCTCCCCAAGGCTTCCCTTCATCTCACTCCCCAGCCACTACCCATCCCTTGCCTCTACCCGAGGTCTCCCTTCATCTCACACCCCAGCCTCTACCCATCACTTGACTCTCGTCTGAGGTCTCCTTCATCTCACTCCCCAGCCTCTACCCATCCCTTGACTCTCCCTGAGGTCTCCCTTCATCTGACTCCCAGCCTCTACCCACCCCTTGACTGTCCCCCGAGGTCTCCCTTCTTTCACTCCCCAGTCTCTACCCGTCCCTTGACTCTTCCCTGAGGTCTCCCTTCCTCTCACTCCCCAGCCTCTAGCCATCACTTGACTCTCCCCGAGGTCTCCCTTCCTCTCCCTCCCCAGCCTCTACCCATCCCATGACTCTGCCTGACGTTTCCCTTCATCTCACTCTCCAGCCTCTACCCATCCCTTGACTCTCCCCTGAGGTTTCCCTTCATCTCACTGCCCAGCCTCTAATCATCCCTTGACTCTCCTGAGCTCTCTCTTAATCTCACTCCCAGCCTCTACCATCCCCTTGACTCTCCCCGAGGTCTCCCTTCATCCCATTCCCCAACCTTTACCCATCCCTTGACTGTCCCCCGAGGTCTCCTTCTTTCACTCCCCAGTCTCTACCCGTCCCTTGACTCTTCCCTGAGGTCTCCCTTCCTCTCACTCCCCAGCCTCTAGCCATCACTTGACTCTCCCCGAGGTCTCCCTACATCTCACTCCGCAGCATCTACCCACCCCTTGCCTCTCACAGAGGTCTACCTTCATCTCACTCCCCAGCCTCTACCCATCCCTTGACTCTCCCCAAGGCCTCCCTTCATCTCACTCCCCAGCCACTACCCATCCCTTGCCTCTACCCAAGGTCTCCGTTCATCTCACACCCCAGCCTCTACCCATCACTTGACTCTTGTCTGAGGTCTCCCTTCATCTCACCCCCCAGCCTCTACCCATCCCTTGACTCTCCTCTGAGGTCTCCCTTCCTCTCACTCCCCAGCCTTTACCCATCCCTTGCCTCTCGCAGAGGTCTCCCTTCATCTCACTCCCCAGCCTCTACCCATCCCTTGACTCTCCCCGAGGCCTCCCTTCATCTCACTCCCCAGCCACTACCCATCCCTTGCCTCTACCCGAGGTCTCCCTTCATCTCACACCTCAGCCTCTACCCATCACTTGACTCTCGTCTGAGGTCTCCCTTCATCTCACTCCCCAGCCTCTACCCATCCCTTGACTCTCCTCTGAGGTCTCCCTTCCTCTCAATCCCCAGCCTCTACCCATCCCTTGCTTCTACCCGAGGTCTCCCTTCATCTCACACCCCAGCCTCTACCCATCACTTGACTCTCGTCTGAGGTCTCCTTTCATCTCACTCCCCAGCCTCTACCCATCCCTTGACTCTCCTCTGAGGTCTCCCTTCCTCTCGCTCCCCAGCCTCTAACCACCTTTGCCTCTCTAAGAGGTTTCCCTTCATCTCACTCCCCAGCCTCTACCCATCCCTTGTTTCTCCCCAAGGCCTCCCTTCATCTCACTCCCCAGCCACTACCCATCCCTTGCCTCTACCCAAGGTCTCCCTTCATCTCACACCCCAGCCTCTACCCATCACTTGACTCTCGTCTGAGGTCTCCCTTCATCTCACTCCCCAGCCTCTACCCATCACTTGACTCTCCCTGAGGTCTCCCTTCATGTCACTCCCCAGCCTCTACCCACCCCTTGACTCTCCCTGAGGTCTCCTTTCATCTGACTCCGAGCCTCTACCCATCCCTTGACTCTCCCCGAGGTCTCCCTTAATCTCGCTCCCCAACCTCTCCATTAAGGTCTCCCTTCCTCTTACTCCCAAGCCTCCACCCTTCCCTTGACTCTCCTAGAGGTCTCCCTTCATCGGACCCCAGCCTCTACCCACCCCTTGACTGTCCCCCGAGGTCTCCCTTCCTTTCACTCCCGAGTCTCTACTCGTCCCTTGACTCTTCCCTGAGGTCTCCCTTCCTCTCACTCCCGAGCCTCTACCCATCCCTTGACTCTCCCCAAGGCCTCCCTTCATCTCACTCCCCAGCCACTACCCATCCCTTGCCTCTACCTGAGGTCTCCCTTCACCTCACACCCCAGCCTCTACCCATCACTTGACTTGACTCTCGTCTGAGGTCTCCCTTCATCTCACTCCCCAGCCTCTACCCATCCCTTGACTCTCCTCTGAGGTCTCCCTTCCTCTCGCTCCCCAGACTCTACCCACCCCTTGCCTCTCGCAGAGGTCTCCCTTCATCTCTCTCCCCAGCATCTACCCATCCCTTGACTCTCCCCAAGGCCTCCCTTCATCTCACTCCCCAGCCACTACCCATCCCTTGCCTCTACCAGAGGTCTCCTTTCATCTCACACCCCAGCCTCTACCCATCACTTGACTCTCGTCTGAGGTCTCCCTTCATCTCACTCCCCAGCCTCTACCCATCCCATGAGTCTCCCCGAGGTCTCCCTTCATCTCACTCCCCAGTCTCTACCCATCCCTTGACTCTCCCCGAGGTCTCCCTTCATCTCATTCCCCAGCCTCTACCCATCCCATGAGTCTCCCCGAGGTCTCCCTTCATCTGACTCCCCAGTCTCTACCCATCCCTTGACTCTCCCCGAGGTCTCCCATCATCTCATTCCCCAGCCTCTACCCATCCCATGAGTCTCCCCGAGGTCTCCCTTCATCTCACTCCCCAGTCTCTACCCATCCCTTGATTCTCCCCGATATCTCCCTTCATCTCATTCCCCAGTCTCTACCCATCCCTTGACCCTCCTCTGAGGTCTTCCTTCTTCTCACTCCGCAGCCTCTACCCATCTCATGACTCTCCTCTGAGGTCTCCCTTCATCGGACTCCCCAGCCTCTACCCATCCCTTGACTCTCCTCTGAGGTCTCCCTTCCTCTCACTCCCCAGACTCTACCCATCACCTGACTCTCCCCGACGTCTTCCTTCATCTCACTCCCCAGCCTCTACCCATCCCATGACTCTCCCCGACGTCTTCCTTCATCTCACTCTCCAGCCTCTACCCATCCCTTGACTCTCGCAGAGGTCTCCCTTCATCTCACTCACCAACCTCTCGATTAAGGCCTTTGTTGGATTTGGCCCTTCTGGCAGGTTCACCCCTGAACTTTTTGCCTTTAATTATAGTGATTTCTGGTCTTTGCGCACTTTGACACTGTGGCACAGTGTAAAGTGTGTGCGCTCCCTGAGTGCTTGTGTGAGATAGGCCTGCCCTCCCATAGGAATGCATGGGGAATGTCTGTGTCCCTGGTAGTTCCTGATGCGTGAGGTGTGCATGCTCGAGTTTGGTATGTGCAAACTCATGTGATTGAATGCTGCGAAATGATGTATGTGGCGTGTATGTGTCTAGTGTGTCCACTACTAGACATGGCTGTGTGTGTGCTGTGAAGGTGCTGGTGTGATTGGCTGGAGCTGGCTGGGATGCCTGGCTCCATGAGTCATGATGGGTCTGCCCGGTGGTTAGTGTGGAGATTAGCATGCTGATGGCTGGGGAGGAGTGCACCTGTGTCCCGAATGAGGCTGGGGTTTCCCCCACACAATGCTGGCTCCGCCCCCTATGGTGTGTCTAATGACCCTAGCCCTGCCAGTGAATGAAAGGGGTGGTTGAGCCCATCAAGGGTGCTCCAAAACCAGCTGCGACTGGTTTCTCCCCCACCCTGCACCTACAGACAAAGGAATTTGAAGTATAAGAAGGGGATGTGACCCCATGAAAATGCTCTTGTTTGCCAACTTGAATCCTGCCAGGGGCGTGCTGCTGCTTGGGCCCAGGGGAAGGCTTGCCTCCCTGGGCCCTGCCCAGCCCCTGGCCTCCTGAAGGACTTTGTTGCTGGCTTTTCCTTTTCTGGGAGCTGCTGTGCTCCCCCTTTATGTCCTGGACCTCTGGGACCCACTTACTCCTTCTTGGATGTTGCAAAGGGGGCCCTTCTATAGGGGTCCTCCCTTCCTGTGTCCCCAGTGCATGGTGTGCGCTTTATCCTGCATTTATAGGCAGAGTGCTGTTGTGTTCCCCCGAAGGGGGGGGCGCTCCTGCCCTTGTGTGTTTCCTTGCAGGTGCCACCCTGCATTAGGCCCGCAGTTATTTATTTTTATATAAGGGTGCCACCCCTTTTTATGTGTCCATTAGCGAGTGCCCACCTCGCTTCTATGTTTTATTTTAATACCGAGGATGCCCACCCCTCGTTATGCCCAAAGTGAGAATCACCACCGCGGCCCGAGCCGCGTAACAAGAAAATGGCCGCAAAAATAGGAAGCCAGGCACTACGGTGCCTTACACGGGGCGGGACTTCCGGTTTTAGAGGGAAGTCCCGCCCGCCGCTGCACCCCGATTGGCTGCCTGCTGCCGCTGGGAAAAAGGAACCAAAGCCGGCCGAATCCCTGCGGCCCGGGGCTCCCAGGAGTGAGGGAGAGCCCTGGGGCCGCCAGCAACGCCGCACCAGTGTTTGCAGGGCTCCCGTGCAGAGGAGGCAGCCCCGGTGGAAGAGAGTCAGCCCGGAGCTGTAGGGCTCTGCCTCCCAAGTCCCGGTCCAGAGATGGGGGACCGGGTGAAGCGTGACGACTGCCCCTGCCGCGTCCAGTCTGAGGAGTCCCCTGGGAACAGCCCGGTAAGTAGAGGAGGGCTGAGGGGACTCCCTAGATGTTGCTTGTTCGTGCCGACTGCGGCACTAGAGAAGGACAGTGTCAGAGCGGCCCCGTTTGCTAAGTGGGCCGCTCCAACGTGACAGAAGTGCTCTGGGGCTCCGGGGGTGTCCTGAGGTCCCGGGGGCCTGTGTTCCCCTAGAACTGTGGTGCTCCACAGATGGGGGCACCTTTATTCAAGGAGCTAGATGGTTGCCCTGGCCCCACCAGTAATTGCAGAGCCTGAGGGCTCCCACGCTGCGCCTTATGATTTCCTGAGTCAGAGGGCTCCAATATGCGCAGTATTTTTCAAGCCTAGAGGGCTCCAACCCTCTTGCGCAGTCTTTTCTACTGAGGGCTAGTGAGGGCCCCCTGTCGCAGATCCTTTCCAGCTGCCGAGCAAGTAGTGGGCAGCTGCACCGTTTAGGTTTCTTTCTTAAAGGGATATGTTCTGGACTTAGGAGTGAGACGCACTCCTTCATCCCTACCCCGGCCTTTCCCCAGCTCCACAGCACTTAGTGCCAGCTGCAGCGTTTAGGCCCCCTGTTCTGTCCCTCAGCTGCCCAGCAAGTAGTGGGCAGCTGCTACATTTAGGTTTTGGCGCAGTGGCGCAACCTGGACCCTGGACTTTTGATGTAAGTTCTGTGTTAATGTGATTTATGCGAAGTGTTCTTAGCTGCACCTCTGAATGTGTTGTAGATGCATCATGTGCCTTGTTCCTTACACCTCTGAATGTGTGTTTATGCATCATGTGTTTCTCTTACACCTCTGAATGTTTTTAGGCATCATGTGTTCTCCTGTGCTGCACCTCTGAATGTGTTTTTATGCGTCATGTGCCTTGTCCTTTCACCGCTGAATGTATGTTCTGCATCATGTGTTTTCCTCCCCTACACCGCTGAATGTATAGTGATGCATCATGTGTAATGTGCCTATGCCCCTACTTGTATTGTGATACTTAGGTGGTTGTTCTTGCTAGTACAGGTGTTGCTAGTGAGGTCCTGGTTCCCTGCGTGACCTGTTCCTAAGGTGGTTAGGATTGCGTAGGTGGTACCTACCGGTTACCAGTAGTTACTGGTTGTGTGCTTTATGTTCTATTTTGTGCTACATGATTATTTGATGTTTAACTATCTCCAGGGGCTTGATACTGAGCTCGCCCCATGACCAGAGTCCCTGGACCAGTGGACTCTATTTGTGTCTTCTCTGACAAATCGCTGGGACTTGTCTGATCTCTCTTGGGCTCCTGGAGCCTCGCTGAAGTGTGCCTCGCTCACTCCCCTCGGCAGCTCATGCACGGCAGCCCGTCCAAGCCTCGAGCTGCGCCGCTCTCCCCTGAGCCGCGCCGCTTCGCTGGGTCGCCCGCATCCTGCCTCCCCCTTCTCTTCTGAGCCGCACACATTGGTCGCCCCAGAGAAACGCTTGTAGCTAGCCGGCCGGCCGCTCAAGTTTACTAAGGAGGTCACTCCCATTATCCCGCGCAACCAGGACGGAAGATAGGGTCCGTTAGGCTCTATGGGCCCGATTCACAGAATGAACTTAAGACTCAATCCTAAACTTACTACTATTTTGGTATTCACAGAATGCACTTATCACTTTTGGCATTCACAGAATGAACTTACTACTTTTGGTATTCACAGACGTTAGGATTTTGTCTTAAGTTTGTCTTAAGACAAACTTAAGACAGACTTAAGACAGACTTAAGACAGACTTAAGACAAACTTAAGACAGACTTAAGACCGACTTGAGACAGACTTAAGACAAAATCCTAACTTAAGTCTGTCCTAAGTCTGTCTTAAGTCTGTCTTAAGTTTGTTTTAAGACAAACTTAAGACAAAATCCTAACTTCTGTGAATACCAAAAGTAGTAAGTTCATTCTGTGAATACCAAAAGTAGTAAGTGCATTCTGTGAATGCCAAAAGTAGTAAGTGCATTCTGTGAATACCAAAATAGTAGTAAGTTTAGGATTGAGTCTTAAGTTCATTCTGTGAATCGGGCCCACAGTTCTAAGTTCTAGGCCTACAAGTATTGTATTCTACGTTCTAAAAGTGCTGATTCCTGGCAGTGGTCCATGTGGCCCTGTCTTGTACATATCCCTTGAAAATTCTGCCCGTGCCTGTTGGCACATTGTAAAGTGTGTGTTTTATCTAATGTGTTTTGGTATAATACAAAGGCTATTTTTTATATATAACCTTGTGTGGAGTTTCCTTTGTGGTGGGCCTTGGGTGTTGTTGCTGGGGTGCGTGCGCAAATACTTAACTCACATCGCCTCCAAGTTTAGCCTTGCTGCTCGCGCCATGTTACCTAGAGGATGAGTAGGGGTTATCTTGGCGTGTAACTCCCTTGCCCTGACTTAGGAGTGGTGGTCTCTGACTAACTTTGGCACAAGTTTGCATTTCTAACAGCCTCCCTTCATCTCACTCCCCAGCTTCTACCCATCCCTTGACTCTCTTCCGAGGTCTCCCTTCATCTCACTCTCCAACCGCTACCCATCCCTTGACTCTCCCTTCCTCTCCCTCCCTAGCCTCTACCCACCCCTTGACACTCCCAGAGGTCTCCCCTTCATCCTTTTCCCCAGCCTCTACCCATCCCTTGACTCTACCTGAGGTCTCCCTTCATCGGACTCCACAACCTCTACCCATCCCTTGACTCTACCCGAGGTCTCCCTTCCTCTCCATCCCCAGCCTCTACCCACCCCTTGACTCTCGTCTGAGGTCTCCCTTCATCTCACTCCCCAGCCTCTACCCACCCCTTAACTCACCCAGAGGTCTCCCTTCCTCTCACTCCCCAGCCTCTACCCACCCCTTGACTCTCGTCTGAGGTCTCCCTTCATCTCACTCCCTAGCCTCTACCTATCCCTTAACTCTCCTCTGAGGTCTCCCTTCCTCTCACTCCCCAGCCTCTACCCATCCCTTGACTCTCCCTGAGGTCTCCCTTCATCTCACTCCGCAGCCTTTACCCACCCCTTGACTCTCCTCTGAGGTCTCCCTTCATCTCACTCCCCAGCCTCTACCCACCCCTTGACTCACCCAGAGGTCTCCCTTCCTCTCACTCCCCTGCCTCTACCCACCCCTTGACTCTTGTCTGAGGTCTCCCTTCCTCTCACTCCCCTGCCTCTACCCATCCCTTAACTCTCCTCTGAGGTCTCCCTTCCTCTCACTCCCCAGCCTCTACCCATCCCTTGACTCTCCCTGAGGTCTCCCTTCATCTGACTCCCAGCCTCTACCCATCCCTTGACTCTCCTCTGAGGTCTCCCTTCCTCTCACTCCCCAGCCTCTGCCCATCCCTTGACTCTCCTCTGAGGTCTCCCTTCCTCTCACTCCCCTGCCTCTACCCACCCCTTGACTCTCCCAGAGGTCTCCCTTCATCTCACTCCCCAGCCTCTACCCATCACTTGACTCTCCCCGAGGTCTTCATTCCTCTCACTCCCCAGCCTCTACTCGTCCCTTGACTCTCCCTTCCTCTCACTCCCCAGCCTCTACCTTTCCCTTGACTCTCCCCGAGGTCTCCATTCCTCTCACTCCTCAGCCTCTACTCGTCCCTCGACTCTCCCAGAGGTCTCCCTTCATCTCACTCCCCAGCCTCTACCCATCCCTTGACTCTCCTCCGAGGTCTCCCTCCCTCTCACTCCTCAGCCTCTACTCGTCCCTCGACTCTCCCAGAGGTCTCCCTTCATCTCACACCCCAGCCTCTACCCATCCCTTGACTCTCCCCAAGGCCTCCCTTCATCTCACTCCCCAGCCACTACCCATCCCTTGCCTCTACCCGAGTTCTCCCTTCATCTCACACCCCAGCCTCTACCCATTACTTGACTCTCGTCTGAGGTCTCCCTTCATCTCACTCCCCAGCCTCTACCCATCCCTTGACTCTCCTCTGAGGTCTCCCTTCCTCTCACTCCCCAGCCTCTACCCATCCCTTGCCTCTACCCGAGGTCTCCCTTCATCTCACTCCCCAGCCTCTACCCATCCCTTGACTCTCCCCAAGGCCTCCCTTCATCTCACTGCCCAGCCACTACCCATCCCTTGCCTCTACCCGAGGTCTCCCTTCATCTCACACCCCAGCCTCTACCCATCCCTTGACTCTCCCCGACGTCTCCCTTCATCTCACTCTCCAGCCTCTACCCATCCCTTGACTGTCCCTGAGTTCTCCCTTCCTCTCACTCCCCAGACTCTACCCATCACCTGACTCTCCCCGACGTCTCCCTTCATCTCACTCCCCAGCCTCTACCCATCCCATGACTCTCCCCGACGTCTCCCTTCATGTCACTCTCCAGCCTCTACCCATCCCTTGACTCTCCCCTACGTCTCCCTTCATGTCACTCTCCAGCCTCTACCCATCCCTTGACTCTCCCCGAGGTCTCCCTTCCTCTCCCTCCCCGGCCTCTACCCATCCATTGACTCTCCCCAAGGCCCCCCTTCATCTCACTCCCCAGGCACTACCCTTCCCTTGCCTCTACCCGAGGTCTCCCTTCATCCCACACCCCAGCCTCTACCCATCACTTGACTCTCGTCTGAGGTCTCCCTTCATCTCACTCCCCAGCCTCTACCCATCCCTTGACTCTCCTCTGAGGTCTTCCTTCCTCTCACTCCCCAGCCTCTACCCATCCCTTGCCTCTACCCGAGGTCTCTCTTCATCTCACTCCCCAGCCTCTACCCATCCCTTGATCTCCCCGACGTCTCCTTTCATCTCACTCTCCAGCCTCTACCCATCCCTTGACTGTCCCTGATATCTCCATTCATCTCACTCTCCAGCCTCTACCCATCACCTGACTCTCCCTGACGTCTCCCTTCATCTCACTCCCCAGCCTCTACCCATCCCATGACTCTCCCCGACGTCTCCCTTCATGTCACTCTCCAGCCTCTACCCATCCCTTGACTCTCCTCGAGGTCTCCCTTCCTCTCCCTCCTCAGCCCCTACCCATCCCTTGACTCTCCCAGATATCTCCCTTCATTTCATTCCCCAGCCTCTACCCCTCCCATGAGTCTCCCCGAGGTCTCCTTTCATCTCACTCTCCAGCCTCTACCCATCCCTTGACTCTCCCGAGGTCTCCCTTCCGCTCCCTCCCCGGCCTCTACCCATCCCTTCACTCTCCCCGAGGTCTCCCTTCCTCTCCCTCCCCAGCCTCTACCCACCCATTGACTCTCCCAGAGGTCTCCCTTCCTCTCCCTCCCCAGCCTCTACCCACCCCTTGACTCTCCCCGAGGTCTCCCTTCCTCTCACTCCCCAGCCTCTACCCATCCATTGACTCTCCCCGAGGTCTCTCTTCATCGGACCCCCAGCCTCTACCTTCCCCTCGACTCTCCCAGAGGTCTCCCTTCCTCTCACTCCCCAGCCTCTACCCATCCATTGAGTCTCCCCGAGGTCTCCCTTCACCTCACTCCCCAGCCTCTACTTTTCCCTTGACTCTCCCAGAGGTCTGCCTTCCTCTCACTCCCCAGCCTCTACCCATCCCTCGACTCTCCCTGAGGTCTCCCTTCTGCTCCCTCCCAGGCCTCTACCCATTCCTTCACTCTCCCGAGGTCTCCCTTCCTCTCCCTCCCCAGCCTCTACCCACCCATTGACTCTCCCAGAGGTCTCCCTTCCTCTCCCCAGCATCTCCATTGAGTTCTCCTTCATCAGACTTCCCTTTTCTCTGTCATCTCCTGGTTTCAGTCTTTCCCTTCTGATCTCCCTAGAGTGGCTCAGCTCCTTACGAGGCCCCTCCATTACAGTTCACGTCTTGCGACCGTCACTTAGACCTCGCCTCATAGCTGTGGAAACCTGCACTACTGTCTGGAGGAGAGAGCGGACACTTCCGGTGAGAGAGACCTTCAAGCCTGCCGCCTCCGCATGGAGAGTCCACTCCAGCCCACGCCAACTGAGGGAGGGGTGGGAGGAAGGGGGTGGGGGGCTATCAGCCCAAACTTCATTGCGCACCTGGTGCAGGACAATGCGCCTAATGTCGAAAATATGTATTTTAAACTAAGAATAGGAAAACTCCACATTATACATTAACATTTATATATAAGGTCTACTCCTTCCCAGTAGCAGAGTCCTGTGAACACCTGTGACGTACCAGGCCCTCCCCTGTGATGTCACGAGGCCCAGCCTAGCACCAGAAGGGGAATCCTGTGAATGGAACAGCTGTCACGTGCCAGGCCCTCCCCTGTGATGTCACGAGGTCCCGGCCAGCACCAGCCGGGGAATCCTGTGGATGGAACACCTGTGACGTGCCAGGCCCTCCACTGTGATGACTCAAGGTCGAGGCTAAGTGCAGAGGGGAGGCCTCCGCCGCAGCAGAGACAAGGAGAGGCCACTGAGAGGGGGGAGAATGTCGGGCAGGATTAGATCGTTTTTGAAGCTCATCGCAGGATAATTTCGTGATTAAATAGTTTTTAAAAAAAAGGTAATTGAATTAAAGCCGTGTCTCGGCTGCTCCACCTCTTACACTGCATGCAGCACTTGTCATCGCCCATAAACCGGTGATGCATGATGACAGGTTGAAGGTCTCTATTGTGACGTGTCCGTGGTATACAAGGCTAGTAACCAAGCAGCCGCAGCATTGCACTCATGAGCACCGGACGGAGCGGACCACAGCCGGCGGCTGGAGCCGAGGCTCCCGAGAGGCTCAGGGGGCCGGTGCCTCACAGGCTCCAAAAGAACTGGGCGGGGCTGGGTGAAAGGGACAAGGTGAGTATAGAAACCAAATGAAAACGAACTTGAAACTGAACTGAAATCAAACTTTAAACTGACTTGATACTGGCTTGATACTGACTTGATACTGGCTTGATACTGACTTGATACTGGCTTGATACTGACTTGATACTGACTTGATACTGGCTTGAAACTCCCCTTCCATTTTCCTTTCTCTTTCCCGTTTTTCCCTCTCTACCTTACATTCCTATCTCTCCTCTTATATCCCCTTCTCCCCCTTTCTTTTAAGTTCCCTTTTCTCCATCAATATTTAATCCTCTCCCCTTCTGTCACTCCCCTCCCCTTCCCATTCAATCCATTCCGGTCCCATACTGCACTCTCTTATCTCATTTTCCATCTCCACCCCTTCCCTTCTCTTCCCCTCCATTCCCATTCACAGCCTCTTTCCCTTCCAATCTGTTCCCATCGCCTCTGCTCCTTTTCTACTCCCCTTCCACATACCCATCCTTTCTTCCTTATTCTTCCTTCACATCCCTTCCTCTTCACCATTCTCTCCCCTTTCCCCTCACCCATCCCTTCTTCCATACCCTACCCTTCCCCTCACTACCCTTCCCCTCACCTCCCTCTCTCATTTGCCCTCTCTCCTCCCTTCTCCCTACCTTTCCCTGCCTTTCTCCTCCTTTTTCTTCTCCCCTTCTTCCCCTCATTCTTCCTTTCCTTTCCATTCCTTTCCCCCACCATTCCCTAACCCATCCCTTCTTTCCCTTTACCCCACCTTCCCACTACCCCTCTCCCTCCTTGTTCCCCTCCCCTCCCCCTTTATTTCCATTACTTTCTTCTTTACCTCTTTAAACCTCTTCCCTTCTGTCACTCCCTCAACCCTTCCATCCATTCACCGCCTCACCTCCCATCCCATTCTGTTACCCCATACACACAACCCCCCCACACACAACCCTACACAAACACCCACACACATACACCCCACACACACAACCCCCCACATACAATCCCCCTCACACAACCCCCCCACACACACAACACACACAAACCCACGCACACACAACCCCACACACACAACCCCCCACACACACAACCCCACACACACACAACCCTACACACAACCCCACACACACAACCCCCCACACCCACACCCCCACACACAACCCCCACACGCACACAACCCCACACCCCCACAACACCCCACATACACCCCACACACACACAACCCCACACACTCACATGCACAACCCCATGCACACACACACAACCCACACACAACCCCACACACACCACCCCACACACACAACCCCACACACTCACACAACTCCACACACTCACCCAAACAACCACCCCACACACAACCCCCCCACACACAACCCCCACACACACAACCCCATACAGAAACACAACTCCACACACATACACAACCCCACACACACAGCCCCCACACACACAACCCCCACACACAACCCAACACAACCACACACACGACCCCACACATACAACCACAAACACAACCACATAACCCCACACACAACCACACACACACACACAACCAACTAAACACACAACCACACAACCCCACATGCACAGCCCCCAAACACACAACCCCCCACACACAACCCCCTACTCAAACCCCCACACATCCACACCCCCAACAAACACAACCCCCCCCACACAAAACCCTACACACACAAACCCCACATACAACCCCACCCCACACACCCACACACAACCCCACACACACATACAACCCCAATCAACCCCCACACACACACAACCCCCGCACACACAACCCCACAAACTCACACCTACACACACACAACTTCATAACCACACACACAACCCCCCACACAGACAACACCTAACACACTCAACCACCCCACACACAACCCCACAAACACACAACCCTCCCACACACACAGCCCCAAACACACACACAACCACACACACATAACCCCACACAAGCACACAACCACACAACCCTACAACCACACACAAACACACAACCACACAACCACACACATGCCCACATACACACAACCCTACACACACACACAACCCCACACACCACACAACCCCACACACACACAACACCCACACACACACCACTCACACACAACCCCCTACGAACACAACCCCACACACAACCCCCCACACACAACCCCCAAACACACACAACACCCCACACACAAACCCACACACACACAACCTCCCCCCACACACACAACCCCCCCCCACACACACACACACAACCCCCCACACACAACACCCCCACACACAACCCCACACCCACAAACAACCCCACACTCACACACAGCCCTCAAAACACTCACAACCCCCATACACATCTCCCCCACACACAACCCCACACACACAACCCCCACCACACACAACACCCGCCCACACACACAACCCCCCACACAACCCCACACACACACAACCCCACACTCACACAACCCCCCACACACACAACGCCACACACAATCCCATGCACACACAACCCCAGACACACAACCCTCCCACACACACAACCCCCACACCCACAACCCCCCACACTTACAAATCCCCCACACTCACACATACAACCCCACACACACACAATCCCACACACAACCCCACACACAGCACCCCACACACAACCCCACACACTCACACATCCCCACACACTCACACACACAACCCCACATACACAACCACACAACCCCACACACAACCTAACACACAACCACACACACAACCACACATACAACGCCCCCACACACACAACCCCCCGCACACCCCAACACACAAACCCACACACTCACACAACCCCACGCACTCACACACACAACACCCCCCACACACACAACCCCCCACACACAACACCCCCACACACAACCCCACACCCACAAACAACCCCACACTCACACACAGCCCTCAAAACACTCACAACCCCCATACACATCTCCCCCACACACAACCCCACACACACAACCCCCACCACACACAACACCCGCCCACACACACAACCCCCCACACAACCCCACACACACACAACCCCACACTCACACAACCCCCCACACACACAACGCCACACACAATCCCATGCACACACACAACCCCAGACACACAACCCTCCCACACACACAACCCCCACACCCACAACCCCCCACACTTACAAATCCCCCACACTCACACATACAACCCCACACACACACAATCCCACACACAACCCCACACACAGCACCCCACACACAACTCCACACACTCACACATCCCCACACACTCACACACACAACCCCACATACACAACCACACAACCCCACACACAACCTAACACACAACCACACACACAACCACACATACAACGCCCCCACACACACAACCCCCGCACACCCCAACACACAAACCCACACACTCACACAACCCCACGCACTCACACACACAACACCCCCCATGCACAACTACCCCCCACACACAACCCCATACACACACACAACCCCACACAAACACAACCCCCCACACACAGCCCAACACACACAACCCCACACACACAACCCAACGCACACAACCCAACACAACCACACACACAACCCCACACATACAACCCCAAACACAACCACACACACAACCACATAACCCCACACACAACCACACACACACACACACACAACCAACTAAACACACAACCACACAACCCAACATGCACAGCCCCCAAACACACAACCCCCCACACACAACCCCCCACACACAACCCCCTACTCAAACCCCCCACACCCACACCCCCAACACACACAACCCCACACACACAACCCCACACACACAAACCCCATATACAACCCCACCCCACACACACAACCCCACACACATACAACCCCAATCAACCCCCACACACACAACCCCCCACACACACAACCCCAGCACACACAACCCCACAAACTCTCACCTACACACACACAACTTCATAACCACACACACAACCCCCCACACAGACAACACCTAACACACACAACCACCCCACACACAACCCCACAAACACTCAACCCTTCCACACACACAACCCCAAACACACACACAACCACACACACATAACCCCACACCAGCACACAACCACACAACCCTACAACCACACACAAACACACAACCACACAACCACACACATGCCCACATACACACAACCCTTCACACACAACCTCACACACCACACAACCCCACACACAACACCCACACACACACCACTCACACACAACCCCCTACGAACACAACCCCACACACAACCCCCCACACACAACCCCCCAAACACACACAACCCCCACACACAAACCCACACACACACAACCTCCCCCCACACACAACCCCCCCCACACACAACACCCCCACACACAACACCCCCACACACAACCCCACACCCAGAAACAACCCCACACTCACACACAGCCCTCAGAAAGCACACAACCCCCATACACATCTCCCCCACACACAACCCCACACACACAACCCCCACCACACACAACACCCGCCCACACACACACAACCCCCCACACAACCCCACAAACACACAGCCCCACACTCACACAACCCCCCACACACACACCCCACACACACAACCCCACACACAATGCCACGCACACACACAACCCCACACACACAACCCCACACACACAACCCTCCCACACACACAACCCCACACACACAACCCTCCCACACACACAACCCCCCACACCACCCCACACACAAATCCCCCACACTCACGCATACAACCCCCCACACACACAATCCCACACACAACCCCACACACAGCACCCCACACACAACCCCACACACTCACACATCCCCACCCACTCACACACACAACCCCACATACACAACCCCACACAAAACCTAACACACAACCACACACACAACCACACATACAACGCCCCCACACACACAACCCCCGCACACCCCAACACACAAACCCACGCACTCACACAACCCCATGCACTCACACACACAACACCCCCCACACACAACTACCCCACACACAACCCCATACACACACACAACCCCCACACACACACAACCCCCCACACACAGCCCCACACACACAACCCCACACACACAACCCCACACACACAACCCCACACACAACCCACCACACACAACCCCCTCACACACAACCCCCTCACACAAACAACTCCGCAAACAACCCCATACACACAACCTCCCACTGACACCCCCCCACACACAACCCCCCCACACAACCGCCCCCCACACACAAGCCCCCCACATACAACCCCCCCACACACACCCCCCACACACAACCCCACAAACTCACACCTACACACATACAACTTCATAACCACACACACACAACCCCCCACACACACACAACGCCCAACACACACAACCACCCCACACACAACCCCACAAACAAACAACCATCCCACACACACAACCCACACACAACCACACACACATAACCCCACACAACCACACAACCCTACAACCACACAACCCTACAACCACACACAAACACACACAAACACACAACCACACACACGCCCACATACACACAACCCTACACACACAAGCCCACACACCACACAACCCCACACACACACAACATCCCCACACACACCACTCACATACAACCCCCTACACACACAACCCCACACAAAACCCCACACACAACCTGCCAAACACACAATCCCCCACACACAAACCCACACACACACAACCTCCCCCACACATACAACCCCCCACACACACCCCCACACACAACCCCACAAACTCACACCTACACACATACAACTTCATAACCACACACACACAACCCCCCACACACACAACGCCCAACACACGCAACCACCCCACACACAACCCCACAAACAAACAACCATCCCACACACACAACCCACACACACACACACAACCACACACACATAACCCCACACAACCACACAACCCTACAACCACACAACCCTACAACCACACACAAACACACACAAACACACAACCACACACACGCCCACATAGACACAACCCTACACACACAACCCCACACACCACACAACCCCACACACAAACAACATCCCCACTCACATACAACCCCCTACACACACAACCCCACACAAAACCCCACACACACAACCCGCCAAACACACAATCCCCCACACACAAACCCACACACACACAACCTCCCCCACACATACAACCCCCCACACACACACACAACTCTCCACACACACAACCCCCCACACACAACAACCCCACACACAACCCCACACCCACAAACAACCCCACACTCACACACAACCCTCAAAACACACACAACCCCCACACACATCTCCCCCACACACAAACGCACACACACAACCCCCCACACACACAACACCCCCCAAACACACAACCTCCCACACACACAACCCCACACACAACCCCACACGCACAACCCCCCCACACACAACCTCCCCACACACAACCCCCCACACACAACCCCACACACACAATCCCACGCACACACAACCAACCCCCCACACACACACAACCCCCCACACACAACCCCACACACACAACCCTCCCACACACACAAGCCCCCACACACCCAAAACACCCTCACACACAAATCCCCCACACTCACACATACAACCCCCCACACACAATCCCACACACAACCCCACACACAGCACCCCACACCCACAACCCCACACACTCACACAATCCCACACACTCACAAACACAACCACACAACCCCATACACAACCTTACACAAAACCACACACACAACACCGCACACAACCCCCCACACACACAACCCCCTGCACACCCTAACACGCAAACCCACACACTCACACAACCCCACGCACTCAAATACACAACACCCCCCACACACAACCACCCCACACACACAACCCCACACACACACACCTCCCCACACACTGCCCAACACACACAACCCCACACACACCCACACACACAACCCCACACACACAACCACACACACAACCCCACACACACAACCCACCACACACAACCACACACACTACCACACAACCCCACACACAACCACACACACAACCAACCACACACAACCATCCCCCACACACACAACCCCATACACACACAACCTCACACACCACACAACCCCACACAAACACAACCCCCGACACACACAACCCCCAACACATACAACCCCCCACTCACATAACCCCCCATACACAACCCCCTCACACAAACACCAACCCCCCCACATACAAGACCCCCACACACAAACCCCACACATACAACCCCACCCACACACACACAACCCCCCCACACACCAACCCCACAAACAACCCCACACACACAACCTCCCACTGACACCCCCCACACACACAACCCCCCACACAACCACCCCCACACACAAGCCCCCCACATACAACCCCACACACACAACCCCCCACACACAACCCCACAAACTCACACCTACACACATACAACTTCATAACCACACACACACAACCCCCCCCCCACACACAACGCCCAACACACACAACCACCCCACACACAACCCCACAAACACACAGCCATCCCACACACACAACCCCCCCACACACACACACACACAACCACACACACATAACCCCACACAACCACACAACCCTACAACCACACAACTCTACAACCACACACTAACACACACAAACACACAACCACACACACGCCCACATACACACAACCCTACACACACAACCCCACACACCACACAACCCCCCACACACACACACAACACCCCCACACACACCACTCACATACAACCCCACACAAAAACCCCCACACACAACAACCCCACACACAACCCCACACCCACAAACAACCCCACACTCACACACAACCCTCAAAACACACACAACCCCCACACACATCTCCCCCACACACAAACGCACACACACAACCCCCCACACACACAACACCCCCCAAACACACAACCTCCCACACACACAACCCCACACACAACCCCACACGCACAACCCCCCCACACACAACCTCCCCACACACAACCCCCCACACACAACCCCACACACACAATCCCACGCACACACAACCAACCCCCCACACACACACAACCCCCCACACACAACCCCACACACACAACCCTCCCACACACACAAGCCCCCACACACCCAAAACACCCTCACACACAAATCCCCCACACTCACACATACAACCCCCCACACACAATCCCACACACAACCCCACACACAGCACCCCACACCCACAACCCCACACACTCACACAATCCCACGCACTCACAAACACAACCACACAACCCCATACACAACCTTACACAAAACCACACACACAACACCGCACACAACCCCCCACACACACAACCCCCTGCACACCCTAACACGCAAACCCACACACTCACAACCCCACGCACTCAAATACACAACACCCCCCACACACAACCACCCCACACACACAACCCCACACACACACACCTCCCCACACACTGCCCAACACACACAACCCCACACACACCCACACACACAACCCCACACACACAACCACACACACAACCCCACACACACAACCCACCACACACAACCACACACACTACCACACAACCCCACACACAACCACACACACAACCAACCACACACAACCATCCCCCACACACACAACCCCATACACACACAACCTCACACACCACACAACCCCACACAAACACAACCCCCGACACACACAACCCCCAACACATACAACCCCCCACTCACATAACCCCCCATACACAACCCCCTCACACAAACACCAACCCCCCCACATACAAGACCCCCACACACAAACCCCACACATACAACCCCACCCACACACACACAACCCCCCCACACACCAACCCCACAAACAACCCCACACACACAACCTCCCACTGACACCCCCCACACACAACCCCCCACACAACCACCCCCACACACAAGCCCCCCACATACAACCCCACACACACAACCCCCCACACACAACCCCACAAACTCACACCTACACACATACAACTTCATAACCACACACACACAACCCCCCCCACACACAACGCCCAACACACACAACCACCCCACACACAACCCCACAAACACACAGCCATCCCACACACACAACCCCCCCACACACACACACACAACCACACACACATAACCCCACACAACCACACAACCCTACAACCACACAACTCTACAACCACACACTAACACACACAAACACACAACCACACACACGCCCACATACACACAACCCTACACACACAACCCCACACACCACACAACCCCCCCCACACACACACAACACCCCCACACACACCACTCACATACAACCCCACACAAAAACCCCCACACACAACCCGCCAAACACACACAATCCCCCGCACACAAACCCACACACACAACCTCCCCCACACATACAACCCCCCCACACACAACTCTCCACACACACAACCCCCCACACACAACGCCCCCACACACAACCCCACACCCACAAACAACCCCACATTCACACACAACCCTCAAAACACACACAACCCCCACACACATCTCCCACACACACAACCCCCCACACACACAACACCCCCAAACACACAACCTCCCACACACACAACCCCACACACAACCCCACACACACAGCCCCCCCACACACAACCCCACACACACAATCCCACGCACACACAACCAACCCCACACACACACACACAACCCCCCACACACAACCCCACACACACAACCCTCCCACACACACAAGCCCCCACACACCCACAACCCCCCCACACAAATCCCCCACACTCACACATACAACCACCCACACACAATCCCACACACAACCCCACACACAGCACCCCACACCCACAACCCCACACACTCACACAATCCCACGCACTCACACACACAACCCCACACACAACCCCACAACCCCACACACAACCTTACACACAACCACACATACAACACCACACACAACCCCCCAAACACACAACCCCCTGCACACCCTAACACGCAAACCTACACACTCACACAACCCCACACACTCACACAAACAACACCCCCCACACACAACCCCACACACACACAACCCCACACACACACAACCCCCCACACACTGCCCAACACACACAACCCCACACACACCCACACACACAACCCCACACACACAACCCCACACACAACCCCACACACACAACCCACCACACACAACCACACACACAACCACACAACCCCACACACAACCACACACACAACCAACCACACAACCCCCTCACACACAACCCCACACACACAACCCCCACACACAAACAACCCCACACACACACAACCCAACACACACAACCTCCCACTCACACCCCCCACACAAACAACCCCCCACACACACAACCCCCCACACACAACCGCCCCCCCATACACAACCCCACACACAACCCCACACATACAACCCCACCCACAAACACAACCCCACACACACAACCCCAAACACACACAACCCCTGTACACACAACCCTCCACATACACACACAACCCCACACTCACACACAAAGCCCCACGCACACAACCCCCCCACACACCCAAACCCCCTACACACAACCACACAACCCCACACACACAACCACACACACACACAACCCCCACACACACAACCCCCTACAGACAACCCCCCAACCACCTCAACACACAAACCCACATACTCACACAACCCCACACACTCCCACACACAACACCCCACACACAACCCAACACACACAACCCCAACACACACACAACCCCACACACACAACCCAACACACACAACCCCCACACACCCACACTCACACAACCCCACACACAACCCCACAAACAACCACCCCCCCCACACAACCACACACACAGCCACACAACCCCACACAAAACCACCCACACACACAACCACACACACACAACCACACAACCCCAACACACAACCCCATACACACACAACCAACAACACACAACCACACAACCCCCCCACACACACAACCCCATATACACACAACCCCACACACACCCCCAACACACACAGCCCCCCACTCACACACAACCCCCCACTCACACAAACCCCATACACACAACCCCCTCACACACACAACCCCCCACATACAAACCCCGCATAAAAAACCCCCACACACAACTGCCAAACACACACAATCCCCCACACACAAACCCACACACACACAACCTCCCCCACACATACAACCCCCCCCCACACACACAACTCTCCACACACACAACCCCCCACACACAACCCCACACCCACAAACAACCCCACACTCACACACAACCCTCAAAACACACAACCCCCACACACATCTCCCACACACACAACCCCCCCCAAACACACAACCTCCCACACACACAACCCCACACACAACCCCACACACACAACCCCCCCACACACAACCACCCCACACACAACCCCACACGCACAATCCCATGCACACACAACCAACCCCCCCCCACACACACACACAACCCCCCACACACAACCCCACACACACAACCCTCCCACACACAAGCCCCCACACACCCACAACCCCCCCACACACAAATCCCCCACACTCACACATTCAACCCCCCACACACAATCCCACACACAACCCCACACACAGCACCCCACACCCACAACCCCACACACTCACACAATCCCACGCACTCACACACACAACCCCACACACAACCACACACAACCTTACACACAACCACACACACACCACACACAATCCCCCACACACACAACCCCCTGCACACCCTAACACGCAAACCCACACACTCACACAACCCCACACACTCACACACACAACACCCCCCACACACAACCACCCCACATACACAACCCCACACACAACCACACACACAACCAACCACACAACCCCCTCACACACAACCCCACACACACAACCCCCAAACACAAACAACCCCACACACACAACCCAACACGCACAACCTCCCACTCACACCCCCCCACACAAACAACCCCCCACACACACAAACCCCCACACACAACCGCCCCCACACACAACTCCACACACACAACCCCACACATACAACCCCACCCACAAACACAACCCCACACACACAACCCCAAACACACACAACCCCTGTACACACAACCCTCCACATACACACACAACCCCACACTCACACACAAAGCCCCACGCACACAACCCCCCACACACCCAAACCCCCTACACACAACCACACAACCCCACACACACAACCACACACACACACAACCCCCCACACACACAACCCCCTACAGACAACCCCCCAACCACCTCAACACACAAACCCACATACTCACACAACCCCACACACTCCCACACACAACCCCCACACACAACCCAACACACACAACCCCATACACACACACAACCCCACACACACAACCCCCCACGCACAACCTCCCCACACACAACCCCCCACACACAACCCCACACACACAACCCTCCCACACACACACGCCCCCACACACCCAAAACACCCTCACACACAAATCCCCCACACTCACACATACAACCCACACACAGCACCCCACACCCACAACCCCACACACTCAAACAATCCCACGCACTCACACACACAACCACACAACCCCATACACAACCTTACACACAACCACACACACAACACCGCACACAACCCCCCACACACACAACCCCCTGCACACCCTAACACGCAAACCCACACACTCACACAACCCCACGCACTCAAATACACAACACCCCCCACACACAACCACCCCACACACACAACCCCACACACACACACACCCCCACACACTGCCCAACACACACAACCCCACACACACCCACACACACAACCCCACACACACAACCACACACACAACCCCACACACAACCCACCACACACAACCACACACACTACCACACAACCCCACACACAACCACACACACAACCAACCCCACAAACAACCCCACACACACAACCTCCCACTGACACCCCCAACACACACAACCCCCCACACAACCGCCCCCCACACACAAGCCCCCCACATACAACCCCACACACACAACCCCCCACACACAACCCCACAAACTCACACCTACACACATACAACTTCATAACCACACACACACAACCCCCCACACACACAACGCCCAACACACACAACCACCCCACACACAACCCCACAAACACACAGCCATCCCACACACACAACCCCCACACACACACACACACAACCACACACACATAACCCCACACAACCACACAACCCTACAACCACACACAAACACACAACCACACACACGCCCACATACACACAACCCTACACACACAACCCCACACACCACACAACCCCACACACACACACACACAACACCCCCACACACACCACTCACATACAACCCCACACAAAACCCCACACACACAACCCGCCAAACACACACAATCCCCCGCACACAAACCCACACACACACAACCTCCCCCACACATACAACCCCCCCACACACAACTCTCCACACACACAACCCCCACACACAACGCCCCCACACACAACCCCACACCCACAAACAACCCCACACTCACACACAACCCTCAAAACACACACAACCCCCACACACATCTCCCACACACACAACCCCCCACACACACAACACCCCCAAACACACAACCTCCCACACACACAACCCACACACAACCCCACACACACAACCCCCCCACACACAACCCCACACACACAATCCCACGCACACACAACCAACCCCACACACACACACAACCCCCTACACACAACCCCACACACACAACCCTCCCACACACACAAGCCCCCACACACCCACAACCCCCCACACAAATCCCCCACACTCACACATACAACCACCCACACACAATCCCACACACAACCCCACACACAGCACCCACACCCACAACCCCACACACTCACACAATCCCACGCACTCACACACACAACCCCACAACCCCACACACAACCTTACACACAACCACACATACAACACCACACACAACCCCCCACACACACAACCCCCTGCACACCCTAACACGCAAACCCACACACTCACACAACCCCACACACTCACACACACAACACCCCCCACACCAAACCACCCCACACACAACCCCACACACACCCACACACACAACCCCACACACACAACCACACACACAACCCACACACACAACCCACCACACACAACCACACACACAACCAACCACACAACCCCCTCACACACAACCCCACACACACAACCCCCACACACAAACAACCCCACACACACACAACCCAACACACACAACCTCCCACTCACACCACCCCACACAAACAACCCCCACACACACAACCCCCCACACACAACCGCCCCCATACACAACCCCACACACAACCCCACACATACAACCCCACCCACAAACACAACCCCACACACACAACCCCAACACACCACACACAACCCTGTACACACAACCCTCCACATACACACACAACCCCACACTCACACACAAAGCCCACGCACACAACCCCCCACACACCCAAACCCCCTACACACAACCACACAACCCCACACACACAACCACACACACACACAACCACACACACACACAACCCCCTACAGACAACCCCCAACCACCTCAACACACAAACCCACATACTCACACAACCCCACACACTCCCACACACAACACCCCACACACAACCCAACACACACAACCCCATACACACACACAACCCCACACACACAACCCCACACACACAACCCCCACACACCCAACCCCCACACACCCACACTCACACAACCCCACACACAACCCCACAAACAACCACACCCCCCCACACAACCACACACACAGCCACACAACCCCACACAAAACCACCCACACACACAACCAACCACACACAACCACACAACCCCAACACACAACCCCATACACACACAACCAACAACACACAACTACACAACCCCCCCACACACACAACCCCAACACACAACCCCATATACACACAACCCCACACACACCCCCAACACACACAGCCCCCCCACTCACACACACAACTCCCCACTCACACAAACCCCATACACACAACCCCCTCACACACACACAAACCCCCACATACAAACCCCGCATAAAAAAAACCCACACACAACCGCCAAACACACACAATCCCCCACACACAAACCCACACACACACAACCTCCCCACACATACAACCCCCCCACACACAACTCTCCAAACACACAACCCCCCACACACAACCCCACACCCACAAACAACCCCACACTCACACACAACCCTCAAAACACAAAACCCCCACACACATCTCCCACACACACAACCCCCCCTCACACAACACCCCCCAAACACACAACCTCCCACACACACAACCCCACACACAACCCCACACACACAACCCCCCACACACAACCACCCCACACACAACCCCACACGCACAATACCATGCACGCACAACCAGCCCCCCCTACACACACACAACACCCCCACACACAACCCCACACACACAACCCTCCCACACACAAGCCCCCACACACCCACAACCCCCCACACACAAATCCCCCACACTCACACATACAACCCCCCACACACAATCCCACACACAACCCCACACACAGCACCCCACACCCACAACCCCACACACTCACACAATCCCACGCACTCACACACACAACCCCACACACCACCACACACAACCTTACACACAACCACACACACAACACCACACACAATCCCCCACACACACAACCCCCTGCACACCCTAACACGCAAACCCACACACTCACACAACCCCACACACTCACACACACAACACCCCCACACACAACCACCCCACACACACAACCCCACACACAACCACACACACAACCAACCACACAACCCCCTCACACACATCCCCACACACACAACCCCCACACACAAACAACCCCACACACACAACCCAACACGCACAACCTCCCACTCACACCCCCCCACACAAACAACCCCCCACACACACAAACCCCCACACACAACCGCCCCCCACACACAACCCCACACACACAACCCCACACATACAACCCCACCCACAAACACAACCCCACACACACAACCCCAAACACACACAACCCCTGTACACACACAACCCTCCACATACACACACAACCCCACACTCACACACAAAGCCCCACGCACACAACCCCCACACACCCAAACCCCCTACACACAACCACACAACCCCACACACACAACCACACACACACACAACCCCCCCAGTCACAACCCCCTACAGACAACCCCCCAACCACCTCAACACACAAACCCACATACTCACACAAACCCACACACTCCCACACACAACCCCCACACACAACCCAACACACACAACCCCATACACACACACAACCCCACACACACAACCCAACACACACAACCCCCACACACCCACACTCACACAACCCCACACACAACCCACAAACAACCACACCCCCCCACACAACCACACACACAACCACACAACCCCACACAAAACCACCCACACACACAAACACACAACCCCCCCACACACACAACCCCAACACACAACCCCATACACACACACCCAACAACACACAACCACACAACCCCCCACTCACACAACCCCCATACACACAACCCCCTCACACACACACAAACCCCCCACATACAAACCCCCACATAAAAAACCCCACACACAACCGCCAAACACACACAATCCCCCACACACAAACCCACACACACAACCTCCCCACACATACAACCGCCCCCACACACAACTCTCCACACACACATCCCCCACACACAACGCCCCCACACACAACCCCACACCCACAAATGACCCCACACTCACACACAACCCTCAAAACACACACAACCCCCACACACATCTCCCACACACACAACCCCCCATACACACAACACCCCCAAACACACAACCTCCCACACACACAACCCCACACACACAACCCCACACACACAACCACCCCACACACAACCCCACACGCACAATCCCATGCACACACAACCAACCCCCACACACACACACACAACCCCCACACACAACCCACACACACACACCCTCCCACACACACAAGCCCCCACACACCCACAACCCCCCCACACACAAATCCCCCACACTCACACATACAACCCCCCACACACAATCCCACACACAACCCCACACACAGCACCCCACACCCACAACCCCACACACTCACACAATCCCACGCACTCACACACACAACCCCACACACAACCCCACACACAACCTTACACACAACCACACACACAACACCACACACAACCCCCCACCCACACAACCCCCTGCACACCCTAACACGCAAACCCACACACTCACACAACCCCACACACTCACACACACAACACCCCCCACACACAACCACCCACACACACAACCCCACACACACACAACCCCCCACACACTGCCCAACACACAACCCCACACACACCCACACACACAACCCCACACACACAACCACACACACAACCCCACACACACAACCCACCACACACAACCACACACACTACCACACAACCCCACACACAACCACACACACAACCAACCACACAACCCCACACACCCACACACACAACCCCACACACACAACCACACACACAACTCCACACACACAACCCACCACACACAACCACACACACAACCACACAACCCCACACACAACCACACACAACCAACCACACAACCCCCTCACACACAACCCCACACACACAACCCCCCCACACAAACAAACCCACACACACACAACCCAACACACACAATCTCCCACTCACACCCCCCACACAAACAACCCCCCACACACACAAACCCCCACACACAACCGCCCCCCACACACACAACCCCACACATACAACCCCACCCACAAACACAACCCCACACACACAATCCCAACACACAACCCCATATACACACAACCCCACACACACACCCAACACACACAACCCCCCACTCACACACACAACCCCCCACTCACACAACCCCCATACACACAACCCCCTCACACACACAAACCCCCCACATACAAACCCCCCGCATAAAATCCCCCCACACACAACTCCACACACACACACACCCCACACATACAACCCCACCCACACACAAAACCCCACACTCACAACCCTCCCACACACAACCCCACAAACTCATACCCACACACACAACCCCATAAGCATACACACAACCTCCCCACACACACACCGCCCCACACACACAACCACCCCACACACAACACACAAAACCCCCCACACACAGCCCTCCCACACACACAACCACACACACATAACCCCACACAACCACACACAAACACACAACACACAATCACACAACCACACACAACCACACAACCACACCACCACACACACGCCCACACACACACAACCCTACACACACACAACCCCACACACCACACAACCCCACACACAGACACAGCATACCCACACACACACAACCCCTACACACAAACTCTCCCCCACAACCCCCCACACACACCCCACACACACACAACCCCCACACACAAACCCCTACACACACAACCTCCCCCACACACACTACCCCCCCACACACAGAACCCCTCACACACAACCCCACACACACACAACCCCCCCCCCCACAAACACAACCCCACACCCACAAACAACCCCACACACTCACACACAATCCTCTACACACACACAACCCCCACACACAACTCTCCCACACAACCCTACACACACAAACAACCCCACACACACAAACCCCCACACAACTGCCCCACACACAAGCCCCCTACACACAACCCCACACACACAAACACCCCACACACAAAACCCCCTCCACACAGCCCCACACATACAACCCCATCCACAAACACAACCCCACACACAAAAAAAACCACAAACACAACCCCAAACACACACACACCCCCCGTACACACACAACCCTCCACACACACACAACCCCACACTCACACACACACCCCACACACACAACACCCACACACCCACAACCACCCACACACAACCACACAACCCCACACACAACCACACACACACACACAACCCCCCACACATACAACCCCCCACACACCCTAACACACAAACCCACATACTCACACAACCCCACACACTCACACACACAACCCCCCCACACACAACCCCATACACACACAACCCCACACACACTTACAACCCCACACACAACCCCCCCACACACAACCCCACACACACAACCCCACACAACCCCCACACACACAACCCCCCACACACAACCCAACACACACAACCCCCACACTTACAACCCCACACACAACCCCACAAACAACCACACACACCCCCACACAACCACACACACAACCAACCACACACAACCATCCCCCACACACACAACCCCATACACACACAACCTCACACACCACACAACCCCACACAAACACAACCCCCGACACACACAACCCCCAACACATACAACCCCCCACTCACATAACCCCCCATACACAACCCCCTCACACAAACACCAACCCCCCCACATACAAGACCCCCACACACAAACCCCACACATACAACCCCACCCACACACACACAACCCCCCCACACACACAACCCCCCACAGACACAACCACCACACACACAACCCCACAAACTCACACCCACACACACAACCCCATAACCACACACACAACCCCCCACACACACAGCCCCCAGACACACAACCCCCACACACATGACCCCCCCAACCACATGCAAGCACACAACCACACACAACACCACACACATCCACACACACACAAAGCCAACCCCCCACACACAACCCCACACACAACCTAACACATACACAACCCCACACACCCACACAACCCCAACACACACAACTCCCCACAACCACCCGACACACACAACCTCCCCCCACACACACAACCCCCACACACAAAACCCCCCACACACAACCCACACATAACCCCCCACACACACAACCCCACACAAAACCACACACACAACCACACACACAACCAACCACACACAACCACAAAACCCCCAACACACACAACCCCACGCACACAACCCCACACACAAACAACCCCACACACACAACCCCCCCACACACAGCCCCCAGACACACAACCCCCACACACACAACCCCCAACCACATGCAAGCACACAACCACACACACAAACAACCCCACACACACAACCCCCCCACACACAGCCCCCAGACACACAACCCCCACACACACAACCCCCAACCACATGCAAGCACACAACCACACACAACACCACACACAACCACACACACACAAAGCCAACCCCCACACACAACCCAACACACACACAACCCACACACCCACACAACCCCAACACACACAACTCCCCACAACCACCCGACACACACAACCTCCCCCCACACACACACAACCCCCACACACAAAACCCCCCACACACAACCCACACACAACCCCCCACACACAACCCCACACAAAACCACACACACACACAACCACACACACAACCAACCACACACAACCACAAAACCCCCAACACACACAACCCCACGCACACAACCCCACACACACAAACCCATACACAACAAACCCCCCAACGACACACAGAAAACACTCACACACAAGCCCCCCACATACAACCCCACACACAAACCACACACACTACCCAACACATACAACCCCACCCACACACACAACCCCATACACACACCCCCACTCACAATCCCCCCACACACACAACGTCCCCCCACACACAACCCCATACACAAACTCCCCACACACAAGCCCCCACACACAACTCCCCCACACACACAACCCCACACACAAAACCCCCCCACACACACAACCCCCTACAAACAACCACACAACCCCACAAAAAACCACACACACACACAACCACACACACATAACCAACCACACACCCACACACCTCAACACACAAACCCACATACTCACACAACCCCACACACTCCCACACACAACCCCCCACACACAACCCAACACACACAACCCCATACACACACACAACCCCACACACACAACCCAACACACACAACCCCCACACACCCACACTCACACAACCCCACACACAACCCCACAAACAACCACACCCCCACACAACCACACACACAGCCACACAACCCCACACAAAACCACCCACACACACAACCAACCACACTCAACCACACAACCCCCCCACACACACAACCCCAACACACAACCCCATACAAACACAACCAACAACACACAACCACACAACCCCCCCACACACACAACCCCAACACACAACCCCATATACACACAACCCCACACACACACCCAACACACACAACCCCCCACTCACACACACAACCCCCCACTCACACAACCCCCATACACACAACCCCCTCACACACACAAACCCCCCACATACAAACCCCCCGCATAAAATCCCCCCACACACAACTCCACACACACACACACCCCACACATACAACCCCACCCACACACAAAACCCCACACTCACAACCCTCCCACACACAACCCCACAAACTCATACCCACACACACAACCCCATAAGCATACACACAACCTCCCCACACACACACCGCCCCACACACACAAACACCCCACACACAACACACAAAACCCCCACACACAGCCCTCCCACACACACAACCACACACACATAACCCCACACAACCACACACAAACACACAACGCACAACCACACAACCACACACAACCACACAACCACACCACCACACACACGCCCACACACACACAACCATACACACACATAACCCCACACACTACACAACCCCACACACAGACACAGCATACCCACACACACACAACCCCTACACACAAACTCCCCCCCACAACCCCCCACACACACCCCACACACACACAACCCCCACACACACACCCCACACACACACAACCCCCACACACAAACCCCTACACACACAACCTCCCCCACACACACTACCCCCCCACACACAGAACCCCTCACACACAACCCCACACACACAACCCCCCCACAAACACAACTCCACACCCACAAACAACCCCACACACTCACACACAATCCTCTACACACACACAACCCCCACACACAACTCTCCCACACAACCCTACACACACAAACAACCCCACACACACAACCCCCCTCTCACAACCCCCCACACACAAACCCCCACACAACTGCCCCACACACAAGCCCCCTACACACAACCCCACACACACAAACACCCCACACACAAAACCCCCTCCACACAGCCCCACACATACAACCCCATCCACAAACACAACCCCACACACAAAAAACCCCACAAACACAACCCCAAACACACACACACCCCCCGTACACACACAACCCTCCACACACACACAACCCCACACTCACACACACACCCCACACACACAACACCCACACACCCACAACCACCCACACACAACCACACAACCCCACACACAACCACACACACACACACAACCCCCCACACACACAACCCCCCACACACCCTAACACACAAACCCACATACTCACACAACCCCACACACTCACACACACAACCCCCCCACACACAACCCCATACACACACAACCCCACACACACTTACAACCCCACACAACCCCCCACACACAACCCAACACACACAACCCCCACACTTACAACCCCACACACAACCCCACAAACAACCACACACCCCCACACAACCACACACACACAACCAACCACACACAACCACACCCCCCCACACACACAACCCCATACACACACAACCTCACACACCACACAACCCCACACACACACAACCCCCGACACACACAACCCCCAACACACACAACCCCCCACTCACATAACCCCCCATACACAACCCCCTCACACAAACACCAACCCCCCCACATACAAGACCCCCACACACAAACCCCACACATACAACCCCACCCACACACACACACAACCCCCACACACACACAACCCCCCACAGACACAACCACCACACACACAACCCCACAAACTCACACTCACACACAACCCCATAACCACACACACAACCCCCCACACACACAGCCCCCAGACACACAACCCCCACACGCATGACCCCCCAACCACATGCAAGCACACAACCACACACAACACCACACACAACCACACACACACAACCCCACACACAACCTAACACATACACAACCCCACACACCCACACAACCCCAACACACACAACTCCCCACAACCACCCGACACACACAACCTCCCCCCACACACACAACCCCCACACACAAAACCCCCCACACACAACCCACACATAACCCCCCACACACACAACCACACAACCCCACACAAAACCACACACACAACCACACACACAACCACAAAACCCCCAACACACACAACCCCACGCACACAACCCCACACACAAACAACCCCACACACACAACCCCCCCACACACAGCCCCCAGACACACAACCCCCACACACACAACCCCCAACCACATGCAAGCACACAACCACACACAACACCACACACAAACACACACACACAAAGCCAACCCCCACACACAACCCAACACACACACAACCCACACACCCACACAACCCCAACACACACAACTCCCCACAACCACCCGACACACACAACCTCCCCCCACACACACACAACCCCCACACACAAAACCCCCCACACACAACCCACACACAACCCCGCACACACAACCCCACACAAAACCACACACACAACCACACACACAACCAACCACACACAACCACAAAACCCCCAACACACACAACCCCACGCACACAACCCCACACACACAAACCCATACACAACAAACCCCCCAACGACACACAGAAAACACTCACACACAAGCCCCCCACATACAACCCCACACACAAACCACACACACAACCCCACACACACTACCCAACACATACAACCCCACCAACACACACAACCCCATACACACACCCCCACTCACAATCCCCCCACACACACAACGTCCCCCCACACACAACCCCATACACAAACTCCTCACACACAAGCCCCCACACACAACTCCCCCACACACACAACCCCACACACAAAACCCCCCACACACACAACCCCCTACAAACAACCACACAACCCCACAAAAAACCACACACACACAACCACACACACATAACCAACCACACACACCACACAACCCCACACACACAACCCCCCACATACACAACCCCGACACACACACACAACCCCCCACACACACAACCCAACACACACAACCCCACACACACCCACACACACACAACCCCACACACAACCCCACACACAACCCCACACACACAACTACACAACCCCACACACAACCACACACACAACCAATCACACACAACCACACAACCCACCACTCACAGCCCCACACACACAACCCCCCCCCACACACACCACACAACAACACACCCACAACCCCACACACACAAGCAACCCCACACATACAACCCAGCACACAACTGCCCACTCACAACCCCCCACACACACAACCCCACACACACACAAACCCCCACACATAACCGCCCCCACAACCCCACACACAAACACAACCCCACACACAACCACACACACACAACCCCAAACACACACAACACCTTTACACACACAAACCTCCACACACACAATCCCTCACACACATCCCCCCACACACAACCACACAACCAGACACACAACCACACACACAACCACACACACACACAAACCCCCCCACACACAACCCCAACACACAAACCCACATACTCACACAACCCCATACACTCACGCACACAATCCCTCACACACACAAGCCCCCACACACACAACCCAACACACACAACCCCATACACACACGTACAACCCCACACACAACCCCCCACACTCAGCCCCCCACACACACAACCCCCCCACACACACACCCACACACACAACCTCACACACAACCCCACACACAACCAAACACCCCCGCACACAACCACACACAACCACACAACCACACATAAAACCACACTCAAATACAACCAACCACACACAACCCCCCACACACACATTCCCCCACACACACAACCCCCCCACACACAGCCCCCCCCACACACACACACCCACACACAACCACCCCCACATAAAAAACCCCCACCCTCAACCCCACACACACAAACCCACACACACAACCCCACACATACAACCCCACCCACACACACAACCCCCCCACATACACAACCCCCCCACGCACACAACCCCACACACACAAACCCACACACAACAAACCCCCCAAGGACACACAGAAAACACTCACACACAAGCCCCCCACATACAACCCCACACACAAACCACACACACAACCCCACACACACTACCCAACACATACAACCCCACCCACACACACAACCCCATACACACACCCCCCACTCACAATCCCCCCACACACACAACGTCCCCCCATACACAACCCCATACACAAACTCCCCACACACAAGCCCCCACACACAACTCCCCCACACACACAACCCCACACACAAACCCCCCCCCACACACAACCCCCTACAAACAACCACACAACCCCACAAAAAACCACACACACACAACCACACACACATAACCAACCACACACACCACACAACCCCACACACACAACCCCCCACATACACAACCCTGACACACACACACAACCCCCCCACACACACAACCCAACACACATAACCCCACACACACCCACACACACACAACCCCACACACAACCCCACACACAACCCCACACACACAACTACACAACCCCACACACAACCACACACACAACCAATCACACACAACCACACAACCCACCACTCACAGCCCCACACACACAACCCCCCACACACACACCACACAACAACACACCCACAACCCCACACACACAAGCAACCCCACACATACAACCCAGCACACAACTGCCCACTCACAACCCCCACACACACACAAACCCCCACACACACACAAACCCCCACACATAACCGCCCCCACACACAAGCCCCCCACACACAACCCCACACACAAACACAACCCCACACACAACCACACACACACAACCCCAAACACACACAACACCTTTACACACACAAACCTCCACACACAAAATCCCTCACACACATCCCCCCACACACAACCACACAACCAGACACACAACCACACACACAACCACACACACACACAAACCCCCCACACACAACCCCAACACACAAACCCACATACTCACACAACCCCATACACTCACGCACACAATCCCTCACACACACAAACCCCCACACACACAACCCAACACACACAACCCCATACACACACTTACAACCCCACACACAACCCCCCACACTCAGCCCCCCACACACACAACCCCCCCACACACCCACACACACAACCCCACACACAACCAAACACCCCCGCACACAACCACACACAACCACACAACCACACATAAAACCACACTCAAATACAACCAACCACACACAACCCCCCACACACATTCCCCCACACACACAACCCCCCCACACACAGCCCCCCCACACACACACACCCACACACAACCACCCCCACATAAAAGCCCCCCACCCTCAACCCCACACACACAAACCCCACACACACAACCCCACACATACAACCCCACCCACACACACAACCCCCCACATACACAACCCCCCCACACACACAACCCCCACACACAACCTCACAAACTCACACCCACACACAAACACCCCCATACCCACACACAGCCCCCACACACAGAACTCCCCCACTCACACCCAACCCCCCACACACAACCACACACATAACCCCACACAACCACATGCAAGCACACAACCACACACAACCCCACACACAACCACACACACACAAAGCCAACCACACACACAACCCCCCACACACAACCCCACACACACACAACCCCACACACCAAACACCACACAACCCCCCCACACACAACCCCCACACCCCCCACTCACAACCCCCACACACACAACCTCCCCCCACACACACAACCCCCATACACAAAACCGACCCACACACAAGCCCCCACACACAACCCCCCCCCACACACAAACAACCACACACAACCCCCACACACAACCACACACAACCATACAACCCCACACAAAACCACACACACAACAACACACACACAACCAAACACACACAACCCCAACACACACAACCCCAACACACACAACCCCCCCACACACAACCCCACACACACAACCCCCACTCACAACTCCCCACACACAGAAACCCACATGCACATGACACCCCCCACACACAGAAATCCCCCACACACAAGCCCCACACACGCAAACCCCACACACACAAACCACACACACAACTCCACACACACTACCCCACACATTAAACCCCACCCACACACACACAACCCCATACACACCCCACCCCCACTCACAACCCCCCACACACACAACCTCCCCCCACACACACAACCCCCACACACAAACCCCCCACACTTAAGCCCCCCACACACATAACCCCACACACAACCCCACACAACCCCACATACACAACCCCCACGCACAACCACATACACAACCACACAACCCCACACAACCATACACACACTACCAACCACACACAACCACATAACCCCCAACACACAACCCCACACACACACAACCACAAACACACACAACCCCACACACCACACAACCTCACAAACACAACCCCCCACACACAACCCCCCACACACACAAGCCCCCCACACACAACCCCACACACACAAACCAAACACACACAACCCCACACACACTGCCCCACACATACAACCCCACCAACACACAACCTCATACACACACAAACAATGCCCGACACACAACCCCCCACACACACAACCCCACAAACTCACACACACACCATCCCATAACCACACACACAAACCCCCCACACACTCAACCTCCCACACACACACAACCCCCCCACACACACAATCCCCACACATACAACCCCACACAAACACAACCCCACACACACAACCCCACACCAACACACAACCACACAAACCACAAACCCCCACAAACACACACAAACACACAACCACACACACACACATGCCCACACACAACCCCACACACCACACAACCCCCCACACACACAACCCCACACACACAATCTCCCCACACACAACCCCCCTCTCACAACCCCCTCACACACACAACGCCACACACACAACCCCCCCACACACAAACCCCCCCACACACCCCTCCCCACACACAAGCCCACACACACAACTCCCCACCCCCACACACACATAACCCCACACACACACTCACACACATGACCCCCCACACACACAACCCCGAACACACACACCCAACCCCACACTCACACACAACCCCACACACACTGCCCCACACATACAACCCCACCAACACACAAACTCATACACACACAAACAATGCCCGACACACAACCCCCCCACACACACAACCCCACAAACTCACACACACACCATCCCATAACCACACACACAAACCCCCCACACACAGCCCCACACACTCAACCTCCCACACACACACAACCCCCCCACACACACAATCCCCACACATACATCCCCATACAAACACAACCCCACACACACAACCCCACACCAACACACAACCACACACACCACAAAACCCCACAAACACACACAAACACAAAACCACACACACACATGCCCACACACAACCCCACACACCACACAACCCCCCACACACACAATCTCCCCACACACAACCCCCCGCTCACAACCCCCTCACACACACAACACCACACAAACACAACCCCCCCACACACAAACCCCCACACACACCCCTCCCCACACACAAGCCCACACACACAACTCCCCACCCCCACACACACACAACCCCACACACACACTCACACACATGACCCCCCCACACACACAACCCCGAACACACACACACAACCCCACACACACACAACCCCACACTCACGCACACACACCTACACACACAACCCCACACACACAACCCCCCACACACAGAACCCCACACACAGAACCACCCACACACCCCAACACACAACCCCACACACATACACACTCACTCAACACCCCACACATACAAACCTCCACACACAACCCCACTCACAACCCCCACACACAACTCTCCACACACACACAACTCCCCCACACACACAACCCCACACAAACACACAACCAGACACACAACCAGACACAAATACACAACCAACCACACACACCACACAACCCCCCCACACATACACAACCCCACACACACAACTTCATACACACACATCCCCATACATATACACACCCTCCCACACACATGCCCCCCTCCACACACACAAACCCCATACACACACAACTCCACACACATAACCCCAGACACACAACCCCACTTACACACACAACCCCCACACAACCCTAAACACACACACAACCCCACACACCCAACCCCAAACACCCACCCACACACAACCACACAACCTCACACCCACACACACAACCCCATAACCACACACACAACTCCCCACACACAAATCCCCACACACACAACCCCGCCACACACAATCCCCCACACAAATCCCAACACACACAACCCCACACACACACAAGCACACATAACCCCACACAACCCCACACACACACAACCACACACAAGCACACAACCCCCCCACACACACACCCCAGACACACAACCCAACACACTCACACAACCCCAACATACAACCCCCACACACACAACCCCACACACATCCCCCCACACACACAACCCCACACACTACCCCCACACATGCATCCACACACATAATCACACACAACTCCACACACAACCACATTCACTTTTTTCTTTCCAGGACACTCGCACAGACTCACTCTCTCAGTCTCTAAGACACTCTCACAGTCTGACACTCTCACAGACTCTCATAGCCTGTCACAGACTCTCACAGACACTCTTTCTCACACTCCCTCACAAGCACACTCTCAAAGACAGTCTCCCCCAGACACTGTCTCACAGACAGACTCTCACAGACACTCTCTCACAGATACTGTCTCACACTCTCTGACAGTCTCACAGACTCTCAGACACTCTCTCACAGACTCTCATAAAGACACACTCCTTCACAGAAACTCTCTCAGACTCACACTCTCACAGACACTCACAGACATTCTCTCGACACTCTTACAGACACTCTCACATACACTCCCTCACATACTCTCTCACAGACACTCTGTCTCACACTCTCTCACAGACACTCAAGACACTCTCACAGACACTAACAGACACTTTCACTCTCTCACAGACAGACTCTCACAGACACTCTCAAAATCTGTCACAAGCACACTCTCACAGACACTATCACAAGCACACTCTCACAGACACTCTCAGACACTCTCAGACACTTTCATAGACTCTCACACTCTCTCAGACTCACAGACACTCTCACAGAAATTCTCTTGACACTCTCACAGACACTCACACTCTCTCACAGACAGTCTCCCAGACTCTTACAGACACTCTCACAGACTCTCACAGACATTCTCACAGACTCTCACACACTCTCTCATAGTCTCTCACAGACACTCTCTCACAGACACTCTCTCAGTTTCACAGACACTCTCTCACAGACACTCTCTCAAAGACACTCAAGACACTCTCTCACAATCTCAAACACTCTCTCACAGACACTCCCTCACAGAGACTGTCTCACTCTCACAGACAGGCTCTCACAGACACTCTCTCACAGATACTCTCTCACATCCTCTCACAGGCACACTCTCACAGGCACACTCTCTCACAAGCACTCTCACAGACACACTCTCTTTTAGACCCTCTCAGACACTCTCTCAGACACTCTCTCACAGACACTCAGACTCACAGACACTCAGAAATTCTCTTGACACTCTCACAGACACTCTCACACTCTCCGAGACACTCTCTCACAAACACTCTCTCATAGACTCTCACACACACTCTCTCACAGACTCCCACATACTCTTTCACAAAGACTCCCTCACAGACACTCTCACACAGACAGTCTCTCATAGACACTCTCACAGACACTCTCTCACAGATACTGTCTCACAGACACTCTCTTACATACACTCTCTCACACTCTCTCACAGACACTGTCTCACACTCTCACAGATACTCTCTCACAGATACTCTCACAGACACTCTCTCACAAGCACACTCTCAAAGACACAGACTCTCACAGACACTCTCACAGACTCTCACAGACATTCTCTAACAGACACTCACAGACATTCTCTCAACACTCTCACAGACTCACAGACACTCTCACGGACAGTCTCTCACAGACACTCTATCACAGACACTCTCAGAGACACTCCCTCACAGACTCTCAGTCTCTCTTACAGACACTCTCTAACAGACACTCTCACAGACACTCTCTCACAGATACTGTCTCACAGACACTCTCTCACAGACACTCTCTCAGACACTCTCTGTCTCACAGACACTCTCTCACAGACACTCTCTCATAGTCTCTCACAGACACTCTCACAGACACTGTCTCACACTCTCTCACAGACAGACTCTCACAGACATTGTCTCACACACTCTCTCGCAGACTCTCACAGACACTCTCTCACGGACACTGTCTCACATTCTCTCACAGACAGACTCTCACAGACACTCTCTCACAGACACTCTCTCATAGTCTCTCACAGACACTCTCACACACTCTCACAGACAATCTCACAGACACTGTCTCATACTCTCTCACAGACAGACTCTCACAGACATTCTCTCACAGGCACTCTCAGACACTCTCTCACAGATCTCTCATAGTCTCTCACAGACTCTCTCACAGACACTCTCTCACATAATCTCACAGACACTATCCCACAGACACTGTCTCACACTCTCTCATAGACAGACTCTCACAGACACTCTCTCACAGATACTCTCTCACAGACACTCTCACAGACTCTCAGACACTCTCACAACGACTCCCTCACAGACTCTCTCACACTATCTCACAGACACTCTCACAGACTCTCACAGACACTGTCACAGACACTCTCTCACAGGCAGTCTCACAGATTCTGTCTCACAGACACTCTCACAGACTCTCAGACACTCTCTGATTCTCTCACAGTCTCACAGACACTATCACAGACTCTCTCAGACACTCACTCACAGACTATCAGAGTCTTTCACAGACACTCTCACAGACACTCTCTCACAGACTCTCACAGACGCTCACAGACACTCTCACAGAAACTGTCTCAGACTCTCTAACAGACAGACTCTCACACACTCTCTCATAGACACTATCTCACAGACACTCTCTCACAAACACTCTCAGACACTCTCTCACAGACTCTCTCATAGTCTCTCACAGACACTCTCACAGACTCTCACAGACACTCTCACAGACTCTCAGACACTCTCCGATACTCTCACAGTCTCACAGACACTATCACAGACTCTCTCAGACTCTCTCAGACACTCACTCACAGACTATCAGAGTCTTTCACAGACACTCTCACAGACACTCTCTCACAGACTCTCACAGACGCTCACAGACACTCTCTCACAGAAACTGTCTCAGACTCTCTAACAGACAGACTCTCACACACTCTCATAGACACTATCTCACAGACACTCTCTCACAAACACTCTCAGACACTCTCTCACAGACTCTCTCATAGTCTCTCACAGACACTCTCAAAGACTCTCACAGACACTGTCTCACACTCTCTCACAGACAGACTCTCACAGACATTCTCTCGCAGACTCTCACAGACACTCTCTGACAGACACTGTCTCACACTCTCTCACAGACAGACTCTCACACTCTCTCACAGACACTCTCTCATAGTCTCTCACAGACACTCTCACAGACTCTCACAGACACTCTCACAGACACTGTCTCACACTCTCTCACAGACAGACTTTCACAGACATTCTCTCACAGGCACTCTCAGACACTCTCTCACAGACTCTCTCATAGTCTCTCACAGACTCTCTCACAGACACTCTCTCACAGACACTCTCTCACAGAATCTCACAGACACTATCTCACAGACACTGTCTCACACTCTCTCATAGAGACTCTCACAGACACTCTCTCACAGATACTATCTCACAGACACTCTCTCACATGTACACTCTCACAGACACTCTCACAAGCACACTCTCGGAGACACACTCTCTCACAATCTCTCACAGACACTCTCACAGACTCTCAGACACTCTCTCACAGCCACTCCCTCACAGATCTCTCACACTGTCTCACAGACACTCTCACAGACTCTCACAGACACTGTCACAGACACTCTCTCACAGACACTCTCACAGATTCTGTCTCACAGACACTCTCACAGACTCTCAGACTCTCTCAGACACTCACTCACAGACTATCATAGTCTTTCACAGACACTCTCACACTCTCTCACAGACTCTCTCAGACGCTCACAGACACTCTCTCTGTTAGACGGACCGGGAGGGTCGGCCGAGGACAAGGGGAGAGGTCTCTGGGGAGAGCCGTCTCCAGCGATCGTACAGACAAGTAACTTCCCCCCCACAGATGTACACCACACAAGGATAAGGTTCAACGTTACTTTATAAGCAATTCTTCAAGTACGGTGAAATGGTACAAGGAGGTCTGGACTCAGGGGTCCCCTCTATGCTAGTCTCTTGGTTGGGAAAAGGGTAGCGGGACAGTCTCGTTACCAATCTGGTAGATGAAATAGCTCACAATCCTCGAGCTCGGCGTTCTAGATGATCGGGCCGCGGCGGAGCCAGCAGGTCCCGGGATGGTTGAAGGTAGCGACGGTCCGCGGCGGAGCCAGCAGGTCCCGATGAAGGTGGTGGTTACAAACGGTCCGCGGCCACGCCAGCAGGTCCCGACGACGATGAAGGTTTCAGAAGGTTGCGGCAGCGCCAGCAGGCAGGTCGATAGTTCACAAGGCAGGGCTACGGCAGCGCCAGTACTCCTTCAAGGATGAGTTCTTCACTGCGTCTCTCGACTCCAGGATACAACTGCCTTCCTGCTCTGGAGCTGCCCCAGTTATAGGTCTGGCGCCCTTTGATGTCCGGACCCTCGCACTTGGAGGTCGGGAGGTCCAGGATGAGGGAGTCCAGACACTCAGCAGGGGGGTGGAGCCAGCGCCTCGGGAAGCTGGGGTGATCGGCACCTGGCGGGGGAGAGCCATCGACACCTCTTTCTCCCATTGACCTGCCAAGTAGTCCGCTCACCTCCTGGGTGGATGGTGGTGCCGGGATGTCGGGGCCTGGCCAGGCCCAGGGTTAGGGTCGATCGGCGCCCACGCGGCCTCGTGGTGCTGTGTCCAAGATGGCGCCCAGGCCGGGCGAGAGAGGGCCGGTAGGGAATCGGGCCCATGATGGGGAGGTGTCCAGGGGCAGGGGTCCCATATGAGACGGGAAACGGGTGGTTGTTGCGTGTAACACCTGAAGAGCCAGGTTCGGGCCTGGTCGTGCGGGGAGGGAGCAAGCCTTTCATGTGGCCTGTCCAACATGCGTCCCCCCCAGCTGAAGGCGGGGAGAGTCACCCATCCTCTTGGTGACTCTCTTCGTCGAGGCGGAAAAAGCGGGACAGGCCATCTGCGTTGGCGTGGTCTTGCCCAGGTCGATGTTCCACAGTGAAGTCCATCCCCTGCAGGGAGATGGACCAACGCAAGAGTTTCGGGTTTTCCCCCCGCATCTGCATTAGCCACTGCAGGGGCCGATGATCGGTCTGTACCCGGAAGTGGGTGCCGAAGAGATAAGGCCGGAGCTTTTTGAGGGCTCACACCACGGCGAAGGCCTCCCTTTCGATGGTGCTCCAGCGTTGTTCTCGGGCCAGGAGCCGTCTGCTGATGAAAGCCACCGGCTGGTCAAGTCCTTCGGGGTTCAGCTGGGAAAGGACTGCCCCAATGCCATGGTCGGAGGCGTCCGTTTGGACGATAAATTTTTGACTGTAGTCGGGGGCCTGGAGCACAGGGACGGAGCACATGGCGGCCTTCAGCTTCTCGAAGGTCGCTTGACAGTCGGGGGTCCAGGTGACCTCCTTTGGTTGGTTTTTGGATGTGAGTTCCGTGAGGGGCCCCACAATGCTGCCATAGTCCCTCACGAACCGCCGGTAGTAGCCTGTGAGTCCCAAGAAGGCGCGGACCTCGGTCTGGGTGATGGGGGGCTGCCAAGCCTGGATGGCAGCGATCTTGAGTTGCAGAGGGGCCACCAGACCGCTTCCCACCTGGTGCCCGAGATAGGTCGCGGACCCCTGGCCAATTTGGCATTTGCTGGCCTTGATCGTGAGGCCAGCTCGTTGGAGGGCCTGTAGCACCTCTCGGAGGTGGTGGAGGTGGTCGGACCAGTGGCGGCTGTACACAGCGATATCGTCCAGGTAGGCGGCGCTGAATTCTTCGAGTCCCGCCAGGACCTGGTTTACTAGCCGCTGAAATGTTGCTGGGGCATTCTTCATGCCGAATGGCATGACCTTGAAGTGGTAGTGGCCATCAGGGGTGGAGAAGGCAGATCGTTCTTGGGCCCGGGGTGTGAGACCGATCTGCCAGTAGCCCGCTGTCAGGTCGAAGATGCTGAGGTAGCGGGCAGCTCCCAGGCGGTCGATTAGTTCATCTGCTCGGGGAATGGGGTTTGCGTCTGTTCTGGTGACCGCATTCAAGCCCCGGTAGTCGACGCAGAACCGGAGCTCAGGCGTGGTGCCGGGGGCGGCTGCTTTGGGGACCAGTACCACTGGACTGGCCCAGGGGCTGTCTGAGGGCTCGATGACCCCGAGCGTGAGCATCTTGGCCACCTCCTCTTGGATGCAGGCCCGTACCCGATCTGGTACGCGGTAGGCCCGATGGCGGACAGGGGGACTCTCTCCAGTGTCCACGTCGTGTAAGCACCAGGGGGTGACCCCGGGGGTGAGGGAGAACAGGGTGGCGAACTGCCGCAGGAGGTCTCGGCAGCCTTGGCGCTGTTCCGGGGTGAGGGCCTCCGAGAGTCGGACCCCGTCCACTGAGCCGTCCTTCTCCCTAGTCCGTAGGAGGTCAGGAAGTGGTTCGGAGTCCTCCTCGGCTCCGCTGTCTGTTGCCATCAGGAGGCTGAGCTTTGAGCGCACAAAGTGGGGTTTCAGTCTATTGGCGTGGAGGACCCGGAGAGGGTTCCGTGAAGATTCCATATCGATGAGATAGGTGACAGGGCTCTTGCGCTCGACTACTTTGAAGGGCCCCGTCCATTTGTCTTGCAGGGCGCATGGTTCGGTGGGAGACATTACCCACACTTGTTGGCCGGGTTCAAATTCGATGGAGGAGGCATTTTGATTGTACCACCGTGTTGCATGTCTTCCTGACTGGCCTCCAAGTTTGCTTTTGCCATCTCTCGGAACCGTCTGGTCTGGTTGCGGAGGGTTAGGAGGTACTTGAAAACATCTGGAGGGTTCTTTAGAGGGGGCATTTCCCAGCCTTCTTTGACTAGGCTGAGCGGCCCGCGCACAGGGTGTCCATACAAGAGTTCGAACGGGCTGAAGCGGAGGGACTTCTGGGGGACTTCTCGGTAGGCAAAGAGGAGAAACGGCAGTAGCACATCCCACTGGCGACGGAGGGGCTCTTCCAACCCCCCAATCATCCCTTTGAGCGTGCGGTTGAACCGCTCAACCAGTCCGTTCCCTTGAGGGTAGTAGGGGGTCGTGAATCTGTAGGTGACCCCACACTGTTGCCAGAGGGACTTCATGTATTTTGAAATAAAGTTTGTGCCCCGGTCGCTGCAACTTTTCGGGGGAAGCCCACCCGGGAGAAGATCCCCATCAAGGCCCGGCCGACTACCGGGGCTGTCACAGTTCGTAGGGGAACAGCCTCGGGGTAGCGAGTGGCGTGGTCCACCAGTACCAGGATGAACCGATGCCCTTGTGCTGTACGGGGGTCCAGGGGCCCCACAAAGTCTATCCCCACCCTCTCGAACGGGGTGGTGACCACCGGGAAAGGTTGCAGAGGTGCTTTAAGCTTGCGGCCGCTCTTCCCGCTGGCCTGGCACGTGGGGCAGGACCGGCAGTGCTGGAGTACGTCGTTCCTCATCTTGGGCCAGAAAAAGTGGGTCACCAGGCGACTGTAGGTTTTGTCCTGACCCAGGTGGCCAGCCAGGGGGACATCGTGGGCCAGGTTTAGCAAGAAGTCTCTAAAGCGTAGGGGCACCACTAGCACTCGACTGGCCCCTAACTCTGCGATTCTCTGTTCGCTGTACAACAGGTCATTGTCCCAATAGACCCAATGGGTTCCGGAGGTATCCCCTGCACTCTGGGCGAGGGCTTGTTGGCGGAGTCCCTCGAGGGAGGGACAGGTCTTCTGCTCGTGGCAAAACTGTTCCTGGGTGGGCCCCCCCTCCTGACGCCACTGAGCCAGGCCGGGAAGGTCCTGAGGCTGAACGAGCCCCTCGGGAGTTTGCTCTGGGGGGACGGCACGGTCGGTGTCTTCTACTGGCGCGACCGGGGGAGGAGGTGCCCGCCACTCATGTTCTTCGGGTCGGGGGGTGCCACGGGCAGCCATGGACCGGGCGGTTACGCACGCCCAGTCCGGGATGCCCAACATCCCCAGGTGCTCCCTCCTCTCTACGGCGGCCCACGGGGAACTCTCCAGATCATTTCCCAGGAGACAGTCTACGGGGGCATCATCTCGGACCGTCACTTTCAACATGCCGGAGACTCCTCCCCACTCGAAGGGGACGCAGGCCATCCGACATAGACTCTCCGAATTGTCGGCTGAACGGACAGGGCAGAGAACGTTCGGCAGGATCTGTTCTGGGGTCACCAGATGACAGCGGACGGCTGTCACACTGGCCCCTGTGTCACGTAGGGCTTCGGCCCTGCGTCCATTAATGTTCACCCACTGACTGTACTTCCGGGTGTTCGCGGGTAGGGGGACCCGCGGGACCATGTCTTTTCCCCCTAGGCACGCTAGAACCATGGCGGCGGGTTCCCATTCTTGGTGTTCTTGCTCACATTCCTCGTGTTCTTCGGAGATTTGTTCTTCCCCCAGGGCGGCGGCAGCCATCTGGCGGGGTCTCGGAGTCTGGCTCTGTGGACAATTCGGGTCGTTTGCGTAGTGGCCGACTCGCTGGCATCGGTGACATGTGACATTGGCTCTGTATCCCGGCCGCGCCGGGGGGTTGCCCCGGTTGGCCGGGGGTGGGGTGCTGGTAGCGGGAGCGGCCGGGGCGTTGTCTCTTCCTCGTCCCTGGCCCCCTCCTCCTCCTCGGGGACGGTGTTGACCGTGGTTGTTCCGGATCTGTTCATGTGACCCATTTCGGCCCACTCGGGTAATTTCCCACCGGTCAGCCTCGGCGGCGAGCTGCCGCGGATCTGTCAATTTACTGTCGAGGAGGTGCTGCCTGAGCTCGACGAAGCAGTTGTTTGATAGATGCTCCCATACCATGAGATTGAATAGTTGCTCGTAGGTCGTTACGTTGCTTCCCTTGATCCAACCCTCGAAGGCTCGGCTGAAATAGTTCACGTATTCCACCCAAGTTGTTCCCGGGATCCGGGTGCAGTCTCGGAACCTCTGGCGGTACATTTCGGGTGTGAGCCCATAGCGGGTGAGGAGGGTAGCTTTCATGTGGTCATAGGAGGTCATCAGATGGTCGGGAAGCTGCAGCAGGGCATCGCGGCCCTCATTGACGAACCTCCCCCATAGACCGGCTCCCCAGTCGCTGCGATCGATCCGGTGGGAGGTCATAGCGATCTCATAGGCCTTGAACCACTGCTGTATGTCGTCATCTCGGAAATATTCTCGAACGACATCCTTGGGGATGTATACCTTCTTTTCTGTTGCCCCCGGGGTGCGCGGTTGCTCGGGCACCCCTAATTCTTTGTTCTGCTTGCGTAAGTCTATCTCAGCTAGTTTGCGCTCGTGTTCATACGCCAGTCTCTTCTCTTCGAGCTCTCTTTGTCTCTGTTTCTCTTCCCGTTCTTCTTGGAGCCGCAGGTGTTCCAGGTTCAGTTTTTGTTCGGCTAATTTGAGTTCGCCATCCATTTTGAGCCGGGCCATTTCTAGCTCGTGTAGTCGGTGTCTTTCTCGTTCTTGGATCTCATCTTGCGAGAGACCCGTTCTTTGCTCCTTGGGAGCCGTGGTGTTTTTCTCTGCTGCTGCGACATTTTGGTCTGGGGGTCTGACGGCCCCGGTTTCTGCCCATGACTCAATGGCGTGCTTGAAATCGTCTTTAGTACTCAGACCGGTGGTAGCGATACCTAGTTCAATGCAGAATTGTTTCAACTCACGATGGCTGTATTCTTCCAATTTCTCCATCTGGAATTTCTCGGTGGATCCGCTTTCTTTGGTTGGCATTGTGGTTTTGTCGTGGGGTGAGCTACTCTCTGTACGATTACGCGTCGATTCGGATCGCGCCGCTGGCCACCAATGTTAGACGGACCGGGAGGGTCGGCCGAGGACAAGGGGAGAGGTCTCCGGGGAGAGCCGTCTCCAGCGATCGTACAGACAAGTAACTTCCCCCCCACAGATGTACACCACACAAGGATAAGGTTCAACGTTACTTTATAAGCAATTCTTCAAGTACGGTGAAATGGTACAAGGAGGTCTGGACTCAGGGGTCCCCTCTATGCTAGTCTCTTGGTTGGGAAAAGGGTAGCGGGACAGTCTCGTTACCAATCTGGTAGATGAAATAGCTCACAATCCTCGAGCTCGGCGTTCTAGATGATCGGGCCGCGGCGGAGCCAGCAGGTCCCGGGATGGTTGAAGGTAGCGACGGTCCGCGGCGGAGCCAGCAGGTCCCGATGAAGGTGGTGGTTACAAACGGTCCGCGGCCACGCCAGCAGGTCCCGACGACGATGAAGGTTTCAGAAGGTTGCGGCAGCGCCAGCAGGCAGGTCGATAGTTCGCAAGGCAGGGCTACGGCAGCGCCAGTAGTCCGTCAAGGATGAGTTCTTCACTGCGTCTCTCGACTCCAGGATACAACTGCCTTCCTGCTCTGGAGCTGCCCCAGTTATAGGTCTGGCGCCCTTTGATGTCCGGACCCTCGCACTTGGAGGTCGGGAGGTCCAGGATGAGGGAGTCCAGACACCCAGCAGGGGGGTGGAGCCAGCGCCTCGGGAAGCTGGGGTGATCGGCACCTGGCGGGGGAGAGCCATCGACACCTCTTTCTCCCATTGACCTGCCAAGTAGTCCGCTCACCTCCTGGGTGGATGGTGGTGCCGGGATGTCGGGGCCTGGCCAGGCCCAGGGTTAGGGTCGATCGGCGGCCAAGCGGCCTCGTGGTGCTGTGTCCAAGATGGCGCCCAGGCCGGGCGAGAGAGGACCGGTAGGGAATCGGGCCCATGATGGGGAGATGTCCAGGGGCAGGGGTCCCATATGAGACGGGAAACGGGTGGTTGTTGCGTGTAACACCTGAAGAGCCAGGTTCGGGCCTGGTCGTGCGGGGAGGGAGCAAGCCTTTCATGTGGCCTGTCCAACACTCTCACAGAAACTGTCTCAGACTCTCTAACAGACAGACTCTCACACACTCTCTCATAGACACTCTCTCACAGACACTCTCTCACAGACACTCAGACACTCCCTCACAGACTCTTTCACAGACTCTCACAGACACTCTCACAGACTCTCTCACAGACTCCCTATCACAGACACTACTTTACAGACGCTCACAGACTCTTTCACAGACTCTCACAGACACTCTCACATACTCTCACAGACACTCTCTCACAGACTCCCTCACAGACACTCTCGCACAGACACTCTCTCAGACACTCTCAGACACTCTCACAGACTCTCATAGTCTCTCACAGACTCTCTCATAGTCTCTCACAGACACTCTCGCACACACTCTCTCGCAGACTCTCACAGACACTCTCTCACAGACACTGTCTCACACTCTCTCACAGACAGACTCTCACAGACACTCTCTCACAGACACTCTCACAGACTCTCAGACTCTCACAGACACTCTCTTAGACTCACAGACACTCTCAAAGACCCTCACAGACACTCTCTCACATACACTCTATCACAGACACTCACAAACACTCCCACACACTCTCTCACAGATACTCTCTCACAGACACTCTCTCACACACTCTCTCAGACACTCTCTCACAGTCTCTCTCATAGTCTCTCAGATACTCTCTCATACTCTCTAACACACTTTCTCACAGACTCTCACCGACACACTTTCACAGACACACTCTCTCACAGACACTCTCTCACAGACACTCTCACAGACTGCCATACACTCTCACAGACACTCTCTCAGACTCAAAGACACTGTCTCACAGACCCTCACAGAAATTCTCTCGACACTCTCACAGACTCTCACAGACACTTTCACACTCTCACACATACTCTCTACGAGAGTCTGTGAGAGAGTGTCTGTCTGTGAGAGTGTGAGACAATGTCTGTGAAAGAGTGTCTGTGAGACTGTGAGAGTCTGTGAGAGTGTCTGTGAGAGATTGTCTGTGAGAGACTATGAGAGTGTCTGTGAGACAGTGTCTGTGAGAGAGTGTCTGTGAGAATCTGGGAGAGTGTCTGGGAATGTCTGTGATAGAGTGTGAGGGAATGTCTGTGATAGTGTGAGAGTGTGTCTTTGAAACTTTGTGAGAGCGTCTGAGAGAGAGTATCTGTGAGAGACTGAGTGTGTGTCTGTGAGAGAGTGTCTGTGAGTGTCAAGAGAATGTCTGTGAGAGTCTGAGAGAGTGTCTGTGAGTCTGAGAGAGTCTGTGAGAGAGTGTCTGTGAGAGAGTGTCTGTGAGAGTATCTGTGAGAGAGTATCTGTGAGAGAGTGTCTGTTTGAAAGTGTTTAAGAGAGAGTGTCTTTGAGAGTCTGTCTGTGATAGTGTCTGTGAGAGAGTGTCTGTGCGAGGTCTGTGAGAGTGTCTGTGAGAGAGTGTCTGTGAGAGTGTCTTTGAGAGTCTGTGAAAGAGTCTGTGAGAGTCTGTGAGGGAGTGTCTGTGATTGTCTGTGATAGGGTGTCTGTGAGAGAGTGTATGTGAGAGAGTCTGTGAGAGTCTCTGTGAGAGTGTCTGTGAGAGAGTGTCTGTGAGAGTTCCTGAGAGTCTGTGAGCATGTCGAGTCTGTGAGAGAGTGTGCGAGAGACTGTCTTTGAGGGTCTGTCTGTTACAGTGTTGGTGATACAGTGTCTGTCAGAGAGTGTCTGTGAGAGAGTCTGTGAGAGAGTGTCTGTGAGTGTGTCTGTGAGAGAGTGTATGTGAGAGTCTGAGAGAGTGTCTGAGAGTGTCTGTGAGAGAGTGTCTTTGATAGAGTGTCTGTGAGAGAGTGTCTGTGAGAGTGTCTGTGAGAGAGTGTCTGTGGGAGTATCTGTAAGACTGTGAGAGAGTGTCTTTGAGAGAGTGTCTGTGAGACAGTATCTGTGAGAGAGTGTCTGTGAGAGAGAGTGTGAGAGTGTCTGTGAGAGTCTGAAAGTGTCTGAGAGTCTGTGAGAGAGTGTCTCTGAGAGAGTGTGAGAGCATGAGAGTGTCTGTGGGAGTCTGCGAGAGAGAGTCTCTGAGAGCCTGTGAGAGAATGTCTGTGAGAGTCTGAGAGAATATGAGAGTGAGAGTCTGTGAGAGAGTGTATGTGAGTCTGAGAGTGTCTGTGAGTCTGAGAGAGTATCTGTGAGGGAGTGTCTGTGAGAGAGTGTCTGTGAGAGTCTGTGTGTGATTGAGTGTCTGTGAGAGTTTGTGAGAAAGTGTCTGTGAGAGAGTGTCTGTTAGAGAGTGTGAGAGTGTCTGTGAGAGTGTCTGTGAGAGAGTGTCTGTTTGAGTGTCTGTGAGAGTGTCTGTGAGAGTCTGTGAGAGTTTGTCTGTGAGAGTGTCTGTGAGAAAGTGTCTGTGAGGGAGTGTCTCTGAAAGTTTGTGAGAGAGTCTGGAGAGTGTCTGTGAGAATCTGGGAGTGTGAGAGTGTCTGTGAGAGTGTCGAGAGAATGCCTGTGAGAATCTTTGAGAATGTCTGTGAGAGAGTGTCTGTGAGAGAGTGTCTCTGAAAGTTTGTGAGAGAGTCTGGAGAGTGTCTGTGAGAGTCTGAGAGTGTGAGACTGTGAGAGAGCGTCAAGAGAATGTCTGTGAGAGTCTGTGGGAGAGTGTCTGTGAGAGTGTCTGTGAGAGTGTCTGTGAGAGAGTGTCTGTGAGAGTGTCTGTGAGAGAGTGCCTGTGAGTCTGGCTGTGAGAGAGTGTCTGTTAGAGAGTGTGTGAGAGAGTGTCTGTGAGAGTCTGTGAGGGAGTGTCTGTGATAGTGTCTGTGAGAGTGTTGAGAGAATGTCTGTGAGAGTCTGTGAGAGAGTGTCTGTGAGTCTCAGAGGGTGTCTGTGAGAGTCTGTCAGAGAGTGTCTGTGAGAGTGTGTCTGAGAGTCCGAGAGTGTCTGTGAGAGAGTGTCTGTGAGAGTGTGCTTGTGAGAGAGTGTCTGTGAGACTGTGCTTGTAAGAGAGTGTCTGTGAGTGAGTATCTGTGAGAGAGTGTCTATGAGAGTCTGTCTGTGAGAGAGTGTGAGACAGTGTCTGTTGGAGACTGTCTGTGAGAGAGTGTGAAACAGTGTCTGATAGAGTGTGAGAGTGTCTGAAAGTTTGTGAGTCTGAGAATGTGAGAGTGTCGAGAGAATGTCTGTGAGAGTCTGTGAGAGTGTCTGTGAGACTGTGAGAGAGTGTCTGTGAGAGTCTGTCAGAGAGTGTCTGTCAGAGTCTGTGAGAGTCTGTGAGCGAGTGTCTGTGAGTCTGTGCTAGAGTGTCTGTGAGAGCATCTGTGAGAGTGTGAGAGTCTGTGAGAGTGTGTGTGGAGAGTATGTGAGAGTGGCTGTGAGAGTGTCGAAAGAATGTCTGTGAGAGTCTGTGAGAGAGTGTCTGTGAGAGAGTGTGAGTGTGAGAGAGTGTGTGTGTGAGTCTGTGAGAGAGTGTCTAAGAGTCTGTGAGAGTGTCTGAGAGAGTGTGTTATATCCTACTTTCTAGTATATGTACTCAAGCCCTGCTGCCTCTAGCTGCCCAGCCAGAGTGTGTCTTGGTCTGAGAATGTTGGTGTGCCTGTGATGCGTGGAATGCCTGGGTGACTGAGTGGGATGAATGTGGCAGTTAGAGATGGGCTGAGCAGCTAGGCAGGCCGCTCCTGGTGGGGCTGGTACCACACTAGGCTGACTGGAGTCAGATGTATCCTGAACTGAAGATTAATAAAGAAGACTTAAATATACATCCTGGCTCCTGGTGCCTTTCTACATAGGACACAACAGAGTGTCTGTGAGAGAGTGTGTCTGTGAGAGTGTGATTGTGAGAGAGTGTGTCTGTGAGAGTGTCTGTGAGAGAGTGTCTGTGAGAGTGTCTGTGAGAGAGTGTCTGTGAGTGTCTGTGAGAGAGTGCCTGTGAGTCTGTCTGTGAGAGAGTGTATGTTAGAGAGTGTGTGTGAGAGAGTGTCTGTGAGAGTGTCTGTGAGAGTGTGAGGGAGTGTCTGTGAGTGTCTGTGATAGTGTTGAGAGAATGTCTGTGAGAGTCTGAGAGAGTGTCTGTGAGAGAGTGTCTGTGAGAGAGTGTCTGTGAGAGTCTGTCTGTCAGAGAGTGTCTGTGAGAGAGTGTCTGTGAGAGAGTGTCTCTGAAAGTTTGTGAGAGTCTGGAGAGTGTCTGTGAGAGTCTGAGGGTGAGAGTGTCGAGAGAGTGTCTGTGAGAATCTGTGAGAATATCTGTGAGAGAGTGTCTGTGAGAGAGTGTCTCTGAAAGTTTGTGAGAGAGTCTGGAGAGTGTCTGAGAGTCTGAGAGTGTGAGAGTGTCTGTGAGAGAGCGTCGAGAGAATGACTGTGAGAGTCTGTGAGAGAGTCTGTGAGAGTGTCTGTGAGAGAGTGTCTGTGAGAGTTTCTGTGAGAGAGTGCCTGTGAGTCTGTCTGTGAGAGAGTGTCTGTTAGAGAGTGTGTGTGAGAGAGTGTCCGTGAAGAGTGTCTGTGAGAGTGTGAGGGAGTGTCTGTGAGTGTCTGTGAGAGTGTCTGTGAGAGTGTCAAGAGAATGTCTGTGAGAGTCTGTGAGAGAGTGTCTGTGAGTCTGAGAGGGTGTCTGTGAGAGTGTGTCTGTGAGAGTGTGTCTGAGAGTCTGTGAGAGTGTGAGAGAGCGTCTGTGAGAGTGTGCTTGTGAGAGAGTGTCTGTGAGAGTGTGCTTGTGAGAGAGTGTCTGTGAGAGAGTATCTGTGAGAGAGTGTCTGTGAGAGTCTGTCTGTGAGAGAGTGTGAGACAGTGTCTGTTAGAGACTGTTTGTGAGAGAGTGTGAAACATTGTCTGTGATAGAGTGTGAGAGTGTCTCTGAAAGTTTGTGAGTCTGAGAATGTGAGAGTGTCGAGAGAATGTCTGTGAGAGTCTGTGAGAGTGTCTGTGAGACTGTGAGAGAGTGTCTGTGAGAGTCTGTCAGAGAGTGTCTGTCAGAGTCTGTGAGAGTCTGTGAGGGATTATCCGTGAGTCTGTGCTAGAGTGTCTGTGAGAGCATCTGTGATAGTGTGAGAGAGTGTTTGTGAGAGAGTATGTGAGAATGTCTGTGAGAGTGTCGAAAGAATGTCTGTGAGAGTCTTTGAGAGAGTGTCTGTGAGAGAGTGTGAGTGTGAGAGAGTGTCTGTGAGAGTCTGTGAGAGTGTCTGAGAGTCTGTGAGAGTGTCTGAGAGAGTGTGTTATATCCTACTTTCTACTATATGTACTCAAGCCCTGCTGAATCTAGCAGCCCAGCCAGAGTGTGTCTTGGTCTTAGAATGTTGGTGTGCCTGTGATGCGTGGAATGCCTGAGTGACTGAGTGGGATGAATGTGGCAGTTAGAGATGGGCTGAGCAGCTAGGCAGGCCGCTCCTGGTGGGGCTGGTACCACACTAGGCTGGCTGGAGTCATGACAGAGGTATCCTGAACTGAAGATTGATAAAGAAGACTTAAATATACATCCTGGCTCCTGGTGCCTTTCTACATAGGACACAACAGAGTGTCTGTGAGAGAGTGTGTCTGTGAGAGTGTGCTTGTGAGAGAGTGTGTCTGTGAGTGTGCTTGTGAGAGAGTGTCTGTGAGAGATTATCTTTGAGAGTGTCTGTGAGAGAGTATGAGAGTGTCTGTGAGAGTGTGAGACAGTGTTTGTGAGAGAGTGTCTGTGAGAGAGTGTCTATGAGAGTGTCTGAGTGTGAGAGAGTATCTGTGAGAGAGTATCTGTGAGAGTGTCTGTGAGATAGTGTTGTAGAAGCTCAGTATTTAACTGTGAAAATAAAAAGGTCAATGACAACACCGAAATAAACAATTCGCTCTCAGCACATTTGTTTGCAAGATTTATTGAGAACCCCATCAGAATGTAATCACAATGCAATATACGTGCAGCACGGGGACCTCAGCAAAGCTTACTGAGTGCCCAATTGGCATGACAGTGCAGAGACATTTTATAGGCAGAGAACTCTACCGGATGGGCATCATAGCATACGTAACCTAGATCAGAATATGTCCTGCTGGACCAATCGATGAAGGGCGACTGTGGCATGATACCCTTTTAAGGTTCGAAGTATGTCTATACCCTATTGTTGCTGCCCACGTGTCATCTGCAAGAGCAGATTTGGGTTTTCCCCTAAAGGTGAAATCTGTGTCTCTGGTATACGTGGACTTGGCACGTACGTACGTGACCGGCCAGGCCTGCAGGTCATGTCGACATGATTTACTGAAAATGTGAGTTTTTGCAATAGCTAGCTGGAAGCTGGAAGCTGGCATGTTTATTCTCGGAAAAGCCTTGCGTTGCTTGCATGTTGCAGCTGACTGAGACTGACTGACACACAAAATGGAGCGTGCGACCATTTTGTGGATTTCTGCTGGTGTCTTTATTTAGTAGCTCAAAGAAGACTATAGGCCTGAAAACATATGTATTTGGTATCATAGAAATGTCCGCTTCGTCAGTGTCTATGAGAGAGTGTCTGTGAGAGAGTATCTGTGAGAGTGTGAGAGTGTCTGTGAGAGAGTGTCTGAGAGAGTGTCTGTGAGATTGTGTGAGAGAGTGTCTGTGAGACAGTATCTGTGTGTGTCTATGATACTTTCTGTGAGAATCTGTGAGAGAGTGTGAGAGAGTATCTGTGAGAGTATTAGAGTGTCTGCGAGTCTCTGAGTGTCTGCAAGTCTGTGAGAGAGGGTATCTGAGAGTCTGTGAGAGAGAGTCTGTGAGTGTTTGGGAGTTTCTGTGAGAGTCTGTGAGAGAGCGTCTGTGAGAGAGTGTATGTGAGAGAGTGTGTCTGTGAGAGTGTCTGTGAGTGTGATTGTGAGAGAGTGTATGTGAGAGTGTGAGAGAGTGTCTGAGTGTTTGTGAGAGAGTGGCTTTGATAGAGTGTCTTTGAGAGAGTATCTGTGAGAGTGTCTGTGCTGTGAGAGAGTGTGTGAGAGAGTGTCTGTGGAAGTATCTGTGAGACTGTGAGAGAGTGTCTGAGAGAGTGTCTTTGAGAGAGTGTCTGTGAGACAGTATCTTTGAAAGAGTGTCTGTGAGAGAGTGTGAGAGTGTCTGTGAGAGTCTAAAAGTGTCTGGGAGTCTGTGAGAGAGTGTCTATGAGAGAGTGTGAGAGCATGAGAGTGTCTGTGGGAGTCTGCGAGAGAGAGTCTCTGAGAGTCTGTGCGAGAGTGTCTGCGAGAGAGTGTCTGAGAGAGAGTCTGTAGGAGTCTGTGAGAGAATATGAGAGTGAGAGTCTGTGAGAGAGTGTATGTGAGTCTGAGAGTGTCTGTGAGTTTGAGAGAGTATCTGTGAGGGAGTGTCTGTGAGAGAGTGTCTGTGAGAGTCTGTGTGTGATTGAGTGTCTGTGAGAGTGTATGTGAGAGTTTGTGAGAAAGTGTCTGTGAGAGTCTGTGAGAGAGTTTCTGTTAGAGAGTGTGAGAGTGTCTGTGAGAGTGTCTGTGAGAGAGTGTCTGTTTGAGTGTCTGTGAGAGTCTGTGAGAGTGTGTCTCTGAGAGTGTCTGTGAGAAAGTGTCTGTGAGAGAGTGTCTCTGAAAATTTGTGAGAGAGTCTGGAGAGTGTCTGAGAGTGTGAGAGTGTCTGTGAGAGAGCATCGAGAGAATGTCTGTGAGAGTCTGAGAAAGTCTGTGAGAGAGTGTCTGTGAGAGAGTGTCTGTGAGAGTCTGTCTGTCAGAGTGTCTGTGAGAGAGTGTCTGTGAGGGTGTCTGTGAGAGAGTGTCTCTGAAAGTTTGTGAGTCTGGAGAGTGTCTGTGAGAGTCTGAGAGTGTGAGAGTGTCTGTGAGAGAGTGTCGAGAGAATGTCTGAGAATCTGTGAGAATGTCTGAGAGAGTGTCTGTGAGAGAGTGTCTCTGAAAGTTTGTGAGAGAGTCTGGAGAGTGTCTGTGAGAGTCTGAGAGTGTGAGACTGTCTGTGAGAGAGCGTCGAGAGAATGTCTGTGAGAGTCTGTGAGAGAGTGTCTGTGAGAGTGTCTGTGAGAGTGTCTGTGAGAGAGTGTCTGTGAGAGTGTAAGAGAATGTCTGTGAGAGTGTCTGTGAGTCTGAGAGGGTATCTGTGAGAGTTTGTCAGAGAGTGTCTGTGAGAGTTTTTCTGAGAGTCTGAGAGTGTCTGTGAGAGAGTGTCTGTGAGAGTGTGCTTGTGAGAGAGTGTCTGTGAGAGTGTGCTTGTGAGAGAGTGTCTGTGAGAGAGTGTCTGTGAGTCTGAGAGGGTATCTGTGAGATTTTGTCAAAGAGTGTCTGTGAGAGTTTGTCTGAGAGTCTGAGAGTGTCTGTGAGAGAGTATCTGTGAGAGTGTGCTTGTGAGAGAGTGTCTGTGAGAGTCTGTCTGTGAGACTGTGAGAGAGTGTCTGTGAGAGGCTGTCAGAGAGTGTCTGTCAGAGAGTGTCTGTAAGAGTCTGTGAGTGTCTGTGAGTGCTAGAGTGTCTGTGAGAGCATCTGTGAGAGTGTGAGAGTCTGTGAGAGTGTCTGTGAGAGAGTATGTGAGAGTGTCTGTGAGAGTGTCGAAAGAATGTCTGTGAGAGTCTGTGAGAGAGTGTCTGTGAGAGAGTGTGAGTGTGAGAGAGTGTCTGTGAGAGTCTGTGAGAGAGTGTCTATGAGCGTGTCTGAGTGTGAGAGAGTGTTAGAAAGGCGATCCAAGGGGAGGCAGAAGTTGTCTGACCGACCACCCCGAGACCCACCTCTCCTTCTGGAGTTGGCCGAGCGCCGTCGAGAGGCCTCCTGGCGAGGTTCCTCTCCTAGAATCGTACAGCAGAGCAATCACACCACTACAAATGGACACCACACAAGGATAGATTCTTAGAGTTTTTATCAGCAATCAAGGCAGGTTCTTTCAGCAATATGTACAAACGGATCGAGGGATCCTCAATGTCTCGGTAACCGGGGGAATAGGGTAGCGGGACAGTCTTAGTACCAGCCTGGCACATGGGTACCCTACACTCAGCTCTTGGTCCTCGAGCTGGGGGGATTCCGCAAGGTCGAGCCGCGATGTCATTAACAGGGCTCCAAGATGGTTCAGCGGGGTTGGGCCGCGGCAGCGCCAGCAGGCTCCGAAAGCGGTCCAGCGAGGTCGGGCCGCGGCAGCGCCAACAGGCCTCCGAAGATGCATTAGCGAGGTCAGGCCGCGGCAGCGCCAGCAGGGCTCCGAAGATGGATTAGCGAGGTCGGGCCGCGGCAGCGACAGCAGGGCTCCGAAGATGGTTTAGCGAGGTCGGGCCGCGGCAGTGCCAGCAGGGCTCCGAAGAGAGGTTCAGTGAGGTTGGGCTGCGGCAGTGCCAGCAGGGCTCCAAAGAGGGGTTCAGTGAGGTCGGGCCGCGGCAGCGCCAGCAGGGCTCCGAGGTTTCAGGGTTCAAAGTAGCGAGTTCTTCTCAGGGTCGGCCGCGATTCCACCTGCAGGGCTCTCGACTCCAGGATACAACTACTGACCCAGTCCAGAGCTACCCCAGATATACGTCTGGAGTCCTTTGATGTCTGGACCCTCGCACCTGGGGGGTTAGAGGGGCCGGGATGAGAGTGTCCAGACACCCCGCAGGGGGGTGGAGCCAGCGCCCAGGGAGGCCGGAGGGTGATCGAAACCAGGCGTCCGAGGACGGCTGGGGGGCCATCGAAACTCTCCTCCGCCTTGATCAGTCAAGTGGCCGTTTTACCACCTGGTTGGATCTTGGTGCCTCGATGTCGGGGCTTCCCTGGGACCGCGGCCGGGGTCGGGCCGAGGCCACGGGGCCGGACGTGGAGGGTCCAAGATGGAGTCGGGCCTGAGCTGGTGGCCCGGGATAACGGTCGGACCAGAAGAGAGGGGCGAGTAGGGGTCGCCGTGTTCCGGAGGGGGGAGAACTGGGGGTCACCAGGAGCGGCGGCTCTCGTTAAGGTTGGAGGGGGGTAGATTCAGGCCGGAGGACAGGGGTTGATGTCGTCCAGGGCCTGCCATGTGGGAGGAGCGAGACCACGCCACGAGGCCGGGTCCAACAGAGAGTGTCTGTGAGAGAGTATCCGTGAGAGTGTCTGTGAGATTGTGTCTATGAGAGAGTGTCTGTGAGAGAGTATCTGTGAGAGAGTGTCTGAGAGAGTGTCTGTGAGATTCTGTGAGAGAGTGTCTGTGAGGCTGTATCTGTGTGTGTCTGTGAGACTTTCTGTGAGAATCTGTGAGAGAGTGTGAGAGAGTATCTGTGAGAGGATTAGAGTGTCTGCGAGTCTGTGAGTGTCTGGGAGTGACTGTGAGAGTCTGTGAGAGAGGGTCTGTGAGAGTCTGTGAGAGAGTGTATGTGAGAGAGTGTGTCTCTGAGAGTGTCGGTGAGAGTCTGTCTGTGAGATAGTGTCTGTGAGAGTCTGTGAGAGAATGTCTGTTAGATTGTGAGAATGTGAGAGAGAGTCTGATAGAGTGTGAAGGAGTGTCTGTGAGAGTTTGTGAGAGAGTGTCTGTGAGAATTTGTGAGAGAGAATGTCTGTGAGAGAGAGTGTCTGTGAGTCTGTGCTAGTGTCTGTGAGAGTGTGTCTGAGAGAGTGTCTGTCTGAGAGTATCTGTGATAGTCTGTGAGAGAGTGTTTGTCCGAGTGTCTGAGTCTGCAAGAGTCTGTGAGGGAGTGTCTGCGAGAGTCTGAGAGTGTCTGGGTGTGTGTGAGGGGTTGTGTGGTGTGTGGAGTTGTGTATGTAGGGTTGTGTGTGGGTGTGTGTGTGTGTGTGAGGGGGGTTGTGTGTGTGGGGTTGTGTGTGGGAGGTTGCATGGTTGTGTGTGGTTGTGTGGGGTTATGTGTGTGTGGTTGTGCATGGGTTTGTGTGGGGGGTTGTGTGTGTGGGTTTGTGTGTGTGTGGTGTTATGGGGTGGAGTGTGTGTGTGGATGTGAGGTTGTGGGGTTGTGTGTGGGTGTGTGCATTTGTGTGGGATTGTGTGTGGGGGGTTGTGTGTGTGTGGTTGTATGTTTGTAGGTGGGGTTATGTGTGTGTAGGTAGGGTTTGTGTGTGGGGGGTTGGGTCTGGGGGGTTGTGTCTGTGGGGGTTGTGTGTGTGGTTGTGTGTGTGGGGGGGTTGTGTGTGTGAGGGGGTTGTGTGGGGGGGGTACTATGGTGTGTGTGGTTGTGTGTGGGGGGGCTGTGAGTGTGGGAGGGTTGTGTGTGGGGGTTTTGTTGGGGGGTTGTGTGGGGGGTTGTGTGTGGGGGACTGTGTGTGTGGGGGGTTGAGTGAGTGTGTATGGGGTGCTGTGTTGAGGTGTGGGGGTTGTGTGTGTGGTTGTGTGTGTGGCTGTGTGTCGGGTTGTGTGGTTGTGTGTGGGGTATTTTGGGTGTGTGGGGGGGTTGTGTGTGTAGGGTTGTGCATGTGAGTGTGTGATGTTGTGTGAGTGTGGGGTTGTATGTGTGGGGTGGGGTGTTTGGGGTTGTGTGTATGTGTGTTAGGGGGGTTGTGTGTGAGTGTGCATTGTGCGTGTATAGGGTCATGTGTGGGGGGATTGTGTGTGGGGGTTGTGTGTGAGTGTGGGGTTGTGTGTGGGGGTTGTGTGTGTGAGTTTGTGGGGTTGTGTGTGGGCGGGCTTGTGTGTGTGGGTTTGTGTGTGGGGCTTGTGTGTTGGGGGGTTTGTTTGTGTGGGGGAGTTGTGTGTGTGGGGGGTTTGTGTGTGTGGGAGGTTGGTGTGTGGGGGGTAGTTTGTGGGGGGTGAGTGTGGGGTTGTGTGTGTGTGGGGTTGTGTGGTGTGTGGGGTTGTGTGTGTGTAGGGTTGTGTGTGAGGGTGTGTGCTTTTGTGTTTATGTGTGGTTGTGGGGTTGTACGTGGTTGTGTGTGGTTTTGTGTTTGTGTTTGGTTGTGAGGGGTTATGTGTGTGTGGGGGGTTGTGTGTGTGGGGGGTTATGTGTGTGTGGGGGGTTATGTGTGTGTGGGGGGGGTTGTGTGTGTGGGGGGTTTGTGTGGGGGATGTGTGTGTATGTGTGGAGTTGTGTGTGTGGTAATGGAGTTGTGTGTGTGGGTATGAGTTTGTGGGGTTGTGTGTGTGGGGGGGTTGTGTGTGGGGGGTTGTGTGTGTGGGTGGGGTTGTGTGTGGGGGGTTTGTGTGTGTGTGGGATTGTGTTTGGGGGCTTGTGTGTGGGGGGGTTTGGTTGTGGGGGGGGTTGTGTGGTGTGTGGTATGTGGGGTTGTGTGTGTGGGGTTGTAGGGTTGTGTGTGGGGTTGTGTGTGGGGTTGTGTGGTTGTTTGTGGGGGGTTGTGTATGTGTGGGGTTGTGTGTGTGGTTCTGGTTGTGTGTGGGGTTGTATGTGTGTGGGGGGGTGCATGTGGGGTTGTGCGTGTTGGGTTGTGTGGGGGGGTTGTGTGTGGGGTTGTGTGTGTGTATGGGGTTGTGTGTGTGTGGGTATGTGAGTGTGGGGGGTTTTGTGTGTGGGGTTGTGTGTTGGGGTGCATGGGGGTTGTGTGTGTTGGGAGGTTGTGTGAGTGTATGTGGTTGTGTGTGGGAGGTTTTGTAGTTGTGTGGTTGTGTGTGGGGGGTTGTGTGTGGGTTTGTGTGTGTGGGTGCGTGGGGTTGTGTGAGTGAGTGGGGTTGTGGGTGTGTGGGTGGGTTGTGTGTGTGTGTGGGGATGTGTGTGGGGGGTTGTGTGTGTGGAGGGGGTTGTGTGTATGTGGGGGGTTGTGTGTGTGGGGTTCTGTTTGTGTGGGGTTGTGTGTGAGTGTGAGGGGCTGTGTGTGTGGGGGGGTTGTGTGTGGGGGTGTTAGACGGGGACCTGGAGGGTCGGCCGAGGACAAGGGGAGAGGCCTCCGGGGAGGACCGTCTCCAGCGATCGTACAGACAAGTAACTTCCCCCCCCCACAGATGGACACCACACAAGGATAAGGTTAACGCTTTTTATATGCAGTTCTTGAAGCAAAGTATCACGGTACAGTGAGATCAGGATACGAGGGTCCTCTCAATTCTAGTCTCTGGAAGGGAAAAGGGGTAGCGGAACAGTCTTGGTACCGATCTGGTATTGAGATGGGGTGATGGGTAGCTCACAATCCTCGAGCTCGGAGTTCTAGAAGGTCGGGCCGCGGCAGCGCCAGCAGGTCCCGATTCGGCTGTAGGTTGCAGAGGGCCGCGGCAGCGCCAGCAGGTCCCGATGAGGATGTAGGTTGCAAAGGGCCGCGGCAGCGCCAGCAGGTCCCGACGAGGATGTAGGTTGCAAAGGGCCACGGCAGCACCAGCAGGTCCCGACGAGGATGTAGGTTGAAAAGGGCCGCGGCAGCGCCAGCAGGTCCCGACGAGGATGTAGGTTGAAAAGGGCCGCGGCAGCGCCAGCAGGTCCCGACGAGGATGAAGGTTGCAGAAAGCCGCGGCAGCGCCAGCAGGCAGGACGACGGTTCACAAGGCAGGGCTGCGGCAGCGCCAGCGCCAGCAGTCCGTCAAGGATGAGTTCTTCACGGTGTCTCTCGACTCCAGGATACAACTGCCTTCCTGCTCTGGAGCTGCCCCAGTTATAGGTCTGGCGCCCTTTGATGTCCGGACCCTCGCACTTGGAGGTCGGGAGGTCCGGGATGAGGGAGTCCAGATACCCAACAGGGGGGTGGAGCCAGCGCCCGGGGAGGCTGGGGGCGATCGGCACCTGGCGGGGGAGAGCCATCGACACTCCTCTCTCCCATTGACCTGCCAAGTGGTCCGTTCGCCTCCTGGGTGGATGGTGGTGCCGGGATGTCGGGGCCTGGCCAGGCCCAGGGTTGGGGTCGAGCTGAGGCCAGGCGGCCTCGTGGTGCAGTGTCCAAGATGGCGGCTGGGCCGGGCAATGGTGCTGACGGTGGCCCAGGCCAGGGATACAGAGATGTCCGGGAGCAGGCGTCCCGTAGGGGGCGGGTTGCGGGTTGCTTCTGTGGGTCGTCGGGGTTGTTCTTCGGGTGGCACCGGGAGAGCCGGTGTCCGGGCTCTGTCATGCGGGGAGGGAGCGGGCCCTTCACGAGGCCTGTCCAACATGCATCCCCCCAGCTGAAGGCGGGGAGAGTCACCCATCCTCTTGGGGACTTTCCTCGTCGAGGTGGAAAAAGCGTGACAGGCCGTCCGCGTTGGCGTGGTCCTGGCCGGGACGATGTTCCACAGTGAAGTCCATCCCCTACAGGGAGATGGACCATCGCAACAGTTTGGGATTCTCCCCCCGCATCTGCATCAACCATTGCAGGGGTCGATGATCTGTTTGTACCCGGAAGTGGGTACCGAAGAGGTAGGGCCAGAGTTTCTTAAGGGCCCACACTACTGCAAAGGCCTCCCGCTCGATGGTACTCCAGCGCTGCTCTCGGGCCAGCAGGCGTCGGCTGATGAAGGCCACTGGCTGGTCAACTCCCTCGGGGTTTAGTTGGGAGAGGACTGCCCCAATGCCATGGTCTGAGGCGTCAGTCTGGACGATGAACTCACGGCTGTAGTCAGGGGCCTGGAGCACAGGGGCGGTGCACATGGCGGCCTTCAGGTTCTCGAAGGCCGCTTGACAGTCTGGGGTCCAGTTGACTGTTTTTGGGTGGTTCTTGGATGTGAGTTCTGTGAGGGGCCCCACAATGCTGCCATAGTCCTTCACAAATCGCCTGTAGTATCCGGTGAGCCCCAAGAAGGCTCGGACCTCAGTTTGGGTGATGGGTGGCTGCCAGGACTGGATGGCAGCGATCTTGAGCTTGAGAGGGGCCACCAGACCGCTCCCCACTTGGTGCCCGAGGTAGGTCACGGACCCCTGGCCAATTTGGCACTTGCTGGCCTTGATGGTGAGGCCGGCCTGTTGGAGGGCGTGCAGGACCTCTCGGAGGTGGTGAAGGTGGTCTGTCCAGTGGCGGCTGTACACCGCGATATCGTCCAGGTAGGCGGCGCTGAATCCTTCGAGGCCCGCCAATACCTGGTTCACAAGTCATTGGAAAGTGGCGGGAGCGTTTTTCATGCCGAATGGCATCACTTTGAAATGGCAGTGACCATCCGGGGTAGAGAAAGCGGATCGTTCTTGGGCTCTGGGGGTGAGGCCGATCTGCCAGTAGCCCGCTGTCAGATCAAAGATGCTCAGGTAGTGGGCAGCCCCCATGCGGTCAACCAGTTCATCTGCTCGGGGAATGGGGTGAGCGTCGGTTCGGGTGACAGCGTTCAGACCCCGATAGTCGACGCAGAACCGGAGCTCGGGGGTGGTGCCCGGGGCAGCAGCTTTGGGGACCAGTACGACTGGGCTGGCCCAGAGGCTGTCAGATGGCTCGATGACTCCGAGTGTGAGCATTTTGGAGACTTCGTCTTGGATGCAGGCACGCACCCGATCTGGCACTCGGTACGCCCGGTGTCGGATAGGGGGACTGTCCCCAGTGTCCACGTCATGAAGGCACCAGGGGGTGACCCCGGGGGTGAGGGAGAACAGGTTTGCAAATTGCAGCAGGAGAGCCCGACAGTCTTGGCGCTGCTCCGGGGTTAGGGCATCGGAGAGTCGGGCCCCGTCCACTGAGCCATCTTTCTCACGAGTCCTCAGTAGGTTAGGGAGGGGCTCGGAGTCTTCCTCTGCCCCACTATCGGTGGCCATCAGTAGGCTGAGCTCCGAGCGCACGAAGTGTGGTTTGAGTCTGTTGGCGTGAAGGACCCGGAGGGGGTTCCGGGGGGACTCCATGTCGATTAGATAGGTGACGGGGCCCTTGCGCTCTACCACCTTGAAGGGTCCTGTCCATTTGTCCTGCAGGGCACAAGGCTCGATGGGGGACATCACCCATACTTGTTGACCAGGCTCGAACTCGATGGAGGAGGCCTGTTGATCGTACCATTTCTTCATGTCCTCCTGACTGGCCTCGAGATTGGCTTTAGCGAGTTCCTGACCCTCCTGGTTGCGGAGGGTCAGGAGGTACTTATACATGTCCGGAGGGGTCTTCTGGGGGGCCATTTCCCATTCTTCTTTAACCAGGCTGAGGGGCCCCCGGACAGGGTGTCCGTACAGGAGCTCGAAGGGGCTGAAACCGAGGGATTTCTGGGGGACTTCTCGGTAGGCGAAGAGGAGGCACGGGAGCAGCACGTCCCACTGGCGACGTAGGGGTTACTCCAGCCCCATGATCATCCCCTTGAGAGTGCGGTTAAATCGTTCGACCAGTCCATTTCCTTGTAGGTGATAGGGGGTCGTGAACCGGTACGTAACTCCGCACTGCTGCCAGAGAGATTTCATATATTTGGAGATAAAGTTCGTGCCCCTGTCGCTGACGACTTCCCGGGGGAAGCCCACTCGAGAGAAGATCCCCATTAAGGCTCGGCCTACCACTGGTGCTGTTACGGTCCGAAGAGGAATGGCCTCGGGATAGCGGGTGGCGTGGTCCACCAGGACCAGGATGAATCGATGCCCTTGTACTGTTCGGGGGTCCAGGGCACTGTTCCCAATAAGCTGCGCGGGTGAGCGCGCGCGCACAGATGTCACCCTAAGCGCGCAGTGCGCTGTATTCAGCGCGCACTACCGCGACAACGCCGCTTCCAAAACGCGAGGATTCTTTGATGGCACAGATGCGGGATATTGTATTCGTGTTGCTTGCAAGGCACACCAGCAGCCGTGCACTGAAAGAAACTCAATGCAGAGTGCCTAACACGCCGCAAACAATCGCATTGCGCTCGGAAGCTCTTCCTCCCGGTTGGCGAACACCACACACTTTAGAAACTCAAGTCCACAGTTAAAAGCTACGGAACCGTTTTCTATAATATGTTCTAAATGGACTGTGATTGCTGCTCACACGGACAGAAAAAGTAAAAACCTTTCTCACATACAGTGAGAAAACGTTCAGCATCACCAACTCAAGCAAAAACTTATGGCTGTATAACACCATAAAATAACAATCTAAAGATGCACAGTCAGACGTATTCGTCACAATAAAGCATTCTTAGTAGATCATGGGTTACTCACTGCTTTAAAAATCTGCATAGTCGAAATCCAGAACCAATCACATTCAGCCTGCTTTTTCCTGCCACACACGGATTCCCTGCTCTCGAAACAGACAGAGGACAAGGGGCGTAACACAGCCCTCCGCAGCCCCCTGTTGTGTGTGTGTGTGTGTGTGGGGAGGTGGGTGGGGGGGCATGCTCCAGGGCCCCCCTCACTTCATCAATGAAAATTACGGCTCTTAATAAATTAAGTGGTGTACTGTACACGCACACCTGGGCCCCGAGGGTCAGGAGAGAGTCTCGCCCAAGCCTTTCTTTCATTATATTTCAATAGCGCAGTGTGCACGAGCGGCCCCGGTCGGGCCTGTGCAATGCTCTGACCTCTGAGCCTCTTCATTCAGGAATAGGTGACAGAGATTAAAATTGAGAGAAGTGAGGTGAGGTCGGGATGGGTGAACAAGTAGAATGAAAGGAGAAAGGCGTGAGGAAGATAGAGAAAAGAAAGAAGGGGAGAGGCAAGTGCAAGCAACTTCATTTTAAAACGCTGCAATAGCTTTGGAAGAACGTTCATTTAAAACGCTGCAAGACATTTATGTAAAAAAGAAAGTGGCAAGATATTGGAGAGACAGTCTATCAAGCACGCAGCAATAACTTAGACACTGTCCACAATGTCCACAGAAGTAGCAGTTTGAGTATGCCCCCCCCCCTTGAGATATTTCTGCACTAATATTTTAATCGTAACCCTGTTCCTGTTTAGTTTAAAGGCAACTGTCAGTCAATGGCAATTGGCTTTAAGTCAAAAAAATGATAAAATCTGAATCAGGGTAAGCCTAGAGTAACTGTCAGAATAGGGAGTGAAGTAAAATATAAGCCTGTAACAAAAAAAAGGTATGATTAACGAGTACATGGTGTAAGAAGCTGGAGTCATTTGAGGAACAGGGAAATAAAAAAGTTGAACAAAACGGATTTTTGGGGCCTGGTTAGTCGGTGGGAAGAGCAGGACTGTAGCAACATTGAGTGATGAAGATGAGATGAAGCATGACATGGAAACCAAAATTGCTAAACATTAACTTTATGCTGTTGATGGAAAGATTCTTGGACTAACGAAAAGGGTGCTTGGTGGCTGAGGCTGGGAATATTTTGCAGTGTGATTCTACTCAGGATTCACATGCAATGCATCGTTCCACCAGCTGGTGGGTGGGTGAGGAAAAAGCATGCAAAAAAAGTATAATTTTGTAATGGCCATAGGTGCAGTCTGTATATTTAATAAAAAGGTTTCCCATAAGGCCAGGGTTCCCTACCGAGTGCCCATTAGCTTAAGTTTATATTTCCCACCATACTATTCAGAAGCACTATCCAAATCACGAACAGAAATAATTTTCAACTATCAGTCCCAGAAAGAGTTTATAGCAACCCTTAAAAGAAGAAAACAGAACATGGGCAAATAAGTGCAGAGGATGTAAAAAACACTGAAAACTGACATGAAGACAGTTTTTTCCAACGTGTTGAGAGAAAACAGGGTTATGTTTAGTGTTTGTCTTTTCAGGATGTTTCATTTTCTGTCTGCCTACTATGCAAATGATGTTACCTAAGTTAGGTTTGCATGATGTCAGCAATCAGTGCCTCCCTCATGATCATGACAATATTATTTGTAACAACTGCACTCTTTTTAAACCAAACTGTAGTGCAGATAGTTCATAGTGGCACAAAATATGAAGACTACAGTCCAAAGATTTCGGTTTTCAGTAGTGACAAAAAAGCTTTACACATCAATTGCAGCAAATTAACGCAATAGAACAAATTTCCCATTCTGATGAGAATTAGGAAGAGGAGCCATAGGTTAGTATCTGCTCAAAAAACAATTCTGACTTTCTCGAATAAACTATAAACTGGCAATGTCAAAAATAGAAAAAACGTGGGAGTCAAAATCGTCTGGACCAATACTGCTTTTGTTGACACAAGATGGCAATAAAACACTGCAAAGATGAAGTGATGAGACACTTTTCAATTTGACTTGGGAAGCAGATGAAACTTAAACCAAAGCCAGATTTCTTTAGATCTTGAACTGAACTTAAGTTGAAAGCAAAACCTTTTGAATTAACGTTAAATGGGAAAAAACGAGATCCTATTGGCATTGAATGGACATAATTTTTTTTAATGAACCACATCGTCTTGAAGGCCATTCAGAAATGATATATTTACCACAACATACCCAGGAATCTGAAAACGATGTACCAGACAACACAAAGAAAATTAGCAGTATCCTAATGAAAACTAATGAAGATTGAAATAATAGAGCATTGAATGCCTTTAACTTGTAGTTACTGTGCGGAAAAAGATCAGTCAACTCTGCTTCTAATATAGGTCTACCCCTTGATAGAGAGCAATAAACAAGACGGAGTTGGCAAGGGGATTGAGATGGTCCATTCGTGCAGTGGTGCATTTAAAACTCCTGTTACCCAGCTGGTATTGACATCAAAAGTGACAAAATATGAAGGAGATCCTATAATGTATGCTTAAGTATAAACAACAAGCACTGGCATAGCTAATAGATCTCGCCTACAGCTTTACCAATTTGTCTTAGCCATGTTGTACAGCAGTGTGGCTGCTATTCAGTATGGCTAAAAATTACTGGTGCAAAGTGGCGTGGAGTGAAGCCTTCTAACGTGGAGTAGAGTGTATTGTTATGGAATGACTCTGAGTTGAGTGGTATGGTATGTTATGAAGTGGTATATAGTGATGTGGAATGTAATTTAGGAAGTATAGTGTCGTCCTAAAAAGTATCCGATGGCCCTGATGCAGGCTCTAGCATATGAGGGCTATACTCTATACTACTAAGCAAAATAGGGTTAATAAAAACAAAGACTCATTGTTCTCTTAAAAATGATAGCATCGTTTCAACACTGATTTTATTATGAACAGTGCCCGGGCTGTTTGAACCTAATGTTCTACCCCACAACCGACCTCCGAAATTAAGACCGGATATTTTGACCTTACTACCATTGAAACACCTAAATCAACGTTTACACCCTTGTTAGGGTAGGACAAACACATATCTGAAAACATTCAACTTTGCTCCTAGAACACACAAAAGTTTAAAATTAAAGGCTGCACATTGTCCACAGAAGTAGCAAATACTCTACCTCTCCCTCCCTCTATCTCCTTCTCCCTCCCTCACCCTCTCTTTACCGCTCTGTCCCTCCCTCTACCTCCCTCTCCCTCCCTCTACCGCTCTCTCCCTCTCCCTCTCCCTCCCTCTCCCTCCACCGCTCTGTCCCTTCGCCTACCTACCTCTCCCTCTCCCTCCCTCTCCCTCTACCTCTACCTCCTCTTCCTCTACCTCCCTCCCTCCACTTCCCTCTCCCTTTCCCTCCTCTACCTCCCTCTCCTTCTACCTCCCTCTACCTCTCCCTCCCTCTACCTCTGTGTCCCTCCCTCTCCCTCTAGCTCCCGCTCCCTCTAGCTCCCTCTCCCTCCCGCTCCCTCCTGCTCTGTCTCCACCTACCTCTCCCACTCTGTCCCTCCCTGTCCCTCCCTCTCCCTCTCTGTCCCTCCCTCTCTGTCCCTCCCTCTCCCTCTCTGTCCCTCCCTCTCTGTCCCTCCTTCTCCCTCCCTCTACCCCTCTATCCCTCCCTCTACCTCCCTCTCCCTTTCCCTCCCTCTACCTCTCTGTCCCTCCCTCTCCCTCTAGCTCACTCTCCCTCCCTCTCCCTTTCCCACCCCCTCTCCCTCCCTGTCTCTACCGACCTCTCCCACACTGTCCTTCGCTCTGCCTCCCTTTCTCTTTCCCTCCCCCTCCCTTTCCCTCCCTCTAACTCCCTCTCTGTCTCTACCTACCTCTCCCACTCTGTCCCTCCCTCTTCCTTTACCTCCCTCTCCCTCTACCTCCCTCTCTGTCTCTACCTACCTCTCCCGCTCTGTCTCTCCCTCTCCCTCTACCTCTCTGTCCCTCCCTCTACCTCTGTCCCTCCCTCTACCTCTGTCCCCCCCTCTCCCTCTAGCTCCCTCTCCCATTCCCTCACTGTCTCTACCTACCCCTCCCCCTCTGTCCCTCACTCCCTCTCCCTCTACCTCCCTCTCCCTCTCCCTTTCCCTCCCTCTACCTCTCTGTCCCGCCCTCTCCCTCTAGCTCACTCTCCCTCCCTCTCCCTTTCCCACCCCCTCTCCCTCCCTGTCTCTACCGACCTCTCCCACACTGTCCTTCGCTCTGCCTCCCTTTCTCTTTCCCTCCCCCTCCCTTTCCCTCCCTCTAACTCCCTCTCTGTCCCTACCTACCTCTTCCACTCTGTCCCTCCCTCTTCCTCCCTCTCCCGCTCCTGCTCCCTCTACCTCCTTCTCTGTCTCTACCTACCTCTCCCGCTCTGTCCCTCCCTCTCCCTCTCCCTTTCCCTCTACCTCTGTCCCTCCCTCTCCCTTTCCCTCCCCCTACCTCTCTGTCCCGCCCTCTCCCTCTCTGTCCCTCCCTCTCCCTTTCCCTCCCTCTACCTCTGTCCCTCCCTCCCTCTTCCTTTACCTTCCTCCCTCTACCTCTTTGTCCCTCCCTCTCCCTCCTCTACCTCCCTCTCCTTCTACCTTCCCCTACCAATCCCTCTCTGTCCCTCCCTCTTGCTCCCTCTTCCTCTAGCTCCCCCTCCCTCTAGCTCCCTCTCCCTCTAGCTCCCTCTCCCTCCACCTCCCTCTCCCCCTCCCTCTCCCTCCCTCTCCATCTACCTGTGTCCCTCCCTCTCCCTCTCTGTCCCTCCCTCTCTACCTCCCTCTACCTCTACCTCCCTCTCCATCCCTCTGCCCCTCCCTCTCAACCTACCCCCTCTCCCTCTACCTCCCTTTCTCTCTACCTCCCCTACCTCCCTCTCCCACCCTCTACCACCTTTTCCCTCCCTCCACTTACCTCCCTCACTCTAACTTCCTCTCTCTCTCTGTCTCTGTCCCTATCTGTCTCTGTCTCTGTCCCTATCTGTCTCTGTCCCTATCTGTCTCTGTCCCTTTCTGTCTCTATCCCTTTCTGTCTCTTTCCCTATCTGTATGTATCTGTCCCTATCTGTCTCTGTCTCTAGGCGCAATTGTCCAAATTCTGAATGTGCTTACATCCAGGCACGCAACACCCATTGGGCTCAAAGGGCTTAAGACTGTGAGTATCATCGATGTAATTAGTTTACACAGCTTTAAAATACTTTTTAAGTACTTTGACTTGTATTTGCTCTACAAATTACGGCAAACCTAACCACACAACATAGTATAGTTTAACGTGGCACTGTATGTGTGGAAATGCACCATCTTTTCAGATTTTTAAGCAAAAGTTTGGAGGGATATTTGGCTCTGCACACACACATGCACGGTCTGGTTCCTTGCGCACATAGCCATGGCTGCAGTGCACAGAGACCCTACACTGCCGCACACAGAGGAAAAAAATTAGAGGGAACATTGGTCCAGGGGCCCCACAATGTCTATTCCCACTCTTTCGAACGGGGTGGTGACGACGGGGAATGGTTGCAAGGGTGCTTTGATTTTTCGGCCGCTCTTCCCGCTGGCCTGGCAGGTGGGGCAGGCCCGGCAGTGGTTGGAGACGTCATTTCGCATTTTGGGCCAGTAAAAGTGGGTTACCAGGCGGTTATACGTTTTGTCTTGCCCCAAGTGCCCAGCCAGGGGGACATCGTGTGCCAAGTTCAAAAGGAAGTCTCTGAAGCAGAGGGGCACCACCAGCACCCGACTGGCTCCCAACTCTGCGATTCTTTGCTCGCTGTATAGTAGGTCATTGTCCCAATAGATCCAGTGAGCCCCTGTGGTGTCTCCCGCGCTCTGGGCGAGTGCTTGCTGTCGGAGTCCCTCGAGGGAGGGACAGGTTTTCTGCTCCTGCCGGAATTGTTCCTGGGTGGGTCCCCCCTCTTGACGCCACTGAGCCAGTTCTGGAAGGTCCTGGAGCTGAGTGGGCCCTTCTTGGGTTTGTGCTGGGGGATCAGTACGGATGGTGTCTTCCTCTGGGGTGATCGGGGGAGGAGGTGCTGGCCATTCGGGTTCTTCGGGTCTGGGGATGGCGCGGGCGGCCATGGACCAGGTTGTTACGCACGCCCAGTCCGGGAGGCCCAGCATCCCAAGGGGCTCTCTTCGTTCAACGGCCGCCCACGGGGAACTCTCGAGGTCGTTTCCCAGGAGGCAGTCCACTGGGGCATCATCGCGGACAGTCACTTTTAGCATTCCGGACACTCCTCCCCATTCGAAGGGGACGCAGGCCATCCGACACAGGCTCTCTGAATTGTCGGCCGATCGGACGGGGCAAAGAACGTTGGGCAGGATTTGTTCCGGGGTCACCAGGTGACAGCGGACTGCCGTCACACTGGCCCCGGTGTCGCGCAGGGCTTCGGCCTTGCGCCCATTTATGTTCACCCACTGGCTGTATTTTCTGGTGTTGGCGGGTAGGGGAGCCCGCGGGATCATGTCTCTTCCTCCCAGGCAAGCCAGGGTCATGGCGGCCGGTTCCCACTCGGGCTGTTCCTGCTCGTATTCTTCATACTCTTTGGAGGTTTGCTCCTCTCCTAGGGTGGCGGCAGCGACTTGGCGGGGCACGGGAGTCTGGTTCTTCGGGCAGTTCGGGTCGCTGGCATAGTGGCCGATTCGCTGGCACCGGTGGCAAGTAACGCTGGCTCGGAACCCTGGGCGCATCGGGGGGTTTCCCCGACCGGCCGGGGGCAGGGTGTTGCTGGCGGGAGCTGCCGGGACGGCATCTCTGCCCCGGCCCTGGCCTCCTCCTCCTCCTCCTCGGGGGTGATGGGGACCTTGGTTGGTTCTGTTTTGTTCACTTGGCCCACTCCGGGCCACTCGAGTGCTTTCCCATCGGTCAGCTTCAGCAGCGAGCTGCCGAGGTTCAGTCAATTTACTGTCGAGGAGGTGCTGCCTGAGCTCGACGAAGCAATTGTTGGAGAGGTGCTCCCACACAATGAGGTTAAAGAGTTGCTCGTAGGTGGTTACGTGGCTGCCCTTGATCCACCCCTCGAAGGCTCGGCTGAAATAGTTCACATACTCCACCCAAGTTGTACCCGGGATCCGTTTGCAGTCGCGGAACCTCTGGCGGTACATCTCGGGCGTGAGTCAGTATCGAGTGAGGAGGGCGGCCTTCATGTGGTCATAGGATGTCATCTGATGGTCCGGGAGCTGTAGCAGGGCATCGCGGCCTTCATTGACGAACCTCTCCCATAGCCCGGCTCCCCAGTCACTTCGATCAATCCGGTGGGAGGTCATGGCGATCTCGTAGGCCTCGAACCACTGCTGTATGTCGTCGTTCCGATAATATTCTCTGACGACATCCTTGGGGATGTGGACCTTGGGTTCAGTAGTGCCTGGGGTGTGCGGGCGCTCGGGCACCCCTAGGTCTTTGTTCGGTTTCCGCATTTCTATTTCTGCTAACTTGCGCTCGTGTTCGTATGCCAGTTTTTTCTCTTCGAGTTCTCTCTGCCTTTGTTTCTCTTCCCGCTCCTCTCGGAGCCATAAGTGTTCTAAGTTTATCTTTTGTTCCGCCAGTTTCAGCTCTCCGTCCAACCGGAGCCGTGCCAACTCTAATTCATGGAGTCTGCTTTTCTCTCGTTCTTGGATCTCTTCCAGGGAGAGACCCGCTCTCCTTTCTTCGGTCGGGGTGGTGTTTGTCTCTGGTGCCTCTAGGTTTTGGTTCCGGGGTCCGGCTGCACCTGTTTCTGCCCAAGATTCTAGGGCGTGTTTGAAGTCCTCTTTCGTGGTCAGCCCGGTGGTACCAATGCCTAGTTCCATGCAAAATTGCTTTAGCTCTCGATGGTTGTAATCCTCTAGTTTCTCCATCTGGAATTTCTCTGTGGATCCGCTCTCTTTTGTTGTCATTGTGGTTGAGTCGTGGGGTGAGTTACTCTCTGTACGTTTACACGTCGGTTCGGATCCCACCGCTGCCACCAATGTTAGACGGGGACCTGGAGGGTCGGCCGAGGACAAGGGGAGAGGCCTCCGGGGAGGACCGTCTCCAGCGATCATACAGACAAGTAACTTCCCCCCCACAGATGGACACCACACAAGGATAAGGTTAACGCTTTTTATATGCAGTTCTTGAAGCAAAGTATCACGGTACAGTGAGATCAGGACACAAGGGTCCTCTCAATTCTAGTCTCTGGAAGGGAAAGTGGGTAGCGGGACAGTCTTGGTACCGATCTGGTATTGAGATGGGGTAATGGGTAGCTCACAATCCTCGAGCTCGGAGTTCTAGAAGGTCGGGCCGCGGCAGCGCCAGCAGGTCCCGATGCGGCTGTAGGTTGCAGAGGGCCGCGGCAGCGCCAGCAGGTCCCGATGAGGATGTAGGTTGCAAAGGGCCACGGCAGCGCCAGCAGGTCCTGACGAGGATGTAGGTTGCAAAGGGCCGCGGCAGCGCCAGCAGGTCCCAACGAGGATGTAGGTTGAAAAGGGCTACGGCAGCGCCAGCAGGTCCCGACGAGGATGTAGGTTGAAAAGTGCCGCGGCAGCGCCAGCAGGTCCCGACGAGGGTGAAGGTTGCAGAAAGCCGCGGCAGCACCAGCAGGCAGGACGGCGGTTCACAAGGCAGGGCTGCGGCAGCGCCAGCAGTCCGTCAAGGATGAGTTCTTCACTGTGTCTCTTGACTCCAGGATACAACTGCCTTCCTGCTCTGGAGCTGCCCCAGTTATAGGTCTGGCGCCCTTTGATGTCCGGACCCTCGCACTTGGAGGTCGGGAGGTCCGGGATGAGGGAGGCCAGACACCCAGCAGGGGGGTGGAGCCAGCGCCCGGGGAGGCTGGGGGCGATCGGCACCTGGCGGGGGAGAGCCATCGACACTCCGCTCTCCCATTGACCTGCCAAGTGGTCCGTTCACCTCCTGGGTGGATGGTGGTGCCGGGATGTCTGGGCCTGGCCAGGCCCAGGGTTGGGGTCGAGCTGAGGCCAGGCGGCCTCATGGTGCAGTGTCCAAGATGGCAGCTGGGCCGGGCAATGGTGCTGACGGTGGCCCGGGCCAGGGATACAGAGATGTCCGGGAGCAGGCGTCCCGTAGGGGGCGGGTTGCGGGTTGCTTCTGTGGGTCGTCGGGGTTGTTCTTCGGGTGGCACCGGGAGAGCCGGTGTCCGGGCTCTGTCATGCGGGGAGGGAGCGGGCCCTTCACGAGGCCTGTCCAACAGGGGGGGTTATGTGTTTGGGGTTGTGTATGTGTGGGGTTGTGTGTGTCTGAGGTTTTGTGTGTGTGTGTGTGTGTGTGTGTGTGGGTGTGTGTGTGTGTGTGTGTGTGTGTGTGTGAAAGTTTCAGAATGCAGTGTTTGGGATGCTTCTGATTCTTGACTGAATATTTATTTCTGACCTTGTGTTGGGTTGGTGCTGGTGAAACCAAATCAATTTGTTCCCTGACTCCTGTATTTAGGCCAAATCTCTCCTCTCCCCACCTTTCTAGTTCTTTGGTTTCTAGTACCTTGATCCTGTGCCTCGATCATGTGTCTTATATCTGGCATTTCTGGACTTAAGCCCTGTAAGAAATTGGGTTATTTTCTGCAGGAAGTGAGAACCTACTTCAGGAAATAATAATCATGATCCTTGTCGGGCTGACCCATAAATGTCAATAAAATACCTCTGCTTAACCTTCTGGTAGCTTGGCACAAAGCAGTCAGGTTTACCTTCAAGGGAATGTTTAAAGTACTTTTTGCACACTCAAACAGTATTAAGTAAAAACACAACACAAGAAAAACCCATATGAATTTTTGAAAAAATTGCCAGTATTTAATATGTAAAGAGGCATCAAAACAACAAAAATTCAATAAGTACAACTTTTAAAGTTTGAATTAAAAATATTGCCAAAAAGTACAAAAAGCCAAACGCGGTTATATAGTCACGCAAGTGAAGCCCGACCATGATGGAGCTCTGATCAGATACTGGTACCTGATTGAAAGTTTACCTTTCAATTAAAAACAGCAATTGTAAAGCACAACACTTTAACCCATAGGGGTACTTGAGTGCTAAATCCCGATCAAAGAGTCTGGTCTTGAGTCTCTATCTGAAATCTGCCAGTGAGGGGGCTGCACGGAGCTGGAGGGGAAGGTGGTTCCAGGTCTTGGCAGCAATGTAGGAGAAGAAGTGGTCATCTCTGCGGGGTTGTGTACGAGGACGAGTGAAGAGGAGCGTAGGTGTCTAGAAGGTCTGTGGAAGTTTATTTGATGGTTGATGTAGGCAGGTCCTAGGTAATGCAGGACTTTGTAGGCATGCATGAGAATCTTGAACTGGCATCTCTTCTGGTTGGGCAGCCAGTGGTGGTCTCTCAGGTAAGGGGTGATGTGGGTTCATTTTGAGAGGTGCAGGATGAGTCTGGCTGCAGTGTTCTGCATGGTCTGGAGTCTTCTGAGGAGCTGAGTGGAGATGCCGGCATAGAGGGTGTTGCCGTAGTCGAGGTGGCTGGTGACGGTCTTTCTGGTGTTGGTTAATATCCATCGGAATACTCTGCTGAGCTTGCGACGTGTGTGGAAGCAGGAAGAGGCGACTATATTGACTTTTTGGTTCATTGTCAGTTGGCTGTAGAGGATAATGCAGAGGTTGCGTGCATGGTCGGTCGGTGAGGTTGTAGGTCTGAGTTCTGTAGACCACCAGCTGTGGTCCCATGTGGAGGTGTTTGTTCCGAAGATCAGTTCTTCGGTTTTGTCAGAATTCAGTTGGAGGATGTTGTCTCTCATCCATTTGGCTACGTTGGTCATGGCGTTGCAGAAGTTGGAGGGGTCCTCAGTGAGTGAGAGGATTAGTTGAGTGTCCTCTGCGTAGGAAATTGTGCTGAGTCAGTGAAATCTGATGACGTCTGCCAGGGGGTGATGTAGATGGTGAACAGGGTGTGGCTCAGAAATGATCCTTGTGGTACAATGCATATGATGTCTTTGGGTGTGGAGGTGAGGAGAGGCAGAAGAATGCTCTGAACTTTTCAGACTAAAACTTTTTGGGGGAGAGAAGTCCTTGTCAACTGGGTCTTTGGCGGGTTGGGCTGTAGGCAGGCTCCAAAGAGGGTCTCGTTTACGGAGGCTGGCTGAAGAGCAGGACCTCAGTTGGAGCCTAGGGTCCAGTGGGATACTCAACTCTCTCGATATCAATGGCAGAAAAGCTCAGAGCAGACAAAGTCCAAACTCTGGGCCTAGGAAGGTGCTGCGGATGACAGGTTGCTGCTCGGCGTTGGTCAAGGTAAAATCCTCTACGCTCAGACCTAGACCCTTTTCTGGGCATCAAGATCCCTTCAGCAGACCAAATCAGCAAGTTGAATCAAACCTGTGATTCGACGTTGGCGGATGCAGATTGGTAACAGTCCAGTTATAGCCTCTTGTTCTTTCAAATAAAAGCTCAAATAAAAGCTCTAAATGTTCAGTTAGCAGTTTTTGGATATGAGGAGTATACTCTACTACCAAAAAAAGGGTACAAAACCTGGAATATACCTCTTAGCGGTTAGGGCTCACTCCAAAGAGGCAAGTAGCAGTGTCCAGTGCAGTAACAGTTTGACTTGGTAAGCAGAAAAAGGAGGAAAGTTGCAGACGTTGTCCTCTGGAAGCTTGTGTGTCCCTGTAGCTCACACAGGAGAGCAGCCAACTACCTCTGGAGTCATTTAGGTCTCTTTGATGTGTAACCACAGCAGGGCGCAGCTCCCCCCTGCAGGCATCCTGTCAGACCCACTCCCCTCTACACCCAGGCCCTTTGTCCACTGTCTGGCTCCAATACACATTTCCCAGTGTGTGGTTCCGTGGTTCCGAATGGGGTTTGATAGTTCTGAAACCCGATTTATAAAGATCGTCGGAAATGGACGATTTTGGTGTCAGCGGACCGCAAATGGCGAGTGTTTTCGTATGAATTGATATAGGAGAACACTCTGTTTTTGAGGATTTAGTCTGAACCCTCGGGTTCCATTTTGTATGTGGCAGCCATCTTGTGTGGTTGCCCTAACATAGGCCCGATGACTGTGGCCGAACGAGTCCTTGACACGTACGCCTTAGCTGACTCCTGGTTGACCTAGCCGAACTGACTCCTTGCCTGGGGCGAATCCCGCTGAGCCAGTTCCTTGTTCAGCAGCTGGCCTGATAGAGATCAAAGGGCAGGACGTGCCCTGAGTTTATGATACACTGTTCCCACTCCCCTATCTCATTTCGATCTGTTTCTGCCTTTCCTTTACGACATGTTCATCGATCTGGGTTGAAGGTTTTATGATAGGTTTGTCCGGCCTGATCGAACAGGAAACCAAGCATGTGTGCAATCGTTTTGGTGGGCTGGACAACGGAAAGTGGGATTATCTATGATTGTCGTCATTCGTTACTTTTTGAAATGCTACTTGTTCATTGGTCAGTTAGTATGCACTCAATGTAAATTGTGATGTTGCCAGAGGCGTAATTTTCGGCATAAAAGACCGAGTTTCGTTCATTGAGGAGGTGCAGTCTCTGTCGAACTACCCGTGTGTACTTCGTAGACCTCTGTCCCTGGTTGCAACCAATAAACTTTGGTCTTTGACGTCATCAAGAAGTATCCTGTGTCTCTGTTAGCCAAGACAGGGGAATCCGGGGTCTTTGGGTGTTGCCCTGACACCGCTGGGTTATTGTAATAGTATCGGTTCCGAAAAACCCAGTACCTCAATTGGTGGAGCAATCAACAGTCCATGGCCGTTTGTCATTCACAGAAATGCCCCAGAAAAATGTAGGCACGGAAATCCCAGCTTTCTAAAAGTGCAGTTTCCAAAATAATAACTTAAAATCTGATTTTACCATTAAAGAGGATTTTAAATTGCAGTTAAGGTGAGTGGAAGACGTTTTTATCTAACTGTTCTCAAGCTGAATTGTGTGCCTATTACTTGTAATTAGGTAAACCAGTGTTAGCAAGTGGGAAGCCAGCCTTGCCACAGTGAAAAAACACTTTGGATGGTTTTCACTGACAGGACATGTAAAACGTCTAATTTTTAAATGCAATGCATGCTGCCCTATGAGCATTTGGGGCCTACATTAGGAGTGCATTGGAAGTATTAAAAGGAAGGTTGAGTATTGACACAAGGGGTTAGTTTGCCAAGTTGAAACAGCAGTTTAAAACTGCCCTACTGGCCACAGGCAGGCCTGAGTCAAGTTTTAAAGGGCTTCATTAGTGAGGTGCACAATGAGTGCTGCAGTCCACTCGTAGCATTTAAGTTACAGGCCCTGGGTACAGGTATTACAATATACTAGGGAACTCTAAGTAAATTAAATATAACAATCAGGAGCAAAAGCACTTACGTTATGGTTAGCATGGATAAGCGTGCAGAGTTCTAAGCTAAACAAGAAAACCAGGTTCAGCAAAGGAAGGCAAAAATCTGAGGTGACCTTGCAGAAAGGGTAATTTCCAACTGCCCTGATTCCGCATGTGGGGGAATAATAGAAATGATTGTGCACACAGAAGTTTGTTTTAGATACAGATGTATGAGTTGTGTAATAATGATTACAGCTGCCTTGTTATTTTCACCTGACAGATTTTGCAAGTCAAACCTGGTATAATTTATTAAGGACAAAAGGCACAGAAATAAAGCAAAACATCTTCAAAAGGGTGCCTCACAGATTCTGCATGTTATGTGTCATTTCCAAGTGACAACCTTCATAGAGAAGGTATGCACGGCACCCAGTAAATACCTTTCTTGGGGTAATGGTAGTTATGGGATGCAGTAAATACCTTACCCTATTCTGGTACATGTACAATGAGAGCAGTAGTGTTCTTCCAGCACACTGCATGAGAGTGCTACAGGGGCAAGCAATGAGGGAACATGAGATAATTCCAACTCGAGTTCAGTTTTTTGGTCTGTTCAATGATGTCTTAATTGAGTCCACTTCACATTTTCTATTACTTTTAATTGGAGAATTCCGGCACTTCTCAGACATAAGGAGTTACTCTAGTACAGAGTACCTGCACTTCTATTTTTCCACTTCAAGCACTACCCAGTTCTCACTAAGGTGGTGAAACACTGTCGATGACTCTGGCAACCCAGGTAAGAAAAACCCTGCTTATTACTCATTTGATTGAGGAGAATTCCTCAACAATTTGTAACAATTGCTTTCTCAATACCAACAGGCAAAATCCCGAAGTTGGTGCTCGGTGTTTTGAGTGATCACATAGAGCAAGATAAAATATTATGGAGTCAGTCTATTGTGTAACAAGAAACCAGTGGCAGAGTGAGCTCAAATGTAAATTAATCAACCAAATATCCTATAGGCCCAATCAATGACTGGAAAACACCGAATAAGCGTGGTAAGAAAGGGAAAACCTCGTGTGTTGCAACATTACACATTATGCATGTATAATACTGCAGCTTCATTATTCGGTCAGTATGTGTATGTCAAATAGGGATGATCATAATAAACTGTATATTGCTCCCTTCCATGAGTGACAGGAGGGGTTCCAGATACTGAACCTTGCTGATTCCCAGGCTTCTCATCATCAGTGCTCCCTCATGATGTATAATTTATCTTGTAGTTTTCTAGTCATTGATTAGCAACATTTTTGAAGGCCAAGGGGAAGGTGAGAGACAATGTTTGCAACTTTCTTTGTGATTTGCAAGGTACCACCATGTAATAGACTAGATTATCAATAATTTGTAGAATTGAGTCTGGGATTTACCACAATTCTAATTAAGTTTGCATGATAAATTGGGATGGGAGATTTAAGGACAAAAGAGAGAAAAGAACACAATGATGTGCAAGGGACAGTTTTAGTTCAGGAATATGATGTTTACTCTTTCAAAGGCTAATTCCTAAAACATTTCAGGACTGTGGTACCACCTAAAGCTACACTATGTTGGGGAAAGATTTGTAAAGTCTCTGGCAGACAATAGTGTGCACAAAACTCAAGTAAATGAAATGTGCCTAATAGGAGACACCTGTTATTAACACCAAGAAGGATTACCAGGTTTGCTGCTATGTGCTCCAGACTTCTCATGATTGGTGCTTCTCTTGTCGTGTGTATCAAGTGTTGGTGATGTGCTACCATATACTTTCACAGCTCATTACTCTCCCCTTCAGTAAAGATGGGGCAAGTGTGGGATTCTTGTGTCGATGGATAAAGGAGTAAATTAATTAAATTCCAAGAGAGTGTCTCAGACATCTTCTTTTTGGTTTATTTTGTGCATCTCACCACTGGGTTAAAAAAAAGCATATGAGCATGTGTCTAACTTTTCATTGTTGGTCAACCTGCTTTACTGCCTTGTTTGTTTCGCATCTTCTTCAACACTATCATGGTCTACCAACACACTCTTATTTACAGACCCGAATGGTGACTGTAAATGGTGCAGTGTCTGTCATCCTGCAGCTGTAACTGTTGCTACCGAAATTCCCATTAGCCCCCGAGATGCTCTAGTATTCCTATACATAAGACATGCTACTCAATGGTTCTTTTGTCAGGATCTTTTCTGGATGCTCTAGCAATAACTGAGGTCATTGCTGTTGAACTTGGTCGTCTCTGCCAACCATTCCATGTTTAAACAAGCGGCAGAAATATACTTCACAATGGCACTGTTGTTGTGATCTTTCCCGGAAGCTCTATTTAGTAAAGAAGGGTCACTGCTTTTGTCTGTTTTCTATTGTTTCGTGAAGCTTTTGTTTTGCTTGCATTCACAATATATAAATATATTGGTCTTATTAATCTTTTGCCAACTCAGTATTATGTGAAAACTTGCTATTGTGCATAGTCACACGCACAGCCTCTGTATCATAATGCTAATTACCTCATGAAAGAAAAACTCCCACACTGTGACCTGATGTCCAGTGAGGCAGGCAACACATTTAGCTCTTGCTTTTTCTAAATTTTAAACTTGTGAAAAGATGTTGTTTTAAGACACTTCAAAATGACTCTCCAGGTCACATTATGCTGGTCCTGCCATCAACTCTGAACAATGGATTGACAAAAATTTGCTCACCATTGCTAGCTCGAGGAGAGGAATGAAGCGGCCAGAACGCGAACATTTCTACCAAAATGGCATTAATTCAAGTGCAGGGTCTTGGCAACTCTTAATATAATGTTAGTCATGTTCTATTTGTTTAAAGTTCTAATATTCAAGTTAACAAATGTGTTCCTAATATTTACTTTAACTGTCTTGCTTCCAGAGAAGTGTGTGATAGAAAGTGGGCTACCGGTTGTGGGGGTGAAACCCTTCCCGAGCAGCGACCACAATTCTTCTCAGGGTGAAGTCACAAGCAAATCCTAAATTAAGCTGTGCTCAACCCTCTGGTAGCTTAGCACAGAGCAGTCAGGCCCTAACTCAGAGGCAATATGTAATACTTTTGTACTACACTTCAAACAGTAAATCTGAAAACGCACCACAAAAGGATGCCACACTAGATTGGAAAAGTAAAGTAATTTTTAATAAATAAAACAAGACCAAATGACAAAAGTCCACCGAGTAGATCCGGAGAAATATAAAGATGTTTGTAAAAAATTTGTCCAAAAGGCATAATGCGACAACTCTGGATATCTGGTAACGCTGAACCGGGACAAAGTCACAATTTCAGGCCGACTGTGATGAAACGCGTGCCAGCTACAGGGACTCTGTTAAACCAACTGAACAAAGTTCCTTAAATCCTTGTTTACGGAGAGTTGCGAGGATCCACATCGAAGATGCATTGGGCAGCTGAAGCAATCCAACGGTACAGAGATTCTGTGAGGTTGCAATGTGGGGTCCTGCGGCATCATCGAGGATCTCATTGACAAGAGCATGCAAGGTAAAGCCCAGCGTTGTGGATGCATCACGCTGTCGGGACGATGCATCAGTTCCGAGGAGCTGAGAGGTTGCGATGCAGAGTCCAGCGTCAGAGTCGAGGTTGCTGTCTACAAGAGATGCCAGGGCCTGAGGCGAGTATGCATCACACAGTTTCAGTTCTGATGCAGAGACGGGCTGCGATGCGATGTGGGTCTTTCCGATGGTTCCAATCCATGCAGAAGCAGCAATACATCAATCCTACTCAGGGTTGCACAGTGCAGCAGAGATATGCTTCAGTTTCACTGGATCCCGAGAGACTGCAGAGCACCTTAGGCCCTTTTAGATGGTTCAGAACTGGGGTGGCAACACTTGGCAGGGTAGACTCACAGATGGTCAAGTCCAGGTGCTGGATTCAAAGTTGTTGTAACCTTCTGTCTCTGAGGCTGAAGTCAGGAGGCCAGCGTTGGGGTCACTCTGGGGTCCTGGGTTCCTCAGATGCAGGTCCAGTCCTTCTCTCCCATGCAAGAGCGCAGCAGGCAGCTGGTCAGCACAGAAGGGCAGCAGTCCTTTGGAGCAGCAGTCGAACAGAGTGGCAGCCCATTCATCAGCACAGCAATCCTTCTTCCGGGCAGAGTATCTGCATGTCCAGATGTCTACTTGAAGAGTTGGTCTTTGAGGTCGAGTATTTATACCCAGTTGTGCCTTTGAAGTGGGGGAGAAGCTTCTAGAGGTTTACCTTTGAAGTCCACAGGCATCGTGCCTTCCTCGTCCTTGCTCGGATTAACTACAGGGGTATGCAGCCCTTTGTGTGGAGGCAGGACACAGCCTATTCAAGTGTAAGTAGGGCTGTGCTCAACTCCGCCCTCCCATCCTACCCATGATGGCCCATCCAGGAACACATAGGCTCTCTAATGTGTGTGGCTGTCTATGAGGAATGCACAAAGCCCAACTGTCAGCTACACCCAGTCATGTGTCAAAGGGACAGGTTACAGGCACTAAATGGCTAAGGACGGAAAATGCCAACTTTCTAAAAGTGCATTTTCAAAATTGTGATTTAAAATCTGGTTTCATCATAAGTTAGGATTTTTCACTACAATGCCATAGACACCAAACATGAACTTTATTCCTGTTTCATTTGGAAATTACAGCTTAATAAATGTAATACAGTAACTTCAATGTTAGTCTATGGTAAAGGTAGACCTTGCAGTAGAGGAAAACAAACTTAAGAGTTTTACACTACCAGGACATATACAACTATTAACATTGCATGATACACTTTTTAAATACATTGCACCCTGCCCTGAGGGCTGTTTAGAGCCTACCCCAGAGGTGGCTTGTGTGTATTAAAAAGGAATGTTTGGGCCCGGCAAGCAAATTATTTTGCCAGGTCAAAAAGGCACTTTAAAAATGCACACACAGGCTGCAATGGAAGGCATGAGACATGTTTTAAGGTCTACTTAAGCGGGTGGGACAATCAGTACTGCAGGCCCACTAGTAGCATTTAGTTTACAGAACCTGGTCACATGTAATTGCTACTCTACTAGAGACTTACAAACAATTGGGTATACGTGAAAGTTACCATGCTTTAAGCAGGGAGCACACACACTGTACATGCACTTCAACACTAGTCTGATCAGCCAATAACAGAGGATGAAGCAAAAAGTTTGGGGGAAGACCACTCTAAGTCTGACAGGTATAACAGTGTATATTAGTGTCCTATAAATAATTAGTAAATATAAAGACATTCATGTAGATATAATGACTTCTCATAGCAAAGCTCTGGTATGTGTGAGATAGTCCCATACAGGTCCAATCGTCTGGCGATGACCAGGGGAGGGTTAGTAAGAGGGCTGTACATTTTCCACGCTCTACCGATTTAGTGGACTGAGGGAAATCTAACATATCCCTTGGCTCATATCAGTCTGTGAGACAGAAACAGCTATATGTTGAGACTGAAGACTGAAGGTGAATGCCAGGAATGTGGTAGTAGCAGTCAATCATAGATAGCTGCTCCAGGGGTGAGAGGTGGCAGAGGTATGGTGGGTATTTGTTCAGTTCACGGCATTGCCACAACAATTTGAATGAACAGTCTGCACAACTAGACACTCACTTACAAGGGTTATAAAGATCTGAGCCTTTTTGAATGCAGAGCTTACCAAGTGTCAAGAAAACGCAGGTTGTTTTGTGTACGTAATAAAATATAAACTCAGATGGAACAATATATGTTCTTAAAGTCACCAGAGAATAATTACTAAAACTCTTGCGGCATGTACTAGTAGATTTTGCACATCGTGAATCCCCTAAACAGCCCTTCCAATCAATGATCCGTGTAATGTGAGCAATCACGGTGTAGAGCTAGAGTAGAGCTAGTACAGAAAGACCCAGAGGCCAACTTTCCCATGAAACCCAGCCCGAAGCCATATTTTAGGAGAGATAGCAAAAGTTTAATTTCACCTCAGCTGCTACATGTATGTCCGACTGTTAGAAATTGGGTCTTTAATTGGCACAGGTTTGCACCCTGTCCAAGTAGGGACCACCACTCTGGTTAGGGTAAATCACATACACACCCTAAATTAACCAGGGCTCACCCTCTGGTATCTTGGCATTGAGCAGTCAGGTTTAATTTAAGAGGCAATCTGTAAAGTATTACTCAGTCATTCTGAGCTAAATATCCTACATATGAGTTGAGAAATAGCTCAATAACAGTGTTTTTAGGTCGAGCTGGACTAGCATCCGTAGGATGCTCCAGTCCAGTTCGAGAACTATAGTCATCGACTTCAGGGGGATTAGGAGGACAAGAGGGTGCCACGCGCTTTAGCCTGTGGATTTGACCTCGTGCACGCGCACGTCGGCTCCGTCCACATTCACCGTGCACATCCCCACACATACACACATGCATGCGCATACACACAGACAGACACTCGCTCGCTCACACACACTCTCCCCCCCCTCAGTCATCACACACGCATACACACACGCATACACACAGACTCCAAGACACATACACACACGCACGCACGCTCACACACATACAGAGCCCCCCGCCGCCCCACTCACACACACATGCCCCCCGCCCTCGCAGCTCAGCAAAGGCCCCCACTCACCGGTACTCGTCTCCAGGCGAGGGCTCGTTGCAGGCGGCGGCGGTCTCATCCTTCTGTGCGTGCGAGGCTCTCACCTCACGGGAGCCCGCCCGGGCTTCCGGTGTGTCTCCACGTCCCGCCCCCGGCCTGCCTGACTTCCGCCCGGGACATAATAACAAC